>NC_041730.1:12165676-13415676 GCF_004115215.2 Ornithorhynchus anatinus | reverse complement strand
AAATTCAAATGTTATCCTAGTCCTCTTGTGATTTTTAATAAAACTTAATTAACAGGAGTGGTGTTTTATGGCAAATCAAATTTCTGTGTTTATTTCCCAGAAAGAGTCTAGTTAGCCTGGAGCAGGTATGTTGTAATATTCATTGCCATGTCACTTTGAAAACATGACTAAGTATGGGGTAGTCATACCTGCTTTATTGTTGGAAGAGCTCCAACTTTATTCAACTCATAACATTATTGCATGCCAAATTTTCTTAAATGGAGTGTGATTGAGATAGTTATGGCATTTATTAAGTGCTTATTAGGTGCCAAGAGCTGGAGCAGATGTTTGATTATAAGACTTTCACAGTCCTTTCCACAAAACCAGCCTGTCTTTCCAACCAGATAGTCTAAATTTCTGGAGTAATTCACAAGAAAACATAAGAACCATATTTATGAAGTCTAGGGCAACAAACATGTTTTTGTAAACCTCAAGTGTCAAACTGCCTAGGCTCCAGCGAGGTTCATGCACCTCACATGCTCACAGCTGGAACACAAGGAATATGATGTTATTCATTCATGCAAATTACCAAACTGGACAGGAAAAATGAAAATGTGAAACTTGAAATTACTTTAACATTACATCCTGTACCAGAACATCAAGATATAATGGTCACATGATCAATTGTATTTTTTGAGCACTTACTGTGTGCAGAGCACTCTACCAAGCGCTTGACATGACTAATGAACAATTTCATTTGTGTTGGGAGGATGTGCAAGAAAGTACTGGTGAAATCAATTCTGTACCAACTCTACCATGAACGTAGTCATAATCACCTACAACACAAATTCATATTGACATGCATAACCTACTATAAGCACATGTAAGAATCCTCTTCCCCTTCCACATCTGTGAGTTCTCTCTGCCATTTGTCTGCTGTGTGGCCATAGGCAAGTCACTTCACTTCACTGTGCCTCAGTTACCTCATCTGTTAAATGGGGATTGAGACTATAAGCCCCATGTGGGACAGCGACTGTGTCCAACCTGATTACCCTGTATTTACTCCAGTGCTTGGCACATGGGTGCTTAATAAATATCATTATTATTATCATTGTTATTAAATTTTAAACTCCTTGAAGGCAGGGACCAAACCTAATAACTCTTGTACTCACACAAGCACTTACTACAGTGCTCTGCAATCAATAGGTGCTATATAAATACTATTGATCCATTTTTAATAATGAATAAGATTAAGCGTAGACTAAGTGTACCCAGCCTTTTAAATTCATAATGTCCTAAAAATTAGAGGTATCAGGATCTTATTACCTTTAAATGGAGATAGCGGGTCTGTAGTGATATAAAAACTTCACTGAAGCAATTTCTTAATGTTATAGGTTTAGTATATTTTTCAGCCTTGTATGTTGTCTTATCTTCTTATCTCATCTTCCCTCCCAAACCCTGTCCTCTCCCTGACTTTCCCTGGACGGCACTACCATCCTTCCCATCTCACAAGCCCATAACCTTGGTGTCATCCTTGACTCCGCTCTCTCATTCACCCCACACATCCAATCTGTCACCAAAACCTGCCAGTCTCACCTTCACAACATCAACAAGATCCGCCCTTTCCTCTCCATCCAAACTGCTACCTTGCTGGTTCAATCTCTCATCATATCCCAACTGGATTATTGCATCAGCCTCCTCTCTGATCTCCCAGCCTCCTGTCTCTCACCACTTCAATCTATACTTCACTCTGCTGTCTGCTGTAGAAATATCTTTCTAAAGAAATGCTCTAGGCATGTCACTCCTCTCCTCAAAAATTTCCAATGGTTGCCTATCAACCTCGGTTTCAAACAAAAACTCCTCACTCTTGGCTTCAAAGCTCCCCATCACCTTGCGCCCTCCTACCTCACCTCCCTTCTCTCCTCCAGCCTGCACACTCAGCTCCTTTATAATAATGTTGGTATTTGTTAAGCGCTTACTATGTGCCGAGCACTGTTCTAAGCGCTGGGGTAGACACAGGGGAATCAGGTTGTCCCACGTGAGGCTCACAGTCTTAATCCCCATTTTACAGATGAGGTAACTGAGGCACTGAGAAGTTAAGTGACTTGCCCAAAGTCACACAGCTGACAAGTGGCCGAGCCGGGATTCAAACCCATGACCTCTGACTCCAAAGCCCGTGCTCTTTCCACTGAGCCATGCTCCTTTACTGCTGATAACCTCCTCACTAGACCTCATTCTCGCCTGTCCCACTGTTGACCCCTGCCCCACGTCCTACCTCTGACCTGGAATGCCCTCCCTCCTCACATCTGCCAAACTAACTCTCTTCCCCTCTTCAAAGCCCAACTGAGAGCTCCCCTCCTCCAGGAGGCCTTCCCAGACTGAGCCCTCCCTTTCCCTCTGCCCCTCCTCCCCTCCCCATTGCCACTATTCCCTCCCTCTGCTCTACCCCTTCCCCTCCCCGCAGCACTTGTGTCTATTTGTACATATTTATTACTCTTTTATTAATGTGTATATATCTATGATTCTATTTATCTATTTTGATGATATTGACGCCTGTCTACTTGGTTTGTTGTCTGTCTACCCCTTCTAGACTGTGAGCCCGTTGTTGGGGAGGGACTGTCTCTATCTGTTGCCGAACTGTACTTTCCCAGTGCTTAGTCCGGTGCTCTGCACACAATAAGCGCTCAATAAATACGACTGAATGAAGAGCCAAATTTGGTCCTTAGCACGGAACCTCATGTACAGAATATCTGGGAGGACAGAGTAGCTAGTCAAGCTGACTTCCAAACTTGCTACCCTTGCAAATATCAGATGATTGGCAAACCAGCCAATTAATTAGTCAAATGTTACATGAAATTATCCTGCATTTAATGCACTAACTCACTTAACTCACAATGAAATGTTAATGCTGAGAAAAACTTCATTTAAAAGAAAGAGGAAATGTCTTTTCACTTTATTGGAAGATGATGACATTTGAATATCAATTTCTCACTAAACTGGAAAACGCTGTAATCTGGGTGGCCACGAATGTTGAAAGCACATCTCCAGCTGTATGTAACTGACCAATGGGCTGGTGAGATATCAAGTAACTCTGGCATGTGGATTTTCCATCAGTCACCAATTTAGCCATTATAAAGTGTTTACAATAAGATCCAAACCTCCTAAACAGACAATAAACCAGCAGATAAGGCATGCCCCATTTTGCCCCTCTTCATCCCCTTTCTTTGGAGGACCCATCCTTTTGAATTGCTTTAACAACCAATACTCCTGCCACTGAGATGTTAATGACTGTAAAAAAAAAAATCACGTTTTATCAAAAATTCATTCAATCGCATTCAATGGCCGCTTACTGTGTGCAGAGTACTGAACTAAGTGCATGGAAAGTACAATTAGGCAACAGAGACAGCCCCTACCCAACAAAGGGCTCACAGCCTAGAAAGGGGAGACAGACAACAAAACAAAACAAGTAGACAGGAATCAAAATGTTTCTAGCACAGTACAGTCTGGGAAAGAGACTGGCAGCAGTAGGAGCTGGACCCCCTTACACTGGGTCACTGGGTTCTGGCAAGGCAAGAGAGAAGCCACCCCCAGCCACCCACACAAAAGAAGTTCGCATTGGCTCCTCTTCCACACCGGGAATACCAGTAGCAGCAGGTAGCCTGTCGGGAAAGCCATGATTGTGGTTGTGGAACTGCTGGAATGAACCATGGGTTGCCTGAGAATCTGCTCCTCTTCCCTTAGTGCACTATTCCGCCTAATCATAGTCCTCGTCTCCTAGATTTTTGTTTTCCTCTTTCCTGATAAGTCTAACTCCATTCTCCTGCCCCTTACTCTTCGACTGTGAGCCCTTTGGAAGCTAAGGACGGTGTCAAATTCTCAACCATTTTTGCTTCCTACCATTTAGTTCGGTGCTCTGCATACAATAGGTGTGTGTTATTACAACCACTATAGGGCTGAGTCAAATTTTTCTCAACATGATCTGACTTTCTGACTGTTAGAGACCCTAAATTACTTGATGAACACATGTCATTCACAAATGTAGGTTAGCCTTGAGTATCCCAGTAAACAAATCATGATACACAGTAAACACAGAGACCCATAAAAAAACTGTCCCTCTTGAGGGCCAGGGACTGTGGTCAATCCTCACCTGTCAAGTTAACCTTCCTGGCACTTTTACTACTAACTACCACTTCTCTCCCTGCCTAGATCACCACTGAGAGAAGCAGCAAAGGTACTGGGAGAGAAGCACTGGTCCCTGAAACCATATATCTTTGCTTCAGACATCCTTTCACTACCTGTTTTTAAAAGAACACTTTGGGAATTAGGGAATGTTCATCCAAAGCGCAAGTCTAGCTGGATAAAACATCGATGTGGTTAACAGAAGAAAACTATTATACACAAGTGTGGGATATGGGTCAAGGTGTTTGTACTAGAATGTAAGTTTCCTTTACTGTGGAGTTTGGCAAAAATGCAAACTTGTATTACATCAATACAATGTCTAAAGGTTAACTATTATTTATACAGAAACCAGGTAGGAGACTTGAAAGAAATCAAAAGCTCCGCCTCAGACGATAACTGGAATGAATGGGGAGGGGAAGAGGGAAACACTGTGGAGATTCACGTATCCTAATTCTTGCTATGGTATCTCTACATGGAGATGACATAGCCCTAAGGAAGTGGTTGGGGTAAAGAAATCAAAAGTACTGGGAGAAAAATAAAAATTCTTACAGATTCCAAAATCTGCAGTCCTTCTGCCATATTGATTTAAATTTCTTTTTCGTTATACCTGCAAGTGTCAAATGAGCTACTACATGAATTTGGCATTAGTTTTAAAAGATATTGAACTGAAACAATATACAAAGCAAATTGAGGGATGGGAACACAGGCTAAAGCAACGTTTCTACGTTTTTGGTTACTAACACTCCTTCGTTGCACTTTTGAACATATTTTTATACTCTACTGCTCCCTCCTACCCGTTAACTGATTTTAGTGTCTCCATCTTCCACTAGCTTGTAAGGTCTTCCACGGTAGGGATTATGCTTGCTAACTCTACTGCATTCTCATAAATGTTCAGTACAATGCTCTGCACATAGGTATGTTTTAACCAGAATGCTGAAAGGGAATTTTCTATCAGCAACACGAGTCCATCTGGGCTTGGGGTGTCAAGACATTGGAAGATACTGCTTCAGCAAAAGTGTGAAATGACCCAACCAGTGACTACTGCACTATGACACCCTTAACATGGGGTTTCCCATTATAAGAGAAGTGGGTGTACCATTGTTATCAAAAATACGCCCCGAAAAATTGAGTACGTATGGTATGGCTCTGTGGGTTTAAAAGAAAAGTCGACAGACTGTAAGCAATTTGAAATTTTGATAAACGGGATTGCTTAAAACAGCTTGCACGTTTATAACACCTCTTGAGTTGCATGTGAAGTAGCGGTGTATCGGGACCCAGTTATGCTGTTGGAGAAGATTTTAGGAAGGTGAGTTTTGAGTGCTTTATTTAGAGGACCAAAGAGGTATAATTTCCTGAATGGGAAAACGATGGTGAGAGGAGACTAGAGGTTTGACTATCTGGAGTGGAGCCGCAATCAAGAGAGTAGAAGATGAGAGCTACTAGGCAGAGCGGAATCAAACTGCAGTGCTTTGATACCTATCAATCAGTGTACTCTTGGGAGACATGCTTCCTGCCCTTAAAAGGCTTTGTCAATTTATACGTGGTAAATGCAAACCCTGTCCTCCCGAGTTTCCCATCACTGTAGACAGCACCATCCTTCCTGTCTACAAGCCCATAACGTTGGGGTTATCCGACTCATCTCTTGCATTCAATCCACACATTCGATCTGTCACCAAATCCTTTCGGGTTCAAGCTTCACAACATTGCTAAAATCCACCTTTCCTCTTCATCCCAATGGCTGCCATGCTAATCCAAGCATTTATCCAATCCTACTTTGACTACTGAATCGACCTTTTCCCTGACCTCCCTGCCTCCTGTCTCTCCCCACTCCACAATCTACTCGGCTAGAGAAGTAGTGTGGCTTAATGAATGGAGTAGGGGTCTGGGAGTCAGAAGAACCTGGGTTCTAATCCTGACTCCACCACGTGTGCTGTGTGACCTTGGGCAAATCATTCAACTACTCTGGGTCTGTTTCCTCACCTATAAAATGGGGATTAAAAGTGTGAGCCCCATGTGGGACAAGGACTGTGTCCAACCTGATTAACATGTATCAACCCCATGTTAGAAGAGCACCAAAATAAGCACTTGATACATATCATAATTATTATCATTCAAACCATTTTCCACACTCCTCAGTAACTTCGAGTGGTTGCACAACCACCTCCACATCAAACACAAACTCCTTACCACTGACTTTAGAGAAGCTGCATGGCTTTGTGGAACGAGTACTGGCCTAGGAACCAGAGGACCTGGGGTCTAATCCTGGCTCTGCTACTAGTCTGCTGGGTGACCCTGGGCAAGTCCCTTAATTGTGCCTCTATTCCTTCACCTGCAAAATGGGATTCAATACCTATTCTCCCTCCCACTTAAGACTGTGAGCCCCATGTGGGTCCTATCTTTGATCTACTCCAGGACTTAGAACAGAGCTTGGCACATACTAAGTGCTTAACAAGTACTTTTTTTTAAAAGCACTCAGTCACCTTGCCTCCTCCTATTTACTGGACCCCAATCTTTCGCCGCTAACCTCCTGTCTGTCCTGCCTCTGGCACTGACTCCCTCCCATCTCATATCTGACAGATGTCCATTTTCTCCATCTTCAAGGCCTTATGAAAACACATCTCCGCCTGAAGGCTTTCCCTGACTAAGCCCTCATTTCCTTGCCTCCCTCTCCCTCTGCGTCACCCTTGCTTTGGATTTGTACCCTTTATTCACTGATTCTGTTGTCTTATACTCCCCAGGCACTTAATTCAGTGCTCTGCAAACGGTAAGCGCTCAGATATGATTATTGGTGACACTATGACTAGCAGATGAATTGGGCACAAACTGAATTTTCAAATCAAGAAAGACTGATATCAAAAAGTGTTATTCAAAAAGCTTCCTGGGAACCCATGTCATTTTCAAATGTTTTAAGACAGTTCACCTTCATATTCCCATTAATTTGAAGGCCGAATCCAGGATTTACCGAAATGCATACACATCAATATGTATGCAGGTGAATGCTCTTATACTTTTTTATTTCCAGACAATTTACTTTATTTATTTATTACTCATTTGTTCCAACTGAAAGAACTTTAGTATTTGGCATTTGCTTAATTGCAATTACCTATGGGGAAAACACCTTAAGAAATCCAAAATGAACTGCAGGACATTAGCACAAACATTTAAGGACAAAATCTTTTTTTGGCTGGTTGCTTTCGTGGTTTACTTTAATAACCCAAACACGCATCTTGTATTCATAAGGCATACAGATGTTCTTCATACACACATTCATATCAAAATATGAACCCAAATCAAACACCACAGTCTATTCATACCATTATTTTACTGCAATTAATTCTGCCATGATTATTTTTCAATGATTATCATAATGACATTTAACTTTATAAAAATTAGGGAAACTCCCAAGTGGCAAGAATCTGCTTTCATTCCAAAATTTCGGCAGCACAACCCATATTGAATTATGCAGAATGAAACAGAAAGATTTGCTGGTTACAAAAGGCTTTGGCGCTAATGCAAATGAAACTGATCTTGAAACTGCAATATATTGTGGCACATCAAAATATGGCAAATTAATTTCTAATGCTACTCAATGATGGTAACAACTGTATGGAACAGAACTGCTTTTTCTGTAACTTGCAATCTGGCATGAGCTACGAAGATTTTCTCTTAGCTCTTGTCGTGAGCTCTCTTGTCTGCGTGTTAGACTATCTTGGGACATTCCCAATGACCGAAATCCAGAGTAATTATTACTTTTATTATTATATTTGTTAAGCACTTACTATGTGCCAAGCACTGTACTAATAAAAATAATAATGTTGGTATTTGTTAAGCGCTTACTATGTGCAGAGCACTGTTCTAAGCGCTGGGGTAGACACAAAGGAATCAGGTGGGGCTCACAGTCTTAATCCCCATTTTACAGATGAGGTAACTGAGGCAGAGAGAAGTTAAGTGATTTGCCCACAGTCACACAGCTGACAAGTGGCAGAGCCAGGATTTGAACCCATGACCTCTGACTCCAAAGCCCATGCTCTTTCCACTGAGCCACGCTGCTTCAAGCACTGCGGTAGACACTAGATAATTACATTGAACCCAGTCCCTGTCCTACCCAGGGCTCATATCAGATGAAGTAAAATGAGGCCCAGATGTGAAGTGACTTGCTCAGGGCCACCCAGCTGACAGATGGTAGAGCCTGGATTAGAACCCAGATCCTCCCAGGCCCTCCTCTCTGAAGCAGCGTGGCTCAGTGGAAAGAGCCTGGACTTCGGAGTCAGAGGTCATGGGTTCGAATCCCAGCTCTGCCACTTGTCAGCTGTGTGACTGTGGGCAAGTCACTTCACTTCTCTGGGCCTCAGTTACCTCATCTGTAAAATGAGGATTAAGATTGTGAGCCTCACATGGGACAACCTGATGACCCTGTATTTACCTCAGTGCTTAGAACAGTGCTCTGCACATAGTAAGCGCTTAAATACCAACATTATTAATAACATTATCAAAGACAAAATTATACCAGTGTGGTGTCTGGAGCATAGTCTCCATGAGCATTTCACTATTTCTGGTCATGAAGATTTTTCTCTATAGGTAAGGATGCCTTTCCATAAATGTTAATACAGGAAACACTCCATTATCACTAAGGCTTCACACTTCAAAAGAGTGCACACAGAATGCATTAGCACATACTTTGGACTATGGCGGTAATATTTGCATTAAATACAGCTATGGAGGTAAAGTTTCCATTCCATACATTTCCTACTTTAATAAAGTCAAAAATGGCACAACACACATTTTTACCAATGGTGTTCATTGAAGACTGTACAAAGTACTTGGGAGAGTACAACACAGTTGACCGACGCAATCCCTGCCCACAAGGAGTTTACAATCTAATGAGGTTTATAGTAAAATTCTAAGTAAACTCAGAGCTGGCCCTCTGTTATAGGAGTTTCAATGTCTACTGTCTTCTGAAATCTCTCTCCCACCCCTCAAATCTTCCTAAAAGTAGATTTCCAGGTGATGGCTTCTCTTGTGCCAGAAAGAAAGGGCACCAAAGCTCAAGTTCTGGGAAATTTGACTTTCTTTACCCAGTTAAAACAATGCTTTTGGAAAGAACTTGAATTAAAAAAAAAAGAAGCAATTTTATATACAGGCACTCTGCAAGACCACAGAATATCTAATATTGGATAAATATATCTGGGGGTTACCCATTTCATAGATTACCAGATTTGGAGAGGAAGTTCTAGAAATGAAGATCTCTAGTCTTCATTAAGTTAATTTTTCAAGTAACTGCTAAGCAGAACACGAACAAATTTTCAAATCAAAAGAAAATATGAAAACATTGAACACTTTCAAGAAGTAAAGTCAGATTGTATAAGATTTTAACACTGATTCTAATTTTTTTCTCCTTTTATCAATATCAATGGCATTTATTGAGCACCTACTGTATGCAGAGCACTGTACTAGGAATTTGGGACAGAGTTTGTAGACACATTCCCTTCCCACAGTGAACCTGCAGTCTAGAGGGGAAGACGGGACATTGCAACATCAAAATACTAAATTTACCATACATGGGAACCAGCATGGCGTAGTGGATAGAGCCTGAGCCTGAGAATCAGAAGGTCAAGGGGTCTAATCCCGGCCCCACCACTTGTGTGCTGTGTGACCTTGAGCAAGTCACTTCACTTCTCTGTGCCTCAGTTACCTCACCTGTAAAAATGGGGATTGAGACTTTGAACCCCACGTGGAACAGGGACTGTGTCTAACCTGAGTTGCTTGTTGTATCCACCACAGCAATCAGTACAGTGCTTGCACAAAGTAAGCACTTTACAAATACCACAGTTATCAATTAATATTATAAATGGGGAAGCACTAGACCAGAAACAGAATTAAGCACATTAAATGCCCACAGGTTTCAGAACAGTTGTGCGTATAACATACACCAGCATACTGCTGGATGTTCAAATTTGCTACATTAATCTTGTGGAGGGAATAATGAGGGTTTTCTGACTTCACTTTTCCAAATTTTTCTTTCAATCCTCATTTTTTCCTGCTGCAAAATGACTAGGACAAAACATTTCAGGAGATGCAAAAATAAAGCAACAATGGCAGGACCAATTTTTGAGACATGATGCTTTTTGTCTCCCTCATGCTATTATACTAGAATTACTACGGCATCAGAATAGATTATACTTTCCCAAGCAAGTCAATGCAGAATTCTAAATCATCAATGTTCAGTGTATCCATTTTAAAGACTTCAAGTGGCCCTGTCAGTCTAATGGGATTTTTTTAAAGTGTTGATTCTGTCATTTTACTGAGTACAAAGGCCTATGAAAATCAACCTTCTAAATCTTCAATTCCCAGTTAACTCTCCAGAGGGTACAAATTACATATAAAGGAGATGAGGGAGAAGCAGCATGGTCTAGTGGGAAAGGGCACAGGACTGGGAGTCAGGAGACCTGGGTTCAAATCGCAAGTCTACCCTTTCCCTGGTCTGTGACTTTTGGCATGTCACTTAACATCATTGTGCCTCGGTTCTTCATTTGTGAAATGGGGGTTAAATACCTCTTCTCCCTCCTCCTAGTACAGTGACCCCCATATGATATAGGGCCAATATCCAATCTGATTATCTTCTATCTACCTCGCACAGTGCTTGGCACATAGTAGACCCAAGTATTATTAACCATGATAGGCAAAAAATCAAGCCCTAAAAGTACCAGTTTTTAAAAAGAAGGGCAACCTCTTCTAATTAAATAGGCTCATTCTACCTGGCAATGTCATCAAGCTCCTCTAATGCTATTCACTGTCTTGTTTGCTCTCCGCCTCCTCGCCCAAGCCATCTCTGCTACCCCCCATTTTCCTACCCTTGTGTCCATACCTCCCCTCCAAGCATCTTTCTCACCTTTCCCCCTCCCTTGCAACACTCAGGTACAGATTCTTTATACTATTCTTGCTGCCCTACAGTCCTTAAGAACATGGGGTAATTTATTTTAGTGTCCAATTTATGTTAGTGTTTGTCTCCCCCTATAGACTGTAAACTCCTTGAGGGCAGAGGAGGTCGCTACCAACTCTTGTACTGCATTCCCCCAACCCCTGACTCCAGTCCCCAACATATAGTAAGTATTCAATAAATATCAATGGCTGATTGACAAAATTGTCACCTCCTTGAAGACAGGGATCTTATCTTCCAACTCCATTGTATGCTCCCAAGTTCTTGATACAGTGCTCTGCACACAGTAAGCATTGAATTCATACCACTGATAGTTTTGAACTCTCCCCACTACATTCATTCAATTGGTTGAGTGCTTACTGTGTGCTGAGCACTGTACTAAGCGCTTAATATATCTATATATCCACCATATCCACTATATGACCAGCAGAACACTACTCTCCCCCATTTTCAAGGTTCTACTATAATTGCTTCTCCTGGAGGCCTTCCTTGACTAATCCCTCATTCCCCCATCTTAGTTCCACTCTTTACTGTATCACCTATGCCATGCATTAGGTATTCTCCTACCCCCACGCCACAGCATTTATGTATACCTCTTTACACTCTATTACTTCCCCCCTAACTGTCATTTATTTTAGTGACTGTCTCCCCCCTTTGGATCCTTGGGGCAGAGACTGTGTCTATTAACTCTGTTGTATTCTCTTAAATGCTTAACCTAGTACTCCACACAGAATAAGGGCTCAATACTACTGATTGATAACGAAATTAGGCTCATAATTTCATTTATATCTTTGACCCCCAGCCTCTCTTTAAAGTCCCAAAATATGAGGTTACAGAAGCAAGATTTTTTTTTGTACTCAAGCTGAAGGGATGCTCTGGAGGTCAAATACCACTTTTTAAATTAAACACACATAATACTACTCAATCACTGTACTTACAGAGCACTTACTGTGTGTAGAGCACTGTACTAAGTGCTTGGGAGAGTACAATAGATTAGGAAGGCAGGAGTCCACAAGGAGTTTCAAGAGACACTACACTGAATTGCTTTCACTTCCTCAAAGCACAATTTGGCAAGGCCAAAATTCTTTGCTTCCCCATTTCTAGCACACCAAAGACTTTTCTGAAGGTCAGTATTTCCAAAAGTATCAAAGACTCCCTCATCATTTCCTTTCCCCATTCCTTAAATTTTTATGTTTCCACATCGGCTGCTCCATCCCCACATTTATCTCTCTCTCAACAAAGATGATAAGAGGAAGGAGTGCAACAAGATCTAAGAGACCACAGTTGTGGGGTTCCTTGCAGCGCTCCTAAACTTCTCCCAGGGCCTCTGATTTGAGAACACTATTTTAAAGAATAGAACTGTCTGTCCATGCAACATTAAAAAAAGGAAAAGGGGAAATTCACCTCCAAACAATTTGAATCGTTCCTCCCAGGTATTGATCAGTAAATGTCAATGGAAGGGAAGACTGGGTAGAACCCAGGTTTCAGCAGAAAATCTCATCATTCTTTTAAAATAGCAGTTATATATACTAAAATTGGTTTTGCAAAGTAGTTAAACCAAAGGAGTGCGATTCATCGCCCATGTCAAAATAGGTAAGATCTCATCCCAACTGTCATTTCTGGAAAACCTAACTTTATGGCACTCGGTTTTGCAGGATAAAATAGAAATCCTTTCTACCTTAAAAATGAGTTGGCAAAATCATTTCTTGCCTTTAGGTAGCCAAAGATAAAAATAGACAGTGAAGCCCAAGTTCAATGTAGAATGTCATTTCTTTTAAAGACACAGGAATCTTTGTGAATACAGGTATATTCGATTTTATTTATTCACATTCCACTACTCATGAATAGTTTTATGTCCTATTTCCCCATTAGAGTGTAATCCCTCGGCTTCTGTTGTTCTCTCCAAGCTTAATACAATGCCTTGTTTAGCAGTTCAACATACAACATTACTATCTCCCAAGGTGACTTTGAAGCATTTGAATCTTTAAAAATCTTTTATCCTTTGTATGTGGGACTGATAATATGTTGTCTTATTCAAAATGACCCTTACAAATTAAAAAGAGTGGCCCACTAATATCAGCAAATACTAATCTAATGACAGAAAGCCATCCTCCACTTCTTGCTTTTTGAGCTGTAATGAACCTTGCCACAAGTATTCTTAGACTGAAAAATCCTTGAGGGCAGAGTCCACATTGTGTATGTTCCTCCTAACCCTATCACATTTTGACTGCTCAGTTCAGTATTAACCAATGCTGCTGCCAATGAGTCAATATAAGATGTGATGATTCACCTAGCTAAAGGAAGTCGGAAAAATATTACAAGCATTTATCACTTCTTTTATTTCAAAGATTCATTTGAATGAAGAACTGATTAGAAGAAATAACTTCTTCTAGGAGACACATTTAATAATCACCCCAACATTTTACATGGGTATGATTCCTCTAACTCTAAGAGACCTAAGAGGTTTGTAATCCTTGAAATTACTGAACTATACTCCAGAAGTTAAAGAATTGAGCGATATTAAGCTTAAAGAACCTAGGGTCATAGACAGTTTCATTGATACATTTTTATATTCAAGTGAAATCTGAAGTGACATACACAAAAAAACGGACGTCTGGATTTTCAACTTGAGCACAGGTTAACAATGGTGATGCTTAAAATTAGAACGCTTCCAAATTTACCAAAAGACTCAAGCCAGTGGAATTTCATTTGGTTTTTTTAGTAGGCCCGTAAGAGGAATGAGAAATTCAACCCTGGATGAATGAGACAACTACCAAAAACTCCTGCTGAACAACACAGTGGGTTAGAAGGGGAAAAAAAAAAAAACACTTCATGCCCTACACCTGTACAGCACAAACTAGAATGTCAAACCACTTCTAGACGCAAATTCAATCCTCACCCCACATCCTGACCTAGAATAGAAGGGGGTGCCTTATCTGCCTTCGCAAGATCGAGCTGGGTTTTTTTTTCCCCCTGGGACAACCATCTGATCCAACAGTATTATTATCCATCAAGCAATCAGTGTCGTGGTGTTTGTTAAGCGTTTAATGTGTATCAAGTCCTGTTCTACGCACTGAGGTAGGTGCAAGTTCATCAGGTCGGAGAGTAGAGTCCCACAGTCTAACATTACAAAATCAAAGTTTCTCAAACTAGCTAATTGGGGGGTGGGGAGGGGTTGAAGGGGCGTTGACCCAAGTGATCTCCCACCCGGAGGGGCTGGATAGGCATGGAGTCCCCTCTAAACTGTGAGTTTACTGTGGGCAGGGATTGTCGCTCTTTATTGCTGTACTGTACTGTCCCAAGCGTTTAGTACAGTACTCTGCACACAGTAAGGGCTTAATAAATACGACCGAATGAATGACTACCTCATGGCATCCTTCTGAGCCTAAAACCAAGTTGCCCCCCCCACCGTTGGGGTAGCTAGGCCTGGAGACACGTGATAGGGACCACCAGAGGAGCCAAGTCATCCAACAGGGCTGTGGATCCCTTCCTCCCTTCACACCTGCCTTATACTCTACTCTAGGGAAGCGGCATGGCATAGTGGATAGACCATGGGCCCGGGGGGTCAAAAGGTCATGAGTTCTAATCCTGGCTCAAGCACTGTCTGCTGCATGGCCTCAAGCAAATTACTTCTCTGTGCCTCAGTTCCCTCATCCGTAAAATGGGATTAAGACTGTGAGGCCTCTGCAAGACAGGGACTATGTCCAACCAGATTTGCTTGTAGCCACCCCAGTGCTTAGTACAGTGCCTGGCACATAGTAAGAGCTCAACAAATACCCCTATTATCCTCCTCTATGCTTCAGTTCCCTCATCTGTAAAATGGGGATTAACACTGTGAGCCCTCTGAGGGACAGGGACTGGGTCCAACCTGGTTTGCTTGTAGCCACCTCAGTGCTTAGTACAGTGCCTGGCACATAGCAAGAGCTTAGTGAATACTATTATTATAATTATTGTCTGTGCCTCAGGTACCTCATCTATAAAATATGGATTAAGACCCTCTGCAGGCAAGGGACTGTGTCCAACCCAATCTACTTGTAGCCACCCCAGTGCTTAGTACAGTTCCTGGCACCCAGTTAGCGTTTAACAAACACCATTATCATCATTCTTTGTGCCTCGGTTCCCTCGTCTGTAAAATGGGGATTGAGACCCTCTGAGGGACAGACACTGCGTCCAACCTGATCTGTTTGTAGTCACCCCTGGCACACAGTGAGTGCTTAGGAAAGAGTATTATTATTATAGTTATTATTATTATTATAGAGATAAGCCGTGTGGCTCAGTGGAAAGAGCCCGAGCTTGGGAGTCAGAGCTCATGGGTTCAAATCCCAGCTCTGCCACTTGTCAGCTGTGTGACTTTGGGCAAGTCACTTCTCTGTGCCTCAGCTCCCTCATCTGTAAAATGGGGACTAAGACTGTGAGCCCTCCGGGCACAACCTGATGACCTTGTATCCTCCCCGGCGCTTAGAGCAGCACTTGGCACAAAGTAAGCGCTTAACAAATACCAACATTACGGTCAGCTGTGTGACTCTGGGCAAGTCACTTCGCTGTGCCTCAGCTCCCTCATCTGTAAAGCGAGGATGAAGACTGTGAGCCCCACGTGGGCCATCCTGATGACCTTGTATCCTCCCCAGCGCTTAGAAGAGCGCTTTGCACATAGGAAACGCTTGACAAATATCAACTTTATGATTGTCAGCTGTGTGACTTTGGGCAAGTCACTTCTCTGTGCTCCCTCATCTGTAAAATGGGGACTAAGACTGTGAGCCCCACGTGGGATGACCGGATGACCTTGTATCCTCCCCAGCGCTTAGAACAGCGCTCTGCACAGAGTCAGCGCTTCACCAATACCCACGTGATTCTTATTGTCAGCTGTGTGACTCTGGGCGGGTCACTTCTCTGTGCTCCCTCATCTGTGAAATGGGGCCGAAGCCTGTGAGCCCCACGTGGGACACTCTGGTTAGCTTGGTGGATCTACCCCAGCGCTGGGCACAAAGTGAGCGCTTGGCAAACGCTCTTATTATTCTTATTATTGCAGTGATTATTCTTGCCTCTCCCAGGCCCGGGCGGGTTTGGGGGGTCCGGTCCTGGGGGTCGGGTCAGCGGGCCGGGCCGGGGGTTCCCTTCGGCCCTGTGTCCGTCCTCTCCCGGTCCGGTCCTGTCCTGTCCGGCCCGATGGGGTCCGGCCGCCCTTGTCTCCTCAGCCGGCCATTGGGGGCCTCCTCCGCCCATCCTCAGATCCCCCCTAGATCCCCCCTTAGATTCCCTTCAGATCCTCCCTAGATCCGCCTCAAATCCCTCCACATATCCCTAGATTCCCCCCCCCCCCCAAATCCCTGCTCGGATGCCCCCAAGATCCCCCTCAAATCCCTCCTCGATTCTCCCTCAAATCCCTGCTAGATTTCTCCTCAGATCGTCCCCTAGATCCCCCTCAAATGCCCCCCAAAATCCCCTTCAGATCCCCCTCAAATCCCCCCTCAGATGCCCCCCAGATCCCCCTCAAATCCCCCCTAGATCCCCTTCAGATCCCCCTCAAATCCCTCCTCAGGTCCCCCCTAGATCCCCCCGAGATTCCTCGGCAGATTCCGCCCCCCGCCCCCGGCCCGTGGGCCCGGTCCCCCGCAGGCCCCGGCGTCCTCCCGCCCGCCCGCCGGCCCGTCCCTCTACCTCATTGAGCTGCCGCTCGGCGGCCTCCCGCAGGGCCGGGTCCATGGTGCCCCGCAGGGCCTCGATGATGGTGTTGGGGTCCATGGCGGGCCGGCGGGAGCGGTCGGGGTGGGGCTGGGCGGCCAGAAGCGCCGTTCGCTGCGCACATGGACCCGCCGCGCTCAGCAGCGGCAACCGGCGCGAAAGGAAAGAGGAGCGCCGAGGCCCCGGATAGAGCCTCTTCTCCTCGGCGGGGAGGCGGGCCGCGCGACGGCCACTTCCGCTCCGGCGCCCGCGCCGCCCGATGGGAATTGTAGTCCTCCCCCCTCCCCTCCCCGCCGCTCCCGCGCGGCCCTCTGGGAATCGTAGTCCCCCGCCGCCCCCGCGCGGCCCTCTGGGACTTGGAGGCCCCGCAAGGCCCTATGGGAACTGTAGTCCTCGCTCCCTTCCCCGCCACGTGACCCGGTGAGCGACAGCCGCCCTGGGCGGCCTCGGACGCCCGAAGGGTGGCTGTGGCCTGTGGCATTTGGGACCTTATAATTCATTCATTTAATAGTATTTATTGAGCGCTTACTATGTGCAGAGCACTGTACTGAGCGCTTGGAATGGACAAGTCGGCAACAGATAGAGACAGTCCCTGCCCTTGGACGGGCTTACGGTCTAATCAGGGGAGACAGGCAGACATGAACAATGGCTATAATAATAATGTCAGTATTTGTTAAGCGCTTACTATGTGCCGAGCACTGTTATATTTTTATTACCCTATTTATTTTGTTAATGAGATGTACATCCCCTTGATTCTATTTACTGCTAGAAAGAGCCTGGGCTTCGGAGTCAGAGGTCACGGGTTCAAATCCCGGATCTGCCACCCGTCAGCTGTGTGACTGTGGGCAAGTCACTTCACTTCTCTGTGCCTCAGTGACCTCATCTGTAAAATGGGGATTAACTGTGAGCCTCATGTGGGGCAACCTGGCGCTTAGAACAGTGCTCTGCACATCGTAAGCGCTTAAAAAAAAATACCAACATTATTTTTGTCCATCTGTCTCCCCTGATTAGACTATGAGCCCGTTGTTGGGCAGGGACTGTCTCTATCTGTTGCCGAATTGTCCATTCCAAGCGCTTAGTATAGTGCTCTGCACATAGTAAGTGCTCAATAAATACTATTGAATGAATGAATGAATCAGGTGGTCCCACGTGAGGCTCACAGTCTTCATCCCCATTTTACAGATGAGGTCACTGAGGCACAGAGAAGTGAAGTGACACCCACAGTCACACAGCTGACAGGTGGCGGAGTCAGGATTCAAACCCATGACCTCTGACTCCTAAGCCCTTGCTCTTTCCACTGAGCCAAGCTACTTCTCATAATAATCGTTTATTCATTCACTTGTATTCACTGAGTTCTTACTATGTGCAGAGCACCGTACTAAGCGCATGGAATGGACAGTTCAGCAACAGAGAGAGACTGTCCCTGCCCAACGACGGGCTCACAGTCTAGAAGGGGAGAGACAGACAACAAAACAAGTAGTCGGTAGCAGGCTTGTCCCTCTTTATTGCAGCATGGTACATTCATTCAATCGTATTTATTGGGCTCTGACTATGTGCAGAGCACTGGTCTAAGCGCTTAGAATGGACAGTTCGGCAACAGAGAGAGACCATCCCTGCCCAACAACAGGCTCACGGTCTAAAAGGGGGAAAGACAGCAAAACAAAACAAGTAGACAGGCATCAATACCATCAAAATAGATAAACCGAATCATATATATTATATATTAATAAAATAGAGTAACAAATAAGATACAAAAATAAAATGATCATGATGGTGTTTGTTAAGTGCTTACTATGCACTCAGAATTATTTTAAGCGCTGGAGTAGATACAAGGTGATCGGGTTGTCCCACGTGGGGCTCACACTCTTCATCCCCATTTTACAGATGAGGAACTGAGGCACAGAGAAGTGACTTGCCCAAATAGAGAAGCAGCGTGGCTCAGTGGAAAGAGCCCGGGCTTGGGAGTCAGAGGTCACGGGTTCAAATCCCTGCTCTGCCACTTGTCAGCTGTGTGACTGTGGGCACGTCACTTCACTTCTCTGTGCCTCAGTTACCTCATCTGTAAAATGGGGATTAACTGTGAGCCCCACGTGGGACATCCTGATTACCCTGTATCTACCCCAGTGCTTAGAACAGTGCTCGGCACATAGTAAGCGCCTGCCGCGGTGGGAGATCGAGTCGTGGGCCCAGTGACCCAATATTATTATTATTATTATTATTATTACAGTACAACAGTAAACAGACACATTCCCTGCCCTCAACGAGCTTGGAGTCTAGAGGGCCGCTTGAACTACACCACGCCCTTACTTTTAAGTAGATGATGAAACAGTTCTTTAACATAAATTATTGGAGTTTCATGAAAAATATGAATTGGATAGTAATAATAATAATAGTAATAATAATCTTGGTATTTGTTAAGCGCTTACTATGTGCAGAGCACTGTTCTAAACGCTGGGGTAGAAACAGGGTAATCAGGTTGTCCCACGTGAGGCTCACAATCTTCATCCCCATTTTACAGATGAGAGAAGTGAAGTGACTTGCCCACAGTCACACAGCTGACAAGTGGCAGACTTGGGATGAGAATGTTGCCCAGAAATGAACCAGGAGAACACAAATTGGGTACTATGAGACACAATCCCTCTCAGCAATCTTGTTTCTCCTCTGTTGAGTCATTCATTCAATTGTATTTACTGAGTGCTTACTGTGTGCACAGCACTGTACAAAGCGATTAGGAGAGTACAGTACAACAATAAACAGACACATTCCCTGCCCATAATGAGTTTGCAATCTAGAGGTCTGTCTGAACTACACCAAGCCCTTACTTTTAAGTAGATGATGAAACAATTCCTTAATGTAAATGGTATGAGAAGGTTGCCCAGATTGGCCCAGGAAAACAGCAATTGGGTACTATGTTTGAGACACAATCCCTCTCAGCAATCTTGTTTCTCCTTCTAATGAGTCATTCATTTGATCGTATTTATTGAGCATTTACTGTGTGCAGAGCACTGTACTAATTGCTTGGGAGGCTACAACACAACAATAAACAGATACATTCCCTGCCCACGACAAGTTTACAGTTTAAAGGGGGAGACAGTCGTTAACTGTGTGCACAGCACTCTACTAAGCACTTGAGAGAGCACAATATAACAATGTAACAGAGTTGGTAAACACATTCCTTGACCACAGTGAGCTTACAGTCTAGAGAGGGAGACAGAAGTTAATATAGAGAGAGGGAGAGAGAGATTAGATAGATAGATGATAGATGATAGATAGATAGATAGAGAGAGAGAGAGAGAGAGAGAGAGAGAGAGAGATAGATAGATAGATAGATAGATAGATAGATAGATAGATGATAGATGATGGATAGATAGATAGATAGATAGATAGATAGATAGATAGATAGATAGATAGATAGATAATCTAGGGTGGATGGACGGATGGATGGATGGATGGATGGATGGATGGATGGATGGATGGATGGATGGATGGATGAACGGACGAACGAACGAACAAACAAAGATTGTGAGGAGTTGCAGGAAGTAAGAGAAGAGCTAAGTGAGCACCATGTTAACAAAACCAAAGGTTAGCATTTCCAGGAGAAGGAAGTGAAGCAGCGTGGGCTAATGGATAGAGTACATGCATGGGACTCAGAAGACCTGAGTTCTAACCTTAGCTCCACCATTTGTCTATTGTGTGATCTTAGGCAAGTCACTTCGTTTCTCTATGCCTCAGTTATCTCATCTGTAAAATGGAGATTGAGACTGTGAGCCCTATGTGGGACAGGGACTGTGTCCAACCTGATTAACTTGTTTCTATCTCACTGCTCAGTATAATGGCTGGCACATAGTAAGCACTTAGCAAATATTATAAAAAAGGGAATGGTCAACAGTATCAAAGGAGGCCAAGGAGTCAAAGATAATGAGGGCAAAGAATTGCCCATTGGATTTATCTATGAGGTCCTGAAGCTTGTTAGTTCCTTGTGGGCAGGGATTGTGTTTTCCAACTCTATTGTTTTGTAATAATAATAATTATGATATTTGTTAAACCCTTACCATGTGTCAAACACTGGTCTAAGCCCTGGGGTAGATACAAGTTAGCCAAGTTGGACACAATCCCTGACCTATATGGGACTCATAGCCTAAGTAGGAGGGAAAAACAAGTATTGAATCCTCATTTTACAGTTGAGGAAACTGAGGCACAGAGAAGTTAAATGGCTCATGCAAGTTCCCACAGCAGGCAAGCAGCAGAGTGACATTAGAACCCAGGTCCTCTGACTCCCTAGGTTCGTACTCTCCCCGCTTCTAGACTGTAAACCTGGTGTGGGCAGGGATTGTCTCTCTTTACTGTACTCTATTGTACTGAATTGTACTTTTGAAGCACTTAGTACAGTGCTCTGCACAGAGTAAGCGCTCAATAAATACTATTGAGTGAATGAATGAAAGTGTTCAATAAATACCACTGATTGATAATTACTCTCTATGGCACCCCTGGTGAAGTCTGACATCTCCAAAGAAAATTTCAGTTAATGCTGAGATGTATTTAGGAAGAATGGATTCCTTGCCCCTGAGAAAAGCATCCAAAGTAGCCGCTCCCACGTGTGGGTGTGCTTGCCGTGGCCAAGAGTGTTCCCTAAAGTTTGAATTTATCTTTTGGGTTTGTGTTATGTTTTAATATTCTATCACTCCTGATCTGTCTCCAATCCTTCAGGCCTTTTCTAAGTCCCCACCCCACCCCCTTTTCTTTCATTCCTTCATATTTATTGAGCGCTTACTGTGTGCAGAGCACTGTACTAAGTGTTTGGAAGATACAATTCAGCAACAGATAGAGACAATCCCTGCCCAATGCGGGCTCAGAGTCAAGAAAGGGGGAGAGGGACATCAAAACAAATAAATGGGCTTCAGTAGCATCATTATAAATAAATAGAATTATAGATATATGAGAAGCAGCATGGCTCAGTGGAAAGATCACGAGCTTAGGAGTCAGAGATCACGGGTTCTAATCCCGGCTCCACCGTTTATTTTTGTGTGACTTTGGGCAAGTCACTTAACTTCTCTTTGCCTCAGTTACCTCATCTGGAAAATGGGGATTAAGACTGTGAGCCCCGCATGGGACCTGATTACCCTGTATCTACCCCAGCGATTAGAACAGTGCTCGGCACATAGTAAGCACTTAATAAAAACCAACATTATTATTATTATATATGTACACATCATTAAGAAAAATAGAATTATAATTATAAATATGTACATATATTCACAAGTGCTGTGGGGTGGGGAGCGGGATAGAGGAAAGGGAGCGAGTGGGGACGATGCGGAGGGAAGGAGTGGAGGGAAAGCGGAGGTTAGTCTGGGAAGGCCTCCTGGAGGAGGTGAGCTTTCAGTAGGTGAGCTGGAGGAGGTGAGTTTTCTTCCACTCGTTCTGCCTCATCCTGACTTGCTCCCTTTATTCATCTCCCCTCCCAGCCCCACAGCATTTATGTACAGACCTATCATTTATTTCTTTTTATTAATGTCTGTCTCCCTCTCTAGACTGTAAGCTCATTATGGACAGAAAATGTGTCTGTTTATTGTTATATTGTACTCTCCCAAGCACTTAGTACATCCAATTTGCTTATATCCACCCCAGTGCATAGTACAGAACCTGGCACATAGTAAGCACTTACTAAATGCCACAATTAATTGATTCTTCACACAGCAAGTGCTCATGAATGAATCAATCATATTTATTAATAATAATAATAATGTTGGTATTTGTTAAGCGTTTACTATGTGCAGAGCACTGTTTCAAGCGCTGAGGTAGATACAGCGTAATCAGGTTGTACCACAAGGCTCACAATTAATCTCATTTTCCAGATGAGGGAACTGAGGCCCAGAGAAGTGAAGTGACTTGCCCACAGTCACACAGCAGACACGTGGCAGAGTCGGGATTCGAACCCATGACGTCTGACTCCCCAACCCGGTCTCTTTCCGCTGAGCCACGCTGCTTCTCTATTTATTGAGCATTCACTGTGTGCAGAGCACTGTACTAAGAGTTTGGGAGAGTGTGATACAACAGAGTTGGTAGACACCTTCCCAGCCCACCACGGGCTCACCATCTAGAGGTGTGCTGTCAGCTGTGTGACTGTGGGCAAGTCATTTCACTTCTCTGTGCCTCAGTTACTTCATCTGTAAAATGGCGATTATCTGTGAGCCTCACGTGGGACAAACTGATTACCCTGTATCTGCCCCAGCGCTTAGAACAGTGTTCTGCACATAGTAAGCGCTTAACAAATACCAACATTATTATTATTATTAGAGGGAGATATAGACATTTAATATAAACAAATGAATTATGGATAAGAACACAAGTGCTTCCTCCTACTTGTACTGTTAGATTTTGAGGCCTCCCCGCCCCGCCCCCTCCACGTGAATCACACAGGGACCATCTATAATTGTCACCTCTTTATTTCCACTCAGCTCTTAGTACAGTGCTTCGTACAGGGCAGCGTGGCTTCGTGAAAAAAGCCTGAGCTTGGGAGTCAGAGGTGATGGGTTCCAATCAAAGCTCCACCGCTTGTCTGCTGTGTGACTGTGGGTAGGTCACTTCACTTCTCTGGGCCTCAGTTACCTCATCTGTAAAATGGGGATGAAGACTGTGAGCCCCACGTGGGACAACCTGATGACCCTGTACCTACCCCAGCACTTAGAACAGTGCTCTGCACAAAGTAAGCGCTTAACAAATACCAACCTTAGTAAATAGTATCTATATAGTATAGTATAAATAGTATTTATAAATAGTATTTATTTATTAATAATAATAAATACTACAACTATTCTAAGTTTTTCATCCCTAAACCACTAGCCCTCAGTGGATGAACAAAGGTGTCCCAGTAACCTCCTTCCTGAACACTCAATTGGCATTGTGAGAAGCCCCAGCCAACAACTTTAGTCATCAGTCAGATGTGTGAAGAAGGTAGGCTTTCTCCAGGGAGTGATTCAGCTCTGAAATGCCCTTCGGCCCTGTGAACCTTCTTCAGAAAAGAAAGAGAAGAATGTGAATGAAAGGGAGGAGGGGAAGACAGATGGGGGGGAGATAGGAGAGGGAGGAGGAGTGGTGAACATGTGCAAGGCAAGAAAGAAAAAAGGGAAGGATTGATGGAAGGGAGGGTTGGAAGCTGGGGGAAACTGGGTCAGTTTATAGCGATGGTGAAATTATTATTGTCATCATTAATAATAATAATGGTGGTATTTGTTAAGCGCTTACTACGTGCAAAGCACTGTTATAAACACTGGGGAGATGCAGGGTGATCAGATTGTCCCACGAGGGGCTCACAGTTTAAACCCCCATTTTACAGATGAGGCAACTGAGGCACAGAAAATAATAATAATGTTGGTATTTGTTAAGCGCTTACTATGTGCAGAGCACTCTTCTAAGCGCTGGAGTAGATACAGGGTCATCAAGTTGTCCCACGTGAGGTTCACAGTCTGCATCCCCATTTTACAGTTGAGGGAACTGAGGCACTGAGAAGTTAAGTGACTTGCCCAAGGTCACACAGCTGGCAAGCGGCAGAGCCGGGATTAGAAGCCATGACCTCCAACTCCCAAGCCCAGGCTCTTTCTACTGAGCCACGCTGCATTATTGTTGTTGTAATAATAATAGTTTTTGTTAAGCGCTTATTATGTGTCAAGCACTGTACTAAGTGGCTGGGGTAGATAGGTAGATATGTAGCTGTGGAAGCAGCATGGCCTACTGGCAACAGCATGGGCTTGAGAATCAGAGGTTTGGGTTCTAATCCTGACTCTGCCACTTTGCTGTATGACCTTGGGCAAGTCACTTCACTTCTCTGAGCCTCAGTTACCTCATCTGGAAAATGGGGACTGAGACTGTGAGCCCCATGTGGGACAGGGACTGTGTCCCAACCTGCTGACCTTTTATCTACCCCAGGGCTTAGAACAATGCTTGGCACATAGTAAGCCCTTAACAAACACCATAATTATTATACAACATAATTGGGTCCCCCATGGGGCACACAGCCTTAACTCTGCCCTCTCCTCTGCCAGGCAAAGCTTCTTCTCCTCCCTCATCGACACCCATGCCCGTCACCCCCGCCGATTGTTCCGGACCTTTAACTCTCTCCTTAGGCCCCCTGTTCCTCCCCCTCCCCCATCTCTCACCCCCAATGATCTGGCCACCTATTTCCTCACGAAAATCAACACGATCAGGTCTGAGCTCCCCAAAGTCACCCCTCCGCCTCTCCCCTCCCCCCCACCGACCCCCTCCCCTACTTTCCCATCCTTCCCTGCAGTATCCTCAGAGGAGATCTCCTCCCTCCTCGCAAGTGCCAGCCCCTCCACCTGCGCCTCGGACCCCATTCCCTCTCACCTTATTAAAACCATCGCCCCTGCCCTCCTACCTTCCTTAACTTCTATTTTTAACCACTCAATCTCCAAGGGCTCCTTCCCCTCTGCCTTCAAACATGCCCACGTCTCCCCCATCCTAAAAAAACCCGCTCTTGACCCCACTTCCCCCTCCAGTTATCACCCTATCTCCCTACTACCCTTCCTTTCCAAAATCCTAGAACGCGTCGTCTACAATCGATGCTTAGAATTCCTTAACTCCCATTCTCTCCTAGACCCCCTCCGATCTGGCTTCCGTCCCCTCCACTCTACCGAGACTGCTCTCTCTAAGGTCACCCGTGACCTCCTTCTTGCCAAATCCAATGGCTCCTACTCCATTCTGATCCTCCTTGACCTCTCTGCTGCCTTTGACACTGTCGACCATCCCCTCCTCCTCCATACCTTATCTCACCTTGGCTTCACGGACTCTGTCCTCTCCTGGTTCTCCTCTTACCTCTCTGGCCGGTCATTCTCGGTCTCCTTCTCTGGAGCCTCCTCCCCCTCCCATCCTTTAACTGTTGGAGTTCCTCAAGGGTCAGTTCTTGGCCCTCTTCTGTTCTCCATTTACACTCACTCCCTCGGTGGACTCATTCGCTCTCATGGCTTCGACTACCATCTCTACGCAGATGACACGCGGATCTACATCTCCGCCCCTGTCCTCTCCCCCTCCCTTCAGGCTCGCATCTCCTCCTGCCTCCGGGACGTCTCCACCTGGATGTCGGCCCGCCCCCTAAAACTCAACATGAGCGAGACTGAGCTCCTCATCTTCCCTCCCAAACCCGGTCCTCTCCCAGACTTCTCTATCACCGTGGATGGCACGACCGTCCTTCCCGTCTCTCGGGCCCGCGATCTCGGTGTCATCCTTGACTTGTCTCTGTCGTTCACCCCACACATCCTATCCGTTACCGAGACCTGCCGGTTTCACCTCTACAATATCGCCAAGATCCGCCCTTTCCTCTCCACCCAAACGGCTACCTTACTGCTACGGGCTCTCGTTATATCCCGCTAGACTACTGTGTTGTTGGCCTTCTCTCTGACCTCCCTTCCTCCTCTCTCGCCCCGCTCCAGTCTATCCTTCACTCCGCCGCCCGGCTCATCTTCCTGCAGAAACGATCTGGGCATGTCACTCCCCTTCTTAAACAACTCCAGTGGTTGCCTATCGACCTCCGCTCCAAACAAAAACTCCTCACTCTAGGCTTCAAGGCTCTCCATCACCTTGCCCCTTCCTACCTCTCCTCCCTTCTCTCTTTCTACCGCCCACCCCGCACGCTCCGCTCCTCCGCCGCCCACCTCCTCACCGTCCCTCGGTCTCGCCCATCCCGCCGTCGACCCCCGGGTCACGTCCTCCCGTGGTCCCGGAACGCCCTCCCTCCTCACCTCCGCCAAACTGATTCTCTTTCCCTCTTCAAAACCCTACTTAAAACTCACCTCCTCCAAGAGGCGTTCCCAGACTGAGCTCCTCTTCTTCCTCTACTCCCTCTGCCATCCCCCCTTTACCTCTCCGCAGCTTAACCCTCTTTTTCCCCTTTTCCCTCTGCTCCTCCCCCTCTCCCTTCCCATCCCCACAGCACTGTACTCGTCCGCTCAACTGTATATATTTTCGTTACCCTATTTATTTTGTTAATGAATTGTACATCGCCTCGATTCTATTTAGTTGCCATTGTTTTTACGAGATGTTCTTCCCCTTGACGCTGTTTAGTGCCATTGTTCTTGTCTGTCCGTCTCCCCCGATTAGACCGTAAGCCCGTCAAACGGCAGGGACCGTCTCTATCTGTTGCCGACTTGTTCATCCCAAGCGCTTAGTACAGTGCTCTGCACATAGTAAGCGCTCAATAAATACTATTGAATGAATGAACAGTCTCACTATGATGGAAAACAGGCATTGAATCCCCAATTTTCAGGTGAGAGAACTGAGGCACGGAGATGTGAAGTTACTGGCCCAAAATCATAATCAATCAATTAATCAAACAATGTAATTTATTGAGCATTTACTAGGCGCATAGCACTGCACTAAATGCTTGGGAGAATATCCCAGCTCTGCCACTTGTCAGCCGTGATTGTGGGCAAGTCACTTAACTTTTCTGTGCCTCAGTTACCGCATCTGTAAAATGGGGATTAAGACTGTGAGCCTCACGTGGGACAACCTGATTACCCTGTATCTACCCCAGCACTTAGAACAGTGCTCTGCACATAGTAAGTCCTTAACAAATACCAACATTATTATTATTACAACAGAGTTAGCAGATAGAGAAGCAGCGTGGCTCAGTGGAAAGAGCACGGGCCCTGGAATCAGGACTCATGAGTTCGAATCCCAGCTCTGCCACTTGTTGGCTGTGTGACTGTGGGCAAGTCACTTAACTTCTCTGGGCCTCAGTTCCCTCATCTGTAAAATGGGGATTAAGACTGTGAGCCCCACGTGGGACAACCTGCTTCCCCTATGTCTACCCAGCGCTTAGAACAGTGCTCGGCACATAGTAAGCGCTTAACAAATACCAACATTATTATTATTATCCCTGACCACAGTGAGCTTACAGTCTAGAGGGGGAAACAGAAAAAATATAAATACACAATTTATAATAAATAATTTAAAGATATGTTAATAAATGAAAACAAGAGGCAGAATTGGCATTAGAATCCAGGTCCTCATCCAGGTCCTCTTGATGCTCCACCCTCTGCTTTTTCCAGTAGCCCACATTGCTTTTTTAAAAAATTTTATGTATTATTTTAAAGAGTTATGCTGAAGTCCTAGAGCACTGAATAATGGGTTAGCTTAAAAAATTAATAAATAGGTACAACAAAGTTGTGATATATAATAGAGACAACATTATTTTAGGTTTTGCTAACCCTTTTATTTTTTCATTTATATGAAGGTGAGATCTAGTTCAGTGCCACTTTAGCAAGGTGAATTGCTATAGATAACACCCCCCATTACCATTCAGAAGAAATTTTCTTATTGAATAACAACGAAGACACAGCAGAACAATGAATAATAAACATACACATTTCAAAATATTCCCTATGTGAGAGTTTGGATTTTTCTGCAGATTCATGGGGCCTAAAGGGAGATTTCCAAGAACCTTAGAATTAAACATCCAGTGAAAAGACAATTTCGGAGAAATGCTTTTACGGGGCATTTACTCCAAGACAGGCAGCAGATAGATCCCTGAGGTCTTTAATAGGGAATTTTTCTGGGCCAATGTGTTCAATATCAATTATCTATCCTTAAGAGGAAACTTAATTACAACAAAACACTTAACTTCCTTCCTTTCCTAAAAGGGTGCTAATCTTATTGACACCCGCTCTAAAAACACCCATTCTTTGGAGGACAAAATTGCTCCATAAATCATTTATTGCACCAAATACTCAAATCATTTCTCCTTACTAGAACTACAAAGCCATTACATCTCATCACTGTCAATTTTTGTTGTAAGGCATTTATATAGGATTTTCTTTAAATTTACAATCAGGAAGCATCTTGTTACACTCTTGATTTGCATTTAAATTTGATGGGCTAGATAAAAAGAAAGCTTAAATCAATCATTCAGTAGAATTTACTGAGAGCCAACTTTGAGCAGAGCTCTGTATTAAATACGTGGGAGATTACAGGACCTATGCAATAAATTAAAATATTATTATCAGTAATAATAATATAAATAAATAACTGTTGGGAGACATGGAGACTCTGAGCCCCATGTGAGACAGGGATGAGTCCAATCTGATTTGTTCATATCCACCCCAAAGCTTAGTATAGTAAGCACTTAACAAATACCCCAATTATTATTATTAGCAGAAATCCATTAATAGCAAAAAGAAGTCACCTACCTGTCTTGGAGCAGAACAGGCCTCTAAGAGGTCTTCCCTGACTAAGCCCTCATTTTCTCTTCTCCCATTTCTTCCTGAGTCCCCCTTCATTCATTCTTTCAATCATATTTATTGCATGCTTACTGTGTGCAGAGCACTGTACTAACCGTTTGGGACAGTACAATACAGCAGTAAACTGCCATATTCTCTGCCTACAACAAACTTGCGGTCTAGGGATGGACTAGGATTTGCAACTTTTATTCATCCCTCAGCCCCACTGCATTTATGTACATAATCATCTTTTACATATCTGTCATTTATTTATTTATATAATTGTCTGTCTCTCCCTCTAGACTGTAAGCTCGTTGTGGGCGGGGAACATGTCTACCAATTATTATTTTGTACTCTCCCAAGTGTTTAGTACAGTGCTCTATACACGGTAAGTGCTCAGTAAATATGGTTGATTGATCGATTAATGGATGGACATTAGGAACAGTGTCCTAGGAAGAAAGTCACCTCCCCAACTCTGGGGTTGAATGTAGGACTCTCCCTAGGGATTTGGAGATTAAAGGCAATCCAAACGACACACTGAGCCCTTCAATATCCCAGAGGTAAAGCTCAAATTCCCATAGGACCTTTCCTCATTTGGAGTACACAGGGCATCTATATTCAAAGCTTTGTACGAAAGAGATCACACTCATTGGATACTGGAGTAGGTTTAAAAATATATCGCATGTAGGGAATAAACTGGGAGAAAACCGCATTGCCCGTTCTAAATCACAGGGATACAAAGAATAAGCTCCTCTACACTGTAAGCTAATTGTGGGCAGGGAACATGTCTACAGACTCTGTTGTACTCTCCCAAGTGTTTAGTACAGTATTCTCCACAAAGTGCTCAATAAATTCCATCAATTGATTATTGCTTTCTTTCATTCAATTCCACAATCTGGCCACCTCAAAATGCCCAGAGTCTTTGACTAAATGACACAATCTCAGCCTTAAAGATGATTTATTTTATACCTAAATCCAACTGGTTCTTGCTCCTCGATATTTCTCAGATCAACATTTTCCACCCAAATGGCCACTACAGTAGTGGGTTATTTCATCATTTCCTGGGAAGCAGTGAGGCCTACTGGAAAGAGCAGGGCCTGGGAGTAAGATGACTTGGGTTCTAATTCCAGCTCTGCCTCTTGCCCACCATACAACCTTGGACAAGTCACTTAACATCTCTGTGCCTCATTTTCCCCAATCTGTAAAATGAGGATTAATACCCATTTTCCCACCTATTTAGACTGTGAATCCAAAGAAGGACAGGGACTGTGTCTGTCCTGATTATCTTTATCTATCCCACAGAGTAAGCCCATCACAAACCCCACTGTGGGAAAGGAACATGTTTACCCACTCTATTATACTGTTACCCACTCTATTATACTGTACTCTCCCAAGCACTGAGTACAGGGCTCTGCAAACAGTACATGCTTAATAAATCTGATTGACTAATTGCTTATTATCTCCTAATTAGATTACTTCACTGGCCTCCTCATGAGTCTCCTGGACTATTACCTCTCCCTTCCTTCTGCCAAATTACTCTCAGCAGCCTGGATCATCTTTTTAAAATATTGTACAATGGCGGCCTCTGTCCTTCTGCCTCAACCAAAAACTTCTGACACTGACTCCAAGATCTCCACCAACTCTCTTCCCCTTACATATTGGTGCTCTTTACCCGCCACTCTCCTTTTCACTATCTCTACTCTCATTCCTCCTGCCTCTAGTCCCTGGTCATACCCTTTTCCCCTTCCCCTTTCGAATCCACTGGAACCCAACTCTCCCTATCTTCAAAACCTTCCTGAAATCTCACCTCTTTCGGGAGGCTTTCCCTTATTACTTTCCTTCACCCCAGGTGGCATCAGCCCAACAGCCTAGTGGACAGAGCACAGATCTGGGAGGGAGGAAAACCTGGGTTCTAATCCCGGCTCCATCACTTGTAAGCTATGTGACCTTGGGTAAGACACTTCACTTCTGTATGACTCAAGTACCTCATCTGTAAATTCTGTTGCCCAATTGCACTTTCCTAGCGCTTAGTACAGTAGTCTGCACACAATAAGCGCTCAATAAATAGGATTGAATAAATACAATTGAATGAATGTAAAATGGCAATTAAGACTGTGAGCTGCATGTGAAACATAGACTGTGTCCAACCTAATTAGCCTGTATCTACCCCAGTGCATAATACAGTGCCTAGCACATAGTAAGCAGTTAACATATACCATTAAAAAAAAGACCAGCCTTCTCAGCATTCATGTATTTATAGCCATCTGGAGTCTCTCTTCTACTATTTACATATTCTACTGTTCATTCATTTACCCATCTTTCCCTATACTTATTATATCCAATTATATCTCTGTTTTGCCTCTGAACTATAAATAATTTGTGTCTGCCTGTCTGTTCTATTGGATCTGTAAGTTCCTTAAGGTCAGGGATCATATCTTTACTTCCACTGTACCTTCTCATGTGTTTAGAATAATGCTCTGCACATGGTAGATGCTCATTAAATATTAGTGATTAATTAGAAAGCTTAGAAAAATTGTTCTAAATCTTAAATCTTAGAGAAAAAAACCCTTCACTGAACTATAGTGGCCAGAGTTGGGACTAGAGATTGGGAGGAGTGAGGTCTAGTTGAAAGAGCAAGAGATTGGGGGGGGGGGTCAAGAGACTTGGGTTCCAATCACGGCTCTGCCACTTGCCTGCTGTGTGACCCTGGGCAAGTTACTTAGCCTTTCTGTGATTCCATTTTCTAATCTGTAAAATGGGGATAAAATACTTGTTCCTCCTCCCTCATGTCCCAAATAGAACTCATCTTCCTACCTAAACCCTGTCCTCCCCTAATTTTCCCATCACTATAGACAACGTTATTAGTCTCTCTGTCTCATAAGCCCATAATCTGGGCTTTATCCTTGACTCATCCCTCTCATTCAACCCACATATTCAATCTGTCACTAAATCCTATTTGTTCTTCCTTAACTCCATTGCTAAAATCTGTCCTTTCCTCTCCATCCAAACTACTACTGTGCTGATCCAAGCACTTATCATCTCTCTTCTGGACTACTGCGCCAGCCCCCTCACTGATCTCCCTGTCTTCTGTCTCTCTCCCTCTTCCATTCATTCAATCATATTTATTGAGCACTTACTGTATGCACAGCATTGAACTAAGCTCTTGGGAAAGTGCAATACAGCAATAAAGAGAGACAATACCTGCCTACAATGAGCTCACGGTCTGGAGGGGGAGACAGACATCAGTGCAAAGAAACAGGCATCAATATAAATAAACAAAATTACAGATATATACATAAGAGCTATGGGGTGGGCGGTTGGAGAGCAAAGGGAACAAGTCAGGGTGATGCAGAAGGGAATTGGAAATGAGTAAAAGTGGGGCTTAATCTGGGAAAGCCTTTTGGAGAAGATGTGCTCTTATTAAGGCTTTGAAGTGGGGCAGAGTAATTGTCTGGCAGATTAGAAGAGGGAAGGGTTCCAGGCCAAAGGTAGAACTTGGGCCAGGAGTGAGTGGCAAGACAGGTGAGATCGAGATACAGTGAGGTTAGCGCCAGAGGAGCAAAGTGTGTGGGCTGGGTTGTCCAAAGAGAGAAGCGAGGTGAGGTCGGAGGGGGAGAGGTAATGGAGAGCTTTATATTGATGTCTGTTTACTTGTATTGATGCCTGTCTCTCCCACTCTAGACTGTGAGCTCATTGTGGGCAGGGATTGTCTCTCTTTATTGCTGCATCTCACAGACCACTACTCTCCCCTCCTTAAAATCACATCTCCTCCAGGAGGCCTTCTCTGATTTCATGTCATTTTCCTTTCCCTCTCCCTTCTGCATCACCCTTGCACTTAGATATGTGTCTTTTAAACACTTGATATTTACCTCACCTTCAGTCCCACTATACTTATGTCCATATACATTATTTAGAAGCAAGGTCCCTCTGACTTCCAGGCCTATGCTTTGTCCACTAGGCTAAGCTCCTTCTGTAATCACCCCAGAATGGCTGCCCCAGGTAATCACCTACTTTACCCACCCCTAAAATGAACCACTAGCTAGCCACTAGGTGCAATATTACCCATTTAGTATTAAAAATGCTTCTTGAAAAGGAAGAAATTTAACCACCTGGGAAAATACACATCTCTTTGCTGGCTTTAAGAGCTGAATTCCACTCTAATATCCAGGTACTCCTTCAAAATACCCTGCTTGGGGTAATCCACATCACCTTTCTTGGCTTGGGATTTCCAAACCACAAAAAAGAAATAAATTAGTAATGCTCACCTTATTTTACAGAGGTGTAATAAGGATTAAATGGTTAAAGTTTGCCAGTTGCTTTGAAGATGAAAAGCCAGTGAGCATTATTGAACCTTAATAGAGTGCAAGCTAGCATTCCAGAAGCTTCTCTCCGAACAAAGCTGGAGACTCAAGATGCTGGAAAGTGATTATTAACCATGGCTGCCCTTTAACTTCCAATTGTAAGCAACAACATGTGCACTAAAGTGCTTACAGAAGTGGAAGGAGCAGGGGCTTAGGAGTCAGAGGTCGTGGGTTCTAATCTCTGCCACTCATCAGCTGGGTGACTTTGGGGAAGTCACTTCACTTCTCTGTGCCTTAGTTACCCCATCTGTAAAATGGGGATGAAGACTGTGAGCCCCAAGTGGGACAACCTGATTACCCTGTATCTACCCCAGTGCTCAGAACAGTGCTTGGCACATAGTAAGCACTTAACAAATACCATCGTTATTATTCAGGTAGCTTCAAGACATCTGGAATTTGCCTAATTTAATGCATACCAAAAATGTCTATTACAGTATATGGAACAGGTAATAGGACCCCTGTAATGGTAGACAGCCAGCAATAGGTTAGCTGAGTAATAATACTCTTCATCCTTGAAAAGCCTTTTCATCTTCCAAGAACACTGTTGATAATTTGATTTCCCTCACCCCAGACCTGTATATCACTATCAAGGGGGCATTTTTGCAGATTGGTAGACTGAAGCAGGAAGGTTACATAAATTAAATTAGGCTGGAGAAGACCTCTCTCAGGGTCGCACGGGGAAAGTTTCCAGTACTCTACCAGTCTCGACTACAGTAGGGAGAGTCACGCAGAGGCCTACCCATTCCATTCCTAGCTTGGGCAGTGGCTAGCAAGCAGAAGGCAATCTGCTACAGATCAAAACCTCCCTGTGCTGGGCAGCGGCAGCATGGGAGAAAGTTGAAGGCGGAGACTCAAGGTGTTGCGTGGAAGGAGGCAATGGTAAACTAACCTCCATACTTTTATCAAGAAAACCCTATGGATACGCTACCAGAACGATTGCAGGTGGAGGTTCTGGGAGAGATGTGTCCATGGAGTCTCTACGGGTCAGAGACGCCTCGAAAGAATAAGACAAGAGATGAGTTATATTTCAAAAATTAGGATTAGAACCAAGATCTTTGCTGATACTCAGGTTTTATGTTCTGACCAACTTGCCTCAGTTGCCCCCAGGAAAATCTTAATTTATCAGATCGTGAGCACTCCCAAACCCAGGGACAGGGGCCATGTCTAATTCCCATCTGCGTTTTCTTCCCCAACACTTAGGACAGTGCTCTGAACAGTTAGTACTAAATAAATACTAGCTAATACTACTAACTCCCCAGAGGCTGGATAGATAAAGTAAAGTTTTTTTTTGAGTAAAATAGTGAGATTTGGAGGGGAAATGGAGTCACAGGTTACCAATGGCCTTCTTCTTGCCAAATCCAATGGCCTCTACTCCACCCTATTCTTCCTTGGTCTCTCAGATGCCTTCGACACTGTGGACCACCCATTTCTCCTGGAAACATCATCTATCCTTGGCTTCACTGACACTGTCTTCTCCCGGTTCTCCTCTCTCTCTGGCCGCTTCTCAGTCATTTTTCAGACTCCTTTTCTGCCTCCCACTCTCTAACTTTGGGAGTCTCTCAAGGCTCAGTTCTGGGTCCCCTTCTATTCACCCACTCCCTTGGAGAACTCATTCTCCCCCACAGCTCCAGTTATCACCTCTACCTGGATGATTCCCAAATTTACCACTCCAGCTCTCACATTTCTTCCTGACTTCAGGACATCTCTACTTGGATGTCCCACCTACACCTCAAACTTGACCTATCCAAAACAGAACTACTCATCTTCTCCCCCAAACCCTGTCTCTCCCATATCCTTCCCATCACTGCAATCAACCTCATCCTTCTCCTTATCTCACAAGCCCATAACTTTGATGTTATCCTCAACTCCTCTCTCATTCAACCCACTTACTTAATGTCACCAAATCCTCTTGGTTCTACCTTCATAATACTGCTAAAATCCATCATTTCCTCCCTGTCCAAAGTGCTAAAACATTGATCCAAGTACTTATATCCTTCCTTGACTACTGCATCACCCTCCTTGCTGATCTCTCTGCCTCCTCTCTCTCCCCACTCCAGTCCACACTTAACTCAGTTGCCAGGGTCATTTTTCTAAAAAAAGTTCAATCCATGTTTTCCTACTCCTCAAGAATCTCCAGTCGTTGCCCATCCACCTTCTCCGCAAAGAGAAACTCCTTATCACTGGCCTTAAAGCACTCAGTCAGCTCAGTCCCTCTTACCTTTCTTTGTTGATTTTGTACTACTGTCCAGTCTGCATACTTTGCTCCTTTAACACCATCCTACTCATTGTGCCTTGATCTTATCTGTCTTGGCACTGACCCATGTACTCCCTCTGGCCTGGAACTCCTTCCCCCTTCATATCTGACACACCACTATTCTCCCCACCTTCAAAGTTTTATTAAAATCACATCTCCTCCAAGAGACCTTCCCTGACTAAGCCCTTATTTCCCCTACTCCCTATCTTTACTGGGTTCCCTATGCACTTAGATCTGTACTTGTTTTGATATTTACTCCACTCTCAGCCCCACAACAAACACTTACGTATATATTAGTAATTTATTTTAATGTCTGTCTCCCCCTCTAGGCTGCAAGCCTCTTGTGGTAATGTGTCTTCCCACTCTGCTGTATTGTAGTCTCCCAAGTGCTTGGTACAGTGCTCTTCACAAGTAAGTATTCAATAAATACCATTAATCGAAACTAGGAATTTAATCCCCATTTTACAGATGAGGAAACCAAGGCACAGAGAAGTTAAGTGACTTGCCTAAGTTGATGTCGCCCTTCTGGAATGAGACTTCAGGACCTAGAAATTGCATGGAGGAATTTATTACTGTGTTAGTGGATTATGCAGCTGTTGTTACATTCTCTTTTCTTGCCTGGTCCCAGGCCTATTGGGGCATGGAGCAGCATGGCATAGTGGATAGAGCACAGGCCTGAGTTCTAATCTTGGTTGCACATACTTGTCTGCCATGTGACCTTGGGCAAGTCGCTTCACTTCTCTGTGCCTCTGTTCCCCCATCTGTAAAATAGGATTAAGACTGGGTGAGACAGGGACTCTGTCCAACCCAATTAGCTACTTGAGGCCAGCAATCATATCTACGAACCGCACTGTATTCTCCCAAGTTCTTAATACAGTCCTCCATACATAGTAAATGCTTAGTAAATATGATTGATTGAAAAGCAGCGTGGCTTAGTGGATAGAGCACGGGCCTAGGAGTCAGAAGGACACTTAACAAGTACCATTATTTATTAATTTTTTTTGACTGGAGTGCAGTGAGTGAGTAAAGGGGCAAGACCACATGCATGAAAAGTGTTTTTGTGTGTGGGTTCTATTGTGGTTGAAGTGACAGCTGGTAGTGACGATGTTCTGCCTTAGTCCCAAGACAGTAATGATAATAGCAGCGTGGCTCAGTGGAAAGAGCACAGGCTTGGGAGTCAGAGGTCATGGGTTTGAATCCCTGCTCTGCCATTTGTCAGCTGTGTGACTGTGGGCAAGCCTCTTCACTTCTCTGTGCCTCAGTTCCCTCATCTGTAAAATGGCGATCAAGATTGTGGGCCTCACGTGGGACAACCTGATTACCCTCTATCTACCCCAGCACTTAGAACAGTGCTCTGCACATAGTAAGCACTTAACAAATACCAACATTATTATTATTATTACTATAATAAGAGCAGTACTTGTTAAGGGCTTACTCTATGTCAAGCACTGTTCTAAGCACTGAGATAGATACAAGTCAACTAGGTTGGACACATTTAGAATATTGTTTTAAGCGCTGGGGTAGATAAAAGCTAATTAACCCGCAGGGGGCTCAAAACTCTTAATCCCCATTTTACAGATGAAGTAACTGCGGCCCAGAGAAGTTAAGTGACTTGCCCAAGGACACACAGCAGACGAGTGGCAGAGACAGAATTAGATCTCAGGTCCTCTGACTCTCAGGCCTGTGCTCTGTTCACTAAGCCACTCATGATTGATAATAATAATAATAATAATGTTGGTATTTGTTAAGCGCTTACTATGTGCCGAGCACTGTTCTAAGCGCTGGGGTAGACACAGGGGAATCAGGTTGTCCCACGTGGGGCTCACAGTCTTAATCCTCATTTTACAGATGAGGTAACTCAGGCACCGAGAAGTGAAGTGACTTGCCCAAAGTCACACAGCTGACTAATTGATTAATATTCTACTGATTGACTGACTGATTGATTAATATTCTACTGAAGCAGTGTGGCCTAGTTTTCCACTAGGAGTCCGAGCACCGGGGTTCTCATCCCGGCTCTATCACTTACCTGCTGCGTGACCTCAGCTACGTCACTTAATTTCTCTGGAACTCAGTTCCCTCAGTTGCAAAAAGACAGATTAAGGTTGTGAGCCCTATATGGGACTTGCTCTGCAGTAGTCTCCTGATCCAACCTCAAGTACAGGCAAACAAGAAATTTTTAAGCAATTAGTACCGCAGATTGCTCCAGTGGGCACACAATAAACACTGTCAGTACTTTTACCAAAGAGAACATAAACCCAACAAATAAAAAAACCCACAAAAAACCCAAGTTTGTGTTCTTGGAAGAACTTTCCCTAATTCCTTATTCATAGTTTAGCCAAAATATGCACTGAAAACATAGGTTATGGCAGAAATGGGTGTATTGTAACCCTTCTCCCCAGTTCTAGTTGGTGAGTTCTTAAATGATTTCATTCTTTCCATTCAATCGTATTATTGAGCGCACAGTGTGTGCAAATTTCCTTGAGGTTAACAAGCACGTCACAGGTGCATCAGGAATAGAATGCCTTCCCTCTAGCCTCTAGACCACACTTCCTCCCTCTGAAGAAAACTGAAATAAATGAGCAGGTTACCAGAGAAAATGTTAAATTGTCAGGTCTAGAATGCTACATGGCTTTGAGAGGCTGCTTACTTCCAGGAAGTAGACAGTTTGGCTGGCTTCAGACAAAATAAAATTTGTGGGCAGGTAGTATGTGATTTGAAGTGTGGAGTCATGGCTGCTTTGACATTTGGAAATTTTGACCCCAGTTGCTCTTTGATCCTTTTTTAATCTTCTGAATGTTCCCTTCGATAATTTAATCCCCAATATGAATCAAGGGTGTCATTTCCCGTCAGATCTGGCCATGAGGCATTTATAGCTCTTTTCTCCCAAAAGAGCAGAGTTTTCCAAAAGCTAGATAGATGGTTAATTTATTGATCTTCCCAGGGAGACAGGGTTGTTATCTTCTGATTTATCACTCAATCTAGTCCTTTGGGGTTTTTAATTATAAAAGTTGTACTTTTCTATCAGCTTTGTCCTCTATTCTTTATCTATGCAGTTCTATTGAAGGGGCAAGGTTTCAGAGGGAGCTGGGTGGAAGGAGGGGAGGAGACATAGCCACCAATGAACAGCACACTGGACAGCTGCATAAAAGGGATGATGGGGTCAGAGACACTGGGATAAACTACTTACGGTATGAAAATGTTCCCGAGGATTTTTATAATATATTATTTCCTAGGGAAGCAGTGTGGCTTAATGAAAAGAGCACAGGCTGGGGAGTCAGAGGATCTGGATTCTAATCCTAGCTCTGCCACTTGCCTGTTACACGATCTTGGGCAAGTCACTTACCTTCTCGGTACCTCAGTTTCCTCATCTGTAAAATAGGGACTCAATAACCATTCTCCTCTCCTTCACACTATGAGCCCCAGATGGGGCAAGCATGGTATCTGACCTGATAGTCTTGTGTCTACCCCACTGCTTAGTATCAATTGATCAATCACATTTATTGAGTGCTTACTGTGTGCAAAGTGCTTAGTAGAGTATTATATGGCAAAAACGTTCTCTGCCCACAACTAGCTTACAGTCCAGAGGGGGAGACAGACATTAGTATAAATAAGTAAATTATGGCTATGTACATAAGTGCTGTGGAGCTGAGAGTGAGGAATGAATAAAGGGAGCAAGTCAGGGTGACACAGAAGGGAGCGGAAGAAAAGAAAACGAGGGCTTAGTCGGGATGGCCTCTTGGAGGACATGTGCCTTCAGCAAGTCTTGGAAGGTGGGGAGAGTAATTGTCTGTCAGGTATGAGGAGGGAGGTAGTTCCAGGCCAGAGACGGGAAATGGACAAGAGGATGGGAGAGAGATAGATGAGGTTGAGGTACAGTGAGCATTACAGGAGTGAAGGGTGTGGCCTGGGTCGTAGTAGGAGAGTACAAGGTCAGGTAGGAGGGGGCAAAGGGGTTGAGTGCTTTAAAGCTGATGATAAGGAGTTTCTGTTTGTTGCGGAGGTGGATGGACAACCACTGGAGGTTCTTGAGGAGTGGGAAAACATGGCCTGAATGTTTTTATAGAAAAACAATCCAGGCAGCAGAGTGAAGTATGGACTGGAGTATGGACTGGAGTGGGGAGAGACAGGAGGCTGGGAGGTCAGCATGGAGGCTAATGCAGTAATCAAGGAGGGATAGGATAAGTGCTTGAATCTGGATGGAGAGGAAAGGGGGGATCTTAGCGATGTTGAGAAGGTCGAACTGACAGGAATTACTGATGGATTGAAGATGTTGGTTGAATGAGAGAGAGAAGTCAAGAATAGTGCCAAGTTTACGGGTTCGTGAGACAGGAAGGATGGTGGTCCTATATTCAGTGATGGGAAAGTTAGGGGAAGGATAGGATTTGGGTGGGAAGATCAGGAGTTACGTTTTCAGCATATTAAGTTTGAGGTGATGGCGGGACAACCAAGTGGAGATTTCTTGAAGGCAGGAGTAAATGTGAAACTGCAGGGCTGGAGATGTAGTTTTGGGAATCATCTGCATAGGGGTGGTAGTTAAAGCCACATGAGTTCTCCAAGAAAGTGGACGTAGATGGAGATTAGAAGGGGATCCAGAACTGAACTTTGAGGAATAACCACAGTTACAGGGTGGGAGGCAGAGGAGAAGCCCATGAAAGAGAGTGAGAATGAGTAGCCACAGAGATAAGAGGAGATCCAGGAGAGGACCTTGTCAGCGAAGCCGAGGTTGAAGTCTCCCCTCAGGAACAAAGCACGAGCCTTGGTCCAGTAGCGAAGACTGCGGGTTTGAGAACCCGCACGGAGGAGTTGATTATAAGGCCAGTGGCTCGCGCGGCGCAACTTGTACTCTCTCCTCCCTGCCAGTCCTGGTCCCCACTGAAGCCCAGGGTGTGTATAGTGCTCTGCACACAGTAAGTGCTCAATAAATACAATTGAATTAATGAATGAACGCAACAGGTGAGCTGGTGAACCAGCCTCAGGAAGATCCAGGACTAGAAACCAAATCTCTGGTTGGATTGCCAGAGCCCGGCCAGTGGCCAGTGGTCCCGGGCTTCAATCCCGGGTGCCCCTGCCATAATCTGGCCCTGGTGGAAGCAGAGATGGAGTCCCAGGTGGAGAAAGAAGAATTATATTCTTAGAGGAGGGAGATCCCCTATCAGTAGGTAGCCAGGAAGGATCCAGAATGTAGATGATGCGGCACGAAAACCCTGAAGAGACGAAGAAAGTATTTTTTGGGGGAAGCTTGCACCCTCTGAACTGAAAGTTCCTTGTAGGCAGGGACGGGGTCTACCACCTCTGTTGCATTGCACTCTCCCAAGCACTTAGTACAGTGCTCTGCACACAGTAAGTGCTCAAGACTTACTTGTCTGCTGTGACCTTGGGCAAGTCACTCAACTTCTCCATGTCTCAGTTACCTCATCTGTAAAAATGGGGATGAAAAAATGTGAGCCTCCGTGGGACAATCTGATTACCCTCTATTTACCCCAGAGCTTAGAACAATGCTCTGCACATAGTAAGTGCTTAACAAATACCATAATAATTATTATTAAGACAGGAAGCAGTGTACCTAGTGGATAGAGCATAGGCCTGGGAGTCAGAAGGACCTGGGTTGTAATTCTGGCTCTGCTGCTTGTCTGCTGTATGACCTTGGGTAAGTCACTTAACTTTTCAGTACCTCTGTTACCTCAATCAATCAATCGATCATTCAGTTGCATTTATTGAGTGCTTATTATTTTCAAAGCACTGTACTAAGCACTTGAGAAGCAGCGTGTTTCAGTGGAAAGAACTTGGGCTTGGGAGTCAGAGGGTGTGAGTTCTAATCCTGCCTCCGCCACTTGTCTGTTGTGTGACCTTGAGCAAGCCACTTAACTTCTCTGCTTCAGTTACCTCATCTGTAAAATGGGGATTAAGACTGTGAGCCCCAAGTGGGACCACCTGATTACTTTGCATCTACCCCAGTGCTTAGAACAGTCCTTGGCACATAGTAAGTGCTTAACAAATACCATAATAATAATTGATAATTAATTACAATATAACAGAGTTGGTAGACACATTCCCTGCCCACAAAGGGCTTACAGTCCTATGTCACCAAGGCCCGTATTCTTTCCACTAGACCAAGCTGCTTCTCAGCCATGGATTGATGGAAAGCCATAACCTCGGCCAACCCGCCTTAGCTTTGGTAAATGGGGAAGGGGAGAGAATCCCTGGACCTGAGGAAGAGAAACGAGGGCAACAGATCAACCCGTCACCTGTCTTCTCTTCTCTTTCCCAGCCCTAAAAACCTTTGCCTGCCAGCAAGCTGACAGGTGGAATGCACCCTGAGAAATCACCTACCCCAGTAACCAATAGCCCCGTCAGTGAGCAAGGGCTAATTGGATTAGCAATTGTTAATGGAATTGACTCTGGGGCAAGATGGTGAGGGCTACAGAAATGAATAATTGCATTTGTTAAGCGCTTACTATGTGTCAGACATTGTACTAAGCGCTGGGGTCGATACAAGCAAATCGGGTTGGAAACAGTTCCTGTCCCACATGCATCTCACAGTCTCAATAACATCCATGCTGATAGTCAGAATCATCATCTTGTTTTACAGATCAGGTCCCTCCTTCTGGCATGAGGGAGGGCAAATTTTTTCTGGTCAATCAATGGTATTTATGGAGCGCTTAGTGCACAGGGTAGTGTACTAAGTGCTTGGGAGGATACAATGTAACTGAAGTGGTAGACATGTTCTCTGCCCACAAGGAGTTTATAGTTTTGAGAGGAAGAAAGATATTAAATAAATATATTACAATATATGCAGGTATAAGTACAAGAGCTGTGGGGCTGAGGGTGGGGTACCCTTTTTAGCAGAGAAGCAGTGTGGCTTAGTGGAAAGAGCATGGGCTTGGGAGTCAGGGGTCGTGGGTTCTAATCCCATCTCCTCCACTTATCAGCTGTGTGACCTTGGGCAAGCCACTTAACTTCTCTGTGCCTCCGCTACCTCATCTGTAAAATGGGGATTACGACTGTGAGCCCCATGTGGGACCACCTGATGACTTTATATCTACCCCAGCACTTAGAACAGAGCTTGGCACATCATTATTATTAGTAGTAATAGTAGACTGTAGTCTATAGACTATACTATAGACTCTAAACTGTAAGTTTATTGTGGGCAGGAAATGTGTTTATTGTTATATTGTACTGTCCCAAGCACTTAGTACAGAGCCCTGCACACAGTAAAGGCTCAATAAATATGATTAAATGGGTGAATGAATGAATGAGTGGTGTGGATTAGAAGGGCTGACATGACAGCTCTACTGTTGCGGCTAAAACTGTAGCTATGGGTGTCTTTGACAGAGAATCTCTTGCACGCTTTGCCCATGAAGCTATTGTAATGTGCCTTTTTCTGAACCCTTGCCATTTGGGTGAGCATTTATTAGACACCCACTGATAAGTGGAGGAAGGCATGGCCTACTACCAGCAAGGCTGTGGGCTGGAGTTGTTTTTGCCAGGTAATGGTTGGTGCTGAGTCATCTACCCTCATCCTTATCATCAGTAATTACCCAATGCCTACTGATGTTGTGAGCTCTGCACTTAGGGTTTTGGAGCATTCTGCCATTTTAGAAAGCACAATTCTTGTCTTTGAGGAGTGTATGATCCAATAGGAGAGGCAGATAGGCTCAAATTGCATGCATATTACTGGAAAAGGGAGAAACACAAATAAAACTGGTACAAGGAAAAATAAGCAAACCGTGAATAAATGGAAAAACTAAATAGATCCTTACCTACGCCCTGTGGGGGACTGATGTGATGACATGGCCAAGAAGGTGGAAATTATTCAGGGAACACTGACATTTTAGGAAGGCGTTGAAGGTGGGCAGAGGACATAGTTTGGCAGATATAAGGGAGACGGGAGATCCAGATAGAGGGAAGGGCGTGTGCGAGAGGTCGGGAGACATGAGAGCTGAGAGCAAGGTACTATACAGATTAATTTGGAAGGAATGAAAAGTGCCGGCTGGGATACTGTAGTGGGAGAAAAGTGTTATAAATAATATTTATATACCGAAAGAACTATTACTTGCACCCCTCCCTCATCCCCGCCAGCACTTATGTACAAAAGCAGCATGGTGTAGTGGATAGAGCATGAACCTGGGAGTCAGAAGGTAATGGGTTCTAATCCCTGCTCTGCTATTTCTCTGCTATGACCTTGGGCAAGTCACTTCACTTCTTTGGGCCTCAGTTACCTCATCTGTAAAATGTGGATTAAGACTGTGGCACAGGGACTGTGTCCAACCTGATTTGCTTGTACCCACCCCAGAGCATAGTACAGTGTTTGGCATGTAATAAATTCATGATTTACTTATATTAAGCTCCTCCTGGGTAGGGAATGTGCCTACTGTCACACTGTAATAATAATTATGGTATTTGTTAAGCACTTACTATATACCAGGCATTGTACTAAGTGAGGGGGTGGATACACGCAAATCTGTTCAGACACAGTCCGTGTCCCATGTGGGGCTCGCAGTGTCAATCCCCATTTTAAAGATGAGGTAACTGAGGCCCAGAGAAGTGACTTGCCCAAGGTCACACAGCAGACAAGTGGTGGAGCCGGGACTAGAACCCAGGCCCATGTTATTTCCACTAGGCCACACTGCTTTTTGTACTCATCCAAGTGCTTAGTACAATGCCCTCCACACAGTATGCGCTTGATAGATACAATTGATTGATATTACTTTTCCTGATGTGTATTAGATGCTGAAATAATAAGATTTTCCTGATGAACAGAGCGACTGCATGTTAAGCCCCGAACCCCTCCGGCCCATCTTTACCTCATCCAATGAGAAGCAGCGTGGCTTGGTGGGAAGAGCCCGGGCTTGGGAGTCAGAGATCGTGGGTTTGAATTCTGGACTCTTCCACTTGTCAGCAGCATGATTTGGGGCAAGTCACTTAACTTCTCTGTGCCTCAGTTACCTCATCTGAAAAATGGGGACTAAGACTGTGAGCCTCATGTGGGACAACCTGATGACCTTGTATCTACCCCAGCGCTTAGAACAGTGCTTGACCCATAGCAAGCACTTAACAAATACTATCATTATTATCCAGTAATGTTGTGTATATATCTATGATTCTATTTATCAATTTTGATGGCATTGAAGCCTGTCTACTGGTTTTGTTTTGCCATCTGTTTCCCCCTTCTAGACTGGTGAGCCTGTTGTTGGGCAGGGATTGTCTCTATCTATTGCCGAATTGCACATTCCAAGCGCTTAAAACAGTACTCTGCACACAGTAAACACTCAACAAGTACGACTGAATGAATGAATTGAATGAATAATGCTCTCCACCACACTCTGGAATGGAAGATATGAGCTCACTGGGCCTCATTCTCGCCTGTCCCACCGTCGACCCCTGGCCCACGTCCTACCTCTGTTCTGGAATGCCCTCCCTCCTCACATCTGCCAAATTCTCTTCCCCTCTTCAAAGCCCTATTGAGAGAGCTCACCTCCTCCAGGAGGCCTTCCTAGACTGAGACCCCCTTTTTCTTCTGCTCCTCCTCCCCTCCCCATCGCCCCTAGTCCCTTCCTCTATTCTATCCCCTTCCCCTCCCCATAGCATTTGTGTCTATTTGTATATATTAGGTATTACTCTATTTTATTAATGCTGTGTCTATATCTATGGTTCTATTTATCTATTTTGATGCTATTGATGCCTGTCTACTGGTTTTGTTTTGTTGTCTGTCTCCCCTGTTCTAGACTGTGAGCCCGTCATTGGGCAGGGATGCCTCTCTGTGTTGCCGAATTTTCCATTCCAAGTGCTTAGTCCAGTGCTCTGCACCCAATAAGTGCTCAATAAATATGATTGAATGAATGACTACTTGTTTTGTTGTCTGTCTCCCCCCCCTTCTAGACTGTGAGCCCACTGTTGGGCAAGGATTGTCTATGTGTTGCCAAATTGTACACTCCAAGTGCTTAGCCCAGTGCTCTGCACATAGTCAGCACTCAATAAATATGACTGAATGAATGACTACTTGCTTTGTTGTCTCTCTCCTCCCTCTCATTCATTCAATAGTATTTTTTTGAGCGCTGACTATGTGCAGAGACTTGTAGACTGTGAGACTGTTGTTGGGCAGGGACAGTCTCTCTCTGTTGCCCAATTGTCCATTCCAAGCACTTAGTACGGTGCTCTGGAAGCAGTGTGGGTCAGTGGAAAGAGCCCGGGCTTGGGAGTCAGATGTTCGTCTGTTGCCGACTTGTTCATTCCAAGCGCTTAGTACAGTGCTCTGCACATAGTAAGCGCTCGATAAATACTATTGAATGAATGAATGGGTTCGAATCCCTGCTCTGCCACCTGTCAGCTGTGTGACTGTGGGCAAGTCACTTCACTTCTCTGGGCCTCGGTTCCCTCATCTGGAAAATAGGGATTAAGACTGTGACCCTCACTGGGGCAACCTGATTACCTTGTATCTACCCCAGCGCTTAGAACAGTGCTCTGCACATAGTAAGCACTTAACTAATACCAACCTTATTATTAAAATGGAGATTAACTATGAGCCTCACGTGGGATAACCTGATGACCCTGTATCTCCCCCAGCGCTTAGAACAGTGCTCTGCACATACCAAGCGCTTAACCAATCCCAACATTATTATTATTAAAATGGGGATTAACGGTGAGCCTCATGGGGGACAACCTGAAGAGAAGCAGCGTGGCTCAGTGGACAGAGCCCGGGCTTTGGAGTCAGAAGTCATGAGTTCGAACCCCAGCTCTGCCACTTGTCAGCTGTGTGACTGTGGGCAAGCCACTACACTTCTCTGGGCCTCAGTTACCTCATCTGTAAAATGGGGATTCAGATTGTGAGCCTCACGTGGGACAACCTGATTACCCTGTATCTCCCCCAGCGCTTAGAACAGTGCTCGGCACATAGTAAGCGCTTAACAAATACCACCATTATTATTATTACAACCTGATGACCCTGTATCTCCCCCAGCGCTTAGAACAGTGCTCTGCACATAGTAAGCGCTTAACCAATACCAAGCTTATTATTATTATTAAAATGGGGATTAACTGTGAGCCTCACGGGGGACAGCCTGATGACCCTGTATCTACCCCAGCGCTTAGAACAGTGCTCGGCACATAGTAAGCGCTTAACCAATGCCAACATTGCTATTATTAATCAACAGGATTGAAGGGATGAATAATACGCCCTCTACCCCCACGGAAAGGAAGAGATGAGCTCTCCCCCGTTGTTCCCCCCCCCCCACCGTCGAGTGGTCCCTTCCACGCATGCGCCTCGGGCGGGCGCGGCGGAGGGAGGCGGGGATTCTCGTGGTCTCGCGGTGTTTGGCGGGGCCCGCGCGCCCCTCGGCCTCGCGCGGGCGGGGGGGGGGGTCGGAGGTCGGAGGTCGCTGCGGCTGAGGGAGAGGCTGAGGGAGAGGCGGCGGGGCCGGCCATGGCGAAGGGCACGGGCGGAGGGCGGCAGGCGGCGGGGGAGCCCCGCACGGCCCACCCGGTCCACCCGGCCCACCCTCCGGCGCGGGAGCTCCTCACAGGTGACCAGCCGGAGAAGGCGCGCGCGGGCCGGGAGCGAGGGAGGCCGCCTGAGGACTGCCGCCTCCCAGGGATGGAGCCCGGCGAGACCCCCAACGCTCACCCCCTCATTCAGTCGTGATGAGGGAGCGCTGACTGTGTGCAGAGCACTGGGCTAAGCGCTGGGAAGGGACAGTTCGGCCACAGACACCGTCCTTGCCCAACAGCGGGCCCCCAGTCTACGAGTCTCTGCACATAGCCTTCAATAAACGCGACTGAATGAGTGAAAGGGGGGAGAGAGACAACAAAAGAAGTAGGCATTCATTCAGTCGTATTTATGGAGTGCAGACTGTGTGCAGAGCACTGGGCTAAGCGCTTGGAATCTACAATTCGGCCACAGAGACCGTCCTTGCCCAGCAGCGGGCCCCCAGTCTACGAGTCTCCGCACACAGTCAGCGCTCAGTAAATAAGACTGAGTGAATGAAAGGGGGGAGAGAGACAACAAAAGAAGTAGGCATTCATTCAGTCGCATTTATGGAGTGCAGACTGTGTGCAGAGCACTGGGCTAAGCGCTTGGAATGGACAGTTCGGCCACAGAGACCGTCCCTGCCCAACAGCGGGCCCCCAGTCTACGAGTCTCTGCACATAGCCTTCAATAAACGCGACTGAATGAGTGAAAGGGGGGAGAGAGACAACAAAAGAAGTAGGCATTCATTCAGTCGTATTTATGGAGTGCTGACTGTGTGCAGAGCACTGGGCTAAGCGCTTGGAATGGACAATTCGGCCACAGAGACCATCCCTGCCCAACAGCGGGCCCCCAGTCTACAAGTCTCTGCACATAGCGTTCGATAAACACGACTGAATGAATGAAAGGAGGGAGAGAGACAACAAAAGTAGGCATTCATTCAGTCGTATTTATTAAGTGCTGACTTTGTACAGAGCACTGGGCCAAGCGCTTGGAATCTGCAGTTCGGCAACGGAGACTGTCCCTCACCAACAGCGGGCTCCCAGTCTACAAGTCTCTGCACACAGGCAGCTCTCAGTAAATACGACTGAATGAATGAAAGGGGGGAGAGAGACAAGAAAACAAGTAGTCATTCATTAAGTTGTATTTATTGAGCGCTGACCGTGTGCAGAGCACTGGGCTAAGCGCTTGGAATCTACAATTCGGCAACAGAGACCGTCCCTGCCCAACAGCGGGCTCCCAGCCTTGAAGTCTTTGCACACAGCCCTCAGTAAATATGACTGAATGAATGAAAGGGGAGAGAGAGACAACAAAACAAGTAGGCATTCAGTCAGTCGTGTTTATTGAGCGCTGATTATGTGCAGAGCACTGGGCTAAGCGCTTGGAATGGACAATTCGGCCACAGAGGCTGTCCCTGACCAACAGCGGGCCCCCAGTCTACAAGTCTCTGCACACAGGCAGCACTCAATAAACACGACTGAATGAATGAAAGGGGGAAGAGAGACAACAACAGAAGTAGGCATTTATTCAGTCACATTTATTGAGTGCTGACTGTGTGCAGAGCACTGGGCTAAGCGCTTGGGCGATTTGGCAACAGAGAGATACCGTCCCTGCCCAACAACGGGCTCACAGTCTACAAGTCTCTGCACATAGCGCTCAGTAAATGCTATTGAGTGAATGAAAGGGGAGAGAGAGGCAACAAAACAAGTAGTCATTCATTCAGTCGTATTTATTGAGCGCAGACTGTGTGCAGAGCACTGGGCTAAGCGCTTGGAATGGACAATTCGGCAACAGAGACCGTCCCTGCTCAACAGCAGGCCCCCAGGCTACAAATCTCTGCACATAGCGCTCAATAAATGCGACTGAATGAATGAAAAGGGGGAGAGAGACAACAAAAGAAGTAGGCATTCATTCAGTCGTATTTATTGAGTGCTGACTGTGTGCAGAGCACTGGGCTAAGCGCTTGGAATGGACAATTCGGCAACAGAGACTGTCCCTGCCCAACAACGGGCTCACAGTCTAGAAGGGAGGAGACAGACAACAAAACAAGTAGTCGGTAGCAGGCTTGGCCCTCTTTATTGCTGCATAGTATTTTCCCGAGCGTTTAGTACGGTGCTCGGCACATAGGAAGGGCTTGATAAATTCATTCATTCATTCAATTGTATTTATTGGGCGCTGACTATGTGCAGAGCACTGGACATAAAGCGCTTGGAGTGGACAGTCGGCAAGAGAGAGAGACAATCCCTGCCCAACAACGGGCTCACGGTCTAGAAGGGGAGAGACAAACAACAAGATAAAGCAAGTATTTGTTCAATTCATTCATCCAGTCGTATTTATTGAGCGCTTACTATGTGCAGAGCACTGTACTAAGCGCTTGGAATATATAGTTCAGCAACAGATAAGAGACAGACCCTGCCCAACAATGGGCTCACAGTCTAAAAAGGGGGAGACAGACAACAAAACAAGTAGTCAGTAGCAGGCTTGTTCCCTTTTATTGCTGCATGGTACTTTTCCAAGCGCCTAGTCCAGTGCTCGGCACATAGCAAGGGCTCGATAAATTCATTCATTCAGTCGTATTTATTGGCCGCTTACTATATGCAGAACACTGGACTAAGCGCTAGGAATAGACAATTCGGCAACAGATGAGACAGACCTTGCCCAACAAAGGGGAGACAGGCAACAAAACAGAACAAAACAAAACAAGTATTCATTCAATTCATTCAGTCGTATTTACTGAGTGCTATTGTGTGCAGAGCACTGTACTAATCGTTTGGGAGACTGCAGTTCAGCAAAAGATAAGAGACAATCCCTTCCCAACAACGGGCTCACAGGCTTACAGTCTAGAAGTGGTGGGGGAGGCAGACAGCAAAACAAAACCAGTAGTCAGGCATTAATACCATCGAGATAAATAGGATCATAGACATACACATCATTAATAAAATAGAGTAATAAATAATATATACAAATATACACAAGTGCTGTGGGGAGTGGAAGGGGGTAGAGCAGAGGGATGGGGTGGGGCAGGGCGACGAGGAAGGGCAGAGGGCAAGGGAGACTCAGTCTGGGAAGGCCTCCTGGAGGAGGTGAAGTCCAATAGACCTCAGACCTCAAAGTCAAGACGCGGATGGGAGGAGGAAAGGGGTGGGGGTGGCCGTCTGTGAGGTTGGCATTAGTAACAGTAATATTTGGTTGACATTAATAACATTTATATCATTTATACTAATAGACAAAACAGAATTTTTATAGAAATATTTATTATATAGCAACTGAAATATAAATAATATCTATATTAGTAGTAATTAAAATTATTTATAATAATGATGATGGCTTTTGTTTTTAATTTGTATTTGTTATTTGTGGTATCTGTTAAGAAACTAAAATATAAATAGGTATATTAGTAATAATTACTATTGATATCTACAATAATGATGGTATTTCTTATTTTTTTATGGGCAGAGGGCAAGGGAGACTCAGTCTGGGAAGGCCTCCTGGAGGAGGTGAAGTCCAATAGACCTCAGACCTCAAAGTCAAGACGCGGATGGGAGGAGGAAAGGGGTGGGGGTGGCCGTCTGTGAGGTTGGCATTAGTAACAGTAATATTTGGTTGACATTAATAACATTTATATCATTTATACTAATAGACAAAACAGAATTTTTATAGAAATATTTATTATATAGCAACTGAAATATAAATAATATCTATATTAGTAGTAATTAAAATTATTTATAATAATGATGATGGCTTTTGTTTTTAATTTGTATTTGTTATTTGTGGTATCTGTTAAGAAACTAAAATATAAATAGGTATATTAGTAATAATTACTATTGATATCTACAATAATGATGGTATTTCTTATTTTTTTATTTGCATTTATTTATTTGTGGTATTTGTTAAGCAGTTACTAATAATAATGATGGTATTTGTTAAGGCTTACTTTGTGCCAGGCACTGGAATAATAATGATTGTACTTGTTTAGAACTTACTATGTGCCAAGCACTGTTCTAAACACTGGAGTAGATACAGGGTAATCAGGTTGTCCCACGTGGGGCTCACAGTTTTAATCCCCATGAGATAACTGAGGCCCAGAGAAGTGAAGTGACTTGCCCAGGATCACACAGCAGACAAGTGGCGGAGTCAGGTTTAGAACCCACAGCTTCTGACTTCCAAGCCCAGGCTCTTTCCAGTACGCCACACTGCTTCTTCAAGCACTGGACTAAGCACTGGGGTGGATACAAGCAAGTTGAGTTGGACACGGTCCTTGTCCCATATGGGGCTCACTGTCTCAATCCCCATTTTACAGATGAGGGAGCTGAGGCACAGAGAAGTGAAGGGACCTACCCATGGTCACACAGCAGACAAGTGGCGGAGCTGGGATTAGAACCCATGACCTTCTGATTCCCAAGCCTGTGCTCTTGCCACTATGCCATGCTGCTTCTCTGCTAAGTGAATTCTCTGCTGATTCTCTGGTATTTGCTGAGCACTTACTGTATGCCCGGTACTGTTACATATATAAGCGCTGGGGTTGATACAAGCTAATTGGGATGGACACAGTCTCTGTCCCATGTGGGGCTCACAGTCTTCACCCCCATTTTACAGATGAAGTTACTGAGGCACAGAGAAGTGAAAGGATTTTCCCAGTTTCACACCACACACAAATGGCGGAGCTGGGATTAGAACTCAAGTCCTCTGACTCTCGAGCTCGTGCTCTTGTCACTAGGCCATGCTGTTTCTCAATAATTAATAATACTAATCATTATTTTCATTAATTATTTTCTAATTCTCAATAATAATAAGATAAGCAGCATGGCCTAGTGGCAAGGGCACGGGCTTGGGAGTCAGAGGTCCTTGGTTCTAATTCCAGTTCTGACACTTGTCCTCTGTGTGACCTTGAGCAAGTCACTTAACTTCTCTGTGCCTCAGTTACCTCATCTGTAAAATGGGGATTGAGACTGTGAGCCCCACATGGGACAACCTGCTTACCTTGTATTTACCCCAGCGCTTGGAACAGTGCTTGGCACATAGTAAGCACTTAAATAACATAACTTGTTATTTAACATAATACTATAATTAACATAATATTATACAACAGCGCCTGGTATGCAGTAAGCGCTTAAGTAGCACAATTAATAATAAGAATGATTATTATTACATTATTTGTTAAGTGCTATGTGCCTGACTATTGTTAATGTTGGTATTTGTTAAGCGCTTACTATGTGCCGAGCACTGTTCTAAGCGCTGGGATAGACACAGGGGAATCAGGTTGTCCCACGTGGGGCTCACAGTCTTCATCCCCATTTTACAGATGAGGTAACTGAGGCACTGAGAAGTTAAGTGACTTGCCCAAAGTCACACAGCTGACATGTGGCCGAGTGGGGATTTGAACCCATGACCCCTGACTCCAAAGCCCGTGCTCTTTCCACTGAGCCACGCTGCTTCTCAATACTATAATTAACATAATATTATACAACAGCACCTGGTATGCAGTAAGCGCTTAAATAGCACAATAAATAATAACAATGATTATTATTACATTATTTAAGTGCTATGTGCCTGACTATTGTTTTGCTGTCCCTCTCCCCCTTTTAGATTGTGAGCCCGTTGTTGGGCAGGGATTGGCTCTACCTGTTGCCGAATTGTCCATTCCAAGCACTTTGTCCAGTGCTCTGCACATAGTAAGTGCTCAATAAATACGACTGAATGAATGAAGCACTGTTTTAAGTGCTGGGGTAGAGATGAGCTAATCGGGTTGGACGCAGTCCCTGTCCCACAGAGGGCTCACAGTCTTCATCCCCATTTTTCTGATGAGGGAATTGAGGCACAGAGAAGTGAAGTGATTTACCCAAGGTAACACAGTGCATAAGTGGCGGGGAAGGGAAGGGGATTTTAAGGAGGAGAAATGTTAGTATATCGGGGACCCAAGAGTGACACAATCTTCTCGTAGATTTAAGAATGCAGCTTGGTTGGGAACAATTGCCCCAGTGACTCCAGAAACTAAGCCTCGCTTCCAGGTTGGGAAGAGAGTTGTCATTTCCCTTTGCTGGTTGCTGGAGTAGTTTATAGTTTAGTCTATACAAATATTCTTAAAGCCCTAGTTCAGTCTATATAAATACTCTTAAAACCCATCATCTCTGAGAACCTAAGCAAGTGCCTATTGAAATGGAGTTCATTCAGGGAAAAATGTGAAGTTCTCTACGTTCTTTTACCGGCAGTCTCGAGGTCAGGGAGAAATGTATTTTTCTAAGAGGCCTTTACTTATTTACCTTGAAGGTGAAGTTCATAGTAATGAAGAATTGCTGGTGTTAATCCAAGTAGGATTAAAATGGCCCCAACAAGCTGGCTTGGTTTCACATTTTGGTATTATTTGGATATTGCTCAAAAGTACAAATGTAGGCCATGAGCAGCGAAACCAAGCAAGCCGAGGCAGACTGTGGAAAAATCTCTCCCCCTCCCTCCCCCCACCAAATGATTATTTTTTTAATTGCCTTCAGAAGGCAATCATGTTGGGGCTCATTTGCATCTCCATAGATACAACAGCACTTAGATTAGACTCCTTAAATGAAAAGGCTCTTGATTAATGGGAACCAGACTGACTGGTAAGGAGTAGAGAATTAAAGTGATGTAATCCTACCAGTCTAGCCAGCACAGCAACATCATTCAGTGGTATTTATTGAGCACTTAATGTGTGCAGAGCATCATACTAAGCACTTGGGAAATTCAGGACAGTAGAGTTGGTAGATATGGTCCTGGTCCACAAGGAGCTTATAGTCTACAGTAGGACACACTTTACAGATAAGGGAGATAGTATAGTATAAGGATATGTACACAGGTGTTGTGGGGATGGGGGTGAGTATCAAAGTTCTTAAGGAGTATGCAGCCAAGTGAAGAGGGGAGGGTGGGAAGAGGGAAATGAGGGCTTAGAGGGGGAAGTTGTTTTGGAGGAGTTGTGATTTTCGGAGGGTTTTGAAGGTGGGGAGCATGATGGACTGTAAGATATGAAGAGGGAGGGAGTTCCAGGCCAGAGGGAGGATGAGGGCAAGGGTTTGCTGATGAGATAGAAGAGATCAAGGAACAGAGAATAGGATGGCATTAGAAGAGTGGAGTGTGTGGACTGGGTTCAGGAAATACCACTGTTTTATTGGGTTGTACTAGGAGATCAGCGAGGGAAGGTGGGAGGGAGAAAGTGATTGCTTTTAAAGCCAGTGGTAGGGAGTTTCTGTTTGCACATTTGGATGGGCAACAATTTGGAGGTTTTTGAAGCATGGGGAGATATGGTTTTTCAGAAAAGTGATCTGGGCAGTAGAGTGAAAAATAGACTAGAGAAGGGAGAGACAGGCAGGAAGGTCAGCAAACAGACTGATGCAAGCTGAGAAATTATTGTTGGTAGTATGGATGGAGAGGAAAGGGAGGGTTTTTGCAATATCAACTGTCCAGTGGCTTTCATAGAGAGATTTATTAACTGTAATACCAGAGCTCACTCCCTTGATGTTGACAGCATCAGTTTGGTCATCAAGAGTGGGTAGAGTGGATAGGGAGGCAAGGTGGGGTGTGATGCGCTGAAAGAGATGGATGGGGTCGAGAGAGCGGAGGTCTCTGTCGGGGAGTAATACAGTTTTACAGGGAGGGGGAGTGTGAGAGAGGAGATAGGTGAGAAGGTTATGGCCAGAGAGGGATTTCAGAGTTGGTAAAGGTGGAGGTAGTGCAGTGGTAAGAGATGATGAGATCGAGGGTGTGACCAAGTTGGTGAGTGCGGGAGGTGGGTTGGAGCAGGAGGTTGGCGGAGTCAAGGAGTGATAGAAGGAGGGCTGCAGAGGAGTCCGCCATGGGGGCTCCCCAAAGGTGGTCGCTTTGGTAGGGGGGCAGCTGGGCAACACAATGTCCCACGGTCCTGGTTGGCAACCTGGATGGGCTAGAGGTCATTTCGAGGAGTGATTGTAGTGATCACGGGAGGAGTCCCAGCCCAGGGGTGTTGGATGGTCAGCAGAGAGATCGACTCCTGAGGGTCACCTGGGAGATATGAGGGCTACTGATAGGCCGCAGGGCCTAAGGGATATGGGGGGGGCGGGCCTCGGTGTCCCTGGGATGAGGACGACCATGAGCCTGCTCGCGGGTCACTGGAGCCCGACGGTGGGCTTCTCAGGAAGGGAGATCTCGACATCCTCAGGAAGCGACCGGAGGGGAAAACAGGAACAGGAAGACTCGGGGTCCGATGGCGGGTTCCTCAGGAAGGGAGATCTCAGCACCCTCGTGGCCACACAATTGGTTCCTGAATTTTTGACGTGAACACTGTAATAATAATAATGGCATTTGTTAAGCGCTTACTATGTGCAAAGCACTGTTCTAAGTGCTGGAGAGGATACAAGGTGATCAGGTTGTCCCATGTGGGGCTCACAGTCCTCACCCCCATTTTACAGATGAGGTAACTGAGGCCCAGAGAAGTGAAGTGACTTGCCCAAAGTCACATAGCTGACAAGCGGCTGATCTGGGATTTGAACCCATGACCTCTGACTCCCAAGCCCGGGCTCTTTCCACTGAGCCACGCTGCTTCTCTTATAATTTATCATTTATAGCATTATAAATGCAGGATTGGTTTCTAAACGAAGGTTGAATAGCAATTTCTTACCAAAATTACCCAGAAATATGTACTCAGTCAATTATAAATGAATGATACATTAATTCATGAATTTGAATCAGAGAGGTTCCACAATATGGTAGTCTGCTTCATCAGAAATGAAATGAACTTGTCTAACCCCATTTCCCTCTCCGTGACTCAATCAGTCATACTTATTGAACACTAATTGTGGGCAGAACACTGTATTAAGCACATGGGAGAGCACAGTGTGACAGAATTGGTAGGCACATTCCCTGCCCACAATGAGCATAGTCTAGAGGGGGAGAAAAATAATTTGAGTTTGGGTGGGAAGATGAACAATTCTGTTTTGGACATGATAAGTTTGAGGTGTTGGTGCGACATCCATGATAAGTTTGATAAGTAATGAGAAGTATTAACATCATGTAAGGGTTGGTACAAAGAAATGTCTCATTTTTAACTTCATAACCAAAGTATCAGGAAAGTTATGCAAGAGAATGATGAAATATGTCTTGCCCACACATTTTTAAAGTGAGTAGTGCTGTGACTGATCAGTGTCAATATCATACATGTTTCAAATGATAGTCTCTCAAAATGTGCACACAAAGCAGAGGCTATTATTGAATTTCTCTCTGCTGAAGTCCTCCTGTGGATGTTCATAGGATATTAAAGAATGAGTAGGGAGAATTTTACATTGATGTGAGTCACCATCAAGCACTGGAAAAAATTTTTCAAGATCAGGAGTCCAGTACTGAAAACCAAGTCTCAAATGGTTGTTCTGCAATGGCAGCGATAGTGGAAAACACATTGGATTGAAAAGCTTATGAAAGGGGACCATTCTCTCACAACACATGAATTGTGTAAGGTATTGGGAAACTAGTGGTCAGAAGCATCCTACAAGAACGCGTGTAAGCCCTATTACTTTCCACTAAGGCACACTGAGAAGCGGCATGGCCCAGTGGAAAGAGCACAGGTCTGGGAGTCGGAGGACCTGGGTTCTAATCCCAGCTCTGCCACTTGTCTGCTGTGTGACCTTAGCCACGTCACTTCTGTGTGCCTCAGTTGCCTCATCTGTAAAATGGGAATTAAGACTGTGCAGTCCTATGCCGGATAGGGACTGTGTCCAACCCAGTCTTCCGTCTGCCCCAGTGCTTAGTACTGGGTCTGGCACATAGTAAGTATTTAACAAATGACATAAAAAATCATATCTCCTCTAAGAGGCCTTCCCTGATTAAGCCCTCACTCTATTGCTTTATGCTCTCCCAACTGCTTAGTACAGTGCTATGCTTACAGTAAGTGTTCAGTTATTACTAATGATTGATTTCCGTGGCTCAGTGGAAAGAGCACGGGCTTGGGATTCAGAGGTCATGGGTTTGAATCCCGGCTCTGCCACTTGTCAGCTGTGTGACTGTGGGCAAGTCACTTCACTTCTCTGTGCCTCAGTTACCTCATCTGTAAAATGGGGATTAACTGTGAGCCTCACGTGGGTCAACCTGATTACCCTATATCTACCCCAGCGCTTAGAACAGTGCTCTGCACATAGTAAGTGCTTAACAAATACCAACATTATTATTATTTCCCCTTGTGTCCTTCCCTTCTCCATTGCCTATGCATTTAGGTCTGTATTGCTTTAACACGTTCACATTCACTCCATCCCCATTCCCACAGCTCTTATGTACCTATCCTTATTCTCTGACATTTCCTCTCTCTGTAATATGTTTTAATGTCTGTGTCCCCCTCTAATCTGTAAGCTCCTTTGGGCAGGAGTCATGTCTGCCAACTCTCCTACTGCCAACTCTCCCAAGTGCTTAGTACAGCGCTCGGCACACAGTAAGTGCTCAGTAAATACCATTGATTGAGTCTGATTTTATGGATGGCAGTCATAAAGTTAGTGTTTTAAAGAGTTTTGAAGATATGAAGTCCAAAGTATTATTAATGCATTTAATGTTAGCATTTCCTTTTGTACTCTGAACCTGAATCCAAGAGGGAATGTTACAGTATTTGCTGAAGCAAGAACTAACATCTGCCCTTTCCTCTCCATCGAAACTGCTACCAAGTTGATCCAAGCACTTAGCCTTTCTTGACTACTCCATTTATTCTCCTTGCTGACCTCCCTGTTTTTTCCCTGCTCCAGTATAATCATTCATTCCTTCATTCATTCAATCGTATTTATTAGCACTTACTGTGTGCAGAGCACTGTACTAAGCACTTGGAAAGTACAATTCAGCAACAGAGACAATCCCTACCCAACAGTGGGCTCACGGTCTAGAAGAGGGAGACAGACAACAAAACAAAACCAGTAGACAGGCATTACTACCATCAAAATAGATAAATAGAACCACAGATAAATGCACATCATTAAAATAAATAGAGCAATAAATATGTACAAATATATACAAGTGCTGTGGGGAGGGGAAGGGGGTAGAGCAGAGGGAGGGAGTAGCGGGAATGGGAAGGGGAGGAGGAGCCGAAGGGATGGAAGAGTTCAGTCTGGGAAGGCCTCTTGGAGGAGGTGAGCTCTCAGTGGGGCTTTGAAAGGAGGAAGTGAGCTAGTTTGGCAGATGTGAGGAGGGAGGGCATTCCAGGTCAGTGGTAGGATGTGAGCCAAGGGTCGACGGCGGGACAGGTGGGAACGAGGCCCAGTGAGGAGGTGAGCAGAGGCAGAGGAGCAGAGTATACGGGGTGGACTGTAGGAGGAGAGAAGGGAGATGAAGTAGGAGGGGGCAAGGTGATGGAGAGCTTTGAAGCCAGTAGTGAGGAGTTTTTGCTTCATGAATCAGCCATATCTGCTTCATGAATCATTCAGTCATATCTGTTAAGAGTGCTTATTATGTGTAGAACTAAGTGCTTGGGAGAGTTGGCAGATACTTTCTCTGCCCTCAAGAAGCCTACAGTCTAGAAAGAGCTTGCAGTGTAGAGATGTAATCTGTATTTTATTCTGTTGCCAGGATCATTTTTCTAAAAAGTTCAGTCCATGTCTCTCCACCCTTTGAGAATAATAATGATGGCATTTGCTAAGCGCTTACTATGTGCAAAGCACTGTTCTAAGTGCTGGGGAGGATACAAAGTGATCAGGTTGTCCCATATGGGGCTCACAGTCTTCATCCCCATTTTACAGATGAGGTAACTGAGGCCCAGAGAAGTGAAATGACATGCCCAAAGTTACACAACTGACAAGTGGCAGAGCTGGGATTAGAACCCACGATTCCTGACTCTCAAGCCCACTTTCCACTAAGCCACGCTGCCTCTCAAAGACTTTGATTAAGTCTTGGAGCTGATTAAGACTGATTAAGATTGTGAGCCCCATGTGAGACAACCAGATTATCTTGTATCTACCCCAGCGCTTAGAACACTGCTTGGCACATTGTAAGCGCTTAACAAAAACCATCATTATTATTATTATTGAATATTAATTTTGCAGAGGATTGTACTACAATAGCATTAGCAGACAGCAAAATAGTTTACAGATAGGAAAAGAAGAGTGGGTATAAAGGTGACGAATAAGTGCTTACTAGGATAAGTGGTAAAGCGTGTGATGGCACAAAGTAAAATCAAGAAGTTAAAAGTATTTAAGACTAATATTTAAATGTATGTGTGAGAGGAAGTGTTGGAAGGAGGAGCATCATGGTCTAGCGGAAGGAATGCAGGCCTTAGAATTAGAGGACCTGGGTTCTAATGTCAGCTCTGCCACGTGCCTGCTGTGTGACTGGGCAAGTCACTTCACTTCTCTGTGACTCAGTTTCCTCATCCGTAAAATGGGGATTAAGACTGTGTGCCCCATATGGAACAGGGACTGTGTCCAATCCAATTATCTTGTATCTACCCCAGCACTTAATCCTATGCCTGGCACGTAGTAAGTGCTTGACAGATACTACGATTATTATTATTAGTATTATTAAATAACCTATTGCCTGTTATTAATAATAATAATGTTGGTATTTGTTAAGCGCTTACTATTTGCAGAGCACTGTTCTAAGCGCTGGGGGAGATACAGGGTAATCAGGTTGTCCCACGGGAGGCTCACAATCTTAATCCCCATTTTACAGATGAGGTAACTGAGGCCCAGAGAAGTGAAGTGACTTGCCCACAGTCACACAGCTGACAAGTGGCAGAGCCGGGAGTCGAACTCTGACTCCGAAGCCCAGGCTCTTTTCCACTGAGCCACGCTGCTTCCCCACTGCAAAATAGTAAAATAAAATAGCCTGTTCAAATATTAATACTTGTAGTTTTTAAGTGCCTTCTGTGTGCCAAGCATTTACTAAGTACTGCTTTCCGTAATCCCTCACTTCCCCTATACATCCTTCCTTCTATGCACTTCGATTTTCCGCCGACCCCCAGCCCTTAAGTATATGTCCTTATATTTGGTCATTTCCCCAATTTGTAATTTATTTCAATGTCTTTTTCTCCCTCTAGTCTGTAAACTCCTTATGGGCAGGGAACTTGTCTACCAACTCTATTGGTAGAGTGCTTGGAATTCTCCCAAGCATTTAATACAGTGCTGTGCACACAGTAATAAGATAATTAGGTCAGACACAATCTCTGTCTCTTATGGGGCTCACAGTTGAAGTAGGAAGGACAGGCATTTAATTCCCATTTTACAGATGAGGAAATAATTATAATTATAGTATTTAAGGGCTTACTATGTGTATTAAGCGTTGGAGTCGATACAAGATAATCAGTTTGGACCTAGTTCTTGCACAGGAGACTCACAGCCTAAGTAGGAGGGACTAGGATTTGACCCACATTTTATAGATGAGGAAACTGAGGCATGGAGAAATTAAATGACTTGCACAAGGTTACCCAAGCAGTTGATTGGTGGAGCTGGACTTAGAATTGAGGGCACAGAGAAATTAAGGGTTAAGATAAGGTCACACAGCAGGCAAGTGTCAAAGCTGGAATTAGAATCCAACAACAAGTTTACAGCACCTACCAAAGGCAGAGCTTTATACTGAGGTCTGGGAAGGGAACACTGGAGCCAGAAAACACGATCCCTGCCCTCACAAGAGCTTTCAGTCTGGTGGGGAAGGCATAAATTATTTCACTAATAGGAAGAAATTCTGAAATGGTGGAGTAATGCTTTTGCTTCACACCACGGAAACTGCCCTATCTAAGGTCATCACTGAGCTCCTTCTTGCCAAATTCAGTGGCCTCTACTCCATCTAAATCCTCCTGCGCCTCATAGCTGCCTTTGAAATTGTGATCCCCGCTCCCTTCTGGAAACATTATCTAACCTTGGTTTCACTCCTAATTCTCTTCCTACCTCTCTGGCCCCTCCTCAGTCTCTTTCGCAGGCTCCTCCTTTGTGTCTAACTGCCCAAGTGTGGAGTCCCTCAAGGCTCAGTTCTGGGTTCTCTTCTATTCATTTTCTACCCCCGCCCCCCCACTCCCTTAGAGAACTTATTTGCTCCCACAGCTTCAACTACCATCTCTATAGGATGATTCCCAAATCAACCTCTCCAGCGTGACCTCTTTATTTCTCTACAGTGTCGCATTTCCTCCTGCCTTCAGGACATCTCTACTCTGATATTATGTCGACACTTCAAATTTAACATGTCCAAAACAGAAGAACGTGGGCCTGGGAGTCGGAAGGACCTGGGTTCTAATCCCAGTCCTGCCACCTGTCTGTTGTGTGACCTTGGTCAGGTTACTTAACTTCTCTGTGCCTCAGTTCCCTTATCTGTAAAATGGGAATTAATAATAATTATGGTATTTAAGTACTTATTATGTGCCAAGCTTAGTGCACAGTACTAAACGCTGGGGTGAATACAGGCTAATCGGGTTGGACACAGCCCCTGTCCCACATGGGGCTCACAATCTCAATCCCCATTTTATGGATGAGGTAACTGAGGCCCAGAGAAGTAAAGTGATTTGCCCAAGGTCACACAGCAGACAAGTGACCGAGTCATGATTAGAACCCATGACCTTCTGACTCCCAGGCCCGTGCTCTATCCACTATGCCATGCTTCTTCCCTATGTGGGACAGGGACTGCGTCCAACCGATTATCTTGTACCTAGCCCAGCTTTTAGAACAGTCCCTGGCACATAATGAGCACTTAACAAATATCACTATTATTATTATTATTTCTACCCAAATGGTGTAGACCCTGTCTCACAAGCCAGTAACCTTGAAATTATCTTCGATTCATCTCTCATTCAACCCACGTATTCAGTGTCATCAAATCCTGTCAGTTCTACCTTCACAACTGCTAAATCGTGGATCCAAGTACTTATATCCCACCTTGACTACTGCATTAGCCACCTTGCTCACCTCCCTGCCTCCAGAGTCTTCCCCACTCCAGGCCTTACTTCACTGTCCTGTCCGGATTATTTTTCTAAAAAACGGTTCAGTTCATATCTCCTCTTTCTTCAAAAACCTCCAGTGGTTGCCCATCCACCTCTGCATCAGACAGGAGCTCGGTACCATCAACTTTAAGGCCCTCTATCAGCCCACTCCCTCCTGTTTTACCTTGCTGATTTCCTACTACAGCCTTGCCTGCGTTCTTTGCTCCCCCAGTGTCAACCTACCCACTGTACCTTGATCTTGGTTATCTTGATGCCAACTTCTTGTACAGTGCTCTGCATGCAGTAAGTGCTCAGTAAATATAGTTGATTGCTTGCCCACATCCTCCCACAATAGTCTGTCCTGGAACTCCCTCCCCCTTTATTTCCAACAGACCACCACTCTCTCCACCTTCAAAGCCTTGTTAAAACCACATCTCCTCTAAGAGGCCTTTCCCAATTAAGCCCTCTTTTCCTCTACTCCCTTCCTTCTGCATCACCTATAAATTTGGATTTGTACTCTTCAATCACCTAATATCAACCCCACTCTCAGCTCCACAGTACTTGGGAATATCTGCTAACCCTTTAATATAGTACTCTCCCTCTGCGCACAGTAAGTGCTCAATAAATACCTTTGATTGTGAATGAGTATAGAGTATTGTGAGTTTAGTCCACAATGTAAGCTCCTACAAGTCAGGGATATTATCGTCTTACTTTCTTGTACTCTTCCAAGTGTTTAGTATTCATTCATTCATTCAATTCATTCAATAGTATTTATTGAGCGCTTACTATGTGCACAGCACTGTACTAAGCGCTTGGAATGAACAAGTCGGCAACAGATAGAGACGGTCCCTGCCGTTTGACGGGCTTATGGTCTAATCGGGGGAGACGGACAGACGAGAACGATGGCGATAAATAGAGTCAAGGGGAAGAACATCTCGTAAAAACAATGGCAACTAAATAGAATCGAGGCGATGAACATTTCATTAACAAAATAAATAGGGTAATGAAAATATATACAGTTGAGCGGACGAGTACAGTGTTGAGGGGATGGGAAGGGAGAGGGGGAGGAGCAGAGGGAGATGGGGGGAAAAGAGGGTTAAGCTGAGGAGAGGTGAGGGGGGGTGGTAGAGGGAGAAGGGGAGCTCAGCCTGGGAAGGCCTCTGGGAGGAGGTGAGTTTTAAGTAGGGTTTTGAAGAGGGGAAGAGAATCAGTTTGGCGGAGGTGAGGAGGGAGGGCGTTCCGGGACCGCGGGAGGACGTGGCCCGGGGGTCGACGGCGGGATGGGCGAGACCGAGGGACGGTGAGAAGGTGGGCGTCAGAGGAGCGGAGCTTGCGGGGTGGGCGGTAGAAAGAAGGGAGGAGAGGTAGGAAGGGGCAAGGTGATGTAGAGCCTTGAAGCCTAGAGCGAGGAGTTTTTGTTTGGAGTGGAGGTTGATAGGCAACCACTGGAGTACAGTGATGTGCACACAGAAAGTGCTCAATAAATATTACTGAGTGATTCATCAAAATTCAATTTTGCTTAATTCCTTGTTCTCATTAAAAATTTAGGGCAGGAAAGTGAACTCTTCAAACTTTGGGAGTTCTTTATTGCTCTCTTCTGAGCTTTTCCACAGATAATGATAATGGTATTTGTTAAGCACTTACTATGTGCCAAGCACTGTTCTATGCGCTGGGGTAGATTCTAGATGGTCAGGTTATCCCATGTGGGGTTGACAGTCTTAATTCCCATTTTACAGATGAGGTAACTGAGGCACAGAGAAGTTAAGTGACTTGCCCAAAGTCACATAGCCGATAAGTGGCAAAGCCGTAATTAGAACCCATGACCTCTGACTCCCAGGCCCGTGCTCTTTCCACTAGGTCACGCTGCTTCTAACTTGGAATTTTAGTTTAAATTTGCTTTGTTTTCCAACTACTCTTAAAGGGGCTTCCACTATGTCTTCTTGGATTAGTAAGATATTTTAGTAAGTATATACATATATATATATATAAATCGAGTCTTGGCAAATTAGTGTCTACTGAAGTAGTATAATATAAGGTTTTTTCTATGCTGAAATATGTGGGTGGTTGTAGACTGCTTGCTCATTTAATTTTTCTGACTAGGTGTGGTAGATATGAAAAAACCAGGATTCCTTAACGCATACCTTAGATCTCACCACCAGAAAAAAAAGTATCTTCGGTAGAATTTCATATTTGAGTGGGTGGCTGTAGAGTGCCTACTTGTTTTGTTTTTCCGACTAGGTCAGGTAAATTTGATAAAACCAGAATTCCTTATTCATTCACTCAATAGTATTTATTGAGCGCTTACTATGTGCAGAGCACTGTACTAAGCGCTCGGAATGTACAATTCGGCAACAGATAGAGACAATCCCTGCCCAATGACGGGCTCACAACCTTAGTACATAACTTAGATCTCACTACCAGAAGAAAAAAAGTTTTTTTCAGGAGAGTCTTATATTCAATACTACCGCTATATCTTGGAGATACCTTGGATGAAGGGTTGGTTTGTGCAACAAAAGTTCTGTGTAAAGAAATTAAATGATAGTTTAGTTTATGAATTTCTTTACTGGTTTGATAACATCTGTTTTCTTTTGTGGCCCTTTTTTCTGCTGCTGTGTAATATTTAGAAGCCTCCTCTCAGAGCAAATGATCATTCAGTTGTGGCAGGCTGCTTAAAAGTCTGGATAGGCTCCTAAAGAAGTTAAATATAGCTTTGTTCCAGGTGGAAATACGGAGAAAACAGACTGCCTTCTTGTTAGTGAATCTATTTTTTCTGCATACTGCCAAATACTTTATGACCCAGAAATAATTCTGCAAAAATTTTCATCCCAAGGGTAAATTAAATTTGATAGTAGGAAATAGGAAGTGTACATCAATGGTTAGAGGGAAGAGCCTAATTTTCCCCCTGGAACCTTTCCACTAACCATGTGCCTGGCTAACATTGCACCTCAAATTCTGTCTGTAAAATTGGCATTATGATTCATCAAAGATGGCATAAAGATTCGTGTGAATAGTACTACAATTAGAAAGTTCCAATTCATTGAAAATGCTTTTGGAGGTAGATGTCTTTGAGTTTCCAGTGGGAAAAGTACTCCAGGAAATGCTTGGCCATGTGAAGGTAAAAGGGTGCCTAAAAATATGCTCCAAATCTTGCAGTTTTTACATATTTCATCATAGTTTTGTTTTTGTAGAGAAAAATCATGCACAAGCTGGATCGGCGAGAATGTCTCTCCTTATACTGGTGTCCATTTTCTTGTCCGCTGCTTCTGTTATGTTCCTGGTATATAAAAATTTTCCCCAGCTAAATGAGTAAGTATAATAGAGGAAGAATTTTACTTCCCCCTCAAAATGTATTAACTCTGAAGCCTATTTTAGGATAAAGATCTTTAATTTCCTAAAAAACTGCCTAGCCTGTAGCAAATTCTCAAAAGTCAAAATACTTAATCAGCTAGTACCCATATACTAAAATATAGGATTATTAGTTTGTTGGCTTGTAGATTATCAGCATTATTTACCATATTTATTTTCCTCTTTTCCTTCCTTTGATAACACTTCAATTGAAGCAGTTTTGGATTTTTTTAATGTATATAAGCTCATTATGGGTAGAGAACATGTTTGCTAATTCTTTTGTACTTTCTCAAACACTAAGTACAGTGCTGTGCACATAGTAAGCACTCAATAAATGCCAATAATTGAGTGGGAGAGGTGGACTTACATATGCCACACAGAAGACAGCAAAAAGGATATATGTATTGTGAGGTGATTATAACCCAGGATATATCTGTAAAGTTTATTTAAAAAAAACTTGAGTATTTCAAAAGCAACAATTTTAATGAAACTGATGACTACTAAAATTTCATGAAGATTTCCAGAAATGATCTGTTAAATGATGACTTCATTGCTGACCGCTTCTGGGACTTTCTCCCTCTGTCAAAAATGTTCAAAAATGATAGCCTTTTAGCTATTAGTTTCATAAATACCTAATATCTCCATAAACAGTGTGCCCAGTAATATGAAATGACCTGACAGGATCTTATTTATGGGCTTCTAAACTTGAAAATGATAAATTCAATTTCAGAATAGAGTCTGTCTCTCAAAGCATTTAATCTCTAGGGAAAAATTTAATGCTTACAACTTGGGATATGTAAATTATGTTGGGAAATTTGCTTTTAAAGATTTGGAAAAAAATATAACTTTGTTTTGTTTCTTTAGAGAAGAAAGAGCAAACATGAAGGTTCCCAGGGATATGGATGATGCCAAGGCATTGGGAAGAGTTTTGTCTAAGTACAAGGACACTTTCTATGTACAAGTTCTTGTGGCTTACTTTACTACGTATATTTTGTATCCTTTTCCTGGTGTTTGAAAGTTTGCTAGCTGATGAATGAAAATGATAATTTTTTTTAATTAGAAGACAAATGTTGTGAATTAATGTATTTGAGCTAGATTCAGGGGTAATTAAATGAGGCAGTAAGAAATGAGGTTCTTTTTCCTTTTCCTTCTGGAAACTACTTCAGATCAATAGAGCTTTTAGAAGAAGGTCTTTTTATTTCTATATATCATGGTTATAGCTAGTAAACAAGGTTAGAGCTTAGGTGGTAAAGTAGGAGTAGTTGGTTTACTTATTTATGTATTTATTTAGGTTTTTTCTCCTCTCCTCTCTAGAAAGTCACAGGGAAGGCAGCATAGCCTGGTGGAAAGCCTGGTCCTGGGAATCAGGAGATCTGGGTTCTAGTCTTGGTTCTGCCACTTGCCTGGTCTGTGACCTCGGACAAGTCACTCTGTGCCTCAGTTATCTTGCTAAAATGGGGATTAAGACTGTGAGCCCCAAGTGGGACATCAACTGGGTTCAATCTGTTTAGTTTCAATTAATCAATCAGTGGTATTGTATCTTTAAATACCTTTACTGTATTTATACAATTTAGTGTATAAATGGGGTGGCTTGTACCTACCCCAGTGCTTAGTACAATGCCCGGCACATTGTAAGCGCTTAAAAAATACCATAAGGAAATAAAAAATATTGTCAAGTGAAAATGTGCCAGGGGTCCTGGTGAGCATGGTAATAGATTTGGTGCAGGCTGTACTCTTATTCAGAGGGGACTGCTGCCTGAATTTAGCCAAGCTGCCCAGGCTGCTTATAAATCTTTGAAAAGTTAAGGATTTGGGTAAGCCAGACCTTGAAGTTCATTCATTAAGGCAAGATGCAGGCCCAGCAAGGGTTGGGCTAAGCTCCCAAATTCTGGCCTCTGCAAAGCTCTTATTTTACCCTTTCTCCTCTAATTTTGATACACGTTGGTGAAATTCTCACATTCTTAGCTTCCAGTTTAATTCCACTTGCAATGTCGACAAATCACCCTGAAAGGAGAGTCAAATGCCTTAGTTTCAGGTGCTCTGGAAGCACTTGAGAGCTCATTGCAGTGTCCTGAAACATGACCCTGCCTCCTTCCTAGTAACCATTTCTCAGTTTACTTGGAAAATTGATTTGAAAGGGAACTCTTTTCTTTTTTTATGGTACTTTAAGCACTTATTATGTGCCAAACGTTGTACTAAGCACTGGTTGTAGATACTAGGTAATGAGGTTGGACACAGTCCAGGACCCACGAGGAGCTCACAGATCTTAGTATATTTAGTTGCAGCCTTGTATTTTCTTGTATGGGAGTTGCGAGAGAGGATAACCGTTGGTAAAAAGGTGCTTCAATGGGTATTTTTCCAACCTCTAGAAATATTTTACTGCAAATGATAAGCTCATTGTGGGCAGGAAGTGTTTCTACCAACCTGGTTATTTTGTACTCTCCCGAGCACTATACTGAGAGTGGGAGAGTGTAAGCACTTAGTGCTCTATACACAATAAACTCTCAATAAATTTGATTGAATGGTGAATTTGCACTTTAAAGAAACATAGGAAGTAGTAATGACTACATGATTATTCTATACAGTGTCACAAGTGGTTAAAATATATAGCAGCATTTGGAGCATATAACTAACTTCATGATGTTGCTTTTGCAGATTTTGGTTCATTTTTTTTTGGTACATTGATTTTTCCTAAAATCAGAAATGGTAGTTTCTTTCAATTATACTTAAAAGATTCATCCTTAATTAGTAAACTAACAGTTTGCAGACGTTTGCCATACCAGGTTCTATATTTCTCAGTATACTCTCAGGATTTCTCTATCCATTCCCACTAGCCTTGTTCCTTGTTTGCTTGGTAAGTGTATGAAATATATTGGTGGGTGTCGGGAAATGTTTTTCAAATTGTAATTTTCATGATCCTGGTGCCACTGATTTGATTCAACAAGGTGGCAACTCCAGTCCCTTTCTCTTCTAGTTCCAGAAGACATGGGTGAGATACCAGTGTTTGCTAAGTCACTGGAATCCTTTTATGGGAAAATATTTAATTTCACCCAACAGGGACACAAATCTGATTTGAGGGATGTTGAAAAACTTGAGTACTTGCCATTTTCCCTGGTACAAAGACATTTTGTGTTGTTTGGAGATTAAAAAGCCTAAGTTTAGGCTGAGATTTTCAGCAAGCACTAGATAGAACACGAAGATCATATTTACATACAAAGAAAAGAGTTCATCAATATTTGAATCTGCCCTTAATAACACTCTTCAAGGCTGGAACTTAAAGGTGGTCATTTTGTAACATCATGGCACTATATTGGATGTTAATAAGGATTAAATATATTTTTATTTTAGCTGGAATTTGGTTTATGAAAGTAAATAATTTTAATTCATATTTGTACAAATTGATTCCCAGCTAGTCTTAATAGGAAGACTGAGACTTATTGGCCCTAAATTCTCATTTAGACTAAATTCCCTTACAGAATTTAGTTTCTAGCTCAAGGTTACCGCAGAGCAGCCGTGGAGTAGTAAGACAAGATGGACAAAAGTGTTTAAGGTAGATGAGTTTTTGGGAGAGTCGAGCAGTACCGGGAAGATCTGTAGTAATCACGTTGCTTTCAACTTTTTGTTTTTTCAGTGCTCCGGTCTTGGTGCTTCCTTCTGCTACATGCTTTCCTATTTAGTGGGCCGACCAGTAGTATACAAATATTTAACAGAGAAAGCAGTGAGATGGTCACAGCAGGTAAAACATTTTACCACTTGAACCTTCAATAATAGTTCCGGTAACTCATGCTTACCAAATTAAGTGCTTCATTTGTAGTGTTAGTTTATAGTCCCTCTAGATTGTTAAACTCGTCGTGGGCAAGGAACGTGTCAACCGACTCTTATGTTTTACTTTCCCAAGTGCTTAGTACAGTGCTCTGCACACGGTAAGCACTCAGTAAATACCACTGATGGATTAGTCAGATGACCCTAGACCCTTGGACCCAGGGCCTGATAGAAATTGGACGGTGAGTCAAATTAATTGCGTACAGAGACATTAAGATTTTTAATAACTTAAAATGACTCATGGCCCTGGTACCATATATCTTCAATGCTTTTCTAATTTCCACCAGATTGCCTTAACGTTTGTGTAAGGGTGGGCATTGTTGATGTGGAATAGTGAAGAAAGTTTTAAAAGCAGAACATCCTTTTAAAGTGAAATGCTATTTCCATTATTGGTAAATCAACATTTTTAGTCTTTTACATCTTCTTAGCAGCGTGTTAGGGAGGATAAAGGGTAAGGATAAAGTTCTGTCAAGGGGTCTCAATCTATAATATTTATTAGACATTTTGTGCGGAGCAGTTTACTTAGTGCTTGGAAGAGTACAATAGAATTAGTAGACTCGATTCCTACCTTCAAGGAGCTTACAGTCAAGTAAGGGAGACAGACACTAAATAGATTGCAGAAGCAATGGAGTTTAAAGATACTTTCTCTGAATTTGGTAAACTTAAGCTTGTTGTGGGCAGGCAATGTGTCTGTTTATTCTTATATTGTACTCTCCCAAGTGCTTAATGTAGTGCTTTGTGCACAGTAAGCGCTCAATAAATATGATTGAATGAATAATATGGATGAAACCTTGATTTTTTTAAAACAGGGCCCATAGTGAGGGAAACAAAGGCAATTGCATAGTCTAAATAGTCTAAATACCAGTAAAACAAATAATCACCCTCATTGGCTTATCTAATTAGTAAAGAAAAGCTCAAGTTGCATTGAAGTTGTGTTTTCTTTTGTGTGAAGTTTTCATTCACAGATGATGGCCCATCACATGGGAGTTTTTTGGGTGGGGTTTTTTTTTTGGTTTTTTTTTTAGCGATCAGTACCTATTAAAGCCAAGCTTGATTAAAACTTTCTGCATTTTCCATGCTATCTTCAAATTACTTTCAGTTTATTCTCATTTATCAGGAAATTAGTAAAATCACTTAAAAATCTTTTAGAAATGAAATCTTTTTGTAGATTAAATTTTTCATTATACATTTTGGCTAATGAACTCTCTTGAGTGATGATTCACTCAAGTATTTAAAAAACAAAATTTAACTCCAGATTTTATACGAATTTAGTGTTGTGTCCAGCTATCAGTAGTATAGCTGAGAAGCAGTGTGGCTTAGTGGAAAGAGCACGGGCTTGGGAGTCAGAGGTCATGGGTTCTAATTCCAGCCCTGCCACTTATCACCTGTGTGACTTTGGGCAAGTCACTTAATTTATCTGTTCCTCAGTTCCCTCATCTGTAAAAGGGGAATTAAGACTGGGAGCCCCATGTGGGACCACCTGATTACCTTGTTTCTACCCCATTGCTTAGAACAGTGCTTGGCACATAGTAAGCACTTAACAAGTACCATTACTATTATTATAGCTGTTTATTAAATGTTTATTAGGCCTCTACTGTATGCAAAGCACTGCCAAAGAACAAGGAATGAGAATTAGCTTAAATCTGTGGCTCATTGTGGGCAGGGAACCGTGTCTACCAACTCTGTTATATTGTACTCTCCCAGGCTAAGTACGATTAATTGTTTAATTTCTGGCCCCCAAAGAACTCACAGTCTAATCTTTCGTTCTTTATTTCTTTGTCTTTTTCTATAAGATATAGATATTTTCTATAAGATAGATGAGAAGAAAATTAAGAGCATTAAAAAATCATTTTAATTCTTCAGTTCCCCAAATCTCTAAACTACTTAATTTTAAAAAAATGTTTAAATTTAAAGAAAACATTTCCTGCTAAATAGTAGTAATGGTATTAAGTGCTTACTGTGTGAAGAGCACTGTAGTAAAAGCTGGCAAAGAGTCTATGGGTGAGAATAAGGGTCCTTTAAGGGCTCACAGATTAAGAATAAAAAGGGAAATGGGACTGGTGAAGGCATAAGGAAAATATAAAACAACACAAACATAAAATTGAAATAAGGTAGAGGGTAAAGTAAAATAAGCATTGCAGGATCCTGGTGCTAGGAGAGCAGAGCTTTAGGCAACTGGAGATTCAGAGTCCCAACAGTCACAGCCACAGGGAACTTCTAAAATCCTGTGTAAGCTAGGATTGGAGTAGATTGGGTAGTAAATTTTACCCACTGCAGCTCTAATACAGTCACTCATCCTATCCTGCCTAGATTAATGTATTATCCTCCTTGCTAACCTCGCGGCCTCCTGTCTCTCCCCACTCCAATCCGTACTTCACTCCACTGCCCAGTTCATCTTTCTGCAAAAGCGCTTAGGACATGGCACCCCCCGACTTCAAAAATCTCCAGTGGTTGACCATCCACCTCCATATCAAACAAAAGCTCCTCACCATTGGCTTCAAAGCTCTCCATCGCCTTGCCCCCTTCTACCTCACCTCGCTTTCTCTCCTTCTACAACCCAGCCTGCATACTTTGTTTTCCAAGTACTAACCTTCTCACTGTGCTTCAGTCTCGCCCGTCTTGCCACCGACCCCTGGCCCACGTCCTGCCTCTGGCCTGGAACGCCCTCCCTCCTCTAATCCTACAATGACTGTCCCCCGCTTCAAAGCCTTATTGAAGGCCCATCTCCTCCAAGAGGCCTTCCCAGACTAAGCCCCACTTTTCCTCATCTCCCACTCCCTTCTGCTTCGCCCTGACTTGCTCCCTTTGCTCTCTTTCCCAGCCCCACAGCACTTATGTATTTATCTCTAGTTTTATTTGTTTGTATTGATGTATGTCTCCTCCCCTCTAGACTGCAGGAAGGGAATGTCACTGTTTATTTTTGTATTAATGCTTTCCCAAGCACTTAGTACAGTGCATGCTATTGATGCCTGTCTACTTATTTTGTTTTGTTGTCTGTCTCCCCCCCCCCCCCCCAGAATGTGAGCCTGTTGTTGGGTAGGGATTGTCTCTATCTGTTGCCGAGTTGTACTTTCAAGTGCTTAGTACAGTGCTCTGCAAATAGTAGGCACTCAATAAATGCGATTGAATAAATGAATAAATCCTCTGCAAACAGTAAGCACTTAATAAATACAATAGATTGAATAGCAGTCGGCTAGGGCAGTTGCTCTGCCTTGGATTCTGAGGAATAATAACAATATTGATATTTAAGTGCTTAGTCTGTGCCAAGCACTGCGCTAAGCATAGGAATGGATAGAACATCATTAGGCCAGACATAGCCCTTGTTCACCATGGAGTTCACAGTCTAAGAAACTGCTCCTCTAACCACATTACCGGAGAGCTCTTTATGGTTTTTGTATTGACTGCCCTTGTCTTTTATACTTGTTTTTGTGTTCTGTTGTTTCATCTTTCCATACATATCTGCTACTGGTCACCTTTCCCTCGTTTATTCTTATATTATGAGCCTCTTGGGGGTCAGAGTCCATGTCTAATTCTTGTGTCTATTTTTCCCAGGGTTTATAGTACAGTGCTTTGTACATAATAGGTGCTTCACAAAAGCTATTATCACCTTTGGGCCTTACTGAAACAAGTGTAAACAAAGCTTATCAGTCATCTTTGATGGATGAATCCATCATTATCATTATTGCTGTTTGCCCATTCAAGTTTTGTTTATTACAGTATTGCCTTCTTAAAAAATTATGACATAAGTCCATGAAAAAATCAGAATTTTTGGAACTATCAATGTTTTCAGGAAGTATTCATTGATGCTGTTTGTTAATGGCAGCTGCTAATTGTGTTCTTATATGGTCATTTGAATTCTCTTATCTTCATTTCAGCAAGTTAAAAAACAGCTTGCTATTTCACGGCCAGTAGCTTTCAGGTTAATTGCTATTATCAATGATACTACTTTATGAAATGTATCGTTTCATAGAAAAATTAATTTCCAAGAGAGCTTTATCTAAATTTTGGACTTTTCCTTTTTATTGCAGGTTGAACGACACAGACAACATCTCATTAACTACATGATATTTTTAAGAATCACACCTTTTCTGCCTAACTGGTTTATCAACATAGCATCTCCTGTAATAAATGTACCATTGAAAGTATTTTTCATTGGTACTTTTCTAGGTAAGATTTTTGGTTAGTTTATTGTATTTATTGACCATTTACTTTGCGTACAATAAGTACTCAATAAATAATATTGATGATGATTATGAAAACCTGCAGATTTAGTTTGAGAACCAAATGCTTAACCAGGTTAGGCATTTTTGATGTTCCTGTTAAAGTTGGGAAAATAGCACCCTCTAATGGAAATGACCATTTTAAGATAATTTAGCTCATCGTAATTTAGTTTCTCGTTAAGAAGGAAGTCTGGATAGTATTAGTATCCTGCAGGGGGAAATTCCAAAATTTTCATTGGATTTATCCATTTACTTAATAATAATAATAATGTTGGTATTTGTTAAGCGCTTACTATGTGCCGAGCACTGTTCTAAGCGCTGGGGTAGACATAGGGGAATCAGGTTGTCCCACGTGGGGCTCACAGTCTTAATCCCCATTTTACAGATGAGGGAACTGAGGCACAGAGAAGTTAAGTGACTTGCCCACAGTCACACAGCCGACAAGTGGCAGAGCTGGGATTCGAACTCATGAGCCCTGACTCCAAAGCCCGTGCTCTTTCCACTGTGCCACGCTGCTTCTCCCCTACCCTCCCTCATTGCGGCCTACACGCTACTTTTCCTTCGATGTAAATATTGTTGCTTCATGGGAGGTAGTGGGTACTTCTTCCCCAGTGATCTTCCTAGAACAAGATAGATACCTGGCCTTTTGCAGCCCTTTAGGTCATCTGAACTTCTGAAGGGCTATTCTATGAAGGGGGTTCTACTATGATCGCTGTCATTTCCAGAAGAGATTGAGCAACTTTTGGTTTCCTTTGTTAGCAAATTATTTTAATTTCTAAGAAAGAACTGGTAGAAATACGTGCTTCAGATTTATTTATTGGGAAAAAAATTAAGTAACTGTAGTTTTATAGATAACTTCAACTTCTCTAGAGTGTTTTTTTTATTAACTAAAACCCTTATGTGGGAATTTGCTTAGATAGTATGAAATAATATAATTCTGTCCTTATAGTCCAGGCAAAGCTCAGAAACTTTCCCCAAGTATTCAGTAAATGACAGACAGGAATTCTTTTTTTATTTTTTGAAGGATGTCTCGGAACAGGCAAGGAAAACTGCATTGATTTATAGCTTGTTTCACTCTAAGTTCCCAGCAGAGACCATTTTTTCCCCAAATAACCCATAAACACATATACTATAAATGTGTACTTGATTGGGTTTCTACACCTCTCACCTCCCCTTTCAGATTTCTTTTCTCCTAACTCTCACCTGTCTTAGGACCGGGATCCTGTTCTTCGGAAGCCAATTCAACTGACTGATTTCTAATTATCTTACACGGAATTCTTTGGCAGGTTATTTCAGCCATCTCCCAGACAGAATAATCCTTTCACTTTTCTTCTGGGGCTACTGCCTGATTCTCAATTCTTAATTGAAAATCTGAGTACTTGGTTTCCATACAACTTATCTTTTCCTCTCTTGTTAGCAATATGATTGAATTATAATTCTGTTTGATTAGTAGTAGTACTCTGAACAGTTTCGTAATTGGCTTATGAACTGCTCATAATAAATACTGAAGAATAATGCCGTGTGACTTTAGTGACTTTTCTTTAAAAGTTCATGTGCAAGATTTTGTTGCCAGGTAAATAAATTTTGCATGGCTCTCACCACAAGTTTCTCTTTTTTTGTTTTTATTCTAGGTGTTGCACCTCCATCTTTTGTAGCAATTAAGGCAGGAACAACATTATACCAGCTTACAACAGCTGGAGAAGCAGTTTCTTGGAACTCAGTATTTGTTCTCATGATTTTAGCTGTTATCTCAATTCTGCCAGCCATCTTCCAAAACAAACTTAAGCAGAAGTTTGTGTAAAGATCACTTGAATTTTAGTTTCACGTACTTCATCTCAGGATCAATGCTTCTATGTTTTGTTTTTGTTTCGTCAAGTCTTCAGCAGAGGAAAAAGAGGGAGTTGTAGTGAATAAAAATCTTTTCCTTCAAAGGACACTTTCTAATAACCAAGGAAATATGTTCAGAATATCTGCATAAATTTTTGAAACCAACCATTAATTACTTCTAAGTGGGGAAGAGGAAGCAAGGAATTTGAGGAGAAGCAAAGTTTACAACTAGAATGATCTACTGACTTTTATGGTAGACATTTTTATTTTGAATGGTATGCTGTGATCAGTATTGTTGGCAGGCTGCGGAGAACGATTCATCTGAAACTTGTATCCAATTTTTTATTATATAATGCTTGCTTGGGCAAATTTACCTGTGGTTTAATAGTTTGGTCTGATCACTTTTCCCCGTCCCTTTCTGACATAGAGAATGGGCCAGGATATATCTTGAATAGACGAAGTGTTATGTTTTCCTACTAGTCTTCCCTGAAAAAAAAATCAAATTGTAGTTATAAAATTTCTCTCCCTCCTAAATTTTGAGGTGATGGCTTGTTTCAGAGTAGAGTATCTCGGCAGAGAGAAACCTTTATTTCCTAACCTACCACTAATTTGGATTAATAGATATGATCAGTAACATAGTTATTTTTTAATTCTAAATTTTATAATGGATTATTCAGACATTTTAGATTCAGGCTTTGGCTTGTTTTAATTTATTTTTAAGTTTTGCTAATATTCTGTCTGTGCCTGTATATGGAGTTCTTAGTGCATGACTGATTCTAATTAAAATATCCAAATTTTGCTGTTCCTCTTTCAAATCTGAACAAGGGCGAAATGTGTTTCCAAGTGCTTACAACTTTGAGATATTTGAAAGGTTGAGAAATGAATTTATTTTCCTTTTGGAAAAGAGACTTAAAGCCAGTACCACACTTAAGTGGCTAAATGTAGTTAATTGGTTAACCAGATCATTATAACAATCTTTTGTCACCCTCACAAATTTACTAGGCTGGTCCTTAGCCTGTACTGTTGGTTTTTTTCCCTTTGGGGATGCTTTAGGTGAGCAAGTGCTCTAAACAATTCCACTGAATGAGATATATATCATCCTTTTACAGGGGAACCAACTGTAATTAATTTGCCCATATCAGACTAACAGCTAATGTACAGCTGACTGCTCTCCGTCTTTTAGTGCGTCAGATTGAGGGGAATCACTTGTACGAAACAAATATAATATCCATTTTGGCCCTTCAGAAGCTTGTCAGGTTGAAAACTATTTTAGGTGCAGGAAAGATCCATTCATACGTCTTGTTACGAAAGGTACTACCATCTTTAAAGCACGTTTTCTGTAATATATGGATTGATTAATTTTTTTCTATTGCAGTATTAAATGAAGTTATTGTAAATACACAAAATATATTGATTAATACATATTCTTATGTGAATTTCTTTTTATGTTAAAATGAGCTATATTTATTTGCAATCAGAGTATTCTTCCCTATAAGAGATTAAACTACTGAGCTATAAATCAAATACTTTCTACAGGAGTAGTTCAGAAGCCTACTTTCTCTTTGGACAAGATTCACAAAAATGCAACCCTTTTAAATGAGATCTTATTTAAAAGAACAACTTACCAGTCTTTTTAACAATTCCTGAGTTTCAGTGATTCTGTTTTGTTGCAGAAATATCTAGTGTGTTTCCAGTGGCTCACCCCACCCTTCAGTTGCTTCCTTCTCCCAAGCACTGAGTACAGTGCTCTCCACATAGTAAATGCTCAATAAATACCACTGATTGATTCCCTCTTCCATTGTCCTTTCTCTATTAGTTCAGTAAAGAAGCTATTTTAGGTTCTAGGTCCTCTTCTTCAGAAATACAAACTGACTTCCAGTCAGTGACTCCAGTTTCACTTCAGTAACCAAGTAGAAATAATTGAGCAGGTTTTTTTTTTTTTAAAATGCAGTTGGTAGTCATAGTAATAGTATTTATTACACGCTTACCATGTGCATGGCACTGTACTAAGCACTGAGAGGAACTATACAGGTAGGAAGTAAAACAAAAGTGTTTTAGTGGTATCTGAACCAAAGACTTGCTCTAAGTAAAGGTAAAATTTAGTAAGACCAGAGTTAGCCACAGTTTGACTCCTAAAGAAAAGTCCTGAAGTAGAGCAAATGGGGAGGTGAGCAGCTTTGATAGGGGGATGAGTACATGCAATATTTAGATTTTATGCTTTTCTCCACTAATTTATCTTTGGTGGTGCTTTACTTTTGTTAACTATTTATAAGATGCTATGACTTAATGTAAACTAAATGAGATTGTGTTTGAAAATAATATAACATTATGGAAACTTAAATGGAGTTGGAGAGAGCAGCTCAAAAAACGCATTGGGTGAAAATGTGCTTCTTCTCCTTGGTATTTGTTAAGCACTTACTATGTGTCAGGCAGTGTACTATGAACTAGTAATACAAGCTAATCAGGTTGGACACAGTTGATGTCCCACAAGGGGTTCACAGTCTTAATCCCCATTTTACAAATGAAGTAACTGAAGCACAGAGAAGTGAAGTTAATTACCCAACTTCACATAGCAGACAAGCAGCAGAGCGGGATTAGAACCCAGGTCATTCTGACTCCCAGTCCTAATGCTCTATCCATTAGGCATTTCACCCTTATAATTTTGATTTTTAACCTGAAAGTTTTCCATCTGAATTGCCTTTTCCTAGCTTGAACAAGCGATTTTTATCTCAAGAAGTTGCCTACCAGCGTAAAACCTTACATCATCACAGAATGGATTTTTCAGAAGTACAGAAGTGATGATGTTCATCCTCTGGAATTTATAGACTTAGTGTTGTTCCAAACATGCTAATTGTAATAGGCTTACTTATGATAGATGAACCTTTGTAAAAAAATAAATTTAGAAATACCTCTCAGAAATGCTTTGAAGCTCCTCGTGGGGTGGTACTCTGTTAACGATAAAAGATGAGGGATGCTAAAAGATGAGGGATCCTTTTCTGTAGTGGAATAAGTGTTTTTATCAAAAACATAGTGCCTCTGGCAAAGAAACTCTTACAGGTGACTTCAGGAAGAGGCAATTCAATTTAAATGGAGAGCTTGACTGGACCTAAATGACCTCTTCTAGAGACCCAAATGGTGTGCTTGAAAGGAAAAAAAAATTACCTCAATTTGGTAGGTCCTCTGCTTCCATTGGGGAGAAGCATATTTCTCCACTGCTGGACAAAATACTAATGGAATAATTTGGTTTGATGGGATATAATGAGGTGCCCTTCTCAAGCAGGCACTTTCAGATGATTTAACTTAGGCTTAGCTGGGAAAGATCGTTTTTGTCATGTAGTCTGAAGGTGATTGAAAATGAATGAAAAGTAATTTGTATTCTACTAACACACTATAGCTACTTGGTAACTACAAAATTGGGTTGATCCTCGTCCTGTACAGATAGCGCACGGCAGTTGTCCAAATGATGCCACTAGCTTTAGCAGAGTTCCACCACAAGTATCTATTTGAAAAAATCAAATTCAGTGGCGATATGGTTTATTTTGATTATGTTTATATAATGTTATTTATTCAATTGTATTTATTAAGTGTTTAAAGTGTGCAAAGCACTGTACTGAGTGCTTAGGACAGTACAGTGTAAACAGTAAACAGACACATTCCCTGCCTACAATGAGCCTATTGTTTAGGAATGCGCTTACAGGTGCCAGTTATAATAATATTCTATAATTTATCTATATTGATTGCTCTGAAATGCATGAGAGTCACCAGCATCAACCCAATGCTCATCACGTGAAAACTTCACTAGATAGGACAGGTCAGGAGAGGGGGGTCACATAGCTAGAGAAGCAGCGTGGCTCAGTGGAAAGAGCCCGGGCTTGGGAGGCAGAGGTCATGGGTTCTAATCCCGGCTTCACCGCTTGTCAGCTGTGTGACTGTAGGCAAGTCACTTCACTTCTCTGTGCCTCAGTTACCTCATCTGTAAAATGGGGATTAAGACTGTGAGTCTTATGTGGGACAACCTGATTACCCTGTATATTCCCCCCGTGCTTAGAACAGTGTTCTGCACATAGTAAGCGCTTAAGAAATACCAACATTATTATTATTATTATAAAAAGCAGAGTACCCCAACTGTGACACTAAGATGAGCTTGAAATGGCCGAACAAGAGAAATACTGAGATTTTGGGAAGCCTGTGACACCAAGAGGGAGAAACGAAAACACCATCAGGTACTGTGAATAACAAATTCAACAGTACAGCAAGAGGCAGTCTTTACAGGCACACAACCTAGAAGGGATTGTCTATCACACTCTGGTCTTATCAGCTGTGGCTGTATCTGCGTGTGTAGTGAATAGAGCATGGGCCTGGGAGTCCGAAGGTCACGAGTTCTAATCCTGCCTCCGCCACTTGTCTGCTCTAAGATCTTGGGCAAGTCACTTAGCTTCTCTGTGCCTCAGTTTCCTCATCTGTAAAATGGGGGTGAAGGCTGTGAGCCCCATGTGGGACAGGGACTGTACAACCCAATTATCTTGTATCCATCCCAGCGCTTCATACAGTTCCTGGCACACAGTAAATGCTTCACAAATACTTGAATTAGTATTATTATTAGCTGACAAGGATCTCGTCGTCAGTGGTACCATATTCAATCCTGAAGGACAACTGTACGTATACACTCAATTCATGGGTTCTTTCTGGAGACTGCCTGAAGCTTACACTAATGCAAAATGATGTAATTGGATGATGGACGTGAGTTGATTTTGGTTAAGTCTACTGCTTTTTTTAAAAGCTTGGAGCTTGCCCAAAGGGTGATTCCTTTGCTTGAAGCAGCGTGTTCTAGTGGAAAGAGCGTGGAGAAAAGGGCCAGGAGAACTAGGTTCTATTTCCAGCTCTGCCACTCTCTGGTGTGAGACCTTGAGCAAGTAATTTGACCTCTCTGTGCCTGTCTCATCTTTAAAATGGGGCAATAGATGTCTTTCCCTACCTCCCAGAATTATTGTGAGATAATTGTTGTGAAGTACTTTGAAAAAATAAAAGCTCTCTAAAATTGTAAGGTATCAAAGCAGTATCTCTTGTATTGTTCACTGACAACGTATCATAGCTAGGTAAAGCGTATAGTCTTCGACAAGGTTTTGACACGTCACTGTGATGTTCAGTTAGAATCGATTTCCTTTCAAGGTTTAACAATCAAGTCTAAATAACATTAAGGGGAAGAATTGTTGCCCTGCTGGGGGAAAAGAAAAGGAAAAAGGAAAGTTGGTTAGCAAAATAAAATGAGGTAGAAGGTACTGTAGTTCATTATGGGTACCGGGATAGAGGCCTACATATAATGATAGGCATATTAGCATGGGATGTTTTGCTAAAAGGACTATTTCCACCTCAGTTAAACTTAGTACTTCTGAGGTCAAAGATGAACACTTGATGCTGGCCTCAGAAGTTTTTTTTCTACACTTGGTTCACTTAATCCTGCCTCTGCTACCTAAATTCTTTACCAGTTTACATCAGAACCCCAAAACTAGCATGAGACCCAGATTAGCAGCAACATAACGGTGAAAGGAAGTTCTCCCCTTTAAGGAAGGGTGAGCCCTCAACCTTAGTCTGCCCTTTAATCATTCTTCATGTTTCAGTTTTCACTGGGCCTAGGTTGGAGGTACAATTTTCTCATAAAGTCCTTTCTCCCAAAATTATTCCAAGGTCAAGAAATTTGAGGAGTTATAATTTCTTGATTGCTGGGATGATTAAACTCAACATTAAGTGCTTATTTGATGCAAAGCATGATATCACATACTAAGGAGAGTTAGAATTAATTGAAAAACCTCGACAAGAGTTGTGAGTTTGGCTCACCTTGATGGCTCTACAGAATCAGTTATATTCTGGGCTATTTTTTAATTTAGCTACACTGGGAATCTATATTTGCCTATTAATATGCTTTTTGGGTGCATTAAGGTCAAGATGAATTCTCTTTCAGCTGAACATATGGAACACTCCTGGACTCTTATTCTGTCCAAGATGCAATCAGATTTATTCTTAACCAACAAGGTATTACTGTAATGGGTATTTGTAAAGGCAATCTTACCGGTTCCTTCCTCTGAGTGTAGATTAACCTATTGTTGGGATTGAGGTTGTAGGGGACAGCCTCTCCGTAACTGGAATCAGAGACTTTCCCTCTGCTCCAGCTTGGAGAATTTCAGCCTCAAGGACCACCCCATCCTATTATTTATTTATTTATAAATGGTATATAAGTGCTTACTATGTGCCAGGCACTGTACTAAGCTCTGGGATAAATGCAACCTAATCAGGTTGGACACAGTCCATGTCCCACGTGAGGATTACAGTCTTAATCCCCGTTTTACAGATGAGGTAACTGCGGCACAGAGAAGTGAAGCGACTTACTCAAGGTCACACAGCAGGCAAGTGGCGGAGCCAGGGTTAGAACCCAGGTCCTTTTGACTTCCAGACCCGTGCTCTGTCCACTAGGGCCATGCTGCTTCTTACAAACTCTGGCTAGAGAGGGACTGTGTATCTGTATGTTCTCTCCCTCCAAAGCCGCAGGCTGCCAGGGAAAAGACTGATTCAAATATAGTGCCAAGAACTTGGTCATTCCCCTCACTCTCCTCTGCCAGGCAAAAAGGGGAGTGTGCACCTAATACCAGTGGTGTTTTTTACTTGATTGGCATTGAGAGCTGCCAGAAGAAGCTGGAGGGAATTTAGGGATGACCGCAAAACAGCAGACTAGATAAGGCCCATGAACCCAAGTCGGACCACACTGCAGCATGGTTTAGTGGATAGAGCATGGGTCTGGGAGTCAGTAGGTCATGCATTCTAATCCCAGCTCTGCCACTTGCCTGCTGAGTGACCTTGGACAAGTTACTTCACTTCTCTGGGCCTCAGTTATCTCATCGGTAAAATGAGGGATTGACAGTAAGCCCCAAATGGGACAGAGATTGTGTCCAACTCTATTTGCTTGTATTCACCCCAGCGCTTCGTACAGGGCCTGGCACATCGTAAGCACTTAACAAATGCCATCATTAATACTATTCACTCAGCAGAGAGCCTACTGTGCCACAGTTTCTGTGTTTCTCTTCTCCATTGGTCAACATATCCCTAGATTGTCCACTTCCCAGGAAAGCTGCCTTGGAAATACAGTTGTGGCCTGTCGATGAATGTAATTTGTGTAAAGGGTTGTTTGCAGCATATCTGCAAACTAAACCTTCCAAGGTCTTTGCAGACTGAAATAATGCTGTAACGGAGTTATGATAGCCGAGGAATTGAATTACATCAAGAACTGAGATGTTTCCTACTAAATTTTGAAAATGGAGAACTTCTGGGCTGACATAATTTGTTTTTGACAGCAGAGGCTGTGATAGATGAGAGAACAGACAAGAGAAATAATGTGTATGAGAGGTTGGAACAAGTCCATGGAAGTTCCGAAGTGGATTCAGGCAGTTCTGACTCAGTATTTGAAATAAGATCCGTTAAAGGTGCAATTCATATTGGTAACTTGTGTAAGCTTGTGAAGTATACTCCGATTTTAACAACTATATCAGAAAATGCGAAGCAGCATGACCTAGTGGGAAGAGCATGGGCCTGGGAGTCAGAGGACCAAGGTTCTCATCCCAGCGCCGCCATTTGTCTGCTGGGTAACCTTGAGCATGTCACTTTACAATAAACCAATTTTACATAAAAAGTTTACAAATCAGACCATTTCATTCCAATAGCTTCATCTGCAGCAAAAAACCCCCAAAACCATGTTTTACTGAACGAATATGGCTTTGTCATTAGTTTGTGTATGTATGTGTATGTATATTATAATGATGGTATTTGTTAAGCGCTTACCATGTGCCAAGCACTATTCTAAGCCCGGGGTTAGCTACAAGGTTATCAGGTTGTCCCACGTGGGGCTCACAGTCTTACTCCCCACTTTACAGATGAGGTAACTGAGGCACAGAGAAGTTAAGTGACTTGCCCAAAGTCACACAGCTGACAGTGGCAGAGCCGTAATTAGAATCTATGACCTCTGACTCCCAAGCTCGTGCTCCTTCAACTAAGTCATGCTGCCTTCCCTAATAAAGGTGTTTGTTAAGTGCTTACTATGTGCCAAGCACTGTTCTAAGCACTGGGAAGGATACAAGGTCATTAGGTTGACCCATGTGGGGCCCATAGTCTTAGACCCCATTTTAAAGATGAGGAAACTGAGGCACAGAGAAGTGACTTGCCCAAAGTCACACAGCTGACAAGCGGTGGATACAGGATTTGAACCCACATCATCTGACAACCAAGCCCGGGCTCTTTCCACCAAGCCACGCTGCTTGTGTTATAGTGCTTATATAGGTTCTATAAACTCTAGATTAGAAGCTCAGTGTGGGCAGGAAATGTCTGTTCATAGTTATACTGTACTCACCCAAATGCATAGTATAGTGCTGTGCACACAAGTGCTCAATAAATGCGATTGAATTAATATAGATATAGTTGTCCTTCATATTTGAAGAAGACATCCCTAATGGTGAAGTTCAACTTTTGGTGGGAGGGGGCCTGAAAGGTGATTGCAGGGCTCCCAGTGGGGGTCATCCTTCCCGTCTCACAAGCCCGCAACCTTGGTGTCATCCTTGACTCAGCTCTCTCATTCACCCCACACATCCCGGCCTCACCTTTACAACATCGCCAAGATCCGCCCTTTCCTCTCCATTCAAACTACTATCATGCTGGTACAAGCTTTCTTAATATCCCGGCTGGATTATTGTGTCAGCTTTCTCTCTGCTCTCTCTTCCTCCTGTCTCTCCACTCCAGTCTACTCTTCATTCCGCTGCCCAGATCATCTTCCTACAGAAACGCTCTGGGCACGTCACTCCCCTCCATAAAAACCTCCAGTGGTTGCCTATCAACCTCCGCATGAAACAAAAACTCCTCACGCTCTCCTTCAAGGCTCTCCATCACCTTGCCCCCTCCTACCTCACCTCCCTTCTCTCTTTCTACTGCCCAGTCTGTATGCTTCACTCCTCTGCTGCTCACCTCCTCACCTTCCCCCGTTCACGCCTGTCCTGCCATCCACCTCTGGCCTACGTCCTACAGCTGTCCTGGAATGCCCTCCCTCCTCACCACCGCCAAACTAACTCTCTTCCCTCTTCAAAGCCCTACTGAGAGCTCACCTCCTCCAAGAGGCCTTCCCAGACTGAGCGCCTTTTCCCTCTGCTCCCTCTGCTCCCCCTCTGCTCCCCTTCTGCCCCCCCTCTGCCCCCTGCTCGTCCCCCTTCCCCCTTCCCCTTCCCTCAGCTAAGCCCCCTTTCCCTCTGCTCCTCTCCCTTCCCCTCCCCTCAGCACTGTGCTCACTTGTATATATTTTTTATTACCCTATTTATTTTGTCAATGAGGTGTACATTCCCTTGATTCTATTTATTGTGATAATGTTGTCTGTTTCGTTCTGTTTTGCTCTGCCATCTGTCTCCCCCAATTAGACTGTGAGCCCGTCATTGGGCAGGGATGGTCTCTCTCTGTTGCCGAATTGTCCATTCCAAGTGTTTAGTACCGTGCTCTGCACATAGTAAGTGCTCAACAAATGCTACTGAATGAATGAAAGAATAAAGGAAGCTTGGCTCTAGTTTTGAGTTTGTAATTTATAGTGGGGAAGGGACTGAAGTAAATTTATCTCAGTCTTCAGGTGACTGACTCACTGGAGCCACATATGTGAGGTTTGTCCAGATGCTGCCCTCGATGAACTCAAGCTCCTTTTCCAACCCAGCCAGCACACTTCACTCCTCTAGTGCCCACCTCCTCACTGCCTCAATCTCGCCTGTCTCATCACTGACCCCTGGCCCACGTCCTGCCTCTGACCTGGAACGCCTCCCTCCTCTAATCTGACAATTACACTCCCCCGCTTCAAAGCCTTATTGAAGACCCACCTCCTCCAAGAGGCCTTCCCAGACTAAACCCCCCTTTTCCTCATCTCCCACTCCCTTCTGCGTTGCCCTGACTTGCTCCCTTTGCTCTTCTCCCCCTCCCCTTGCTCCACAGTGTTTATGTACATATCTGCAATTTTATTTATTTGTATTGATGTCTGTCTCCCCCTTATAGACTGTAAGCTCAATGTGGGCAGGGAATGTCACTGTTTAGTGTTGTGGTGTACTTCCCCAAGCGCGTAGTACAGTGCTCTGCACACAGTAAGCACTCAGTAATTATGATTGAATGAATGAATGATGCGACCTCTGCTCTCCTGCTGTGTCTTTACACCTGCAGTTTGTTCAGTCACAGCTTGGCAAGACGAGGGAGGCCTTAGCTCTGCTGAGCCACCTGATCCCTAAACTGGGGTTGTAGTAGGAATAATAGTATGTAGTAAGCACTTAGTCTTTGCAGAGCACTGTACTAAAGCTCACCTCCTCCAAGAGCCCTTCCCAGACTGAGCTCCCCTTTCCTTCTACTCCCTCTACCCCCCTTCACCTCTTCGCAGCTAAACCCTCTTTCCCCCCATTTCCCTCTGCTCCCCCCCCCCCCGTCCTATCCCCTCAGCACTATACTCGTCCGCTCAACTGTATATATTTTCATTACCCTATTTATTTTGTTAATGAAATGAACATCGCCTTGATTCCATTTATTTGCTATTGTTTTAATGAGATGTTCGTCCCCTTGATTCAATTTATTGCTATTGTTCTTGTCTGTCCGTCTCCCCCGATTAGACTGTAAGCCCGTCAAAAGGCAGGGACTCTGTTACTGATTTGTACATTCCAAGCACTTAGTACGGTGCTCTGCACATAGTAGGTGCTCAGTAAATACTATTGAATGAAAATGAATGAATACTAAGCGCTAGGAAAGAATGCACAGGTGGGAATTATAGTCACTGTCCTTCAGGGGACTCAAGATCTAAAAATGTGAAGGGGGAAAGGGGACTGGTGACATAAGGAGAGATGGAGCAGAAGACTAAGATAACAGGAAGACAAAAACAAAGCTCAGTAGGGGACTGTGGGAGGAGGAGCAGAATTGCAGGCTCCTCACACATCAGAGTCCACAGTTATGCCCGTGGCCACAGTGACCACTATAGCATTCATTCAATCGTATTTGTTGAGCGCTTACTGTGTGTAGAACACTGTACTAAGTGCTTGGAATGTACAGATATGGAATCCCTGCCCAACAATGGACTCACCACCGTCTTCCCGAGGTTTTGTGGAGGCAGCCCCATGCTGTGGCTGCTTTTCTCTGTCCCTTTGGGATGTTTAGACTGTGAGCCCATTATTGGGCAGGGATTGTCTCTATTTGTTGCCAAATTGTACATTCCAAGGCCTTAGTACAGTGCTCTGCACATAGTAAGTGCTCAATAAATACAATTGAATGAATGAATAGCGGAATCCAGGTTGAGGTGGAGATTCCTCGATAATGTGGAGAGCCAGTGTTGGATCTCAGGGAAGCACTGGGGCCAACAGAGGAGGACACCGAGATCTCTGAGAGGTGTGATGGGGGGGACAGGGGGCCCTCAGGTATCCAGAGGTGGAAAGATCCAGGGCATGGTCAATGGTGACTTAAGTTCCTGTGGTACATAGGCATGCTGGGAGCATAGCCCAGACAGCTCCCAAGCGCTTAGTACAGTGCTGTGCACACAGTAAGCGCTCAATAAATATGACTGACTGCCAGCTGTAATACAGAAGGGGGAGTCAGTGATATAGTCAGTCATATTTATTGAGTGCTTACTGTGTGCAGAGCAATGTACTACATGCTTGAGAGAGTACAATATAGCAATAAACAGACACATTCCCCACATGCAACAGCTTACAGTCAAGAGAAGCCACACGCTTTGGAAGGATGCTGGTGGAGGGGTCTGGGATGCGATTGGCAGCTGAAATTCATGTGGGCAGCCCTGTTATTCATTCAATCATAGATACTGAGTGCCTACTGTGTGCAAAGCACCTTACTAAGCACTTGAGAGAGTACAATATAACAAGAAGACACATTCCAGCCCACAGTGAGCTCACAGTCTAGAGGGGAGACAGACATTAATATAAATATATGGATTAATTAAATTGAATGAATAAATAGGTTCACCACCATTGGACTTATCATATGCAGGTCAGAAGAGGGGTGTCCTTGGGAAATAACAGTGCAGGAAGACCTGCAGGGGGTTGGGAATGACTGAAGAACACAGCACAAGGAAGAGGGGAACATCCTGCCCCCTCCTTAGCTGTTTCTTTCCTCGAGCGTGCACCCCAACATCCAAAAATGTCGATTGGTCAGCGGTAGATACAGCCTACGGGCCAGCAAGTGAATCCTGATTCACCTTCCACTTCCCCTGACTTAAAGACTGTCGTTCTGAAACCCAAGCACTTGACTCTGAAAAATCACTCAGCCACTGGTTGTGGATGGAAGGGGCTGAGGAAACTTAATGGTCAAGGCTTTGTATTTACCCTTTCTCTCTCTGATCTTCCCCTCTGAGCTGTTTTCATCTCTAGGCCTGCTTGGCCACCTCTGGGTGTGCTTGATTCTTGATTGACTCTAGTAAAGCACACCACAACATATTTTAACATATCAACTGAAGACAAAACTACTCGAGGAGGTACAGAGAAGTGAAGTGACTTGCCCGAGGTCACCCAGCAGACAAGTAGCAGGGCCGGGATGAGAGCCCAGGTCTTTCTGACTCTCAGGCCCGTGCTCCATCTACTAGACCACGCTGCTTCTCTTGACTTTCGAAGTTGGTGGTTGTAGAAGTAGGCTGTACCTTGATGGTGGGTTCTTGACTGGGAAAACATGAAAGGTTGGAGAGCCTCTCTGGCATTCAATACTTGGATGCCTTCCAAAGTCCTCGTCTCTCTCCCCAACTCCCACCCCCTAACCCTTTCCAGACCCTTCTCTGTAAGCCTTTCTCTGCTGTTGGAAAGCAGAAATAGTGACACCACTGTTTTCTCAGAGTTTGGGAGCAAGCTCTGCCTCGGCGAGACACTGGAGCTATTCATTCAGCTTACTCGAAAGGTTTCGGGGGTATTGTTCAACCTTGAGAAGTTTTCCTCTGAGAAAGGGAGGGGGAATTTGCTTAGTTATTCCTCCAGCCACTTGAGCTGTCAAAGATCTTTTTCTCTGCCATGGCCCTGCCTCAGCCCTTGACACACAAGCTAGAAGAAGATATTTGTGTAGAGAATTGCTTGCTTTCATGGATTACTTTTTGACTCCATCCTCCTCCATGGCATAAAATGGTATCTGGTATTAACTCTAAGGACGGAGCAGTCAATGGATTTGAATAAAAACTTGGCAGAATTAGATTTTAAATATGAAGAACTCCTTTGATTTTGATGTTTTTTCAGTTAATTCACTTTGTTGTTCATGTAACTAAGCTTTCTTGTGGGGGAGGGGTGGAGAGGAGGTTGAGTATTATTTCAAGGAAACTACTGCAATGGTGTGAGATGTTTTGGGGAAACACTTCTAAAATGACAATTTCCCTTTTGCAGCTATGTGAAATTTTTTTTTGATTGGTCATTTCCGAGAAAGATGAATTCACATTTAGCATTGGTGAAATAATACTTATGCTATCAAGTGCTCACACTGGGCTGAATTCTGGATAGGTACAGCGTTGGGTAAGATACAGCTAGATATATCTGGTAGCATCTTTCCACTAGGCCACACTGCTTTTCAATGTGGGCAGGGAATGGGTCTACCAACTGTGTTGTATTGGACTCTCTCAAATGCTTAGCACAGTGCTCTGCACACAGTAAGCACTCCAAAAATGCCATTGATTGATGGGTGGCCCTGGGCACCTCCCACACTGCTTACCCGCCTCAAAAAAACAGCTCTGCTTCTCTACCTGTCTCCAAATCTCTTTGTCTTTCTCCTGCTCTGGTCGTTTATCTGTTTCCTGCCTTTTACTTCCTTGAGGTGCCGTACATGAATTCAGATCACTTGCCCCCATCCCCTAAGAGTTTTACGTCTCCCCGTCACATTTTCCTCTTGCGAGAATGCTGTTTGCCTCATGCTCAAAATGGAAAGCCAGAATTATGTTCCATTAAATTGATTTCCAGGCTGCATTTTCTATTCTGTAAGTCTCCACCTCGCTGAGGTGAGCTGGTATCAGCTTCAAGCATCTGGAAGGAGGAAGACTGTTTTGAGGTGTTCCCTTGCAGACATGAGTCAGACAGAGAATCTGGAAGGGTGTCTGCTGGAGAGGAGGTGGCTACAGGAACTGCTTCATCTGGACTTTCCAAACCTCTGTGTGGACTCATATAACCTGGAAAATGCATATCAGGGAAACTTTTGTCTTCCCCAAATGTGCAGTAAATTTCAGGGGGAATTCTCAAGCAAAATTCTTAAGACAATGTATTTGGGCAGGTGAATTATCCAGTTCTAATTTACAAATCTCTGTAATGTTTCTATAAGTAATAATAATAATGATGGTATTTGTTAGGTGCTTAGTGTGTGTCATGCACTGTTCTAAGCACTGGGGTAGATACAAGCTAATCAGTTTGGATGCAGTCTCTGTCCCAGATGAGAGAGTCTTAATCCCCATTTTACAGATAAGGTGAGAGACAGATGGTATTTATTAAGGTATGTACCAAGCCCTGTTCTAAGCACTAGGGTGGATACAAGCTAATCAGGTTGGACACTGTCCCTGTCCCACATGGGTCTCACAGTATTAGTCCCCATTTTACAGATGAGCTAACTGAGACACAGAGAAGTGAAGAGACATGCCCAAGGTCACATAGCAGACACTATAATCAATCTCTTCATGCAGACTCTTGGGACTAAATTGTTGAAACTGAAGCTCGTTCAGCATTCTTGATGATCATCATCACCACCATCGTTCCCCTGAATTTGCAAAGGAGAGAAAGTTGTGTCACTGTCCCTTTGAAATCTTTCTAGATCACGGGCGGGCGGTGCTCAGAAGAGTTGTTTGTTTTGTATCGCTACATACAGATGTACAAATCTCCTACACGGCTGTGAGTACTGGACCTACCAGAAAAAAGCCTGTTTAGATTCTTAAACAGTTCCATGAGTGACACCTGTGTGCCATGCTTAGCTCCCAAATCACAAGACAGGATCACAAATGAGACGGTCTTGAAATAAAGCCAACCTGTCAGGATTTTAGAAATGCTCATTGCCACACCGCTTGTCAGGGTTGGACTTGTGCTCAGAGTGAAGGGAAGCAACGTAGCTTAGAGGATAGAGCACGGGCCTGTGAGTTGGAAGGACCCAAGCTCTAATCCCAGCTCTACCACTTGTCTGCCTTGTGATCTTGGATGAGTCACTTCACTTCTCTTGGCCTCAATCACCTCATCTATAAAATGGGGATTAAGACTGTGAGACTCTGTGGGATAAGGAGTGTATCCAACCCGATGTTGTATCTAGCCCAGCTCTTAGTAGAGTGCCTAGCACATAATAACCACTTAACATGCCATTTTTTTTTTTAAAAAAAAGAATGAATGGGTGGGCAGAACTATATACAAACAGCTTGGGTACTTTGAGCTGAAATGAGGAGACCCAAAGCTGAGATGACAGAGCAAATATTTTAAGGATGCAGGGAAACACAGCTTCAGATGGTGCAGCCTGACAGTGGACTGGTTGAGAAGAACAGTCCCCTCCACACCAGCCTGGAAATCAGCAATGGGGAAATGGATGACGACTCTGCAGGGGCTGGGGAAAAATCTCAAAACTGAGGCAAAACTCAGTCCACCATGCTATAGACTGTATCTATAGCATATATAAGAATATGGCACACAACAAGGGACAGAATTTGTGTGCACAACCCTGATGGTGGGTTCGGCATTGGCCTTTTCAGTCACACGTGCGTCTCTAGGTGAATTTCACTGTTAATGGTATCTTCTTTGCCTAAAGAAAACCCTCTCTCTCTCACACACACACTCTCTTTCTCTATATATATACAAAGAAACAATACAATACATATATATGTATTTGAGTGTGTGTGTGTTCCTCTGATCATACATCAATCTCATGCTTGCACAAGTGAGCAAATTTGATTGGCACCTTTTTTTCCAAAGGACAATTCTATACATTATTGTGTATGTATTTGGCATGTATTTGTTCAACTCCTTCCATCGATCAGTCAACAGGATTTATTGAACTCTGAATGAGTTTGAAGCACAGTACTAAACACTTCACCTCTCAGGGTCACACCTGGAGAGTTTCCAGTCCTCTATCAGTCTCGACTATGAGACAGAGAGTCAAAGTAGAGGCCTGTCCATTCCATTCCTAGCTTGGCCAGTGGCTAGCGAGTGGCAGGTAATCTGCTACAAATCAAAACTCCCCTGTGCTGGGCAGCAGTGGAATGGGAGAAAGTCAAGGGAGGAGACTCAGGTTTACTGCGTGGAAGGAGGCAATGGTAAGCCGCTTCCGGATTTTTACGAAGAAAACTCTATGGATCCACTACCAGAACGGTTGCAGATGGAGGTGGGTTGTGCTGGGAGAGATGTGTCCATGGCGTCGCTATGGGTCGGAGACGACTCGACAGCATAAGACAACAACAACAACTAAACACTTGGGAGAGGATACCAAATGCAAGACATAAGTTTCCTGTCCTTAAGGAACATACAGTCAAATGGGAGAGTTAGAGAAAAAACCAAATTTTCTATGGAACAGTAAGTACTTGATACATAGTAAGTGCTTAACAAATACCATAATTATTGATTATTATTATTAAATATTATGTATCCTGATGTCTTTCATAAAAGATACTCTGTTGAGTGCATTTAGATTTGAAGGGTCACATTACTCAGCAAATTAATCAGCAAAACTGACTGGTTCAAGTCCCTTGATACTTCTTTACAGTTTCATAACCTTGCTTTCTCAGAGCTCTGTGTTTGACTATTCCAAAGATGTGTAATGAATGACTTACATTTTGGAATGTAGACCTCATCTGCGGACTGGCAAACATTCTAGTGTCTATTTTGGGGAGGAAAAAAAGGACTGGTTAATGTGGGAAATTCCTTCATTCAGAAATGCTCTTGTGAAATGGAAAGGAAGACGTAGTTTTAGGGAATCTAATCCCAGCTTTGCCACTCGTCTGCTGTATGACCTTGGGGAAACTGCTTCATTTTTCTGTGCCTCAGTTACCTCATCTGTAAAATGGGGATTAAGATGGTGAGCCCCAAGTGGAATATGGACTGTGTCCTATCTGATTATCTTGTGTCTACCCCAGCACTTGAGTACACTACCAGAATGATTGCAGATGGAGAGAGGGGTGTTCTGGAAGAGATGTGTCCATGGTGTTGCTTTGGGTCAGAAATGACTTGATAGCATAAGACAAGACAAGGCCCCAGCACTTAGTACAGTGTTTGGCATATAATAAGTGCCTAAACAAATACCATTAAAAAAAATCGGACAGAGACCTAGGGTTGGGATTACTCCATGTTGCTGGACAATGTAGGTCTTTCTCTTTGGTATATTCAGAATAGGAATGCAGTGGTTCTCACATCTCTGTTTGACTTGCCTGTTCTTATTTGTCTGACAGGCGTTTCACTCCTGTGCAACATTCTTTGAGTTTAGTAAGCAATTAAACATTGCAGAGGTACCGGTGAGATAGTACAGTGCTCTGCACATAGTTAGGGCTCAATAAATACTATTGAATGAATTTAAAGTGGATGGGATCAGGGAAAGAGTAGTAAAGCCATGCTGCTTCTCTTTATTTGTTTATATTAATATCTTTCTCCCTCTCTAGACTGTGAGTTCATTGTGGGCAGGGTATGTGTTTGATGTTGTGTTGTACTCTCCCAAGTCCTTAGTACAATGCTTTGCACACAGTAACCACTCAATAAATATGATTGAATGAATGAATGAAAGGGGGATGAAGATAAACCCCAAATTCTACAGCTGTTCTGCTTCTCCCCAACACTCAGACTGTAAGCCTCTTCTCTCCTCCCTCTCCCCCCTCTCAGTTTCTCTCTTCATGTCCGCCTTCATTCATTCATTAAATCGCATTTATTAAGCGCTTATCGTGTGCAGAGCACTGTACCAAACACTTGTTACAGTACAACAATAAATTCAATTCTGTAGCTCAAATTCTTTTTCTCACTAGCCGTTTAGATCACATCTGAGCGTTGCCTGGCTCCCCATCACCTTTAGAATGATCCCTTTTGAACTTTACACTTTTGCCTCTGCCCAAATCCTCTATTTCCCTTTTCCCATATTTTGAATTAGCTTTGTTTTTCCCTTCACTTCCTTTTAATTCATTCAGTTGTATTTATTGAGCACTTATTGTATGCAGAGCACTGTGCTAAGTGCTTGGTAGAGTACAAAATAACAGTAGATACATTCCCTGCCCACAACGAGCTTACAGTCTAAAGGGGGAGAGAGACATTAATAAAAATAAATTATATTTATGCATATAAGTACTCTGGCACTGGGAGGGGGGATGAATTAAGGGAACGAGTCAGGGCGATGTAGAAGGGAGTGGGAGAAGAGGAAAAGAGGAAAGGGAGGAGGAAAGGAGGGAAGGCCTCTTGGAGGAGATGTTCCTTCAATAAGGCCTTAAACGAAGGGAGAGTAATTGTTTGTCGGATTTGAGGAGGGAGGGTGTTCCAGGCCAGAGGCAGGACGTGGGCTAGGGGTTGGCAGCAAGATAGATAAGATTGAGGTTTTCCCTCCTCCCCATCTCCCTGCTTGCCCATCCACCTTTCCATCTTCTTTTATGCCATTCCTTGTGCCTGGAATAGGTGCCAATTTCCCACATGCCAAGTCACCTCCCTCCTTTTTCAATGTCCTCCTTCAAGCACGCTCCTCCAAGAAGTCTACCCTGATTAGATGGAGCAGGCCTTCCCACCAAGCCAATCCATCAAAGCAAGACAATAATAGCTTCCAATAATTTTGAAAAAAGCCAAAACTTATGGTTGATGTTGACTTCTTGCAAAAAAAATGCCCATCTCTGGAGGGCTAAGTTGTAGTCGGATGTGTATTGCCTGTAATCTATTTATTTATAATAATGCCTGTCTCCCTCTCTAGACTGAAAGCTCACTGTGGACAGGGAATGTGTCTGTTTATTGTTACATTGTACTCTCCCAAGTGCTTAGTACAGTTCACTGCACACAGTAAACACTCAATAAATATGATTGAATGAATGAGTGTGGGCCGCAAATGGCTAGTATATTGTGCATATTAAACATTAATAATGTGATACATATTACAAAATGTGTTAAAAAACAGTTACAATATATAGACCAGAATGTCCAAGTCAGGGAAGAAAATAGAAGGAAATAACACCAGGGAGGTATACTTTGTGTTTCTAGTATTTTAATAGATGGAAATCTAGAAACATTAAAGAATAAGAACAAAGGGAAATATCAGTGGCCGCTCGTAGCAGAAGGCAGAGCCAATAGGTTGACCTCTGCAGTGGGCAGTTGGGAAACCAGGAGTTTGTGAGTCATATAAATGGTGTCACTAGCCAGCCCTTTGTATCTGAGCCAGTGACCTGATGACTTGTTAATGCGTCATCTGTTCTCTTCCAAACTCCAAATTCAAATGAACATTGATGTTTTTCTAGCTGGGGAGATGGTTCAACTGAAAAACATAGGTGGAAACTTATTTAATGGACTTTATATGCAGCTCTGCAATTCATGGTTTTGGACCTGCGGCTGAAACTGGGGGCAACTCTAAGGAAAATCAGCCATGATTTTCTACCAGTGGGCTGAACTGGTAGAAGGAATATCTGGCAGCGTGGCCTTGCACAGGCCTGGGAGTCAGAAGGATGTGGGTTCTAATCCATTCATTCAATAGTATTTATTGAGTGCTTACTATGTGCAGAGCACTGTACTAAGCGCTTGGAATGAACAAGTCAGCAACAGATAGAGACGATCCCTGCCATTTGATGGGCTTACGGTCTAATCGGGGGAGACGGACAGACAAGAACGATGGCAATAAATAGAGTCGAGGGGAAGAACATCTCGTAAAAACAATGGCAACTAAATAGAATCAAGGCGATGTACATTTCATCAACAAAATAAATAGGGTAATGAAAATATATACAGTTGAGCGGATGAGTACAGTGCTGAAGGGATGGGAAGGGAGAGGGGGAGGAGCAGAGGGAAAGGGGGGAAAAGAGGGTTTAGCTGCGGAGAGGTGAAGGGGGGGTGGTAGAGGGAGTAGAGGGAGAAGAGGAGCTCAGTCTGGGAAGGCCTCTTGGAGGAGGTGAGTTTTAAGTAGGGTTTTGAAGAGGGGAAGAGAATCAGTTTGGCGGAGGTGAGGAGGGAGGGCGTTCCAGGACCGCAGGAGGACGTGGCCCAGGGGTCGACGGTGGGATGGGCGAGACCGAGGGACGGTGAGGAGGTGGGCGGCGGAGGAGCAGAGCGTGCGGGGTGGGCGGTAGAAAGAGAGAAGGGAGGAGAGGTAGGAAGGGGCAAGGTGATGTAGAGCCTCGAAGCCTAGAGTGAGGAGTTTTTGTTTGGAGCGGAGGTCGATAGGCAACCACTGGAGTTGTTTAAGAAGGGGATTGACATGCCCAGATCGTTTCTGCGGGAAGATGAGCCGGGCAGCGGAGTGAAGAATAGACCGGAGTGGGGCGAGAGAGGAGGAAGGGAGGTCAGAGAGAAGGCTGACACAGTAGTCTAGCAGGGATATAATGAGAGCCCGTAGCAGTAAGGTAGCCGTCTGGGTGGAGAGGAAAGGGCGGATCTTGGCGATATCGTAAAGGTGAAACCGGCAGGTCTTGGTAACGGATAGGATGTGTGGGGTGAACGAGAGAGACGAGTCAAGGATGACACCGAGATTGCGGGCCCGAGAGACGGGAAGGATGGTCGTGCCATCCACCAGCTCCACCACTTGTTGGGCAAGTCTCCTCACTTCTCTGGGCCCCAGTTATCTCATCTGTAAAATGGGAATTGAGACTGCGAGCCCCCAGGTGGAACAGGGACTGTGTCCAAGCAGATTAGCTTGTATCTAACCCAGTGCTTAGTACAGTGCCTGGCACATAATAAGCTCTTTAAAAATACCACAATAGTAATAATAATAATTATTAAGATCTGTGCATAAGAAATGGGAATCTCAGTGTCCTCCAGAAAATCACACATATTGAATGTCATGCTGTCCTGGGCCTAGCCCTCAGAGCTTGTTGATCTGCTTCACCAATAGAGTATAAGGTCTTTGGGATATATCAATTGCTTCAGCTGAGCTTTCCCAAATATTATAGTATGTTTCACTCAGAAGACTGTAAGCGCATTTGGGCAGGGAATTTGTTATATTGTTCATTAATTCATTTAATCATATTTATTGAGTGCTTACTGTGTGCAGAGCACCGTACTAAGCACTTGGAAAAGTACAATGCAACAATAAACAGACATCTTTCCTGCCCTTAACAAGCTTACAGTCTAGAGCAGGAGAAGACAGAAATCGATACAAATAAATATGTTTTTGTAGAAAAATGATCTGGATGGCAGAGTGAAGTATGGACTGGAGTAGGGAGCGGCAGGAGGCTGTTGTACTCTCCCAAGCACTTAATACTATACACACAACTGATTGATTGATTGATCGATGCTCAATAAATGTCAAGAAGCGAGTCAGAGGTCTTGGGTTCTAATCCCGGATCCGCTGCTCATCAGCTGTGTGACTTAAGGCAAGTCACTTAACTTCTTTGTGCCTCAGTTACCTCGTCTTTAAAATACGGATGAAGTCTGTGGGGCAACCTGATTACTGTGTATCTACCCCAGTGCTTAGAACAGTGCTTGGCACATAGTAAGCACTTAACAACTACCAACATTATTATTATTATTATCTGTAGTCATGTGGTCCATCAACTCCTGGCTTGAGGGCCTTCTAATTATGATGGAGGTCCTTTGAAAGTAGGGTTGACCTCACCCTGGGAGATTACTAAAATAGGTGTTGGAAAGTTTGATGTTATCTATCATAATACTGTGGCATATGTTAAGCAGTTACTATAATAATAATAATGGCATTTGTTAAGGCTTACTATGTGCATAGCACTGTGCTAAGTGCTGGGGGGGATACAAAGTGATCAGGTTGTCCCACATGGGGCTCACAGTCTTCATCCCCATTTTACAGATGAGGAACTGAGGCACCGAGAAGTGAAGTGACTTGCCCAAAGTCACCCAGCTGACAAGCGGTGGAGCCGGGATTTGAACCCATGAACTCCGACTCCCTAGCCCGGGCTCTTTGCACTGAGCCATGCTGCTTCTCTGATAATAATAATGATCTAATAGTAATAATAATAAGAATAATAATCTAATACTAATAATGAGAGTTTCTGTTAAGCGCTTACTATGGGCCAAGGACTCTTCTAAGTGCTGGGGTGGATACAAGGTAACCAGGTTGTCCCACGTGGGGCTCACAGTCTTCATCCCCATTTTAAAGATGAGGTAACTGAGGCACAGAGAAGTTAAGTGGCTTGCCTAAGATCAGACAGCAGACAAGTGGCAGAGCTGGGATTAGAACCCATGTCCTGTGACTCCCACGCCCCTGCTTTTGTCACTAAGCCACGCTGCCTCTGTGTGCCCAGCACTGTACTAAGCGCAGGGGTGGTTACAAGCAAACTGGGGGCTCACAGTCTTAATCCCCATTTTACAGTCGAGGTAACTGAGGCCCGGAGAAGTGAGGTGACCTGCCCAAGGTCACACAGCAGGTAAGTTGAGGAGGCAGAATTAGAACCCATGTCCTTTTGACTCCCAGACCCGTGCTCTATCCATGGGGCCATGCTGCTCTTTTTCCATAATCGGGGGAACTTCGTGGGATCTGAATTCTGGTCCTGAACTGGGAGAAGAAACTACAACCTCAGAGGCCTTGAAAGGGAGGAAAGTCCCATTTAAGTCCACCTCACATATGTGTAAAGAATTGTATAGTTCAGGCCCCAAATGTAGCTGTCTTCTTTATTCATTCAATTGTATTTATCGAGCACTTAGTATACGCAGAGCATTCATTCAATCGTATTTATTAAGTGCTTACTGTGTGCCCAGCACTGTACTAAGCGCTTAGGAGAGTAAGATTCAACAATAAGCAGGCATATTCCCTGCCCACAACGAGCTTACAGGTGGTGGTGGGGGAGACAGACATTAATATAAATAAATGACAGCTATGTACATAGTGCTGTGGGACTGGGAGGGGGGAACGAACCAAGGGAGCAAGTCAGGGAGATGCAGAAGGGAGTGGGAGAAGAGGAAAGGGGGGCTAAGTCAAGGAAGACCTCCTGGAGGTGATGTGCCTTCAGTAAGGCTTTGAATGGGAGGAGAATCATTGTCTGTTGGATTTGGGGAGTGGGGGGCGTTCCAGGCCAGAGGCAGGATGTGGGCAAGGGATGAGATCGAGAGACCCTGAGAACAATCTTCCCACCTGCTGCCTTTAGCTCCGGCAATTACCCCTGGGAGACAAGCTACTGGTCCCACGAGTCAAAAAGCAAACACACAGGTTGTCAAAACAGCTTACTGATGTGGTAAAATCCCTCGACGCTTCGAACCAGTGGCGTCTCAGATTCAAAGCCATGGCTATAAGGATGATGAAACCGGAGGAAGGGTGGGGGGAGAAGCAGAAGGTGAAAGAAAGGTTACCTGGAGTCCTCAGTCCAAGAATATGTGACACTTCAAAGCTGGGAAGCTTGGGCAAGCCTTTTGCCTGAAGCATTTAGGCCCAAGGAATGCTCTGTGTGGGTGGACAATCAGTTATTACCTCTCTTGGGGAGGTGGTGGGGCCAGGGTTCCCCTATATTGCAAATGAGAAGCACCACTTAATTTCAAAGCCACACCTTTCATTATAATAATAATAATAATGATGATGGTATTTGTTAAGTGCTTCCTATGGGCCAAGCACTGTTCTAAGCACTGGTGTCAATACTAAGTAAGCAGATTGCCCCACGTGGGGCTCACAGTCTTAATCCCCATTTTTTACAGATGAGGTAACTGAGGCACAGAGAAGTTAAGGGGCTTGCCCACAGTCACACAGCAGACAAGTGGCAGAGCGGGGATAAGAATCCATGTCCTCTGACTCCCAAGCCCAGGCTCTTGCCATTAAGCCACGCTGCTTCCCTGTGTAAGAGCCCATAAGTTGTTGAGTAAACGGCACACCTCTTTTCTTAAATTACAGGTGAACCTGTATATGCGTAGTATTTAACATCTGTTTAAATCCATTGCTTTGGGCAGTAGGGGGAAAAGAGAAGACTGCTTTAAGAAAGTAGTACAGTAGAATAGACCTGGCCACATGCTGCAAATTCTTGTAAGATGGAGGGCTTTTAGTAGCTGGTCTACACAAATGCAGCTTTATATTAATGTCTGGGTCCCCCTCTAGACTGTAAACTCACTGTGGGCAGGGAAAGTGTCTATTGTTTTATTGTACTCTCCCAAATGCTTAGTACAGTGCCTTGCACACAGGGAGTGCTCAATAAATTTGATTGAATGAAATGATGAATGGACTGTTACGGGATCCTGGGGGCTGGAGCCCTGGGGACCTCCGAGTAGGGGATTCTCTAGGTCCTTTGGTTGTCCAATCAGTGCTTGTTCTCCTGGATTGTGTGCAGGACACGATAGACAACCACCACTACCCAAACATCCAGCTGAAGATGTACTTTTGTATGGTATTTGTTAAGTACTTACTATGTTCCAGGCACTGTACTAAGTACTGGGGCAGATGCAGGGTAATCATGTCCCACACCGGGCTCACAATCCTGATCCTTGCTTTTATAGTTGAAGTAACTGAGGCACAGAGAGGTGAAGTGATTTGCCCAAGGTCAATGAGCAGACAAGTGGCAGAGCAGGGATTAGAACCCCAGTCTTTCCGACTCCCAGACCTGTGCTGTTTCCATTAGGTCACGCTGTGTTCCTCACAGACAAATGGGACTCGGAAGTCCACCACTGTCGACCGCTCCGGTTTGGGAGAATTGCGATATATGTTAAGCGCTTACTATGTGTCAAGCACACTGTACTAAGTATGGGGGTAGATACAAGTTTATCAAGTTGGACACAGTCCCTGTCCCACAAGAGGCTCATAGTCTTCAAGGGAAGCCCTTTCCTCCACCGCTCTGCCCCCAGCAGTCCTCACTGTGGCCTGGTGGCTAGAGCACGGGCCTGAGAGTCAGAAAGTCATGGGTTCCATTGCCGACTCTGCCGCTTCTCTGCTGTGTGACCTTAGGCAAGTCACTTCACTTTTCTGCACCCCAGTTACTTCATCTGTGTGGCTTAGTGGAAAGAGAACAGGCTTGGGAGTCAGAGGATGTGGGTTCTAATCCCGGCTCTGCCACTTGTCTGCTGTGTGACCTTGGGCAAGCCACTTAACTTCTCTGTACCTCAGTTACCTCATCTGTTAAATGGGGATTAAAACTGTGAGCCCCACGTGGGACAAATTGATTACCCTGTATCAAGTCCAGCGCTTAGAACAGTGCTTGGCACATAGTAAGTGCTTAACAAATACCATTTTTTTCTTGCTGTATTGTACTTTTCCGAGCTCTTCAGTGCTCTGCACTCAGAGATTATCACTCTTTGTTGCTGTAGAGTATTTTCCCCAGCAATTCTAACAGTGCTCTGCACATAGGAATGGTCACTCTTTGTTGCTGTAATGTACTTTCCCAGATGCTTAGTATAGTGCTCTGCGCACAGAGATTGTTAATCTTTTTAGTTGTATTGTACTCTCCCAAGTACTTTGTACAGTGCTGTGCACACAGGGATGGTCACTCTTTGTTGCTATATTGTCCTACCCCAAGCGCTTTGTACAGTGCTCAGCACACAGGAATTGTCACTCTTTGTTGCTATATCATCCTATCCCAGGTGCTTAGTCCAGTGCTCTGCACGCATTAAGTGCTCAATAAAGACAATTGAATGAGAGGTCACCTCCTCCAGGAGGCTTTCCTAGACTGAGCCCTCCCTTTCCCTCTGCTTCTCCTCCCCTCCCCATTGCCCCTACTCCCTCCCTCTGCTCTACCCCCTTCCCCTGCCCGCAGCACTTGTGTATATATGTATACATTATTTATTACTCTATTTTATTAGTGATGTGAATATATCTATGATTCTATTTATCTACTTTGATGGTATTGATGCCTGAATACTTGTTTTGTTTTGTTGTCTGTCTCTCCCTTTTAGACTGTGAGCCCATTGTTGGGCAGGGATTGTCTCTTTCTGTTGCTGAATTGTATTTCCCAAGTGCTTACTACAGGGCTCTGCACACAAGAAGCGCTCAATAAATGATGTGTATATATATTTATAATTCTGTTTATTTATACTGATGCTATTGAAGCCTGTGTACCGGTTTTGTTTTGTTGTCTGTCTCCCCATTTTATACTGTGAGCCCATTGTTGGGCAAGGATTGTCTATCTGTTGCTGAATTGTACTTCCCAAGCGCTTACTACAGGGCTCTGCACACTTTAAGCTCTCAACAATAGATGTGTATATATATATCTATAATTCTATTTATTTATACTGATGCTATTGATGCGTGCCCACTTGATTTGTTTTCCTAACCCCCTCTAGACTGTGAGCCAGTGGTTGGGCAGGGATTGTCTCTTATCTGCTGCTGAATTGTACTTTCCAAGTGCTTACTACAGGGCTCTGCACCCCTTAAGCTCTCAACAAAAGATGTGTATATATCTATATCTATAATTCTATTTACTTATACTGATGCTCTTGATGCCTGTCTCCTTGTTTGATTTTGCTGTCTCCCCTCCTCCTAGACTGTGAGCTGTTGGTTGGGCCGGGATTGTCTCTTATCTGCTGCTGAATTGTACTTCCCAAGCGCTTACTACAGGGCTCTGCACCCCTTAAGCTCTCAACAAAAGATGTGTATATATATATATATAATTATATTTACTTCTACTGATGCCCTCGATGCCTACTTGTTTGATTTTGCTGTCTCCCCCCACTCCTAGACTGTGAGCCCGTGGTTGGGCCGGGATTGTCTCTTACCTGCTGCTGAATCATACTTCCCAAGCGCTTACTACAGGGCTCTGCACACCTTAAGCTCTCAACAAAAGATGTGTACATATATATCTGTAATTTTATTTACTTCTACTGATGCTCTTGATGCCTGTCTACTTTGGTTTTGCTATCTGTCTCCCCCTTCTAGACAGTGAGCCCAAGGTTGGGTGGGGAATGGTGTCTCCCTCTTGCCCACTTGTCCCATACTTTTGTCCAGCGCTCTGCACGCAGTAAGCGCTCGAATGAAGGAATGAATGCGTGCGGGAATGAGTGAATGAAGGAGGACGAATGAATGAGGGTGAATGAATAAATGTCCAGGAGGAAGGCAGGCAGCAAGGAGCATTACGTCATCGGTTGGGCAGTCACTCCCCCCTCCCTCCTCCGGGCCCCAGCGCGCATGCGCGGGGCGGCAGGACCGGCCCCGGGAGGGGCGGGGAGGCGGGTTCTCCTGGCTCCTTTGTTTTTTTCTTTTTTTTGGGGGGGGGGGGGGGGGGAGTGGGGAAGGGGTGGACGATGCAGCGCAGGCCGGCGGCGCTCCGCTCCCCTCCATCATGGCAGCAGCGGCGGTGGCGGCGGGCGGAGCAACAGTCGCAGCCGCCGCGAGGGCCGGAGCTGCAGCGGCTGCAGCGGCTGCAGCAGTTGCAGCTGCAGTAGGGGAAAGGACCGGAGCTGCCGGAGCTGCAGGAGCTGCAGAGGAAAGGACCGGAGCTGCGGGAGCTGCAGAGGAAGGGACCGGAGCTGCGGGAGCTGCAGGAGCTGCAGAGGAAAGGACCGGAGCTGCAGCTGCAGGAGCTGCAGCTGGGGGTCCTTGAGCTCCCGGAGGGAACACCACCGGCAGCGGCACCATGAGCGGCCCCGGTGGGGGCGGTGGGGGCAGCAGCAGCTCAGCCCCCAGCCGCTTCGCCGATTACTTTGTCATCTGCGGGCTGGACACCGACACCGGGCTGGAGCCGGACGAGCTGTCGGGTGAGTCGGTCCTAATAATCATCAAAAGCGTGCTGTTTCTTCACCGTCATCCTCATGCATCCATTCGATGGTATTTACTGAGCGCTTAGGGTGTGCTAAACGCTTGGAGAGTCCAACAGAGGCAATCCCTGCCCAACGGCGGGCTCACGGTCTAGGTGAGAGTATCTCTTAAGCTCTTACTCTGTCCGAATTATACTGCCCCAGCGCTTAGTCCAGGGCTCTGCACACAGTAATAAATGTTGGTATTTGTTAAGCGCTTACTATGTGTCAAGCACTGTTCTAAGCGCTGGAGCACTGTTCTAAGCGCTGGTAATGATGATGTTTGTTAAGCGCCTGCTGTGGGCCCCTTTTAGACTGTGAGCCCGTGGTCGGGCAGGGGTGGTCTCTATCTGTTGCCGAATTGGACATTCCAAGCGCTTACTACAGTGCCCTGCACACAGTGATAGTAATGATGGTGTTTGTTAAGCGCTTACTATGTACCCTTTCTAGACTGTGAGCCCATTTGGGGGCAGGGGTGGTCTCTATCTGTTGCCGAATTGGACATTCCAAGCGCTTAGTACAGTGCCCTGCACACAGTAACAGTAATGATGGTGTTTGTTAAGCGTTTACTATGTGCCTTTCCTAGACTGAGCGCCCGTTTTTGGGCAGGGGTGGTCTCTGTTGCCGAATTGGACATTCCAAGCACTTACTACAGTGCTGTGCACACTGTAATAATAACGATGGTGTCTGTTAAGCACTTTTGTGCCCCTTTTAGCCCTGTTGAGCCTGTTGTTGGGCAGGGATGGTCTCTATCTGTTGCCGAATTGTAATAATAATAATGATGGTATTTAAGTGCTTACTATGTGACAAGCACTGTTCTAAGCGCTGGGATAGGTACAGGATGATCAGGTTGCCCACGTGGGGCTCACAGTCTTCATCCCCATTTGACAGATGAGGGAACTGAGGCACAGAGAAGTTGTGACTTGCCCAAAGTCACACAGCTGACAAATGGCAGAGCCGGGATTAGAACCCACAACCTCTGACTCCCAAGACTGGGCTCTTTCCACTAAGACACGCTGCTTCTCCAAGCGCTTAGTACAGTGTTGTGCACACAGTCAGTGCGCACTAAATACAATTGAATGAATGAATGCCAAGTACTGTTCTAAGCGCTGAAGGGCTCAATAAATAGGATTGAATGGATGAATGCCAGGGACTGTACTAAGCGCTAAGGTGGATGCAGGCAAATTGGGTTGAACCCAATCCCTGTCCCAGTCCCAGATGGGGCTCGCAGTCTTAATGTCCATTTTGCAGATGAGGGAACTGAGGCCCAGAGGAGTGAAGAGACTTGCCTGAGGTCACACAGCAGGCATGGGCCAGAGCTGGGATGAGAACCCAGGTTCTTCAGAGTCCCAGGCCTCGTCTCTGTCCATTAAGCTAAGCCACTTCTCAAAGCAGCGCCTACTATGTGTCAGGCAACCTACTAAGCGCTGGGGGTGAATACAAGCAAATCGGGTTGGACATAGTGTCTCTGTCCCTCGCGGGGCTCGCAGTCTCAATGCTTATTTTGCAGATGAGGGCACTGAGGAACTGAGAAGAAAAGTGACTTGTCCAGGGTCACACAGCGGCAGACAGAGGTTAGAGCAGGATTAGAACCCATGACCTTCTGACTCCCAGGCCCGTGGTCTAGTCACTACCCCAAGCTGGTATCTCGCTGCCCAGGTGGACCCCACTGAAGGGGCGGCTCGCCACCCCATCAGCTTTGATGCAGGCACAGATTCAACAAGCAATCAGTGGTATTCATTGAACACTGTGTGCAGAGCACTGGACTAAGCACTTGGGAGAGTACCCTGTTAACAGAGTTAGCTGGCACAGTCCTTGCCCATGATGAGCTTCCAGTTTAATAATGATAATGATGGTATTTGCTTAGTGCTTACTATGTGTCCAGGACTGTACTAAGCGCCGGGGAAGATACAAGGTTATCAGGTTGGACACAGTCCCTGTCCCAGATGGGCTCACAGTCTTAATCCTCATTTTACAGATGAGGGAGCGGAGGCACAAAGGAGTGAAATGACTTACCCAAGGTCACACAGCAGACAAGTGGGGAAGCCGGGATTAGAACTCAGGAACTCTGACTTACAAGCCTGTGCTCTTTCCTTTAGGCCATGCTGCTCCTTTTTCTACAGCTGTGGTGCAAACAGTAATGCTCTGGGACTGATTAGGGGGTAGGGGAGGGGAGAGGGAGATTAGGGGCAGCTGCCTTGGGGGAGCAGACTGGTTGGGGTGTTTCCCCTTAACTGTCCTTTCCCAACCCCCCCCCCCCCCCCCCCGGTTGCCGTGTTGGAAAGCTGGAGGCCTATCTGTCCCTTCCCAGGCCCGGGGACCATCAATCAACCATATTTATTGAGCACTTACTGTGTGCAGAACACTCTACTAAAGGCGTAGGAGAGTACAATATAGAAGACACTGTAGACACGTCCCCTGCCCACAGTGAGCTTACGGTCTAGAGGGGACAGACCATGTCGACCCATAGACAGGGAAAGATGCCAACTCTGCTGCATTGGACTCGACCAAGCTCTTAGTACAGTGCTCTGCACACAGTAAGCACTCAATAACTACGATTAATACAGTGCTCTGCATATAGAAAGGGCTCAATAAATACCACTGATGGTGAGGGGTGGGATGAAGGGGTGCAGAAGCAGGAGAGTTTCAGGACTCCTATCCCTCTTCTGGCCAGGGGCAGCAAGAGAAACCTTTTTTTTCTTTGAAAACTTGCATTCCTGATTTATTGCTATTTTGGTGATTTATGTAATATACTGATGTTGAGTATAATTTCCTAAACTTTTTATGGTAAAAAGAAAGATACCTTACAGCCTGGAGAACTCAGATTCCTTCCTGAGTTTTTAAACTTTTGGAGTGAGATTTCTCAAACTTTCTTAAGAGTGTCTGAGGCCTTCCTGTGCACATCGGTCCCCTATATGGGCCCCGGATTTCAGGATCCAACTCTGGAAACGTTACAATATGTCTAACGTGATAATTTTAGTATAGAGTGCTGTACTTGGTAACTACTCAGCTCATCTGGATAAGATGACACAGTGTATATTGACCCTGAGGGAGTCTCTTTTTGGTGACAGTAACTACAGAGGCCTAACTATTGTTTTTCTAAAAAAAAAATCCACTTGTAATTCTTTTGAAAAAGGGGGGAAAATGTGCTTTTCCCGGAGCCACTGAATCAGAGGTGGGTTACGAGTATAGGCTGACGGGCACTTTCTCCCGGCTCCCTCCCAACCCCCTCAAAAAAGAAAGGGAACAGAAAGAAGAGGGGAAGCGACGGAATCGAAACGACTGTAGCAAAGTGAGAGGAGCCATGGAAGTTATCCCAGAAATTTTTGCACACATTCAATGTGTTTTTCAGCTGATTATGTTTGGAAATTTTTTGTTGTTGCTTTGTAGTTAGAGGCTTCTTGTTTTTTAACAACATGCCTTCCAAATTGTACAGTTGTGTTTTCCGGCTGTGGTCTCCTCTGCCTGGGTTTCATATGGCTGGTGGTGGTCTTTTAAGCGTCGTTGTCTAAATATTATTAATGGGGGAACTCTCGTCACTTCACTCTCATGATGTGCTCACTGTAAAGTGAAATTCGTACAAATTGCTTAGTGATTCTGTTGACTGATTTTACATCTCCTTGGGGATAACAGGACGGTTTTTCTTATTAGTCACCCAAAAAATTCCAGCGTTGTGTTTTATAAGCTTGCTTATCTACAAACATACATGCCCTCACTTTCTAAGAAGTGATGTGGGAGATTTCTATTTTCTTTTTTAAACCATCGCTGCCTAGCAAGGTCACTGACAATACAATGCTTCATTAAATGAATATTCTGGGAGAAAATAATTCACATAGCCTCCGAATACTTTTTTTTCCTCTTTTTGAAGATAAATTTATACCAGGCCTTGTATTCTGCTTTCCAAATCACATCTCAGAATTCCTCTTTGTTGGCATGCAAGTGAATATTTGCTGCATGTAGGGCAGATGTTAATGAATGGCTTTCAGATGTGGGCATCTAATATGTATGAGACTTAAAGTGTGTTGGAAGAAGTCTGTATGATCTTTAGATTGGTTAAAGGAAAAGCTCTAGCGAAAGCTAACATCCCAGGATATAAAGATTTCTTGAACAAACATGCCCAGTTATTTGGTGTTAAAAATATTCCATAGACCCAATCAGAAATGAATCTCAGACCACAAATCTAATGGAAACCAAGGGAGAATTTTTTATGTTATCTTTGCTAAGCAGAATGGAGACGGGGTTTTAGAAAAGAGAGCAGGGGTTCATTTGCGAATGGTAGTTCATACTGTTTTTTTAGGGACTGTTGACTCTCATGCTTCTTTACAGTGTGTAGTTTCCCTGTAAGTCCATATGACATAATTAAACCTTGGGAGGTAAACAAAGGAGGGAGGATGAGGCAGAAAACCATGTAAAGAAAGATTCTCCCCCTGCAGCCTTCTTCCTGTCTTTCAGGACAGGTTTTCAAATGCGGTTGCAGCAGGGTAAAGCCAAGACCATTTATTTAACCAATAGGCAGCCTTTGTTGAAGCAGAAGCATTGATTTTAAAGCATGTTTCCTCCTTTTTTTCGGGGGGGTGGTGGTTGGGCAGGGTGGGCAAAAGGGGAGGTTTATAGGGAAACCAAGGAGGCCCTGGGCATCCTCTCTAAAATACAACAAAGGATGAACAGCCTAAATACATGAACAGCCCGGGGTCCATCCATGCTGTGACTCTCCCTAGAGCATCTCCTTTCCTGCAGGTCTGCCTTCATGCTCTAGAAGGATGATGTCATAGTAACTGAAATACAGAAAATTGGGAATTGCTTCCAAGGCCTCGGGAGGAACCGAGGAGCCCTGCGTTCTGGCCTCGCCAATAAAATTAATATTAATTATGGTATTTGTTAAGCGCTTACTATTTGCCAGGCACTGTACTGTTGAGAACCTCTGTTACCCCTCCCACTCAGGCCCAGGCCCTCCTGGATAGCCTCAGAAATGAACCATTAATAAATGAATCGTTGGACTTGATTTGATTTTTTTTTTAAGAGAAGATAATTATTATGGTACTTGTTAAGCGCTTACTATGTGCCAAGCACTGTTCTAAGCACTGGGCTAGGTACAAGCTGGGTGGCAATATATAAACTTTCCACTCCCTTCTAGCCCTTGCCCCTCTAACATGAAGATTTCAGTTTGCTGCAGTCGATGATGTCATTTGAGGTCATATTAAGCCCTTTTGAAAGCATCTTCTTCCTAGAGCCGGTAGGCAGAGCAGGAAATAAAACCTTCAGGGCAGCCTAATCACCTCTTTGGGACCAGTTTGATGAAGGTGGTAAAGTGGTACAGTGGTAAAGAATGTTGATTTGTTTGGTTCTCTAGTTCGAAGGGGTTGTTTAGCCTGGGATAGGTCAGGGTGAGCTGGGGCTTTTCTTTTTCTTTTTTTTTTTTTAATTGTAGGCTAGTTCATCTTTTGCTCTTCTGCAGGGATCACTTTGGGGCAGTCAGTGGTAGTCAGTGGCTTAAGGCTACACAGAGTCAGTCAGTTGCAGGGAAAAAATCCCAAAGCCTCATATTTGTTAACATTTTCAGCCGCGTTCTCCATGCAACAAGTGAAGAACTGACAATGGTGGTTTCTGTCGCAGTTTGTACAGATGGACCGAAAGCTATCTATAGAAGCAGTAAAGACTTTTTTTTCTTTTTTATCCCCATGTGTAGCCCATTGTATTTACTGTTTGGGGAATAAATATTGATCCTTGCCCTGGAAGAGTCTCCTGAGAGAGGAATTAACGATCCTTAAGAAAACAGTTCTTCTTTCCTTCTTCCATCCCTAACCCATCTCCTCCCCCGACTTATTTGACTGATAATTACTCCCTCTGCAGTGATCTGATGAGCGGGATGATAAGGCCAATTCTAGATTGGATGGGTTTATCAGCAGGTTTTTAGCCTGTCTATTTTTTGCCAGCTTGGGTTTCTGTTCCAGGTTTGGATTATGGACACCTTGAAGGGAACTATCATTTATTTTATTCTATAATTAAAAAAAATTAATCTCCTTGACGTTCCTGGATGTTGGCACTCTAAAGCGGCCGCAGAATGTTTTACTAGTGAGCTGCGAAGAGGAGGCAGATGTGAAGAGCTCGGAAAATGTGTATGTCTCTACAGTTGGTGGGTGGAGCGATACGAAGCTCCACAGTTTACATTGGCAAATCTGAGCTCAGGCAATACAAAAGTGGGTCCAGGCCCACAGCATCGTTCTCTACTCGAAACCATTGGCCAAAGAAAGTCACGCTAGCCAAGGATAGATTTATGGACAGTGTAACTGATGGTTTCATTAAGGGTTGGGATTTCTTAAAGCAGCCACATGATTCTTGTGGAGTGTGCAGCGTGTAAACAGTGCTCGAGACCTCGTATAATAGTTTGGTTCTTTTTTTTTTTGCTTTTAAAACCGCATACATTGGGTTATACGAGGAGGGAGAAGGAAGATGAATGCTTTCCCAGTAATAAAGTTATACCTGTGGTTGATTTCCTTTTATTCTTTCTTTAACAAAAGGGTATGTGTATTTTGTATTGGTATATCTAACTCTCCAAAGTGGTTAGTACAGGGCATTGCACACAGTAAGTGCTTGATAAATATGATTGAAGGAATGAATAGCTCTATACTGTAAACTCACTGTGGGTGGGGAACGAGTCTACCAACTCAGTCATATTGTACTCTCCCAAGTGCTTAGTACAGTAATAATAATGATGGTATTTCTTAACTGCTTACTATGTGGCAAGCACTGTACTAAGCACTGGCGGAGCTATAGGGTAATCAGGTTGTCCCACGTAGGGTTCACAGTCTTAATCCCATTTTACGGATGAGGGAATTGAGGCACTGAGAAGTGAGGTGACTTGCCCAAAGTCACACAGCTGACAAGTGGTGGATCCGGGATTAGAACCCATGACCTCTGACTCCTAAACCCGGGCTCTTTTCACTGAGCCATGCTGCTTCTCTTGTGCTGTGCAACAATAAATGCCATTGATTTGATGGATTGATCCCTAATTTTTCAGCATCTGACATCTTGGATAATATTCATAGGGTAGTAACTGGTGGCTTGTGAGAAAACCAGGCATTAAATAATAATAATAATGATGATGATGGTATTAAGTGCTTACTATGACAGACACTGTTCTAAGCTAAGTGTCATTAAGTCAAATGACAACATATGCATTATCATGATCACGCAGGTTGACATGATGGTGTATTTTGCGATTATATGCTGAGCTCTCCCGAGCTCTCCAGAATCTAGAATGTTTCTCTGGAGGGAATCCTCCCTGTCCCCAACACACTTTCAGAACTCCTCAGAGTTCCAGGTCTGGGTGAACACAGGTGTCATGTATGAACCAAATAATTCAGTGGCAGTAGAGGTGGTTAAAATAAAAAGGGGTCTAGAACTGAACCCTTGTGGGATCGGGGACAGTAAAGCTGAAAACCAGGCTGTCTGGTTTAAAGCTAAATAATAATAATAATGATGGTATTTGTTAAGTGCTTTCCATGTGCCAGGCACTGTACTAAGCTCTGGGGTGGCTACAGGCAAATCGAGTTGGACACAATCCCTGTCCCACATAGGGCTCACAGGCTCAATCCCCATTTTAGAAATGAGGTCACTGAAGCACAGATAAGTGAAGTGACTTGCTCAAAGTCACACAGCAGACAAGTGTTCTTGTCTAGCACACTTCCCCACTCAAAGCCCTCCTGAAAGCTCACCTTCTCCAGGAGACCTTCCCAGACTGAGTCCCTCTTTTCCTCTGCTCCTCCTCCCCTCCCCATCGCCCTGACTCCCTCCTTCTGCTTCTGCACTTGTGTTTATTTGTACATATTGATTTTATTTATTTTAATAATGATGTGTATATATCTATAATTCTATTTATATTGATATTATTGATGCCTGTCTACTTGTTTTGCTTTGTTTTCTTGCCTGTCTCTCCCCTTCTAGACTGTGAGCCCATTGTTGGATAGGGATTGTCTCTATTGGTTACCGAATTGTACTTTCCAAATGCTTAGTACATTGCTCTGCACCTAGTAATTACTCAGTAAATACAATTGAATGATGAATGCATAAATGAATGAAACCCATGACCTTCTGACTCCCAGGCTTGTGCTCTGTCCACTACGCCCTGCTGCTTCTCGGACTAAGTGACAGACCTCTCAAACAAATTTAAATTCTCTCCTGTTAGAAGTATCAAATACTCATTTATTGTCTGGGCTGGTAAGTATATACATTTGAAGCAATCCTAGAGTGCGGACATGGGTTCTAACAATCCTGGCTCTGCCCCTTGCCTGCTGTGTGACCTTGGGCAAGCCACTTCACTTCTCTGTGCCTCAGTTTCATCATCTGTAAAGTGGGGATTGGATATCTCTTCTCCCTCCTACTTAGACTGTGATTCTCTTTTGGGACAGGGACTGTGTCTGATCCAATTGTGTTGTAGTTACCCCAGTGCTTAGTACAAGCTTGGCACACAGCAATGCTTAACAAGTATTTAAAAAATAAATGATATTAATTATCTTTTTGAGAGTGTGTTTTTTTCCTCATTAAACAATTTGCTTTTCTTTTGTGAAAATAGATGAGACATGTTAAAAGAGTTTTTGTGGTAGTAGAGTTTTCAGTATCAAAAATAGTATTTTTGAGTCCCTTCAACATGTAGAACAACTTTTTAAGCCATATAAAAGATATTCCTTTGATTTAAAATATTCTTTAAACAGCCCATAGATTTACTATCTACCAGACACTGTACTAAGCTCTGGGGTAGCTGCAATATATTTGGGTTAGACAGTCTCTCTCCCACATGGGGCTCACAATATTAATCCCCATTTTACAGATGAGGTAACTGAAGCCCAGAGAAGTGAAGCGACTTGCCCAGGGTCACACAGCAGACCAGAGGCGGAGCTGGGATTAGAACTCAGATCCTTTGACTCGCAGGCCCATGCTGTTTCCACTAGTTCCTGCTGCTTCTATAATCCAACTGAGACTAAACAAGAGTGCTGAGTCCAGCCCCTAGTCAAAAATATCCCACCAGGTTCTTCCAAATTCCTCGTCCTGAGTCCACCAAAAATCAGGCACGTAATACAGTGCATTGCACCCGGTGGATGCACAATAATGCTAGATATCACGATAGGTCGGAGAGCAGTACGACTAGGTCCTCCACATCCAGGAAAGGTGATAAACGGTGGTCCCACTATGCCACTATGCCGTGTTTTTTGGCCCCAAAGGCATCTCATTTCCATCAAAATAGTACCTCCCTTCTTTTCCCTGACCTTCCTCTACTTTTCTGCTGGTTCCCACCATTTAACCCTGTTGGGCCTGACAAAAGCAGAGTGTACCTTGAGCGAGGGGTGTGCCTGCAGACATTCGGGAGAGGGAGCTGAGTTTGAAAGTCATAGAAGGCTTCCCTACTTTCCACTGGCCATGGATCTTCAGAGCTACAGATCCACCTGACTGTAAGTTGGTTGTAGGCAGGGAACATGTCTACCAGCTCATTTGTAGTGTACTATCCTAAATGCTCTGTACAGTACTCTGCGTACCATAATTGCTCAATAAATAGTGATAACGATGATGATGATTGGGTATGGGGATGGGGAGTGATTTTTTGTTGTTGTTGTTTTTGTTGTTCAAGGGGATGGCGATTTGGTGGTAGAAACCAGAGTCGGGTTTTGTCTTTAGCCCCAGAGCTCAAGACAGTAGTAGTGGTGTGAAATGTCAGTAAAGAACTGTCTACTCTGTCTTCTGAACCGTAGTTCATTTTTTTGTTCCTTGTCCTTCAGGAGTTGTGTTGATCACTCAAGCAAAAAATTAACTAGCCAGTTTCTTTTTGAGGATTTTTTTCCCCCTTTTGTCTGATTCTTTTGGTTTGGCTCGTGCTCTTGCCTGAAGGTCAGTTTACTTCAAACACGGGAAGAAAATCCTCCAGTGGTTTTACCCGTGCCAGCTTGAAGAGATTCCTCCAGGGTGGGTTGATGTTGGCATCTTTTGATTGCACTTCTGACTGTTCCAACCCCCTGATTCCTGCTCAGCTGCTTCCTTCAAAATGGAAGGAAGCCGAATGTGTAAACACGGAGCAGGGCCGTTTGAAACATTCAGGATTTTTCAAGGCAGGAAGTAAGAAGAGGAAATGATTCAGAAATGACAAAACAAATTCCCGGATGCACAAGAACAACAACCAAAAAAAGGGAACACCCATATTCCAATAAACTTTGTAATTTTTATTTTATAATTCATTTGCTTTCCAGTAATCTCAAGTACCTCGTTCTTCTTTGCTCTCTGTTTAGTCTCCTTCTCTTTTCCACATTCTGGTCGAGAGCCAGTATGAGGGGAGCCCCAGAATTTGTGGGAAGTCACTTTACTTCTTGTGCCTCAGTTATCTCATCTGTAAAATGGGGATTAAGATTGGGAGCCCCATGTGAGACAGGGACAGTGTCCAATCTGATTATCTCGTATCTACCACAGTGCTTAGAACACTATGTCTGGCACATAGTAAGTGCTTAACAAATACCATAAAAAAAAAAGCCTCAAGTCATCTCACGGCCCCATTTTGTTCACATCCAGAAGCTGAGTGATATATGGAGTCAAGTGTGGTTGGGTTTATAGACAACAGTCTTGAAGTCAGTTGAAGCGGAGGGTTGAAAGATGATTTCCTTCCTGGCCTGTAGGTTTCTATCAACTGCTGACGAATCAATGTTTTTGGATAATGGGTTGAAAAGCAGCATGGCCTAATGGATAGAGCACAGGCCTGGGAGTCAGAAAGACCTGGGTTCTAATCCTGGCTCTGCCACTTGTTTACTGTGTGATCTTGGGCAAGTCACTGAACTTCTCTGGGCTTCACTTACCTCATTTGTAAAATGGGGATTAAGAATGTGAGCCCCATGTGGGACAGGGGACTGTGTCCAACCCGATTAGTTTATATCTACCCCAGTGCTTAGTACAGTGGCTGGCACATATTAATCACTTAACAAATACCATAAGAAACTAAATAACAAAAAGCCTTTATATTTAATGGTTTGTAAAGAGAGGAGGGTGTGAGTGTGTTGGCATCGAAATGAAACTGCAGTTCTGTGTGTGTAGGTTTATCGTGGTGGTTGTTAATCTGGGTTTTGAAAAGAAAGCGTGTGAACTTTCTGATAGGATGGGAAAGAAACACCTTTATAGTTTGTGGTTTAAGAGAGTAGGTGTGTGTGTGTGTGTTGTGAATGGGTTTAATTAAGGTGTTTCTCCCCCTTAACCCCCCTGGTAGGGAGAGGAGGTGAAAGTTGGTTGCATTTTGACAGATGTGCCCTCCCCTTGTTCTGTGCATTTGCTGAACTCCCTCAGCCTTTGGTTTTGTGGTTAAAAGAGTTGGGTTGGTATAATCGGCAATTCTGCTTCTGCTCACAGTGCTAGAAGACGCATTTTTAAGTGAGTTTCCTTAAAGGAACCTCCTTGTCATGGTAGAAAAGGTTGCATCTTACTTCAGGGAGGGGATAACATCTATGTCTACATCTGTACAAAAATCATGAAACTCCGTACATTTTGAAAAAATAGCTCATTAGTTCTTAACCAGGAAGGCTCTCCCGAGGTCAACCAGTCCATCCCCCTGCCTCATAACAGAGCAGTCCCGAATGTCTTTTAAATTGGCTAAATGATACCAGGGAATTTTTCCCTCTAGGCTATCATTTCCAGATTGATTTTCAGTTTTATAACTCATCTGGACTCTCTCCAAGTGCATCATTTTCCTCTTAGATAGAGGAGCCCCAAATTGAAGAGTGCCAACTCCTTGTGAGCAGAGAAGGTTTCATCTGATTCTTCTGTATTTCCCAAGTTCATTCATTCATTCAATAGTATTTATTGAGCGCTTACTATGTGCAGAGCACTGTACTAAGCGCTTGGGATGAACAAGTTGGCAACAGATAGAGACAGTCCCTGCCGTTTGACGGGCTTACAGTCTAATCAGGGGAGACGGACAGACAAGAACAATAGCACTAAACAGCGTCAAGGGGAAGAACATCTCGTAAAAACCGATGGCAACTAAATAGAATCGAGGCGATGTACAATTCATTAACAAAATAAATAGGGTAACGAAAATATATACAGTTGAGCGGACGAGTACGGTGCTGTGGGGATGGGAAGGGAGAGGTGGAGGAGCAGAGGGAAAAGGGGAAAATGAGGCTTTAGCTGCGGAGAGGTAAAGGGGGGATGGCAGAGGGAGTAGAGGGGGAAGAGGAGCTCAGTCTGGGAACGCCTCTTGGAGGAGGTGATTTTTAAGTAAGGTTTTGAAGAGGGAAAGAGAATCAGTTTGGCGGAGGTGAGGAGGGAGGGCGTTCCGGGACCGCGGGAGGACGTGACCCAGGGGTCGACGGCGGGATAGGCGAGACCGAGGGACGGCGAGGAGGTGGGCGGCAGAGGAGCGGAGCGTGCGGGGTGGGCGGTAGAAAGAGAGAAGGGAGGAGAGGTAGGAAGGGGCGAGGTGATGGAGAGCCTTGAAGCCTAGAGTGAGGAGTTTTTGTTTGGAGCGGAGGTCGATAGGCAACCACTGGAGTTGTTTAAGAAGGGGAGTGACATGCCCAGATCGTTTCTGCAGGAAGATGAGCCGGGCAGCGGAGTGAAGAATAGACCGGAGCGGGGCGAGAGAGGAGGAAGGGATTGTTCCAAGTGCTTAGAACAATGCATGGCATTCAGTAAATCCCATTACTGCTACTAAACATTATGGGTCTGCATTAGAGGAGGCCAATGGCAGATTAAAAAAATAAATAAAAAGGTCACAGATCCTTCTTGTTCTTAACAGCCTGAACATTCCTGCCTTGCTTCCAAGCTGAGGAAAGGGGGAATGGAGTGAAAAGCGGTATGGCCTAGTTCAAAGAGCCTAGGCCTGACAGACCCAATCAGTCGTATTTATTGAGCCCTTACTGTGTGCAGAGGACTGTACTGGGCACTTGGAAGAGTACAGTATAACAGACATCTTCACTGCCCACAACAGGCATACAGTCTATAGGACGAGCCTACAGTCTATAGGGCCTGGGTTCTATTCCCGGCTCTGCCATTTGCTTGCTAATCACTTAACTTCTTGGTGCTTCTGTTTCCTCATCTGTAAAATAGGGATTCAAAACCTGTTCTCCCTCCTACTTGACATTGAGCCGTGTTGGACAAGGATTTGGGCCCGGCCTGATTATCTTCTATCTACTCCAGCATTTAGTACAGTGCTTGGCACGTAATAAGCACCTAACACACATCACAATTATTATAATTATATAATGCATATATATGTAATGTAACAATACTGTCTTCTAGACTAAAAGCTCATCCTCTAGACTGTGAACTAGTTGTGGGCTGGGAACATTTCTATCAACTGTTATACTCTTCCAAGCATTTAGTATAGTACTCTGCACACAATAGGCACTCAATAAATACGATTGATTGACAATTATTCTTTTGTTATTCTCTAAGGTAGACCTGGAAGACGAGAAAGGGAAAGTAAGGTGGGTTCAAGGTACTGTGGAACTGTGGGTTTAAGATACTGCAGAATTGCTTCCTTGTGTGCATGACTGACATTTCCCTCTCCTGGGGTCGGAGAATTCTGCATCACTTCCCCCTCAGCGGCTTCCAGACTTCCTAGATTCTGAAGATTGTTCTGTTACCTCCTAGGTCAGCAGTGAGTCGGGTTCCCACTGAATGGATGTCTCCCCCCAAGATTGTAAGCTCATTGTGGCAGGGAATGTGTCTATTTATTGTTATATTGTAATCTCCCAGGCACTGTAGTACAGTACTATGCATATAGTATGCGCTCAATAAGTACGATTGACTGACATGACTGGTGGGTCAAGTATAAAGAGGTCGAAAAGCCTGAGGTGCTGTATTCTTCAATCAATCAATGGCATTTATTGAGCGCTTTATTATGTGCAGAACACTATACTAAGTGCTTGGGAGAGTATAATACAAGAATCAACAGACAAATTTGCTGCCCACAATAAGCTTACAGTCTAGAGGGGGAGACATACATGAGTATAAATAAATTACGGATATGTACATGAGTGCTGTAGAATGCGAAATAGTTGGGTTGAACAAGGCCCATGTCCCTCATTGGGTTCACAGTCTTAATCCCCATTTTACACATGAGGGAACTGAGGCACAAAGAAGTGAAGTGACTTGCCTCAGATCACATAGCATTCATTCATTCATTCAATAGTATTTATTGAGCGCTTACTATGTGCACAGCACTGTACTAAGCGCTTGGGATGAACAAGTCGGCAACAGATAGAGACAGTCCCTGCTGTGGCTTACGGTCTAATCGGGGGAGACGGACAGACGAGAACGATGGCGATAAATAGAGTCGAGGGGAAGAACATCTCGTAAGAACAATGGCGACTAAATAGAATCGAGGCGATGTACATTTCATTAACAAAATAAATAGGGTAATGGAAATATATACAGTTGAGCAGACGAGTACAGTGCTGTGGGGATGGGAAGGGAGAGGTGGAGGAGCAGAGGGAAAAGGGGAAAGAGGGTTTAGCTGTGGAGAGGTGAAGGGGGGGTGGCAGAGGGATTAGAGGGAGAAGAGGAGCTCAGTCTGGGAAGGCCTCTCGGAGGAGGTGAGTTTTAAGTAGGGTTTTGAAGAGGGGAAGAGAATCAGTTTGGCGGAGGTGAGGAGGGAGGGCGTTCCGGGACCGCGGGAGGACGTGGCCCGGGGGTCGACGGCGGGACGGGCGAGACCGAGGGACGGCGAGGAGGCGGGCGGCGGAGGAGCGGAGTGTGCGGGGTGGGCGGTAGAAAGAGAGAAGGGAGGAGAGGTAGGAAGGGGCAAGGTGATGGAGAGCCTCGAAGCCCAGAGTGAGGAGTTTTTGTTTGGAGCAGAGGTCGATAGGCAACCACTGGAGTTGTTTAAGAAGGGGAGTGACATGCCCAGATCGTTTCTGCAGGAAGATGAGCCGGGCAGCGGAGTGAAGAATAGACCGGAGCGGGGCGAGAGAGGAGGAAGGGAGGTCAGAGAGAAGGCCGACACAGTAGTCTAGCCGGGATATAACGAGAGCCCGTAGCAGTAAGGTAGCCGTTTGGGTGGAGAGGAAAGGGCGGATCTTGGCGATATTGTAGAGGGGAAACCGGCAGGTTTTGGTAACGGATAGGATGTGTGGGGTGAACGAGAGAGACGAGTCAAGGACGACACCGAGATCGCGGGCCCAAGAGACGGGAAGGATGGTCGTGCCATCGACGGTGATAGAGAAGTCTGGGAGAGGACCAGGTTTGGGAGGGAAGATGAGGAGCTCAGTCTCGCTCATGTTGAGTTTTAGGTGGCGGGCCGACATCCAGGCGGAGACGTCCCGGAGGCGGGAGGAGATGCGAGCCCGAAGGGAGGGGGAGAGGACGGGCGGAGATGTAGATCTGCGTGTCATCTGCATAGAGATGGTAGTCAAAGCCTTGAGAGCGAATGAGTTCACGGAGGGAGTGAGTGTAAATGGAGAACAGAAGAGGGCCAAGAACTGACCCTTGAGGAACTCCAACAGTTAAAGGATGGGAGGGGGAGGAGGCGCCAGCGAAGGAGACCGAGCAGACAAGCTGCGGAGCAGGGATTAGAACCCAGGTCCTTCTGACTCCCAGGCCAGGCTTTATCCACTAGGTCACGCTGCTTCTACCACATGCTAAGCACTTGCTAAGTGGCGGGGTAGAAACAAGATAGATTGGACACAGATGTTTGGCTCACAAGCCAAGACATAGGGAAAAGAAACTTCCCATTTCACAGATGAGGTCACTGAGGCATGGAGAGATTGACTGATTTCCCCAAAGTCCCACAGCAGGCCAGAGGCCATGCTGAATTGAATGGGGATTTCTTGGCTCGGGGAGCCAGGGCAGAAACTGATCCTGAGAAAAGTTGGGCCTTGAACTAATGTTCCTCCATACCTTATCTCACCTTGGCTTCACGGACTCTGTCCTCTCCTGGTTCTCCTCTTACCTCTCTGGCCGATCATTCTCGGTCTCCTACGCTGGAGCCTCCTCCCCCTCCCATCCTTTAACTGTTGGAGTTCCTCAAGGGTCAGTTCTTGGCCCTCTTCTGTTCTCCATTTACACTCACTCCCTCGGTGAACTCATCCGCTCTCACGGCTTTGACTACCATCTCTACGCAGATGACACGCAGATCTACATCTCCGCCCCTGTCCTCTCCCCCTCCCTTCAGGCTCGCATCTCCTCCTGCCTCCGGGACGTCTCCACCTGGATGTCGGCCCGCCACCTAAAACTCAACATGAGCAAGACTGAGCTCCTCATCTTCCCTCCCAAACCCGGTCCGCTCCCAGACTTCTCTATCACCGTGGATGGCACGACCATCCTTCCCGTCCCGCAGGCCCGCAATCTCGGTGTCATCCTTGACTCGTCCCTCTCATTCACCCCACACATCCTATCCGTTACCAAGACCTGCCGGTTTCACCTCTACAATATCGCCAAGATCTGCCCTTTCCTCTCCACCCAAACGGCTACCTTACTATTACGGGCTCTCGTTATATCCCGGCTTGACTACTGTGTCAGCCTTCTCTCTGACCTCCCTTCCTCCTCTCTCGCCCCGCTCCGGTCTATTCTTCACTCCGCTGCCCGGCTCATCTTCCTGCAGAAACGATCTGGGCATGTCACTCCCCTTCTTAAACAACTCCAGTGGTTGCCTATCGACCTCCGCTCCAAACAAAATCTCCTCACTCTAGGCTTCGAGGCTCTCCATCACCTTGCCCCTTCCTACCTCTCCTCCCTTCTCTCTTGCTACCGCCCACCCCGCATGCTCCGCTCCTCCGCCGCCCACCTCCTCACCGTCCCTCGGTCTCGCCTATCCCGCCGTCGACCCCTGGGTCACGTCCTCCCGCGGTCCTGGAATGCCCTCCCTCCTCACCTCCGCCAAACTGATTCTCTTTCCCTCTTCAAAACCTTACTTAAAAATCACCTCCTCCAAGAGGCGTTCCCAGACTGAGCTCCTCTTCCCCCTCTATTCCCTCTGCCATCCCCCCTTTACCTCTCCGCAGCTAAAGCCTCATTTTCCCCTTTTCCCTCTGCTCCTCCACCTCTCCCTTCCCATCCCCACAGCACCGTACTCATCCGCTCAACTGTATATATTTTCGTTACCCTATTTATTTTGTTAATGAATTGTACATCGCCTCGATTCTATTTAGTTGCCATTGTTTTTACGAGATGTTCTTCCCCTTGACGCTGTTTAGTGCCATTGTTCTTGTCTGTCCGTCTCCCCTGATTAGACTGTAAGCCCGTCAAACGGCAGGGACTGTCTCTATCTGTTGCCGACTTGTTCATCCCAAGCGCTTAGTACAGTGCTCTGCACATAGTAAGCGCTCAATAAATACTATTGAATAATGTACATATCTTAATACGCTATTACTGCCTCCTGTCTGTAGTTTGTGCCTGTTGCCCTTACTTGGTGTAAAAAGCAGGAATCATGTATAGCCATTTCTGTCATACTTTCCCAAGTGCTTAGTATAGTGCTCTGCACACAGCTGAACATAAATAGCATAAATGCCATGATTGATTCATGATTTTTTGTGGGAAAGAATGTTCATGAATTTTAACAGCTGTACCTTTTGTTTGGGAAGAGTACTAAATTGGTACTAAATGACTTTCACCCTGGTCTGCTAACTGAAGCTGTGGGAGGGCCCAAGGCCTTATAATAATAATAATAATAATAATAGTACTGATTTTTGTTAAATGCTTTGTGTGCCAAGCACTGTACTAACCACTGGGTTAGATATAAGATAATCAGGTCCCACATAGGGCTGACAGTCTAAGTAGGATGGACAATAGGAATTAAATCCCCATTTTGCCGATGAGGTAACTAAGGTACAGAGAGGGCCCAGGGTCACACAGTAGACAAGTGGTGGAGCTGAGATCAGAACCCTGGTCCTGTGACTCCCAGACCTGGGTTCTTTCCACTGTCATACTGCTTTTCCAGAGTGTACAGCCATGTCATGGTAGAGCTAACTACTGAGTCAATCAATCAGTGGTATTTATTGAGCACTTACTATGTGCAGAGCATTGTACTTAGTGTTTGGGAGAGTACAATATGTCAGAATAAGCATATGTGTTCCCTGCCCTTAATGAGTTTACAGTCTAGATGGGGGGACAGATGTATAAGCACCTGATATTCACCACAATCTCTGCCACCCAATACTGAGGAGCATATCCATGGTTTATTTTAATGCCTGACTCCCTCTCTAAACTATCAACTCCCTGCGGGCAGGATACATGTCTTCCAACTCTATTCTTTTGTCCTCTCCCTAGCACTTAGTTCTGCACATAGTAAGCTCTCAAAAAATGGCATTGATTGAGTGAACTAGGCTGGACCTTCAGGACCATCTGACTCTTGGGTCACTGTTTGATTTCTGTTTTGTCTGGTCTGTTGACAGGGACAATTTCAGAGGTGCAGGGGCTGGGCCACCTAGCCAAGGGATGTTATCCTGGCAGGCTTTTCTACTGGGGGCTTCGTGGGTTTGATTTCTGGGCAGTGTAGAGACCCTCAGTGTGGCAAGGGGACAGTTGTAATAGATTGGGCTAAGAGGAGAGGCAGCATGGCCTAATGGGTAGAGCACCGGCCTGGGAGTCAGAAGCACCTGGGTTCTAATGTGGCTCTGCCACTTTGCTGTGTGACTTTGGGCAAGTCACTTCACTTTCTGGGCCTCAGTTTCCTCATCTGTGACATTGGAATTGAGACTGGGAGCCCCAAGGGGGACAGGGACTCTGTCTAACCTGATTATACTGTATCTACCACAGTGCTTAGAACAGTGCCTGGCACAGAGTAAGCGCTGAACAAATACCATAAAAAAAAAAGATGATTCTGCCTGAGCAAATATTCCCCCTTCCCCCTTCCTCTTAGCCCCTTCCCCTCTTAGTATGTGCCGGGAAAGGTTGATCAGTCTATCAGTGACACTTATTGAGCACTTACTGTGTGCAGAGTGCTCTAATAAGCTCTTGGGAGAGTGCAGTATAACAGAGTTGGTAGGCACATTCCCTGCCTGCAACAAGCTTACAATCTAGAGGGGGAGACAGACATTAATATAAATAAATAATTTTGAGATTTGTACATAAGTGCTGTGGTGCCGAGGGAGGGTTGAATAAACTGCAAATCTAAGGGCAAAAGTGATTCAGAAGGGAGTAGAAGAAGAGGAAATGAGAGCTGCTGTGAGCTTTCCTCTACCCTGTCCATGCAGGGGCTTGAAGGAGCCTACCCTCTGTAAGCAGCTGCCGCTACTGTTAAACAGACCCTGCTCGGTTTCCTATTCTGTTACTGCCCTGTTGCTAGGTCGTGAGAAGCAGTGTAGCCTAGTGGAACGAGAACCCTTAGTCAGAGGATCCGGATTCTAATCCCAGCTCTGCCACTTGCCTGCTGTGTGACCCCGGGCAAGTCACTCTACTGCTGTATTCCAGTTTCCTCATCTGTAAAATGGGGATGAAATACCTGTTCTCCCTTCCATTTAGAGCGTGAACTCCATGGCGAAGGGGAACAAGACTGTGTCTGACGTGGATATTTTGTATCTACTCAATGCTTAGTACAGTGCTTGGCCCATGGTGAGAGCTTATTATTATTATTATTTCTTATTGGACTGCATACTGTCTTTGCTTAAAGTGAACTCCAACTCTGACTGCCTCCCGTCAGCATGATTGATCTCTACCAGTTCTTCCTTACAGGCATTGCTGCCTTGCTTGGTGATGCATTTCTCTGAATCCCAGCAGATGCGTTTGTGATGCCTGACTACTTGTTTTGTTTTGCTGTCTGTCTCCCCGTTTTAGACTGTGAGCCCATTGTAGGGCAGGGATTGTCTCTATCTGTTGCCCAGTTGTACATTCCAAGTGCTTAGTACAGTGCCCTGCACACAGTAAGCGCTCAATAAATATTATTGAGTGAATGAATGAATATACATATGTAGCTGCAAAATAAAACACACACACATATACACACATTTCCTGTATCACTTCTATTTATTAGAACAGTGCTAGGCACATAGTAAGTGCTTAAAAAATAACATTATTATTATTATCGTTATTATTGAGTGCTTACTGTGTGCAGAGTACTGTACTAAGCACTTGGGAGAGTACAATTTAATAATAGACACATTCTCTGCCCACAGTGAGCTGACAGTCTAGAGGGGGAGACAGACAATATAAAGAAATAAAATTGCAGTTATATACCTAAGTGCTGTTGGGCTGGAAGGGGGCCATGAATAAAGGGAGCAAGGCCGGACAATGAAGAAGGGAGTGGGAAAAGAGGAAAGGAGGGCTTAGTCAGGGAAAACCTCTTGGAGGAGATGGGCCTTCAGTAAGGCTTTGAAGTAGGGGGAGAGTCAATTCTGTTGGATATGAGGAGGGATGGCATTCCGGTCCAGAGACAGGATGGTATTTGTTTATATCTACATTTTAAAAATCACACTATTTCCCTAAGCCCTCATTTTCCTTACTCCCTCTCCCTTCAGCATCACCCTTGTACTTGGATTTATACCCTTTATTCATGCTGCCCTCAGCCCCGCAGCACTTCTGTCCATAACATAATTTATTTTAATGTCTGTCTCCTCCTCTGGCCCGTAAGCTCCCTGTGGGCAGGGAATGTGTCTACCAACTCTGTTGTATTGTGTTCTCCTGAGCGCTTAGTACCAGTATTCTGCACGCAGTCAGCACTTAATAAATACCATTAATTGATTGGTGTATGCAGTGCTGTGCCTGCTGTAAGTGCTCAATATGTACCGTTGGTTAATTGATACGGTCACGAACACCCACTGCATGCATAACCCCTCCACTTGTAATAAGGATGAGCGCTGCTGCAGCTGCTGTTTGTGATTGTGGGTGCCTTGGGGAGCCCACCTGCTCGGACTTGCTGCTGTGGGGTGGGGGAGGAGGAAAGGAAAGGGGGCGTTCCCCAACCTTCCCGCTGTATCTCATCTTCAGGAATGCCAATCTGAGACCTTTTCCCTCATTCTTGTGCTTTTTACATACAGAAAAGCTGAGTTGCTTTTCAAGGAGCAGTGTGGTCTAGTGTATAGAGCACTTTCCTGGGAATCAGAAGGACCTGGGTCCTAATCCAGCTCCACCACGTGTCTGTTGCTGTGTCACCTTGGGCAAGTCACTTCACTTCTCTGGCATCATTTGCCTCTTCTGTCAAATAATAATAATAATGTTGGTATTTGTTAAGCGCTTACTATGTGCAGAGCACTGTTCTAAGCGCTGGGGTAGACACAGGGGAATCAGGTTGTCCCACGTGGGGCTCACAGTCTTAATCCCCATTTTACAGATGAGGGAACTGAGGCACAGAGAAGTTAAGTGACTTGCCCACAGTCACACAGCTGACAAGTGGCAGAGCTGGGATTCGAACTCATGAGCCCTGACTCCAAAGCCCGTGCTCTTTCCACTGCGCCACGCTGCTTCTTAAGACTGTAAGCCCTATGTGGGACAGGGAATGTGTCCAACCTGATTATCTTGTATCCACCCCAGTGCATAGAACAATGCTGGCACAAAGTAAGTGCCTAACAAATAATAATAATCATCATCTCAGCTCCTCCACTTGTCTGATGAGTGACCTTGAGCAAGTCACTTCACTTCTCTATGCCTCATTTGCCTCATCTCTCAAATGGGGATTAAGACTGTGAGCCCCATGTGGGTCAAGGACTGTGTCCAACCCAATTATCTTGTATTCATCCCAGCACCTAGAACACTGCTTAACAAGTACCATGATTATCATTATTTATTAGTCACCACAGTTTCAGATATAAATAACCACATATTATCAGCCCTACGCAGAGACACATGTCAGGAGGTCTTCTGCCCCAATCTCTGCTTCGTGATTTCTTGGGAAAGGTGTCAGCCAGCCCGGAGGATTTCAGGGCAGCTGGTTCCTTCATAGGGAGCTGCCAGAAAGGGAGGTTCAGAGACAGGAAGAGCTGTCTAGTGCGGAAGACACTCGTCCCTCCTGGAATAGAAAGAGAGAGGGGAGGGCAGGAAGCGAGACTGGGCCATTTCAAAGACCTTCTTGTCCGTCTCTGCTGTGGGCTTTGAACAGGCTCCCTGGAGGCAGCTGCGGCTCTGTTTGGACTCTTGTTTGTCTTCGAAGAATTGCCGTAGGTCCTCCTTGGTTTGGCGTTGGCATTTCTTCTCCTGGCCGGCCACGGGATCCAGATCCCCAAAACTTGGCACAGGGCCTCCGGCAGCCCCAGGCATTGTGCCCACGCCTGGACTACCCCCTCCCCGGCCCAGGCCTACCCAGCTGCAGGTGTGAGGCTCCAATTCACCCGACCGTTGGCAATTCCAGAGCAGCTCAGCAAGGCAAGCTGGTGGCTGGTCCTGCACCTTTTCAGCAATGAGGCCAAGCTCTGTGATGGATACAGTGAGCTCTTGTTGGCTCAGCCCAGGGAGAGTGAGAATAATAATAATAATTATGGTACTTAATAATTATGGTATTTAAGTCCTTTATGCCAGACACTGTTCTAAGTGCTGGGGTGGATACAAGCAAATCAGATTGGACACAGTCCCTACCCCACACAGTCTCACAGTCTCAATCCCCATTTTAGAGATGAGGTCACTGAGGCCCAGATAAGTGAAGTGACTTGCCCAAGGTTGCAAGACAAGTGACAGAGCTGGGATTAGAACCCATGACCTTCTGATTCCCAGGCCCGTGTTCTATCCACTACACCATGCTGTTTCTCCCAAGCACTTAGTACAGTGCGCTGCATGTACTAAGAGCTCAATAAATATCATTGATTGATTGAATCCAAGCCAGTCCCATTCAGGGACCCAGACCCCAGTTATGCCATGAAGTTAACTTAGATCGAGGGCTTTCATCCCTTAGTACAGTGCCTGGCACATAGTAAGCACTTACCAAATACCATAAGAACATTGTTCATTTCAGGAGAGAGGCCCTGAGCAGGCCTCTTGGTTGGCTGTGACCTTTGTTTTCCAAGCTATTTTTTGTCTTGTGGGACCACAGTGTGTATTGCCATTTAACTGTTCATTCACTCCCAAAACTAAGAGCGATGAAAGGAGGAAAAAAAATGTGAAGGGGAAAATATTTCTGTCCCATAGCCTTATCTTAACCCGTGAATAATGCCATAAATTGGTTTGCCAGTGTGCTGCAGTGGAAAAATGAAATAAAGAACCAATATGAGAACCACAATCTTAACGTTCCAAATTCCAGCAAAAAAATACCCAAAAAACAAATCCCTTTTTGTTCCGTTCCCAGCAGGAGAGAAATGTACCTGATTATGGGAGAAAGCCTTTTAAATGATCTTTTAATTGGATGAGATTGCACTTCAGTGCCCACATGATGACTTTATTCCTTGCGATTTGTAAGAAAGTGCATTCCTGGGTGTGTTTAAATTAATGTGGATTCTTCTGAGAAGTGAGGTATTTATTGTACCTTATCGTACTGCAGTATCTCAGAGGTCTCTCCGTGTGGGCAAAGAATGTGTCTGCTAACTCTGTTGTTTTGTATTCTCCCAACCGCTTAGTGCTCTGCACCTAGTAAGCACTCAATAGATACCATTAATTGACTGAGGGTTTCAAAGGGCCTTACGGGTAACAGGGAAAGCCTGAATAAAATGGATGCTGACATTAGTTTGCTTCTATTCTCCGAGTTACTTGATATGTAAGTATTTCCACGTTTGTCTCCCCTTAATGGAGTGTAAGCTCCTGGTGGGAAGGGGACATGTCTCCTGTATCTGTTGTATTTGCCCAGGCCCTTAATATGGTGCGTTGCACTTAGGGGGGTCTCAATAAATACCATTATTACTATGCCGTGCAGGGAAATTTTTAAAAGCCATTTGGTCACTTCATAGTACTAACATTGTAAATTCCAAGCATCCCAGTGAAAAAGAGCCTAACAGAAACCGCTTACCATTGGCTTTAAAGGACTCAATCAGCTTGTCCCTTTCAACCTTGCCTCTGATTCCCTACTACAACCTAGCCTGCATGTTTAGCTCATCTATTGCCAACCTACTCACTGTTCCTCGATCTCGTCCGTCTCCCCACCGACCCCTCGCCCAGGTCTTCCTTGTACTCTGGACCTCCCTCTCCCTTCATTTATGTCAGACCACTCTTCCCACCTTTAAAACCATATTAAAATCCCATCTCCTTCAAGAGACCCTTCCCAACTAAGCTGTAATTTCCCCTACTCCATTTCTTTTCTGCATTGCTTATGAACTTGGATCTATATGCACTTGATATTCACCCCACCCTCAGCCCCACAGCACTTATGCTCACATCCATAATTTATTTCAGTGTCTGTCTCACCCTCTGTCAATCAATCAATCAATGGTATTTATTGAGAGTTTACAGTGTGCTGGGCACCGTAATAAGCGCAGCATGGCCTAGTGGCAAGAGCACGGGCTTGGGACTCAGAGGTCATGGGTTCTAATGCTGGCTCTGCCACTTATCTGCAGTGTGACCTTGGGCAAGCCACTTAACTTCTCTGTGCCTCAGCTACCTCATCTGTCAAAATGGGGATTAAGACTCTGAGCCCCACATGGGACAACCTGATTACCTCATATCTACCCCAGCGCTTAGTACAGTGCTTGGCACATAATAAGTGCTTAACAAATACCATAATTATTTTACAACAGACATATGAGCTTACAGTCTAGAGGAGGAGACAGATAATATAAATAAGTAATTTATAATACATAATTTAAAGATAGATACATAAGTGCTGTGGGGTTGAGGGTGGGGCAAGTAACAAACGTCTGAGGGTCACTGGGCTGTCAACTCCTTGTGAGCGGAGAATATGTCTACCAACTCTATGGTGTCGTACTCTCCCAAGCGCTTAGTACAGTGCTGTGCACACAGTAAACACTCGATACAGGCCACTGACTGATTGATTAAGAGTCAGGAAACTCGAGTTTGAGACCCAGCTCTGCCACTGGCCTAGAGTGTGACTGTGGCCAAGTCACTTAACTCCTCTGACCCTCAGTTTCCTCACTGGTAAACTGAGGCTAAGCTAGATCATGAGTTCTGTGAGGAATGAGTCTGGTGCCCGAACTCAAAATCTTGTATTATAATAATAATGATAATGGTATTTGTTAAGCGTTTACTGTGTGCCAAGCACTGTTCTAAGTCCTGGGGCAAATATAAGGTTATCAGGTTGTCCCATGTGGGGCTCAGAGTCTCCATCCCCATTTTACAGATGAGGCAACTGGGGCACAGAAAAGTTAAGTGACTTGCCCAAGGTCACCCAGCAGACAAGTGGTGGAGCCGGGATTAGAACCCACGACCTCTGACTTCCAAGCCCTTGCTCTTGCTGTTAGGCCATGCTGCTCTTATCTACCCCAGCACTTAGCACAAAAAGGCGCTTAATGAAAGCTGTAGTTATCGTCATACTAGGATCCAGCATTTCTGAGTCTCTACATTGTTCCACAACTTAGAAATGATAAGTATCCTCTCCTCTGTGGCAAGTGATACTTACATATGTACATATTTAAATTCTTAATACAGTCTTAATTCCTATTTTGCAGGTGAGGCAGCTGAGGTACAGAGAAGTTAAGTATCTTGCCAAAGGTCACCCAGCAGACAAGTGGCAGAACCAGGTTTAGAACCCAGGTTCTTTTGATTCCCAGGCTTGTGCTTTCTCTACTGGGCCATGCTGCTTCTCAGTAAGATATCTACATTTAGTAATTCTAACTGGGGAATTTTAAAGAGCTTATTTGTTATTGGTATTTATTGATACAGTCACATGTAATACCAAAGAAAAGCAGTGTAGCTTAGTGGGATTGTTTGCTGAGTGATCTTGGGCAAGTCACTTAACCTCTCTGTGCCTCAGTTACCTCGTCTGTAAAATGGGGATTAAGACTGTGAGCCCATGTGGGCCATGGACTGTGTCCAACCTGATTAGCTTGTATCTACCCCAGTGCTTGACACAGAGTAAGCTCTTAAAAAAAATACCACAATAGTAATAATAATCATAAAAACACTTGGGGAAAAGTTGGCCAGAACCTGGATCCATGTGTCCTGCCTTCAAGGTGCTCACCATCTTTAATTTTAACAATTAGTGATCAAGTTGCTAAATTGCAGGTGGTGAAAATAGTACCTGACTTAATTGGAGTCAATGGGATTGGTACCTGAGCCTACCAGAGTTAAATTAATTGTTTTTATGAATGTCACCACCTGCACCAAAGGCAGCAAGAGGATGGAGGAAGCAGAATGGCCCAGGAGGCTGCCATTCCCTCTCCTTGGCACCAAGGGGATGAAGCAGTAACCAGTCAATTCATCAATGGTATTTATTGAATGTGTATTATGTGCAGAGCACTGTACTAAGCACTGGGGAGAGTACAGTGTAGCAGAATTAGCAGACATGTTTCCTGCCCATAATGTAGATTCCCTCTCCCTCTACTTTTCTTGCTGTTTTTCCCTTCCTGTGTCATCCTTTCTTTCCTCCCCACTTCCCCTTTTTTAATGGTATTTGTTAAGTGCTTATTATGTGTCAAGCACTGTTCTAAGCACTGCTGTGGTAGATACGTATTTATCAGGTTGGACCCAGTCCCTGTCCCAAATGGGGTTTATACAGTACAAACTGGAGGAAAAAGCATTTAATCCCCATTTTACAGCTGAGGTAACTAACCACAGGTAAGTTAAGTGACTTACACAAGGTCATACAACTGACAAGTGACAGAGCTGGGACTAGAACCCAGGTCCTTTGACTCCCAGGCAAACGCCCTTTCCACTAGACCATGCTACTTCCCTTCCCATTCTCTTCTTTTGGCAGTTTCTAATTCCTTCTTTATGTTTCATCCTTCAGAGATTGCTAATAAATAATAATAATTATTAAGCGCTTACTATGTGCCAAGCAATGTTCTAAGCACTGGGGTAGATACAAGTTAATCAGGTTGGACACAGTCCCTGTGCCACGTGGGGTTCATACTCTTAATCCCCATTTTACAGATGAGGTAACTGAGTCCCAGAGAAGTGAATTGCCCAAGGTCACACGGCAGACATGTGGCGGAGTCAGGATTAGAATCCAGGTCCTTCTAACTCCCAAGTCCGTGCTCTATCCAGTAAGACATGCTGCTATCAAGGGAATCTTTTGGGTGAGCTGACTACTGTTTTGAGAAAGTGGAGAGTCAAGACTCAATCAGTCCGTGAGTGATATTTGTTGAACGCTTGCTGTGAACAGAACATTGCATTATTCCCATCTCGTGAACACGGGCCAAGGTAACAGATAATCACAGAGTCATGAATATCTGGCTGTTGGTTGTGTGGTGAATTCCCCAGGCTGGCAAAATTCATTCAGTGTTGCAGCAAGTGGCTTTTTTGTTTTTTGTTGTTTTTTTTTAAAACTCCCCCTCTCCCCCCGCACTGGTGACAGTGACGAGACAGCTGAAGCTTTCTAAAAATAAACAGCCACTCTGTTCTTCTTTTCCTTAAAAAAACCCAAACCTATGGCCCCCATCCTTTCCATCCCCAGCTTCCTCAAGCTAATCAAAGATTAATATAGGTGTGTTGTACCGGTGATTCTAACAAAAGGGAAAGGATTTTTCCGGGATGACAGGAAACGGTAACGGGCCATGGAACGATCGGGAGCAGGACAGAACAAAGACTCGGTCTTCAGTGGTTGCCAAAAATAGAAAAATTGGCTGCCGGGGCTCACCTGGCAGGGAGCCTGCCTCGGGAGTGGATTTGTAACCACGGTGCCCACCTGACAGAGCTTTGAAAAGAGATGGCAGCACGGGCACTGGGGGAAGTGATCATTGTGAGGATAACAGAGGAATGCACTCTCTCATCTCTCTGCCCCTCTATTCTCCATCCTCAGAAAGGCCCTTTTTTGTGGTATTTGTTAAGTGCCTACTCTGTGGCAAGCACTGTACCAAGTGCTGGGGTTGATACAAGATAGGTTGGGCAAAGTCCCTGTCTTTGGTAGGGCTCATCTTAATCTTCATTTCACAGGTGAGGGAACTTGTCTAAGTGACTCACCCAAGGTCACCCAGCAGACCAGTGGTGCATCTGGAATTAGAACCCAGGCCCTCTGATTGTTAAGCCCGTACTCTTTCCACTAGGCCACACTGGTTCAAAAATGGCCCATGTTATGCCCCCTCAGACTAACGAATCTCATTGTGGGCAGGGAATCCCAGTATTTATTGTTGAATTATACTTTCCAAAGTGCTTAATACAGTACTCTGCCCACAATAAGCACTCAATAAATACAATTGAATGAATGAATTTAATGATCTGTGCTGGGTGACCCGTTCATTTTTTTTTTTAGGAGGTCGCACCATAGAACTGGGGGGTCCTTTTTGCTTCCGGCTACGTACCTCTTCCCCCACCTCTTCAGACCGTGTGCCCCTTATGGGACAGGAACCAGGTCTGATCTGATTATCCTCTATGTACTCCAGTGTTTCCCCTCTCAGGATGGCACCTGGAGCGTTTCCAGTACTCTACCAGTCTCAGCTATGGGAGGGAGAGTCAAGCAGAGGCATATCCATTCCATTCCTAGCTCCGGCAGTGGCTAGCGAGTGGAAGGCAAACTGCTACAAGTCCAAACTTCTGTGTGCTGGGCAGCAGTGGCACGGGAGAGTTGAGGGTAGAGACTCAAGTTTATTGTGCCCAAGGAGGTGATGATAAACAACATCCTTAATATTTATCAAGAAAACTCTGTGGATATATTACCAGAATAACTGCAGATGGAGAGTGGGGTATTCTGGGAGAGATGGGTCCATGGAGTCGCTGTGGGTCAGAAAGGACTTGAAAGCATGAGACAAGACCCCAGTGCTTAGCACAGAGCTTGACTCAGAGTAAGCCTGTAACTAATACCACCAGCATTATTGTTATTGCTGAGGACCAGCTCCAGGTAACAGGCAGAGAATTAGGAAGGGGAAGTCCAATTCTGTTGTATTGTACTCTCCCAAGCATTTATTGCAGTGTTCTGCACACAGTAAGTGCTCAGTGAATACCACTGATTGATTAATAACTGGGCAGCTGAGGGTGTGGGGGTGGGGTTGATTAGATCTATTGGGCAAGGCTTTGTGCCTCAGATACCTCATTTTTTTAAAAAAATGGTATTTGTTGTGCTTATTATGTGTCAGGCATGTACCAAGCACTGGAGAAGGTACAAGCTAATCCAGCTGGACACAGTCCATGTCCACATGGAGCTTCAAAACCTTAATCCCCATTTTATAGATGAGGTAACTGAGGCAAAGAGAAGTGAAGTGACTTACCCAGGATCACACCACAGATGTGGTAGAGTCAGGATTAGAACCCGTGTCCTTCTAACTCCCAGACTAGTGCCCTAACTAGTAGACCATGCTTCTTCTCGGTAAAATGGAGATTAAGACTGCGACCCCCACGTGGGACATGGACTGTGTCCAACCCGATTAACTTGTATCTATCTCAGCGCCTAGTACAGCACCTAGTACACATAGTAAGTGCCTAACAAAAGCCATAATAAAAAGGAAAAACCTGCCGGACAGTTCGTGGCTGGCTGCTTCTGTGGAGGGAGCACAGAAGCCTTCGGAAGATGCCTGCCTTTCTTCTCTGATCAGGCAGCAAAGCCACAGAGTGCCAGGAGAATGCCTGGGTCCGCACGGAGGATTAGCCTTGAGGAGCGGGTCAGCCTGGCTACAACTTTGGGTGACGCATTGGGCAGAGCTTCTGCTGCCCTGCTCAAGGACTCTGCATGATTAATCTTCTGGGACCCCAACCAGCTCTAGTTTGTAATATTCTCCTTCCTACTTAGCCTGGGAGCCCCATGTGGGTCAGGGGTTGTATCTGACCTGATTATCCCTTAGCTACCCCAATCAATCATATTTATTGAGCGCTCAGTCTGGTCCAGTGGAAAGGGCACAGGCTTGGAAGTCAGAAGGTACTGGATTCTAATTCTGACGCTGCTACTTGCCTGTAGTGTGACCTTCTCCAAGTTATTTTTTCTTTGGGCCTCAGTTACCTCATCTGTAAAATGGAGATTAAGACTGTGAGCCACATAGGACATGGACTGTGTTCAACCTGATTAGCTTGTATCCATCCCAGTGCTAAGTTAAGTGCTTAATAAGTGCTTAACAAATGCCACAGTTATTATTGTTATTGCAGAGTTGGGAGACACATTCCCTGCCCACAGTGAGTTTACAGTCTAGAGGGGTAGGCAGACGTGAATATAAATAAATTCCAAGCTTGGTGTTAGTAAGCGCTTCACAAATACCGTAATAATAATGGAGAGAGGCAGCCGATAGAGGCAAGCTGGTTAATTACACAATGCAGTGACTCCTCCGCTTTTCTGTTTTGGTTTTGGAAACCAAGAAGATGGCTCATGGGAATGGCTTCCAGCCCTAGGATGGATGCCATCCTGTCAGATCCAAGTGGTTTGGACACCCCTCAGACTTCTCTGAGTAGCCTTGGGTGGTAAGAGAACAATGGGAGGAGGGGGGTTGAGGCAAGAAGCAGATTTTTGTAATCATCTTCAAGCTGAGGATGAGGGAAAAAGGTTTGCTGAGCAAGGCCCCCCGATGCTTTGTCATAATTACTTCTGTGCACAGTGATCGCAGGGCAGGGACAACTTTGCTGTTCAGGTGTGCAACAGAGGATATAACTGGTTGCCCATTCCCAGAATTGATTTTAGAAGTCTATCCCTCACAGAGCCAGCCTTAGAGGCTGAGGGCACGAGGTCAGATACCCGAGCTCATTACAGGCAGGGAAACTAACACTGTTGTATTGTACTCTCCCAGGTGCTTAGTACAGTTCTCTGCTCATAGTAAGTGCTCAATAAATACCATTGACTGATTGACTTCCATGTCCTTCCCTCTGCAGGTGTTTCTGCCAGCTCCCACTGGCTCCACGTGGCCTGTGGGATTGATTTTATTTTTAATTAATTTGGGGGCTGTGGTTGCTGCAGCTGCTGCCAGCTGCACCCTCATTTTGCCAATCAACTTCAGGGATGGTGACATGGTTTATTTTAGGAAGTGGAATGTGTGGAAATGGGAAAGTTTCAGAAGGCTGTCAGTTGGCTGCAGGGACTTGTCAGAGAAGGGGCTATAGTGGGGGAAGGAAAAGAGACCCTAAGGATGAATGAATAGTGGTCTTCATTTTGGTATGTTCTAAGGAGTCTGGGCCAGCTGTCCCCCATCTTCATTGCGTGTAGGAGAGAAAATTGGTGTAAATTATTATTATTTTTTAATGGTATTAAGTGCTTACTATGTACCAGGTACTGTACTAAGCACTGGCATTGGACACAGTCTCTGTCCCACATGGGGTTAACGGTCATAATCCCCGTTTTATAGATGAGAGAAGTGAGGCACAGAGAAACTAAGTGACTTGCCTAAGGTCACCCAGCAGACAAGTGGCAGAGACGGGAATAGAACCCAGTTCTTTCTGACTCCCAGACCCATGTCACTATATATTGACATAAGATAGTAATTCATGCCTGAAAGGGTTATTAGATATCGAAATACATGCCTTATTGAAGACACATCTCCTCCAAGAGGCCTTCCCAGACTAAACCTCACTTTTCCTCATCTTCCACTCCCATTTTTGTTGCCCTGACTTGCTCTCTTTGCTCTCCCACCCCCTCTGAGCCCCACAGCACTTATGTATATGTGTCATTAAATTTATTTGTATTGATGTCTGTCTCCCCTTTCTAGACTATGAGCTTGTTGTGGGCAGAGATTACTTCTCTTCACTGCTGTATTGTACTTTCCCAAGTGCTTAGTACAGTGCTGTGCACACAGTAAGCACTTAATAAATATGATTGAATGAATAAATGAATGAATGAAACAGGCAGCATAGGTTAGGAATAGTATGGACTCTCTTTCCCAGAGAGCATTAAGAATTGGGGGAGTCCCTACCTTGGCTGTGTTTTATGCCACCTGGAGGCAGGGTAATGGGGGGGGTTGACCCCTGAAGGTCCTTACAGTTCTAGTGCTTGTGCCTTGCCCTCGGATTCACCTGGAGATCACTGTATTATTATTTTATTATTGTATTTTGAAGTGCTTATTATGTGTCAAGCACTGTTCTAAGCTCCAGGGTAGATACAGGTTAATCAGGTGGGTTACGGTCCCCATCCCTTATGGGGTTCACAGTCTAAGGAGGAGGGGGAAGAGGTAGTCAATCCCATTTTACAGATGAGGAAACTGAGGCACAGAGAAGCGAACTGACTTGCTCAAGGTAACACTGCAGCCAGGTGGCAGAGCTGGGATTAGAACCCAGGTCCTATGCCTCCCAGGCCTGTGCTCTTTCCACTAGGCCCCACTGCTTCATGGTTTAGTGAATGGAGCACGGGCCTGAAAGTCAGAAGGTCATGGGTTCTAATTCTGGTTTCATCACTTGTCTGCTGTATGACCTTGGCCAAGTCACTTCACTTCTCTGGGCCTTAGTCACCTCATCTGTAAATTGGGGAGAGCGACTGTGTCCAACCCGATTTGCTTGTGCCTACCCCAGCACTTAATGCAGTGCCTGGCACGTAGTAAGCACTTAACAAATAACACAATCATTGTTATTACTATTATTATTAATAATGTTTGACCTTTTTTTAATTAAGTTTAGGAGCCAATTTAAAAAGTGCTGGATGTAAATTTTATTTTTATTCCTCTTCGTATGTATCGGCCCTATCCTGATGCTTGAAGTGAACTACATCTGAAGGTTTTTTTTTTTTTATGAATCCACAGAGAGATCAAACTTGTCGCATAGTAGCACAGTGGTGCTTCCTTCCTAGGGCTGAGAGAATCTTAGGGCAAAGTGTTTGTGTGTGTGTGTGTGTGTGCGCGCGCGCGCACGTGTGTTTTGGGGGAACCGGGGGTGAGAGATTAGGCACTTATCCTAGCAGGAGTACTGCATCGGCCTCCTTACTGACCTTCCTGCCTCTCTTGTCTTCCCTCCCTAATCCACACTTCACTCTGCTGCTGAGATCTTTTTTCCCTAAGTATTGTTTTGCATCTGTCTCCCAACTCCTCAAAAACCTTCAACGGTTGCCCATTCCTCTCCACATCAAGCAGAAAATCCTGACCAAATGATATAAAGTCCTCACTTGTCCTCTCTTTCTCCTTCCTACATATACACTCTCTTCCTCCAGTACACCCCAGCTCATACTCTTGGCTCCTCTAAAGCCAACCTACTCACTGTGCCTCATTCACGTCTCTCTAGCCGCTGACTTCTTGCGCCTATCCTCTCTTCTGCCTGGAACACCCTCCCCCTTCACATTCGGCAGACTCCTGCTCTCACCATCTTTAAAGCCCTTCTGAAATCACATCTCCAGGAGACCAGAAGACATAAGGCCTAGTGGAAAGAGTGTGGGTCTGGGAGTCTGCAGACCTGGGTTCTGATCCTGGATCTGTCAATGGCTTGCTGTGGGACTTTGGGCAAGTCACTTCACTTCTTTCATCTGTAAAATGGGAATTAAGAATGAGAGCCCCATGTGGGACATGGGCTGTGTCCAACCTTGTATCTACCCTAGTGCTTAATACATTGCCTGGCACACAGTGTGTAACAAATACGTTAAAAAAAATCTTCCTCTATAGTCTGAAACTTCCTGAGCAAAAGTTCTCTGACCCCATGCTGTCGGTTATGTTTCCCAAGCCTCTCCCTCAGGTAACTGGTGTATTTATGCCCCAAGCTTTTAGCTACTGCCAGAGTAACGGCTTAATTTTCTCACCACGTGTTGTGTATAATGTGATGGGAAAGATCCTTGGTCACGTTTGAAGTGTGAGAGTTTATTTAACCTGTGGTCTTTCAAGAAGTCATGGTTATAAAGGTTGCACCTGTCTTCCTTGGGCGCCCGAAAGGAATACGTACCATCAGCAACAGCAGAAATCTCGTCCGAATAAGATTATTTATAGGTTTGAATTTGCTTAATGAAACCTACGTAAAGCTAGCAAAATCTACCACCCTTTGCGACCAGATGTAGCATCCAACTGAAGAGCGGCGTGCAGGTTGTACCTCTTTCTAGTTCTGGATGAGATTTGGGTGTGAAGCCATGTATCCTAGTGGAAAGAGGACAAGCCTGGATGTCAGGGGACCTGTTTTCTAATCCCAGCCCTGCCCCTTGTCTGCTCTGTGACTGTGGGCTGGTAGGTTAACTTCTGGGGGCTTCAGTTTCCTCATCTTTAAAATGGGGATTCATTATCGACTCTCCCTCCTGCTTAAACTAGGAGCCCCAAGTGGGACAGCAATTGTGTTCAGTCTTTATCCGCCTCAGCGCTTAATGCAGTTCTTGGCATGTAGTAAGATCTTAACAAATACCACAAATTATGATTTATTATTTTTATTGTTCGTGTTTGGATCAGATGTCTGTCTAACTCCTCAAGCCCATTTTATTCTGTTGTAATTTTGTGTTGTTTCATTTATCATATAGCTTTATGCCAGTACATACAGGCTTCTAAAGCCAGAGGTGGTGCCAGCCCTTTCATTTCCAGTGCCGCAGAAGGTAAAACAAACCCAACCAAGGACACGCAAAGCGTTCTGGTGGCTCTTATGTCTCTGTCTAGTGGCATTCTGTGCCTTTTGACCTTCTAAAATTTCAGCTCCTCTTTGAATTGGAGTCTTTCAGATCTGCCTTTCTCTAGGTGGTGGGTTCTCTGATTTTATTTCCTCTCTTTTTCCTCTTTTTTCCTCTTTCAAGGTTCCCGCCTTGGGGTGGAGGGTGGGGAGGGAAGAGGAATCTTGAGATATTTCAGATATTTCTGAATCAACAAGATCTCTCTTTGGTTTTGCTTCTTTATCTTTTGTCCTCTCCTTTTTTTTTATCTCTTTGTGCTTTTTGAAGATCATAAAAATGCAGATTGCATTCTGAATTTAAAGTAATTTATGCATTTGCAATGGCATCAGAGGAATACTAAGCAACTTGATCTTGGCTCAAGGTGCTTGTAATTGATGAAAACCCTAGGCAAACCTCATCCCTCTAATTTCCTCTACTCCCCCAGATACTAAGCATCGGTTTGTTGCTAATGATTGAATTTAATGAAGAGCACAGACGGATAACGATGTCCGACATAATCAATGCTAAAACTTCTCCACTGCTTTAATTGCCTAATAACTTTGCTGCATTTCCTGACTACCATGGATGGATTGTTGCCTCTATTTACCCTCTTGGCTTCATGACTGCGTGCTGTTGTCCTGTTGGGCTCAAGCCCCTGATCAGCGGGTGGGCCACATGAAGCTATTAATGAGGCTTTGTTGCATTCTTTCTCTTCCAGGGGAAAATTTTGAGCAGACACCTCTGAGGCGAACGTTCAAGTCCAAGGTTCTCGCCCGTTATCCTGACAACGTGGAGTGGAATCCCTTTGACCAGGATGCAGTGGGAATGGTCAGTAACTCGCAGCTGATGGACATGCCTGATCCCGAAAGAAGCAGCATGATCTAGCGGAGAGAGTATGGGCCTGGTAGTTAGAGGACCTGGGTTCTAATCCTGATCCACCACTTGGCAACTGGGTGACCTTGAGCAAGTCACTTCTTCTCTGCGCCTCAGTTATCCTGTTTATAAAATGGGGATGAAGACTGTGCCCCCTTTGTGGGATATGGACTGGGTCCAACCCTATTGGCTTTTAGCTACCCTAGTGCTTAGTACAGTGTCTGGATAAGTAAGTGTTTTAACGGATACCTTTTCTTTTTTCTTAAAAAAAGAGTCATTCCTAGTGGCTAAAGTCCAGGGGAAGATAACGGTAGTCTAAGATGTTGCTTTTGATGTTTTGGCCAATCCTTTTTGTTAAAACTTGAACTTTAAAAAGTTGCAGCACCACACCATTCATTCATTCAAACGTACTTATTGAGCACTCACTGTGTGCAGAACACTGTCGTAAGTGCTTGGTAAAGTATAACACAGCAGTAAACAGTGACATTATCTGCCCACAATGAACTTACAGTCTAGAGATCCAGTGGTTGCCCATCCACCTCTGTATCAAACAAAAACTCCTCACCATTGGCTTTAAAGCTCTCTATCACCTTGCCCTCCTACCTCATCTCTCTTCCCTCCTTCTACAACCCAGTCGCCACACTTCGCTTTTCTAGTGCTAACCTTCTCACTGTGCCTCCATCTTGCCTATCTTGTGCTAACCTTCTCACCTCCATCTTTCCTATCTTACCACCTTACCCTCCCAGGTCTCGCCTCTGGCCTGGAATGCCCTTCCTCCTCAAATTCGGCAGATAATTACTCTCCCCTACCCCCCACTTCAAAGCCTTATTGAAGGCACATCTCCAAGAGGCTTTCCCAGACTAAGCCCCACTTTTCCTCATCTCCCTCTCCTTTCTGTGTTGCCTTGACTTGTTCCCGTTGTTCATCCCCGCTCCCAGCCCCACAGCACTTATGTACATGTCTGTAATTTTATTTATTTGTATTGATGTCTGTCTGCCCCCCCAGACCTTAAGCTCGTTGTGGGCAGGGAATGTCACTGTTTATTGTGTTGTACTTTCCCAAGCACTTAGTACAGTGCCCTGCACACAGTAAGTGCTCAATAAATATGATTGAATGAATGGAGATAATAATTATGGTATTTAAGCGCTTAACTGTATTGATAAATGCTACTGGGCAGCTAAACAGCTTTAGAAGATGTCAACTGAAATATTTAGCTTTTGAACAGTGTGCTTTGCACATAGTAAGCGCTCAATAAATGCAGTTGAATGAATGAATAAAGATGGTGAAGTCACCATGGCTCTATCATAAAATTCAGTGCGCTCCCTAATAAAGGAGCAAAGACTGGCTTCCCTCTCTGCTTTCTCCAGTGTTGATCCTCTAGACCTTAAGCTCAATGTGGGCAGGGAACGTATCTACCAACTTTGTTATATTGTACTCTCCCAAGCACTTGGTACAGTGTCCTGCACATAGTACGCGCTCAATAAATACCATCGACTGATAAAACATACTAGTGTTTGATCTAAGATTATTTACCATCTCCACTGTAATTTTATGCAGGCATTATAACTTGAATGGCAGGAAGGAAATGGAATTTAGATCTCACGATAAGGTAAATGTCCAAGTTCAGGGCACCCAGAGACTTTGGTCATTGTGGCTGTTTATTCATCATCATCATCATCATCATCAGTATTTATTTGAGCATCCACTCTGTGCAGAGCATTGTATTAAGTGTTTGCGAGGGTACATAAGAGTTAGCAGTCACAGTCCCCCCTCAAGGGCATTAATAATTTGGTAAATGTTAAGTGCTTACTATGTGGCAGGCACTGTACTAAGCGGGAGACAGGCACTAAGTAAATCAATTAGGGGGAGTGATAAGTCATCTACTTTGTGCTTTGGGTACAGTGGGAATTTAAATATTTAAATGCAGTGGAAATACCAAGGAAATTGGCAATACAGAATGGGGAGAAGAGAGATGACTTGGGTAAGGCCAGCTGGAGAGATGTGATCTCAGAAAGGCTTTGCTGGGAGACAGGAGCTGGGATCTGTCAGATACAAAGGGGTGGGAGTTCCAGGCAGCAGGGAGGATGTGAGCAATAGGCTAGAAGAGGGAGGGATGAGACAGTTTTGCAGGTTTTGCAGCTGCACCACCCAAGCTTCATAATTCCTCCAGTGAGGTCCGGCTAATGGCGGAGGGTCGGGGGGCAGGCTTGCCTTCAAAACTGAGCGTTCAGTATGCATCTGGCCTCGTGTATTCAACTTCTGTTACTCAAGAGCAGACAGCAAATCTTCCTCCTCATTCTGTGGCACTTCATTGCTCTATGCAAAATTTTCGATTTTGTTTTATTTAAGAGGCTTTCTGGCTTCTCCTGTTTCTTAATTGGCCTGGCTCTCTTATCTTCTTTGAGTGTGTTGGTGCCATCACATGATATTTTCTTCTTCACAAAAGAATCAAATGTGCCCTCAACCTCTGACAAAGGGGTGTTGAGTGTCTTGTTTCTTCCTTTTTTGCCACAGAGCTTTTCAGTCAATCACTGATACTTATTGAGTGCTTACTATGTGCAGAGCACTTGGGAGAGTTCCACCTCTCGGAACACCTTTTTTGTACACCCTTGTGGATTTTTGTTTGTTTTAGATTTTTTTAATGGTATTGTCTACAGAATCAGTAGACACATTCCTTGTCCGTAATGCACTTCAAGGATAATAATAATAATGATTATGGCATTTGTTAAGCATTTACTAGGTGCCAGGCACTGTACTAAGCGCTGGAGTGGATACAAGCAAATTAAGTTAGACACAGCCCCTGCCCCATGTGGGGCTCACAGTTTCAATCCCCATTTTACTGATGAGGTGACTGAGGCCCAGGAAAGGGAAGTGACTTGCCCAAAGGCACACAGCAGACAAGTGGCAGATCTGGGACTAGAATCCATGATCCTCTGACTCCCAGGCCCGAGCTCTATCCACTGCGCCATCTAACCTCTCATGCTCCTCAACTGCCATGATGGTTTATTGAAACCGTAATGGTTCTAGAATGGTAGGAAACAACAATAATAATAATATTAATTACGGTATTTGTTAAACGCTTATAAGGAGTGGAGCACTGTTTTAGATGCTAGAGCAGATAGAAGATAATCCAGTCAGGCACGAGCCCTCTCCCACCCGGGACTCATGATGTTTTCCTGAGACCACCAGGGATCCTTATAAATTTTAAATTTTGGTTCTTGGGGACCTACTAATCAGGCTCTCTGAAACATTAAACATTGAGTACAGTGCTCTGCACAGAGTAAGCACTTAATAAATGCTGATGATGGATTGGTGGTTGGAAATTTTTCAAGCATGGCTTCTGTTTCATTCATTTGGGGTTTTCTCCACATGCTATTTCAGTTTTGTCTTTTACTTGGCGGGGGGGCCCTTCATTGTAGGTTTTAATCTTTTATTTTTTTCCCCAGGAATTTATCAGAGTTTGCCACAATAAAAAAACAAGGAAAGTTGGTGTGGGTGAAAAAGGCAGAGCACTGTAGTGGATAGGAAACCAATGCTCTAATGCTCTAATGTAGGGAAACCAATGTAGGGAAGCAGCGTGGCTCAGAGGAAAGAGCCCGGGCTTTGGAGTCAGAGATCATGGGTTCGAATGCCGGATCTGCCACCTGTCAGCTGTGTGACTGTGGGCAAGTCACTTAACTTCTCTGTGCCTCAGTTCCCTCATCTGTAAAATGGGGATTAAGACTGTGAGCCCCACATGGGACAACCTGATTCCCCTGTGTCTACCCCAGTGCTTAGAACAGTGCTCTGCACATAGTAAGCGCTTAACAAATACCAATGTGCAGCGCTGATCTGTGTGGATTCCCCAAAAAGGAAGAAGAGTTGGCTCCAAGCACTCCTGTTTTGTCTATAACGTGACTCTGGCTGTCCTGGGGAAGTTTGCAATCGAGGCCTTCAAGCAGCTGAAAATTGGCCAGTGGTCTCATTCCCGAGGGGCTCGGTGCCATGGAGATGTCTAGGGCCTGCAAAAATCGATTGGCAAGCCTACCTTACCTCCCTCCTCGTTTCCTCACCACAAAATCAATTTTACTTTGTATTCTCAAATCTCCTGTATTGAGAAGAGGCTTTAAGAGTGCAATCCTAAGGGCGGAGTAGTGTAGACCCATATAAATCACAGTTTTGTTCTTGTATTTGACACCTTTGTCCGCATAGCCTGACAAGGTGTGGCTTCTTCACAGAGGGAGAATTGGGCAGAGTAGTTGGGAAAAACCCAACATGTCGTGGGAGGGCCTCAAATAAATTAGGTTGGACTGGTGAGAAATGGGTGGCTGAACTTGAATGGTACCATCAGTGGTAATGAGCTCTTACTGTGTGCAGAGCACTGTACTAAGGACTTGGGAGAGTCTAATACAACAGAATTGGTAGACACTTTCCCTGCCCACAACAAGTCCAAAGGGGGGAGCAGACATCTAGCAGCATTATATTACATTTATCATCTATCAGGAATCTACAGATGTGCAAGGGCTAGACCAAATCCAGAATTAGGCACATCAGTTGCCCACAGAATGCGGAATAGTTATAGTTGAGTCCACAGTTGGCAGGTAAGCACTGACGCTGGACGGGCCACCCTGGAGAAGATGTGGAGGGAGTCTAGTGAAGCTTTTAACGAACGGTAGCCTGTTTACTGCTCTCGTCCCTGCAGCCGTTCGAAAAGCTCGTTGCCTCCGTCCAGCATCAGGAAAGAAGCAGCCAACCATCAGCTGATTGTGGAATTTCGTCACTTCCCATTTCTGATTTTAAGTGCTTAACAAGTACCATAATTATTATTATTATTTTGCAGCTGTGCATGCCCAAGGGGCTGGCATTCAAGACCCAGGCGGACCCCAGGGACCCCCAGTTCCACTCTTTTATCATCACCCGGGAAGACGGCTCGCGGACGTTCGGCTTCTCCCTGACGTTTTACGAGGAGGTGACCAGCAAGCAGATCTGCAGCGCCATGCAGACGCTCTACCACATGCACAATGCCGAGTACGACGTGTTCCACGTGGCCCCATCCGATGGTGGGGAGGGCAGGGGGGACTCCGAGGACTGCGACGCCACCCCCGGGACCAAACTGCAGCGCTTCAACTCGTACGACATCAGCCGGGACACGCTCTACGTATCCAAGTGCATCTGCCTCATCGCCCCCATGTCCTTCATGAAGGCCTGCAGGCGGGTATTGGAGCAGCTCCACCAGGCAGTCACCTCGCCCCAGCCTCCACCCCTCCCCCTCGAGAGCTACATCTACAACATCCTCTACGAGGTGCCCCTCCCTCCTCCCGGGCGGTCCCTGAAATTCTCGGGGGTCTATGGACCCATCGTCTGCCAGAGGCCGAGCACCGGCGAGTTGCCCCTCTTCGACTTCCCCGTGAGGGAGGTTTTTGAGCTGCTCGGCGTGGAGAACGTACTCCAGCTCTTTACCTGCGCCCTCTTGGAGTTTCAGATCCTGCTGTACTCACAGCGTAAGTCAGCCGGTTGCTTCCTCTGCTGCCTCGGGGCCGCCCTGTCTCTTCCCCCCCGTAACCCCGGTCCAAATGGATTCTACCCTAGAAGTCCTAGAGAAGCAGGAGAAGCAGCGTGGCTCAGTGGAAAGAGCATGGGCTTTGGAGTCAGGGCTCATGAGTTCGAATCCCAGCTCTGCCACTTGTTGGCTGTGTGACTGTGGGCAAGTCACTTAACTTCTCTGTGCCTCAGTTCCCTCATCTGTAAAATGGGGATTAAGACTGTGAGCCCCACGTGGGACAACCTGATTCCCCTATGTCTACCCCAGCGCTTAGAACAGTGCTCGGCACATAGTAAGCACTTAACAAATACCAACATTAACATTAAGTCCATCAGGCCTGTCACTTGAAAAACTCTGTGACCTTGGGTGAGTTGCTTAGCTTCTCTGTGCCTCACTTCTCTCATCTGTAAAATGGTGTTGAAGACTGTGAGACCTGAGTGGGACAGGGACTGTGTCCAACCCAATTAGCTTGTATCTACCCCAGTGCTTAATATAGTTCCTGACGCATAGTGAGTGCTTAATAAATACCATTAAAAAAAACCAAAATATGTAGGTGTCCGCTGACCTGTTGGACAGAGGCTGCAGACTGCATTCCTTGGAAACGATGCCAGGGAGGGTCTCTGTTGGGAGGAAGGGTGGAGAGAAGACCCCAGCTCTGTGGTGGTCAATCATTCAGTCAATGACTAGAGGTAGTGTTTTGTGCCATCTTCATATCCTATCCCGATAGCCCACCCGCTGCAACGTGTCCATAAAACGACATGTGATGTTTCTCATTTTGGGCCTTTTAACATGTATGCCAATTGACTGTGACATGGACTCTAACCACACAAAGGAGTTTCACACTGGGGAGTGAAAGGAATCAGCCCAACGTGGGTGAAAATCTCTAAAATTGCTGCATCTCCCACTGCAATTGGTTCTGCTCTGTCTGATTCTCTAGTCGATTTATTGAGCTCTTCCTCTGTGCAGAGCACTGTACTGAGTGCTTGGGAGAGAGCAGTGTAACAGAGTTGGGAGATAATAATAATGTTGGTATTTGTTAAGCGCTTACTATGTGCCGAGCACTGTTCTAAGCACTGGGGTAGACACGGGAATCAGGTTGTCCCACGTGGGGCTCACAGTCTTAATCCCCATTTTACAGATGAGGGAACTGAGGCACAGAGAAGTTAAGTGACTTGCCCACAGTCACACAGCCGACAAGTGGCAGAGCTGGGATTCGAACTCATGAGCCCTGACTCCAAAGCCCGTGCTCTTTCCACTGAGCCACGTTTCCTGACCACAACAAGCTTGTTGTCAAGACGGGGAGATGGACATTAAGAGAAATAAGTAAATAACAGTTGTGGACATGAGTGCTGTGTGACAGGGAGGGAGGAATAAAGGGTGCATTCCAAGTGAAAGGGTGATGCAGAAGGGAGTGGGAGAATAGGAAATGAGGGTTTAGACAGGGAAGGCCTCTTGGAGGAGACGTGCTTCTCATAAGACTTTGAAGGTGGGGAGAGTGATCAGATATGAAGAGGGAAGGTGTTCCAGGCCAGAGGCAGGATGTGGGCGAGAGGTCGGCAGCAAGATAGATGAGATCGGGGTACAATGAGTACATTTGTAGAGTCTCTTTGTGAAGCGAGTCCTTAGGGAAGGAAGATGGGTGCTGGGGAATCCATCAGACATACATCTTGCCTTTCCTTGGGAAATTGGCCCAGTTATGTGAAGAATCCTCATCTTTATTCACATAGGATATTGTCATTATATTATTGAAGTATAACTGGCAGTAGTCCTTTGTCAAAGATGAGTTCAAGGAGCTCTGAGGTTGCCCTGGTGGTGTTGCTTAGCCAAGATTTGCGAGTGGTTGCAGAATGAAAGGTACGGTAAATCAGGTTTTCTGTCTTTAGCAACACAAGTAAATTGGGAAAAATGCTGATTTTCCTCCCTCAGCCTCTGCCAGAAGGAGTGATAATCCCATCGGGCTTTGCTCTGCTTCCATTTGTCAAAAGTAATTGCTCATTACAAAATTATGGGAGCTGTGGGCAAGCCCACACAGTTGCCAGGATTTGGAGTCTCTGCAGTTAGTTGGAATGTACTGGTGGCAAATGACCTTTGGCTGCTTCATGTTTATTGTTTTCACCTTCTTTTCATCCATATTCAATCACATTTATTAAGTACTTACTCTGTGCAGAGCACTATGCTAAGTGCTTGGGAAAGTACAGTACAACAATGAACAGTGACATTCCCTGCCCACAACGAGCTCACAGTCTACAGGCAGGGAGACAAACATCAATAGAAATAAAGTTACAGATATATACATAGTTGCTGTGGGGCGGGTATCGGGGGGAAGAGCAAAGGGAGCAAGTCAGGGTGATGCCGAAGGGAGTGGGAGATGAGGAAAAGTGGGGCTTAGTTTGGGAAGGCATCTTGGAGGAGATGTGCCTGCAATAAGCTCTGAATGGGGGGAGGGTAATTCTTGGAACACACCAGTGGACAAATCGAGTGCAGTGGATAATAATAATAATGACAGTGGTATTTGTTAAGCACTTACTCTGTGCCAAGCATTGTTTTAAGCACTGAGAGAGATACAAGGTAATCAGGTTGGCTCTCGTGGGGTTTACAGTCTTAATCCCCATTTTACAGATGAGGTATCTGAGGCACAGAGACGTTAAGTGACTTGCCCAAAGTCACACAGCTGACAAGTGGAGTCTGGATTAGAACCCATGACCTCTGACTCCCAAGCCTGTTTTCTTTCCACTAAGCCATGCTGCTTCTCAGCGTGGATGGTTGGTTGGATATCTTATCCCTTTAGTGGATGGATATCTTTGTGCCTTCTAATCCCAGCTCTGCCACATGTCTGCTGTGTGACCTTAGGCAAGTCACTTCACTTCTCTGTGCCTCAGGTACCTCATCTATAAAATGGGGATAAGAGTGTGAGGCCTATGTGGGACAGGAACCATATCTGACCTGATTAATTTCTCTAAAACTGATCTCCTCATCTTTCCTCCCAAACCCTGTCCTCTCCCTGACTTCCCTGTCACTGTAGACGGCACTACCATCCTTCCTGTCTCATGGGCCCGCAGTCTTGGTGTTGTCCTTGACTCAGCTTTCTCATTCACCCCCCACATCCAATCCGTCACCATCACCTGCTGGTCTCACCTTCACAACATCCCCAAGGTCCGCCCTTTCCTCTCCATCCAAACTGCTATCGTGCTGGTACAAGCTCTTATAATATCCCGACTGGATTATTGTGTCAGCCTCCTCTTGGATCTCCCTTCCTCCTGTTTCTCCCCACTCCAGTCTATTCTTCATTCCGCTGCCCGGATCATCTTCCTACAGAAATGCTCTGGGCATGTCACTCCCCTCCTCAAAACCCTCCAGTGGTTGCCTATCAACCTTCGCATGAAACAAAAACTCCCCACCCTTGGCTTCAAGGCTCTCCATCCCCTTACCCCCTCCTGCCTCATCTCCCTTTTCTCTTTCTCCTGCCCACTCCATACACTCCGCTCCTCTGCCGCTTACCTTCTCACGCTCCCCCATTCGTGCCTGTCCCGTTGTGGAACTTTTGCCCACATCCTGTCACTGTCCTGGAATGCCCTCCCTCCTCAACTCTGCCAAACCAACTCTCTTCCCCTCTTCAAAGCCCCACTGAGAGCTCACCTCCTCCAGGAGGCCTTCCCAGACTGAGTCCCCTTTTCCCTCTGTTCCTCCTCCCCTTCCCCCCCCCACCCTCTGCTCTTCCCTCTTCCCCTCTCCTCAGCACTGTGCTCCTTGGTATGTATTATTTATCACCCTATTTATTTTGTTAAGGAGGTGTCTATCTCCTTGATTCTATTTATCCTGATGAAGTTGTCTTGTTTTGTTCTGTTCTGTTTTGCTTTGCTGTCTCTCTCCCCCGTTAAGGCTGTGAGCCCATTATTGGGTAGGGATCGTCTCTGTTGCCGAATTGTACATTCCAAGTGCTTAGTACAGTGCTCTGCACATAGTAAGTGCTCAAATACTATTGAATGAATGAATTAATTTGTATGTACCCAGTGCTTAGAACAGTGCTTGGTACAAATAAGAGCTTAATAAGTACCTTAATTATTATTTAGACTCCTGGGGAATGCTAGAGTGTCATAATGGCTTGCCATTGGAAGGGATAATGCAGGACCGACAGACTTCTCTGTAATCTAAAGCATCCTTTTTAGATTGGCTTTCATACTGGGTTGCCAGTTTTGTTTTTTTAAAAAAACTAATCCAAAACCCCTACAAAGAGCCAAATGTCTGCAAATTACCAGTGCAGAGTCCTAAACCGTCTGAGTTTTGTCTTTTCCCTTTTCCTCTCACCATGACATCATCAAGAACACAATCTCAAGAACGTGACTAGAAAATTCCTCACTCTATCACTGCAGTCCAAGGTAGACGCGAGCTGGAATTGACAGGAAAAGAGGTGGGCTGGATTCTGGCCTCTGGAGCTGTGAGGTTCCTCAGGAACAGAATGAGACAGGGATCTCTCAGGCGGTTGAAAGGGTTTATTGCTTTTATGAAGCAGAAGGCCCTTTTAACTGGGACCATATTTTCGGACAAGATGAGAGGCAGCATGTTCTAGTGAGAAGGAGCATGGGATTGTGAATCGAAGGTCATGGGTTTTAATCCCAGCTCCGCCACTTGTCTGCTGTGTGACTTTGGGCAAGTCAATTCACTTCTCTGAGCCTCAGGCACTTCATCTGTAAAATGCGGATTGAGGCTGTGAGCCCCACATGGGACAGGGACTGTGTCCAATCCGATTTGCTTGTATCTACTCCAGCACTTAGAATAGTGCCTAGCACATAGTAAGTGCTTAACAAATTCCATTGTTATAATAATTATTATTATTATCCTAGACCCCCAAGTAGAGAAGTGGAAAGCAGTGTGGCCTACAGGATAGAGTACAGGCCTGTGAGTCAGATGACCTGACCTGAATTCTAACTGTGGCTCTGCCACTTGTCTGCTTTGTGACTTCAGGCAAGTCATTTCTCAGTACCTCAGTTATCTGTAAAATGGGGTTTAAGACTGTGAGCCCCGTGTTGATATGGACTCTATCCAACCTGATTGTCTATCCCAGCGCTTAGTTCAATGCCTGGCATCCAGTAACACCTAACAAATAACATAAGAAAAAAATACCACAGTAAGGACAGGTCACCTACTGTTATCTATGAAGGAATTCAGCCAACTTGCACCGTTATCAAAGAATGGCAGCTCTGCCAGTCACACGATTGCATGTCTGGAAGAACTGCATTTGAGAGTCTTGTATATAGGCTCTCTGTGGGGCTTGTTTTTGTTATTTATGGTTTTGGTGGTGCCTTTTCCTTTACAGTTCTTAAAATCAGAAGTGGGCATTTACATTTCTCTGAATTTTAGTCAGCCTCCATGTTAACAAAGATCGGGGAAATTTTTCAGTCAAATATGTGTTCATGAACCAGCACTGGGGGTGGAGTATGACAATGCATTTGGCTGAAAATCTGGGCTGAAAGATTTTTTTCCTCCCCCATTCATTCCTTCCCCATTTTTTTAACTCTGATTCATCTTCATCTTGGATTAAAAAATAAAAAGATTCCTAAGATGACTAAGTGACTATTAGCATCTGAAAGCAGTAGAAAAGCTTTAGAAAAAAGACATGTGAGTTAAGAGCTGGTAATCACAGAACTTGAATCCTAGAAAAAAAAAGTAAAAGGCCTTTTAACGAAGAAGCTTGTGATCATTAACTGGGACCTTAAAAAACAACAAATTGGAGCTCTCTTGGAAAGGTATTAATTTGCATTTCTTTAGAGTCGAGAGGAAAGACATATGGTATGAAATAAAGTGAGGTAGAGGGGACTAGAATTTGCATAGTTAGCCACAAGAAAGGAAGATTCAAAACAGAACTGTGACTGATCTGATTATCTTGTATCTTTTCCATTGCTCAGCACACTGTGAGCGCTTTGTGAAATAGCGGAGCGATAAAGTCAGTCACTTGTATTTATTGAGTGCTTACTGTGTGCAGAGCACTGTACCAAGCACTTAAGCAATATAGCAATATAACAGACACATTCCCTGCCCACAGTGAGCTTACAGTCTAGAGGAATTATGGAATTCATTTAGGACTCAAGCATCCTTAAGGAAGCTGACAATGGACTTTGTCCAGGCATAGTGTAGCTCATTTTCTCCCTAGGGTGGCCCTCTGTCTTGGCTCTCTCAAGAGGTTCGGCGCCTGTTGTTTGGTCCTGGGGAGAAGAAGGAAAGGGGTTTAGGTCAGCAAAGAGGCCTTTGTTATTTTTGAGTGCCAGCAGTGGTCTCTCGCCTTCTCAGCCCCTTTCCTGAGGGGACAGTGAAGTAAATAGTTGGAGTAGAGAGCCTCAGATTTTCAGAGCCCATCATAATGGCTCTGTGGATATTGTTTTCTCATGTGGTAGTTCCACTGAAACCAAAATAAACCCCAACTAAAACATCTCCTTTCAGTAGAGAGAGAACCATGCGGACAGATGAGAAATGAATTAGACCCCAATTTAAGGCATCCCTTGCTTTAGATCATTTGTGAGGAGGAATTTTCTGCCCTTTCCTTTCTACAGACTCCCCAACCAACATGCACTTTTTAAACTTTTCACAACCCGACGTTAAGACCATTGAACACTTAGCACAAACAACTTTGGAGATCTAGGCTTAGCTATGACCCCCTACTGACTTATCCTGATTGAATCTTTTAACAGTATCATGCCTCAGTTTCCCTCCCATGCAAAAGCAAATCTATCCATTGTCACTCTCACATGCCCGACAAAGAGGCAGAAATTGTTGGCTGACGATGATGAAATACAAGATTTGAGCATTGTTCTTAGTATTGCCTCTGCAATTATTTTCCTTTCCCATTATGCCCCTTTTAGTCAGCTGGAAGAAGAAATAATAGTAATGGTATTTGTTAAGCACTTATGTGTCAAGCACTGTTCTAAGAGCTGGGGGAGATACAGGCTAATCAGCTTGGGCACAGCCCATGTCCCACATGGGGCTCACAGTCTTAATCCCCATTTTACAGATGAGGTAGCTGAGGCCCAGAGAAGTGAAGTGACTTGCCTAAGGTCACACAGCTAAGTGGCAGAGTGAGGATTAGAACCCAGGTCCTTCTGACTCCCAGGCCTGTGCTCTATCCACTAGGCCACGCTGCTTCTCCAATCCAGAAAGGCTGGATTGATATGACAGAGAGAGAATTCTCCCAAAGTTTCTCAATTGTCTGAATTCAGTAGTGAGATCTGTTCATCCTGGGACTTTAGCTCAGATGTTCACCCACTTCGCCAAATGAAATTCAGCTTTTGAGTGCCTTGAGAGCAGCCCAGTTTACAGAAGGTAGTCCATTACTCTTTTTTATGGTATTTGTGAAGTGCTTACTATGTGTCAGGCACTGTACTAAACACTGTGGTAGATACAAGCTAATCAGGTGGGTCACAGTCCCTGTCCCACATGGGGCTCATGGTCTAAATCCACATTTTACAAGTGAGGGAACTGAGGCATAGAGAAGTGAAAGTGACTTGCTCGAGGTGGCACAGAAGATAAGACTGTAAGCTTATTGTGTGCAGGGAATGTCTACCAACTTTGTTATATTCTGCCAAGTGCTTAGTACAGTATCAGCATTCAGTAAGTGCTCAATAAATGCAATCAACTGATCGATTGAAGTGGTGGAGCCAAGATTAGAACTCAGGTCCTCTGAGTCCTAGGCCTGTGCTCTTTCCAGTAGGTTATGCTGCTTTTGATTTACCTTATTCACCAAATTAGGTCTTAGGGAAATGCAGTGTATTTTGGCCCAAATACTGCTTAGTTTTGTGTAATCATTTTCCATGAAAACCCTTGTAAAATTGGCCTGGCAAGGATCCTGCTCAGATGGTACGGCTATCACATTAAAAAACATGTTTGCACACTTTGCCTTTAAATATCCCAAACAGTTTCACCATTTGTGGCGTATCACTCATTCAGTTTCATCCTCTTCCCCCTCTTTCTAAGTGGGCTGTCATTAGTGAGTGCAGTATCTGGCTGTACTAGTGACTTTTACGATTATTATTAATGATAATAATGATAATGGCATTTGTGAAACGCTTACTATATGTACTAAGTGTTGGGGTAGATATAATCAGTTTGGACAGAGTCCCTGTCCCACTTGGGGCCCCCAGTCTAAGTAGGAAGGAGAACAGGTATTGAATCCCCATTTTACAGATGAATAAACTGAAGCACAGAAGTGACTTTCCCAAGGTCACACAGCAGGCAAGTGGCCGACACAGGGTCAGAATGCAAGTCCTCTGACTCCCAGGCCCCTGCTCTTTCCTTTAGGCTGAGCAACTTTTCAGCATTGTGTTTTGATGGTGCATTTTTGAAGAAATAATAAGTGTGGCATTTGCTAAGCCAGGCACTGTACTAAGCACTGGGGTGAATACAAGCAAATCAGGTTAGGCGCAGTCCCTATCCCAGGTGGATCTCATAGCCTTAATCCCCAATTTACAGATGAGGTAACCGAGACCCAGAGAAGTGAAGGAACTTGCCCAAGGTCCCCCAGCAGACAAGTGGCTGAGCCGGGATCAGAACCCATGACCTTCTGACTCCTAGGCCTGTCCACTATCCACTACACCATATTAGCTGAGTGTGGGTTTTCAGAGCTGGGCTTTTCTCCTCTCTTCTCCTGTCCACACCTAGAACTGAGAACCCTGGGAAGTTGGAGAAATTGGGTTGAGAGTGGAAGACAACAGAGCTCTTCCCCTGCCAAAGAGCCACCAGGCAGGACATCAGTGTAGTGAGATCCCTGTCTCAGCTCCATGTGGAAATACCATCGATTGATTGATGTAGCTGGTGGAATCAAAATCGATTTTGGAGTTGATTCTCTTCTGACTGAAGCCGAGCTTACCTGTCTTCTCCACTTTCTCAGCGAGTTGCAGGACGGTTATTGTTTCTCACCCCGGTCGTTATGCGTTCCTACTGGGAAAGGGATTTGCCTAGCTTTCTGGGCCACCTCCTTCCTTCTCTTTCCCCAATTTTGGTTTTAGGTTTTAGGAAAACCAAAATTGCCTATTTCCCAAGTTCCTTATCTTGTAAGCAGTGTGGCTTAGTGGATAAAACACAGTCCTGGGAGTCAGAAGGACCTGGGTTCTAATTCCAGTTCCACCGCTTGTCTGCTGCGTGACCTTGGACAAATCACTTCACTTCTCTGTTGCCTCAGTTACCTCATCTCTAAAATGGGGATTAAGACTCTAACCCCCAGGTGGGATAGGGACTATGTACAACCTGATAAACCTTGTATTTACCCCAGTGCTTAGAATAGTGCTTGGCACATAGGAAGGGCTTAACAAATGCTGTTATTATTATTATTACCTTTCTTCCTTTTTATGGTCTCTCTGGCCAATTTGGGTTTCTTTGTTTTTCAACACCTGGAGAAGAGAGAGGGAGATGTGTGTATGTGTGTTTGTGTGTGTGTGTATTTTTCCGTTTGAGGTTTGCTACTATCCATAGATTTTTTTTTTCCCCTGATGGAATGTGGTCAGTTGTTCCTCATCCCATTAGTTCATGCCCAGCATGGACTGTGCCTGCCCAGAGCATTTTGAGTCTATCCAACCCACAGTCTGGTCTCCTTTCCATCTCCCAAATCTAGGTGGGTTCAGGTGGTCCAGGATGCCTCTGCTATTTCCAAGACCTGACCCCACTGTTCTCCCCCATCCCCCACTTCATTAGACACCCACACCCTGATTTGGTTGTCAGGGCTACTGCACAGTGGTACGATACTGCCATGCATGTGCAGGGAATTGGTGAATATGTGTTGGTCTCTGGACTACAACTCCCAGCCCATGGTGGGGACCAATAATAATAGTAGTATTTGTTAAGCACTTACTACTTGCTAGGCACTGTACTAAGCACTGGGGTGGATATAAGTAGATTGGGTTGGTCATGGTCCTAGTCCCATATGGGGCTCACAGTCTTAAAATGATAAGCAGCATGGCTTAATGGATAGAGCATAGGCCTGGTAGACAGAAGGTCATTGGTTCTAATCCTGGCTCTGCCACTTGACTGTTGGGTGACCTTGGGCCCCAGTTACCTCATCTGTAAAATGGGGATTGAGACTGTGAGCCCCATGTGGGACAGGGACTGTATCCAACCTGATTTTGAGAAGCAGTATGGCCTAATGGCAAAAGCATAGGCTTGGGAGTCAAAGAATGTGGGTTCTAATCCCACCTCCTCTACTTGGCTGCTATCTGCTTGGGTGAATCACTTAACTGCTCTCTGCCTCAATTACCTCATCTGTAAAATGGGGATTAAGACCGTGAACCCCACGTGGGACAACCTGATTACCTTGTATCTACCCCAGCACTTAGAACAGTGCTTAGAACCTAGTAAGCGCTTAACAAATACCATTATTATTATTATTGTTGTTAATCCCCATTTTACAGATGATGTAACTGAGACACCGAGAAGTTAAATGACTTGTCCAAGGTCCCACAAGTAGTGGAGCCGGGATTAAAGCCCATGACCTTCTGACTCCCAGGCCTGTGTTCTATCCAGTACACCATGCTTCCTTTCATTTGCCGTCACTGGGCAGGGACTGTCTCTATCTGTTGCTGAATTGTACATTCCAAGCGCTTAGTATGGTGCTCTGCACATAGAAAGCACTCAGTAAATACTAATGAATGAATGAATATGTGTACCAACTCCCTGCACGTGCATGTTAGCACCCTCCTGCAGTGATACCTGAGCCCCCTGCCCATCCAGCTCATACCTGTATTGGAGGTAGGGCTCTTTCCACTTAGGTGGGATTGAGTGGTTTGAGATTTGGTGCTTGTGCAGAGCTCTAAGCGGAGTTCCGGTAGTGAAATAGTGATAGGAGGAGGAGGTGGCGAAGTAATAGTGATGATGGTGGAAGTCGGAAGAGTCATAATGTTTTTTTGAGCACCTTCTGAGGACGATGAACTGTTTTAATCACTTTGGAAAGTACAACAGAAGTACAAGCCTTGGCGTCAGAGGACCTGGGATCTAATTTCGGGTCTGCCACTTCTCTGCTGTGTGACCTTCTTGGCAAGCCACTTCACTTCTCTGTGTCCTTAATTGCTTCATCTGTAAAACGGAGATTGTGACTGGGAGCCGCATGTGGGATACGGACTGTGTCCAACCTGATTAGCTTATATCTACCCCAGGGCTTAGTATAGAGCCTGGCACATTGTAAACACTAACAAATATTAAAGAAAAAAAGAGAGGGAGTTCCAGGCTGTGAACTGCTCTGGATGGGTGCTTATTAAATATTCCTTTGGGGTATCTTCATTCAGTCATATTTATTGGCTGCTTACTGTGTGCAGAGCACTGTACTAAGCACTTGGGAAAGTCCAATACAAAAAGAAACAGACACATTTCCTGCTCACAACAAGCTTACAATCTAGAGGTGTATCTGACCATAGATATCAGACCGTAGACACGTATAGTAGTAATAATAATAACTGTGGTATTTGTTAAGTGCTTACTATATGCCAGACACTAAACTGAGCACTGGAGTAGATACCAGGCTGGACACCGTCCCTGTCCCACACTGGGCTCACAGTCTTAATCCCCATTTTACAGATGAGTTAACTGAGGCACAGAAAAGTGAAGTGACTTACCCACAGCAGACAAGTGGCAGAGCTTGGATTAGAACCCAGGCCCTTCCGACTCCCAGGCCCGTGCTTTATGCACTAGGCCACGCTGGAGATGTTTAACTCCCCAGCTCTAGATTGAGCTCTTTTTTTCTTTTTTTTTTTCTGACTTTTATCTGTGTGTGTGTGTTTCGGTTTAGATTACCAGAGGCTGATGACAGTGGCGGAGACGATCACGGCCCTCATGTTTCCCTTCCAGTGGCAGCACGTCTATGTGCCAATCCTCCCGGCCTCGCTTCTGCACTTCTTAGACGCTCCCGTCCCCTACCTGATGGGCCTGCACTCCAATGGCCTGGATGACCGGTCCAAGCTGGAACTGCCTCAGGAGGTGAGAGTTATGAGTGGATTCAAGACTAGTTGCTCTCCTCATTGAAGCCTCCCTGCAGATAATAATAATAATAACTATTATTATTACTGTCATATTTGTTAAGCGTATACTCTGTGCCAGGCACTGTACCAAGAGCTGGGGTGGATACAAGCAAATAGGATTGGACACAGTCCCTGTCCCACCTGGGACTAACAGTCTCAGTCCCCATTTTACAGCTGAGCTAACTGAGGCCCAGTGAAGTGAAGTGACTTGCCTAGGGTTACACAGCAGACAAGTGGCGGAACTAGGATTAGAACCCGTGACCTTTGGACTCCCAGACCTGTGCTCTATCCACGACACCTCTAAGCTCCCCCTTTAGACTGTAAACTCCTCGAAGGCAGGGAACCCGTCGATCTACTCTGTTGTACTTTCTGAACTGCTTAGTTCATTCTTTCATTCACTTGTTCATTCAGTCATATTTATTTAATGCTTACTGTGTGCAGAGCACTCTACTAAGCACTTGGAAAGTACAGTTCAGCAACAGAGACAATTCCTGCCCACAACGGGCTCACAGTCTAGAAGGGACTTAGTGCATCATCATCAGTGGCATTTATTGACTGCTTATTGTGCAGAGCACTGTACTAAGTACTTGGGGGGAGTACAATACAGCAGAGTTGGCGGATGTGTTCCCTGCCCACAGTGAGCTCAGTACAGTGGTCTGCACACAGCACTCAATAAACACTTGATTAATTGGCAGAAACCTGGAGGGATTAAGCCCTTCTGGAGTGGGTTTACTAGGGATTGTGTCTACCAACTCTGTTATAATGTACACTCCCAAATGTTTAGTATGATGCTCTGCAGACAGTGCTCAATAAATTTGATTGATTGATTGACTATCACCCTAATATCAGGCGGAGGAGTAATGAAGGCTAGTAGTCCCCTAAAGTGTAAGCTAGTAGTGGGCAAGGAACGTATCTGCTAATTCTGTTGTATTATACTCTCCCAAGCACTTAGTACAGTGCTCTGCACATAGTAAGTACTCAATACCACTGAATGAAGGGTTAATAATGATAACAGTGGCATTTGCTAAGCTCTTACTATGAATCAAGCACTATGCTAAATTGGGTCGATGCAGTGCAATCAGATCAGACACAGTCTCTCTTCCTCCCAGGACTTCTCAGTCTAAGTGGAAGGGACAACAGGAAGAAATCCTCATTTTACAGATGAGGAAACTGAGGCCCAGAGAAGTAAAGGGACTTGCCCCAGAGTCACCCACCATAGCAAAGAAGTGGCGGAATTGGGATTAGAACCCAGAACCCAGGCTTCCTATTTTTCAGTACTGTACTCTTCCCATGTCACTTCTCTCTTGACTGCTTTCCACATTTTCAGCCTTCCTCCATTTTTATGATCTTGTTTTTGTGTGTCCAAATAAGGGTTCCTTGTCATTTTCCTAGGTTTCCTTAACAGTTCTGTCACCCAATTTTGGTTTGTCTTAGACTGATGGTTTGAGGAGGAAACTCTTGGAGTTTCTAGTTTGCTCTCTTTTTATTCCTCCTCTTTCCCCTCTTGAGAAGAGTCACTGGTCTGTCAGAGTTGATTCTTGCTTTAACTCTCTTCCCTTTAGTCTGTGAGCCCCATGTGGGACAGGAACTTTGTCCAATCTGATTATTTTGTATATAGCTCAGCGTTTAGTACGGTCATCGACGCATAGTAAGCTCTTAACAAGGACCATAGGACCATAATAGTTATTGTGATTACTATTTTGGGATGCCCTTCTTCCCTCTCCTAAGAAATCAGAATTTGTTTCACTTTCCTTGTTATGCAGAGCACTGAAAATTCACAAAGAGGAAAACATTCAGCGTGCACTGCTTGGCTGAGTTCTCTGATCTGGGTAGCAGTTAATGTAGTCAGCATTCTTGATGAGCCTCCCTGATAATTAGACCACACGTGTGAGGCCTTAATTGCAGAGAAATGCATCTCTGGGCTTTCTTTTCATTCCCTTCCGATTTAGATAGCAAAAATGTCTTCCTGTGCAAGTCCTCTTTCTCTCCTCCCCTTTCCTTCTTTGGATCCATAGCTCTTTCTGTCTTGTGGGGTGGGGAGAGTGGAATGAATCCAGAGGGGAGGAATGGGGAGATACAGATTGGGCACTGTGTGGGGTTGTTTTTTTTTTTTTTTTTGTGTGTGTATGTGCCTGTGCAGAAAAAGAAAGAGAAAATACTGTGTCCTACCCCAGGGACATACACAAACCAGTCTTTTCTTTTAGGTGGTAGCCGCATGAGAGGCTGCATGACCTAATGGAAAGATTACAGACCTGAGAGTCAAAGGATCTGGGTTCTAATCTTATCTCTTCCACTTATCAGCTATGTGACTTTGGGCAAGGCACTTCACTTCTCTGTGCCTCAGTTAATTCATAAATAAAATGGGGATTACGACTATGAGCCCCTGAGGGAGATGGGCTGGGACCAACCTGATTACCTTGTACCTATCCTAGTGCTAGTTCATTGCCTGGCACAGAGTAAACCTATCCTAGTGCTAGTTCATTGCCTGGCACAGAGTAAGTGCTTAACAAAGTGCATTAAAAAAAAAGGCAGTAAGTGGAAAGAGACAGGGCTGGAGACAAGAGGAATTGCTAAAAATCTGCAGGATCTTTCCCCTCATGATTCTCTGGGTTGATAAATCTGAAACAAGATCATAAAGAATGGGCACTGTCAGTGTTTAAAACAAGAAGGCCAGAGATGTCTAGTGTAGGGGAATAGACTTAGTGTGCTCGACCCAGCCTCGGGATGAGGCCCCGGGCTGGGAGTTAGAACTCCTGGTTTCTTATCTTCACCCACACATTCAGTTTCTCTCCAGCTTCCAGGGAGAGGTCATTTCTAATCTCTCTTTAATAATGATGGTATTTGTTAAGCGCTTACTCTGTGCCAAGCACCGTTCTAAGCACTGGATAATGATAATTGTGGTATTTGGTAAGCTCTTACTATAATAATAATTAATAGCAATATTAATAATTATTAATAATAATGGTATTTAAGTGCTTACTATGTACCAAGCACTGTTCTAAGCACTGGGGTAGATATAGGGTAATCATGTTGTCCCACGTGGAGCTCACACTTTTAATTCCCATTTTACAGATAAGGTAACTGAGGCACAGAGAAGTTAAGTGACTTGCCCAAGGTCACAGCAGACAGGTGGCGGAGGCAGGATTAGAGCCCATGTCCTCTGACTCCCAAGCCAATGCTCTTTCCATTAAGCCACACTGCTTCTCGGCCCCTCACCCTCAGCCCCAGAGCACTCATGTACGTATTCATAGTTTATATTAACATCTGTCTCCACCTCTAGACTGTAAGCTCCTTGTGGGCAGGGGGCATATCTTCCAACTCTTATATTGTACTCTCCCAAGTGCTTTGTACAGTGCTTTGCACACAGTAAGCACTCAATAAATACAATTGATTGTAGAAGGAGGTTGAGCAGGTATTGACTCCCCATTGTACAGAAGAGGAAACAAGACCGTAAGCTCATGGTGGGAAAGGAACATGTCTACTGACTATGTTATATGATCTCTCCCAAGTGCTTAGAACAGTGCTGTACACAGAGTAATGTTCAATAAATATGACTGATTGACAGAGGAGTTCAGTAACTGAGGTCACACAGCAAGCAAGGGGCAAAGCTGGGATTAGAACCCAGGTCTTCTGACTCGCAGGCCTGTGTTTTTTCCACCAGGCCACATTGCTTCTAAAGATACTTTTGAAGCTCCTAAGCCAAGTTCTTGTCCAGCCTGGGGCTTGTAACTCTAGGTAGTTGCCATTCTACACTGGGCCAGGGTGAGGCACAGACTCCACTCATTTTAAAAGCTATTCTCTGCCTGAAGAGAGGCGAGAAGAGCCTCTTAAGATGAGCAAGTGGGGTACGTGGAGGCCGGAATCAATCACTCAATCATTGGCATTTATTGAGTGCTAACTGTGTGTAGAGCACTGTTCTAAGCAACTGGGAGAGATGGTAGACACAAATTCCCTGTCCACAATTAGCTAAATGTGGATGGTAATACCCACAATTAGTTGATGTGGCGACTAATACCACGACAGCTAATACCGCAGCAGGGGGTTGCTTGTTGTGGGCAGGGAATCTGTCTACTGACTTTGTTATATTGTTATGTTGTACTCTCCCATGTACTCTTTCTACACAGGAAGTGCTCAATAAATACCACTGATTGATTCCCCGGGAGTTAAGGGGAGATGCCCCCCGCCCCCTCTCCATCAGAATTCTGCAGAGTTCGCCTCTGTTGGCACAAGCTGTGCTCAAAAGCCCTTTGTTCCTTTTGACAGCAACAGAGCATGAGCTCAGCTGGACCTAGAGCAGGCCCTGAAGCAGGCCTGCTTTTGAGCGAAGCCCCTTGTCCTGTTGTTTTCCCTTGAGGTGATTGTCTAAGTTTTGGAGGCAGGATATGCGGCCCCTTATGGGGTAGGGATTGCCAACAGCTGACTGGATCCACCCTTTTCTGGGCCTTTTCTTCCCTTCCCTCATGCCTATTCTTTATGTGGGACAGCCACTTGGGGGACATTTCAGAGAAATTTTGCAAACCAAGCAAACCGTAGCTTGGCCAAAGAGCAGCAAACTGGGAAGAGGTTTTTACTGTGGAAGGGGACTCAGATATCCTAGTGGCAAGAACACGGGCTTCGGAGTCAGAGGACGTGGGTTCTAATTCCGGCTCCGTCATTTGTCTGCTGCGTGACCTTGGGCAGGTCACTTCACATCTTTATGCCTCAGTTACCTCTTCTGTAAAATGGGGATTAAGACTGTGAGCCCCACATGGGACAACCTGATTACCTTGTATCTACCCCAGTGCTTAGAACAGTACCTGGCACATAGTAAGCACTTTACAAATACCGTAATTACTAGTATTATGTGGGAGATTTGTGACTAGCAGGAGCTCCTGGAGGAACGAAGGCAAAGCAGAGTTGAGCCCCACTGCTCTGGGCCTGTGACTGCCCCCCCCCCCAGCCCATTCCCCACTAATGAGCGGGAACAGAAGAGTTTGGATAACTACTCATGGCCTTTACCACTCACTTGCCTCCTGCAGTTCCCTTCTTCAGCAATTCCCCACCTAGCTTGGAGAGTCTAATAATAATCATAATTGTGGCATTTGTTCAGTGCTTACTATGTGCCAGACACTGTATTAAATGCTGGGGGAGATACAGGTTGGATACAGTTCCTGTCCCACATTGGGCTCACAGTCTTAATCCCCATTTTACAGATGAGGAAACCAAGGCCAAGAGAAGTGAAGTGACTTGCCCAAGGTCACCCATCAGACCAGTGGGGGAAGCTGGGATTAGAGCCCAGGTTCTTCTGACTCCCAGGCCTGTGCTCTATCCAAAGGTGAGGCCCAGACACTTCATTCTGAAAGAGAATGGCTCCGTGGAAAAAGCACTGGCCTGGGAGTCAGAGGTTCAAATCCTGGCCCTGCCACTTGTCTGCTGTGTGACCTTGGGCAAGTCACTTCCCTTCTCTGTGCTTCAATTCCTTCATCTGCAGAATGGGGATTCAATGCTTATTCTCTCTCTTACTGAGACGGAGAGCCCCATGTGGGACCTGATTATCTTTTATCTACCCCAATGCTTAGTACAGTGCCCCGACCCACAACAATGTTTATCAAATAGTACAATTATTATTATTAATTTTATTATATCTTGGGGGGCTGTGTCTGCACTTGGGGGAAAGGGAAGAGGATACCTACCCCCAGAAACCTCAGCTTGAAGACCAAGCTGTTTCCAGAAAGGAGGTGATTGTGTGAATTTTTTCAGGATCCTTGGGATCCACTGTCATTTGCTGAATGATAACAAACCCCTCTTCTCCTTTCCCATCTTCATTCCATTCTCTAGCTTCCACCTCCCTACAGAATTGTCCCAGGAGTCCCTGGGTAAGAACTTCCCTCTAATTTTTGGACCACATGCTGGGTATATCACCAAACCAATTCCTTCCACACGTCTGTCTCTCCCCTCCAGCTGCCCGGCTCCAGAGACGTTGGCTGTATGTGTCTGTGTTTTATGAAATGCTTTAAAGTTGTTCTAAATTTGGCTCAGTGCAGTTGGAGAGAAGCCAGCTCATGGTTGTGATGTGAATGTGGTTTATTTTTAGCTGCTTTGTGTCTTTCTCTTTGGAGAAATGAATTCTTTTTCCCTTCTGCGATCATTATTGTAAATGATAAATCAAAGCTGAAGGACAGCTGATTGCCTTGTGTGTTTCAGAGTGGGTAACAGTTCAGACCGAGAAATCTGTTTTAGTTGTGCTCCAGCCTGATTAGACAGAAGACAAGATGCTCCATTAGAACATTAATTTGGATTGGATTATGGGATAATAATAATGGTGATATGTGTTAAGCCCTTACTATGTGCAAAGCACTGTTCTAAGTGCTGGGGGGATACAAGGTGATCAGGTTGTCCCATGTGGGGCTCACAGTTTTAATCCCCATTTTACAGATGAGGGAACTGAGGCACAGAAAATTGAAGTGACTTGCCCAAAGTCACACAGCTGGCGAGCGGCAGAGCCAGGATTAGAACCCATGACCTCTGACTCCCAAGCCCGGGCTCTTTCCACTGAGCCACGCTGATGAGGTGGTGTGACCATAGAGTTTGGGCACGGGAGTCAGAGGACCTGGGTTCTAATCCTAGCTCTGCCCTTTGTCTTCTCTGTGACCTTTGGCAAATCACTTCATTTCTCTGTGCCTCAGTTACCTCCACTGTAAAGCGAGGATCTAGATTGTGAGCCCATGTGAGACAGGGACCGTTTCCAATCTGATTGGCTTGTATGTATCCCAGCACTTAGTACAGTGCCTGGCACATAATAAGCACTTAAAAAAAAAGGGGGGGGGCGGGGTGCTCTGAAGAGGAAAATTAGGATGGTCATCATCCTGCACGATTTCAAGAGTTTTCTGGATATTCAAGGGTGCTGCTGCCTCTGAAAGTGGCAGAGGTTAAATTCTGTGATTTAGAGGGTTCAATTCAGTGTGTCAAGTTTTTTAAGCCCTCTGGGAGGGGAAACTCTAGTATTCATTCAATTTCATTCAATAGTATTTATTGAGCGCTTACTATGTGCAGAGCACTGTACTAAGCGCTTGGGATGAACAAGTCGGCAACAGATAGAGACAGTCCCTGCCGTTTGACGGGCTTACAGTCTAATCGGGGGAGACGGACAGACAAGAACAATGGCACTAAACAGCGTCAAGGGGAAGAACATCTCGTAAAAACAATGGCAACTAAATAGAATCGAGGCGATGTACAATTCATTAACAAAATAAATAGGGTAACGAAAATATATACAGTTGAGCGGACGAGTACGGTGCTGTGGGGATGGGAAGGGAGAGGTGGAGGAGCAGAGGGAAAAGGGGAAAATGAGGCTTTAGCTGCGGAGAGGTAAAGGGGGGATGGCAGAGGGAGTAGAGGGGGAAGAGGAGCTCAGTCTGGGAAGGCCTCTTGGAGGAGGTGATTTTTAAGTAAGGTTTTGAAGAGGGAAAGAGAATCAGTTTGGCGGAGGTGAGGAGGGAGGGCGTTCCAGGACCGCGGGAGGACGTGACCCAGGGGTCGACGGCGGGATGGGCGAGACCGAGGGACGGTGAGGAAGTGGGCGGCAGAGGAGCGGAGCGTGCGGGGTGGGCGGTAGAAAGAGAGAAGGGAGGAGAGGTAGGAAGGGGCAAGGTGATGGAGAGCCTCGAAGCCCAGAGTGAGGAGTTTTTGTTTGGAGCGGAGGTCGATAGGCAACCACTGGAGTTGTTTAAGAAGGGGAGTGACATGCCCAGATCGTTTCTGCAGGAAGATGAGCCGGGCAGCAGAGTGAAGAATAGACCGGAGCGGGGCGAGAGAGGAGGAAGGGAGGTCAGAGAGAAGGCTGACACAGTAGTCTAGCCGGGATATAACGAGAGCCCGTAATAGTAAGGTAGCCGTTTGGGTGGAGAGAAAAGGGCGGATCTTGGCGATATTGTAGAGGTGAAACCGGCAGGTCTCGGTAACGGATAGGATGTGTGGGGTGAACGAGAGGGACGAGTCAAGGATGACACCGAGATTGCGGGCCTGCGGGACGGGAAGGATGGTCGTGCCATCCACGGTGATAGAGAAGTCTGGGAGCGGACCGGGTTTGGGAGGGAAGATGAGGAGCTCAGTCTTGCTCATGTTGAGTTTTAGGTGGCGGGCCGACATCCAGGTGGAGACGTCCCGGAGGCAGGAGGAGATGCGAGCCTGAAGGGAGGGGGAGAGGACAGGGGCGGAGATGTAGATCTGCGTGTCATCTGCGTAGAGATGGTAGTCAAAGCCGTGAGAGCGGATGAGTTCACCGAGGGAGTGAGTGTAAATGGAGAACAGAAGAGGGCCAAGAACTGACCCTTGAGGAACTCCAACAGTTAAAGGATGGGAGGGGGAGGAGGCTCCAGCGTAGGAGACCGAGAATGATCGGCCAGAGAGGTAAGAGGAGAACCAGGAGAGGACAGAGTCCGTGAAGCCAAGGTGAGATAAGGTATGGAGGAGGAGGGGATGGTCGACAGTGTCAAAGGCAGCAGAGAGGTCAAGGAGGATCAGAATGGAGTAGGAGCCATTGGATTTGGCAAGAAGGAGGTCATGGGTGACCTTAGAGAGAGCAGTCTCGGTAGAGTGGAGGGGACGGAAGCCAGATTGGAGGGGGTCTAGGAGAGAATGGGAGTTAAGGAATTCTAAGCATCGGTTGTAGACGACTCGTTCTAGGATTTTGGAAAGGAAGGGTAGTAGGGAGATAGGACGATAACTGGAGGGGGAAGTGGGGTCAAGAGCGGGTTTTTTTAGGATGGGGGAGACGTGGGCATGTTTGAAGGCAGAGGGGAAGGAGCCCTTGGAGATTGAGTGGTTAAAAATAGAAGTTAAGGAAGAGAGGAGGGCAGGGGCGATGGTTTTAAGAAGGTGAGAGGGAATGGGGTCCGAGGCGCAGGTGGAGGGGCTGGCACTTGCGAGGAGGGAGGAGATCTCCTCTGAGGATACTGCAGGGAAGGATGGGAAAGTAGGGGAGGGGGTTGTTGGGGGTGAGGGGAGAGGCGGAGGGGTGACTTTGGGGAGCTCACACCTGATCGTGTTGATTTTCGTGAGGAAATAGGTGGCCAGATCATTGGGGGTGAGAGATGGGGGAGGGGGAGGAACAGGGGGCCTAAGGAGAGAGTTAAAGGTCCGGAACAATCAGCGGGGGTGACGGGCATGGGTGTCGATGAGGGAGGAGAAGAAGCTTTGCCTGGCGGAGGAGAGGGCAGAGTTAAGGCAGGAAAGGATAAATTTGAAGTGTGTGAGGTCGGCTTGGTGCTTGGACTTTCGCCAGCAGCGCTCAGCAGCTCGAGCATAGGAGCGTAGGAGGCGGACGGAGGAGGTGATCCGGGGCTGTGGGTTAGTGGAGCGAGAGCGGCGGAGGGAAAGGGGGGCGAGAGAGTCGAGATGAGTAGAGAGGGTGGAGTTGAGAGCGGAGACCCGCTCGTCGAGAGTGGGAAGAGAGGACAGGGCGGCAAGGTGAGGCGAGATGCTATTGGAAAGACGGATGGGATCGAGAGAGCGGAGGTCTCTGTGGGGCAGTAGCGAAGATTTGCAGGGGGAGGGAGTGTGAGAGATGAGGCAGGTGAGAAGGTTATGGTCAGAGAGAGGGTAGTATAGGTGCAGGTGTCTTATAAGCATGTAAACAAAGATTACTTTGAGTTTTAAGATGTGTAATTTAAATGGATTTTGAGTTGGGTTGAGCTGGCAGTGAGCCGAACCTGTATAAAAGGATCTGAAATTCTCAGGCCAACTCCTTGTTCTCATTTTTTAATGCCCGAAACCAACAGTCAGAGCTGCAGGAATGTCTGCAATCATCTCTGGCAAATATCAGAATATCATAGGCATTAAGAGCTTAAGAAAGGCGGAGGGGAAATTCTCGTCACTGGAAATACCAGCAGATAATGATAATACCACATGGAATTTACCTAAGTGCCTTTCTGCTCATGGACTTGAAACCCTTTTGGGTTGTCTAGTTTCTCCTAGCCAGATCTCTGTGAGATAGGTAGAGGGCAGATGAGGAAACTGAAACTCTGATTGGTGAGGTGCATTTGCCCAGGGCAAGTGGTAAAACTAAAACCAGAACCCAGCTCTTCTAACTCCCAGCCCAAAGCTTTGTCCAATAGAAGGTCATTTCTCCAAGATGAGCCCACGGATTACCCTTATTGCCCCCGTGAAGGTCATGAAAACTCTCCTCTGATAAGGAAGGAAGGAAGGAAGGAAGCAAGGACAGTTGGGAAGGGTAAAGTTCTTCAAGGGAAGAATCTTAAAGGAAAAGAACCTGATTGAGGGTGAGGATGGATTGTATGGGAAGACAGGAAGGGTTAGAAAACAAAATGAATGCAAAGATATAGGGAGGGGAATCAATCAATCATTTAATGGTATTTACTGAGTGCTTACTGTGTGAAGAGCACTGGATTAAACCCTTGGGAGAGTAAAATAGAACAGAGTTGGTAGACACATTCCCTGCCAGTGAAGGGAATTCAAGGGAATTCTCTGCCAGTGCCAGAGAAGGAAAATTAGAATTTAACTGGTTCTTGAAAGGGCAGGAAGTTTGGTACTCAGACTTGCATAGAGCACGGGCCTGAGAGTCAGAAGGTCATGGGTTCTAATTCCAGCCCTGCTGTGAGTCTGCTGTGTGACCTCAGGCAGGTCATTTCACTTCTCTGTGCCTCGGTTCCCTCATCTGTAAAATTGGAATTAAGACCGTGACCCCATTATGGGACACATGAACTGTGTCCAACCTGCTTAGCTTGTATCAACTCCAGTGCTTAGTACAGTGCCTGTCACACAGTAAGTGCTTGAAGAAAGCATAAGAAAACATCATCACTGGTGAGCACTTACTGTGTGCAGAGCAGTGTTACAGAAGCTGCAAAGTGGATAGAGCACGGGCCTGAGAGTCAGAAGGTCATGGGTTCTAATTCCGGCCCTGCCATGTGTCTCTGTATGATCTTGGGCAAGTCATTTCACTTCCTCTCAGCCTCAGTTTCCTCATCTGTAAAATGGGGATTGAGACTGTGAGCCCCATAAGGGACAGGGACTGTGTCCAACCTGATTAACTTGATCTGCCCCAGCGCTTAGTATAGTGCCTGGCACAGAGTAAGCGCTTTAACAAATACCCTAATTATTACTAAGTGCTTAGGAGAGCACAGGGCCTTGCCCTCTCATCCCATGGCCACTTTCCCCATCCTCCTGATTCCAGTTTGCAAATAGCAGAAGCCCCCTTTCCACCCACTCTCCCTGCCCTGTCAGTCCATAGTAAAGGATCATTTGATTTTAGGTAGAGAGTGACCAGTATTTAAGTGCTGTACTTGATGGCCACTGGTCCCCAAAGGATTAGAAGCAGCATGGCTGAGTGGATCGATCATGTGGCTGGGTTCTAATCCCAGTTCTGCCACATGTCTGCTGTGTGTCCTTGGGCAAGTCATTCACTTCTCTGTTGCCTCAGTTACCTCATCTGTAAAATGGGGATTAGAGTGTGATCCCCATGTGGAAAAAGGACTGCGTCCAACTTGATTAACTTGATGCACACCAGTGCGTAGAACAGTGCTTGACACATAGTAAGCTCTTCACAGGTACCATTACTCTTATTAGTATTCATTCAATTGTATGTATTGAGTGCTTACTGTGTGCAGAGCACTGTACTAAGTGCTTGGGAGAGTACAATAAACAGACACGTTCCCTTGAGCCTTGGGGATGACTCAGGAGCCAGAGCTAATTCCATGGCCTCTAGGTCTAATTCCACACCCTCCCCTCCCCCTTCCTCCTCTATCCACGTGACCCCTGGAGAGTTGCCAGGAGCCCCCAAGGATCCTCCTGGGGAAACAGTGACCTAACGAATTTTTCCCAGAAGCCCCCGGTCTCCAGTCTCACGGTTTGGACTCTCCGGGAACCCCCAGGGGCCCGTGGCCCCTGGTTGTCTTGGGGTTCTCAAGCCCAGGCTTCCTTTTGTGGCTGTAATTTCTGCTTAGTTCAGTTGCAGCCACACAGACCTGCATTTTTGCTTTTGGTTTTTTTTTGTTGTTGTTCTAACTGAACTTCCTGGCTGGAAACTTACAAGGGGTCATGGGTGAGAAGCATCTGAGGGGAGGACCAGCCACGTGGTTTGGTTTGGTAGGGAAATATGAATTGCCCCCCTCTTCTGGTGCACCCCAAAAGAAACACATGCAGTATGGCCCAGTGGAAAGAGCTGGGACTTGGGAGTCACGTCTAATCCTGACTTTGCCAAAAGCTTGCTCTTTGACCTTGGGCAAGTCACTTAACTTCTCTGTGCCTCAGTTCTCCTGTTGTCTGACTTATACCGGGAGCCCGATGTGAATCAGTATGTGAGTGTCCAACCTGATTATATTGTATCTAACCCAGTACTTAGAACAGTGTTTGTCACATAATGAACACTTAACAAATACCATAAAAAAAAAAATGAAGTGCAGGAGCCCAAAAACACGAAATCACTTCCAGTTTACAGGAATTCTCGGGGTTCACTACATCTGAGAGGAGCAGAAAGATGTCACATTCTCATTTCCACCTAGAGGTTTGTTGTGGGGAAGGTGGAGCATCAGCGTTTGTTCGGTTCAGGACCTTCCTGGAACTGTAGATTTTTGCATCTGGCTCGGCACTGCTCAGGGGATTTCTGTTTGAGAAGCGGAATTACCCTCTCTTGTCCCGGTGATTTGGGTTTTCATCTTTAGATTTTTGGGGGGCTTTGTTTTTCAAGTAGAGCATACCCTGGCCACGTTGTGATTCACATGCGTAGAGAACATGGGCCGGGAAGCTTTTCTGAGAGAAATTTTAAAGAAGGAAATGGGTGTAAGGGTGTTTGTGTGTATGCGTGTGTGTTTAAAAGACTGAGTCTTCTGCACCTTGCGTTTGAGTTTTCTCTTCCTTACGGTTCCATTATGCTTGAGACACTAGTCATCCTAATCCTCCTCGACCCCTCAGATACCTTTGACACTGTGGACCACCCGTTTCTCATGGAAGCATTATCTAACCTTGGCTTCATTGACACTGTCATCTCCTGGTTCTCCTCCTTATCTCTCTGGCTTTTCATTCTTAGTCTCTTTCTTGTGCTTCTCCTCTGCCTCCCACCCTCTTAACTGTGGGAGTCGCTCAAGTCTCAATTAGGGGTGCCCTTTTATTCTCCATCTACCCCCACTCCCTTGGATAACTCATTTGCTTTCATGGTCTCAACTGCCATCTCTATCTCAAATCTACATCTGATATCTCTCTACAGTCTCGCATTTCCTCCTGCCTTCAGGACATCTGTACTTGGATGTCCCTCCAATACCTCAAACTTGACAAGTCCAAAACAGTACTCCTTATCTTCCCACCCAAACCCTGCCCTCCTCCTGACTTGCCGACAACATCACCATCCTCCCTGTCTCACAAGCCTATAACCTTGGTGTTAACCTCAACTCATCTCTCTCATTCAACGCACATATTCAATAAGTCACTACGTCCTGTTGGTTCAGTCTTCACAATATTGATTATCTGCCCTTTCCTCTCCATCCAGATTGTTACCATCATCATCCAGGTTACTTATCTTATCCCACATTGATGACTGCATCAGGCACCTCACTGACCTCCTTGCCTTCTGACTCTCCCCACTCCACTCAGTCTGCTCTAGAGTTTCTACAGAAACATTCAGTCCATGTTTCCCAGCTCCTTTTGTTCTTCATTCATTCTTCCATTTAGTTGTATTTATTGATCACTTACTGTGTGCAAAGCACAGTTAAGCTCTTGGGCTCTCTCTCTCTCTTGCATCTTGTCTTGCATCTCCTCCTGCCAGCAAGATGTCTTAGTTGTCCTCCCATCACCTCAAACTTAACATGTCCAAAATAGAGCTCCTGATCTTCCCACCCAAACCCTCTCCTCCCCTGACTTTCCCATCACTCTAGATGGCACCACCATCCTTCCTGTCTCACAAGGCTGTAACCTTGGCGTTATCCTTGACTCCTCTCTCTCATTCAAGCCACATATTCAATCCATCACTAAATCCCATCTTCACAACATCCACCTAAAATCACCACTGACCTCTTGCCCACGTCCTGTTTTTGGCCTGGAACGCCTTCCCCCTTAAATTCTGACAAGTGATCACTCTTCCCACCTTCAAAGCTCCATTGAAGGCACACGCTCTCCAAGGGGCCTTCCCGACTAGACTGTTATTTCCTCTTCTCCCACTCCTTTCTTCGTCTCCCTCACACTTGGATTTGCGCCCTTTATTCGCCTCTCCCTCAACCCCACAGCACCGATGTAAACATTTGTAATTTACTAACATTAATGTCTGTCTCCCCCTCCAGACCGTAAGCTTGTTGTGGGCAGGGAACCTGTCTCCCTACTTTCTTATATCGTAATCTCCCAAGCGCTTAGTACAGCGCTCTGCACACAGTGAGCTTGCAATAAATACAATTGATTGATTGACTACGCCTTAACATTTTGTCTTGCCTTCAATTTCCAGGCTAACCTGTGCTTTGTGGACATAGACAACCACTTTATTGAGCTGCCTGAAGACTTGCCTCAGTTTCCCAACAAACTGGAGTTTGTCCAGGAGGTCTCCGAGATCCTCATGGCATTTGGTATCCCCCCGGAAGGGAACCTGCACTGCAGCGAAAGTGCCTCCAAGCTGAAGAGCCTAAGGGCCTGTGACATTGTGTCGGACAAGCGGAACGGGAACCTTGCCAGCTCTCCTCTGAATTCCTATGAACTTCTCAAGAAAAATGAGACCATCGCTCGGCTCCAAGCCCTGGTCAAAAGGACCGGGGTGAGCTTAGAAAAGGTAAGCCGCAGTCGGGGTGGGGCCGAAAAGTACCAAAATTGTCTGTGATTTCCTAATTGGGGGGATGCTTTGGAAATCTGGGGGTAACAGATGGAAGATGGTCCCTGAAGTTACCTTCGCATCTCATGCCGTCGGGTAAGAGGAAGGCCAATCAATCAATCAATCATATTTATTGAGTGCTTACTGGGTGCACAGCAATGTACTAAGACTTGGGAGAGTACAATATAACAGTATTGGTAGACATGTCCCCTGTCCATAGCGAACTTACAGCCTAGACAGGGAAGCAGATGTTAATATAAGTAAATAAATTAAAGATAAAACAATTAATAATAATGGTATTTGTTAAGCGCTTAATATGTGCCAAGCACTGTTCCAAGCGCTGGGGTAGATACAAGGTAGTCAGGTTGTCCCATCTGGGGCTCACAGTCTTAATTCCCCTTTTACAGGTGAGGCACAGAGAAGTGAAGTTGACTTGCCCAAAGTCACCCAAATGACAAGTGGTGGAGCTGGGATTAGAACACATGACCTCTGACTCCCAAGTCCAGGCTCTTTCCACTAAGCCAGGCTGCTTCTCTGGTACTGCTTCACAGTACCGAAGTGCTGTGGAGCTGGGGAGGAGGAATAAAAGGTGCAAATCCAAGGGTAAGGATGGCGCAGAAGGGGTTGGGAGAAGAGCAAAAGAAGGCTTAGTCAGGGAAGGCCTCTCAGAGGAGATGTGCTTTTAATAAAGCTTTGAAGGTGGGGGCTGATATGAAGAAAGGCGTGTGTTCCAGGCCAGAGGCAGGACTTGGGCAAGAGGTCGACAGCAGGATGGACGAGATTGAGGTACATTGAGCAGGCTGGCGCTAAAGGAGTGAAGTTGTGCAGTCTGCGCTGTAGTAGAAAAGCAGTGAGGCGAAGTGTGGAGGGCAAGATGATTTAGGGCTTTAAAGGGAGAGATTTAAATGAGGGAGGGGTTAGAGCAGGGCGACTGTCAGAAAGGAGAAGGTGAGGTGAAGTGAGAGGGACCATAGTGGAGAGAAAGAAGGAAATGGGACCCTGCTCTCCTCAAAAGTGCCTCAAGGAATTTTATAAGAATGGCAGCAGGCCTGAGGTACTGCAGGATTATGGGACTCAGGTGTACACGTTGATGATGAAGGTGGTGCACAAATTGTGTCGCTGCTGTATCCTCACTGTAGTCAACATTTATCTATCCATCAGACATTCAGGGATATTTCATTCTTTCATTAAATTGTATTTATTGAGGGCTCATTGCATGCAGAGCACTGTACTAAGCGCTTGGGAGAGTATAATATAACAATAAACAGATACATTCCCTGCCCACAGCGATTTAGTACACACTGTGGAGGAATGTACTCTCCCAAATGCTTAGTACAGAGTTCTGCACACAGAAAGTGCTCAATAAATATGAATGAATGAATGTATTATTCCGCTGCCTTTTAGGAATTCAGATTTCTTTCCTCTGGATCTCTGCTTGGACAATGCCACTTTGGACCAATAATGGGGGAACCTAGCCTGGAATGTAGGAAGGACCAAAGCTGGGGGATCAGTGACCCCTGGGTGACCGAGCAGGAAGGGGGAACCTAGAGAAGCAGCATGTTGTAGTGGAAAGAGCACGGTCCTGGGTTCCAATCCTAGTTCAGTCAGTTGCCAATTGCAATCCAATTGGCTTGTATCCACCCCAGTGCTTAGAACAGAGTAGGCAATTAATAAATACCACTAAAAAAGTCCAAACTAATGTAAGATCTCTGATTCAGCTTGTACTCTCCCTACCCTCCTCCAAGTTTGATTTGCTCCCCAGGTTTTCTTGGGGTTCAGGTTGGGAGGGTGAAACTTGGAACTGGTACTAAAGTGAGGGTTGAGTTACTCTGAATGTGGGTTGGGGTAGAGGCATCCACAGTGGGCTGTTTGGCTTGGGGCACTCTCTCTCACTTGCTTGGGGGGAAGGTCTGTGGCCCTTGGGTTCCCCAAAGTCATTTGTTACCCTAGGACAGCTAATAGGGAGATCCGATTCATTGTACAGTCAGATAATAATAATAATAATAATAATAATAATGGCATTTGTTAAGTGCTTACTATGTGCCAGGTACTATACTAAGCACTGGGGTGGACACAAGCAAATCCCTGTCTCACAATCTCAATTCCTATTTTACAGATGAGGTAAATGAGGACCAGAGGAATGAAGTGATTTGCTCAAGGTCACACAGCAGACAAGTGGCAGAGCTAGAATTAAAACCCATAACCTTCTGACTCCCAGGCCCGTGGTCTATCCAGCAGCAGCGTGGCTTAGTGTAAAGAGCCTGGGCTTGGGAGTCAGGATGTGGGATCTAATCCAGGCTCCACCACTTAGCTGTGTGAATTTGGGCAAGTCACTTAACTTCTCTGTGCCTGAGTTACCTCATCTGTAAAATGGGGATTAAGGCTGTAAGCCCCACATGGGACAACCTGATTACCTTGTATCTACCCCAATGCTTAGAACAGTACCTGGCACATAGTAAGCACTTAACAAATACTATCATCATCATTACTATGCCATGCTGCTTCTCTATAACCTGGGGATTTTGTTCCTGAAAAACTCCATATTGAAGAAAATTTGCATTGTTGCCCACCAAACCTGATCACCTCCCTCAACACTTGGATACAATTGTTTCTTCTGACACAATCTTGCCCTGCCCAGAAAGACTTTTTTTTAAAATGGTTTTTGTTCAGGGCAAATGATGGGCCAGGCCCACTACTAAGCCTTGGGGTTGATAAAAGATCATCAGGTTGGAAACAGGCCATATCCCACACTTGTCAGAAGAACATTCCTAAATTCTGCCTGCACTTTCTAGCCAAAATGTGGAGCGAAGACACGTTATGTCGGAGCTGATGACCGTGTCTCAAAATCTGAGGGAGGGGGTGTGGAAGGAGCCAGATCTCTTCGCTTCTAAGTTTTCATCCCTTGAGTCCGAGTTCCATTTTGTGAGCAGCTGCTCTTACTACGTAGGGACACAAATAGGACTTTGCTTAAGGCAAGGAGTCAACTAAGGGCTTTGGGAATTATCAGAATACTCTTTGAGGGTTTTTTAGGAGTCACTGTGAGGAAAGAATTTCAGGAGCTAAAGATGGAAACACTTACTGTACTTGGAAAGTGGCCATTTTCCTGCATAGTCATTCATTCATGTTTCCTGAGCCTCTTGCAGTGTCCCTGATGTCCTCAGGTTAGCCAAGTGCTTTTTGGAGACTTGGGGGTTGCTCTTAAGCATTCATGGGGTCCCGTAGGCTCTATTTAAGAGCATCTTGTCTATCCTGATCCCAATTCACTCATTCAGTCATATTTAATGAGTACTTACTGTGTGCAGAGCATTGTACTAAGTGCTTGGGAGAGTACAATGCAACAGTAAACAGACACATTCACATTCCCTGCCCACCACGAGCTTAAAGTCTAGATGTGGGGTGAGGGGGAGACAGACATTAATGAAAATAAATAAATTACAGATATGTACATAAGTGCTGTGGGCCTGGGGATGAACAGCAGAAGCAAGTCGGGGTGACGCAGAAGGGAGTGGGAGAAGAGGAAAGGGGGGCTTAGTCAAGGAAGGCCTTTTGGAGGAGATGTGTCTTCAATAAGGCTTTGAAAGAGGGGAGAGTCACCGTCGGTCGGATTTGAGGACGGAGAGCGTTCCAGGCCAGAGGAAGGACGTGGGTGAGGGGTTGGTGGCAAGATAGATGAGATTGAGGCACAGAGAGAAGATTGGCATTAGAGGAGTGAAGCGTGCGGGCTGGGTTGTAGTAGGAGAGTAATGAGTTGAGGTAGAAGGGGCCACATGGTGGACTGCTTTAAAACCATTGGGGAGGAGTTTTTGTTTGATGCAGAGGTGGATGGGCAACCACTGGAGTTTTTTGAGGAGTGGGGAAACATCCTGAATGTTTTTTTAGAAAAGTGATCTGGGCAGCAGAGTGAAGTATGGACTGGAATAGGGAGAGACAGGAGGTTGGGAGGTCAGTAAGGAGGCTTAATGCAGTAATTCAGATGGAATAGGATGAGTGATTGTATTAACTGTGGTAGTGGTTTGGCTGGAGAGGAAAGGGAGGATTTTAGCGATGTTGTGAAGGTGGGACCGACAGGATTTAGTGATGGATTGACTATTGGATTGAATGAGAGAGGAGTCAAGGATAACCTCAAGGTTATGGGTTTGTGAGACAGGAGGGATGGTGGTGCCATCTGCAGTGATGGGCAAGTCAAGGGGAGTACAGGGCCGATCCCTTGTCCATGTCCTCCCTCAGACCTGGAATTCCCTCCACCCTCATATCCGACAATCCACCACCCTCCTAAAATCACATCTCCAAGAGGTCTTCCCTGAGGAAACCTTCATTTCCTCTCTCCCCGCTCCCCTCTGTGTTGACAATGAACTTGGCTTTGTGCCCCTTAAGCACATTTATACTCATCCCAGCCTCATAGTGCTTTATGTACATCTCCTTATACTCTACTGTTCCCTTACCTGTAACTTATTTTAATGTCTGTTTCCCCCATTCATTCATTCATTCATCCATTCATTCAGTTGTATTTGAGTGCTTACTATGTGCAGAGCCTTGTACTAAGTGCTCTGGAAAGTACAGTACAACAATAAACAGTGACATTCCCTGCCCACAACGAGCTCACAGTCCAGAGTGGGGAAGACAGACATCAATACAAATAAATAAAATGACAGATATGTACATAAGTGTTTTGGGGCTGGTAGGGGGGAAGAGCAAAAGGAAAAAAGGGTGACATAGAAAGATGTGAGAGATGAGGAAAAGTGGGGCTTAGTTTGGGAAGGCCTCTTGAAGGAAATGTGCCTTCAGTAAGGCTTTGAGAATGGTGGTTTGTTGGATTAGAGGAGGGAGGGACAGGGGCAGGACATGGGCTAGGGTTTGGTGGCGAGGAAGGCAAAATTGAGGCACAGTGAAAAGGTTAGCATTAGAGGAGGGAAGTTGATTCATTCAGTCGTATTTATTGCGTGCTTACTATGTGCAGGGCAATGGACTAAGCACCTGGAAAGTACAATTCGGCAACAGTGTACAGGCTTGGTTGTAGAAGGAGAGAAGTGAGGTGACGTAGAAGGAGGGTAGGTGATAGAGTGCTTTAAAGCCAATGGAGAGGGGTTTCTGTTTGATTCGAAGGTGGATGGGGAACCACTGGAGTTTTTTGAAGAGAGGAGTGATGTGTCCAGAGTGTTTTGACTATAAGCTCCTTGTGGTCAGGGATTGCATCTGTAATTTATATTATTGTTTGTCTCCCCACCCCAGACTGTAAGCTCGTTATGGACAGGGAATGTGTTTATTGTTCGACTGTTCTCTCCCAAGTGCTTAGTCCAGTGCTCTGCACACCTCAAGTGCTTAATAAATACCATTGCTTGACTGATCAGGGCAGGTAGAAGATGCAACTGTCCTCACTGATAGAGTGCTAAGAAGGTTGTGACTAACCCTAGTCCGAGAGCCTGGAAACTTCCTCTCACTCAATTCATTCATTCATTCAGTCCTATTTATTGAGCTCTTACTGTGTACAGAGCACTGTACCAAGTGTTTGGGAGAGTACAATACAATAATAAGCAGACACATTCCCTGCCCACAACGAGCTTATATCTCAGAGGGGGAGACAGGCATTAATATAAATAAATAAATGACAGATAGGTACATAAGTGCTATGGGGCCAGGATGGGAGATGAATAAAGGGAGCAAGACAGGATGATGCAAAAGGGAGTATAAGTATTAGTACTCTCCACATAAGTGTACTGAAGTTCTGGTTGTTTTTGCACCGAAATCCTTGTGTCCTATGTGTATTATCATGTTATCTCATGCGGAAGCGGCGTGGCCTAGTGGAAAGAACAGAGGCCTTGAAGTCAGAGGACCTGGGTTCTAATGCTGACTCCACCACTTACCTGCTGGGAGAACTTGGGCAAGTCATTTAACTTCTGTGCTCGGTTGCCTCATCTGCAAAATGGAGATTCAATCCCTGTTCTCCCTCCTTCTTAGACTGTGAGCCCCACGTGGAAACTGACTATCTTGTATCTACCTCAGTGCTTAGTACAGTGCTTGGCACATAGTAAGCCCTTAAGAAATTCCACAGCTACTGTTGTTATTATTCCTTGTCTGCTTGTCATCATTTTCCCCAAACCTTTATGTTGTAAGCCTTTTTTGTCCAGGAACCATGTCTTAGTCATTATCCATGTACCTTTCCAGCATTTAGTGCTTTGCCCATAGTAAGCATTAAAAGGTATAATAAATAATAATGTTCCAATTCTCCAAAGGGCTCTTGCAGTTTAAGTAGTAGATTTTTCTAATAATAATAATAGTAATAATTGTGGTGTTTGTTATTTGCTTACTATGTGCCAGGCACTGTACTAAGTGCTGGGGTGGATACAAGCAAAACCGGTTGGATACAGTCCCTGTCCCACGTGGGGCTCACAGTCTCAATCTCCATTTTACAGGTGAGGTAACTGAGGCCCAGAGAAGCAAAGTGACTTGCCCAAGGTCACACAGCAGGCAAGTGGTGGAGTCGGCATTAGAACCCATGACCTTCTGACTCCAGGCCTGTGCTCTAGCCAGTACGCCACGCTACTTAAGCATAGGCAGCATTGAGGGGAAACTATTAAGTCAGAATGTCCATTGTAACTTACTAAAGGATTCTGCAGATTGCATGAACCAATTTTCAGTGGTTTGGGATAGTGAGGGACAAAGATGAGGGTCTCAACATCACGAGCATCAGCTATGAAAAGTTTTGTGGGAATTGAATTCTGTCTTTAATATTTATCTCAATATGCTGTATATAAACCTCAGGTAGAAAAACGTTCTTTAAGTGGTAAACAGTAATTCACTCATATATATTGAGTGCTTACTATGTGCAGAGCACTATACTAAGTGCTTGGGAGAGTACAGTCCTTAATCCAAAGGTACTCCTCTCATTCAGTTTTCAGTGTTGCAGAACTTGCATACTGTGTCAATATTTATGCATAATAGCTCTCAGAAGTCCAGCTGAGGCTGGGGAGGAGTTTCCTTTTCACCATTTCTCCAGTAACTGCTCAATAAATACAATTCAATGAATGAATGAACTTTAGGAACAGAGCGGCCCAGTGGATAATAATAACAATAATAATTGTGGTATTTGTGATATTTGCTTGTATCCACCCCAGTGCTTAGTACAGCATCTGGCACATAATAAACCCTTAACAGATATCACAATTATTATTATTACAGTGCTTGCCACAAAGTAAGCGCTTAACAAATACCATAAGAAAAAATTCAAGGCAACTTTTGGAATTGTCACCTTGGTTTTAGTGGATTTTTAAAATGTTGAGCACCGACCAGCATCTCTGGCCTCGCAGGGCAGTGGAGAGACAGCAACATAATCCCAAACAGTGTTTAGGGAGAATATAAATATACTGATTCTAACAAGAGGGGCTTTAAACAGCATTGTCTTGCTAGTCCAGTGCTAGCCGATCTGTCGCCGTTTGGGGCACGTGACTTATTTTCTTTGTGGCTCAACAAGGAGGAGCTGTTGTAGGAGAAGGAAAATATTCTGCCAGTCTAATTTTAGAACTGGGCAGTCTCTGCCTTTGGGAGGATCCTAGCAAGATTTTATATTTATTTCAAATGAGTGGATGGTAATAATAATGATTGTGGTATTTATTAAGTGCTTTCTATGTGCTAAGTACAGTTCTAAGCACTGGAGTAGGTACAAGTTATTCAGGTTGGACACAGTCCCTGTCCCACAAGGGGCTCACAGTCTAAATAGAGATTAAGGTTTAATTCCCATTTTAGAGAGAAAGTGACTGAGGTACAGAGAAGTGAAGTGACTTACCCAGAGTCACATAACAGACATGTGTTAGAGCTAGGATTAGAACCCTGGTCAATTGACTCCCAAGCCCATGCTGTTATCCACTAGACCAGGCTGCTTCTCTAATGTTTGGCTTTTCACCTTGTTGCTGTCCATCTTCTTTGCTCTGAGTTCTCACTGTCTCTTTCTCTCCCTTTCACTTTGTGTCCCATTTGCCCAATTTAGATCATGTGCTCTTTAAGTATAGGCTGAAGCTCTGATTCTGCATTCAGTAGAGTGCCTGCAACACAGCCGTGCACTGATCAGAAGCAGTGTGATTTAGTGGAAAGAGCAAGGGCCTAGGAGTCAAAGGAACTGGGTTCTAATCCCAGCTCTGCCACTTGCTTGCTCTTGGGCAAATCACTTCACTTCTGTGCCTCAATTTCCTCACCTGTAAAAATGTGGTTCTGATGCCTGCTTTTCCTCATACTTAGACCGTGACCCTCACTGTGTCCATCCTCAGTAACTTATGTCTACTCCAGCGCTCAGAACAATTCCGGACACATAGTAAACGTTGACCAAATATCATAAAAAAATTATGGTGGTTGTCGTTATCGTTCTTAACCCGATGGAAAAAAATGAAATCCTGATCATGGCTGTCGCTCCATCCGCAGCTTGACGTTCGGGAGGAGACCAGTAGCAATAAGGATCTCAAAGTCCAGTGCGACGAAGAGGAGCTGAAGATTTACCAGCTGAACATTCAAGTCCGGGAGGTCTTTGCAAACCGTTTCACTCAGATGTTTGCCGACTATGAGGTCTTTGTCATCCAGCCCAGTCAAGATAAGGAGTCCTGGTTCACCAACAGGGAGCAGATGCAAAACTTTGATAAAGTGAGTGTGAAAAGCCACCCTGGGCCTCTTTGAATAGGAGAGGAAATATATAGCTTTCCTCTCGAGGAAAACAGGAAGCATAGGTAGCTTTATTTACATACTGGGGAGGCCAGAAGAATTTTTAGAATGTAGGTCGATCATGCGTCATGGTTTATTTCGGAGAGACCTGGGTTTTTGTTGGTTACCCTGGCAGTTTTACTGGACACTACCTTGGCTAAACTGGGCAAGCCTGTCTAGCACCAATCCCCAGCTGCACTAGCTCCCCTTAAAGGCTGAATCTCCCAAGTTCAGCCAGAGCCTGCTCAGTACATACTCAGTGTACGTTCCACAGCATTCTGCAATGGAATATGGGCTGCCCAGACTGCTTCTGGGGACTAGAATGTCATATTCTGGGCCTGGAAGTCAGAAGACCCGAGTTCTAATTCCTACTCGACCACTTGTCTGCTGCGTGACGTTGGGGGCAGGTCACTTCGCTTGGCTGTGCCTCCATTCCCTCACCTGCAAAATGGGATTCAATACCTCCTCTCCCGTCTACTGAGACTGCAAGCCCTATGTGGGGCCTCATTGTCATGTATCTATCCCAGCGCTTAGCACAGTGCCTGACCAACAGTAAGCTCTTAACAAATACCCCTATTATTACTATATTCTCTTTGCTCCAAAACACCCACTCCCCTCTCTCCTGTCCCAGTTACCAAGAGAGAAAGCATAGGGGTGTAAGTTTGGGCTGCTGTCCCAGTGCCCCAGTTTTCAAGCAAAAGAATTTGGTCGGCCTGTATTAGAATGCGACTTGTGCTTTCTGGTTCTTGTAAAACCCTTGTAAATGGCAGTGTTGAACCTGCTAATGGATAGTGGCCTCTAGCCTGTGGCCTCTTGGTTATTGGTCAGGCTAACCCAGCACGGTTGAATGTTCTGCCAGTCAGTCATGTTTATTCAGTGGTTATACTGTGCAGAGCAGTGTTCTAAGCACTCGGGAGAGAACAACGCAACAACAAACAGTCACATTCCCTGCCCACAATAAGCTTTACAGTCAGAGGGGGAGACAGAGTAGCTGGGTGACTTGGGACCCCCGCAGTGGGAAATTTGGGGGTCTTTCTTTCCACCCCTTTTCAGCCCCTCTTGCCCGTTCCCATTCATACAGTTGGGACATGTTAACAGTGTCAGGCAGATGTGGTTTTATTATCAATTAATGGTGTTTATTGAGAGCTTCTAGTGTGCAGAGTACTGTACTATGTGCTTGGGAGAGTCTGATGTAACCGAGTTGGTAGACATGTTCCCTGCCCATAAGAGAGCGTACAGTCTAGAGGGTACATGGTGTGTGTGTGATAGCTTACAGTCTAGAGAATATGTAGTGTGCAGTGAATAGTATGTATGATATGTAGTTCTGTTTTGAGCAGACTTTTCATTTTGCTTTGCTCACTTCATGACTGAGCCCGTCACGTATGTTTGTCTCTGCTCCTCGGGGTGCGTCTCTGTATAACTGTTGGTATCTCTGTGTGATTCCACCTCTCTCTCTCTGGACCCCGTGTCTTTGTCTCTCCTCTGGTCGTTCCCACCAGGCATCTTTCTTATCAGACCAGCCCGAGCCCTACCTGCCCTTCCTTTCCCGGTTCCTGGAGACGCAGATGTTTGCCTCCTTTGTGGACAATAAGATCATGTGCCACGATGATGATGACAAAGACCCCGTGCTGCGGGTGTTTGATGCGCGGGTGGACAAGATCAGGTTGCTAAATGTCAGGACCCCCACCCTGCGGACATCTATGTACCAGAAGTGCACCACTGTGGATGAAGCAGGTGAGGTCTCTCCACCCCTCCTCCATTGGACCTTCTCTCTCCTAATAGTGATAAGAATTGTGGTATTTGTTAAGGCCCTACTTTGTGCCAGGCACTTTTCTAAGTCTGGGGTAGATACGAACTAATAGGGTTGGACAAAGTCCCTGTCCCATGAAGGGCTCATAGTCTTAATCCTATTTTACAGATGAGGGAACTGAGGCCCAGAGTATAATAATAATGAGAATTGTGGTATTTGTTAAGTGCTTACAATGTGCCAGGAACTATACTAAGCGCTGGTGTGGATACAAGCAAATCAGGTTGGACACAGTCCCTGTCCCACATGGGGCTCACGGCCTTGATCCCCATTTTACAGATGAGGTAACTGAGGCCCAGAAAAGTGATATGACTTGCCTAAGGTCACTCAGCAGACAGGTGGCAGAGTCAGGATTAGAACCCAGGCCCTTGCTCTATACACTAGGCCATGCTGCTCCTCCCCTTCTCTGTACGTCCCAGGTTTGGATCGGTCTGATTTGACCCCTGTAGTTCAGAGTCAGTGTCCTATGTGAGAAGGAATTCTGACCTGGAACTTCCTCCCCCTCCATATGCAACAGTGCACCACTCTCCCCACCTTCAAAGCTTGTTTAAAATTACATCTTTTTTTTATGGTGTTTGTTGAACACTTACTATGTGCCAGGCACTCTTCTAAGCACTGGTATAGATACAAGATAATTTGGACAGAGTCCATCTTCCACACGGGGCTCACAGTTTTAATCCCCATTTTACAGATGATGTAACTGAGGCCCAGAGAAGTGAAGTGAGTTGTCTAAGGTCATATGGCAGACAAGTGGTGGAGCCAGGATTAGAACCCTGGTCCTTCTGACTCCCAGGCCCATGCTTTATCCACCAGGCCATGCTGCTTCTCCTGCATCTTTTCCAAAAGGCTTTCCCTGATTAAACCCTCTTTTCCTGTATTCCCTCTCCCTTCTGCATTGCCTGTGGTCTTGGATCTGGCCCCTTTAAGCCCCTGATATTCACCATTCCCTCAGCCCCTCAGCACTTATGTACATTTCTGTAATTTATTTTATATTAATGTCTGTCTCCCTCTCTAGGTTGTAAGCTCCTTGTGGAACATGCCTGCCTACTCTTTTATATTGTACTCCCCCAAGTGCTCAGTACAGTGCTCTGTACAGAGTAAGCCCTCAATAAATATCATCGATTTGATAAACGTGAGAGCAGGGATCGTCTCTGCCAACGCTATCATATTGTACTCTTCCAAGGGTGTAGTATAATGCTCTATACAGAGTAAATGCTCAATAAATACCATTGATCGATTAATTAATCCCCATGTTACAGATGAAGAAACTAAGGCACAGAGAAGTGAGGTGACTTGTCCAAGATTACACAGCAGTCAAGTGACAGGACTAGGATTAGAACCCGGATCCTTTAACTCCCAGGCCAGTGCTCTTTCCATTTGTCCACATTGCTTCTCGAAGTGAAAAGAACTTTGACTGGAGGCATTTGGAGGGAGCACAATTAATCAATGAAGCAACCAATTGTATTTCTCCCACTCTGTAGCGTGATGAGGCGAAAATTCTTTTCTCCATTTGCTCCCCGGTTGGCACTAAAACTCAAGCACTCATTCACCTTGCCCCCTCCTACCTCACCTCCCGATTCTCCTCTACAGCTCAGCCCACATCTTCACTCCTCTAATGTCAGCCTTCTCAGTGTACATCCATCTCACTGCCCACATCCTACATCTGGCCTGGAATGCCCTCCCTCTTTATATCCAACAAACAATTACTATCCCTATCTTCAAAGCCTTATTATATAGGCCTTCCCTGACTAAACCCTTCTTTCCTCTTCTACCTCTCCCTTCTGCATCTCTTTGACTTGCTTCCTCTATTTATCCCCTCTTCCATCCCCACTGCACTTATGTACATTTCTGTAATTTTATTTATATTAATGTCTATCTCCCCCTCTAGACTGTAAACTCACTGTGGGCAATGTGCCTGTTATATTATTCCACTGTACTCTCCAAAGTGCTTAGTACAGTGCTCTGCCCACAGTAAGTGCTCAATAAATACAATTGACTGACTGATTAGCAAGGCCTCAGTATTGGAGGGTGACCACTTGTCCCATACCCCTCACTGAGGCTCCTTGTTCCCATTGGTGTCTTGTCCAGAGAAGGCCATTGAGATGAGGCTGGCCAAGATCGACCACACGGCTGTGCACCCCCACTTACTAGACATGAAGATTGGGCAGGGCAAGTACGAGCCGGGATTCTTCCCCAAACTGCAGCCGGACGTGCTGTCCACCGGCCCGGCCAGCAATAAGTGAGTGCCCTCTGAGAGACTCCTGGGTGGGCCCATGGAAAGGAGGCGGGAGGGGCTGGAGAAGCAGCATGATGCCGGCAGGGGCCCAGATCAGGTGGACGGAGCTACCCAGTGACTCCAGCGGGATCCTCCAGCCTGCCCCGGTGGTATGGAAACAAAGTGGGAAAGACCTTCCAGATAATTCAGATCATTTACGGTTCCAGGCAAGAACCCGGCTAATACTAGTGGCCATCTGGTCGGGTTCTAGCTGTGCAGATTAGCGTGGGTTCTTGGGCCCAAAAAGAGACCAGCCTGGGGGACCAAAAAGAAACCTAATCATCAGCTGGGGTCCACCCTGTGGGCACTGTACGTTTTTCCTCTTCAGGAGGGTTGTGAGAAGTGCTGTTTCCCTGTTGGGGCTTGGGCCTAACATTTTCACAGACCATTTGCTGCAGTTGGTTCTATCCCAGGCAGATGACAGCAATAAAACCCTGAATGTGTATAACCCATTTTATTTTCCAAAGCACTTTCACATTATTAATAATAATAATAATAACAATAATAATAATAATGGTATTTAAGTGCTTACTGTGTGCCAAGCACTGTTTTAAGCCCCGGGGTAGATTTTTCTCTTCACCACTTTACTCTGAGTAGGTATAATTCTCCTCATTTTACAGAGGAAGAAACTGAGCCCCTGAGGGGGACACTTGAAGGGTCAAGTGTCTTGCCGGAGGTCACACAGCAGGCAGGTGGTGGAGCCGAGACCAGACCCTGAGTCCTGGACCTCCCCCCCAAACTCAGGTCCAAGCTGTTTCCACCCCACCGCACTGGGCTGCCCTCCTCTTGTTCTGAGCCTCCTGCTGCCAACCCCCCATTGACCCCTTTCCCCACCTAGACCTCCAGGCGGTCCCTAACTCCTGTCTCATTTGCACTAGGTGGACGAAGAGGAACGCACCCGCCCAGTGGAGGCGGAAGGATCGGCAGAAGCAACACACGGAGCATCTACGCCTGGACAACGATCAGAGGGAGGTGCGAGCTTGTTGGAAACGACAGTATGGGCTTTTAGTGCAGCCCCCCCACCCTGGTGGGAAGGGCCAGATCAGTCTCCCTTTGGTGGGCAATCTGAGGACTTTCAAAATCCCAACTTGGAAATCCAAGTCAGTTTCCAAGGCCGGGAATGTGGCAGGATCTAATAATAATTGTCGTATTAAGCACTTAATGTGTGCCAAGCACTGAGAAGCAGCATGGCACAGTGGATAGGATGTAGGCATGTGGGAGTCAGAAGATCATGGGTTCTAATTCTGGCTATGTCACTTGTCCAGTGCTTAGAGGACCTGGGCTCTAATCCCGGCTATGCTACTTGCCTGCTGTGTGACCTTAGCCAAGTCACTTCACTTCTCTGGGCCTCAGTTACCTCATCTGTGAAATGGGGATTGAGACCGTGATCCCCACATGGGACAGGGACTGTGTCCGAACCGATATGCTTGTATCCACCCCAGTGCTTAGTACAGTGCCTGGCACATTGTAAGTGCTTAACAAATACCACAATTAATATTATTTACTATTGCTAAGAACAGGGATAGCTACAATACAATTAGGTCAGACACAGTCCCTGTCCTACATGGGGCTCATAGTCTAAGCGGGTTAGGAAGCACATCTTTAATTCCTATTTTCAGACAAGGAAACTGAGGCACAGAGAGGTTCAATTGTCTTGCCAGGGTCACACGGCCAGCAAGCGGCAGAGCCGGAATTAGAACTCAGGCCTCCTGATTCTCAGGCCCTTGCTTTCCCCAGTGGGCAATGCGACTTCTTGACCTGATCTTTAGGTCAACCCATTGGCCCTCCATGTTCTCTGTCTCTCAAAGATAGCAGCAGTAGCAGGTTTCCTGTTTATTGGATGCTGTTTGCAACTCCTCAAGGGACCCATTCTTGAAACAAGGAAAGGATTTTGTCTCCTGCAACTCTCTTCGTCTCTGAGTTTCAGAAGGGTCAGGATTCTGCAGTTCGCATTTTGCAGGACCCGTCTTTTTTTCTGCCCTGTTCTGAGACCTTTATTTTAAGCAGTAAATCTGATTTAGTTTTGGAGACCTGAGGAGAAAAGGTTACTAAGTGAAGAGACGAAGCCAAAGCCCCTTCTTTGTCCCTTTAGTCCTCGATCTCTGTAATTCAGGGTAACTTGATTGCTGCCCTGTAATTAAGATTGAATCACAGTTTCCATTATAAGCCTCAAGATAAAAGGGCTTCCCAGCTTAGTTGTGAAAACTGGAGACTGACCTTGGCAGTGTACTTGACAAAAATAGCCCTTGGATTCATCCAGTTTTGATTCAGATGAAAATGGAATACACTGATGGGTTTTCACACTATTCTCCAAAGGCTGCTTGGGTTTTGTCGGGGGCTAGGAGAAAGATAATTCCATTTTGACTTGGGGATTTTTCTTTTGAGCAAGAAATTAAAACAGGAAGCAGAGAAACAGCGAGGCCTAGTGGATAGGGCACAGGCCTGGAAGTCAGAGGACCTGGACTCTAATCCCGGCTATGCTCTTTGCCTGCTGTGTGACCTTAGCCAAGTCACTTCACTTCTCTGGGCCTCAGTTAGCTCATCTGTAAAATGGGGATTAAGTCTGTGAGCCCCAAATGAGACAGGCACTGTGTCCACCCGATTTGGCCGTATCCACCCCAACGCTTAGAACAGCGCCTGGCACATAGTAAGCACTTAGCAAATACCATCATTATTATCATTATTTATTTATTTATTTATGCGGAATATGGACTGTGTCCAAGCTGATTATCTTATATCTCCTCCAGTGCTTAGTAAAGCAGTGCTTACTCCAGTGCTTAGAGGACCTGGGCTCTAATCCCGGCTATGCTACTTGCCTGCTGTGTGACCTTAGCAAGTCACTTCACTTCTCTGGGCCTCAGTTACCTCATCTGTAAAATGGGGATTAAGACTGTGAGCCCCACCTGGGACAATCTTATAACCTTGTGTCTCCCCCAGCGCTTAGGATAATGCTTGGCACATAGTAAGTGCTTAACAAACACCATTATTAGTAGTAGTAGGAAGCATTTAGCATTAAAAAAAAAAGGAAATTGTTTCATAAAGCTCAGCTGATGGGGTTCAGGAAATTTTGAGTGGCTCACAGCAACTCACAGCCCAGTCTCAGAGGCTGTTAGACAGTCATATTTATTGAGCGCTTACTGTGTGCACGGAGCACTGTAATAAGCACTTGGGAGAGTTAAATTAAACACTAAACTGAGAAATTCCCTGCCCACAGCAAGCTTACAGTGTGAAGGGTTAGCCTTCAGAGGGATGGCCCGCCAGACCAGCTCTCTCCCCCTCAATCCCACCCCTCCATCTGGAGCCCTTATTGCCTCAGGCAACTTAATGGTCCAGTTCACTCTTTCAAAAGTTCAGGGCCGAAACTTGTCGTTCCGGTTGTGTTCGGTTATAAACATTGCATGGCATGTGCAGGTTGCAGACTCCAAAATTGAGAGTTCAGGCACCCTTTAGAACCTGGTGTCTTTGTCTTCTGCTCTAACCTCTCTCTCCTGTTTCCCTGCATGCCTTCCTTCTCCTCCTCTTGCCTGCCCTACTCTTGTTTCATGCTGTGGGCTCTGTCCGGCCAGCGGTTGGACTTTTCCGCTCCCAAGCTTCAGATGCAGTTTTATTTAGCACGGAGCCAGCCCGGGTGGTCTTTCAGGTCCTCTCTAAAACCGATGTCCGACCTTTACCTGGTATGTCAAGGGGTGGCCTGGTGCGGGATCCGTCCACAGCCTCCAGGTGGATGGGTTTAGCTAGCCGGGGGTGTCCAAGAGCTTCCAAAAGGCTGTGGGGCTGGGTTAAAATGGAAGGGAAACCTTGTGTCCAGTCAGCAGCCTTCTCTCTGAAAACCCCTTGCTATTGGACAGTGTGAAGGATTTTGCCACTCCATTCATTCACTCAATAGTATTTACTGAGTGCTTACTGTGTGCGGAGCACTGTACTAAGCTCTTGGAAAGTACAATTCGGCCGCAGATAGAGACAGTCTCTACGCAACAACAGGCTCTTCTTGAGTGGACTGCCCCTCATGGCTCACCAAATGAGAAGCATTATGGCCTAATAGACAGAACACAGCCTGGGAGTCAGAAGGACCTGGGGTTCTAATCCCGGCTCTGCTACTTGTCTGCTGAGTGACCTTGGGCAAGTCACTTCACTTCTGTGCCTCATCTGTAAAATGGGGATTAAGACTGTGAATCCCATTGGGGATGTTGACTGTGTCCAACCTGATTAGCTTGTATCTTACCCCGGTGTTTAGTACAGTGCCTGGCACATAGTAATGCTTAACAAATACCATAAAAAAAAGACATCTATCAAATTGTATTTATTGAGTGCTTACTGTGTGCAGAGCACTGTACTAAGCTCTTGGGAGAGTACAATATAACAATATGACAGGTATATTCCTTGCCCATAATGAGCTTACCATCCTGCTGTTAAATGACTGCCGTCGTCGCTCCCCTTCCACATTGGCCTTCCCAGGGTCCGCTGCTCTCTCCCGCTTTCACATTGCTTTTTAGCCTGCCCCAGGAAAGCCTCTGCTTCAAGCCCTCGCCTGCCATGGTGGCATAGTGTCTCCGAGAAGGCCATAGCGGCCCAGCCCTCTCCCAGGTTCCCCCAAGATCCTGGAGCTCCCCCTTCCCGTTTTAAGTGGATAGATTTGTAGGAACCTGCCGTCCCTAGGGGCCCCCTGTCTCTGAAGCATCGTGGAATCAATCAGTTAATCAACAAATGGTATTTATTGAGTGCTTACTATGTACAGAGCACTGTTCTAACCACTTGGCAGAGGACAACAGAAGTAGCAGAAACGTTCCCTGCCCTAACAAGCTTGGAATGGGAAACAGCGAGCCCTAGTGGAAAGAACACGGGCCTGAAAGCCAGAGGACCTGGGTCCTAATCCCGGCAGTGTTCGGTGACCATGGGCAAGGCCCTTAATTTTTCTGTGCCTCAGTTCCCTCATCTGCAAAATAGGGATTCAATACCTGTTCTCCCTCCTGCTTACAATGGGAGCCCCATATGGGACCTGATTATCTTGTTTCAAATCCAGCACTTCGTACGGTGCTTGGCACATAGTAAGTTCTTAACAACTAAATATCATTATTACTATTATTATTATATAATTGGGAGGTGGAGCCGTGTCAAAGCCAGCGATTTCTTTGATATCCAAAGGTCTCCATATCCTCTCTCTCCCCCGGCCCCAGCCCTCATCGTGACTTTGCCCATCTCTCAATTCAGAAGCCAGTTGCTGCCTCTTGAGTTAGCTGCCAGGAATAGTCCTCCCTAGATGCACCATCTGATATAGTTAAAGCAAAAGAAAAAATGAAAAGAAAGATGTGCTGTGTGGCAGTGAAAGGATTCAAGGAGGGAGTATTAGAGGGCTCAGCTGATGGGGCAGCGGGAAGGGAGGCAAGTCCCTCTATCCAGTGCCGTCATGTGCTGTGGTGTCTGTTGCTTTGACTTGACGTGAATGCTAATTTTAGCCTCCTGGTTCAGTTGCTGCAATCTAGTAAAGGCTGCCAGCGTCTCCTCTTGATTGTTCTATTATCCGATGGGTGATTGCATAGCGCTCTTGTGACACTTTAAATTAACGAGTGCGGCACACCTGGAAATTAATTCTCGTTCCCATCCCCTTTGAGGTAGGTTTGTGTGATCGTCAGTAGGCCAAGAAATATTATTTCTACTAGATAGGCCCTCCCACCCTCCCTGCTGATTTTGGGGGGGAGGGAAAGGGGGGAATATTAGGGGGGTGGGGGTGGGGTGGGGGTGGGGTGGGGGTGGGTTAAAATTAAAGTGACAGTGCCCTCTAGCGGTCGGTCCCCTTCATCACCAGATGCTTTTGTGAACTGCCCTTCTGGAACTCAGGCCCCTGTGCTCAATGTGCTTTCATCGTTTCATTTTATTATTTATCAGAAATACATCCAGGAGGCCAGGAACCTTGGCAGCAACATCCGCCAGCCCAAATTATCGAACCTCTCACCATCCGTGATTGCGCAGACCAACTGGAAGTTTGTTGAGGGTTTACTGAAAGAATGCCGCAACAAGGTAAAGCGCTCCACGGCACCTGGCTGGCTTTTCCTGAGCGTGTTGCTGGGAAGTCGATCGGTGGTATTTATTGAGCGCTGATTGTGTGCAGGATAATGTGCTAAGCACTTGGGAGACTTCAATATAATGGAGTTGGTAATAATAGTAATAATAATGATGATGATTGTTAAGCACTTACTATGTGCCAGGCACTGTACTTAGTACAGTGCTGGGGTGGATACAAGCAAATCGAGTTGGACACGATCTTTGTCCCACGTGGGGCTCACTGACTCAATCCCCATTTTAAACCTGAGGTAACTAAGATCCAAGGAAGTGAAGTGACTTGTCCAAAGTCACCCAGGAGACATGTGGCAGAGCATGGTAGACATGTTCCTTGTCTACAACGGGCTTATGAACCTGGGCCAGCCTGGAGAGCCGATGACAGTTCTTTGCTTGATTTTCTCTGTTGATAAAAAGAGTTGCTCTCGGGAAGAAAATGAAACAAATGGGATGTCGGTTATTATCCCAGGATGCCTCGATCTTGCTAAGTCAGTCAGTGACTTTTATCGAGTGCTTACTGCGTGCAGGGAAAGTATAATTATAAGAGTTGGAAGAAGTGACCCCTGCCCATGAAGAGCTTATAGGCTACAGAGGAAGACAGATTTTAAAATAGATTAGGGATAAGGGAAATAGTTGAGTATAAGAATATTGACATAAGTGCTGTGCTGATAGGGTGAGTATCAAAATGCTTAACGGGGAGTGAGTCGACAGGGATTACATTCTCTTTCACTCATTTCGAGTTTCTTAACAAGGAGCACAGCTAACTTGCCTGTGCCTCAATTTCCTCATCTGCAAAATGGGTATTTAATACCTATTCTCCCTCCTATTTAGACTGGAAGTCCCCAGTGGGACCTGATTATCTTGATTCTACCCCAGCAGTTAGTGTACAGTGCATGGCATATAGTAAGTGCTTAACAATTTTTTATTATTATTATATAATTGGGAGGGTGGAGCCAGGTCAAAGTCAGCGAGTGAACAGTTCCAGGGGCTGTTTTTTAGACCAGTCTTAGTTGCTCCAGCCCCTTGGTTTGCCAGTTTGCGGTAATAATGGTAATGATAACTGTGGCAATTCTTTAGTGCTTAATTAATATTTACCAAGCACTGTACTAAGCACTGGGCTAAATACAAGACACTATCCCTGTCCCTCATGGGGCTTGTAGTCTAAGTAGGAGAAAGAACAGATATTTAATCCCCGTTTTACAGATTGAAGAACTGAGGCACAGAGAAGTAACTTGCCCAAGGTCACACTGGCAAATGGACCTGGGTCCTAATGCCAGCGCTGCTGTGTGACATTGAGCAAGTCACTTAACTTCTCTGTGCCTCAGGTGGCTCATCTGGAAAATGGGATTCAATTCTTGTACTCAGTTCATGCTTGGCACATAGTAAGCTCTTAACAAATACCACAATTATCATTGTTATTGTTATCATTATTACTGTCTCAGACCAAAAGTTTAAAACTAAGGCAGAAATGCAGTTGAGGAAACTGAGGCATAGAGAAGTTAAGTGATATGTCCCAGGTCACGTAGCAGGCAAGGGTTGGATCTGGGATTAGTCATTCATTCAATTGTATTTATTGAGCGCTTACTGTGTACAGAGCACTGTACTAAACACTTGGAAAGAACAATTCAGCAACCACTAGAGACAGTCCCTGCCCACAATGGGCTCACAGTCGAGAAGGGGGGAGACAGGCATCAAAACAAGTAAACAAGCATTAATAGCATCAATATAAATAAATAGAATTATAGTTATATGCACACCATTAATATAAATAAATAGAATTATAAATATGTACATATGTATACAAGTGCTGGAGTGGGAGAGGGTTAGAGCAAAGGGAACGAGCCAGAGCAATGGGGAGGGGAAGGGGAGCAGAGGAAAAGGGGAGCTTAGTCTGGGAAGAGATTAGAAGCCAGGCCTTCTGGCCCCTGGGCCCGTGCTTTTTATCCACAGCCACGCTGCTTCTGCTCTACATGCCTGTGCTGGGAGTGGTTCTTGAGGAAATTTTCTTTTTCTTCTGTTTTGAGCTCCTCCCAGCCTGCAAGAGGAGCCAACTGTGAGCACTGTGTTTACAAGCGTAACCAAGGATTAGAGCAGGGATTCTGCTGTCACAGGGGAGGTATGGCACTGACTCAGAATGATGGAGCTTGAGGGAGGTGTGGAGTAGTGAGATCAGCTAGTAAGGCCGAAGGCTGAGGGGTGTCAGGGGAGTTTGAATCACCCCAGCCAGAAGGGAATGAAGTCCCGAAGGATCGAGAAAGCACATGAGTAAGAAGAAAATTCCAGTATGTTCCCTCTGGTTCTTAGGTGGAATCGGATTGAAAGAATGCAGTCATGATTTTTCATATTCCCTCAACTGTTAAGGAGCTTATTGCCGAAGGAAATTTCTGAATCCAACGGGAGGTCACCGGATTGCAATGATTTGTGCGACTCTGCCTGCCTCTAGCAGTCAGATGGATCCGGGTCGTGATCTGTGTCTTGGGCTGCATACTAGGAGCTTCAGCTGGCTCTGCTTGGGTCGCTCTCAATCCACCCTCTGAATTCCAGACCAAGAGGATGCTGGTGGAGAAGATGGGCCGGGAAGCCGTGGAGCTGGGCCACGGGGAGGTGAACATCACTGGCGTAGAAGAGAACACTCTGATCGCCAGCCTCTGTGATCTGCTGGAGAGAATTTGGAGCCACGGCCTGCAGATCAAGCAGGTAAAAGCCACGCTACCCTAGCCTACGGGGAACTCACTCCATCTTATGCCCATTCCACCATTACTCCTCTGTGAAACATTTCCCACCAGAGACCATACATCCCATCTGCTCTTTTTTAAAGACAGCTCAATAGAGAAACAGGATCACCCATTATTTTAGATCCCCGTCTCTAAGAAATGCCTTCCGTTTAGTGATTGGGATGGGAATCTTCCTATGAGTGAAAAAGAAGGGAAGATGCCACAGGTTGCCCTGTTTGTTTGAGGGACTCCAAGTGATTGAAACAGAGATCAATCAATCAATCATATTTATTGAGTGCTTACTATGCGCTCAATACCGTACCATACTAAGCACTCAGGAGAGTACAGTACAAAAGACATAGTAGACACTTTCCTTGCCCATAACAAACTTACAGTCTAGAGGGGGAAGAAGGACATTAATACGAATAAATAATTTATAATATATATTTTAAAGATATGTATTTAAGTGCTGTGGGGCTGGGGATCGGTCAAATATCAAGTGTCTAAAGGTCACAGATTGAAGTACATAGACGATGCAGAAAGGAAAACGAGCCAGGAAACAGAGGCTTTAATCGGGGAAGACTAAGGGGTTCAACTTTCCTCTGAAGGAACTTGGAAATGGAAACGTTTCAAACACAGATCTCTGCTAAAGAAGAGGTGTATGGTTCAGTGGAAAGAGCTTGGGAGTCACAGGTCACAGCTTCTAATCTTGGCTCTTGTGACTTTGGGCAAGTCACTTAACTTCTATGTGCCTCAGTTACCTCATCTGTAAAATGGGGATTAAGACTGGGAGCCCCACATGGGACAACCTGATTACCTTGTATCCCCCCCAGTGCTTAGAACAGTGCTTGGCAAATAGTAAGCACTTAACAAATACCGTCATTATTATTATTATTATTGTTACTGCTCCTGTGTTCTGCATTCAAGTCGTGGCTAGTAGGATCCTTTTCTTCATTGACTTTAAATTTCTATCATCAAATTTGGTAGGGAAAAAATAAGGAATGCTAATAACTTCAATTTTCTGGCTTCTCACTGGGGAGGTTCATTCTTCCCATTTAGCAGGAACTGGTCAAGGTCACCACTCCCTGTTCAGGAGATAGTTCTTAAAAACGATGATCTTAATAAGAGATTTGTGCAATCCTTAAAATATGCCCAGCAATGTCCACAATGCAGAATATGATTTAGGTTATCAATTTTTTATTTTTTCTCTTTTCCATAATATGATGGAATGATGAGAGAGTAATTCACTGTAGAGCTTGCCTTCAAATCTAGCAAATCCGGTACTGAAAGGGAGGGAGGGGACTAAAAGCATAGTAAAACCTGCATCGGAAACTGCTTGAAATTTCTTCCTTGAAGTCACTGGGGCGTTGGGAAATCAATTGCTGGGTTACAAAGAAAGATGAGCATGGCTAGGAGCACATCATCATAAAGTATCCCTAGGGAGAATTGTGTTGGGCTTGGACAGACCCATCCAAGATCTGTAATCACAACATATTATTGACCCCATGAGGCTTACTTCATGGACATATTTTTTTTTTACTTTGAGAGGGACAACAACTGAGAGAACTTTTTCTGTGATTTTTGCTAATTGTTTTAGTTCAGGTTTCAGAAGGCAACGTTATTTACAGTGACCCTCCTGTGGGCATCTGTTTCAGGACTCTGATTTTTTAAATTTGTTTTTGATTCTTTATGACTTTCATTTTCTTGAAATCCAATGCTCCCCTTCAGTCTCACAGTCGAAATGGGAGGGAGAACAGAATTCCCCATTCTGCAGTTGAGGAAACTGAGGCATAGAGAAGTTAATTGATCTGCCCAAAGTCAGGCAGCAGGCAGTGATGAAGCTAGAATTAGAACCCAGGTCCTCTGGCTCCCGGACTTGTTCTTTATCCACTGCCATGCTGTTTCTGCTCTTCTCACATTTGTTGCCGGTCTGGTGGTGTCAAAATGTCTCAAGACAGATAGCCACCTATTTTAGAAGAATAAAGATGTTGTTCCTCTTTGAAGGCAGATTGTATTGTACTGTCTGTGCACTTTCTTGGGGTAGGTGGGCTGATAGAAAATATGTCTGGGCTGCTACTTGTTTGCAAGACTGTCTTAAGTCAGAAAGTTATTTTGGCAAAGCAGATCCAGCAAAGGCAGCTATTGTAGTGCAGTGTTCTTGTTTCTCATATAACACCACCTTCATCTTGCCCTCATCACCCAAGGTTTGTCTCATTTTGAGTGTCACAAACGTTTCTCTTTGTGAAGGTGCCTTGGTCTCTTTTTCTGACCTTCCCTCTTGTATACTACTTAGGATAGAAGCGGTTCTACTCTCATCCTAGAAGACAGAGCCCCAGTATACTCTGCTTCAACCCCGCTTTGGGCCTTTCAGACTCCTAGATGGCCAGCCCTACATAAGGTTAATGCTTTGGATTGATTGCAGATGTTGACAAAAGGGGCTGGACAATCTGCTGTGATAGAATCATCACAGGCCCAGTGAAGGAGAGCGCAGGCCAGGGAAATCTTGTCCAGGGACTCAGATTTCAGGGTGCCAGGTTCAGTTAGGGCCTTCCCAACTCTAGTCTTGCAGATAAGTACTAATCACTGACCAGCCTACCATCCCTCAAAGACTTCCCCAAACTGAACCACCACATTCTCTTCTGCTGTCCCTCTGTTCCTTCTCCCTCCCCGCACCTGCACTCCTGTCCTTGTCTCGATGGCTACCTGCAAGGAATTCCCTCAGGAATACCCATGGAGGAGCCCTTCCCCTCTGCCCATCCCATCATTTTGGTTAATTAATTACTCCCAGAGGGATACATTTCCTCTCCTCTGACCTACCCCATCTTCTTTTCCATTAGTTATATGTTATTTTAGCCATTTGTCCCAAGGCTGCTGCCCCACAGTGGGGGACGGAAGGGGTGACTTTTCCCGTATTTTTTTTTTATTTCAAAGCCATCTCAAGGGGAAAAGAACAGCCTGACTCGTGGTCCCAGAATGGCAGCCCCTGGTGGATTGGCCTATGAGATCTGCCTTGAGCCTCTAATGCAGCTGCTCTTTTTGCTCTCTCCTATGCTATCCAACCCCAGTCTTCTGCCCTCCCAGGCAGGAAGCCCCACTGTTATTCTTTGCTTATTGGCTCTCCTGAATATCACTGTTAAGAGAAGGCAGTGAATAATAATACTAATAAAAATAATAACAATAATAAGGGTATTTAAGTGCTTACTAGCTTACTGTGTGTCAAGGATTGTTCTGAGTGCTGGCATAGCTACAAATTAATCAGGTCGGACAAAGTCCCTGTCTCACATGAGGCTCACGGTCCAAGTAGAGCTCACTATTTATTAATAAACAGTATTACTGCTGCTATTAATACTAATATTAATAATGGTATTTGATCACTTACTATGTGCCAATCACTGTAATAACCACTGGGATATATACAAGATCATCAGATTGAATAGAGTTCCTGTCCCACAGGCTCACAATCTAAATGGGAGGGAAAGCTGGTATTGATTCTCCATTTGGCAGATGAGGAAACTGAGGCCCAGAGAAGTTAAGTGACTTGCCCAAGGTCACACAGCAAATGGCAGATCTGGGATTAGAACCCTGCCCATTAAGTGTACTCCTTCTGGTTTGGGAGTTACTCTTTCCATCCCTGCCGGGCCCAAAGAGCTGTTTGAATCTCGTGCCTCAGGGGATAGAGTAAGAGCTGTTTGGGCCACACTGCTTTCAAGAAACCCACCAACTGCCCTGCCAATTCTAGAGGCTGGAGGCAACACCAGTCTTTCTGCTCTGGAATCATTCAGAGAGGAGCCATCCTTGGCTAGTTCACTGGGAAAGTGATCCAAAATGGGACAGAGGACACCCATGACGCACAACAGTTGCCTGGTGCAATATTGCTTTAAAAAAGACCAGGCTTTTTTTATTTTTAACCAGGGACATAGTTTTCGACTTTCAAGAATGCTCTGTGTTGTAACTCTTTCAAAACTCCAGAAGGTTTATTGAAGGATTTAGTTCAACCAGATTGAGTTGGGTTTAAAACCAAATTTGAGTTAAGGGCAAACATTTCGCCCCAGAATGGCAGACCCTGGTGGATTTGCCTTTGAGATCTGCCTTGAATCTCTAGGGGCAAATAGTTATCCCTTTTTCCTCCACCAAACCTCTAACCCACTGACATTCTGTACCACTGGCCTGCAGCCATTTCTCCTGGCCCAGGCCAGTAGCTGTCTGTAAGCCTGTTCTGTAATAATAATAATAATAATAATATTTGTTAAGCACTTACTATGTACCAAGCACTGAATTAACTGCTGGGGAAGATTACAGGAAATCAGGTCAGATTCAGTCCCTGTCCCACATGGGCCTCACTGTCTTGATGGGGAGGGAGAGCAAGCATTTAATTCCCATTTTACAGATGAGGAAACTGAGGCACGTAGCAGGCCAGGTGGCAAAGCTGGGAATGGAACTCAGGTCTCCCGACCTCGAATCCTGTGTTCTTTCCACGAGGCCACACTGCTTTCCTGTATCCCACAGGTTTCAAGAAAGCCCCCAACTGCCCTGGAACCATGCTTTGATAAGCATCCAGAGCTTGTCAGAGTTTGCACTGTGATTTGAACTACTGCATATGTGACCAGTCGTGTTCTTCCTTTCTGTGAAAGAGAACGGTTGGGCGTTTTTCTTCCTGGAATGCTGGTCCCCTATCCTGGAAGTTCCCCTCCCAGGCTTGCCCTTTGGCTCTCCTTCCTGTAAATGGCGATGACAGCAAAGATCGTCAAAGCTCCATTTCCCCTACTCGTGTGAGGTGCACATGTGCTCACCAAGAATGGAACTGGCCCTCGCTCCTTTCAGCTGCCTAGGATTTTGGCCAAGCCACTGCAAAACACCCCACTCTACTTCAGGGAGATCAGCCTTTCTGCTTATAATGAAATTGACCCGTTACCTGAACATCCTCTTTAACTGTTGCACTTCGTTATTTAGAAACTCAGCCTATGTACCTATTCTCCTTCTCTGTGTTTCAGGGTAAATCAGCCTTGTGGTCTCACTTGTTACATTACCAGGAAAACAGGCAGAGGAGGCCAACGTCAGGAAGTTTAAGTACCTCAGGTAAGCTGTTTTGCAACGAGGGAAAAACCCCCTCTCATATTTGTGAAACCTCATTGTTACACAAAGGACTCCTAAATATATTTTGTCTTTTCAAATGCTAAACTCCACATTCTCCATGAAACAACACATAGGAAAATTCCTGGAATGTTATTGCGTGATTCCTATAATCTCTCGATGAACTAAGTAATAAATCTTACCGGTTTGTTTTCACTTAAAATTGGAATGCCAAATGGAAGGGAGCAATCTGTGTGGGAATAACTTCAGTTTTGTGTTTTCAGCCATATCCTCTTCCTCTGGGGATGTGTGTCTTTGCTTATCACAATTACAAATTGGGAATACAGTGCTCCTTATGAGTCAGAGCCATAAGCACTCCCCTGTCTCCTTTCCTCTCCATATGAACCATATCTTTCTGCACTGAAAAAGAAATCCAGAACAGGAACCCAGAATCCTACATAAGGAAGCTCAGAGCACCTCCCTGGGCCAGGAAGACAGCAGATAGGTTCTGTCCAGCTCATTCACTCAATCAGTGGTATTGACCGTTTCCTGTGTGCCAAGCACTAATCAGTGCTTAAAGGAAGCAGCGGGGCCTAGTGGAAAGAGCACAGGCCTGGGAGTATGAGGACCTGGGTTCTAATCCTGACTCCTCCACTTACTTGCTGTATGACCTTGGGCAAATAACTTACCTTCTCTGTGCCGTAGTTCTCACATCCTCAAAATGGAGATTCACTAACTGTTCTCCTTCCTACTTAAACTGTGAGCCTCGTGAAGGTCCTGATTATTTTGTATCTACTCCGGTGCTTAGCAAATACTATTGTTATTATTGTTGTATATAATAATAATAATAATAAGACCTGAGGAAGCCGAGGCCCGGGGACATGCTTACCGACACTTGGGCAGAAGAAGGATCCGAAACCTAGAATGCTCTTCTTGACTTTTATGTCGAGCTCATATTAGGAAAATGTCCTGCTATAAATATCCACTGAGTCAGACTTCTCAGTTGTTGTGAATATTTTCCCATCATCATTTCTGTTATTGCTATTATTGATCTTTTCTGGGAATTTCAGTAGCCTCTGTCACAACAGTCCTTTGACCCTTCCTTGGCTTTTTATACTATGCACTGTATCTCTCAGGGTTCATATCTGAACCTCAGTAACTTTTACACCGCTGAAGGGGCAGAAAGAAATGCACTGTTTTGGCAAGTGTCCCCCCCTTCATTTTTCAAGCTTGTAAAATTTCCCCATTTACCCTTTTGGTGCTCAGTTTGCATTCAGCTGTTAGTACTTAAACAGCTGGATTTGCATTTCTGTGGATCCAGATCTATGGAAAGTAGATCATTTGCCCTCGTTGCAGGAATCCTTCTCGATTCAGAACGGAGGAAGTCTGATGCCAGTCCAGCGATGTCTCCTCTAAGGGTGTCTCTCATTCAGGATATGAGGTAGGTTTCAGTTGATGTGGATGTCCAGCAAAACAGCTCTTGTGGGCAGGGATTGTCACTCTTTATTGTTGTATTCTACTTTCCCAAGTGCTTAGTACAATGCTCTGCACGCAGTAAGTGCATAGTAAATACGATTGAATGAATGAATGACGCATCAACTCCTAGAAGAAAGAGGGTGTGCCTGGGAGTCAGAGCACCTGGATTCTAATGCTGACTCCGCCACTTGTCTGCCGTATAACCTTGGCCAAGTCACTTAACTTCTCTGTGCCTCAGTTCCCTCATCTGCAAAATGGAATTCAGTATCTGTGCTCCATCCTATTTAGAATGTGAGCCCCACATGGGATTTATATATACACCCCAGCTCTAAGTATAGTGCTTGGCACATAGTAAGTGCTTAACAAATACCACAGTTATTATTACTAGTAATAATGGTAATAATCATAACAAAAAAGACTGCTCCACAGTCTTGGTCATGATTTAGCCCTCAGGGTTATGAAATGAAACCACAGTGACATCTGATATCAAAGTACCAGATGTCAAAGATTGCCCAACTAACCCACGAGCTTTTCTGAATGTCACTGTTAACCTACATGGGGTGGTTGCCTGGCCAGATGCAGAAGTAATGGGGTTTTAAAAAAAAAAAGGTTTCTTGGAGCAACAGAAGGAAGTAGAGCATCTCAAGCCCTTGGTGAGGTTGTGGGAAGCAGCACGGCCTAGCGGAAAGAGCCCGGCCTTGGGAATCAGGGGACCTAAATTCTGGTCCTGATTCTGCCACCTGATTGCTGTGTAGTTTCTCTGTGCCTCAGTTTCCTCATCTGTAAAGTGGGGATTGAATACCTGTTCTCCCTTTCCCTCAGATTGTAAGTCTTATGTTGGGCAGGCACTATGTCCAGCCTGATTATGTCATATGTACTCATTCATTCAAGAGTATTTGAGTGCTTACTATGTGCAGATCACTGTACTAAGCGCTTGGAATGTACAATTTGGCAAACGATAGAGACATTCCCCACCCAATAATGGGCTCACAGTCTAAATGGGGGAGACAGACAGCAAAGCCAAACAGAACAGAACAAAACAAGGCAACATCATCAAGATAAATAGAATCATGGAGATATATGCCTCATTAACAAAATAAATAGGGTAATAAATAATATATACAAATAAGCACAGTGCTGAGGGGAGGGGAAGAGGGAAGAGCAGAGGGCGGGAGTGGGGGAAAGAGAAGGGAGGGCTCAGTCTGGGAAGGCCTCCTGGAGGAAGTGAGCTCTCAGTAGGGCTTTGAAGAGGGGAAGAGAGTTAGTTTGGGGGATGTGAGGAGGGAGAGCATTCCAGGACAGCGGTAGGATGTGGGCCAGGGGTCAATGGCGGGACAGGCGCGAACGGGGGATGGTGAGAGGAGGTGAGCGGCAGAGGAGCGGAGTATACGGGGTGGGCAGTAGAAAGAGAGAAGGGAGGTGAGGTAGGAGGGGGCAAGGTCCTTAGTACAATGCTTGGTGCATAGCAAGGACTCAACAAAACACTGTCATTATTATGATGATGATGATGATTAAATGGGCCTCATAAATGCATAAGCTCTCTCCTCTCTGGTTAATCCCCCCATAAACCCCAGCTCTACGTGGCGTCTAAGGAGCTTAGAGCCCAGGGAATTTCTTTCCTGATCATTTGTTACTGGAATGACAGGCGCTACTGGGCCAAAGGGGGCAGAGATGATGAGACTGGTTTCCCTTTCAGGCACATCCAGAACATTGGAGAAATCAAAACAGATGTCGGGAAGGCCCGAGCCTGGGTCCGGCTGTCCATGGAAAAGAAGTTGCTTTCCAGACACCTCAAACAGCTTCTTTCGGATCATGAACTGACCAAGTAAGTTGGCCCTACTGCCCAAGAGGACGCTGTGGGAAATGTTAGAAAATGGGAAATACAAACCTAGGGATATTAGGGAATTGGGGCAACTTCAGACTTGTGCTTGTGCTCTTTTCCCTTTCAGCCTAGTTAAAATTCAGTTTCACAAACAGGCTTTTGAGTTTCCTTTGGTGTCTGTCTCTGCCTTCCAGCATTTTCCAAAGGTTATCCTATTCTAATGGCACTTCTTAAGCACACAGTCCCATTCCTCCTGAAACTTACAGTCTTTCATCCCTGTTTGCTAGATGGGGAACTGAAACCTAGTAGATCTGCTTGGCAATCAAACTGTAACTTGGAAGGGCCCTCAAAGCCATAAGGTCCATCTCCCAGCCTTCAGGCAGGCCTGCATCCAAACCAACCCAGGTAGAGATCATTTGGATCACTAAGACCCTTCTGGGAATGTGATTTCATAATCAACTTCTTTCAGAATGTTAGCGTTTCATGCGAGAGGGGTTGTCTCTTACCTATCCTGGGTTTAATACCCCTCTCTGGCAGGAAACTCTTAATGTTTACTCTTAATTAACCCTGTAGCAATTGATTCCCATTTTCTCTCTCAGTCTCCAGTGGAGAGGGAGAAAACTGATTCCCAGCCTCTCTGAATTAACCCTTCCTAGGCTTGAAGCCCACTGTGAAATCCCTCTCCCTTAGCCTACTTTCTTCTTCAATTCCTAGTATTTATTGAGGGCCTGTGTGCAGAGCTCTGTACTAAGCACTTGGGAATCAATCAAGCAAGCAATGATATTTATTCAGGGCTTCCTGTGTGCAGAGCCCTGGATTTAAAGGAGAATACTCTAGGCTGTGTAGACACCACCCTGCCCTAAATTCTTAAAGGAGTTTACAATCTAGCAGCATGGCCTGGTGAAAAGAATATGGGCCTGAAGCCAGAGGACTTGGATTCTAATTCCGGTTCTGTCTGCTGTTTCTGACCTTGGCCAAGTTACTTAACTTCTCTTTGCCTCAGTTTCCTCAACTGTAAAATAGGGATTGCGTACCTGTTCTCCCTTCTGTTTAGACTGTGAGCCCCATGTGGGACAGGGACTGTATCCATCCCGATTAACTTGTAATCTACCCTAGCGCTTAGAGCATCGCTTGACATATCGTACGCGTTTAACAAATGCCATTTGGATAGACAGTGAGTCCTCTTGTTTGAATCATTCCAACTGTTGTAGCCCCCTGTGTTGAAGTCCTCCAACTCCCAAGGCTCAGTGAGTGATAGGGTGCTTCTCTCTCTTGGCAGGAAGCTGTACAAGCGTTACGCCTTTCTGCGCTGTGACGATGAGAAGGAGCAGTTCCTCTACCACCTGCTCTCCTTCAATGCTGTCGATTACTTCTGCTTCACCAACGTCTTCACCACCATCAGTGAGTGTCACCACCCTCCCGCCCCGCCCCCCGGATGGCTATTCTCATCAATCAGTCAATCACTCGGGTCCGTATGAGCGCTTATTAGGTGAAGAGCGCTGGACTAAGCACTTAGGAGAGTACACTATAGCCAAGTTGGTAGACATGCTCCATGTCCACAATAAGCTTACTGTCTAGAAGGGGAGACAGACATTATCTGTAATATATATATGCAGCAGTGCTGTGGGCCTGGGGCGGGAGCTGTGAATAAAGGGTACAAGTCTAAGTGTGAGGGTGATGCAGAAGGGAGAGAAAGTGGAGGGGAAATGAGGGCTTAGTCAGGAAAGGCCTCTTTGAGGAGATGTGATTTTAATAAGGGTTTGAAGGTGGGGAGAGTGGTCTGTCAGATACGAAGAGGGAGGGAGTTCCAGGCCAGAGGGAGGATGTGGGTGAGTGGTCAGTGGTGAGAGACGAGATTGAGGTACGGTAAATAGGTTGGCGTTAGAGAAGAGAAATGAGCGTGCTAGGTTGTGGTAGGAAATCAGTGAGCTAAAATAGGAGAGGGTAAGGTGACTGATTACTTTAAAGCCAATTGTAAGAAGTTTCTGTTTGATAGGGAGGTGGATGGGCAAACTTTGGAGTTTCTTGAGGAGAGGGGAAACATTGGACTCAATGTTTTTAGAAGAATGATCCAGGCAGCAGATTGAAGTATGCACTGGAGTGGGGAGAGACAGGAAGCAGGGAGGGCAACAAGGCTGATGCAATAGGCAAGGCAGGATAGGATAAATGTTAGGATGAGCAGAGTAGCAGTTTCAATTGAGAGGAGAGGGTGGATTTTATGGTGTGAAAGTAGTATCCAAAGGATTTGGTGGCAGATCGAATATGTGAGTTGAATGAAACAGGCAGTCGAGGATAACACCTTGTGAGGCAGGGAGGATGGTGGTGCTGCCCAAGTGTCAACCCTGTCCAGTAAGTGTTGACTTTCCCCCACTTTTTAAATCCCTGGATGTGCTGCACTGGGCCGGATTTTCCCGAGAGCAGACAGTGACCCTTGCTTACCAAAGCAAGTTCATTCATTCAATCAATCATATTTATTGAGCACTTACTGTGTTCAAAGCACTATACTAAGTGCTTGAGCAGGTGGCTCCTGCTTCAGGGTGGGACCAGCCCCGTCCCAAATCCGCTTGAGAAGATGCCGTCATCTTCCGCTCAGGAGTGCTCAAGTTGGACTCCAGGATGTTGCCTAGTGAAGGGGCTTTATATCAAGGAGAGGACTTCAGACAAAAGGAATAGTTGGTGACTTTTCAAATGGGCCCTGGGAGGAGTCAATTGCTCAGGTACTTGTGGACCAGTTGAGGATGTAGGTGAAGTCCTCAAGTAAACATCCCTGCTGGATCTGGTTGTAGGAACGAAGACCCAGGGAAAAAAAAAGAGTCAATGTGTTTGGAGAATGTTCTTGTCTTTTCTTAACCTCCCTGCCTCTCCCCACTCCAGTCCAAATTGCACTCTGCTGCCCAGATCATTTTTGACATGGGTTCTAATCCCAGCTCCTCCACTTGTCTGCTGTGTGACCTTGGGCAAGCCACTTAACTTCTCTGTGCTTCAGTTACCTCATTTGTAAAATGGGCAGGAAGACCGGGAGCCCCATATGGGACAGGGACTATATCCAGCCTGATTATCTTGTATCTACCCCAGTGTTTAGAACAGTGCTGGACACGTAGTAAACACTTAGCAAATATCATTATCACTATTATTATTAATAATAAATATCATTGATTAATTGATTATTCAGCCTGCCGCTTCTCTCTGAGTGGCCATTTGGGGCCAGGTGTGTGGATTAGAGTGGGGCTGTGATGCCCCACTGCCCCGTCCGGCGCTTGAGGCTGGACCGCTCTGGTGGCTGCTTTGACCGAGGTGTTTTTTTCCCTTCCCTGGGACCTCCCCGCAAACAGTGATCCCGTACCACATCCTGATCGTCCCAAGCAAGAAGCTCGGTGGGTCCATGTTCACTGCCAATCCCTGGCTCTGCATTTCGGGCGAGCTGGGCGAGACACAGATCCTGCAGATCCCCAGGAACGTCTTGGAGATGACCTTCGAGGTATGGATTGGGGGGATGTGGTGGTATGGGACCCTTCCCAAAGCATTGGACCCCAGGGGTTAGAGTCAGAAATGGAAGCAGCCTGGGGAAGCAATGTGGCCTAGCAGAAAGAGCACGGGCCTGGGAGTCAGATGGACATGGCTTTTAATCCTAACACTGCCTCTCGTCTACTATGTGACCTTGGGCAAGTCACGTCACTTCTCTGTGCCTCAGTTCCTTCATCTTTAAAATGGGGATTAAGATCATGAGTCCTACATGAGAGAGGGACTATGTCCAACTTAAAGAGCTTGTATCTACCCCAGCGCTTAGAACAGTGCCTGGTCCATAGTAAGCACTTAAAAAATACCATTATTTTTATTATTGTTATTTTGGAGACCTTTTTGCCAGGCTGATTTAAATGATTGTGAGATGAGCTGACCTGGAAGGAAATGAAAATTACTTCGGCTCTGTCCTGTTTTCTGGTAATCCCAAATGATAAAGTCTTCCCAGCTATTTCTTAGGGCAATTAATCTTGGATCTACAGCCCTAATAACCCCGATGGGTTGCTTCTGAGTTATCTCTGTTCAAAGTCAGTCATTCCTGAAAAAAAATCCACCCATTTATGCTCCCTGTGAGTACGACCACCTTTTAAATAAGCATCCAGAGCCCAGAGAAAACTCAGCAGAAGTTGATGAGCAGTTGAAGTTCAACTCTGGAAGCAGCCGGGAGAGAGAGAAGCAGTGTGGCCTAGTGGAAAGAGCATGGGCCTGGGGGGCAGAGGACCTGGGTTCTAATCCCCACTCTGCCACTTACCTGCCGTGTGATCTTGGGCAAGTCACTTCATTTCTCTGTGCCTCAGTTATCTCACCCGTAAAATGGGGATTAAGACTGTGATCCTCATAATAATAATAATAATAATAATAATAATAATAATATTGGTATTTTTTAAGTGCTTACTATGTGCCAGGCACTGTACTCAGCATTGGGGTGGATACAAGCAAATCCAGTTGGACACAGTCCATATTGTACCCAGGACTCACATTCTTCACCCCCATTTTACAGATGAGGTAACTGAGGTACAGAGAAGTGAAGTGCCTTGCCCAAGGCCACACAGCAGACAAGTGGCAGAGCCAGGATTAGAACCCATGACCTTCTGACTCCCAGGCCCGTGCTCTATCCACTACGCCATGCTGACCCTGTCCAACTTGATTAGCTTGTATCTATCCCAGCACTTAGTACAGTGCCTGGCATATAGTAAGCGCTTAACCAATAACACCCCAAAATGCTTGCCTCGTGAAGACATCCTACTTGTGGGGAGGGCAGCCAGAGACAGACAGCCACCTGGGTTTGATGGGAGGGCCTTTGGGCTGGGCCTTGGATATGATGGCATTGCTCTGGACCCTGTGGGGAGTGACCAGACTGGGCTGCCTGCCCTGGTGACCCTCACGGTCCTGGTTTCTTGCTGTTCTCTCGGCAGTGGCAGAACCTGGGGAAGCTTACCACCGTCCAGATCGGGCACGACAACTCAGGCCTCTATGCCAAGTGGCTCGTGGAGTATGTGATGGTCAGAAACGAAATCACGGGACACACGTACAAGTAAGTGTCTTTTCAGCCTGGAGGAAATGGAGTGTGGATGGATGGAGGGGCCGATCCTGGTTCAACTAAGGTTGGGTCCTGGAGGCTGAGGGATGCAGGCTTGGTGGTTGGGATCTTCGTGGAATCCTCCCCACCTCCCTGCCAAGGGGGATAGTTTTCTGGGAATGGATTTTTATATTTTTACCAAATGGGAGTGGAGGCCTTGAGTTTTCTATTCAGAATGTGCTCTAAACAATCCCAGAAAGGCTCTGAAGCAAACTTTGTGGGAATGTCTGCTTTAGGGCCCATATTATGATGCTGAAGGAAGAGACAGAAGATGTTGATCCCAGATCTGGGTCGGAACAGGACCTTTAGTCACGCCGTCACACTGGCCTGGATTGGCAGTGTGGTGTGGTGGATGGGGTACATGACTGGGAGTTGGGAGACCTGAGTTCTAAACCCAGCTCTGCCCCTGACTTGGTGTATACCCTTGTACAAGTTACTCAAAGTTTCTGTGCCTCAGTCTCCTCATTTCTAAATAGGGGAGAAGACAACTGCTCTTCCTGTCACTTGGCTTGTGAGCCCTGGGTGGGACAGGGACTGTCTGGTCTACCCCAGTGCTTAGCACAGACCTTGACACTTAGTAAGACAAAGTGAGAAGCAATGAGGAGCATTGAGAAGCAGCGTAGCCTAGTGGAAAGAGCCTGGGCCTGGGAGTCAGAAGGACCTGGGTTCTCATCCCTCCTCTGCTGGGTGACCTTGGGCAAGTCACTTCACTTCCCTGTGCCTCAATTCCCTCATCTGTAAAATGGGGATTGAGACTTTGAGCCCTATGTGGGACAGCGACTGTGTCCAACCCAGTTACCTGGTATCTACCCCAACCCTTAGAACAGTGACTGGAACATAGTAAGTGCCTATCTACCCCAGCATTTAGAACAATTATTATTATTAGTAGTAGTAATAGTAAGTGCATAAGAAATACTTCACTCACTGGCATCCAGTGATACCCATCCAGGGAGGTGGAAATCTTTTCACTTATTCCAAAGGAAGAACCAGGACTGAACTTCACTTTCTCTCCCCCCTTCTAGACTGTAAGCCCGGTGTGGGCAGGGATTGTCTCTCTTTATTTCTGGATTGTACTTTCCAAGCGCTTAGTACAGTGCTTTGCACAAAATAAACGATCAATAATACTATTGAACGAATAATGAAGGAACTTTCCAGAGCTTGGGGAAAGTTTTCCAGAGAGTTGGCAATGGGAGGAGGATGAGATTTTGGGGAGGAGATAGAGGAAAGAACTGGTATCTCAGTAGCCCTGGAGCATCTCTAATGGGACCTTCGTGACTGTGTCTTCAGATTCCCCTGTGGCCGGTGGCTGGGGAAGGGTACGGACGATGGGAGTCTGGAGAGGGTCCTGGTCGGGGAGCTGCTCACATCGCACCCTGAGGCAGATGAGCGGCAGTCTCGGACCCCACCCCTGCAGCAGTCCCCCAGCATGATTAGGAGACTGGTCACCATCTCCCCCAACAACAAGCCAAGTAAGTTCAAAGTAAGCTGTGGCCTTCCAACCAGGAAGCGGTGTGGCAGAGTGGCTAGCGCATGGCCTGGGAGTTGGATGAACTGGGTTCACATGGGCCTGGGAGTCAGGAGGGCTTGGGTTCTAATACCGGTTCCACCATTTGTCTGCTATGTGACCTTGGGAAAGTCATTTCACTTCTCTGGGCCTCAATTCCCTCATTGTAAAATGGGGATTAAGACTGTGAGCGCTATGTGGGACAGGGACTATGTCCAACCTGATTATCTTGTATCTACCCCAGTGCTTAGAACAGTATCTGGCACATAGTAAGAGCTTAACAAATAACCATAAAAAGAACAGACACAAACTCATTTAAGAGCCCCTGAAGTCACCTGTGACCAGTGGTGGGCCACTGTCTTGATGCCGCAGCTGGAAACTTGGCCACGGCAATGCAGTGTTTCCATGGTACCAACAGGCAGTGGGAAGCATTACAAGGCAGGAGCCTGGGCAAAACAAATACCACAATTATTGGTATTATCATCATCATCATCATCATTATTGTTATTAATAATAAGCCAGTTCATGTCTCTGGGTCTCAGTTTCCTTATCTGTAAAATGGGGTATCAAAATCCACTCTCCCTCTTCCTGAGACTGTGAGCCTCGTATGGAACAGAGACTATAGCCAACCCATATCTATCCCAGAACTTAGTACTGTGCTTGGCGTGTAGTAGGCGCTTCACAAATTCCATTATGATTATTATTACTATTATTATTATTGACAGAAACCCCCTAATAGAGAGTTCCATTTTCCAGAATATGGGAGAGCCTCGGCTGGCAGGCGGAACCTTGTTTTTAAGGGTTTTTCAAAGTGGCCTCAAGGTGTGGGGAGAGGTGTTTGCCGGACAAAACGCATGTCAAAGCTACCTTCCAGGTAGTTGGCGTGCCAAAGCCTCAGTTGGCCCTGCCAACCTCTCCTTTTCCTGGCCCCTGGCAGGATGACCACAGGGAGACTGAAAAGCGTTGGCTTGTGTCTTGTGCAGAGTTGAACACGGGGCAGATTCAGGAGTCCATTGGGGAAGCGGTCAATGGCATCGTGAAGCATTTCCACAAGCCTGAGAAAGAGGTGAGCTTTCTTCTCTGGGCCTGGGTGGGTGGAGTCGTAACCTCTGAGGAGGGGAAAACCAGAGGTCACAGTTCAGCAGCATAGTGAGCACCTAGGAGAAGGCCATAGGGGCCGAGTTCTGCACTTACTTGGATTGTATCTGAGAAACTTCTGAGTTGGCTTGACGCAGCTCTGATCTCCACTGGTTGGATGGAAGATCTGAGGGGTTCATTGCAAAGGCCAAGCTTAGAGTCCTGAGGCTCCCATCTCTGCTTTTCTTCCCTTTGCCTACACTAGGTCTCCAGGAGACTGGCCTGGAATGTTCTCCCTTTTCATATCTGACAGACAATTAATTCCCCCCACCTTTAAAGCCTTACTGAAGGCACATCTCCCCCAGAAGGCCTTCCCTGACTAAGCCCTCCTTTCCTCTTCTCCCGCTCCCTTCTGCATCCATTTACATTTGCTCCCTTGATTCACCCCTCCCTCAGCCGCCCCCCCCAGGATTTATGTACATATCTGTAATTTATTGATATTAATGCCTGTCTCCCCTTCTAGGCTTTTAGCTCTATGTGGGCAGGGAAAGTGTGTACCAACTCTGTTATATTGTACTCTCTCAAGCATTTAGTACAATGCTTTGCAGAGAGTAAGTGTTTAATAAATCTGACATTGATTGATTGGGACGGTATGGCTTTCCCTGTGAGACACCTTGCTCAGGTCTACTGTGTGACTTTGGGCAAGTCATTTGGCTTCTCTGGGCCTTCCTATTTTCCTCATCTTTAAAATGGGGATAATTCTCCTTGCCTCACAGGGATGTTGTGAGGAAATGAGATCATTGGTGTGAAAGAGCTTTGGAAAATTAAAAGCACAGTCAGTGAATAAGCACTCGCTGGGTGCAGAGCACTGTACTAAAAGCTTGGGGTAGTACAATACAACCCAGTCGGTTGACACCTTCCCTGCCCACAAGGACCGTACATTGTACAGGGGAGATCTACAGGAACCAAGCTATGATTATCATTTTCACTCCCATTACATGGGTTTAGGAAGCCGCACAAATGGACTGCCCAGCAGCCAGAGATACTCAGTGTTGTAGGAAGTGGCTGTCTTCCCTGAGGTATGGCTTGAGGCTTCTTGGCGGAAACTGTCTGCTAGGCCATGAACCCTATTTCCCTTTTGCAGAGAGGCAGCCTGACCCTGCTGCTGTGTGGGGAGTGCGGGCTCGTGTCTGCCCTGGAACAAGTTTTTCAGCACGGTTTTAAATCGCCCCGGCTCTTCAAGAACGTCTTCATCTGGGACTTCCTGGGTGAGTTGGGGTAGGGGTGTTGGGGGCATCAGAGAAGGGGTGGATCTTGGGGGTCCCAAGGTTGGTATGGGCATATGGGTATGGGTATGGTCCAAGGGCCCCATTGTCTGCTCTGTGACCCTAGGCTAGTCACTTCATGTCTCTAGTACTCAGTTCCCTCATCTGTTAAATGGGGCTGGACTATAAGCCTCATGTGGGACAGGAACTGCATTCAATCCGATTTACCTGTATCTACCCCAGCGCTTAGAGCAGTATGAGGCCCATAGTAAGCGCTTAACAAATAACCATAAAAAGAACAAACGCAAACTCATTTAAGAGCCCCTGAAGTCACCGGTGACCAGTGGTGGGCCACTGTCTTGATGCCGCAGCTAGAAACTTGGCCACGGCAATGCAGTGTTTCCGTGGTACCGACAGGCAGTGGGAAGCATTACATGGCAGGAGCCTGGGCAGTAGCCTGACCCCCTCCCCACCCCCGGATGACCCTGGCTGGACAGATCACTACCCTTCAGTGAATGGGCTCCCTCACACCTGGGAATGTGATATCTAGGAAACTAAATGTGGTCCGAGACCCCATTTTCACAACTGCATCGAAAGATAGAAGCAGAATGGCATAGTGGATAGGACATGGACCTGGGAGTCGGAAGGACCTGGGTTCTAATCCAGGCTCTGCTACTTGTCTTCTGTATGATCTTGGGCAGGTCATTTCCCTTCCTTATGCCTCATTTCCTTCATCTGTAAAATGGGGGTTAAGACTCTGAGCTTCATGTGGGACAGGGACTGGGTCCAACCTGATTAGCGTGTACTTATCCCAGTGCTTAGCAGAGTGCCTGGCATGAAGTAAGCACTTAACAAATACCATGCAAAAAAATATAGAAACCATCACTTCGTAATGAAAGAAATAATGTATATTTGGCCAAAATGATTACTGATTTTATACTGAATTCCATGAGAAAGGTGTATAAAAACCTACCAGTCATAACACTTTAATACTCGTAGAGAGGGGCAGGATGGTGAAAGGAACCAAGCGAGGCATTACATAAGAGAGTAGGAAAGCACATTTTATTTTTTCTTATGTGCAGAAACCCCATTCATCTGTACCCTGTTGGGATAAGGTCACCTTCCGCTCTGAAAGGCCATGACTTTCAAGCTTAAGTGATGAAGGTTGGCCCAGAAAAGGGATTGACAGTGATGTGACCTTTACAGCAAGGTTCCCCTTCTCCTTACCCATAGCACCTTCAGGCCAGAAGACCAGACCTGCGATTCTTGTCAGAGTTGGCTGGAATACCCTTTAGGGTGGGGCTCTGTCTGAGGACTGTGATCTGTTTCAGGGGGCCCGGCGCCCACCTCGATGAGCCACGGTTTCTGCCCCAAGATTGCTTGCGTCCTAGCTAGGTGGTGAGAGGGCAAAATCAGAGGTAGGGTAGCAGTGTGGCCTAGTGGATAGAGCATGGGCCTGAGAGTTGGAAGGACCTGGATTCTAATTCCAGGTCTGCCATATGTCTGCTGTGTGACCTTGGGCAAGCCTCTTAAATTCTCTATGCCTCGGTCTTAATCCCCATTTTCCAGTTGAGGTAACTGAGTCCCATGTGGGACAGGGACTGTGTCCAACCTAATTCGCTTGTATAATAATAATAATAATTGTGGTATTTAAGCTCTTACTTTATGTCAGGCACTGTGCCAGTGCCGGGATGGATACAAGCAAAAGGGGTTGAACACATTCCTTACCCCATGTGGGGCTTACAGTCTCAATCCCCATTTTCCAGATAAGGTAACTGAGGCCCAGAGAAGTGAAATGAATTGCCCAAGGTTACCCAGACCTTGGTGTCTTTTTTTTGCATGGTATTTCTTAAGCGCTTACTTCATGCCAGGCACTCTGCTAAGCACTGGGATAAGTACACGCTAATCAGGTTGGACACAGTCCCTGTCCCACATGAAAGTGGCAGAGCCTGTTTTCAAACCCATGACTTTCTGACTCCCAGGCCTGTGCTCTATCCACTACACCATGCTGCTTCTACCCCAGTGCATAGTACAGAACCTGGCACATAGTAAGTGCTTAACAAATACCTTAAAAAAAAAATTGGGGAAAAGCCAATTGAGCAAATATTAGTTATCCAAACCGAGCAGCTTTCTAAGTAGAGGGTCGTTCAGCAAATCCCAAAGAGGCCTGACCAAGAGAGCCCAGCCCAGTTTTGTCTGGTTTATTGAATTTCCGGAGATCTGATCCGTCCTCTGAATTGACTCATTGAGGTAGTTTGCTTTTTGCAACACAGGATCACATATCAGGCCCCGGTGGGAAGGAGGGGAGGTCGGGACAGGGGTTTTGCTGAGGGCCGCGTCTCCCCTTTTGTTTCTAGAAAAAGCACAAACCTACTATGAGACCCTGGACCAGAGTGAGATGGTCCCTGAGGAGAACTGGCAGACACGGGCCCGGAACTTCTGCCGCTTCATCACAGCAATCAACAACACCCCACGGAACATCGGCAAGGACGGAAAATTCCAGACGCTGGTGTGCCTGGGTGCCAGGTACCCACCCGGAGGGAGAGGGGCTTTTCGCGGGACCACTCAAGGGGGCAGGACCCACAGCCACAGTGGAGAACACATCCAGGCGGGAAATGTCCTACCAGGGGAAGCCAAGTGGGCACAGGGAGCAGTGTCTGGCTTCATTAGGAACTTCTAGGCCACGAGACTAGAGCGACCTAATCCAGCTCATTTTCTCCCCACAGGAGCCCTCCTCAGACCCAAGTTCCAGGACCCAGTTCTGGGGCTGGGAGGGGGGATGAATAGAGGAATCAACTCAGGGTGATGCAGAAGGGAAGGGGAGAAGAGAAAAGGAGGGCTTGGTCAAGGAAGGCCTCTTGGAGGACATGTGCCTTGAATAAGACTTTGAAGGTGGGGATGGGGGCATTCCAGGCCAGAGGCGGAACGTGAGCAAGAGGTCAGTGATGAGGTAGACGAGATGGAGGTACAGTGAGAGGGTCGGCATTAAAGGAGCGAAGTGTGCAGGCTGGGTTGCAGAAGGAGGGAAGCCTGAGGAGAAAGACCATGCCCCACCATGGTAGCTAGGCTCAAGGAATCGTCCCGAGGTAGGGGAACCAGAAAGGCCCGGCCTCTCATCCACACGCTTTTCTCCCCTTTCCTTTCTTCCTCCTCCACCCCGCTTCTTGGCTGGCTCCAGAGACCACCTCCTCCACCACTGGATCGCTTTGCTGGCGGACTGCCCCATCACGGCACAGATGTATGAGGACGTGGCATTGATTAAGGACCACACCCTTGTCAATTCCTTGATCAGAGTGCTGCAGACCTTACAGGAATTCAACATCACTCTGGAGACGTCGCTCGTCAAAGGGATTGATATCTGAGCGCCAGGAAGGGGAAGGATCTTGGAAGGCAAGGAGGAGCACCCCGGGCGGGACCTAAGAGCTTCCATCTGGGAAGAAGTGCCGCCCCCACCTCAGTCGGCTTCAGCTTGGCCGTAACAAGCAACTTTGACTTTTCTTCTTGAAAGGAACTCCACGCAGAGAGCAGGAAATGGATAGAAGATGTAAACTCAATGTACAAAACAGAGAGAGGATTTTGGAATAAATAATCTATTTTAGAGTTTATTTGCTGATTTGCTTTTTACACACTTTCATGTGAAAGAGAGAGGGAGATGAGTATTTTGCAGCTTATTTTGAAGCTGCGATATTTCCTTGCCATTAGAAAACATGCAGTGAGCCGTCTAGTATCCTCCAACCCTGTCCTCGGATGTGCCGTGTGTGTGTGTGTTATAGATTGAGCGTCCATACCCCATTGCTGTTAATAAGGTCATTGGACATAGTTTTTAAACTAATATTTTATATATTAACATTATTACCGATGTTTTGAGTTACCGCATTATGTCATTGCTGTGCTGAAAGGGAAAACTGTAAACTCTGTTTTGTTCATTTTGAATCTCCTCAGAGCGTCGATTGGTCAGTCAATCACTTTTCTTTACTTCTGTTGTCAGTATTATTTTGGGAAGAGCCAAGGACCGAACCATGCAGTTGTTCAGAGATCAAAGTTGCATTTTTCCTCTTGGTACGTAATTGCACAGGAGAAAACTGTAAGCATGTATTTTAATAGATTTTTTTTTTGCAGGAGGGAGGTTTTTTTAATTTATTTAACCCTCCAATGTGTTTCGTCAGTCTTTTTTTTCCTTTTTTTTGAAGATAAAGGAAATCCCTTTGGCAGTCTAACTGGCTAGATTATTGTTGTTACACTTCTGTTGTTTCGCAATTTAGAAACCAGTTGCAGTACAGCCCACTTAATAAAACGCCTGAAACTGAACTGTATTTGCACTGTGAACTTGTTGGGTTTAGGGGCCTAGTAAGGGGGGGTGGGGGGAAATTCCTCTTTCAGGAAATGCTGTCACCAAGCGCAGCATGACCTTTTAGCCTCTCTCAAGATAGCCCACCACCCTGGAGCACAGAGGGAAGGCTGTACTGCATCCCGAGACCTCCAAATAGGTGACCCATGGCAACTTCTGGATGCACAGTGAGCCTGGTTTGTGCCCGTTCTTTAACGTCTCTGGACTGTAAGCTCGCTGTGAGCAGGGAATGTGTCTACCAAATCTGTTGAAATATACTCTCCCTAGCACTTAGTACAATCCTCTGCACACAGTAAGTGTTCAATAAATGCCACTGCTTCATTGATCTGTACCGTTTAGACTGTGAGCCTGGTATTGGGCAGGGATTGTCTCTGTCTGTTGCCGAATTGTAATAATGTTGGTATTTGTTAAGCGCTTACTCTGTGCCGAGCACTGTTCTAAGGCGCTGGGGTAGATACAGGGTAATCAGGTTGTCCCACATGAGGCTCACAGTCTTAATCCCCATTTTACAGATGAGGTAACTGAGGCACCGAGAAGTTGACTTGCCCAAAGTCACACAGCTGACAGGTGGCGGAGCCGGGATTAGAACCATGACCTCTGACTCTTAAGCCCCTGCTCTTTCCACTGAGCCTGCTGCTTCACAATGAGCAGCATAATGAGCCATGTTGCTTCATTGTACATTCCAAGTGCTTAGGACAGTGCTCTGCACATAGTAAGCACTCAATAAATACTATTGAATGAATTGATCTCTTGGGGACAGGGGGTAGAGAGGGTCTCCTTTTTTGGGTCGCTATTAAGAATGGGTGTTCTTTATGGGACTTTTAGGGTGCTCGTAGGGTGAGCTGCTGGTACCTGGATATCTGTGAACCCCTCCCCCCCACCAAGAGACTGCCTTTTTTCTTGCTCTTGTGGAGAGGTGAGGTTCCAGGGTGGAGAAACCTGGTCAGTCAAGTCAATCAATCATATTTATTGAGTGCTTACTGTGTGCACTGCACTAAGCACTTGAGAGAGTACAATATAACCATATGTGTGTCTGTCTGCAACTGTCTCTGTCTAGTTGGATAAATGCTTAGGGCCTGTTCAGTTAATATTTTAAATGGTGCTAAGACTTTTCCTGATCTTATTGTTGTTTATAATAATAAACCTAACAATAATAATAATAGTAACACTTTTTTAAACCCTTACCATATGCCAAGTACTGTGCTAAGGACAGGAGTAGATATGATACTGTCAGATTGGACACAATCCTTGTTCCACGTGGGGCTGACAGTCTAAGAGGGAGGGAGAACTGGTATCTCCATTTTGGAGATGAGAAAACTGAGGTCTAGAGAAGTTTTAACTTAATTTAACTCTTCCCCACTCCAGTCCTTACTTCACTCTGCTGCCAGCGTTACTTTTATAAAAGACTGTTCAATCCACCCCTCTCCATTCCTCAAGAACCTCCAGTGGCTCAGCATCAAACAAAGACTCCTTACTGTCAGCTTTAAATCAGTCTATCAATTTGCCCACTCCTACCTAACCTCCCTGATTTCCTACCACTACCCAACCCGTGGACATCACTTCTCCAATGCCACTTACTCATTATACCTCAATCTCATCTATTTAACTTTGACCTCTTGCCCATGTCCTCCCTCTGGCCTGGAACTCCCTCCCCCTTCATATTTGACATACCACCACTCTTCCCACCTTCAAAGACTTATTAAAATCACATCACCCCAAAAGGCCTTCCCTGCCTAAGCCCTCATTTCCTGTCCTCCCTTCTCCTGCATCGCCTATGCACCTGGATCTGTACTCTTTAAGCATTTGATATTTACCCTGCCCTCGACCCCACAGCATTCCCTGGTGCTTAGAACAGTACTTGACACATAGTAACACCACAGTTATTATTACTGCACTACGCTGCTCCTCTTTTGCTCATACTTATACTCTGGCTTTACGGGGCAACTTTCCTCTGCAAAGTTCGAAGCCTGGTGTTCCGAGTTCTGCTGGATCTGTTTCTGTGAGGCTGTGGTACTCTAGGTATTGCTTCCTGGTATACTGCCCATCAGTTCACATAACACATACGAACATATACATATATGTTTATATAGGTATTCAACAGAAGTTGAATCCCTCTTTACCTCCCTTCCCGTCTCTCTGCACTTCCAATCGGCGGGGCAGACAGACTCTCCCCTCAGGCTTCTGGGCACCTTGAGGGTGCCTGGACCTGGTTCCCAGACATCTCTCTGGAACATTTTTCTACAGAAATGTTCAGTCCATGTTGCCCCATTCCTCAAGAACCTCCATGGTTGCCCATCCACCTCCACATCAAAGAGAAACTCCTTACTATCGGCTTTAATAATAATAATGGCATTTGTTAAGTGCTTACTATGTGCAAAGCACTGTTCTAAGCGCTGGGGAGGATACAAGGTGATCAGGTTGTCCCACGTGGAGCTCACAGTCTTAATCCCTATTTTACAGATGAGGGAACTGAGGCACAGAGAAGTGGAACTGAGGCACAGAGAAGTTAAGTGACTTGCCCAAAGTCACATGGCTGAAAAGCAGCAGAGCCAGGATTTGAACCCATGTCCTCTGACACCCAAGCCTGTGGTCTTTCCACTGAGCCACGCTGCTTCTCACTCAGTCACCTTGCCCCCTTCTACCTTACCTCCTGTATTTCCTACTATAACCCAGCCTGCACACTTCATTCCTCTAATGCCAGCCTACTCACTGCACCTCAGTTTCGTCTCTCTCGCCACCAGCCTCTCATTCACATCCTGCCTCTAGCCTGAAACTCCCTTCTTCATTTTCGAGAGATAATCACTCTCCCCACCTTCAAAGCCTTATTCAAGCCACATCTTCTCCAAGAGGCCTTCCCTGACTAGGCCCTCATTTCCCCTTCTCTCGCTCCCTTTTGCATCATCCTGATACTTGGATTTCCTCTTTTTATTCACCCCTCTCTCAGCCCCACAGCACTTATCTACATCTCTGTAATTGATTTATTAATACCTGCCTCCCCTTCTAGATTGTAAGCTCGCGGTGGGCAGGGATTGTGTCTACCAACTCTGTCATTTTCTCCCAAGTGCTTGGTACTGGCCTCTACACACAAGTGCTCAATAAATATGATTGATAAACACACTTGTGCTGATGTGAGTCAGGTATGGGTAGTGCCTAGGTAAGTAATGAATCAGAGGTAACTGCTGGTAACCAAAGCAGCTCTGCCTAATTCTGGGCAGGAAGAGTGTGGGTAAGTCAGAGGATAAAGGATGGTGGGCCAAGGAATTGGTGTTCGTTGCCAGTGTTGACTGAGCCAATCAGTCAGTCAATCAGTGGTATGTACTGAGTACACTGCACTGTACTAAGCACATGGGAGAGGACAATATTTACAAAAGACTTGGTAGATATGATCCCTACCTTCAGGCAGACCACTACTCTCCCCACCTACAAAGCCATCCTTCCAAGAGGCCTTTCCCAGCCAAGCCTTCATTTCCCTGACTCCCTTTCCCTTCTCAACTATCTTTTCATGTGGATCTGTTCCCTTCAAAACCCTTGATATTCACTCCAACTCCGACCCCAGAGTGCTTATGTGAATATTCATTGTCGTATTTATGAAGCGCTTACTGTGTGCAGAGCACTGTACTCAGCACCTGGGAAGGTAATCCTTATACTCTGCCATTTCATTCATTCATTCAGTAGTATTTATTGAGTGCTTACTATGTGCAGAGCACTGTACTAAGCGCTTGGAATGTACAAATCGGTAACAGATACAGACAGTCCCTGCCCTTTGATGGGCTTACAGTCTAATCACGGGAGACAGACAAAAACAATAGCAATAAATCGAATCAAGGGGATGAACATCTCATTAAAACAATAGCAAATAAATAGAATCAAGGTGATGTACATCTCATTAACAAAATAAATAGGGTAATGAAAATATATACAGTTGAGCAGCCGAGCACAGTGATGAGGGGAGGGGATGGGAAGGGAGAGGGGGAGGAGCATTTCCCCTATCTGTATTTATTTGAATGTCTCCCCCTCTAAACTGTAAATTCCTCATGGGCAGGGATCTATGGTATTGTGCCCTCCCCAGAATTTAGTACAGTGCTCTGCACAGAACCATTGCTCAGTAAATATCACTGATTGATTGATTGAAGGATCTTATAGTCTAGTCGGGGATAATCTCATTTTGGATGTTAGGATCGAGCAATTGTTTGCTGGAAAATCGGCATGTGTTTTGAAGTGCACTGGTGAGTGGAGATTCTGTGCAAGAGGAGGTTGCAAACAGCCCGGTTCTATTTTTGACAAGGTTAATTGTGAAAGACCAAAGGCGGAGAGGAAAAAGAGAAAACCCAACACTGAAGATGCTTCAGTGTACCTCATCTCTCTATAATCTTTGCTTCTTTTTCTATGAAGAGACAGGTGGCCTCTAGGGTTTCTCTCCAACTTACAATCACAAAATAACCCATTTTTTGCAAAGCAGTTGCTGCAATAAAATAATCCCCTAATCCAAGAAAGGCAAACAAATTCAGAAGGTCTGTATCTTTACATCTTCTTTACTCATCTAAGCTGCTTCTCTACTTGGTTGAAACATCATCCTATTCTGCGTTCCTCTTTTCTCCTTCCCCATTTTACAATTGGTTTCCTCTTTTCTAGGCCTCAATCCTCAAAACTGGCTGCTTGGACTAGCTGGAGAAATTGATACACTGACAGTAGACACCTGGATCAGGGGATACGCCAATCCCTATTTTGACAGGCTCTATGGAAGAGATTTTTTATTAATGTGGCATTTAAGTGCTCACTATGTGTCAAGCACTGTTCTAAGCACTGGAATAGGTACAAATTAATCAGGTTGGACACAGTCCCTGTCTTACATGGGGCTCACAATCTAAGTAAGAGGGAGAACAGGTTTTGAATCCCCATTTTACAGATGAGGAAACTGAGGCCCAGAGAAGTGAAGTGATTTGCCCAAGGTCAAATAGTAGGCAAGTGGCAGAGCTGGGATAGGACCGAGGTTGTGTGACTCCCACACTAGGCCATAGTGCTCTCCATTTAAACATCATCAGTCAATCACTTAATTGTATTTGAGTGCTTACTGTGTGCAGAGCAGTGTATTAAGTGCTTGTGAGAGTACAATACAACAGAATTAGCAGACACGTTCCCTACCCATAATGATCTTACAGTCTGGAAAGGGAGACAGATGATATGAATGAATAAGTAATTTATACAATTTAAAGATATATACAGAGGTGCTGTGGGGTTGAGGGTTGCAGGATGGTGAATATCAAGTGTCTATAGGTCACAGATCCAAGTGCATTGACAATGCAGACAGGAGAGCAAGGCTGGGAAAAGAGGACTTAATCACACCTTGGAGAAGATGTGACCCTTAATAATGCTTTGAAGGTGGAGTGAGTGGTGGGCTGGCTAACATGGAGGGGAGAAGAGTTTCAGGCTAGGGGGAGGATGTTGGTAAGGGGTCAGGAAAGGGGTCAGTGGCAAGATAGACAAGATCAGGGCACAGTGAGTAAGCTGGCCCTAGACAAGTGCTTAGTGCAGTGCTCAGCACATAGTACTAATACTATTGAATGAATGAGCAGAGTGTGCAGGCTGGGCTGTAGTAGATTAGTGAGGCGAGGTAGAGGGGGGTGATTGGGTCTTTTAAAGCTAATGATGATCAGAAGTTTCCATTTTTATGCATCCTAAGTGCTGTTTGTCAGCATTCATTCAATCAATCGTATTGATTGAGCATTTATTGTGTGCAAAGCACTTTACTAAGCACTTGGGAGAGTCCAATATAACAACAGACAGTCCTGCCCACAACGAGCTCAGAGTCTAGAAGCACTGTTTGAAGAGGTGTATTCAGTTGTCATCTGCTTTTAAAATTAAAACAAATGTTCAATTTCAGCTTTGCAAAGTCACCTGTATAAGCACCTGGTTTTATCTTTCACAGTAACAGAAATACTAGGGAATTTCAAAGTAAATTGTTCCTGACTCAGGAAGTCACTATTAATGTAGAAAAGACATATTTTTGCTTTCTCTCTGCTGGCCAACAAAATCCAAACCCATCTGCCAGTTTCAATAGGGAACATTGAGCCAGACTTAACGTTTTGACTCTGGCCAAGTTTCAAGTCTGCTAGTATTGCATCCTCATTTAATCATGTGTGCCTAAGAGAATTGCAGAATTTGGTGCCTTCTTTTGCCAGTTATGTGAAGGGGTAAAAATAAATTTGGAGGGCCTATAGGTTATTCCTGTTTGTTTGGGCTCCCAAACATACATTGTATGCTTTTGCTTTACAGGGGTCATACATGAGTGCATATGATGGTTACTTTCATTATTTCTATGTATTATTATTACAACTATAATAATAGTATTTGAGAAGTAGTGTGGTTTAGTGGAAAGAACATGGGCTTGGGAGTCAGAGGACATGGGTTCTAATCCCAGCTCCGCCACTTGTCTGCTGTGTGACCTCGGGCAAGTCACTTAACTTCTCTGTGCCTCAGTTCCCTCATCTGTAAAATGGGGATTAAGACTGTGAGCCCCACGTGGGACAACGTGATTACCTTGTATCGACCTTAGTGTTTAGACAGTGTTTGGCCCATAGTAAGCGCTGAACAAATACTATCATCCTTATTATCATTATTGTTTAGCTACTTACTAGGTGCCAAGCACTGTACTAAGCACTGGGGTAGATACAAGATAATAAGGCCCCACATAGGGCCCACAGTCTAAGTTGGAGGGAGGAAGATTTAATCCCCATTTTACAGAAGAGGTAACTGAGGCACACAGATGTTAAGTGACTTGCTCAAGGACTCAAAAATAAGGTAAGCAGGTAAGTCACAGAGCCAGGATTAGAACCCAGGTTCTCTGATTCCCATGCCTGTGCTCTTTCCACCAAGCCACACTACTTCTCTCCATTTTATCAAAATGCATGATTTTTGCCTAGAGCTTGAGTAGGCCTATTCGGGGAGCACCTTTCCTTGGGTCTGAGTCAATCAATGCTGTCAGTATGGAGCATCTACTATGTGCAGAGCACTGTATGAAGGGCTTCAGAGGGTACAGGAGGTTAAAGACAATCCCTACCCTCAAGGAGTTTATAATCTAAGAAGAGTCAGTGCTGCCAGGAACTATCTCCATTAGATTAACTCCTTATAGGCAGGCAATGATAATAATAATTGTGATATTTGTTAAGCACTTACTATGTGCCAGGCACTGTACTAAGCGATGGGGTGGTTACAAGCAAATCGGGATGGACACAGTCCCAGTCCCTTGTGGGGCTCACCATCTCAAACCCCATTTTACATATGAGGTAACTGAGGCCCAGAGAAGTATAGTGACATGCTCAAGGTCATACAGCAGGCAAGTGGCGGAGCCAGGATTAGACTCCATATCCTTCTGAGTCCCAGGCCTGTGTACTCTATCCTTTAGGTAACTCTGCTTCTCTAACCTGTCTCCAACCCTGGTGGCTTTGTTGTACTGTCTCATTCTTCTCTGGAGCCTCTCCAGTTATCTGAGAAGCAGCATGGCTCAGGGGAAAGAGTCCGGGCTTGGGAGGCAGAGGTCATGGGTTCTAATCCCAGCTCTGCCGCCTGTCAGCTGGGTGACTTTGGGCAAGTCACTTCATTTCTCTGGGCCTCAGTTACCTCATCTGTCAAATGGGATTAAGACTGTGAGCCCCACGTGGGACAACCTGATCACCTTGTATCCCTCCAGTGCTTAGAACAGTGCTTTGCACATAGTAAGTGCTTAACAAATACCATAAATAAAGGGGAAGCACAGTGACAATAAATTACTGGTTAAATATGTTGAACAACAAAGAATCTGGTCTTTGGTTGTACTGTAATCTCCCAAGCGCTTAGTAGAGTGCTCTGCATATAATAAGTGCTCAATAAATACCATTGATTGAATGATTACCAAAATCAAAGTTCTTTTCATTCATTCATTCAATAGTATTTATTGAGCGCTTACTATGTGCAGAGCACTGTACTAAGCACTTGGAATGTACAAATCGGCAACAGATAGAGACAGTCCCTGCCCATTGACGGGTTTACAGTCTAATCTGGGGAGACAGACAAAAAACAATAGCAATAAATAGAGTCAAGGGGAAGAACATTTCATTAAAACAATAGCAAATAAATAGAATCAGGGTGATGTACATCTCATTAAAGAAAATAAATAGGGTGATGAAGATATATACAGTTGAGTGGACGAGTACAGTGCTGAGGGGATGGGATGGGAGAGGGGGAGGAGCAGAGGGTTTAGCTGTGGAGAGATGAGGGGGGGTAGAGGGAGCAGAGGGAAAAGGGGAGCTCAGTCTGGGAAGGCCTCTTGGAGGAGGTGAGATTTAAGTAGGGCTTTGAAGAGGGGAAGAGAATTAGTTTGGCGGAGGTGAGGAGGGAGGGCGTTCCAGGACCGCGGGAGGACGTGACCCAGGGGTCGACGGCGGGATAGGCGAGACCGAGGGACGGTGAGGAGGTGGGCGGCGGAGGAGCGGAGCGTGCGGGGTGGGCGGTAGAAAGAGAGAAGGGAGGAGAGGTAGGAAGGGGCAAGGTGATGGAGAGCCTTGAAGCCTAGAGTGAGGAGTTTCTGTTTGGAGCGGAGGTCGATAGGGAACCACTGGAGTTGTTTAAGAAGGGGAGTGACATGCCCAGATCGTTTCCAATTTCTTCAGTCTTGGATATATGTCCAATTTTCCAAGAGTCTTGGATATTTGTTTATAATGCGTTAAAATATTCACTAACTTAATTAGTTGACTACCTTGCAATTGAGGACCATTGATGTACAATCCTAGCCACCTTATTATTGCTGTTCATATATTCCAGAATAGCCAAGTATCCTCTAATTTTCTTGTTACATTGTCTTAATTTTTTTTTTAATTTATGGTATTTGTTAAGCACTTACTATGGGCCAGACACTGTATTAAGTGCTGAGACACTGTACTAAGAGCTGACACATTGTATTAAGCACCGGGCACCGTCTTCTTAGCTGCGATGTAGAGTCTGTCTTTAAAAAAAACCAACAACTTGGTATTTGTTAAGCGCTTACTACGTGCAGAGCACTGTTCTAAGTGCTGAGGTAAATAAAAAATAAATGGTGGTGGTATTTGTTAAGCGCTTAGTATGTGCAAAGCACTGTTCTAAGCGCTGAGGGATACAAGGTAATCATGTTGTCCCACGTGGTAGACACAGGGGAATCAGACTGTCCCACGTGGGGCTCACAGTCTTAATCCCCATTTTACAGATGAGGCAATTGAGGCACAGAGAAATTAAGTGACTTGCCCACAGTCACACAGCTGACAAGTCCCAAACGGCTACCTTACTGCTACGGGCTCTCGTTATATCCCGGCTAGACTACTGTGTCGGCCTTCTCTCTGACCTCCCTTCCTCCTCTCTCGCCCCGCTCCGGTCTATTCTTCACTCCGCTGCCCGGCTCATCTTCCCGCAGAAACGATCTGGGCCTGTCACTCCCCTTCTTAAACACCTGCGGTGGTTGCCTATCAACCTCCGCTCCAAACAAAAACTCCTCACTCTAGGCTTCGAGGCTCTCCGTCACCTTGCCCCTTCCTACCTCTCCTCCCTTCTCTCTTTCTACCGCCCACCCCGCACGCTCCGCTCCTCCGCCGCCCACCTCCTCGCCGTCCCTCGGTCTCACCTATCCCGCCGTCGACCCCTGGGTCACGTCCTCCCGCGGTCCCGGAACGCCCTCCCTCCTCACCTCCGCCAAACCGATTCTCTTCCCCTCTTCAAAACCCTACTTAAAACTCACCTCCTCCAAGAGGCCTTCCCGGACTGAGCTCCCCTTCTCCCTCTACCACCCCCCTTCACCTCTCCGCAGCTTAACCCTCTTTTCCCCTCGTCTCCCTCTGCTCCTCCCCCCCTCCCTTCCCATCCCTTCAGCACTATACTCGTCTGCTCGACTGCATATATTTACATTACCCTATTTATTTTGTTAATGAGATGTACATCGCCTTGATTCTATTTAGTCGCCATTGTTTTTACGAGACGTTCTTCCCCTCGACTCTATTTATTGCCATTGTTCTCGTCTGTCCATCTCCCCCGATTAGACCGTAAGCCCGTCAAACGGCAGGACTGTCTCTGTTGCCGACTTGTTCATTCCAAGCGCTTAGTACAGTGCTCTGCACATAGTAAGCGCTCAATAAATACTATTGAATGAATTGAATGAAAAGTGGCAGAGCTGGGATTCGAACCCATGACCTCTGACTCTAAAGCCCATGCTCTTTCCACTGAACCACGCTGCTTCTCATGAAGCAGCATCACGTAGTGGATAGAGCATGGGCCTGGGAGCCAAAAGAACATGGGCTCTAATCCCGGATCTGCCACTTGCCTGCTTTGTGACCTTAGGCAAGTCACTTCACTTCCTCATCTGTAAGATGAGGATTGAGGCTGTGAGCCCCATGTGGGACAGGGACTGTGTCCAACTCAATTTGCTTCATTTGTTCATTCATATTTATTGAGTGCTTAATGTATGCAGAACACTGTACTAAGCAGTTGGAAAAGTACAATATAACAATAAACAGTGGCATTCCTTGCCCACAGTGAGTTTGCAGTCTGGGGGGAGAGGGGAGAGAGACATCAATTCAAATAAATAAAATGACAGATATGTACATAAGTGCTGTGGGGCTGGGAGAGGGGAAGAGCAAAGGGAGCAAGTCAGGGGAATAGAGAAGAGAGTGGGAGAAAAGGAAAAGTGAGGTATCCACCCCAGTGCTTATTACAGTGCCTGGCACATAGTAAGTGCTTAACAAATGCAATTATTATTATTATTACTACTACTAATAATAATAATACAATGTTTTTCTTTTATATCCTTACCACTGATAGAGACAGAATATAGGGTTGGTTGGACTTGATCTAAATCAGCAGTATGTTTCTTCTGCTCTTATTTTTTGATCCCTACAACAAATTCTTCAGTTTCATTAAATAGCAAGTTTAGTTTAGCCATAAATTAGACAGGCCTTACCTAATCAATCTCTAGACTGTAAACTCAATGAGGGCAGGGAATTTGAATAAACCAACTCTGTTACATCATGGTCTCTCAAGAGCTTAGCACAGTGATTTGCACATAGTAAATATCATTGATGATGTATTTATTGAATGCTTGCTGTGAGTAGAACACTGTATTGAGCACTTGGAGAGTGCAGTATAACAGTTGTAGATGTGTTCTCTGTCCATAATTTATTACATAATTTTGGCTAAGGTTTCGTTGGTGGTTGTGTTCTAAAACTGAACTTGCAGTTGAATAATTTGTAGGTAAGGGGCTAGAATATACTTGGAATTTCTTCAAGATGTGATTGGGTTTAATAACCCATTAATTTAGATTACCTTCCTACTTGCTGTAATAGTAATCTCTTAATTTTGTGATTTGGGAGTAATACAAATTGAAAATGTAATTACTCTTCTTTCCCCTTCTTTGTGTGGCTATCTTCTTGACTGCAGCTTTCAACACACAATATGATACTTTATCATTACCCCAGAAGATGTTTGTGATCTTTTGTGTGCTAGACTACTGAATAATAGCATTCTTATGTTACAACTACAACTATAATTGTATTTATTGCCTTGATATTATGGTCTATGTTGAGGTAGGTTTTTCAGATTTTCTCCATATTAGAAGAGTATATTTTCTTTAGCTTTTCTTTAACCTTGAAGCATGGTTAAACCTTTCAACAGCAGGAGACTCAAGTATATGTAGGTTTCCCTCACACCAAATCTTTTCTGCCTAAAGCAATAATAATAATAGTTGCAGTATTTATGTGCTTACTATGTGCCAAGCACTGTAATAAGCATTGAGGTGGATACAAGCAAATTGGGTTGGATGCAGTCCCTGTCCTACATGGGGCTCACAGTTTCAATCCCCATTTTACAGATGAGGTAACTGGCACAGAGGAAGTGAAGTGACTTGCCCAAGGTCACACAGCTGACAAGTGGTATAACTGGGATTAGAACCCATGACTTTTTGACTCCCAGGCCCATGCTCTACTTATTATACCATACTGCTAATATTGTGAGTATTAATTATGTATTGTGTATTATCATTGATCTGACCCATTCCTTAGTACAATACTTGGCCCATAATCAGATGAGACACAATCCTTGTCCCACCCAGGATTCATAATCTACTGTAGGGAGAAAAAGTATTTTTTAGCCTCATTTTACAGTTGAGGAAACTGAGGTCCAGAAAGGTTAAGTGTCTTGCCCTAGGTCACACAGCAGGCCAGGGACAGTGCTGAGACTAGAACTGAGTTCTCTAGAGCTGAGAAGCGGCATGGCCAAGTGGAAACAGCATGAGCATGAGGGACAGAGGACCTGGAATCTAATCTAGACTCCGTCACTTGTCTGTTGTGTAACCTTGGGCAAGCCACTTCACTTCTCTGGGCCTCAGTTACCTCACTGTAAAATGGAGATTAAGACTGTGAGTCCCATGTGGGGCATGGATTGTGTCCAACCTGATTATCTTGTATCATTCCCAGTGCTTAGTAGAGTGCCTGGCACACAAGAGAAGCAGCGTGGCTCAGTGGAAAGAGGCTGGGCTTGGGAGCCAGAGGTCATGGGTTCGAATGCCGCCTCTGCCACTTGTCAGCTGTGTGACTGTGGGCAAGTCACTTAACTTCTCTGTGCCTCAGTTCCCTCATCTGTAAAATGGGGATTAACTGTGAGCCTCACGTGGGACAACCTAATTACCCTGTATCTACCCCAGCGCTTAGAACAGTGCTCTGCACATAGTAAGCGCTTAACAAATACCAACATTATTATTAGTAAGCACTTAACAAATACCATTTACCAAAAAACAAACCCAAAAAAACCCCACCTCAGGTCTCCAGATCCCATTCCCATCCTCTTTCCTCAGGCCCACTTCCTTAGCCTCTCGCCCACTCATCTGGACCCTTCTTCTGCAAAAAAGTCCTGGACTCCAAGCTGCACCAAGTCACTGGCCATTCCCCTGCGAGATTCATTCATTCGGTCATATTTATTGAGCGCTTATTGTGTGGAGAGCACTGTACTAAGCTCTTGGAGAGTACAATTCGGCAACAGAGACAATGAGATCTTGATTCTATTTATCTTGATTCTATTTATTGCTATTGTTTTTGTCTGTCTCCCCAGATTAGACTGTAAGCCCGTCAATGGGCAGGGACTGTATCTGTTGCCGATTTGTACATTCCAAGCGCTTAGTACAGTGCTCTGCACATAGTAAACGCTCAATAAATACTATTGAATGAATACCACAGCATCCTCCGTACTGTGGACTACTGCCTGCTCCCCCAATTGCTCCTAGGCCGATAGAATGGAGAGCTCCCTCCAACACCCTTCAAGCCGTTGATAGTTTCCGCAGCAGGTGGCAGTCACAGCCTGTGTTGAACAGTCACTAAGAGTTCTGCCCTCAGATTCGGTAGCTTCGGCTTTTAGACCAGTTTGCTACCTGCTGCTACAGACTGATTTCAGCTGATCAAAATGCAAGCCCAGAGGCTAAGGGAAAAAGAACTTTGCAACCTGGCTCTGCCCGGCTCACTGTGCAGCCTTCTGCAATCAAAATGAAACCATCTGAAATGAGTTTCCCTTGGCATTATCTTTCTGGGATCAGAGGCAGCCAGGATCATTAAGAAGTGTTTCTTGGGGGGGTTTTGGCCCACTGGTGGGGAAAAAAATATCCTTATAGCAGACACCAGTGTTGCTCTGATTCTTTACACCCAGAACCCTGAAAGCTGTAGGAAGAGTTGGAGCCATTTCACGATACCTTCACGATACTTTCACGAGAAGCAGCGTGGTTCACTGGAAAGAGCACGGGCTTTGGAGTCAGAGGTCATGGGTTCGAACCCCGGCTCTGCCACTTGCCACCTGTGTGACTTTGGGCAAGTCACTTAACTTCTCGGTGCCTCAGTTCCCTCATCTGTAAAATGGGGATTAAGACTGTGAGCCCCACGTGGGACAACCTGATTCCCCTGTGTCTACCCCAGCGCTTAGAAAAGTGCTCGGCACATAGTAAGCGCTTAACAAATACCAACATTATTATTATTATTATTATACCTCGAACTTGGTCAAGATGTGCTGCTCCTTCACGAGACCGGGAAGAGGTATTTTGTTTTTCTTCTATCGTGGTAAAAGTTCCAGGTCTCCATTTCTGTGCTCCTTATTGGCTGTTGACTATTCTCCTTGCTCTTCACCCTCTGGACTGTATGGACAGCGAACCTGTCAGCCAACTCTGTATTTTGTACTCTCTCAAGCACCTAGTATAGTTACTCTGCACACATAAGCACTTAATAAATATGATTGATTTCCCCGTATATTCCACTTCACACCATCTAGTCAGATTGGGCAGGAGACAAAGGTTTCTATAGTCTCCTAAGCATTTACTGCAGTAAATAAGCCTAAGGCAAATACCACTCACTGATCCTCCCCAGGAACCTTCTGATTGGAGCAGGTCTTGCCTGGAGACTTTGCCCATTTTTTGAGTTTGGACTTGGCCCAAATAAGGACAAGCATGAAGTGCAGCCAAGTCCCCATCTCTTCATTTTCAATCAGTGGTATTTTTGAACGGTATTTATTGTTTACTGTTGCCAGGCAGTGTACTAAGTGCTGAGGTAGATGCAAGCTAATAGGTTGGACACAGTCCATGTCCCATGTGGGGCTCATAGGCCCACGTCCTTCCTCTAGCCTGGAATGCCCTCCCCGCTCACATCCTCCAAACTAACTCTCTTCCCCTCTTCAAAGCCCTTCCGAGGGTTCACCTCCTCCAGGAGGTTTTCCCAGACTGTGCCCCCCTTTTCCTCTGCTCCTCCTCCCCTCCCCATTGCCCCGACTCCCTCCCTCTGCTCTACCCGCCTCACCGCCCCACAGCACTTGTGTATATATGTACATATTTACTATTCTATTTATTTTATGAATGATATGTATATATATCTATAATTCTATTTATTTATATTGATGTTATTGATGCCCGTTTACTTGTTTTGATGTCTGCCTCCTCCCTTCTAGAATGTGAGCCCGTTGTTGGGTAGGGGTTGTCTCTATTTGTTGCTGAATTGTACTTTCCAAGTACAGTGCTCTGCACACAGTAAGTGCTCAATAAATACGAATGAATGAATGAACTCAGGTACTTTGACTCCCAGGCCTGCACTCTTTATTGTTCGTTCTCTGTCTATCCCACCTGCTCTAGACCCAGAGTCAGCACCAGGAGCTTCTTCTCCAAGCAGGCCACTGTTCTAAGTGCTTGGGAGAGAATAATAAATCTATCCTATTTATTGAGTGCTTACTGTGTGGAGTCCACCGTGTTTACCACTTGGAGACTATAACACAACACAGTTGGTAGACACAAGGAGCTCACAGTCTAGAAAGAGTCAGACATTAATGTAAATACCTAAATTATGGGTATGTACAGAAGTGCTGTGGGCTGAGGAAGGGGTGAATAAAGGGTGCAAAACTAAGTACAAAGGCAACCCAGAGGGAGCAGGAGAAGAGTAAGTGAGAACTTGGGGATACAATACAGCAGAGTTGAGAGGCACCCTGTCCTCAGTGGGCTTATGGTCTAATGGGGGAAATAAGTCTGAAGAGGGCCCCAATATTGCTTTTGTTATAAAAAGCCTAAATTTAGAGCAGAGGTTATCATCACTGTGTTCAGCAACTCCTCTGAGTCATAAAGAATAGGCTTCATTCTTACTTTTTTCTCTTTTAATGCCATTTGTCAAGTGCTTCATTCTTACCTGTGCCTGCATTCTTCTCCATCCTTTTCCCATCTTCTCCCATCTTTTGCCCCACTTCCCATTGACAGAATTTCTCCTATCATCACAAATGAATTGATGAACAAGGACTTTACTCACATGTGTTTATTCTAAGGAAACCTCTGCCAGCCCCAATTCAGTTCCTCTCATTGGTCCAACTTTTAACGTGACTCAAGTAGCCGGTGGGAGAGTCCAGCATGGGGCCTGCGACTTACTCCCCTTTCTAGACTGTGAGCCTGTTGGGTGGGTATTGTCTCTATCTGTTGCTGAATTGTACTTTCCAAGCACTTAGTACAGTGCTCTGCACAAAATAAGTGCTCAATAAATGCAATTGAATGAATGAATGAGTGAGCTCCCTGGCACCTGGGTGGTTTGGAGGGAAGAAGAAAGCTCTGAGAGGGCAGGGTCTCTCGGGAAGATGTCCAACGTCTGCACCCATGGAGACTCCAGCCGCTTCATCTCCCCTAACGCTGGCAAGTGTTCACTGAATATACCGCTGTGGGAGTCCAAGGCCAGTGGGAGGCCTCAGGTGACATTTCCAGCCATCCGCTCCAGGGAATCACAACTCCGGAGAAGGCCTGTGGCCAGAAGCTGCCTTCCTATTAGTTGTCCCATGGTGCGAGATGTGCATGCGAGCCAATGAGAAGGGAGGGGTTACCTGCACATAGCCGCTGACCGCCTCATGGGCCTTTGGTAATTTGTGCCAATTTAGCCGGGGCGGGCGAGCAGAAGGCCGTCACAGGCGTCATGAGGGTGGAGAGTCCCGGGGAGAGTTTGAGCTGAGGAGAGGGAAATTGAGGGAGGGGACACCATGGAGGTGGGGAGACTGTGCAGGAAGACCAAGGAAATAAGAAGTTGATGTAGTGAAAGAGGGAAATTGAGGCAGGGCAAGGTAGAAAGAAAAGTGAGGCGGAACGGAAAAACTGCGGGGCAGGAGCACATTATCAGGATTGCACAGTGGAGCTGTGGCTGATCTGGAACACAATCCAGGAGACTTGATGGGGAGTCTTCTGTGGTCTCAGCTGGGACCCTAAGTTGGGCCTGTTTTCTCAATTCCTGGCATTCAAAGGAAGTTTGATGAGGTTGTGGGTGTGTAAGAGTTACGGTCACAAAAATGCACAATGAGGCCCTCATAGCTGACCAGTAAGCCACCTCCCTGGGTCCGATGTGGGCAAGAAGGAGTGGAGAAAGAGGGAGTATATACCAAGCAAAGTCGTGGGGGTGGTGGTCTGCTAGGTTACATTCCCTAAGGAAAATAGGGAGAAAGCCCAAAGTGGCAGCATTCCTGATGCTGACTTCTCAAGTCAGTTCACGTTCTGGTTCCGCTGTCTCCAGACCTATGGCTATGTTCATATTTCACAAAATAAGGATGTTCTGGAGCTTGTCCAGATGATGTATCTGCAAAACCAATCCCTCCAGCTCCCACTTCACCCACAGTCAGAAGTACCAGAATACCTTTCTTCTCTGCTTTGGTTAAGGTCAAACCCCAGCCTGGTCACCCATCAGGTCCAAAGGGTTGGAGGATGGATTTAGAAATGGAACTGGAGAAATTTGTGTAAGCTAAATTTTGCAGACCCTGATATACTGTGGATGCCATGTAAACAAGGGGCCCATTTGGGCTCAGGGGAAGCTGTGCAACCTAGTGGATAGAGCACAGGTCTGAGAGTCAAAATGACCTGGGTTCTAATCTTGTATCTGCCACTTGTTTGCTCTGTGACCTCTGGGCTTCAGTTACCTCATCTCTAAAGTGGGGTTTTAGACTGTGAGCCCCGTGTGGGACATGGACTGTATCTTGTGTCTACCCCAGTGATTAGTACAGTGCCTGGCACACAGTAAGCACGTAACAAGTGTTGTGCTTAGCTTGGTTGAACCACATGAAGTAGAGTGTCGCACACAGATGGATGTTCACTACATTCTATTTGCTGAAGATGAGGATGACCTTGGTCAGATGGATCCTGGAGCTTCATTTCTGGCTCAGAAGTTCATGAGCATGTTTCCTCAAATCAAAAGGGAGCCAGAAAAAGCCAAAAAATGGTACCTGTTCAGGACCAGGTATTCAGCTACTGTATGCCCCTAGCACCCGGCTGTTTAGTGTATTTTTATAGTAAATCAGTTGTATTTATTGGGTGTGCAGAGCACTCTACTAAGCATGTGGAAGAGTAAAATTTATGAGCTTTAAGTGAAATGCTTTTAAAAAATTGATCCCTTTCAATAAATCCTACTCAGATAGTATCTCCATCTATAAGTTGGAGAAGTTGGCACCCGAAATAAACCTACCCCAAGTCACACAGAAAGTAAGTTATTGTCAGGAGTGAGTTACTCTTTCTCCTCTACTGAGCCAATCACCAGAGTAAGGAGAGTGCTTTAGTTTCTCATAGTAGAATTTTATTTTAAAACTATTTCAGGCCACTGAAGAATGGCTCTGCCCGTCCATGTAGGCTTGTGTTCAAGCATCCGTGTCTGCTGAGAGTCAGACTTGTTTTATTATTATTATTATTATGGCATTTGTTAAGTGCTTACTATGTGCAGAGCACTGTTCTAAGCACTGAGGTGGATACAGGGTAATCAGATTGTCCCACGTGGGGCTCACATTTTTTTACCCCATTTTTACAGATGAGGTCACTAAGGCACAGAGAAGTTAAGTGACTTGCCCAAGGTCATACAGCAGACAAATTGGCAGAGCCGGGATTAGAACCCATGACCTCTGACTTTCAAGCCTGGACTCTTTCCACTAAGCCACGCTGCTTCTCACAATGTTTTCTGTATGAAACACTGTGAGTGAGTTGCTGGTGAAATGCTGGAAGAAGCTGCCCCCTGGGATCTGAAAAGAACTGGAACCATGTAAGTAGTACTCATACTTTGAACCATTAAAGTGAAAGAGGCCATCTGTCCCCCCGTCCCTCCCTACTGCCCCAACTTCCTCAACCAGAAAGGTCAGTGTAGAAAAAATCATGCTTTATTAAGTTCATCCACATTCCCCCTAGATAGACATCATCAGTCAAGTGGTCAAGTGTCCTGAGGAATGGCAGAGTTAGGCTGCGTTGTTCTCTAGGTCACTGGAGTAGGAATGAATCGGTAGTATTTATTGAGCCTTGAATACTTGGGAGAATACATTAGAGTTAGAAGATCTGATCACTGCTCTCAAGGAACTTGCAGTCTGGTGGAAGCAGCAGAGATCTGGATCACTGAAGAGTTGGTATGGCCAGGACAGGCAGCAATAGTTCTATGGCCCAAGAAAACTGGTATTCAGGGGTTTTTGTCTGAGGGAGAGGGGATTCAAAGACAAAGCTACCTGCCACGTCAGTCCTTTGGCCCCTAGGACGGTCCAGGAAGCCTTGGTTCTGAGGTCCAGCGTCACCCTGAGCTCTGTTGTGGCATTTTAATGAGTGGAGCTTAGTTTCACTCTTCAAACCCTTCCACATACCTCACTTCCCCTTCTAAAATCATATCTACCCTATTAAAGTCAGGTCCAAGAGACCGTCCCTGATTCACCCGTCACTTCCCCATACTTCTCCCTTCTGCATCGCTTATGCACCAGGATCTACTCTACTTACGCACTTTGATATTGACCCCACCCCCAACTCTATAGGACTTCTATACAGATTCTTATGCAGAGAAGCAGCATGGCCTTGTGCACAGAGTACAGGCCTGGGAGTCAGAAGACCCGGGTTCTAATTCCGGCTCCACCATTTGTTTGCTATGTGACCTTGGACAAGTCACTTAACTTCTCTGTGCCTCAGTTTACCTCATCTGTAAAATAGGGATTAGGTCTGAGCCCCTTGTAGGACATGAACTGTGTCCAACCTGATTATTTTGTATCTAATAATAATAGTAATAATAATGATGGTAGTATTTGTTAAGTGCTTAATATATACCAAGCACTGTTTTAAGTACTGGGGAGGATACAAGGTCATCAGGTTGCCCCACATGGGGCTCACAGTCTTAATCCCCATTTTACAGATGAGGTAACTGAGGCACAGACAAGTTAAGTAACTTACCCAAAGTCACACAGCTGACAAGTGGTGAAGCTGGGATTCAAACCCATGACCGCTAACTCCCAAGTCCTTGCACTTTCCACTATGCCATGCTGCTTCCCTAGCACTTAGTACATAGTAATAGTAAGCACTTAAAAAATATCATTGAAAAAAACACACCCCCCCTGCCCCCACAGGGGTAGATACAAGTACTAAGCACTGTACTAAGGAGTAAAAGCATCCTTAAGATCTGCACATAAACACACACACAGAAGAAGGTTCTGTGCATTTGAGCCAAAGTGACTCTGACATTCTCAGTGCGTGTTAAAAAAAAAATAGTTCTCCTCCACCTTAGACTGAGAGCCAGGAACAGGGAATGCGTCTGACCTGATTATCTTGGGTTGACCCCAGTGCTTAATATAGTATTTGGCATATAGTAAGCACTTGACAAGTACTACAATTATTAACAACTCTGGGAGTCATGAAGTAATACTAGATAGGGAAACAGACTCTGAGAGGTTAAGTGACTTGTTCATGTCCCTCAGTGAAGCCAGGAATAGAATTCAGATGTCTTGACCCACAGTCTTAATATATTCCCAAAGTTGCCTGTCCTGTCCCCAATTTCAACTCTGCCAGTTAAACATTGTCTCGAAGGAAAAGAAATGACATTGTTTCTGAAACCTTTATATTTTGCAAACAGATTAATTTACTAAAGAAGCAATGTGGCCTAGTGAAGACAGCATGTGCTTGGGAATCAGAGGACCTGGATTCTAATCCTGGCTCTGCCACCACCTGTGTGACCTTGAGCAAATCACTTGACTTCTCTGTGCCTCAGTTACCTCATCTGTAAAATGGGGATTAAATCCTACTCCCTCCTCCTCAGACTGTGAGCTTCATGTGGTACAGGGACTGGGTCCACACTGATTAACTTGCAATTATCTCAGTACTTAGAACAGTGCTTGGCATATAGTAAGCACTTAAAAAGTACCCTAATAATAATTATTCAGACCTAAGCAAAAATTAGCCATATCCTTGAACTGTCACCTCCCAGGATTTTCTCCTTTAGGTTGTAGATGCTCAGACAAGACCAGGCTTTAAATTCTTCAAACCCCAAAAACACAGCAGCAGAAGTGACAACAAACAGAAGCAGCAGCCGAGAGCCTTGCTGAAGCTGAAAAGGCAAAGTTCCTCCTTCTGGGTGGGAGTTCTTGAACTTCGTATTGAGTTTCCAGGTCATCATCATCAGTGGCATTTATTGAGTGCTTCTTGTGGGCAGAGTACTGTTCTAAGCTCTTGGGAGAGTGCGATAGATGCAATCCCTGTCCACAACAAGCTTACAGTCTAGAGGGGGAAAGTTCCAGAAGGTCTCAAGCTGTCTTTGGAGGTGGAGTTAAAATACTTAGACTCATGCCAAGAAGATAGAAGCCTGGGCTGCACATTTCAGAGTGCGGCTGTAGGGGAGGAGACTGCCTAGCAGGATTGACAGTTGGAGCATCTCATATATAGCCCATTCCAGAAGCTGAGTCTGCCTCATAGCATATCCCAGCAGAAGAGAAGGAACATGAAAGTCCATCTAGCTGACCAAGTCAGCTATGGAAAGGAGTCAGTGATGATTTTGTTCTATGGACTCTTTTCTGCTAAGTACTGGACTCATCTATCTCCTCTAAAGAAGTGCCATCATAAGGGCCAGCTTCTGTTTCCTTTCTGGCACTGAGCAGGGAGATTACGGGTTCCTGGCTGTAAATCATTGCAGTGTTTTTGGAAGTGACTTTTAAGACTCCGATGGACTCAGCTCATCAAGTAATTCCTCCTCTAGGTAACCCCGCTACTGACTCTGCTCTGAAGATGGTTCCGATACTGAGGTCCCTGGGGGTCATTCCTCAGCCTCAGTTCTGTCCTTTTTGGATCCCTCATACTGGAGAAGGTACCCGGCACTCAGTATGTAACTGGAACAATTGTCTCGGGAATTCTCACCCTTCCAAATCAGGGCATAGCCCCCCGATTCCTTATCAAGAATGTGGACCCAGTTTTGGCCCCCTCTTCTCAGTATAGCTTCATCCAACCTTCTCCTCAGGACTACCACACTGCCAATAGAGGAAAAAGAGGTGACAGGGCAAAGAACAAGGTGAAGAAAGAGGTTGACTTTTGGGCTTATGGGCCTTCCTGCCTCCTGGTCTGGGGGAAAAACCCTTCAGTTGTGTTCCAGAAGTCTGAGGGAATTACAGTTGGGTCTCCTCCAGACCACCACCAGGCAGCAGAATGACCCTCGGTAGTTTTCTGTTGCTCAGCAGAGAGAGACTGGTGGCTGGGCCTTGCCCTACTCTCTTCACCTTCACAGGAGACCTGTTAGGGAGTTGAGGAAGATTGTGGCTGGCTGAGGCCAGAGGATTTTGCTCTTCTCTCTTTGCTGCTCTTGGGGTGGCTGTGTCATCTGCCCAATCTCCAATTTACGACACCGCCTTTTCAATAGATTTCTTCAGTGAAGTTTTGAATACGTTAGAAGACTGGAAGTCCTCATATCTAAAAAGTGCAGACATCCGAAACCCATACCGTCGGCAGAGTGGCATAATGGCATGTTTTCACTTGGGGCAAGTTCCACTGACTTGCACCTACATGTAGTATGTATAGCTCTACTTACACATATTACAGATATTTCAAAACTGCATTAACTAACTCCCAAGGTTACTATTTGTTCAGCTCAGTCTTTGACCCATATACCTAGAATCTGTAAAAATTATTATTTAGTGCCAGAGATTTGGAGTTTCAATCTGTATTTTTTTTGCTCATTAAATTTGGCTTTGCACTTGCGTGGGAAGAGAAACCATTACTGGTTGGCCACGTCTGGAGAATGTTGATTTCATTTATTTGATTTTTCTGTAGTATACGCCAGAGGTGGCAGCTTGATTAAAAACATTTGGTTGGTTGTTAATTTTAAGGTATTTAACATTTTAAATGGTTGAATTGAATCCATTTTGCAGAACGGGCTGTACACACACAGTATTTTTCTTAATTTTGTTTTAACCTGTATATTAAATGACTTCCAGGCAGAGAGTCTGCAGTGAAGTCATCCACAAAGTCAGATTTAGAGAAGCTTTGATCGATCTCGGCTCTTAAAGCCCTGCTGTAATAAAAAGGAAGAGTTTGGGTGCAATGATCAGCAGCCTAAAACCTCCTTTTAGAGAAGGAAGGAAGGAAGGAAGGAAGGAAGGAAGGAAGGGAAAGTCAAGTGTAAACTCCAAAGGGAAAACAGAAGGATTTCTCAGGGTATTACCCCACCGCTTCCTTTCCATTTTGTCTCCGGGGAGGACACAAGATCATTGTGAAGAGTGTTTTGTTATTGCTTACATTTACAGTTGCACACACAGGCCATGTGTTACTCTTGGAATTTTAGAAGCAGCATAGCCTATTGGAAAGAACATTTGCCTTGGAGTCAGAGGATCTGGGTTCTAATTCTGGCTCTACCAATTGCTTGCTCTGTGATCTTAGATAAGTCACTTAGCTTCTCTCTGCCCCAGTTTCCTCATCTGTAAAATGAGGATTAAATCCTTCCCCCTTTAACTTAGACTGTGACCCCAGTGGGAGACAAGGACTGTGTCTACCCTGATAAACTTGTATCTACCCCAGGGCTTAGAATGGTATTTGACCCATAGCAAGCCCTTAACAAATACCATTAAAAAAATGCAGGATGATTTTTTCCAAGTAGAATTTCCATTTTTATATCATCATTGTATATGGTTTTGTGGATTATGTTCTCAATAGTCAGTGATGACACAGGTTTATAACACTGAAAAGAAATTTCTGGTTTTTGATCTGCAGCCAACACCCACTGAATTTCTCACACTGTAAAGAACCGGATCTAAATTCTGTGAATTGCCCTCAGGAGCTTATTTGAATTTTCAGGGTTGGGGTAGGTGATTCTTTGGAAAATCCTGGGTTACATACGAATGGGTAACCGGCCTTGTGAAAATCAGGTGAAAAAATCAGGCACCTCTAGAAGTTCAGTATCAAAGTATTGGGATATTTTTTACATATTTTATTAAAACTTTCTGCTTGCCTACTAATGTGCTCAGTTTCTGTTTAGTCAATCAGTGGTATTTATTGCAACTTTACTGTGTACTGTAAGCTCATGGGAGCATCTGATACAGTAGAGTTGGTGGATACAATATCAGACGTCAAGGTGCTTACAGTTTAGTGGGCCCTGGACCTTCCAGCCTTGGTCGATATGCAGATAATTGTGCTACTTGTTAAGTGCTTACTAGGTGCCAAGCACTTATCCAGCAGATCTAGCTGGAATGTGCTCGGTGGCTTAGTGGAGTATCTAGACTCGACATTGTAAGTACATTATCATTCAGGTCATTGGCTGTAAGGTGTTAGGCATCTTCCAAAAACAACATCTACAAATTTGGAGCCATTTTATGCAGTCCCAGTTATCTAAGACAGGCCTTCTAAAGACATGTTGTTCACATGACTGAAAACAACACCACCAGCCACTGTTAGCTTTTTTAGGGAAGGAGTAGTGACTTAGTGGAAAGACCCTGGGCCTGGGAGTCAGATCCCTGAGTTCTAATCCTGCCTTGTCTACTTATCTGCAGTGTGATCTTGGGCAAGTCACTTAACTTCTCTGTGCCTCAGTTACCTTATCTGTTTAATGTGGATTAAGACTTTGAGCCCCATGTGGAATATGGACTGTGTCCAATCTAATAAGCTTGTATCTATCCCCAGTGCTTAATGGATATTATTTTAAAAAAAGCTAGAAGACCTGAGTTGGAGCCCCAGTTCTATCACCGTCCTGCTGGCAAATCATTAATCTCTTCACGTCCCAATTCCCTCACCTGCAAAATGGGGATAACAATATTTGACTTTCCACCTACATCACAGCATTTTACTGTGGAGGCAGAAGTGAAATAAATAATGTGAGAAAGCTTTGGGAATAAAAATGCTGTAAAAACCAAGCTGCTATTATCTGGGGCAGTTACTAGACTTAAATGAGCCAAGGTTTAGACTGTCTTCCCCCTAAATATCTATTAGTCCTGCTCTGGGGTTTGAGGACCAAGTGATTGAGGGGCTTTCTTTAACAAATTTTCAAACCACAGCATCCTAATCCATCCTGAATTAAATAGTGAGCTCTTTGGTGAGGAGGAAGTGGATTGATTTCACTACTTTAGGCAGGATGTTTATCTCTTTAAAGAAGACACTGACTAAGCTCACACTTCAGGTAAATATCAAGCTGTATGATCCAAAAAAAATTAGCTGAACCATATTGACCTTAGGAGCATAAAGAATTTAAGCCCCCAGGGAAGTCCGGCTGTTCAGAAACCCAATTTATAATGACGCTGCTGTGTAGCTTCTTCTGGCCATTCCCAACTGCTGTTATTTTTGGGGATCAGTGTGCAAAATGCAAGAACGAGAGGGCTATTTTAAACTCAAACTTGGGGTGACTCGTCTTTCCTTGTCACCTCTCTGAAAATTAATTATAATGTTGGTATTTGTTAAGCGCTTACTATGTGCAGAGCACTGTTCTAAGCGCTGGGGTAGATACAGGGTAATCAGGTTCCTATCCGTTACCAAGACCTGCCGGTTTCACCTCTACAATATCGCCAAGATCCGCCCTTTCCTCTCCACCCAAACGGCTACCTTACTATTACGGGCTCTTGTTATATCCCGGCTAGACTACTGTGTCGGCCTTCTCTCTGACCTCCCTTCCTCCTCTCTCGCCCCGCTCCGGTCTATTCTTCACTCCGCTGCCCGGCTCATCTTCCCGCAGAAACGATCTGGGCATGTCACTCTCCTTCTTAAACAACTCCAGTGGTTGCCTATCGACCTCCGCTCCAAACAAAAACTCCTCACTCTAGGCTTCGAGGCTCTCCATCACCTCGCCCCTTCCTACCTCTCCTCCCTTCTCTCTTTCTACCGCCCACCCCGCACGCTCCGCTCCTCTGCCGCCCACCTCCTCGCCGTCCCTCGGTCTCGCCTATCCCGCCGTCGACCCCTGGGTCACGTCCTCCCGCGGTCCTGAAACGCCCTCCCTCCTCACCTCCGCCAAACTGATTCTCTTTCCCTCTTCAAAACCTTACTTAAAAATCACCTCCTCCTAGAGGCCTTCCCAGACTGAGCTCCTCTTCCCCCCTACTCCCTCTGCCATCCCCCCTTTACCTCTCCGCAGCTAAAGCCTCATTTTCCCCTTTTCCCTCTGCTCCTCCCCCTCTCCCTTCCCATCCCCACAGCACCGTACTCGTCCGCTCAACTGTATATATTTTCGTTACCCTATTTATTTTGTTAATGAATTGTACATCGCCTCGATTCTATTTAGTCGCCATTGTTTTTACGAGATGTTCTTCCCCTTGACGCTGTTTAGTGCCATTGTTCTTGTCTGTCCGTCTCCCCCGATTAGACTGTAAGCCCGTCAAATGGCAGGGACCGTCTCTATCTGTTGCCGACTTGTTCATCCCAAGCGCTTAGTACAGTGCTCTGCACATAGTAAGCGCTCAATAAATACTATTGAATGAATGAATGAATGAAAGGTTGTCCCACGTGAGGCTCACAGTTAATCCCCATTTTACAGATGAGATAAGTGAGGCGCAGAGAAATTAAGCGACTTGCCCACAGTCACACAGCTGACGTGGCAGAGCCGGGAGTTGAACCCATAACCTCTGACTCTGAAGCCCAGGCTCTTTCCACTGAGCCACGCTGCTGCTTAAACCTAGCTCATTTGCTAGTGGCCTTAAGGAATCTGGAAACCAAGTTTCCAATCCTTCCGGGTTGCTGAAGCAGCATTCCAAGTGTCAGAGGAATAGTTTATAACCGGAATTGACCTCTAATTGGAACGGCACAGTCTGTGATTCTAAAATCTCAGAACTCAAGTTAACCTGGAACTAGATCTCCATTTCTTGAACTGACTGGCCAGATTCTCCAGGCTGGTGCTCATACACTAAAGCTTTTACACTGTCCCCCAGACAGCTAATTTATTACCTTCCTGCTTCAGCCAAAAGAGAATGTAACTCTAAGCTCCAGAACTGTTTTCAGGTTATGTGGAAGCTATGGTCTTGCTGTTGGGCTATTTTTAAGCTCAGGCTGCACAGAAGTGATCATGATCTTGTTTTCTTCCTCTCTAACAGTGACTGATTTCTTCATACTTTCTCGTATTCTGACTTTCTGTAACCATGTGGTTCTTGTCAGTCTTTGAAATCTTTCAGTACATGTAGTAAAGTGAAATCTGAAAACCAGGAGCCCAAAGGTCCATATTAATCCAGTGTTCTTCCATCTGAGGAACCAGTACACCAAAATCAACTTGCTAAAGACTGAATAATTTTTTTAAGGGTGCTGTTTTCCTCCAGCCTTTATGGTTGACCCTCTTCGTAATCGTATTTACAACCTTTTCAGCAGATGTTTGGAACTGTTTTTTCTCTGCCCACTTCTAGAACTTTTTTAGCTGCCTTACTAAGCACCCCCAAGAACGCTTAGAGGATCCTGGATTTCTTTTATTAAACTTTGGAAAATTTTTACTGTGACTGAAAGAAATAAAAAATGGAATTAAACAGAAAGGTTACCGTTTCTTTGCCAATTCATTACACGTCAGTCAGTCATATTTCAGTCATGTCAGTCAGTCAGTGATTATGAGAAGCATTGTGGTTTAGTGGAAAGAGCACGAGCTTGGGAGTCAGAGGACATGGGTTCTAATCCCGGCTCTGCCACTTGTCTGCTGTATGACTTTGGGCAAGTTGCTTAACTTCTCCGTGCTTCAGTTACCTCATCTGTAAAATGGGGATTAAAACTGTGGGCCCCACTTGGGACAACCTGATTACCTTGTATCCACCCCAGTGCTTAGAACAGGGCTCGGCACATAGTAAGTGCTTAATAAATACCATAATAATAATTATACTTAATAAATATTTATATTTGTGTGCAAAGCACTGTACTAAGCACTTGGGAGAGTATACTATAGCAATAAACAGATACAGTCCCTGCCCACAGTGAGTTTACAATCTAGAGGGGGAGGCAAGCATTAATATAAATTAATTACAGATAAGTACATAAGTGCTCCAGGGTTGGGAGGGAGGATGAATGAAAGGAGCAAGTTAGGGTGATGCAGAAGAGAGTGAGAGAAGAGGAAAGGAGGACTTGGTGTGGGAAGGACTCTTGGAGGAGATATGCCTTCAGTAAGGCTTTGAAGCAGGGGGAGAGTAATTTTGGTTGGTCATCTAGCTTATAGCTGGCAGGAAACACCAGGTTTTCTTGGTGGGTCATTTTCAATTAGAGTGCTATCCCTGAGGAATGGGAATTAAATTTACTGAGTCCTCACTTGATACAGTGGAGTGTAATAAGCACTTGGGAAAACACAATGGAACTATGAGATATGTTCTCTGCCCACAAGAAGCTTACATTCTAATAAGATGCATGTAATGCCTGATTATTATGCATGTGATAGGCATCAGGTAACCTAGTTTTCCCTGAAATTGCTACATCTCTTTTCAGTTACCACAAATACCTTTATATTTACTGCGTCTTTCTAGCTTCCCGCTTGATGGTCCCTACTTAAAAGCATCTTTTGAAACCATTCGGTCTCTTCATCTTATGCAACCAGTGTACATTCATTCATTCATTCAATTGTATTTATTGAGTATTTACTGTGGGCAGAGCAGCTACTAAAGCTTAGGAGAGTACAATACAACACTGATGCCATGTAACTATTCTCATTAAATAGAAATGAGCAAGAATGATAAATAGAAAATGGATAACTTTGTAGAGAACTATCTCCAAACAATACAAGTGACAATATGGAAAAGAAAAGACCTGGGTGATTGTTTTCATTAATACTTCTGGTGAGATGTAAGGTGAGAGGGTGGGGGGAGGGAACCAGATCGGATAACCCTGTGTTACAGCCAAATTTATTGTAAATGAAAGCCAATGTTCTTTTTGCTCACTCAGCAGGAAGGATTACTGGCCCTAGGTGAATCACAAGTGGCTCTTTCCAAAGTAATTCAGCAGAGAACATTTTGTAAAGTCAAAACTTTATTTCCTGTGAATTTAGCAGGCAATAATTATTTTAAAAGATTCATGACTGATTCCTGAGTGCAGTAACCCCTGCAGCTTTAGGTTAAGGCTATATCAGCGAAATGACACTAGTGTTTGTCCAAATAAAATTTTAACTCCTACCCCATGAGATTGATTTACCTCTGTTGCTGAAGCATTTTGGAGTTTCTTAAAAATACTGACCAACAGCTCAAAAATACTAAAAGGCATTTAGAGGCAGGGGGATCAAACTTTAGGGTCCTAGGAGTGAATTATTTATCAAGAACAAACTCACCTGAAATGTTTCAATAAACAGGCCTCAGCCAAAGATGGCTTAGTTTATCAGCCAACAAAATTACCTGTTCAACTAGTAGTATTTATTTGAGAGCCTACTGTATGCTAAGAGCTTGGAAAAGTTCAATAAATGTAGTAGACACAGTTCCTCTACTCAAGGATCTTACAATCTAGTGAGGGGGGAATGTTGAGCGAACAGTTGCTAAAATAATATAAAGATAGGAGGAGAAGCAGCGTGACTCAGTGGAAAGAGCACGGGCTTGGGAGTCAGAGGTCATGGGTTCAAATCCCAGCTCTGCCACTTGTCAGCTGTGTGACTGTGGGCAAGTCACTTAACTTCTCTGTGCCTCAGTTCCTTCATCTGTAAAATGGGGATTAAGACTGTGAGCCCCACGTGGGACAACCTGATTCCCCTGTGTCTACCCCAGCGCTTAGAACAGTGCTCTGCACATAGTAAGCGCTTAACAAATACCAACATTATTATTATTATTATTCGTAGTACACATGTACACAACTAGGTACTTAGATAATAAGGTATGTAAGATATGATCACAAGTGCTACAGGAGGTTGAGAGTGATTGAGTGTTTAGGGGTTCAGAAGTGCTGAAGAGATAGTCAAGGGAATGTAAACTATGTAAATATAAAATATAAACTATAAGCTAAAGAAAGTATAAAAATAAATATATTATAAATTACTTATATTGATATCTGTCTCCCTTCAGACTGTAAACTTGTTATGGGCAGAGAACTTGTCTGCAAATTCTGTTGTATTGAACTCTACCAAGCACTTAGTACAGTGTTCCACAAATAGTTAACACTCAATAAATACCATTGATTGATTGGGAGGTTATAAATTAAGGGAGAATGTAATTTCTGAAGGACTTTGAAGGTGGGGAAAGTTATGAACTGTTGGATAAAAAAGAAGAGAAATTTCAGGTAGGTGGGGAGTTTGTGAGCATGTTCGGGGTAGGAGAGATGAGACTGAACTGTAGTGAATAGTTTGGGCTGAGAGGAATGAAGAGAGTGAGCTAGGGTGTAGTAGGGTAAGGATGAGAGCCAGCTGAGAGTCTTAAAGCCAATAGCCAGGAGTTTCTGTCTGATGCAAAGGCGAATGGGCAGTCATTGGAGGTTTTTGAGGAGATAGGAGTCGAGCAGAACACTATTTCTGAAAAATGACCCAGGCAGCCTAGGGAAGTGTTATTCTGCTCAGGGGAGAGACAGGGGGCAGGGACAATGGTGAGGAGGCTGATGCAGTTGTCAGGCCAGAATATGACAAGGGACTAGGTCAGCAAGATAGCCCTTTGCATGAAGAGTAAGGGCAAATCCTGGAAATAATGTAGAGGAAAAACAGGATTGAATAACAGGCTGAATATGGGAGTTGAAAGATGGTGAAGAGTCAAGGATAATGCCAAGGTTGCAGGTTTCAGAGGCGAGGAGAATGGTGGTGCTATCAACTGTGATGGGAAGGTTAGGTAGAGAGGGAAGTTTTAAACGTGATGAGAGATGTCAGCTGGAAATCCAGATGGAGGTGTCTGGGAGGCAGGAAGAAATACGATATTCTAGAGGAGAGATGTCAGGGGTCTAGAGAAGGAATCAGAAGTCATCCACATAGAAGTGGTAGTTCTTGGGAGCAGATGAGCTCCCCAAAGGAATGAGTGTAAAGTGAGAAGAGAAGGGGACCTAGAATGACCCCCTCAGTTACAGATTTGAAGGCAGAGGAAGAGCCAGCGAAAGAAATCCAACAGGATGCTAGAGAGGTAAGAGGAAAACCAGAATAGAACTGTGCTAGTAATCCAAGATTAGATAGTCTTTCCAGGAGAAAGGAGAAAGCTACTGGTTTGAAGGCAGCCAAAAGAATTGGGAGGACGAGGACATAGTAGGGTCGGTTAGATTTATAGGCAATGACTGAAGCCTTAGTGGAATGAAAAGGCTGGAAATTGGGCGGAAGTTGAAGGAGAAGAAGTGGAGACTAGGGGTATACAACCCATTTGAAAAGTTTGGACAGGAACAGGAGGAGGGAGATGGAGCCATACCTCTTTGTCAGAGTCCTTTCTCTGCTTGATCTTGTTTGTTTGTCTTAGTTGGATTGTTTTACTTCATTTCTTGTCATCTTGATTCCGTGTTTCTTGAATTTACTTATCTATATTGATTTTTGACTCTTCACTGACATTAAAGTGCACAAGTGCATTGATTGAGCTCCATCCAGTGGTATAATAATAAGGAATAATGGTAAGTATTAAGCACCTACTCTGTGTCAAGCACTGTTCTAAGCACTAGGATGGATATAATTTATCACTTTGGACATGGTCCCTATCCCCCTTGAGGCTCACAGTCTAAGAACAGGTGCTGAACCCCCATTTTACAGATGAGGCAACTGAGGCACAGAGAAGTGAAGTGACTTGCCCAGCAAGCAAGCAAATGACAGAGGCTAGATTAGAATCCAGGTCCTCTGACTCTTTCCACTAGGCCATGCTGCTTCTCAGCAGTTGGGATATGGAGAGGAATAGAGAAATGTACAGAGTAGGTGGTGCTACTGGGTCACTCAGACCTTTATTCATTCATTCAATCATATTTATTGAGTGCTTACTGTGTGCAGAACACTGTACTAAGCACTTGGAAAGTACAAATCGGTAACAGATAGAGACAATCCCTACCCAACAACGGGCTCAACTCAGAAAATCAGCCAGCCAAATGGGAGGCTTAAAAAAGAGTCCCTTCTCATTAACTCTTCATTTATTTTCTTACGGTAAAGTTAAACCATTAAAAGCAAAAGTCACTGATGGTTGTAAATTCCTGGTAGATTTTCTTTGGTACAGAGTGCTTTGGGTTCAGAATTTTCTACTTGACTTTTTTTTTCTCCCAATCACCTAATAAGTGGGGTTATTACAGGGTCAGGTTTAGAAATAAGTGCTGCTTGTTGTGAAGGGAAATGTAGAATTGAATTTAAGAGAGTACAAAGATGTGGGTGAATCTTTAAAAGGGGGAAAAGATGTTGTCTATTAATGAAATGCAGTCCTAATGCTAATTCCTTCAGCTGTCCTGTCCCCCCCTCCCCACCCCTTCACACTTTATTTCTTTTCTCCAGATGTCTCCTCTGTTGTCAGATGTTTGAGTTCCCACTTGAAGGGCTGGGTATACTCTTAGTTGCTTATTATTACTTTAAGTCCTGGCACAGCATGCTTCCCCACTCCACTTCACAAAAGACACTTGCTTCCCCCTGAATGTAAACCACTTAACTCTGGGTTTTTAGGGTCTGTATAACTGGTCTGTTTGGCAGTCTGTTTATACAGATTTGATTGTTAGCTCGCCTGGGAGCCCTCCAGGGTCTTAATTCTACCGAAGTGGTTTGCTTATGTTGATGTTACTTAAAATATCCAATTAGCAAAATCCCACTTTCCATTGTTTCTTTTTTTGACTTACTTGCCTTGGATGTGACCTCAATCAGAGGTATTTGGAGAAACTCAGATTCCACTGTGTTATATTTTTAGGTCCTTTATACCAGCTCTTTCCCGGTAGCCCTTCTTTAGACGACAGGGTGGTGTTCCCACATTCTTCATAGTCCACTTGCTTTCCTGCCCCAACAAGATGCATTCTCATTATTCCTTTTCATGGTCTGTATGCCCATTTAAACTGTAAGGAGTTGACAAGAAGCGGTGTGGTCTAGTGGACAGAGTATGGGTCTGAAAGTCAGAGGGACCTGGGTTCTTAATCTGGCTCCTCCACTTGCCTGCCGTGTGACCTTAGGCATGTAACTTCACTTCTCCACATCCCAATTACCTCATCTGTAAAACGGGGATTAAGACTGTGAGCCCCATGTGGGACATGGACTGTGTCCAACCTCATTAAATTTTATCTACCCAGCGTTTTGTACAGTGTCTGTCTCATAGTAAGCGCTTACCAAATACCATTTAAAAGAAAAAGAGCATTCATTCATTCAATGGTATTTATCGAGTGCTTACTGTGTGCAGAACACTGAACTAAGTGCTTGCAAGAGTACAATGTGACTATAAACTGATACATTCAGTATCTAGTCTGATCATAACTAGTGCATTACTAATGTCCATTAATGTCTACATCAATAATGATAATTTCACTAAGACTTAAGCATCAATTTTCCCACTCTCTCTTTGTATTGAAGTCAAGCCATTTAAGGCTCCGGAGGCTGTTATGTCCTGGATGCTTTTGGACTTGCTGTCTCTATTATCTGTAAATAAGGATCGGACTCTGGAACTCTCTGGCTTTGAATTCCTAAGGTCACAATAATGACATATATTATCCTATGAGCTTCCCTTTTTTGTCCACTTCGGGCTGGGGGAATTTTTCTCCAAGTACTTGGGTTTGCTTTGCTACAGGTAGCTGCAGTTAAATCTCTGTCACCTGGAACCGGAATATGTTCATTTCTTTCTTTAGAAATAAAATGAGACAAGCCGGCTATAATCACACATAATTGCAGAAATTTGTGTCTTTAGTAACAATGCTTCACACATAGTAAGCGTTAACAAATACTATCATTAATAATCAACCAATCAATGGTATTTACTGAGCACTTACTATGTGCAGAACACTGTATTAAGCACTTGGGAGACTAAAACAGGGATTAAATAATAATAATAATTATGGTATTTGTTAAGTGCTTACTATGTGCCAGGCACTGTACTAAGTGCTGGGGTGGATACCAGCAAATCAGGTGGGGCTGACAGTCTCAATCCCCATTTGGCAAATGAGGGAACTGAGGCCCAGAGAATTTAAGTGACTTGCCTAGGGTCATATAATAGACAAGTGGCAGAGTTAGGATTAGAACCCACGACCTCCTGCCTCCCATGGCTTATCCATTAAGCCATGCTTTGTGCCAAGCACTGTTCTAAGGTTGTACCATGTGGGGCTCACAGACTTAAACCCCATTTTACAGATGAGGTAACTGAGCACAGAGAAGTACTTGCCCAAGGTCATACAGCAGACAAATGGTGGAACAGGGATTAGAACTCACATCCTCTGATTCCCAAACCCGTGCTCTTGACACTAGGCCATGTTGCTTCTGTGAGCCCATGTGGGACAAGGATTGTGTCCAACCTGATGGACCTGTATGTAACCCCAGTGCTTAGAACAGTGTTAGGCACATAGTAAGCGATTTGCAAGTACCATAATCATTTTTATTGTACCATAATCACAACAGAGTTAACAGACAAGTTTCCTGCCTGTTATGAGCTTAGAGTCTAGAATAGTAGTGACTTTTCAGAATATTTCCACCCGACAATTTCTTTTGTCTGACAGTTCAACTGGTGTCAGCTAAATGACCACAGGGATAGATCGGGCACAGAAGGGCAGCAAGCAGGGATGGTTGTCATTTGGCTATTGCTCCAATTTTCCTGGAACCCCACAGTAGCTTCTCCCATCACTTATTAGCGTCACACCCTGCTGGAATCTGGACAAAACCTATCCTTGTGAATGATTACAATTTTGCTATTACGATGAACTTATACGATATTCATCACAACGAGCTGGGGCAAGTACTGCTTCTGCTGGCAGAGCCTGGAAACAAAGCAAAGGAAGGAAAGGATGTTCCTAGCTATGCCAAGGTAACAGTTGTCATTTCTTTCTCAAGGGAATATAGGATAGGGCTTAGGAACTAGTTTTTCTGAGGTTTGCTTTCAATTAGAAAACTACCTGGACAGTACAGTTTTTAAGGGGTTTTTTTTTTAAGAAGGAAAAAATCAGTTGTTCAGCTTTAATTTTGATCAATTAAAATATGGCAAGGTTTCACAGATTACTTGCAAGAAAATTGCAAAATGGATCAATGAAAAGTTTCAAGGAGTAACAGATCATATCTTTTCATCTTATTAATAGGCAGGAATAAACTGGATAATTTAGTAGGACTTGAACATCCCTAATTTCAGTAATCAAAGATAATGAGTTTAATGACTAAAAGATTTTCATTTATGGGATTGCACATTCCTTACTCACAGTTTTCAGACAACAGCTTTGCTATCGTTATAGCAATATTTTTTTTGCTCCCTTTTTGATTCTGGAGATGTGTAACAAGACTCTGTTATCAGGAAAATAGCAACTTTAAAAAATTTATAGTATCTGTTAAGTACTTATTGCGTGCCAGGCACTGTACTAAGCCCTGGGGTAGATACAACTAATGAGCCTGGACAAGTTCCATCCCCACAAAGAGCTTACAGTCTAGACGGTGAGACAGACATTAACATAAATAAATAAATTATAAATATGTACATAAATGTTGTGGGACTGAGGGTGGGGATGAATACCAACTATGCAAAGGGTGCAGATTCAAGTGGACTGAGGATACAGATGGGAGAGGGAGTCAGGGAAAAGAGGATTTAATCCCTCCTCCTTCCCCTGCCAAATTGCTGGGTCCTTTAGGTACAGCCCTGGCTGGGTGAGATAAGATATTTTTGACCATACTCCTCTCCGTATGATTGTCCTTCAGAATGCTGATTAGGAAAAACTCTGATATAATGCCTATGATAAGTACATTGTATTTCCTAACTGAATTTTGCAGGGGACAATTCGATTTTAGCATGGTATTTATTCAACACTTATACTTTGCCAAGCACTGTGACGTCAGATCAGTTAGGCAATTACATTGGGTACTGTCCCTATATCACCCGGGACTTACAGTTTAAGAAATAACGATAGCAGGTATTTTATCTAAGGATAGCAGGTATTTTATCCCCATTTTTCAGATGATGTTTTGTAGAGAGGTTAAGTCAGTAGGTCAATTGTATTTACTGAGCACTTACTGTGTGCAGAGCACTGCATTAAGCTCTTGGGAGAGGACAGGGTAAAAAAACAACAGACCTATTCCCTGCCCATAGTGAGCTTAGAGGGGAAGACAGACATTAATTTAATAAATAAATAAAATTATAGATCTGTATATAAGTGCTGAGGGACAGGTTGGGGGGATGAATGAAGGGAGCAAATCAAGGTTTCGTGGAAAGGAGTGGGGGAAGAGGAAAGAAAGGCTTAGCCAGGAAAGGCCTCTTGGAGGAGATGTGCCTTCAATAAGGCTTTGAAGGTGGGGAGAGCCAATGTCGGGTAAGTGACTAGCCCCAGGTCACACAGTAACCCAATGACAGAGCTAGAATTAGAACCCAGGTCTCCAGATTCCCAGTTCTAAGCTCTTTCCACTAACCCACTTTTCTAACCACGATTCTACATGAGGCAGACCTGATGCCTAGCTCCTAGTTTACACTCTCAGTGTTTGAGCTTCGTAGAGGCTACTAGCTGTTAGGGAGACACTCCCTAGTCCCGCCACCAAACCTTCTCCAGGAACCCTGACATCACCACATCGATCTGATTGATAGATGGAGATAGCCCCCCTGGACAACAGCGGTAAACTATAGGTAGACCTAGGTCAATTGGAAGAGTTACGAAAGGAAGCTATGCCGCCGATCTGCTATCTGGCCTCAGCAGACTATCTGGTGTTCTCACAGTCGAAAATGCCAAACTGCAGCAAAAATGATCACTATCATTTCTAATCTCCCTTTTCATTAGACTGAAAACCACGCCAGATTGCAACACGCACAGGAAGTGCTCAATAAATACGAGTGACTGGATGGATGAACGAATGAAATAACGGCTATGGTCGTTCTTAAATCAAGGACGATACCTACTCTGGCTCTTATTTTTTCAGAACTGCTGTTCAGATTACCTCGTGTAGTGAGGACGTACGTCAGGGCTCGGAAGTTTCGTTAGACAAAACCTTGGTTACCCAGCGGATAGTTATCCCCAGGTTGGCAGAACTTACCCTTCAAAATTGTTGGAGTGAAATTTGTGCAGGATATATCATACGACAGAGCTAAAGTTCTTTCTCACAGAGCTTAACCCATCGATGTTCTGTGAGTTTTGATAATAGTCATTAAAGCTGTCAAATGGTTGGGTGAGTTGAATTTGGTCATTTGACACCAGTTACAGGCACATCATTTTCTAGGAGGTAGCATTTATCTAGTGAGACTAATAGAAAAACTGCACATTTGAGCAGGTGGCCAAATTACAGAGGCATGTGGCTTCTTAGGAGTTTGCTTTGGACACTGGGATGGGCAGCATATTTGCCCATTGGCAGGCCAGCATCTCACTGTTATTTGAATATTGAATCAATTTAAATTCAAAGCACCACGGACACAAACCTCATGGCTTCTACCTGGAACAACAAAGTGCTGTCCACTGGGCTGAAGGAAAACTGACCTAAAAAGAGACTCTGTGGAGCCTGCTGATAGAAAATGGGATTTGGAGATGATTTTCTCGGGTCACATACCCTAAAGAAGTTTGCACCAACGAAGAACCTTGGCCAAGTTGATGTCTCACCAAAAAAAAAAAAAAAGCACTCGAAAAGTTGTGGGCTTACCATTATAGCTAAAACTTGGGTAACTGAAGGGAAAGAAAAATATTTTTCTTTATTTATTTGATTTTTTTATATCTTTCCCTGGCAAGAGAGCCAACTGGAGGCTGCCTTGAGAGTTTAATGGGTAGCTTTATGCATTTATATGGTTTGACTGCAGCTAAAAAGGTCTACGCTGCACAATAGGTTGTTTCTGGTTGGATTTTAAAAGAAAATAACTTTGATCGTTTCAAAAGCAATGAAGCTTGATGTTCCAGTGAGAAAGGAAGGCGGTAATTTATGGCTACCATTAAGGAAACAAAGACAAAGACAGAGGGAAAGTTTCGCTAAGCGAAGATTTACAAATGTGTATAAACCATCCTTACAAATAGAAATAGCCTGGTATTTCTCTCAGAACAAAACAAAGGCTGCTGAGGAGAGAGGGGGAGTGAGAAGGGATGCAACCTGTCTGCCTTCACTAGGAATAAAAAGGTCAAAAAAAGAACAAAATACAAGCTCCTTTTGCCAAAAAAAAAAGCATAGCTTTCTCACATTAGCTTCCTAAAGGGTTTCATAATATGGGTGTAGGTGAAATGAGAAAGGAAGGAAAGCAGGGTAGGCATGTATGTTGGGTTTATTAGGGCTGAGAGTGGCATGGCTCGGGGGTTGACATGTGAAAATGTGCATATATCGGGATGTATGTTATTTGTTAATATTTGGGAACTGTTTTCTGGGAAATGTTCATCAGTGGTGTGGATTGGGTTTCACATGAACTTGGTATGTGAAGACAGGAGAGGTAGCTGCTTGGCGAAGTGTGTAGGGACAGGAGAGGATGAAAATGGGGGTGGGTGTCTGAAAGTGAAGTGATGGGGGACGGGAAGAGTCAGCTTGGTTCTGGGCAAGGAATGTGACTGTTCATTGTTATACCGTACTCTTCCAAGTGCTTAGTGTAGTACTCTGCACACAGTAAGTGCTCAATAAATATGACTGAATGAATAAATGAATGAATTAGACATGTCTGTTGAACCCCCAGGGCTGGAGAAGAGGAGGCAACTGGGGCCTTTGGTGGGGAAACTAGGAAGATGCTATTTTGGGGGAAGGAGTGTCTTTTTATTTAACTTGTGATGTGTTCTTGTCCCCGTTATCAGTAAGTGTCCATGCCTGGCCCTCTCCCGTACTCTGGAAATAAAATCATCTAAAATGTGAGTTTGGACAGAGGGTGAGGGAAGGGGGAGCGGGTCGGGTCACTCCTTCGTCAAGTAGGTGGAGGCACTAAAATGATTCATTCATTCATTCGATGGCATTTATTGAGCATTTACTGTGTGCAGAGCACTGTACTAAGCGCTTGGGAAAGTACAATGCAGCAATAAAGAGTGACAATCCCTGCCCACAAGGAGCTCACAATTTAGAGGGGGCTTTTGCAGGAGGATTTGGGGGCTCATCCTTGTAGAAGTTCATCCTTTTGGCTAAGATGGGGGCATCGAATCTTGACCTTGGGAAGAACTGCGGGCGAGGGTGGTGGAAGACGGTCGAAAGGAGGGGCGAACTGTCATTTGAAAGGGGAAACTGGCGGCTCGCTGGGGTGTTCAAATCCCGGCTCAGCCACTTCTCAGCTGTGTGACTTTGGGCAAATCATTTAACTTATCTGTGAACTTATCTGTGCCTCAGTTACCCCATCTGTAAAATGGGGATTAAGACTGAGACGTAGGACAACCTGATCACCTTGTATCCTCCCCAGCGCTTAGAATAGTGCTTTGCACATAGTAAGCGCTTAATAAATGCCATCATTAAAGAGAAACAGCATGGTCAGTGGAAAGAGCCCGGGCTGGGGAGTCAGAGGTCATGGGTTCGAATTCCGGCTCTGCCACATCAGCTGTGTGACTGTGGGCAAGTCACTTCACTTCTCTGAGCGCCTCAGTGACCTCATCTGTAAAGTGGGGATTAACTGCGAGCCTCACGGGGGACAATCTGATGACCCTGTATCTCCCCCAGCGCTTAGAACAGTGCTCTGCACAGAGTAGGCGCTTAACAAATACCAACATTATTATTATTATTGGGCCGTGCGCGGGAGCAGGCTGGAGGCTCAGGTTGACTGCCGGCGTCTCCACCGCCCGCCCTTCACTCGTTCATTCAGTCCTATTTATTGCGCGCTTACGGGGTGCAGAGCACTGGACTAAGCGCTCGGAAAGTACGATTCGGCCACAGAGGCGATCCCTACCCACCAAGGGGCTCCCAGTCTAGAAGAGGCCCTCGGTCCCGCAGCCCGCCGGGCTGCCTGAGGCGGGCGGGGTGGCCGACGGCACCCTCGTTGCCCTTCCCTCAGCCCCGACTGAGCCCTCCAAGGTGGCTGACAGGACCCTGGTTGCCCTCCCCTCAGCCCCGACTGAGCCCTGCCCGGCCCTCGGGCCCCTGGGGTTGTCGGGGTGGCGGACAGGACCCTCGTTGCCCTCCCCTCAGCCCCTCAACCCCCCGACTGAGCCCTCCAAGGTGGCTGACAGGACCCTGGTTGCCCTCCCCTCAGCCCCTCAACCCCGAGCCCGCCAAGGCGGCTGACGGGACTAGCCCTGGCCGGCCCGTCCTCGGCCCCCTGGGGTTGGCGAGGTGGCCGACAGAACCATCGTTGCCCTTCCCGCAGCCCCGACTCCCCGATCCCAAGGTGGCTGACGGGGCTAGTTGTGCCCGGCCCTCGTCCCCCTGGGGTTGTCGGGGTGGCCGACAGGACCCTCTTAGCCCTCCCCTCAGCCCCGACTGAGCCCTCCAAGGTGGCTGACAGGACCCTGGTTGCCCTCCCCTCAGCCCCGACTGAGCCCTCCAAGGTGGCTGACAGGACCCTGGTTGCCCTCCCCTCAGCCCCCACTGAGCCCTCCACGGTGGCTGACGGGACCAGCCCTGCCCGGCCCTCGTCCTTGTCTCCCTGGGGTTGTCGGGGTGGCCGACAGGACCCTCGTTGCCCTCCCCTCAGCCCCGACTCCCTGAGCCCAAGGTGGCTGACGGGACCAGCCCTTCCCGGCCCTCGTCCTCGTCCCCCTGACGTTGGCGGGGTGGCTGACAGGACCCTGGTTGCCCTCCCCTCAGCCCCGACTGAGCCCTCCAAGGTGGCTGACAAGACTAGACCTGCCCGGCCCTCGGCCTCGTCCCCTTGGGGTCTCGTCCCCTTGGGGTTGTCGGGGTGGCCGACGGGACCCTCGTTGCCCTTCCCTCAGCCCCGACTCCCCGATCCCAAGGTGGCTGACGGGCCTAGTTGTGCCCGGCCCTCGGGCCCCTGGGGTTGGCGGGGTGGCCGACAGGCCCCTCGTCGGCCTCCCCTCAGCCCTCGGCCCCTCAGCCCCGGCCCCTCAGGCCGGCGGGGTGGCCGACAGGACCATCCCTGCCCTCCCTTCATCCCTCAGCCCCCGAGGCCGGCGGGGTGGCCGACAGGACCATCCCTGCCCTCCCCTCAGCCCTTCGACCCCTCAGCCCCCGCTCCCGAGGCCGAGGGGGCGGCTGACGAGACGTCCGTTGGCCTCCCCTCAGCCCTTCGACCCCTCAGCCCCGACTCCTGATGCCGGCGGGGTGGCCGTCAGGACCATCCCTGCCCTCCCTTCATCCCTCAGCCCCCGAGGCCGGCGGGGTGGCCGACGGGACGATTATCGCGATGATGTCGTCTTCTTTTTCTCCTCCTGTCTCCCCCGATTAGACCGTGAGCCCCTCCCTGGGCAGGAACGGTCCGAACCGTCCCTTCCAAGCGCTCGGTCCAGTGGTCTGCACACAGGCAGGGCTCAATAAATACGACTGAGTGCATGCATGTCGATTAGTGGCCTCCGCTCAACTCTTGTCTCCGGCTCCCGAGGCGGACGGGGCCATCCCTGCCCTCCCCTCGGGCCTCCAGTCCGGGGTGGCGGACGGGACGATGGCTGCCCTCCGCCCTCGGCAGCCCCCGCTGGGCCCGTGGCGGTGGGTGGGGCGGGGCGGCTGTCGTTGGCCCCTCAGCCCCGGGGCCCGGGGGGCGGGCAGGAGGAGGAGGAGGAGGAGGAGGAGGAGGAGGAGGAGGAGGAGCAGGAGGGACCGGGGGTGTGAGAGCGCGGCGGCGGGGCAGGCGGCGGCACACAGCTCCTCCCGCAGCCCGCCGGAGCGCCATCCATGGGGGGCCGGGGCCGCTCTCCCCAGCAGCCGCCGCTGCCGGTCCTGTTGGTGCTGTTGGTGGGGACGGCGGCGCTGGGCCGCTCCGCCGGAGCGCCGACGGGTGAGTGGCCCCGGCCGGCCCGGGCCGCCGCCACCACCGACCCCGGGGAGCCCGGGGAGCCCGGGGAGCCCGGGGAGCGGCCCACGACCGGCCCGCGGCGGAGGAGGGGCGGAGGGGCGGAGCGGGGGCGAAGAAGGGACGGTCCGCCCGGGCACGGGGAGAAGCCTCTCCCCCTGCTGCCCTCAGCCCGGCCGGCCGAACCCCACCTCCTCCTTTCCTTCCTCCTCCTCCTTTCCTTCTTCCTCCTCCTCCTTCTCTTCTCTTCCTTTCCTTCCTCCTTCTCCTCTTCCTCCTCCTCTTTTCCTCTCCTTTCCTTCCTCCTCTTCATCCTCCCCTTCCTCCACCTCCTCTCCCTCCTCTCCTTCCTCCTCCTTCTCCTTTCCTTTCTTCTCCTCCTCTTCCTCCTCTTCCTCCTCCTCCTTCTCCTCTCCTGTCCTTTCTTTCCTCCTTCTCCTCTTCCTCCTCCTCTTCCTCCACCTCCTCTTCCTCCTCTCCTTCCTCCTCCTTCTCCTTTCCTTCACCTCCGCTTCCTCCTCCTTTCCTTCTTCTTCCTCCTCCTCCTTTCTTCTCCTTTCTTTCCTCCTCCTCCTTCTTTCCTTCCTCCTCCTCCTCCTCATTTCCTTCCTCTTCCTTCTTCCTCCTTTCCTTCCTTCCTCCTCCTCCTCCTCCTCCCCGCGGGCCCTGCCAGAGGACCGCAGGACTTTCTTCTCCCTCTTGCCCCCTTCCAAGCCCTCCTGAAGGCTCACCTCCTCCAAGAGGCCTTCCCAGACTAAGGGCCCCCCCCAGCTTCCCCTCCCTCCCGCGTCACTTCGACCCGCTCCCTTTGCCCGCCCCGCCGCCCCAAAGCACTTCGTATATATGTATAGATCTCTAATTCTATTTATTCATATTGACGCCTGTTGTATTGATGTCCGCCTCGCCCCCCTCTAGACTGTGAGCCCGTTGTGGCCAAGGATCGCCTCTCTTTATTGCAGTGTGGTACTTTCCAAGCGCTTAGTACAGTGCTCTGCACACAGCAATAATAACGCTGATGGTATTTGTTAAACGCTTACTATGCGCCGAGCACTGTTCTCAGCGCTGGGATAGATACAAGATAATCAGGTTGTCCCACGTGGGGCTGACAGTCTGAATTCGCATTTTCCAGATGAGGTCCCTGAGGCACAGAGAAGTGAAGTGACTTGTCCAAAGTCACCCAGCTGATAAGTGGCGGAGCCGGGATTGGAAGAGTAAACCGTAAGCGCTCAACAAATACGACCGAATGAAGGAATGAACGACGCTAGTCGTGTTCGTCGAGCGCTTCCAACCTGTCACCGAATTTATTTGTCCTCTTCTGCTCGTAGGACGGGTGGGCAGAGGAGATGCGACCCCCAGCTCAGAGTCAAGGACCGTCCCGGCATGTCAGGCGGGTGGGTTGCCGGCCGAGCCCCCTCGGGACCGGAGCCCCTGGCTGGAAAACCCCGCCTCTCTCCCCGACCCTCGCAATCCACCGATCCGCGAACGGTCGAGCGCCGACTTGGTGCAGAGCGCTGTACTAAACGCTCGGGAGAGCGCAATGACCCAGCAGGACCAGCGGGCATGTTCCCTCTGCCCTCCGGGCTTGTCGCAGCCCGACTCCTGCGGGGGGGGGGGGGGTTTGGTTTACCTGTGGAGTGGGTGTGAAAATAATAATAATTCTGGCATTTGCTAAGCACTTACTATGTGCCAAGCGCTGGGTGGGTACGAGCAAATCAGGTGGCGTGCAATCCTTGTCCCCCGGGGGGGCTCACAGTCTCGATCCCCGTTTTACGGATGAGGCCGGAGAAGTGAAGTGACTTGCCCAAGGTCACACAGAAGACGAGTGGCGGAGTCGGGATTAGAACCCATGACCTTCTGACTCCGGGGTCCGGGCTGGACCTACTTCTCCGCGCTGCTTCCCGAAGCCCCTGCCTAGCAGGTGGTGGCCCCCTCCCGGGTCTAGATGGCCTTCCCTTATCAGCTGGGTGACCTTGGGCAAGTCATTTCACTTCAGCGTGGCTCAGTGGAAAGAGCCCGGGCTTGGGAGTCAGAGGTCATGGGTTCGATTGCCGGCTCTGCCACTTGTCATCTGTGTGGCTGTGGGCAAGTCACTTCTCTGTGCCTCAGTAACCTCATCTATAAAATGGGGATTAACTATGAGCCTCACGTGGGACAACCTGATTACCCTGAATCTACCCCAGCGCTTAGAACAGTGCTCTGCACATAGTAAGCGCTTAACAAATACCAACATTATTATTATTATTGTTCTCTGGGGCCTCAGTTACTTCATCTGTAAAATGGGGATTAAGACTGTGAGCCCCACGTGGGACATCCTGATCACCTTGTATGACCCCAGCGCTTAGAACAGTGCTTAACAAATACAAATACCATCATTATTATTATTATTCCCTCCGGCCTCGGTCCACGAGGGCTGGGGGGCTAGTCCCACCCCCTCCAGGTGATGACAGGGCCTTCCAACAGCAGCCTGGAGGGTGCAGGAGATGGATGCGCTTTCCTCGGAGCCCTGGGAACCTTTCCCTCCCTTGCCTCCTCCCCACCCCCACCACCTCCCTCTTCTGTTTTCTTTTCTCTTTGGGCTTGGAAGTTGTCTGCCGCCTGGGCTTTTCAGAAGTGCTTTTACTTTCTGTTCAACAGCCTGATTCGGGAGCAGTGAATACCCTTAAGTCACCCTTTTTAATAACAAGCCTAAGTTTTTAGCAGCTGGGCTTAAGTGCTTTTGAAACTCTCCCTTAAACCTAATTGGCACTTCTTTTAAACCTTTTTTTCCCCAATGTCTAGTTTCACTGGGGAGGTATCGGGGTTCTATGTAATGGTTCTCTCAGTGCTTAGTTCTGTTTCACTTGAAAAAAACGCATGCAGACCTCCAAACCCTTACTTCGAACGTGTCTACCAACTCTGCCGTCTCTCCCAAGCGCTTAGTACAATGCCCTGCCCACAGCGACTGCTCAGTAAATATCACCGATCGATTGCTAGATCAGCCCTTTTCTCAAAGGAAGCATGGGAGTACTGAGGAGTAGAGTGACCCTTGCGTATAGGCGTCTCGATTCCCTGATGAACCTGCTGTCTTTCACAGACCTGGATGAGTGCGCTGAGAGGACGGACGACTGTCATGCCGATGCCTTCTGCCAAAACACTCCCAAGTCTTACAGGTGCACCTGCAAACCAGGCTACCGAGGGGAAGGAAAGGACTGTGAAGGTAAAAACTCATTTTCATTGTGCATTAAAACTGGATCAGACCTCACTATAGTTTGCTCAGCTGGGTCATTTAAAGGCAAAGCTGTTCAGGGAAATCCTAGAGATTTCCTGATACTTTTCCTGATATGGTTTCCAGATACTTTTCTGTCTTCTGCTGCCACTCGGCTGGTTGCCCTAAGGACTGTATTGCCTTTAACGCATTCCGAGTTTGTGACAGGGCTAATATAAAAGTGCCATGCTTAACAGAGTGTGATTGTGACCAAAGATATGTCCAGCAAACTCTATTGAATGGGACCAATATTATCATTGACATCTTTGCCTCCAGAGGAAGACACACAGATTTTTAGATTCTATTTTTAAAATAACTTCATTCTAGATAATCTCTGCACCCTGAAAAAACAAACCAAAATATTTATTATTATTATTCCTTTGATCTTACATACAAGTGATTACAATCGAGAAGCCTAATTGCCAGAGTAGAATAACCATCAGATTTGCACCTGCTGCAATGAGGAATTTAATGTCAGTGTTTTCCCCTTCCAGCTCTTGCTGTTTGCTCTGGGCTACTTATTCTGAGACTAGCTAGAGCACGATCTGAAAAATCTTGAAGCTTTAAAGTTGTACAAAGCATCTTTCCATCAGTAAATTGAAAATACTGTCAATTATAAACACAAAGAATTCCAAACTCATATGCACAGTCTGGTCTCAGCCTTTTCCATGGTACCTAGCATCTAGCAGGTTCAGAATTGTCCTGGGGGAAGGTGTATTCTCTGGTCATTTCATGCCTTGATAATGTTGGTTTTGTTTTGTTCTGTTTTGCTCTGCTGTCTGTCTCCCCTGTTTAGACTGTGAGCCCGTCATTGGGCAGGAATTGTCTCTATCTGTTGCCAAATTGTACATTCCAAGCACTTAGTACAGTGCTTTGCACATTGTAAGTGCTCAATAAATACTATTGAATGTATGAATGAATGAATCATCAATCATCAGTGGTATTTATTGATGCTTACTGTGTGAAGGGGATTGTACTAAGCCCTTGAAAGAGTACAGTACAACAGAGTTGGTAAACATGTTCCCTGCCCCCCAGTGAGCTTTCAGTCTAGAGGGGGAGATAGATGTTAATATAAATAAATATAACATAATTTATAGATATGTACACGAGTGCTGTGGGATTGAGGGTGGGGTGAATATCGAATGCCCAAAGGTCACAGATCTAAGTATATAGACAATGCTGAAGGGAGAGGGAGCCAGGAATAAGAGGACTTAATCCGGGAAGTCTCAGAGGAGTTGTGACCTTAATAAAGCTTTGAAGATGGGGAGAGTGGTGGTCTATTGTATTTGGAGGAGCAGTGCCTATGACATCTCTTCCACTGGAGTCCTCTACTGGTTGTCAGAATCCTGTTTGGAGCAGTCCAACCACAATCATTTCACTTGCCTACTTGGTCTACAAAGATGAATTTGGCAAAGGATTGATATTTGGGTCAGTGGCCAGGTTCATATTTTTAGCTATTGACTTTTTCTCCTACGGTCCAGGTGCTGTACTATTTTGGCATTTGTGGGCTTAGTCAATTAAATTAATTTTTAAATAATGGGGGGTGAATTACTCTTTCTCCTTGCCGCACTGAAATTGGTACTCAGCTGCTGCACTTTTAGCTAATGCTTTAGCAAAACAGATCTATTTCTGGTTGTGCTAGTGAAATGACGAAGGATTAATGAGGCAATTGAAAAGATTAGCATCCACTGCATCCACGGCAGTTTCAATGGGGACCTTTTTGACACCCATTTATTATGTTTAGAAATGACACTTTTTCAGGACAACTATAAGTTTTTTCAGACACTGGGTAGATCCTGCTAGGCAGATCATCGCCTGGGTTTGTATGGCACTGTGAGAGATGTAGGGAATACTTTCAGACTGGATCTAGTCCTTTTTGATAAGGAATGTATCACCGAGGGTGCGAAAACAGGGGCTCTACCTGGGCTGCTCAGTAATTAGTAATAGTATTTATTGTTTTTAAAATGCTTACACGTATTTAATTCGTGCAATTGTGGCTTAGTTTCCCCATCCTACCCTCCGCCCTCCCCTCACAGCCCTGAAAATTTGGGGACAAAGTAGCTTTCCAACAGTAGGGAAGATGTGAAGATTAATGAGGTCCTGAGCCAAATTCTCCTGGGTGAGTAAGCGACTTCCTGGGGGTGAATCAGATGCATACATGCATGAACACTTTCAGGCTAGGCAGATTCCATTTAGTGGTCTCGGCACTAGAACTCTTGATCAACTGGGAAAAAATTGTTTCTCAAAACATCATAGAAGTACATTTGATTATATTTAATCTAGTGGGGTCGTAATAAAAGAAGTGGAGGATAGTACTTATTAAACAGCCCGTTGATGTAGTGTAGTTTTCTAGGCACTTGGAAAGTACAGAATCATCAAGTGAAACATTCCCTGCCTTTGAGGAGCTTGGACTTGAAGGGGGCGGAGGTGGGAAGTGTGGGAGACAAAAATGTTAACAACTTGAGTGGTAGGAATGAAGAATTAAGTATGCATAGATACATGAGTGCTGAGGAGGGTGGAAATTAGTTTACAAGAGCTGTTATGGCTCGGGGGTGTGTGGCCTAGTGGAGAGAGCACGGGCCTAGGAGTCAGAAGGACCTGGGTTCTAATCCCGAATCCACCACTTGTCTGCTGTGTGACCTCGGGCAAGTCACTTCACTTGCCTGTGCCTCCGTACCCTCATTTGTAAAATGGGGATTAGGACTGTGAGCCCCACCATGGGACTAATTGGCTTGTATCTACCTAGCCCTAGTGCCTGAAACATGGTAAGCTCTTAATTAACACCGTAGGAAAAAAAGGATACTAATCAGGGAAGGTTTGTTGGAGGAGGTGGGATTTAAGGAGGAGTTTGAATGTGGGAAGAATTATGGTCTATCTGATGTTGTGAGGGAGGAGTTCTAAAGGGAGGAGGTGGAAGGTTTGAAGGACAGACACCCCGGAAAACGTGTAAGAGGGGCATTCTGTAAAAGCCAGAAAAACAACAGCACGTCAATGCTGGGAGGGTATAGTCCTCGCTCGGGCTTCTCACCGCTCCAGGATGGGCTGATCAAGGTCTCAACTGTCACAGACTTACTTATGTTTTAACAATCAGCATGTTAGCCTTCTGCCCATCCCTTTCCAGTGGGACTGGATTTCTTTTCCCTTGCATTGGTGGGCCGGGGAAGAAGTAGGAGAGGCCACAAAGTGTAAGCACCTCTCTGGACTCTAAGCTCCTTGTGGGCAGGGGTCCTATCTTCCAACTCTGTTGTAGTATAGTCTCCCATGTGTTTAATATGGTGCTATTAAGTGCTCAGTGAATACCACTGATTGACCGAATGATTCAGGGGCCACGTGGCTTCTGCCTCTCCCACTCCTGGTTTATGCTGAACCGGGTGAGCAACACCTGTGATGGCCATGTCAGCTCCTTGCTACGTTCAAACTGAATTCTCATGCGAAGGCTGAATTGCCCAAAACTGGCCTACGCATTGCTCCGCTCAACGTTGGCTATAATTATCTTCTGTTGCAGTGCACCTCTTTATGATGATAAAATACACATGGGGCAATAAAGGAAGAAAATGTCACGATTGAATCTAAAGCCTATATCTGTTCGATATAGTATACAGAAGGCTAAGATAATAAATAGTTTAAAGATGCCCTGTTTAAATATGTGTAGTATTTAGCTGGACTGCTTTTCGCCTTCACAACATCTTCAGGATCCTCTCTTTTATCTCTATCCAAACTGCTACCTTGCTGGTACAATCTGTCATCATATCCTGACTGGATTACTGCATCAGCCTCTTTTCTGATCTCCCATCCTCCTGTCTCTCACCACTTCAGTCTATACTTCACTCTGCTGCCCAGATTATCTTTCTACAGAAATGCTCTGGGCATGGCCCTCCCCTTTTCAAAAATCTCCAGTGGTTGCCTATCAACCTTTACATGAAGCAAAAACTCCTCACTCTTGGCTTCAAAGCTCTCCATCAGCTGGCCCCCTCCTACCTCACCTCCCTTCTCTCTTTCTCCATCCCAGCCCGCACACTCCGCTCCTCTGCTGCTAACCTCCTCACTGGGCCTCGTTCTCACCTGTCCTGCCATCGACCCCTGGCCCATGTCCTACCACTGACCTGGAATGCCCTTCCTCCTCACATCCACCAAACTAACTCTCTTCCCCTCTTCGAAGCTCTACTGAGAGCTCACCTCCTCCAGGAGGCCTTCCCAGACTGAGCCCTTCCTTTCCCTCTGCTCCTTCTCCCTTCCCCATCGCCCCTACTCCCTCCCTCTGCTCTACCCCCTCCCCTCCCCACAGCACTTGTGTATATTTGTACATATTTATTTCTCTATTTTATATTAATGATGTGTTTATATCTATAATTCTGTTTATCTATTTCGATGCTATTGATGCCTGTCTACTTGTTTTGTTGCCTGTCTCCCCCTTCTAGGCTGTGATCCCGTTGTTGGGTAGGGATTGTCTCTATCTGCTGCCAAATTGTTCTTTCCAAGCACTTAGTATAGGGCTCTGCACCCAGTAAGTGCTCAATAAATAGGATTGAATGAATGAATCTGTTTTCAATGCAAAGCTACATTTGATAAAACATTCACATTCACCCGGTCATACTGAAGTTACCCTAAAAATACACTGCAAGGAGATATTCTCAACCAAAACGAGATGACAATCTGATTCAATGAATGAAGAAAAAAAGAAACTTCTTTGTACATTATCCAAAGAGAGAAGAGTCTTTCTGGATTCCTTAATTTCTCACTTATCTCTTTTCTCTAGGCTGTAAGCTCCTTCTAGACTGTACACTCGTTGTAGGGCAGGAACATGTCTACAGACTCTTTTGTACTGTATTCTCCCAAGTGCTTAGTACAGTTTTCTGCACACAGTAAGCGTTCAGTAATTACCATTCCTCTCATGACTGCCTGGTAAACCTTTTTGAGACCTTCTGGTAAGTCCATTTGCTCTCTTCCTCTTTGGGATTTCAACCACATCTCATCTTCCCGTGAAGATCACGTAAGAGAAGCAGCATAGCTTAGTGGAAAGTGGCCCGGTTAGAGGATGTGGGTTCTAATCCCGGCTCTGCCACTTCTCTGCGGTGTGACCTTGGGCAAGCCACTTAACTTCTCTGTGCCTCAGTTACCTTATCTGTAAAGTGGGGATTAAGACTGTGAGCCCCATGTGGGACAACCTGATTATCTTGTATACACCCCAGCGCTTAGACAGTGTTTGGCACATAGTGCTTGGCTTAACAAATACCATTTTTATTATTAGTATTATTAAGAGCATCTAGATTGCATCTAGAGCATTTTGCCTGTGAAGAAGATTTCATTTATTCTAAAAGCATTTGGAAATTTCTAAATCCAGGAAAATGGAGTGCTAAAAGGATCTGGACATTTCCAGGTTTAATAAATATCCACTGAAAAGACCCTTATGCAGATAAAATCTTCAGATGCATAGTATGGTGGGATAATCGCCAAGATATCCAGATGATTTTTCTAGTGTTGATGGGGCTCGTTTTGCTTTTTTCTTATGTCTCTCATATCATCTTTCCCTACATGCAAATATGGCGCAACAAAATGGCATTCAAAGTAGAAAAGACTTGATTAAATTAAATCTATTTTGTGGTTTGGAAGAACACCCCACTCTAGAGTTAGTCAGTCAAGTACCCAGATAATTGAGGTCAAAAATTGGACTTTGGCCCCATTATCCAGATATTTCAAGCTAAAGCAATTCTATTGGACTCTCTCCATAGAGGAATTTTTTTTGGAGTTGAGAATATCTGCTTGCAGGGTATTTTTAGGTTAACTTCAGTATGCTTTTTCCAATATAGTGTCATGTACTGACTAGGCACTTAATCATCCCTCAGCGAGGCACAGTGGAAAGAGCACGGGCTTTGGAGTCAGGGCTCATGAGTTCGAATCCCAGCTCTGCCACTTGTCAGCTGTGTGACTGTGGGCGAGTCACTTAACTTCTCTGTGCCTCAGTTCCTCATCTGTAAAATGGGGATTAAGACTGTGAGCCCCACGTGGGACAACCTGATTCCCCTGTGTCTCCCCCAGCGCTTAGAACAGTGCTCTGCACATAGTAAGCGCTTAACAAATACCAACATTATTATTATTATTAAAGGTTTGTTGATATCAGTGATGATGGAGGTGATGATGAAGAAGAGGGAATTACATTTCTTTTTTAGTTAGGCTATAAATCAAATTTTTTTTCTTACACCAGTTTATAGCAGCAGCCACGACCAGTTTAGTATAATTACCCTATAATGATTGTTTAGGACTTCTTTTTTTGAAGTTTCAGAAAAATGCAAATCCATTTGTCAGTTTGGATTCAAGACTCTAGAATAATAATATTGGTATTTGTTAAGCACTTACTATCTGCCAAGCACTGTTCTAAGCGCTGGGGTAGATACAGGGTAATCAGGTTGTCCCACGTGAGGCTTATAGTCTTAATCCCCATTTTCCAGGTGAGGTAACTGAGGCACAGAGAAGTCAAGTGGCTTGCTCAAAGTCACACAGCTGACAGGTGGCAGAGCTGGGATTAGAACCCATGACCTCTGAGTCCTAAGCCCACGCTCTTTCCATTGAGCCATGCTGCTTCTCTAGGGAAGCTTCTTTCTAAAGAAAGAGAGATTTTTTTTTTTAAATGAGATAATGACTCAGTGAACTCAGTGATTTTAACCACTCTCTAATCTGGTGAATCTTTGGTCTGATTTCCTAAGTTTCTTGGATGGAAGCTGTGAGATGCACTTCTTTACCACCTACTCAGCATCATGTTCCCTGGCCATTTTCGTAAAAATAGTCGTTTCTTTGTCAGATGTTTGTTTGAAAGATTCATTAGGGGATTTTGCTGTTTTTGAGTCTAATTCATTAGGAAAGATTTTAGAAATGGAATATTGCATGAACCTTGCTGCCTCATGGCTAGATCCAGAAAGAGCAGTGATTCTGCATGCATTTAGAAATGGATGTTTTTTTACTGGAATGTTTCAGTACTTAAGCTTACAGCATAAACTTTAGGGGTGCCAGTGATGAATATACATTATATATTGCCTGCCCCTCAGCTGAAGAAAGTGAAGAGTGATGAACCAAATTAAACTCTGCCAGGATACTGGTGCTTTGAAACAGAAGTTGGCAGAACTTGTGCTAAGGATCTGAATTCAGAGTTATGAGAGTTGGCAGGTTAGGAGGATTCAGATACGTTCAGAGCCCCTCCTGCCTATCAGATGGCTTTATTTCAGGATCCTGTGCAATGCCATAGTTTATTTCTTTTGAAACATTTGCCATCAGAAACAACCGTGGTACAGTGTTGCAGATCTGATGTTCTTTGTCAAAAAAGTTCAGCATAATGTATCCGCTTGCAAGACAGCGATCATATAAGTGGAGCATGGATACTTTTCATGTGTCTGTGATCAAGTGGTGACCTGTCTATATTAAAAGTAATAACATCAATCATATTGACTTTTGCTTTATTCTTCAGACATTGATGAATGTGATAACGAACTCAACGGAGGCTGCGTTCATGAATGTTTCAACATTCCAGGCAATTACCGCTGCACTTGTTACGATGGCTTCATGTTGGCTCACGACGGTCATAATTGTCTTGGTAAGAAGGGCGTTACAAAACAGTTGCAGATTCCTGTTCCTCCTCCCCTGTTACTGGTCCCTTTGGGTTAATGCTTTGGTTGGGTCTAAAGAGTTTGAGTTTTGGCAAAATGAACCTTTTGGCAATGAGTCATTTGCTCTCAGCCTCAGCATGAACTAAGACAAAGCAACTCAGCTTTCACAAGCCTCACTTTTATTCATTCTTTTCCACAATAGTCCCGTGAAGTAGATGGGCATCGTAGCTAACACTCCTGTATCAAGAAATATTGTAGGGTCTTTCACCAGGTCCCTTTACAAGCCTGTACATTTAAGTGTTGTTGCATCCAAACAACTTATCTTATTCTCTATGTCTCCATCTACATATCTGTAATTTATTTATATATGTTAATGTCTATCACCCTCTCTAGATTGTAAGCTCATTGTGGGCAGGGAATGTGTCAGTTTACCATTATATTATACTCTTCCAAGTGCTTAGTACAGTGCTCGATAAATACGATTGAATTAATGAATGAATACACTTTTTTGGAGTCAGGTAAATTTTATTTTTTTCTCTGAAAATTAGAAATGTTTTTCTGGGTTCCAGCCATGGAGTCACTTTACTTTTCTTGAAGTGAGAGACAAATACCTTCCATTAGCTTCTTTTTTCACTCTTCTACAAAACAGAAACATCTGCCGGAGTTTTCAGTGTATGGGGGTCAGGGACAATGAAGGATGTTGTTTATTCATTGGTCCCTTGAGTTAGGATTACGGCACAGCCACTGAGAACAAGCTGTTTGGCTGGAAGTGGAAATGTGGAGACCCTTCAGAATGACTTTCTGTTGGGTGATTGCTAGCTTCATCCTTCTCGATCCAAACAATATCCTCTGGCAGCTATTTGGGTCCCACAAATCAAATTCCTTTCAGCCAAAGAGAGTTGTTTGTTGTTCAGTTGGATGTTCTGACTTGATTGATTCCCTTGTAGGTTTTGTCTTGTAGTGTCTCAAGTGGCTGAATGAGGCAGCCTGGACCAGTGGTTTAAACACTGTGCAGTGCTCAAGGAGCTCACTGCGTTCTGGTCCCAGCTGGGCTCTGGTATAGCTATAGTACCCTGGGCTAGCTATTATTGCTCTTCTCCTTTCTCAGCTTCCCTTCAGGAGAGTGAGAACTGTTTTACTCATTTATCTCCTGGGGATGTTGGATGAACTGATTTATGCTGGAAATGTTTTGAGAGCCACAGGTGCTGGTGAAGTTCGGGAATAAATATAGTTGGCTAAATGCGGATTTAAAATTAGGGCAATTGAAATATCCCAGATAATTTGAATATAATTTGCAGGGAAAATTACAGTACTTTTTGCCGTTCTCCCAAAGAAAATTGAGCTCTCCGCAGGCTGCCGAATACAGAGCTCTAGACTATGAGCTTGTTTTGGGCAGGGGATGTATCTGTTTGGTGTGATGTTGTACTCTCCTAAGCACTTAGTACAGTGCTTTGCACGCAGTATGCGCTCAATAAATACGATTGAATGAAAGAAGCTTTAGCCCTGCCATGGCAGGAGACTAGTACTGCAATCCAGAAACTACTCCTAGAATAATTTATTGAGTGGTGAGTGACTGCTAAAGTGATAAGAGAAAGGATTAGCAGCCTGAAGGATGGATGGCTTTTTTGTTTTTCTGAATGAGCTCAACTCTTAGTTCTGAAAAGCTGGGGTGGAAATTTATGCCATTGTCTAATGAATAAAGCCTGGGGCTGGGAATCAAGTTTCCACTGTTTCCACTTCTATCTCTACCACTGACCCAGAGTTCCCTCCTTTCCTGTGCCTCAATTTTCCCATCTGGAGAATGGAGATAGTAAATATTTTCTCTCTTTCGATCGTATAAGGATATCGTGATGAAGATGATATAATGCTTGTGAAGTAATTTGAGCTCCTTAGAAGAAAAGGACAGAAGGAAAATCAATCAAGCAGTCAGATTTCCTGAAGGCTTACTCCGTGCAGAGCACTGTACTAAGCGCTTGGGAAAGTATAATATAACAGAGTTGGTAGACAGCTTCTCGGTCCACAGGGAGTTCTGTCTAGAGGGGGTTAGTTCAACTAAAGTATCTTGGAATTTTGAAAGGCAGCCAAGGAAGCACAGACTCTTTAAATTTTGGACCTTCAGTTTGGAATACCTAATATGAATTAGCATGATTACTTTCATTATTAGTTGTATTTCTCAGTATGTTTCAAGCATGTCCTGTATTTAGTGAGGCCAGGATAAACAAACCAAGACGTGGCCCCACTCTTGAAGGTCGGAAAATAGTTTGCAAAGAGTTCATTGACTTCTAAGTGGGAGCAGGGATTCCTATGATCTGAGTTTGTCCCCTGTCTCTCATTAGTCTCTAGGCCTCATTTACTGCTGCCACATGATACTATCACTCCTCTGGGTCATTTTATTGTCTGAAGAACCAAAATAAAAACTCAATCAGTGATATTTATTGAGCTCTTACTGAGTGCAGAGCACTGTACTACGTGCTTGGGAAAGTACAATGCAACAGAGTTGGTAGTCGTGTTCCCTGCCCACAAGCAGCTTATAGTCTAGAGGGGAAAACAGTAATATAAATTAAAAAAAACTATGGATATATTTGCAAGTGCTGGGGCCTGAGGGTAAAGGGACCAATCTAAGTGCAAGGATGATTTAGAAGAGAGAGGGAGTAGGGGAAATGGGGGCTTAGTTGGGGAAAGTCTCTTGGAAGAGATTGGATTTTAATAAGGCTTTGAAGGTGGGGAGAGTAAAGCTCATATTTTCTCCTGCCCTCATGACATTTCTCTTTGGATGTCCTCCTGTCACCTCAATCTTAACATGTCCCCAAAAGAATTCCTCATATTCCTACCTAAACCTTGCCTCCCCTTTGACTTTCCCATCCCTCCCTGTCTTGCTTGGCGTTATCCTCGACTCATCTCTTTCATTCAACTCGCATATTCAATCTGTCCTCAAATCCTGTTGGCTCAACCCACACCACATTGTTAAAATCCATCCTTTCCTCTCCATCCAAACTGCTACCCTGTTAATTTAAGCACTTATCCTATCCTGTCTCTGCTTCAGGCCATATTTCACTCTGCTGTGTGGTTCATTTTTCTACAGAAACGTTCAGTCTCTGTTTCCCCACTCCTCCAGAACCTCCAGTGGTTGCCCATCCACCTCTGCACCAAGCAGAAACTCTTTACCATTGGTTTTAAAGCACTCAATCACCTTGCCCCTTCTTACCTTACATAGAGATTTCCTACTCATACACTTTACTCCTCTAATGCCAACCTACCCACTGTACCTCAGTCTCGTCCCTCTAGCCACCAACCCTTCACTCACATCCCACCTCTTGCCTGGAACTTCCTCCCTCTTCATATATGACAGATGTTCAGTATCCCCACCTTCAAAGCCTTCCCTGACTAAGGGTTATTGAAAGCACATCTCCTCTAAGAGGCCTTCCCCGACTAAGTCCTCATTTCCTCTTCTCCCACTCCCTTCTACGTCATCCTTGCAATTATATTTGTCCCGTTATTCACCCCTCCCTTAGCCACCCAGTACTTACATATATGTCTGTAATTCATTTATTTCACACTCTAGACTGTGAATTTATTGTGGGTAGGCAATTAATCTACCAACTCTGCTATATTGTACTCTCCCAAGTTCTTAATACAATCACTGCTCAATGAACATGATGGACTGATGGGCTGATTTTACACAAACCCCACTGGGTAACAGTGGCACCTGGGAATAATTGTGGTTCCACAATGAAAATTCAATTAATTCACTTTTATTAAATACATTTCAAATTTATTAAGAACTTGGGGATCGAGGTGAGCTAGAGTAGGCTCCAGGTTATAGTTATATTAATCCAGTGAATTAGTGACGTGTGCATCTTCACACGCATGTGTTAATTGCCGCTGCCCTGTATTTTTCCATGTCTTTTGCTTTTTTAGTTCAGGTAACCTAGGTGCATATATGAAAACAAACATGTCCCCTGTTGCTTCCATCACATACCTTGGCTTGAGAAATAATCACAAATTCATGATCTTCCAGTTGGAGGCTCGAAGAAAGGAGGTAGTGTTTTCTAACATTCGGGTTCAGCATCTGTGCAGGATTAAGTCACAGGAAAAGCTGATCTATAGGGAACATAAAATCAGTCCAACCAAACTATCTTGGAATTTGGAAAAGCAGCCGAGGAAGCACAGACTCTTTAAACTTTGGGTCTTCAGTTTGGAATACCTGGACAAGGTGTGTTCCACAGAAAGCTCAACCTCTGGAATTTGCTTCACCCTTTGGCTTCAAGAAGACCAGGTTTGCTGATCCTTAGGGTATGGCATGAATCCCATCTGTTTAGTCATGCATCTGCCTGGTGGAGTGGGAGGACAGATGAGTATAAGATCTTAAGTCTGAATACCAGATAACAGATATTTAAATGTGAACTCTCCTGGCATGAACCTACTCCGAGAGGCTAGGTGGATCCAGATGGGGATATAAAAAAAGGCAGGAGAAAAAGTAAATGATCTTTCCACAGTTAAGGCTTATTAATTTGAACCCCTCTAATTCTAATTTCATGATATTTCAGAGCAATATTTTCCCTGTGCCCCCTCCGTTTGTCTTCTTACTGATACCAAAAGAAGGATGGCTTTGATCCAAAGAAGGAAATGTCTGATTTGTGGTTAGTAAAGCTTCTGGTAAGGTCTAAATATTAGGACTAGTAGAGACCCTTGGCTCCCTGCCTAGGGAAGACATTTAAAGATTCAGCCAGGGAGAGATGGACTTGTATAGACACCACACACTTACACACCTGAAGTAAAACTGTATTTTAAAATATACCTCTGTAATTCAGATTACTCTTCTTGAGTCCAACTAGTTAATTACCTGATTTGGGGGCAATTTATAATGTTTTCTTTCCCTATCATTTCCCCCTTCCTCTCTTACTGCTTCTCCTTACTGTTCAGTTTCCCTCTTCCTAGAGCCTTTAACTCCCTTTCTGCCACTGCCTCTATTTTCCCTGTTCTCCTCAAAGTTTTTCCCTGGCCTTTCTTACTTAACATCCTCTCCTATATGTCCCTGTGCTTCTCCCCTTACTCTTGGTCTTTATCTTCTCTGTCCCAAGTTTCTCTTCTCCTCTCTCTCCCCCTCTCTCCTTGCACTCTACTTTTCTTTTTCTATATTACCCCTCAATTTTGCCCACCATTTCTATTTTTTACCCCACTTTTCCTGTCCCTCTTGTCTCCTTGCAGTAGTAATAGTTTTTATTAAGTACTTACTGTGTGCAGAAATCACTAAATGCTGGGGAAATGAGTCCAACCCCTGACAGTCCCATACACCTATCTGCTTTCCAAGTGTGTACTGTCGTCCTTCTTCCCTACCCATCTTGCTCCTCTCCTTCTAATCATCACCTTCTTCTAACTCACCCTAGGGTCTGCAGCGGGACCCGGGCAGCATCCCCTTCTCTGTAACCCCAATTTCTCAGTAAAGAGGGTTATTTTTAACCTGCCTTTTCCCAAAACTGGAGCTGCAGGAAAGTGAGGGGTAGCTTAGATCCTTTTTTCAGATTTGAAGAGGAGTGGGAGAGAAAGTGATTCTTATGCTGATCTACTTTCGGTGCTTTGGGGAAGGAACTCCTTCGTCAAAGTGAAAGTGTCTTTATCTGCCTGTATTAGCCTAAGGGCTCAAGCCTTGCCTCTTCTTTCTCCTCTTTTCCACAGCCTTAAGTTAGGATCATGCCTCATTGCACCATGGCCGGCAAGTCCTTGGCTACCCCTTCCCAACCTGCCTTGGGTAGGGTGACCACAGCCACTGCTGCTGGGAGTAGTGGGGGGCTGGTGGTTTTTGGCATACTGTCTGCTCTAGGAGGTAAGAGCCAACTCCACTAGCCCCTCTAATAATCACCGTAGCATTTATTAAGCTCTTACTGTGTGCTTGACACTGTACTAAGCACTGGGATTCAAGATAATCTGGTCTTATCCCCCATGGAGCTCACAGTCTCAAGGGGAGAGAGAACAGGTATTTAATCCCCATTTTACAGAGGAGAAAACTGAGGCACAAAGAAGTTAACTAACTTGTCCAAGGTCACCCAGCAGTCAAATGGGGGAATTGGGATAAAATCCCAGATCTTCTGTCTCCTAGGTCCGTGCTCTTTCAATTAGGCCACGCTATTTTTCTCTGAATTATAGATTCTCTTTCTATAGCCTGGTCCACTCAAACCTTTTTCTGCCATTTTTCTCTAATGAATCATTCTGCTCACATCCCCCTCCTCCTCACAATGCTCCAATCGTTGCCCATCTGTCTCCCCATCATAGAGTAACTTCTCACCATTGACTTTAAAGCACTCAGTCAGCTCTCCCTTCTTCCTAACCTCACTACTCTCCCACTCCACCTTTGCTCCTTTATGCTACTCTAGTTTCTGTGCCTCAATCTCATTTCTCTCACCGTTGGCCACTTGTTCCTGCAGGGGACCCCTTTCCCCTTCATATCCTGCAGGCCAACACTCTCCCTATCTTCAAAGCCCTAATAAAATCATATCTTCTCCAGGAAGGCTTCCATGACTAATCTCTCTTTTTTCCACCCTTTTCTCCCTCCCCTCTACATCATTTATGTGCTTGAATCTGTACACTTTTAAGCACTTGATATTCACTCCCTCCTCAGCTCCACATCATTTATGTACCTATCCATATTTTATTTATTTATTTTAATGTCTGACTCCTCCTTTTAATCTGCAAACCCCTAGAGACAGGGAACACGGCTACCAACTTTATTATAGTGTACTCTCCCAAGTGCTCAGAATAGTGTTCTGCAGGCAATAAGCACTCAATAAACTCCAATGACTGATTGATTATTCCTTCAATATTTTCTGTTCTCATTTGAATTCTGTGGGGAAGCTTTTGTTGAGGTTGTTATACTTGCAACTGACTCCCTTTGCAATACCAATGATAACAGGATTTCTATAATGTCCTCTCATTTGCTTAAGACAACAATCGTGACAGAATTCTATTATGTTAAGCACTTACTCTGTAACAGGCACTGTTCTAAATGTTGGGATAGGTACAAGTTGACCTGGTAGGACACAGTCCCTGCCCCATGTAGGGCTCACAGTCTAAGTAGAAGGGAGAACCGGGATTTATCCCCCATTTTACAAATGAGGAAACCAAGGCACAGGTAAATTAAATGACTTGCCCAAGTTCACACAGCAGGCAGGTGGCAGAGTCAGGATTAGATCGCAGGTCCTCTGACTCCCAGGCCTATGCTCTTTTCACTAGGTCATGCTGCTTCTCTGTTATTATTACTATCTGTTGCCAACTTGTTCATCCCAAGCGCTTAGTACAGTGCTCTGCACATAGTAAGTGCTCAATAAATACTATTGAATGAATATAACAATTCAGCCAAACAGTAGCAAGCCTCGCAAATATCAAACATGGAATATAACAAGGGGCAACCTTTTCCTGTGCACAGTGTGGCTAGTTCTGTGGGTCCACAGTGGCTATTTCCAGTCACACTTGCACTCATAGGTGAATTTCATCATTAGTAGTATCTACTTTGAATATAAAGGAAGCAGATAAGTAATTCACCACCAATCTACAGTCTTATAATGCTGTGTTCCCCTACTTTTCTATCACATTCTAAAAGAACTGTGTAATGGAAACTCATGTTACTGTAGAAATAAGTGGGTCGGTACAAGTTATTGTCCTGATTGGAAAGTCTGCAGTGTGTTTATATATCTGTTTCAACTTGAGGTCTACTTTCAGAATGAATTGATGAATTTTTTTATGGTATTTATTAAGCGCTTTACTATATGCTAGGCACTGTTCTAACTGCTGGGGTAGGTACAAATTGAGTGTCAGCCTTTGCTTGTTTTCATAGAGTAATAGTAAGCACTTATTTATACCCATCTTAGCACTTATGTATGTACGTCTGCTTAGTTTATTTATTTTGATTACTCCAGTTGCAAATATTTTAATATTCGTCTCCCCTATTAGAGTGCAAGTTCTTTGAGGTATTTGTGGTATTTCTTCTGGGCAGAAATTGTGTCTTTCATTATCCTATCTCTCCCAAACATCTAATATAAGGCACCACACCACGTGGGTGCTCAATAAACAGCGTCACTCAGTGGATACAGCATGGGTCTGGGAGTCAGAAGATGTTTGGTTCTAATCCCAACTCTGCCACATGTCTGCTGTGTGACCTTAGGCAAGTCACTTACCTTCTCTGGGCCTCAGTTCCCTCATCTGGAAAATGGGGATTAAGAGTGTGAGCCCCCATGTGGGACAGGGCCTATGTTCAACCTGATTAACTTGTGCCTACCCTAGTGCTTAGAACAGTACTTAGCACATAGGGCTTAACAAGTACCATTATTATTGTTATTATTATTACGAATTAGTAGTACTGAGTTGGAATTTGATCATGCATCCTGGTCTCTTAGGTTTATTAATAATAATAATAATAATGATGATGGCATTTGTTAAGTGCTTACTATGTGCAAAGCACTGTTCAGAGAATGAGTTACATGGGGAGCAGAAGCTGAAACTGATAAGGCTGGTGAACATCGCTTTTCTCTTTCAGATGTGGATGAGTGCCTGCTTAACAATGGTGACTGTCAGCACACGTGTGTCAATACCATGGGCAGTTACCAATGCCACTGCCAAGTGGGATTCTTCCTGAGTGACAACCAGCATACTTGCATTCATCATTCAGAAGGTACCCCTTTTTATAGTATCTATTAAGTGCTTACTATATGCCAGGCACTGTACTTAAATGCTGGGGAAGATGTGAACTAATTAGGTTGGACACAGTCCATGTCCCACGTGGGGCTCCTGGTCTCCATCCCCGTTTTGCAGATGAGGCAGCTGAGGTCCAGAGAAGTGAAATGACTTCCCCAAGGTCATCCGCCCTTTCCCTTTGTATGCTGGGAACCAGGATCACGTCTTGTAACTGGCCTGAGCTATTTATATCTAGGATGCCTGAAAATATAATTGATTATGATGGAAATGTCAAATGTCATCTCTTTAAGCTACAGAGCAATGCTGTCCTGGACACATCAAACCTGTCATACTGATTATGTGTAAAATAATAATAATAATAATTGTGGTATTTGTTAAGCACTTGCAATGTGCCAGGCACTGTACTAAGCTCTGGGGTAGATACAATGTAGAAATAGTGTATCCGTCTTCCTCCAGGTCAAGCTGCACCTAAAGCAAAACTCTGACATTGATAGTTTGCAATAGAGTTGGAAAACTTCAATCAGCTTTGGCCTATGTGCTTAAAATGAAGGTGGTCCTCTCAGAGAACAAACAAGTATGATTAAGAGTTGAGGGAGTCACAACTTGCATTGAAGATCAGAGGATCCTTTTCAGACCATTAGATTGCTGAAAGGGGAATCTTGTCCTAAGACAACATTTTTCCGGTTGGAATGAGTGCTCATTTCCTCTGTTTGCCCCTTTTCTCTCAGTTTGAAAGACTTAAATCCTTGCTCTCTAAATAAAGTCCTAGAATTAAAAACCAAAAGATTATTTGATTTTTAATAACCGTTCCATATGCCAGGACAGTAGCCAGGAAATGCAGGGTGTGGTACATGAGGTGAAGGATGGAAGGGTGGGTTCTATACCCTGTAGGTGTAAGTAAGATTAAATATCCAGAGAGGCTTGGCACATCTGAATAGTGAGGCCCTACACCTTCGCACCACTGTTTTGAGTTTTTCTGTCACTACGGGAAGCCTCTAAAGAGCTCAGGGCCTGGTTCAGGTGTGTCCATTCAATTGTCCTAGTGATGGCCCTGCCTTTGCATTGTCTCTCTCTAAAATATCTATTTTAAATGCATATCTATGGGGGCTAAAGAAATAATTGAAATCTGGGCAAAGTCATAGCTTTTCCTTTTGAAAACATGATGTGAAAATATCATATGCCTCCATTTGTGAAATTGTGGAAAATAGGTGTTAGTTTACAGATCCTTAAAAAGTTATTTCTTTCTCCACGAGGATTTTTTAGCTTTTCTGTCAAGTATTTAAAGGATATTCTTGGATTTTGAAAGTGGCCCTATCGGAAGGTATATTTTTACGTCTTCATAGCAAAATGAAACAATTACAGACGGAGCAATTTGTTACCGACTAATTAGTAAACCATTTGAGTGAACTTATTAAAAAACTGTTTGAACAGTTTCTTCTTCAGTAGTTGCTTCAGATTAATGTGTAAACAGAAGCTAGGAAGATTGATTCTTTTATTGCTTTTTAACACTTCTTACTTAATGATCATATTAATCTGTTTAAGTCAAGAGATGTCAGAAAACATTGGAGTTAATCAGGCTAATTTTTTATCTATACGCTGCTTTGGTTCTTGACTGACTGTGAATTAGTAGATTTTAGGGTTCTTTGGCCTCTTTTGTATGTTCAGCAAGACTCTAGGCATCATTGTCTTGGTAGACTTCTACGCAGTTTTCACTGTGGGAAAGGAATCAAGAAGCCAGTAGAGCAGAATAATCTAAGAAGCATAGCATCCATTCTTTTGTTGGTTAAAGTCCTTTGATAGAAGGGAAGATCTAAAACTTGGATTCTAGAGTGAAGTATATAAGTATATAAAAATCGATTTAATAGTCTCAGCATTGATCCTGACTCCCAAAAAGTCAAATGTCTTTTACATCACTTGTAAAGTACTGTAGATACATTATTTAATCTTCCTTTTCACTTTGATACAAGCCTATAATTTTTCCATTGTTATCAAATCCTTAAATTATCCATCAGAGTGCTCTCAGTTCGATTTTACTTTGTTCTCATCTCCATCTCTGGTAAATCTTTCTAAACTAATGACCACAAATCCCACATAATAAGAGTGCGAGTTTAAAGAGATTATTTTCTAAAAGCTTCATTTCTTAAACATTTCTATAATTTAGATGTTTAGAGCCTCTGAAAAGTAATTTTTCAGGAACTGAAGTACAAATCCAAGAATTAGATTTTTGATCTAGAAATTCTAGTTGTTGTTTGCTATAATTGTGTTCGGCAAATTAACATCAAACATCAGCCAACAGATTATAGCAGTTTGCAGCCCTTTTTTATTTTCTCTAAAATGGACAAACAGGTTAGCAATGATACCTATATGATTATTTTTCTGGTCTTCATGTTAAACCCTTCAAAGATCACAAATAAAAGGCAGAGGTGATGTTAGAGACTGGAAATATGATGTTAGCTTTCCTCCATGCTTTCCTTCAATTTGCCTTGTAAATATTTTAAAAATAGATTAATAATAGCATAAACATTTTTCTTTTTTTTCCCTTTAAAGTGAATATCAGTTTTAGGGAATTTTTATTGCTTCTCCTGGAAATAGTCGAATGAAAGAAAGAAAAGAGTTTCCTTCACTAAACATCAAGGGTGCAACTAAAATTTTTTCTCCCTCTGGATTGGTCCCTCAAAGCTCCATAAAAAATAAACTTCACAAACCCCCTCATGTACACACATAAATTCTCATTCACCAAGACCTTTAGATTATGAGCCCCACAAGGGGCAAGGGCCATGTCCAATTCCTACACGTATATCCTTTCCCAGGGTTTAGTATTGAGCTCTGTTCCCAGTATGTGCTTCATAAATGGTATTCCTATTTATGGTCATGGAATGTGTCTATTAATTCTGTTGTGTTGTTCTCTCCCAAGGGCTTAGTACAGTGCTTTGCTCATAGTAGGTGTTCAATAAAAAGCACCGATTGATCCTATTAAGCCATCAAGAAACTATGTTGCCTACAGCTTCAGTCAGCATCTGGAGGGAAGCTTCCAGAAGAAGTGCTCTGCCCAGGGGAAGGATTGGAAAGGGTTTAGGAAAAAGTCCTCAGAAGGGATCCTCAGAGGGAAAAAAAAGTCTCTGATCTGAAGCCAGTGCACTGGGCGGGGAAGAAAATGAAAAACTGGAGAAAGTTCTTTGAGCTGGAAAGTGAGGGCAGGAAAGTTCTTCTAGGAGACCTCTTGGAAGAGTCATAGAACAAATTTTAGGAAGAGATAGGGGTGCAGGAAAGCCTCCACAGATATGAGCATGTCCTTATTGGATTTTAATCCATTGAACAGATTGTAGCGCACAAGATAGATAAACTCTAACAACTTTCAGATGTCGTCAAACTTCTAAAACTTAGGTTGAAATAATCTTTGGGCCTCTAAAATTCATTAGAGTAGATGAAATCTCTAAAACAGAGGCTACGGTCTAATTATTCTTGAGATTGTTGAGCCTGTTTTTAAGATTATTGATTGTTAATTTTGGGGATGGCACCCCAAGTTTCCATTGTGTCTGTACGTTTTAGAGGTGAAGGAATTAGCGATAGCCTTCAGTGATATAGGTTTAAAGAGGACAACATAGAAAGAAGGAAGTAATTTTACATGTTGTTGGTATTATATTGCTGTGGAAACATTACTTGTCAAGATACATTAACCTGTGTTTTGTCTTGACCTTTTTCTCACTGGGTAGTTAGAATATTTTTCAGGACTGAGGATGCCTCTCCGCTTCACAGTTTTCATTAGTCCTAATTGTTCCCTAAGCAACTACAACAAACAGGCCTTTTTGCACTGGGTAATAACCTGAAGGATTGCCAGTGACTAAAGTGCTTCTCCAGAAAATACATTAGCCCATGCAAAAAGAGCTTTCCACTAATCCAGGGCGAATGTCTTTCTTTGCTTAACTGACTGCAGCCGCGGGGAGAGGTAGCCTTCAACAACCAGCAGATCAAGTGCTGGAGTGTGAACAGCTGTCGTTGTAACTGTCAGAGATAAATAAGATGGTTTTATGAGGTGCCTAAAAACTATGGCGAGGCATAGTAACCGCTGGGCCTGCTTGTGAATAAAAGATGCTTACGTTAAGCCCTTGTCATTCACTTAGGCCCAGAGATAGGTGCTAGCGCTAGGTGGTAGAAAACTGTTTCATCAAAACACGATGGGAGTGGATAGAGAGGCGCAGTACACAGTCACGCTGTTCTGGATCCTCTCAGAATGCAAATTTTCAGTTCCTCTGAGGATGGTGAACTGCATTTACTCAGGTATATAAACAACTTACTTTCCAGTACTCTGAAGCTAAAAGTTCAATTTTGTAGAAATTAGGATTTTTTTAAAAGCACAGTTTATTTTGCAGCTATGAACATGGACTTAGTTTCTTACCTGAAAGGTCTCCCTCAAGACTTACTTATGACAGTTAGGGCTGGAAAGCTCTGCTGAGGGGAGAGGTAGTGTGACATTTGTCTCGTTGTGGTCTCCGAGGAGGTAGGATGCTGGAGAGATGCTGAGTTGGTTTGCTCTGCCTTCCTCCTTTCCTACTGGTATTAATCAATGAAACTATGCTCAAGTCCACCCTTTCAAAGGTACAAAAGAAATCAAATTGAACCTAGTGGAAATCATCCATAAGACAGCGGTTCTGATGAGAATCTGTCCATAGGGCCAAAATAAATTTAAAATGTCTTTCCTTTCACTTCCCTTTGTTTGTCAAGGGGGTCCATGTCTGGTGGGCTGGGAGAGACTCAGGGTTTTGAGATTGTACTCGCTTAGTCTAGTTGCTTTGAGGACCAGTGCTTCAAACAGTGCTTGGCACATAGTAAATGCTCAACAAATATCAATATTATTATTAGTAAGCATAAGGAGAAGAAGGTGACTAAGAGTATGGGCATATGTAGAGGGTCATATACATTTTTGTGAGTCTAGTCATTTTTGAAAATCATCTGTTAGGCTAGTTTGAGCAGTTGGAATCTAAACATTCTACCACAGAGGGTTAAATATTGCCCAGGTCAAGGTAACAAAGTGCCCACCTTAGGTTCCGTGGTACATGTTCTGAAAAATCGAAACTTTACAAAACACTGAATCTTTAAAAACGAAAAACTGATTGAGTCTGGTTGAGGGGAGATTTAGGGAGGAAGATGGAAGGCTCCATTGGTGGGAAAGGGTAAGGTGGCCACTTGTCCAATTTCTGCTAGTCTGTCCCCCTTGTAGGTATGGCACAAGCTATCTTTATATTTGGGCATTTAAAAATGAAAATACCAATCTCCCTCTGATGTGGTTCTTGTCAAAAAAATCCCTTGGTTCAGAAGTGGGGCCAAGTTTTTAAGGGGATCAAGGAGGAGAACACAGTGGCCCTGGAGCAATTGATGTTAAGTTTTGGGGGTCGGGGGCAGGAGACCACCCGCTGACACCTACAGCAACTATGTAGGATTCAACAAACTTATGTCAAGATCTTTTAATATGTGTCCTTATGACACCCTTAGGTTACATAACTTGCTTGTACTGTGATGAACTACATGGCAGATGTCTTATTTTCCAACTGAAATGTAATGAATGTTACTGGGAAGGGACAGAAGTACAAAAACTTTCCCTTCTCACACTGGATTTTCTTATTTGTTTAAATCAAAATGGTTGGGGAGAATCAAAAAAAGGATACCCCAGATTCTTCAGTGCCATCAGTGACTCCCCATAAAGGGGATGAAGGGTGATTTGCAGGCTGGAGCCTTCAGACTGTGGGCTTAGGCCCTATCTCTCGTCCTTTGCTTTTTCCACTCCCCTTTTTTCCCTTCTTTTGGCCTTCTTCTCTGAGCTCACCTGTGTTTAGGTTCCTCCCCACAATCATCCAGTCAAAGATGGCCAGAATTCTGTTCACTTCATCCCAGCAGTTTCCACTGTGTAGGGGAATCGGTAAGAGGAGGGGGCCAAAGGTGAGATCATGGAGGTAATGGTGATGATGATGATAATAATAATTGTAGCATTTGTTAATGGCTTACTATGAGCTAAGCACTGTACTAAGAACTGGGGTAAATACAAGATAATCAGGTCGGACACAGTTCAAGGAACAGAGAAAACCAGTATTTCATCTGCATTTTATGGATAAAAAAACTCAGACATGGAGAAGTCAAGTGATTTGCCCAAGGTCATACAAAAACTAAGTGGTGGATCTGGGAATAAAACCCAGATCCTCTGATTCCCAGGTCCCAGCACTTTCCTCTCAGCCCTGCTGCTTCTTGTATTTATGTGTATTTCTAGCTCCAGTATGATATTTATCAAGTTTCTGCCCATGATGAGAGAAATCATTTTTCTTCTCCTCTGGCCTACAGTTATTACTTAGAGAAATTCTCTTTGGTTAGTGACTCACTGAATGCCAGTCAAGTTCACTGTCAACAGCATGGCAGGGAAAAATAATTGAAAAGTAGAATTAAGATCAGAGTAAAGGAGGTAAAGTCATTTTTAGAGTTTTGGACCAAATTGGACCAGGGAGAAAAGCAGAATTCATTCATCCATTCATTCAATCATATTTATTGAGCACTTACTATGTGCAGAGCACCGTACTAAGCGCTTGGAATGTACAGTTCGGCAACAGATAGAGACAATCCCTGCCCAACAACGGGCTCACAGTCTAAACGGGGAAGACGGACAACAAAACAAAACCAGTAGTCAGGCGTCAATACCATCAAGATAAGTAGAATCATAGATACACATCATTAACAAAATAAATAGAGTAATAAATAATATATACAAATATGCAAAAGTGCAGTGGGAGGGGAAGGGGGAAGAGCAGAAGGAGGGAGTCGGGGGAATGGGGAGGGGAAGGGGAGCAGAGGGAAGGAGCATTCAATCAATCAAGTAAGTATTTGTTGAATGCTTACTTTGTGCAGAACGCTGTACTAAGTGCTTGGGAGAGTAGAATACAACAGAGTTGGTAGACATGTTCCCTGCCCAGAAGGAGCTTACAATCTAGAGCGGGAAACAGGCATTAATTTTTTTTTTTGAAAAAGTTATGGCTACGTACCGAAATCCCTCCAATCCCAAACAGTGTTGTTGCTATTTCTGGACCTCAAAGCAAAGGTTTATTGTGTCAATTTGTTTCTGCTTTTTGCAGAGGGTTTGAGCTGCATGAATGGAGATCATAGTTGTAGCCACATCTGCAGGAAAACTCCAAAGGGAGGAGTAGCCTGTGATTGTAGACCTGGCTTCCAACTGGCCAAGAACCAGAAGGACTGCATCTGTAAGTACTGGACTCCACTGAATGAGCATTTGCTCCCTTCCAGGGGATCATTCGCTCGAGATGATCATTTCCCTCCTTTCTTTTTTCTTCCTGAACCGGCCAGAGCATTCGGTTTTATTTCAGCTGAGCTCTGCACATTATCTTTACTCTAGTTGTTTGGTATTATATGGAATAGGAGCACCAAGTGGCTCAGCGGTGTCATAAATATCAATGTAAAATGCCCCAAGGATCACCTGAGAAGTCGACAATTTGGAAGCTAAATCGTAGGTAAGGAAACTCAAACTGTTGCTTGGTTACTTTAGAAAAGTGCCCTCCCAACAGGGATGTATGAAATGGGGTTTAATAGCAACAGGGTGTACCCTGTGTGAATGAGAGGGAGAAAAATAGAAAATAAAGGTGCATAAAGGAGAGAAAAGAAGCAAGAAATGATAATGCTGGAGAGTGAAATTATGTGGTCTAAGCACATAAGAATGTAGAGTGATTGGTAACTCGCACTTATTGATCCAAATGATTATGCCAGTAGTTTTCAGAGGTGGAGGGGAAGAATATTTGAATTTGATACTGCTGCCATGCTATAATATATGTCATTCTAATTCTGGCTACAGATCTTTGGCTCAGATCAAGTGACAGTAAGCAAACTGCAGCTTTCTGGGATTTAGAATGAAGTTAAGGAGGTAAAGGAATGAAAAGAAGATCAAGTCAGCTCTTTTTTTATGGTATTTGCTAAGCACTTAATATATGTCAAACCCTGTTCTAAGTGTTAGGGTAGGTACAAGTTAATTAGCCCTGTCCCACACGGGGCTCCCAGTTCAAGTAGGAGGGAGAATGGGGAACTGAGGCACAGAGAAGTTAAGTGACTTGTCCAAGGTCACCCAGCAAGCAATTGGCAGAGGCATAATTAGAAGCCCTGTCCTGTGACTCCAGGCCTGTGCTCTTTCCTCTAGCCCACACTTCTTCTCAGCTCTTTGATATTAAAGAGCCCATTGATTTTCCGTACAAAGGCTAAATGGACCTTTCCTAATCATACTTAACAAACATACTGATTGCCTGCTTATTCTGTTCTTAATTAATTCTGAGCATCAAACAAATATAATAATAATGTGTCATATTTCTTAAGCACTTGTTATGTACCAAGTCCTGGGGTAGATACAATATAATCAGGTCAGACACAGCCCCTATCCCGCCTGAGGCTTGTAGTCTAAAGGGAAAGATAAGGTATTTGATCCCAATTTGCAGATGAAGAAATTGAAGCACTGAGAGGTTAGGTGACTTGCCCAAAGTCACACAGCAGGCCAATGGCGGAGCCAGAATTAGAACCTTGTTCCCCTGACTCCCAGGCTTGTGCTTTTTCTGTTGGGCACACTGCTTCTCTAGAAGTTAAAGCGAAAGAGCCTACCTTTAAGGAGCTTGCATTCAAATGGAAGTGAAACAGTCTGAGAGGAACAAGTGTGATTAAAACTTCTTCATCTGCATGAGCCACAGGCTTATGTTAATACTCATAATAGTAACAACATTACTACCATTTTATTTAGGATTTAATCTCATCAGAGCAAGGTTTTGTTTCAAAATGCTTAATGAAACTGACCTGAAGTTTGCAAAATCTGCCACCTCTTTGACCAAATATAGCATCCGAGTGAGGAGGGGTATGTAGGTTGTGCCTCTTTTTAGTTTTGAATGAGAATTGGGTGTGAAGAAGTGTAGCCCAGTGGACAGAGCATGGGCCTGGGAGTCAGAGGACCTGGGTTCTAACCCCAGCTCCACCACCTGCCTGCTGTGTGACCTGGGGCAAGACACCTTCTCTGGGTTTCAATTTCCTCATTCGTTAAATGGAGATTAGTTACTGGTGCTCTCTTCTACTTAGACCTCTAGGCTGCTCATCGTGGACAGGGAACGTGTCTGTTTATTGTTATATTGCACTCTTCCAAGTGCTTAGTACAGTATTCTGCACACAGTAAGTGCTCAATAAAGATGATTGACTGGACAGAGTCCCTATCCTACACAGGGCCTGGGAACATGAAAAGTTGACTGGCATAGTGGTGTTAAATCCTAGTTTCAAGAACATCTGTAAAGGAGAGAACGGACCAACAATTTCTAATGCACAGTGAGACGATCCTTCAATGATCATCTGATTGAAGATAGTTTTTCTTTTCTTTCCTTCCAATCTGAGAGTAGCTCACTCATTCATTCAATCGTAATTATTAAGCACTTCCCGTGTGCGGAGCACTGCACTAAGCTCTTTGGAGAGTTCATTAAAGCAATAGAGAACCACATTCCCTGCTCACAGTCTAGGGGGCGAGGAGCTAAAATAATATCTTGCTCTAGTAGGAGAAATTATTTAACTCTGTGCCTTGAAGATTGTTTTAGCGCTGCAGTGCATGCAGGGTTTCACTGGTAGAGGAAAATGGACTATTTTCGCCATCTGGTTGGTGCTACAGACTCACTGGATTTTAAATAATAAGAAGAAAGGTATTTTTTTAAATTCTGACTATGTGCTAGGCACTGTACTAAGTGCTGGGGTGGATATAATTAAATCAGGTTGGACACAGTCCCTGTCTCACCTGGGGCTCACAGTATCAAACTCCATTTTACAGATGAGGGAACTGAGGCCCAGGGAAGTGACTTACCCAAGGTCACAGAGCAGGCAAATGGTGGAGCTGGGATTAGAACCCATGTCCTTCTGACACCAGGCCCGTGCTCTTCCCACTACGCCATGTGACCTCTCATACTCCTTGACTGCCATGATGGTTTACAGACCGTTGTGGTTCTAGGTCAGTAGGAAACAATAATAATAATAATTATCATATTTGTTAAACACTTAAGGAGTGGCATGCTCTATTAGATGCTGGAGCAGATAGAAGATAATTAGGTCAGGCACAAGCCCTTGATTTTGGGAAGTGTGTGCAGCATGGCTCAGTGGAAAGAGCATGGGCTTGGGAGCCAGAGGGTGTGTTCTAATCCCAGCTCCACCATTTCTGACCTTGGGCAAGCTGCTTAACTTCTCTGTGGTTATCTCATCTGTAAAATGGGGATTAAGACTTTGAGCCCCACATGGGCCAACCTGATTACCTTGTATCTATCCCAGCGCTTAGAACAGTGCTTGGCACATAGTAAACACTTAACAAATACCATTATTATTATTTCATATTTGCAAAGTGTGGTATTTGTAAAATGAATATTATGTGTTAAGACACTAATGTTAGGAAAAGTCCAGGGAAAGGGAAGAAGAGGCAGACCAGCAGCTAGCTGGATAGAGACCATAACAAGGATAACAGAAGAGCCATTAGAAAGGTTGTGGATTATGGCAGAGGACAGGACATTCTAGAGAAAGTATATCCATAGAGTCGCTATGAATCAGAGATGACTTAATGATAATATTATGTGCCATGTACTCTTCTAAGGACTGTAGTAGATTCAGAATAATCAGGTTGAACATATACTGTGTCCCACACAGGACTCACAGTCTCAGTCAGAAGGAGTAGGATTTAATCCCCATTTTACAGATGAGGAAACTGAGACACAGAGAAGTTAGGTGACCTGCCCAAAGTCATGCAGCAAACAAGTGGTGGAGCCAGGATTAAAACTCAGGTCCTCTGACTCTCAGCCCAGTACTCTTTCCATTAGGCCATGTTGCATCTCAGGAATACGACAATGAATACCAGTATTTCGTAGTCCCTCTCTGTCACTCTATCTTTAAAACAAAGCCTGTTGGGTTGTAGTACCTTAAATTATTTAGAAGAAAAGATTACAATTTAAAGGACTTTATTATGTGATGGGAGAAATCACTAAGCTTAGAAAGGTGATAAAGGATCATTCTCCCTGAAGCTGCATAATACATTTGAAGATATGCAAAGTATCCTGGGTACATCCAGGGAGTAAAGTCCCGTTAAATGTAGAACAAAACACACTTGGTTAAGTTTTTGGTACAGAATAGGACTGCCCGTTGACTTTGGGTCCAGGTGACCATTGCGGCTGGGTGTTAGTGCCCTTGTTTTCCATTCTCTACCTTGGGTCGTTCTATCTATCTCCACAGGTCCTCCCTGGCAAAGGAGAGAAAAGTAGGAGTTGACCATGTGAACCCTAGATACTGGTAATAATAATAATGTTGGTATTTGTTAAGCGCTTACTATGTGCCGAGCACTGTTCTAAGCGCTGGGGTAGATACAGGGGAATCAGGTTGTCCTACGTGAGGCTCACAGTCTTCATCCCCATTTTACAGATAAGGGAACTGAGTCACAGAGAAGTGAAGTCACTTGTCCACAGTCACACAGCTGACAAGTGGCAGAGTTGGGATTCAAACCCATGACCTCTGACTCCCAAGCCCGGGCTCTTTCCACTGAGCCATGCTGCTTTCTCTGGTAGGAGACCTCTGACGGAGAGGCCTCTCGGCCATAGGCTGAGAAAATCCTTATGACTCACTTATTCCATGTTTGTTTGTTTTTCTTCCAGTGACATGCAACCATGGAAATGGCGGGTGCCAGCACAAATGTGATGATACGGTTAATGGGCCCGAGTGTGGTTGTCACCCAAAGTACAAGGTGCACCCGGATGGGAAAGCCTGCTTGGGTCAGTAGAAATTTGGTGAACTTTGGTACAGGAGAGAAAGAACCAGAAGAGAGAGGTGACCTGTGAAAGGTTTTAACCTTTCTCTTTGCAACACGCAATCAATTTTATCCTCTAGAAGTGTGCAGAAAAGTTTGAAACCTTTCTCTTTGTGACACATGATCAATTAGATAGGCTAGAAATGTGTCCAAAAGCCAGATATTTTGCATTTTACTCAGGAGGAAAAGGGAAGACAGGTGCCCAGGTTGCTTTTTGGTATTTGTTCAGTGCTTACTATGTATCAAACACAAATTAATTAGGTCAGACAGTCCCTGTCCCACATGGAACTTACAGTCTAAGTTGGAGGGAGAACAGCTACCTTCATTTTACAATTGAGGATACAGAGGCACACAGAAGCTAAGTGACTTGTCCAATGTCACATAGCAAGGAATTGGCAGATCCGGGATTAGAACTCAGGTCCTTCTGACTCCCAGACCCGTGTTGTATCCATTCGGCCACGCTGCTTCTCAAGCTGCTTGGTGCCACTATCCATTAATCAATCAGTCAATTGTATTTATTGAGTGCTTACTATGTGCAGAGCACTGTACTAAGCACGTGGGAGAGCATAATGTGACAGAATTGATCGACACGTTCCCTGATGTTTAGAGACTTATGGCCCTATTGTCCTGGAATGTAGACTATATTTCGGGCCCATACATTTTCTAACATTTCTGGAGTTGGTATATTGCATCTTCAATATCATTAAAAGTTATCTTATCAAGGTTATAAGAGAAACCTTTCGGTTAGATTGCAGAGGAGACAAACAACCTTCAGAGCCAGTTAAAGGTGTAAATGGACTTCCACAAGGCAATTCTTAGGCTGGAAAAGTGGCAAAACACAGGTAGGAACAAGAGGGCTGCTATGTGTCTTCATTTACCCAGGGTGGACCCTGGGCAAATGGCCAATTTGCCCGATATTTAAAGCAGCTCAGACAAATCCTTTCATTCAGTCTGTGGGACAGTCTCTTGTTCTGTTTCTTTTGTAGACAGAGAGGAGGCTGTGCTGGGGCTCCCGGAGAACAACTCGACAGTAGCAGTTGACCTTGATAAACGAGTGAAACGGCGATTACTTATGGGTGAGGGAGGCAACCTCCTAATGTTTTCTATATGGCACAAGTTCTTTTTGGCCAGACCTGTTAATGAAAACCCTGTCTCGTGGCTCTTTTGTCTCTAAATCATCATGATCGGTCCAGGATCACACAGTGTTTATGTTCTGGGCATCTCCAATTATATCATTGGAGTTCAATCAGCATTTATTATCATTTTAACAAACAATAATAATAGTGATGCCAACACGAAGAGTGATATAAAAATACAGTTGAGATTTGCCTCCCTTTACCTGCAATGATTCACAAAGAAATGGAAGTTAGAACTTGGATATTCACTCTTTGTGAACTGCGTTTCAGCAATTGCTTATTATATTTGATGCATTCAGGATATATCCATGGATTCCTTTTTGGTTGCCTTTGTGGGGACTCAGACTGTGATTTGCCTAAAAAGTACAGGATTTTAATTGTTCTTACACTTATCTCCTTTAAAGCCATTGAGTGCTATTTTCAACTAATCTTTCCAAGCTAGTAAATAAAAGGAGGATAGAATAATAACTATGGTATTTGTTAAGCGCTTACTATATGCTGAGCACTGTTCTAAGCGCTGGGTAGAAAAGCAGTTATCTCTACTCCTTTCCTTTCTCCTAATCCATTATTTCTCTCTTTCAAAGATCAAGTATTATATAAATAAAGATAGCCATATGATTTTACTTTAGTGTATTATTATTCCTGAACATTCATGAAGCACTTTTCAGGCATGAAGTCCTCTAAAGGAGCAAAAAAATTGTGTAAAAAACTAGTCACCTATTTTTTTACTGGCTAGTTATGCAAAATGTATTACGTTTTGTTGTGATTCAGCAGAGGAGAATTCACTTTCCTACCTAATCATTTTGCATTGACTGTAAGGAGCTGGTGATACTAGTAGCTGTTTTATTGGAGTTTGAGAGGGGAGGCCAGGTTCCTAGCCAAGGCAGGGTTGACAATACAGAAGCATGGTGCAGATGTGGGTAAAAAGATGAGAAATAATAGATCCTGGTAATTCCCCAGTTAAGGTATTTTGAGTTAAGATGAACGACACAAGATTTTGAAATTCACACACCAGCCTCCTTTAAAGCACTGATTTTGGGCAAGGAAGGTAATGCGGGGAGATACGCACAGAAGCCGGGGAGAAATGGGGAATTCATTTTAAAAGCCCCGATTTTGGGGAGGAGGAAGGAGGAGAAAATTTGAAAGAGAGTGGGGAACTGAGCAGGGACTGTATTGTTCTATCCTAAGCATTTAGTACCTGCTCATCTCACAATAAGTGCATAGTAAATACTACTGATTGGTTGAGTGAGAGGTTGGGGCGTGAAGAAGGGTGTAGGGAAAAGTTCCTTGATAGCCAGATGGAGTCACAAGGAAGAGTCAACAAATCCATTTCACTTCTAATGAAATAAAATTCCATTAACATTGAGGAAACTCTTTGACAATATAAGTACATTAATAAAGGTATATTACTATTTATAAATGAATACACAATCTGGGTTAACTTTAGTACAGGTAGGTTATTCTGTTTTAGTACAAGAGCAATCTCCCATTTGTAACCATGTTCCTCTGGGAAAATTGATTCTAATTTACAACTTTTAATTTAAGACATTCAATCATCCAGTCGTATTGATTGGGCACTTACCATGTGCAAAGTACTGTACCGAGCACTTGGAAGAGTACAATATTTCGGGAACCAATTGAGTCATAAGTTTGCTTCAAGGGAAGAGGGATAAGGTGCTCCAAATGGAAGGATTCAAAAGTAATAGTCAGGTCTTACTTGTAAAGAGGTTGTACCTGCCTGAATTCTTAGCTGTGGAACATCTCTCAAATGTGACTTATTTATACGTAGAACTAAATGAAGAGTCCTTGGGTTGCCCATCATTTCTCTTAGACTGGAGTTTATTCACATTTCAGTATTCTTGGAACTTAATCATAGACTTTTTGGTGAAAAGTTTGGAACCCAGAACCTAATTTAATTTTAAAATAGCTTTGTGTGTGAGAGTAAGGGAGACTCAGAGTTTGGGAGAGTTCAGTAGAGTTAGTAGTCATGGTCCTTGTCCTCAAGGACCTTATATGCAAAAAACTAAAAACAAACAAAACCCAACACAAAAATCCTCAATAGTGTCTGAATATGTGAAGTCCTGTTCCCCCACCATCTTTTTCTCCTTTTTCTGAGCACTTCAGACACAGCGCAGCCATAAGAAGGAACAGAAGCCCATTTGACGAGAGTTGTGGAGAATACTGACTCCTCCCGCCAAAAACAATGGAAAATATTTGATTCTGAGACTTCAGTACTGAGAACCTGCATGAAGGAATTCAGTATAGAGATAGTGGTTTAGGCATTATCACTTGCACTCTCTTGTCTGCGCTGGTCGTGATTCTATTTAGTGCAGCAAGCGGAGAGAGATGCAGCACGCTGTGAGGGGCGTGCAAGAATTTTATGTAACAGAGTCCAGTTGCTTCATTGTGTTTCAGAAAGTAAAGAACCCTTTTTGTGTCCATGCTAGAAACATGTGCTGTAAACAATGGGGGCTGCGATCGCACCTGTAAAGACACCTCTACTGGTGTTCACTGTAGCTGTCCTGTGGGATTCACCCTTCAGTTGGATGGGAAAACCTGCAAAGGTAGGTTTTGGGCCTTTTAGGGGCAATGTATGTTCAAGTTCTCAGTGTCTGCTTTACCTGAGACTCTGTGAAGATGAATGGATAACCTTTTTTGGGTGCCTTCAGCTTGGATTGTGATTCATATCAATGGGGGATTTTCTTCTTGGAGTGGGCTAGTGGAAGCTTGTAATCGAAGGATCTTAATTAGAACTAACTTAATTACATTAGCTGTAGGGAAGGTCAGCTTCTACATTCAGCCAATAGTTCCTGGCAGACTCTGATCTTATTAGAAAACAGTGGAAGATCAAGGAAATATCCATTTGGAAGAGATAATATCAGCATATTATAAATAAAAGCCCTGATTATTATTCAAAGCAACTCTATGAAGAAAAACCTGTCCTATAAATTCTTGGTGATGAAGGGGAAACTCAACGACCTGTTACTATTTCATGGGCATAAGTACAAAGAAGGTTGAGTTGCTAAATACGATAAAAAAGATAACCAGGTTTACCAGATGAAATTTAGAAGGAAGGTTGAATCATTTTTATAAATTAAATTCTATTTAACTCTGATACAAGCTATCAGTGAAGGTGCTTGTATCCCTATTGAGCTAGAGTATGCTAGAACAAACCATTCTAAATTTGCAGTGCATTCCTTGGGTCAAAAGTATTTATGGAATGCAGACTGGGATCAAATCCCTGAATTACACTGGTGCATTAGAGGGTTAATAAGACAAGATCCCTGGCCCACAAAGGGCTCACAGTCTATAGAGGGACAAGATGGTTGGGGACGGATTTAAATTTTGGAGACCAAACAATACAAGAACACAAAGTTAGCAATAAAGAGCTGTTTTCAGGCTCCTTATTGCGCGGGTAAGGCTGTTCAGAGTCCAACAGTCAGCACCTCAACAGCCTTCTGAGTGATCTCGTCTACCTCACCGCCGCCAACCCCTCGCCCCCGTCTTGCCTCTGGCCTGGAACGCCCTTCCTCTTCATGTCTGACAGACAATTACTCTCCCCATCTTCAAAGGCTTACTGAAGGCACATCTCCTCCAGGAGGCCTTCTCCGACTAAACCCTCATTTCCTTCTCTCCTACTTCCTTCTGCGGGACCCTTGCAATTGGATTCACATCCTTTATTCACCCCTCCCTCAGCCCCACAGTCCTTATGTACATAGTCATCATTTATTTATATTAATGTCTGTCTCCCCGTCTCGACTGTAAGCTCATTGTGGGCGATCTCATTGAGGGCAAGGAGCGGTCTGCCAACTCCGTTAAATTGTATTCAACCAAGTGCTTAGTACAGTGCTCTGCACTCATTAAGCACTCACTAAATACGACCAACCGATTGATTGATTGGGAAGGCTCAAGCTTCCGGTTCAACCTCTTCCCTCCCGGTCTGGCACGGCAGGATCAGAGTCCTGGATGATATGGATATGATATGATAGTGTCCATATAATGAGTGAATAAGAATCCACTAGGCTTTTTTGCCCATAACTTGTTCTTTACTAGTAATGAGGAGTAATTTCGTTCAGGATTCTGAATATTGCCCTACAAGATGAAGGCAATGACCTTTCCCAATTGGATAAATTAGCTAAGAGAGTGCTTCTCCCAAAGCATTCTGGGAGAATGTTTTATGACTCTGTTTTATTGCCGAGAATTACAAAACACTTGCAATTTTTCTTTAGGGATCTATTGAGGAAATCAAACCACCACACCTCTTTGATTTGTTTGCTGTTTACAGATATAGACGAATGCCAGACCAGTAATGGAGACTGTGATCACTTCTGCAGAAACACTGTTGGCAGTTTTGATTGCAGCTGCAAAAAAGGATTTAAACTATTAACAGATGAGAAATCTTGTCAAGGTACGTGTTGCGGCCCATATGGGGAAAGCATATGGGGAATGGTTAAGTGTACAGCAAGATGACTTGCTGGTCTGAGCACAGGATTAAAAGTTAGAAATTGAATGCTGCCTTTTTCACTTACCTATGGTGTAGTCTCACAAATTACTTGCCCTCCCTTTTACTCACTGTCGTCATCTAAGAAGTGGAAAGATAAATACTACCTCCCCTTGCATGGTAGAAATTAAATGGCTAGTTGCAAGGGAACTATTTGAAAAATGTGGTTAAAACAAATATCAGGTCCGTACAATAGTCCCCTCTATGGAACTCAAGGGGTTTAGTATTTGATTTTAGTCCTTGAGAAATCCGTAGTTGCAGGGGACTCTGCTTGCCTTGTAAGAAGGAGTTAAAAAATAGATTGAGGAGGGTCCGTAAAGGAGATGAGCATACAATCCATTTATTCTGCAAATGTTGCCACAGGCTATTTGGACAACCATGTTGAGTCCAATTTGTGAATGGAACTGAATGTTCACATGAAACTGTGTGGGATTTTCCAGACACAGCGGGAGTGTATCATTTGTGCTCACCATTTTTTTGCAGTCCGGGAAAAACCCATCAGAAAAAATGTGCTGTTCTTTTCTTGAATCTAAGGGAGTAATAACCTTACAAGGAAAGAGAGATGTTCTATCCATCGTTATATTTAAAGGAACAGAATATAAATTCATCTTAAATGATGATGATGATGAAGAAAACATCCCACATTTTTTCTCATAGATATTAGTTCCTCAGACTTTGCTCTGAAGTCTTATTTCTTGCTTCCGCTTAAAACATTATTTGCTGGTCTTGAACCTTTAAAAGAACTTCCTTTGAAAACAGCACTCTGGTCAGAAGCACCTTCTACACAGTGCCTTCTTTAAAATCCGATGAAATCCTGGGAGTGGATAGGGTTTTAGTTGACTGCATGTCATGAATTCCACTGGTTTGATTTACAAGGCATATTTTTCCTTAATATAATGCCTCATAATGTATAGCACAAGACATCTTGTTGAAACTGAGTAAACACATTAAAAAGGAATTAGAATAGTGATCTCATTGTTTTTGGCAAAGCTGCAGTCTCTAGCTAGCAGCCAGAGTAAAGCTGGTCAGCCGTTTGGCCACTGAACGATTCCATTTCCTAGACAACCAACCAAAATTAATGATGAAGTTCAGAAAACGACAGCGGCTACCAGGAAAGAAACCTCACCCCCCTGTGACTTCTCCTCACCTTTCTTCCCTCAGGCTGGGTAGAACAAATATTTGCCCAGAGCCAACTTGCTGGAATGATTAGGGATTTAAAAGATTTTTGGTGGAAGCTATCAATGGAGAGATTTTGTTGGGGTTACCCTTCTTTTTCCATTTTTTTTTTCTGGTTTCCTCAAGTGTGTCTGGGGAAACTAAACTGATGTGACTTCCTGACCAGTGTGGAGAAAACCATCTTAAAAGAAGGAAATAGCAGGAATTGTTGAAAAGTTGGCCTCCCTTGAATTTATACTTTTTTCTTTTCCATCTGGAAACACCAACAATTCTGTATTAAGACAACAAAACTGTTGGGGAAATGGAGCAAAGGTAGCCTTGCCTGAATCAAAACAAAAGCTTAATGTGGGGAAGAAAGTCTTGGTAGTCATATTCTCCTTTACTGTGGTCATTTCTAGTGTTCTAAACGAGATAGTAGTCATGGTACTCATTCTTTCTTTCTTTCTTTCTTTCTTTCTTTCTTTCTTTCTTTCTTTCTTTCTTTCTTTCTTTCTTTCTTTCTTTCTTTCTTTCTTTCTTTCTTTCTTTCTTTCTTTCTTTCTTTCTTTCTTTCTATCATATGTATTGAGCGCTTACTATGTGCAGAGCACTGTACTAAGCACTTGGAATGTACAATTTGGCAACAGATAGAGAGACAATCCTTGCCCAACAGCGGGCTCACTGTCTAAACACCATGGGTGTCTTCTGAATCCTCAGGGCCTAGTGGAGAGTGGGAGTCAGAAAGTCATGGGTTCTAATCCCGGCTGCTCCACCTGTCTGTTGTGTGACCTTGGGCAAGTCACTTCACTTCTCTGTGCCTCAGTTCCTGCACCTGTAAAACGGGGATTAAGTCGGACAGAGACGTGTCCAACCCAATTATCTTTTATATGCCCCAGCGCTTAGAACAGTGCCTGCCACTGTTAGTAAGCGCTTAAAAAATACCAGGATTATTATAATTATAATTCTGAATGTAATGCACTGAACAAGGGCTTGGGAAGTACAACAGAGGCATAAAACATATTCCCTGCCCTTAAGAGGCTTACACTCTAATGGATTCATTCATTCAATCATATCTACTGAGCGCTTACTGTGTGTAGAACACTGTACTAAGCACTTGGGAAGTACAACGAAGGTAAGTTTGGGATTGTAATAGTTTTTGGCGATGGACAGATTTGTGTTGCTTTTCAAGAAGGCAGGATTAAGCAGTGGTGAGAATTTTGGAGATTTTCCATTGATGCAATGAAAAAGTCACTATCATCATGGTAATTAACCTTCTCCGGTAAAAATCCGTGATCAGTCTTAGATTGTGGAGCCTTCCTGAAGGAGAGGGCAAGTGGCTTTGAGGGAATTGTCTGGAAATCATCACCCTCCCCAGCTTGGCCCCTTAAAGCCAAATGTAGCTAACTTGACCCTTCGAAAATTCCAGACATCGACGAGTGCTCTTTCGAAAGGACCTGCGACCACACCTGCATCAATTATCCTGGTTCATTTGAGTGTGCTTGTGACAAAGGGTACAGTCTGTACGGCTTCACCCACTGTGGAGGTGAGAGAAATATACCCGCAGACACACGCTGGTTGAAGAGGTAACCTAGACAACCCTACGTAGAGTCACATCTCCTCCGAGAGGCCTTCCCCAATTAAGCCCTCTTTTCCCTGGTTCCCTCTCCCTTGGGCGGCAGCTCCACATTTGGATCTGTGACTTTTGGGCATTTGATATTTCCTCACCCTCAACCCCACAGTACCTAGGTACATATCTTTATATAGGATATTTATTTACATTATTGCCTGTCTCCCCCTGGCCCCCACGAGACTGTAAACTCAATTTGGGCAGGAAAAGGTCTTCCAATTTGTGGTTTTGTACTCTCCCAAGTGCTTAGTACCATGCTCTGTGCTTAGTAAGCTCTCAATAAATACCATCAATGATGATAGACAGGGACAAGGGCTTCTTCAGGGCAGGGTTATTTTTCTACATTTGATTTTATGCCGGTTGATGCAGTGCATACATTCTGTGAGTACACATTTTGTGGAGCAATAACCAGCCCCGCTGCTATTAATCACGAGAAGGAGAATATAGCCCATCATTTATAGTTCACCCAAGTCGAGTGAAATGGAGCAGAAGGGAAACTGAGTGCTCTCAGTTGTGAAGTTCCTTATTTACCAGAGAGAAGCCGTGAGTAAGAAAATAAATATGGCCATTCCATGAACTGAAACTCAATCCTGAGGAACTTCCGTGTCTCCAGTCTGCACACAATAAGCATTCACTTAAGACCATTGATTGATTTTGGTGGATGGAACAGGCATGCTAGAAGAGAGCAAAGGAACCCCTCCAGCTAGATCTCGCCTATAGACTGTTTTCAGACTCACGTTGTCAGAGGTGTGGGCATCATCATAAGTTCTGTATCGATAGCATTTATGAAGTATTCCTTGAGTATAGGGCAATGCGCTAAGATTTGGGGGAGCACACAAAATCAATAAGGGCCATACAGTCTGGGGGAGAAGATTGGTGGACCCGAAGTGCCAACTGTATCATGGGTAAGAGTGAGGGAATAGGTATACGAATTGCATATAAGAGAATACCAAATAGCTGTGGTCAATCAATCCCTTGTATTTATTGAGCACTTATTACGTGAAAAACATAAACAATTGGGAGAGTACAATATGGCAGAATTAGCAGGCACGTTCCCTGCCCGTAATAAACTTACAGTCTAGAGGGGGAGACAGACATTAATAGGAATAATTACTATTCAGGGGTGCTAAAGTGGCTGATGGGATGGCATGGTCAGGAAGAAGGAGATCAACCGTGGAGATGTTTTAGGAAGACTTTGAAGGAAGGGAGGAGAGGGGTTTGGCAGAACTGAGGGGAAAATCAGTCCGGGCAAGGGAGGCACAAACAATGGCACATTCCTCCTCTCTTAATGAGGCTAATGAGAGAAGCAGCGTGGCTTAGTGGAAAGAGCACGGGCTTGGGAGCCAGAGGACATGGGTTCTAATCCCGCTCCATCATTCATCTGCTGTGTGACCTTGGGTAAGTCAATTAACATCTCTGTGCCTCAGTTATTTCCTCTGTAAAATGGGGATTAAAACTGTGAGTACCACGTGGGATAACCTGATTACCCTGTATCTACCCCAGTGCTTAGAACAGAACTTGGCACATAGCACTTAACAAATACCATTATTATTACTATTATTATTATGAATAAATATAAAACTGTTCCTTCTCAGGTGATTTGAATTTTGCCTATTGGTCCTCCAAAATATCCTATGGGAAGAGGAACACAAATGTTTACCTGTGCTATGATTTCAGGCAAGTTTACCTAAATATTTGGGAAGCTGCTGGTTTCCCCTCTTTCAAGGAGAATGGGGCAGGGAATTAGTAAGGACTAGGTTTTCCAATTTTGCTCTTGACTTGTTCTATGAACCTGAGCAAATCATTTTCCTCCTCTCAGATTCCTCTGAAAAGCGGGTCTGATGATACCTGCCCTCTCCATATTCATTTGCTTGTGAGGGCTATAAAATGCTTAGAAGAAAGTGAAGCATTGAGAAATAATAATAATGACAACTGTGGTATTTGTTAAGCATTTACTGTGTGCTAGGCACTGTACTAAGCGCTGGAGTAGATTCAAGCTAAGTGGGTTAGGCTTAGTCAGTCCACGCGTTCCCTGGTGGTCTAGTGGTTAGGATTCGGCGCTCTCACCGCCGCGGCCCGGGTTCGATTGCCGGTCAGGGAAATATGTCTTAGAGAAGCAGCGTGGCTCAGTGCAAAGAGCGTGGGCTTTGGAGTCAGAGGTCATGAGTTCGAATCCCAGCTCTGCCACTTGTCAGCTGTGTGACTGTGGGCAAATTACTTAACTTCTCTGGGCCTCAGTTACCTCATCTGTTAAATGGGGATTAAGATTGTGAGCCCCATGTGGGACAACCTGATTCCCCCGTGTCTCCCCCAGCGCTTAGAGCAGTGCTCTGCACATAGTAAGCGCTTAACAAATACAAACAAATACCAACATTATTAGTGGAAAGCGCAAGGCCTTGGATAGTACAAATAAGGTAGCTGAGGCACAGAAAAGTGAAGCGACTTGGCCAAGGTCACACAGCAGAGACTGTAGCACAGGGACTGTGTGGAGAAGCAGCGTGGGTTAGTGGAAAGAGCCTGGGCTTGGGAGTAAGAGATCATGGGTTCTAATCCCGGCTCTCCACTTGCCTGCTGTGTGACTTTGGGCAAGTCACTTCACTTCTCTGGGCCTCAATTCCCTCATCTGAAAATGGGGATTAAAACTGTTAGCCCCACATGGGATAACCTGATCACCTTGTATCCCCCCAGCGCTTAGAACAGTGCTTTGCACATAGTAAGCGCTTAACAAATACCACCATTATTATTATTATCATTACAATTCAATTATCTTGTGTCTACCCTAGAGCTTAATACAGTGCCTGGCATGTAATAAGTGCTTAACAAATACCAATTTTTAAAAAGTGTAAGTTCAAAATTTTGTCATTGTTCTTTAATGAGAGCTCACTTCAGGGAAAAAAACCACACAAAACATTTCTTCCCTCTTCTTAGCTCACTCCATGAATCTCCTGTTTCTCTATCACCAAATGAGAGGCTAACATCCCTCAAGAAAAAGGCGCATGGTCTTTTTCACGAAGGACTATTTTCTTCCCCAGATGTCAATGAGTGCAGCATTAACAATGGAGGCTGCCAGCAAATCTGTGTGAACACCTTAGGAGGCTATAAATGTCAGTGTCACTCAAGCCACAAACTTCACTGGAATAAAAAGGATTGTGTAGGTAAGGAGCATTCAGGATATTTTCTTCATAACTGAGCTTTGATCGTTTGGCTTGAAGGCTATACAGCTCCATGAAGCCTTAATCTGGCCAGCCAATTGGTGTGGAACATTGATTCCCTCTGTTGCAGCACAACGTTATGTTGTAATCCACTGTGACGGTGGTTTTTTAAGCAGTCGAAAAATACTTTGAGGGATCTTTGGTGCTGTTTTTTGTTTCTTTCAATCCAGGCCTTAGCTTCCTTTTCTTTGTACTTTTCTGCATGGAAAATGTCACGGAGAGGAGCTAATTCAATATGTTGGCAAATGACTTCTGGAAACCTTCATTTTTGTGTGCTAGTCCCCCAACTTCCTCTTCCCTTTGCCAAGGATTACTCGCATGTCATATCATTGGTCTATCCATCTTTCCATGTGTTTTGTCATTTCACTCATTAAGGTGTTTGTCTTCCCGTGTTTTGTCCTGTTTAGAGGTAGAGGGGTTCCTGCCTGATAATGTATCATCCCGAGTGTTGCTGCGCTGTGTTAAGAGTGGTGGAGGTGAGAGATGCTTCTTGATCTGCCAATCAGATATTCATCTCACTTCAGGTGAGTAAACGAGAGCCCTAGAGGTCAATAATGAATCAATAAGAGGGAAATTTAGTGATAGATTAAACGTCCAGAGTTCTGGTGAAGGGAGAACCCTGACTTGATGGATGGTTGGTTCTCACCCAAGATGACATTTCTTTTATTCTTATTTTTAGTGCCCGCAGTTCCAGAGTTCTTTCAGCTATTTAATGTGCAAAGGACACTGGGTTCTGTTGGGGAAAACAGTAACGGAAATGCAATTTAGCAGTTCTTCTTTGGTAACCTTTCTAAATGGGCTTTGTTTCCAAAATCTGGCACTAACAGTCCGGGTCCTGATGTCTAATTGTTGACTCATGGTCTCTGTCCGTTAGGATTTCAAGATGCCTACACGATCACCTGCGGCTCCTCTTCTCATCCCAGGAGCAAACAGAATAAATTGAATGAATCTTCTCACTCGGGTAATTACCAGATTTGTATGCCTTATGTTGAGTTCAGCATTCCCTGTTTTCATACTCGTTTCCGGGGGTCTGACTCCACAAATGCTCTTACTCAGATTACATTATTTGGGGGAAAGAATAGCAGTTGACATTCCAGTAACTTTTCGGGTGTTTGAAGTTTCTGGCAACCTAAGAGCCTGCTAGAAAGTATCAAATCCACACACTGAGCACTCTGGTGGAGATGGTTGAAATTCTCTCTTCCACCTCCCTCAGTTTGTTAAGAAAAAGGAAGCTTAGGTCTCTCTTGGCTTGCCCATTTGGAGAATCACGAAACCATAGAAGCCTCTACCACTACAAATTTGGTAGCCAATCATTGGCCTTTGCATCTCAGAGAATTCGTGTACATGCCTCACTCTTCATGAGTTCCCTAGTGAGCCTGGACAGTAGGTTCAGTTGCTTGCATGATTTCCGTGTGCAAGTCCAAGTAGTAAGAAAGCAGCAGATAGCAGCGTGGCCTAGTGGATAGAGCACAGGCCTGGGAGTCAGAAGGACCTGGGTTCTAATCCTGACTCTGCCACTTGTCTGCTGTTGTGACCTTGGGCAAGTCACTTAATTTCTCTGTGCCTCACTTACCTCATCTGCAAAGGAGGGATTAAGACTGTAAACCCTATGAGGGATAAGGACTGTTTCCAAACCAATTACACCTTGTATCTTCCCAGCACTTAGGACAGTGCCTGGCACATAGTAAGCCCTTAACAAATACCACAGCTAATATTATTATTAGTAGTAATAATAGTAATGTTAACAATAATAACAACTCTAGAGGTTGTTTCTCCATAATTTGGGAGCTCGGGCTAATTTCAGCCACTGCAATAGGACGGGTAAAGTTATGGTTCCTAGGCCCTAGGTACCAATTATCTAGGGCCTCCTGCAGACAACTGCACCAAACTGGCCAAGATGAGTGAACTAAATTCAGGACCTTGGACCTGAGGGGAGTAAACCTCTCCCTACCTCTTTGAATTTAAGAACCATCTTTTTCAGAGTCCCTCTGGGTGGGTTGTAATCACTAGAAAGTGTTATTTAGGTCCATCTGAAGTAATCAGGTCATGATTCCATGAGAGCTGGAATGACTTTTGCTTGTTGTCCCCTGGCCAGCTCCAGGTAAAGCACCCTGCCACTGCCACCTGTAGCCCAGCTAAACCTTTTTTAAAATTAGATTTTTCTTCACGTGCTCTGATCCTACCATACTGTCCTTCTCTTTTAAACTTCTGTCCCTAAGCCTCCATGAATCACTATCACCACTCCCCACTGGCCCTGGGAACTCTGAATTTGCTCCCTCCCTTCCATCCCTTCTGTCCAGGCACCACTGTGCTCTGAAGCCCTGAACCTACCCTACGTGTTCCATTTAAAAACAAACACCTTTTCCTGCTCCGGCCAAACTTGCACCTTCCTTTCTGCATGGTTCCCTTCTAGCCCACGCCACTTGGGACCCCCAAGGTTGTGGAGTGGTGGGGTCAAACGCTGGGGTTGGAGAGAAGGCCTGGGAGAGGTTGGTCTCCCTGTGGTTTGGAGGGTCCTGGAAAGTGTGGGCTGAAAAGGAACCTCATGGCTGAGAACGGACAGGGCCACATAGGACTAGTTTTGTAAATTATAAAAGGGGCATTTGGGGTAGAATCAGCATTCAGGGCATGACATCATCCAGGGAGAAAGTGAGTTCAGAATTTGAGGGTCTGGCATGAGGGGTGAGAGTAGAGGTTGCAGGGGGAACTGTGGAAACAGAAGTTTATAGGGCAGTGGGGAGATGGGGGAGAGGGGTGGTTGGGTGAGCAGAGAAAGCTGGACAAATAAAGAAAAAAAAGAAGTGTTTGATGGTTTACCTGGCTGGTAGGTGGCAGCAGCAGGGTGTATTTTCATTAATCTTGACAATGAGCTAAAGCACCTCTCTTTCACTCACTCCTAGGTCCTTTCTAGTCTGGGTAATAGTGCCCAAAGTAAGACTTGCTCTTTGGGTCTGAATTTCATTTTTCTTTTAATGTAAAATTGGACCTGTTAAATTTCTAACTCCACAGATAGGATTTTTTTTTCTTTTAGTTCTCTAACCTTCCATACCCCAGTTCAAAGGGAAAACTGTGGTACCAAGTAAAGGCTAGTGGAAAGGGCTCCCCATCAACCTAGTGGTAACTGCGGGGCACCAGGCCCTGCCTCCTAAGAGGGTTAAAAATGTTTGCGATGTCCTAGCCCACAGATGGCTCAGTGTTACCTGGTGTTTCCATTCCTTTGCCTCTGAAGGTAACATCTCTCACTGTTTCTTTCTGAAGATGTCTCCACCATCAGGACAAGTGTAACCTTTAAGTTTAATGAAGGAAAGTGTAGTTTGAAAAAAGCTGAGCTGTCTCCAGAGGGTCTGCGGCAAAAGACACCAGGTATGTTAGGTTGTCCCGAGGAACTAATGGGCTGATTTAGGCAGAGCGTATGCCACGTGAGCTCCTTGAGGTCAGGGATCGTGTCTACTTACTCTGTTGTACTCCCCCAAGTACTTAGTCCGGTTCTCTGCCCATGCCAAGCATTTGGCAAAGACCATTGATTGATCGAGTGAGGCTGAGACAAGGACTCTTAGCTCAACAAAGTCGGAAGCCGGTGGCTCTATCTTCAGTTTATTGCTGCCAGCCTGACTGACTGAGGGCTCTGTTGCTTGGTGAATGGGGGGCACTTCAGATGAGTTCATAAAGGTCAACCTCCACTGAGGCCCTTTTCCAAAGCGGGGGAGCGAGGCAGTGTCCCAGCCAAAGGTTGCTCTGCATATTCTCATGTAGACCGAAACATCTCAACGGCTCCAACCCCTCGGGCTTCAACAAGGTTGTTTTTCAGAGAGTTTTTCTCTAGGGGACTTTTTGCAGCTCTTTGGAATTTTGTGAGCTTCAAGGACCTAATTACATTTAAAGTGGGCTCAATCCATTTGTTGAGTTCTGCCCTCAAATAAGAGAAACAAGATTGACTTGGAAAGGAAAATAGAAGTGGTAACGATGATTAAGAGAAAATTAGTGACTCTCCATTTTTTGTGTACCCACTGAAGTCAAAGCTCCTGTGGTCTTTGAGGAGAACAGGAAACAGCCCAAGAAGTTAGGCTTTAATAAATACAGAAGAACCCAGTTAACTCTCTCACTGTGGTCACAGAAAATTACTTCAGGAATTTCATGTTTTGGAAGTTTTGTACCATGTAGGACTCTCATTCAGGCTATTTATTTGTAGCTGTGGGACAAAATATAAGTACATTATTTTTGGAAAAAAAGAGATCATTTGGAAAAGCAGGGTCCATGATATTTTGCTATGTAACACTGACGGTCATCAAAAAAGTCTCTTGACTTTCAATCAGTCAATCAATCAATGGCATTTGGTATGGACGGACTTCAGTATAGGTATGATCTAGGGGTTACCGTGGGCACTTTCAATCTCCTGGGAATGTGTCTGTGATATTGTTTATACCTCTTGATATTGTATGGCCTTACTGGTCTTGGGTATTCAAAGCTAAATATTATCATAGATAAGTTTACTGCATTTCTCTTTTTATTACCCCCAAGTGAGGTTGTCTAAAAACAGAATTTGAGGGTCTATTCAGAAAGCTCTGTTCTTTTCTCACTTTGAAATCTCCATTTTCTGCTTTGGACATTTCAATCAGTTTTTTGTTTGGTTTTTTTTTTTTTTTTTGGTATTCCACTGTGGTGACCCAAGCAGGAGATTGGAAACTTTAAGAGACAAATAACAGTTGCTAATGAATTTTTGAGAAATGTCAACTCTGTTTTCATACCTGTAGCTATCGTGTACAGAAACATCTATCAGCAGAATAGTTCCTCACTAGGCTGCATTTTTAAGTAATCCTGGAGGAGACACTAGCTCAAAATTAAAATGTCACTGGACTCTAAGCAAAACTTTTACATGGTTTGACATATCTTTAGCATCTGGTGTTAATCATTTGGTCCCTGGAGAACTTTCATAACAAAATGTTTACTGAGCTCTAGCAAATGTTCAATTGTGCATTTTGCCAGGATTTTGCTTCCTATAACTTTGTTTTTTCATGCAGAGAAGCACAATTCAGTAAAAGAGAGCTTCCACTACATCAACCTGACATGCAGTTCTGGCAGGAAAGTCCCTGGAGCCTTTGACAGAACCACATCATCCAAAGAAATGTTTATCACTGTTGACTTTGAGCTTGAAACTAACCAAAAGGAGGTGTCAGGTTGGTTGGAAAACAGCTCAGGGTGAAGTTGAGGCTGTCGCCGCTTGCTTCTTATTTCTTCACCTTTCACTTTCGTCTTTATGTCCATAAATGAATAAATAAAATAAAGTATCCTGGTTTTTTTGGTCCCCATGTTACCTTGAGTGCCTGGGAAACTCACGAGAACCCAGCATTGCCAATCTTGATTACAGGACTTCTGTTTCCATTCACTGCTGCCTCGCCTCTTGATGTCCTACCGTAAAATCTCTCTCCCATCCCCGACCCCGCCTGTGCTCTCGACAGTTAGCGCAAGTCAACGTTCGGTCTGGCTGCCGGGGTCCGCACCGCTGCCCCGCACTCTGGTTCTTCCTTGGGTCTCACGCTCATCGCTTTCCCCTCTCTAGCCTCGTGCAATTTGAGCTGCATCCGCAAGAGGACAGAGAAGAAGCTGCGCAAAACCATCCGCCTCCTGCGGAAAACCATCCACCGGGAGCAGTTATTCCTCCGCTTCTCTGGCGTCGATCATGAGGTGGCCAGAAAGAGCTCAAGAGCTCCACAGCTCCCCGCAGAATCCTGCAGGGTGGGGCAAGGCCTGAGGGACGACCAATGTGGTAAGTGGTTGGATCGGCAGCCTGAGCCCTGGGCTCTTGCAGTTGCTGAAATATTTAGATGGGAAAGCTGAACCTGGGGCAAATCAGGTAGAGACTAGTGGAAACGGGAAAGAGCAGCTGAGTTTAGGGGGAAGCAGTGTGGACTAGTGGATAGAGCGTGGGCCTGGGAGTTAGAGGTTCTAATCCTGCCTCCACCACGTGTCTGCTGTGTGACTTTGGACAAGACACTTCACTTCTTTGTCTCTCTGTTACGTCATCTGTAAAATGGGGATTGAGACTGGAAGCCCCATGTGGGACAGGGACGGTGTCCAATCCGATTTGCTTGTATCCACCCCAGCGCTTAGTACTGTGTCTGGCACACAGTAAGCACTTAACAAATACCAAGTTATTATTATTATTATTCTGGGGATTAAGACTGAGAACCCCACACGGAACATGAACTATGTCCAACCTGATTGACTTGAATCTACTTGATTGCTTAGGAGTGCCTGGTACATAGTAAGCACTTAAGAAATACCATTTAAAAAAAGGAAAAGAAAAGAGCAGAAGTATCCATTTGAGAACGATCAGATTCAGAATAGCCAGAGCCAATGTGGGAGGGGTCGGCAAATTCCTAATCAAGTGTATATTTCCCTCAGGACAGGAGTGGATTCTATAAATCTTGATTTCCTTTCTGCTTCTTGAGGGTAGGAAACATGTCCACCAACTCTGTTATAGTGTACTCTCCCAAGCTCTTAGTACAGTGCTCTGCACACAGTAAGCGCTCAGTAAATACCATTGACCGATAGATTACTTTTTCCTCCTACGATTCATTTTCTTATTGGCTATAAAGAGTTCATTGACCTGAAGACTCACTCAACACCTCTCTGACTGTAGGAAGGGGAGCAGAATCAGTATTTAAGTGCAACACCAGAGTGCCAGCAGTGAAGTCTTCGAGGAGGATTTTGCTGCATATAGCAGAACTGACTACTTTTCTCTGAGGAGTCACTATGTAAGACCCTTTGAGAATGCCTTTAGGGTTCTGGCTTTTTGGCCTAACAAGTTCTACTCCTTGGAGAGAGTTTTTTAGCTGCATCAGGATGGTCAGTTTCCAAGATGGTTTGATCCTGGGGAAGATGCTAAGAGGGAAAGCCTGACTCAAAATCAAGAAGTGTCCCTAGAAGGGGAGAATTTGGCCCTAATCTCATATTTTGAATATATAATGATACAAATATACAGTAAATGCCATCATAGATAACCAAATATATATATATATGTGTGTGTTTATTCAATCTCAGAAAGGATCTTAAGGTCCTGGCTTTAATGCACCTTCAGAATCGGGAGATTTCTGAAATGGGGAGAGGGAAAGGGGGAAAGTGAGGGGACTAAGGTAATGTTATAAGCAAGTGGTGAAGCTGGGAATGAATCCTGGGGGAACTCGATCCAAAGCCCTGTCATCTTAGGTATTATCATCTAATAACTTGATCTTTTTATTCGCCAGAACATGATGGATAGCGTCTCTGCTTGCCTAGTGGCTGATTGCCAAATACCCCTGACCTTTATCCCAGCTGCTTCTCTGCTCTTCTTTATTTTTTCCTTCTTTAAATCCTCGGAGTTACCAGCCCTATCTGAAAATGATAGGGTGCCTTTGCCCTGGCTGGGGAATTCAGGAGAGACTAGAAGAATCTGGTACTTCAGAAGGCTGCTTCTGGCTGGTCTTTCAGGGACCAAGTTGCTTTCACCGCCCACTTGTCATCTTGTTGGGTGGAGGCCCTGTACAGTAGCCAGTGTACCTTGCCGGCAGGCAGACGCTCATGGAAAGCAGTTCTAGAGCCAAGGACACCAAAGCTGGGAAGCTCCTCCTGTTAGGTTCTGCCATAGCACAGCCAGTGATGTGGGTTTCTGAAGTACAAAGGTTTAAGGATAAGGGTCAGATGTTATCTTAATAGGAGGCCCAATGACCATTATTCAGGCCACCTGGGGTATTTTACATGTAACCTTTTTGTGGTCAATCAGTGTCCCTCTAAAATACTTGTCAAACTCAATTAGATTTTCAAAAATATGTATACAAAAGTCTGGCTTTTTACCAGCAGTTCCTTGGCTATGGAATTCATTTTGGTCCTGAGGTGCCCCCAATCTTGACAGCCTAGAAATCACCTTCGATGTTTTTATGATAAGGGAGAGAAAAACGCAATGAATTAATGATTTACCCACCTCCTCTCTGGGCTGAGGGTTGGGCCCAAGGTTAAGGAATGAACACAAGCGAGAGGTGGTGTAAGGGTCAGATGTGCTGGAAAGAAGTTTACACTTTCCCCTTGTTTACATAGCAGATTTGCAGTAGGGAAGGGCAAGTTAATGGATTTGGAAAGCAGTGTTCATGTGGAGAAATGTTCATGGGCTTCTGGATGCAGGGACAATCATTCAGTAACATAGATGTGGGGTAGGGACTTCAGAGTGGATAGAATGGTTAGTTTGACTTGAGATTATCAATCAATCAATCAATCAATCAATCAATCAGCACTTATGCTGTGTAGAGCACTATGCTCAACTCTTGCAAGAGTGAAAGAGAAAAGAATTAGTCCCAGGCTTAAATTGGACAGGATTCTGTAAGACCTCAAACCTGCTATATACTCTCTTAAGGCTGACATCTTGTGTTCTTGGCTGGCAGGAGGAGCGAGTGGTTTTTTTTTTTTTAATTATGAAAGCCATGGAGTTCTATCTGACAAAACAGAGTCAGAACTGCTGCCAGCCAATCGAAAAGATCATTTTCTACTGGGTATCTGTATAAGCGGTGTCTGATAGAATGATGTTTCATCACGGTGTTCCCACTTTTAATGTTTTCCTTAGTGCGGTTCCTGTTTATCAAAGGCCCAGTTCAAAGAGGCATGTATACAGTTGTGATCTACTAAAGGTTTCCCACCTGTGTTGTTTAAGAAGTTATTATGCCTTACAACCCGAGGGTAATAATGCCTAGTAAAGCCTATAGGAAGCGTGACCCTTGTTACCTTACGCCTTTCAATTTAAACCCCACTCCCAGTTTATATTAAAATGGGAATTCAATCAATCATTTCTATTAGTTGAGGACCTCCGGATTGCTAAACATTGAACTAAGTGCTTGAGAAAGTCCAACAGAAGCTAAATACCATACTCCCTGTACACAAGGAGCTTACAATCTAATAAGGGAAGCAGAGCAGGACTGGAAGTAAACTGAAACTGTCAGAACTAAACTCCAGTATAAGAAAAAGTCTCAGAATGAAGGTTGAGGGAGGAAAGCAGCATGATAGAGTGGAGGAAGCACGGGCCTGGCAGTCAGAAGGTCATGGGTCCTTATCCTGGTTCTGCCACTTGTCTGCTGTATGGCCTTGGGTAAGTCACTTCACCTTCTGAGCCTCAGTTACCTCATCTGTAAAATGGGGATGGAGGAAAGGGACTGCGTCCAACCCGTTGTGCTTCTATCCACCCCAGGGCTTTGCACGGTGCCTGGCACCTAGTAATCGCTTAACAAATACCACGATTATTATAACTAAGGAGCGGGGAGAGAGGAGGAAGAGGAGGGGCTGCCAGGCCCGGCCCTTAGGTCCTGCTGTCCATTGTCTCTGTGGTCATCAATGGCCAGAAGCCTACCTCTCTCATTTTATTCCATCCTGAGGGCCTGGACCGTCTGTGTCTTCTTAAGGGGCCAGCTGGCTATCCACCTATCTGGCTGCCCCACCAGGGTAAGCTGCAGGAGGAATTAGGTCCGCTATGCGCCGTGACTTAGCAGCTGTGCCTCTCGGGACACATGCCAACTGCCTCGCGCTGAGCCCTGTCGCCCAGAGCGCACGGGGTGGATGCAGTTACCGAGGCAATGGCATAAAACAAACAACTCAGTTTCCTGGAAGGGCTGGGGAAAGAGCCCGTGGGCTGCCCAACCTGCTCTCCCCGCTCATTCAGTGGCAGTTCCAGGCTGAGAACTTGAGTGACGATGCCCCCTCCTCTCCACACACAGGGTAGGAGCAACTCACCTGTTGCAGTGGCTGCCTCCAGAACAAGTGAGCTACCTGCTGCCTCCTCTTTCTCCCTGTGCCCTGGACTACAGCTGCGAATTCCCACAGGCCATCAGGTTGCCCCACTCCATCCGAGGGCCCCATCTCTTCCCCATTTTGAGGACCCACATCCCCCTTCCTCACCTTGTTTTTCAAATTGCGCCCTTGGGGCTGTGCACCTGTCCAGTTGCAGGACGGGAATAGTTGGAGAAGAGATGGGGTGATCCTCTCCCCTCTCCCCTTCCTTTTCTCCCATCTCTCCTCTCCCCCTTCTCTTTCTTGCTTTTCTTTCCATCAATCCTTTCCTTTCCTTCCATTTCCTCCCTCCTCCTCTGCTTTCTCCCCTGCTCGGCTCCCTCTTTACTTCTCTTCCCTTTCCTCATGTCCCTCTTCTCTCCCCACTCTTCCCCTTAGTACCTTTTCTATTTGCCCCTGGGGTCAGTTGTCTGGGAAATGAGGCCTGGGGACTTGTTGCTTGAAAGCTCTGTGGCAGAAGGAGGCAGACAGGAAGAAAGGGAAGGAGGTGGCTCTGGTTTCCAGGCAATTCCTAGTTGCCTTCAATGCCTCTCTCTCTCTCTTAGCCACCCCCTACCCCTACCCCACACTTGATGGGCATGTCCTACAGAGCTCTGCCCCTGTTTGCTGGGAAGTCAGCATCAACTAGCTATGTGCCAGATGGATGCCACAGTGAAGGTCCAATTGCCATTAATCAATCCATCATATTCATATTTGGAGAAGCAGCATGGCTTAGTGGATAGAGCAGGGGCCTGGGAGTCAGAAGGTCCTGGGTTCTAATCCCGGCTCCACCCCTTGTCTGCTGTGTGACCTGTGTGACTTCAGTTCTCTGGGCCTCAGTTACCTCCTCTGTAAAATTGAGATTAAGAATGTGAGCTCCATGAGGGACATGGACTGTGTCCAACCTGATTAATTTCTATCTACCCCAGGGCTTAGAGGAGTGCTTGACACACAGTAAGTGCTTAACAAGTATTATTATTATTGTTACTAGTATTGAGCTTTTACTATATCCAGTAAGTACATTTTAACAGAGTTGGTAGACTCATTCCCTGCCCACGATGAGCTTACAGTCTAGGGGGGGAACAGATGTTAATACAAATGAATTACAGATATGTTCGTAAGTGCTGTGGATCTCAGGGGGGAATAAAGGGAGCAAATCAGGGTGATGCAGAAGGGAGTGGGGGAAGAGGAAATGAGGGCTTAGTCGGGGAATGCCTCCTGGAGGAGATGTACCATCTTACAGTATACAAAATTAAGTCAGTAAAAGAGTTTGAAAATCAGTCCCTTATTGTATTCTGTTTGTAACAATTTTTCTCAGTAGTTGGTCACTCTGGTTTGATCCGTTGGCCGGACATCAGAATACACAGCCTCTTTTAAATGCTCACATTCTCATTCCAACAATTCTACTCTCATTGCTCCTGTCTAGCGGAGTTGATAGGCAAGTTCTAGGGACCACCCGTTGTCTTAATGAGAGAGGGTGAATAGGGCAGAAGCAGTGTGGCCTAGTGGATAGAACATGGGCCTGGATGTCAGAAGGACCTTGGTTCTAATCTCACCTCTGCCGCTTGTCTGCTGTATGACCCTGGACAGGTCACTGTGCCTCAGTTACCTCATTCGCAAAATGGGGATTAAGACTATAAACCCTATGTGGGACATGGACTCTGTCCAACCTTGATTAGCATATATCTACCCCAATGCTGAGTACAGTGCCTGGAACAGAGTAAGCACTTAACAAATATCACTTAACAAATATCATTAAAAAAAATCAAGATGCTCCTCACTGCCTTCATTCCCAGAATTCCAGGCAGAGACTCTGCACTGCCTTCTTTTGGATCACATGGAAAATCCTATTTGGTCACAAGTGAGCCGATCGTCAGTGAGCCAAGGTGTCTTTCTTGGTGCTGGTGGTGGATCAGTGAGAGCAGTTTAGATATTGTCAGAGCTGGATAAAGCAACCTAGCAGCAGAAGCACACTTGAGACTCTGGGAAGGGAATGTGTCTGTTAATTTGGTTGTATTGTACTCTCCCAAGTGCTTAATGCAGTACTCTACACATAGTATGCACTCAGTAAATGCCATTGATTGATAGATTGGCTCACTCCTGAGATTCCCAAACTCCAAACTCCCAAACTCCAGGGAGATGGAAAGACAAAGGTGTGGAAGCTATATTTCAGGGCAAAGACAGAAAGGTCTCCAGAGTAAATGTCCCTTTGGTCCCACGGGTTTTCAGATGTCGAATCCTGTTCTGATACTTTTCAACGGAAAAGAGCCTGCAAAGCAACATTTCAGGACAGATCGGGAGAGAAATCTCCAGAAAGCGAGAGTGCCATCTCCAGAGCCAAACTGTCACTTTGATAAAAACGGAGTCCAAACATAAATTCTTCGGACACATCGCTGCTCAGGGTGACCTCGGTGTGGGAACTGTTAAAAAGCGATAACTCCAAGGACACCATAGGAATCCATCCATTTGCATTGGCTGTTTGTGACTTTCCTTCAAAAGTGGAGGCATGATTCTTAAGAAAATAGATACTGGAACCTGACCTTTTTTATTAGGTTCACCTTCTTAGCTACTGAGATACTATAGTGTTTGTCCACAGCATCAAATACTCAAAGGCTGAAGAGCTGAAAAGAGGGGAAGAGCCTTTAAATCTCTTTGTAACTATTAATCCTGAATTCTCCTTCCCCCCCTTCTACTCCCACCACCGCCGGCCTCACTCTTTTTGCATTAGAAAAGCATTCACATATTTTTTTTAAAAGGGGCAAAAAAAATCCCCAGCTGTGGGAGATTTGAGAATGGGATTTTAATGGTCACTGAAGACACACAAAAGATGTGTTGCAAAAATGAAGTCTACTGGAGGCAATTTGCTCCTTTGTTTGTTGGGAGCAAAACAAGCAGGTTGCTTAAGAAGAAAAGAAAACCAAGTGGAATTCTGGATTTAGTTCTATGAGGGCCAAACTTTAAGTGCATGTTTTAAAACAGGCAAAAGTAGCAAAGTCACATTTATGCTTGTCAATTCAATCCATTTAGTTAGTCCTTCCTTCGTCTTTATTTGTGAATTAAACATTGCTTTGAGGGAGTGTGACACGAGATTTCTCTGTAGATTTTTATTTTCCTTTCTGAAGAGGGAAAAGTAGTTTGTAACAGACCTCTGTGTTTGTTTATATGTAGCAGTGCTTTAACAGAAAGGGAAAAAAAGCTGTCAGCTGCTTCCTTATCCCAGTGCCAATCAAAGTTGCATGGCTCTGCTTCCCTTGCAATGTCCACCAAAATTGTGTGATTCCACCTCCTCGAAGCCCACTCAGGGGAATCATGATTTGGGAAAGATGAATAATGCTGGCTTATGTTTTTGCCTATGCATTATTAAGGCAGACTGTTTCAAAAGAAATTTTACAGGCTGATCATTTTTTTGTACTTATTTGCAAGACTGGATTTAAGCCTCCAGGCTTCCACCATCTCTAAGCAGTGCTTAGCATGAAAGGCAGGAAGTAACTCCCCTTCAGTCTAGCCTATCTTTAAGAGTTTGGAGATGAGAATGAGAGCTAAGCTATCTGTGATTGTTGATATGTAGGGAATAGACCTGGAATTACATGATCCATCTGCTACTGGCCTTTGTTAACACATAGTAGCCATTCCTTGGTATTCCTTCATAATGCCGGGAAAAGAAAGTAAATGTCGTCGGGGATAGAATTTAGTAGGAAACATCCTTGAGATAGTTTAGCTTGCCTTATATCCAGCATTGATGATTGATCAAATGGGTTGTTAAGACTAATATTTGAAGGTAGAGCATATTTTAGTTCAGCATAAACAAAACAGGCTTTTTGGGGCATCTGCCAAATAAATAGAAAGGCATTATAATGACTGGCTTTTTTCGTTGTTTTTTAATGGCATTTGTTAAGCGTTTACTATATGCTAGGCACTGTACTAAGCAATGGGATATGTACAAGCTAATCAGCTTGGACACAGTCCTTGTCCCACATGGGGCTCATAGTCTTAATCCCCATTTTATAATAATAATAATGTTGGTATTTGTTAAGCGCTTACTATGTGCCGAGCACTGTTCTAAGCGCTGGGGTAGACACAGGGGAATCAGGTTGTCCCACATGGGGCTCACAGTCTTAATCCCCATTTTACAGATGAGGTAACTGAGGCACCGAGAAGTTAAGTGACTTGCCCAAAGTCACACAGCTGACAAGTGGTAGAGCCGGGGTTCGAACCCATGACCTCTGACTCCAAAGCCCGTGCTCTTTCCAGTGAGCCACGCTGCTAAGGTAACTGAGGCACAGGGAAGTTAAGTGACTTGCCCAAGGTCACGCAGCAGACATGTCGCAGAGCTGGGAATCCTTCTGATTCCTGGGCCTGTGCTCTATCCACTAGGCCACGCTGCGTCTCTGGAATAAGTAATTATGAATTAGCATGTGTCATTTCCGTCAATGGATTCTTTTTCTCTAATCTTCATCTTCAGCCAAATTTATCTTTTAGATTGTAGAAACTGTGCTTAGAAGACTTTGCTGACCATGTATCTTTCTCCTTGTTGTTAGTTAGTTGTGCTGTGGGAACCTACTACGACGGGGAACTAGAACGATGCATTTTATGTCCAAATGGAACATACCAAGATGAAGAAGGACAAATAACTTGTGAGCCATGCCCTCATTCTGAGAGTTCAGGGACTCAAAAGACAGCAGGGGCTCGCAGTGTGTCTGAATGTGGAGGTGAGTTGCAAATTTATCCGTTACTAAGTCAGTGACAAATTTTTCAGAAAATCCTCTAATTCCTGCTCCTTTCTCTCTCATTTTCCCCAGCCTTTTCATCACACTGTATTTGTCCCTCTTAAAAAAAAAAAGAAAAAAATCCTTGTGCCCACCCAAGTATAAACAGGCTCAATGACAGAATAATTTCCTGTTATTGATTGAAATCCCAGTCTTCAACTAAATTCTGAAACATATTAACTCAGGCCCATGGCCTAAAGAAAGTACTTCAGGAAGCTGTAAGCTTGGGGTACTTTTCCCCCAGAATTTCACTGACCTTTCAGTTTTGCCTTTTTTCCCAAAGCATTAGGTGACATTAATGAACTGCTGTATTAGACTGTGTTTACGGAGATTAAATCAAATTTATGTTCAGCAGTCAACTCTCTGCTTGTTAGTGGAATATTCAAAGATCCATCAGTGATATTTGCTGAACACTTATAGTCAAAAAAGCTGTCAGCTGCTTCCTTATCCTAGTGCCTTCAAAGTTGCATATACAAAGCATACGTAAAGCTTATACAGTCGGCAAAGTTCAGCGTGTTCAGTGCTGAGGGGAGAGGTGCCTGCTTTCCTCCCTCAAAGATGTGTCTACTTTCCCTTCCCCCACCACCTCAGTGTGCCCAAACTCCCTCCTAAGCATGTCACATCCCAAATGGGCAACCAGTTCTGGAAAAATAGGCATCTGGGGGTCATGCAATCAGGGCCATGTGTCATAAGCTAAAATGTCATGGCACATGCCTGCCAGATACCTATACCCTGAAGTCATTACCGGTGTCTAGCAAGACGAGTAAGGGACATGGATTTTAGTAGCATCAACCTCCCAGTCAATCACCCAAGTGCTCTGGGTGCCTTAGGGAGCTGATGGTCTAATGTAGGAGACCAACATGGATAGAAGAGAAACAGCATGGCCTAGTGGATAGAGTGTGGTCCTGGAAATCAGGAGGACCTGGGTTCTGATTCCAGCTCTGCCACTTGTCTGCAGTGTGTCCTTGGGCAAGCTGCTTAACTTCTCTGTGTCTCAGTCACCTCACCTTTAAAATGGGGATTAAGATTCCAAGCCCTCTGTGGGACAGGGACTCTGTCCAACCTGATTAACTTATATTTACCCCAGTGCTTGGTACGATGTTTGGCACGTCATAAGAGCCTAACAAATACCATATAAACATAAAGAGAAAGGAAGAATGCTTAAACTCACAGTGATGGGAGTGGGGGCATGAAATAACTAGCCAGAAGTAAAGGTCTGGCGGTGAGGGTTTTTGATCAAAGAACCAGGTAGGGTGTTTCATGTGGTGAATAAGATCAATGGGAATCCCCGTAAAAACTGGCTACCATGGATGACATAAGCCACGGCGGCTATTGAGATGTCTGCCCATCTAGGCGGGACATGGGCAAGAGGTTGGTGGTGAGATAGATGAGATTGAGGTTCTTTGAGTAGGTTGGCCTTGGAAATATAATCAGTTCCTTCACGCAGGTGTTCAGTCCCAGTGTCTTTGTGACTAGACTGAGGCTGGTCCATCATTTCCAATGAGACTCCATCATCATCTTCATAGTATGGCCTAAGGAACTTGGGAAGAGAGTGAACTGTTTAAAAGAAACAGGTGTGTGGGCTAGAAAGTTTTTGGTTCTTGTCGGTGAGCCTGTATACATGCCCGTTCAACCAGGTCAGGTTCATGGCAGTCTGTCATGTCTTCCTTCAGGTCAATGCCCACCTGGTGAATATTCCTCTGATGGCTTCTCCCCATGCCAGGCCTGCCCCCTGGGAACCTACCAGCCCGAAGCTGGCCGCACTTCTTGTTTGTTGTGTGGTGGAGGCCTCCTCACCAAATACCTTGGTGCTTCCAGTTTTCAGGATTGCGAGACTAAAGGTAAGGGCAAAGGAAGAGGTCAGCAACATGCAGTAATGTAAAAGAGATCATCCTTCAGAGACACCTGGGATTCCAATCAAATGTCATTCTCATCAAGCCTAAATTGAGAGCCCACAGGACTGTGATAGACCCCTGAAGTAGACTCCCGAAAAAGAGTTGGGCGTTCTTCTCCCTTCTGACCCCATCTTGGTGGACTCAGGAAAGGTGTGATTCTGGTACCACCGCACGGGTAATATATTACATGAGGACAGGCATTCATGTGTACTTAATGCGACCACATATCTAGTCAATCAATGATATTTTCTGAGCATTTATTTTGGGTAGAGCACTGTACTGAACACTTGGGACAGTGCAGCATAACAGAGTTGGTAGACACATTCCCAGAAGCATCCAGGAACAGTCTTACTTGCATAACTCATTACATTTTGCTCTTAATACTGTGCTTTGCATGAAGTAAGCACTCAACAAATGCCTCTGATTGATTGATTTGTGTGTCTCTGTCCCCACTGAAATTCAGGTTAATCCCAGTTGTGGATGTATTATGTCCTCACTCCCAGTATTCGCTGTGTTGGTCCTGGGTGAAAATCGATCCCATTTGAGTTAGGCTGAGTCTGGACCAGGTCAAGTCAGGCTCCAGAATTTTAGCCCAAAGGGCTCTAGAATGACCAAATTTTAGCCCAAATGGTTCTAGAGTGAGCACTTTTGCAGTTTATAGAATTTAAGTCAATCGTGTCTCTACGCTCCTGGAGTTTTCAATCTAGGGGGAGATGAAGTAAATAACATTTATAAATAAATTCATAGATTAGCTAGAAGACATACATAATATATGAAAATATAAGAAAAGGGAAGTTTGGGAGCACTGGGGTGGCAAGGGACCGTTTGGGGAGATTTAAAACATTTTCAAGGAAATAAACTCTCTCAAAGAATTGAAAAACATTTGAACAATGAAAAAAAAATGCTCATCATTCATTCAATAGTATTTATTGAGCGCTTACTATGTGCAGAGCACTGTACTAAGTGCTTGGAATGTACAATTTGGCAACAGATAGAGACAATCCCTGCCCATTGGTGGGCTTACAGTCTAGACTATAGATATTGACTTTATTACCAGTCCCAAACACATAAATTGGTATCATTGTATGTATGCCATCATAGTGACTACAGGGGTTTTTCTGTGTCATATCTCCTGCAGTTCAGTGTTCACCTGGACATTTCTACAACACCACAACCCACCGCTGTATCCGCTGCCCCGGGGGTACTTACCAGCCAGAATTTGGACAAAATTACTGCATTTCATGCCCCGGAAATACCACTTCTGACTTTGATGGCTCCACGAACATCACACAGTGTAAAAGTATGTCTTCCTAATGCTTTACCTATAGGAGCGGACTAGAGCCTGACCCTGCATCGTGGCCTAGAGAGATTTACTCTCTCTAGGTCCCCAGTTAAGCTGAAAAATAAAAAGAGTGAATTTAAAGGACGGTTTGTGTAATCTCAAGATTTACCAGCAGTCTTCTGACAGTTCTGAGGAGGATTAGGGTTTGGTTCACACTGTGCTAGGTTACTTTCTGTTTTTCTGTAACTTATAATTTTCTGTCTATCAGAAATACATTACATGGGACAGGCAATTATTCTCCAGAACTGTGTGTTATAAACTGGAAAGAGAAAGCAGAAAGAGCAGTTAGAGAGGATAATCCAGGTGAAGAATACGTTTTCCACTTGAGCTAGATTTGTTTTCAAAATCATTATTCATCCATTCATTCAATCGTATTTATTGAGTGCTTACTGTGTGCAGAGCACTGAACGAAGCACTTGGGAGAGTACAGTATAACAATAAACAGTTACGTTTCCTGCCCACAACGAACTTGCAATCTAGAAAATAATGCACTCACAAACTCTAGTTTTTTATCCCTCTGAATCCTGCTAGAAAAAAAAGCTACAATTGTAAAATTGAAAATTTCCCAATTCCTGCCTTTTCTTCCCAGGCATCTTTTGGGTTCTACCTGAAAAAGATTGGTGATAGGTCGTGTTTGCTTTCTTGGATGCGAAAGCTCTAGGGTCAAAAGCGGGAACTGCTGTGAACCTCCATCCAGCTCGGCTTCTCCTAGGTTCAGTCAGGGTCCAAGGAAGCTAACAGACTGAAGATGATCGGCCACGCAAGCAGAAGTAGTTGTAATGAATCTAATCGACAGGTTATATAATAAAAATTATGGTGTTTGTTAAGTGCTTACTATGTACCAAACACTGTTTTAAGCACTGAGGTAGATACAAGGAAATCAGATTGGACACAGTCCCTGTCCCACATGGGGCTCACAGTCTTAATCCCCATTTTACAGATGAGGTAACTGAGGCACAGAGAAGCAAAGTGACTTGCTAAAGGTCACACAGCAGACTAGCAGCAGAGCCGGGACTAGAACGCATGACCTCTTGTCAACTGTGTGACCTTGGGCAAGTCACTTAACTTCTCTGTGCCTCAGTGACCTCATCTATAAAATGGGGATGAAGACTGTGAGCCCCAAGTGAGACAACCTGATTACCTTGTAGCTACCCCAGCTCATAGAACAGTGCTTGGTACATAGTAAGGGCTTAACAATTACCAACATTATTATTATTATTATGACCTTCTGATTCCTAGGCCCATACTCCATCCACTATCCCATGCTGCTTCTCACTAGTCCGTGCTGCTTCGTGGGGCCGGAGAAATGGGACATGATTTGCAGCGTCCTCTCATTTGTTCAGGGAAAAGCCAACGAGTCCCAAGGCAGTCTTATTTCTGTCCTTTAGGGTGAGATCAGCATTACTGGAACTATATAAAGAAATAGGGGAAGACCGTGGGTGGGGAACATGCTACCAATGCTATGGTACTGTACCCTCCCAAGCGCTTAGCACAGTGCTCTGTGCCCAGTTAGCACTCAGTCAATACCATTGATGGATCGATTGATTGAATGGGAAGGGAAGAGATGTGACTGCAGTCCTGCTTTGGCCCCTAGAATCCCAATGATGACGGGAACAGAGATGTCTCCTCCCTGCTGATGTTGTCCTTTTCCAGACAGACACTGTGGGGGTGAACTAGGAGATTTTACGGGCTACATTGAGTCCCCAAACTACCCGGGGAATTACCCTGCCAACACCGAGTGCACCTGGAGCATCAACCCTCCACCCAAACGCCGCATTTTGATCGTGGTTCCGGAGATATTTCTGCCCATCGAGGACGAGTGCGGAGACTATCTGGTGATGCGGAAAAGTTGTGAGTTTTTGCGCTTTGTATTTCCTTCCACTCCCCATGAAATTCAGACTGGGTGGAAAGTCCTAGCAAGCTTCAATTTTACCCATCCCCTCCACCTACCCCACCCAGTAGGGTTACTATGAAGTAGGCTGACAGGGCTCAAATGTAGCTTTTAGACCAAATCAAATCGAACGTGATCCACAGCTCTAGGAAGACCCCGCCATAGAGACCCCCAGTTTGCCTTTCTCAGAAACACTGCTCAGCCTTTGACTGTGGGAGGCAGGCTGGAGAATTTCACAGCTGCTTTCAAGTCTTTTTAATTAATGGAAATGTATTTTGCTAGCTGGTTCAGTGAGAACTGTATTTAACATATTGTTTGATGTGTTAGGGTAAATAATAAAACTTACCCTAAAACTACTCAGAGCTGCTTTACGCTTGTTTTAGTCCTTCTCTGACTCTCCAGTGCCTCACCAGAAGAAAAATCTAAAGGGAGTGGAGGTTTTGTTTTGCTTTTTTTCTTTTGTCTTTTTTAATAAATCTCACTGGAAGACCCTGGGACTTCTCTCAGATACAATTTAGACATTAGAACAGGAGTTAATTGTTTTTTCTTCCCCAAATTTCCTCTTACAGATAATTTTTTAATGATCAGCTCCTTATTAAAATGAACTGGGGCAATTTCTTTTATAGCTGGTTCTTGGGAGAGTGCCCAAAGCTTCTCCTGACCCTGGGTCTTCTTGTAATGAGATTTAGGTGGATTTCCAGGACTGATTTCCAGGACGGTCATGGAGGCTAAACCAAGCCCAGAGGCCTAACACATTTAACTTGCCCAATGGTTTAGAAAGGTTTTTTGGTTAGAGACAACAAATGTGTGTATGTGCTCTATGAAGAGTTTTGAAAACTATGACAACCTTCCTTGGCAGCTTCCTCCAACTCTGTGACAACATACGAAACCTGCCAAACCTACGAGCGCCCCATAGCTTTCACCTCCAGATCGAAGAAGCTATGGATTCAGTTCAAATCCAATGAGGGGAACAGTGCTAAAGGATTCCAGGTCCCTTACGTTACCTATGATGGTAAGCAACTCTCACGTCGCTTCTACTCTTTTGCTCTAGGTAGAGGGATATTCTTGAACAAAGTCCTCCCGAAGCAATTTCTAAGGCAACTGGGATATTGCTGCTGGAGGAAAAAGTACTGCAATAAAGGAATTAAAAAGAGGGAGGGGAAGTTAAAAAAATGTAAAGATAGTCAACTTAAATAGATATGGAGCACTAAAAAAATTTCCCAACCCCCTGGCAAACTAGATACAACCAAGGGAGTTGAGCTCCAAGCAGTTCAACACTATTGTAAATGCAGGCTATAATTCCCACCTTCGTGGACTCTGAATGTCAACTATTGCTGTGCTCTAATTGGGCAGACAATGATTCTCTTCCTCCTGGGTACTTTTCCAAGCATTTAGAAGAGCGTATTACTCCCAGAGGGTGCTTGATAAATATTATTACTCTAGACCTCTTACCTAGCAATATTGGGAAGACACGTGAGCCTCAGGCAAAACAGGGACTGTGTTCAACCTGATTATTTTTTATCTTCACCAGTGCTTAGTACAGTTCTTGGCATTTAGTAAGCATTTAATAAGTACCATTAAAAAAAAAATCCTAGGAGTGTTGCCCTAGCCCTTTTTTAACCATTCTATTCTGTAAACTCCTTGTGGGCAGGGATCCTGTCTACAACTCTTGATTTGCACTTTTCCAAGCACTTAGTAGAGTGTTCTTACATGCAGCAAGCACTCAGTAGATGCCGCTGATTGATTGATTTAATTTAGTTTTAATTTCTTGCTGGACCACAGAGGTTCCCATGAATGAGCAAAACTCCGAACGAGACAGTCTATTAACTATCGGAATTAAAAATAGCTCTTTTGCCTTTAAAAAAAAAATAAACCAGAGTCCCTAACTACTTTCCTCACAGCTTTAGTAGTTTGCCTTATCAGAAATCTCCATTTGATCTCCAAGCCTAAATATTTGTTCTGAATGACACCTGAGGGCATATTTATCTGAAACAAAGACCTGCATCAGAGTGTTTTACCCTTAAATCAATAGTACTTATTGAGTACTTGCTGTGTGCAGAACACTGCACTAAGCACTTGGGTAAGAACAATAGAACAGAGTTGGTAGAGAGGATACCTGCCCACCAGGAGCTTACAGTCAGTCTATAAGGGGATCCAGACATTAAAATGTATTACGAATAAGGGAAATAGTAGAGCACAAGAACGTTTAACATAAGTCTTATGGGGCTGGGATGAGTACCAAATTGCTTAAGGGATACACAGCCAAATGCATAGTTGACACAGAGGGGACATTTAGTGCACCTTTAGTGTCAGATAGAGCTGCCCCAGAACTGGAGAATCTTTGTGAGGGGCTTAAAAGTAGAAATCAATTGAATTAAGAGTATTTTGGGGGATTTATGGGGTACCTACTATGTGTGAAGCACTGTACTAATCTCACAGGAGAGTACAACAGTGTTAGAACACACAATCCCTACCCACCAGAAGTTTATATTCTCACAGCGGGGAAAGAAGCAGTCATTTGGGGTCTGGTTCAGTAAAGTGGGCTACTCCTGGGACAGCTTCTTGCTGGGTAATGAAGCAGTGCAGTTAAGCTTCTGTGGCTTGCTCTTTACTAAGCACTTCATTTAGTTCACTGCACTCTGTAAATACTATTACAACCACACAAACAGCAAGTTGAACATCGTGTTATCTATTTAGAAGATTCTACTTTTATTGATTTCACTGCTTCTGAAAACATGAAGTTCTCAGACATTTGGATCTTTACAAGTGTTATGTTTCCAAGGAGGAAGAGCTGCTACTAGAAGCTAAATCCCCCTGGCTGACAAAAGCCTTAGCAGAACCCAGCCTTCCATTTGGGGCAAGATTAAGTCATTTCGGCACAGGTACTGGTACAGTTTAGGCTGCTGCTTTTGAGACCTGAAAATAAAAGCTCCCTCATTCTTTTGCAAAGATGACAGAGACTGAAAGCATAGAAGTTTTTAAACAGAGATCCGTGATTTTCGATTTGACCAGGTGTTTTGTTTCTTCTGGGTATCTTCTGCTAAATGCTTCGGTCTTTGGTTTGATGAACTCTCAATGTACCAGTTCTCGTTCTTCTGGGGAAGGGGGAAGAGGGAAGGGGAGTGTTCAAAGAAGAAAGACAATCTTTTAGTAAGTTCACGGTAGAATTATGAATTAATTCACAGGTTTCAGATGATCGTAAAAGATTTAAGATTTCATATTCTGGGATGGGTTGATGTTGGGATCTGTTTTTCTCACAACATATAGACTAAGTGTGTTGTGGGATTTACTTTGAAAAAGTGCTAATTTGCTCTGTCAAGTGATTTAATGAAAAAGGCCGAGGAATAATTCCTATATTCCCAATAGAGGATTACCAGGAGCTCATTGAAGATATCGTTCGAGATGGCCGGCTTTATGCATCGGAAAATCATCAGGAAATACTGAAGGTAAATTTCCTAGGTTAAATCTTTTTCAGTAAACAGAACTGAGTTATTCATTCATTCATTCAGTTGTATTTTTTGAGCACTTACTGTGTGCAAAACACTGTACTAAGTGCTTGGAAAGTACAATTCAGCAATAGAGACAATCTCTACCCACAACGGGCTTACAGTCTAGAAGAGGGGAGACAGACATCAATACAAGTAAACGGGCATCAATAGCGTCCATATAAATAAATAGAATTATAGATATATGCACATCGAAACAAGCAAGCAGGCATTAATATAAATAAATAGAATTATAGATATATACATATATAAACAAGTGTGGGGTGGGGAGGGGTGATAGAGCAAAGGGAGTGAGTTGGGGAGATTGGGAGGGGAGTGGAAGCTGAGGAAAAGGGGGTTTTAGTCTGGGAATGCCTCTTGAAGGAGGTGAGCCTTTGAAGGGGGGAAGTGTGATTGGTGGATTTGAGGAGGGAGGGCATTCCAGGCCAGAGGTAGGATATGGGCCGGGAGTTGACATTGGTACAGATGAGAACGAGGTACAGTGAGAAGGTTAGCATCAGAGGAGCAGATTGTGCGGACTGGGATGTAGAGGAGAGAAGGAAGGTGAGGTAGGAGGGGGCAAGGTGATGGAGAGCTTTGAAACCAATAGGAGTTTTTTCACAAGGTGTTTAAAACATGATTAAGAAATTATCCATTTTCTTGTCCGATCAGTTTACTTTTATTTGAATACCATTACCCTTTAGGTGGCAAAGTCAGGTTGTTGATCTACAGTAGCCTACACAATTTTAAGTACCAGATGGCTCTTTTTAGGATGGATGACTTAAAATATTTTTAAGCCTTTTGCATTTAGATGTGAGAATTCCTGACTCTGGCACTCACGTTATAGAAATTTCAAAAGCTTTAAGGAATTCACTACGTGGACTGTAAGCTCCTCGAGGGCAGGGTCCATGTTTTCAACTTCTGTTTGTATGCTCCCAAGGGCCCAATATGGCGTTTTCAATAAATGCTGTTGGTGATGAAGAAATGTCTGTGGTGTTAGCATCTCAGGGGACATAGAAAAGTTCTGACTTCATAGAAGTATGATCTTGCCTTGTCGTGTAGATGAGAGAACCTGTTTGTTTTTAAAAAAATGTTTCTAAGTAGAGTTGTTTATAATGTTGAAACAAGGGAAGGAAATTTTCTCCCAAGCTTTGCATCTATTGACAGAAGGTCTGATCCTTTCAGGATAAGAAGCTGATCAAAGCTCTCTTTGATGTATTGGCACATCCACAGAATTATTTCAAGTACACAGCACAAGAATCCAGAGAAATGTTTCCAAGATCATTCATCCGCCTGCTACGATCTAAAGTTTCCAGGTTCTTACGGCCTTACAAATGAGAGTCCCCCCAGCCTCACCAGCTCTGGATGCTGAGCAGTGCCCAAACCTGAGAGGTTCTTAAGGGTCGGAGGCTGTGCCTGTCTTTGGCCCGTGAGCACAAAGTCAGACTCGAGTCCTCTTTAGAGTTTGATTTTCACAGACAATACCGTTATTTCGATGAAGCGACTTTGTTTTTCTCTTGAGAGATTGTATATACCCTTGTATTCAAATCTGTAAGGTTGCTGACATCAGCACCGTCACATTTAGACCGAGGGGACTTTTCCGTGGAAATGATCATGTGATCGGCTCAACTTTCCACTGTGATAGCCAAAAAGTGATGGAAAGGATGATGAAGCTTCCTCTCAAGGGCCCGGGTTTCATGGGTTTCAGTCTGTTCTTCAGGTAAAATGAAACTGGGTTATTCAACCTCTTTGTTCCCCAGAGAACTAGATCTCCAAAGAGATCTCTGTGGGTGGGAGATTTTAGAAATGTTTCCTCGTGTGCAGTTCTACCCACTGAAGTGGAAGCTACATTAAGCCCTGCTTTCCCCATTTGCCAGTCACTGGGCTAAGAAGCCTGGTAACGAAAGGGTGAGAGGGTGAACAGTGAAGTCCTCTAGGATGTACTGGTGAAAGCACTTTGCAGAGCAAGTTCCCAGAGATTAAGGAAATGCTGGGAGCAGAATTAATTTGAAATAAATTATGACAGATGAGCCTCCTGCAAGTTAACAGCGATGTCTACCATCGTACTGTTCCTCCTATGGCCGCTCGCAAATATTTCCAAATAGTAATGATGTAGATGCCTTGCTGGCTTTTTTAACTCTAGCCCAAGATGCCTCAGGGCAGATAGTCCAGTTGGGGTGCTTGTCCATCATCACTCTTAATCATTTATTGAGCCTTTTGGAGATTTGCGGAGTTGAGTCCTTCATCTCGAGGAGCCAATAATAATAGATTTTGGTCCCTGGAAATTAAGAGGAGTGCTGTATTACTCACACTACCCTTCATATTAGAAGAGCATGATCCTTGGGATGTTATTTCTCTTGGAGGATTTCCTCTTCTCTGTCATCCACAGTCTCTTTCCAACTTCCTCCATCTAGCTCAGCAACTCCTAAAGACAACTAAGGTGAAGCGATAGACTGGTAGGAAGTTTTATATAACAATCAGTGGCTGCCTGCATGCCAAACAATGTGATGATGTATAAACTAAAGTCATTTTAGGGTTCATTTGGGATTCACTCCCGAAAGGGCATTCATTCACATTTCCATATTATAGCATATGGAAATGAATTTAACATTCTTAGGGTAGTGAATTCAGGAACTCAATCTCAGCTTGTATGATAGATTCAATGACTCCCTTCCACACCCTTTTCCTCTCTCTCTTTCTCCATCAGTCTGTCTCTCAGCAATGGAATTTTCACCATTTGTGTAGTTCATATCTATTATTGAATAATTGGGCAGGTGATGGGAATTCAAAAGAAAAATAAAGTTAGTTAATGAATATGTGATGGTGAAAACGGACAGAGAGTAATCTGTCCCCTACCAGTGTATTGATGACTTAGTTTCTCCAGATTTGTTTCTGCCTTGTTCCTTTACTAACTAGAGATGAGATAAGTGATCTTCCTGTCTCTAAGCTTGTGAGCCCTGGGTGGGACAGGGACTGTTTCCTATCTGATTATTGTTTATTTACCCCCGTGCTTAGTGCAGTGCTTAATAAAGACCGCCACTGATAATAATGAATATATTAAGAAATAACATACATGGAAACTTGGGCAAGGAAGAGGTGGAGGTAGAAATGAGTACGACGTACGTGACCTTCTGAAAGTAGAGGTCATCATCTGCCCTATTATTCCAAATACAATCACTCCTCATTCCCTACTGTGAGACTTATTACTTAGAGTATCCTTTCATCATTATTAGATGCCCTCCAAAAGACAGTGGTGTCCACTTGACCTGGGGATCACCATTTTGGTATTCCTGAAGACAGTAGCTTTACCTGCCAATCTGCCTTAGTCCAGTGATGCATTCAGGATGGAAAGCAGGATCAACTCTATACTCCTCCCAATATCAAGCTGTTTTTCTGAGTGTTTTGAAGGGTGAAAAGAGCACCCTAAACTACTTAGGTTTGGCCACCTCCGCGTACCCAGTTACACCCAGTTAACAGCGCTTGCAGAGACCTGTTCTAAATGCCTAATTCCCCTTTCTCGTCTGTGGCACAGACTTGGGAGAAAAGCTGGGCCACTCATTCCACCTCCTTGTCTACAGGACAAGTTATTTATGAAATCTGAGCAAGAAGAATCTCAGGAATGTTTCCTTCTAGCCATCCTCCTAGCTCAATGTATATAATTCTGTAGCCATTTGAACTCATGTGTTTCTGTGTCAGTTTGTGAAACTCAATTACTTTTTTCTTAGAAAGTTCTCAATTCTATTTAGGAGATTTGAACCCTTGGTCTTTTTCTTTCTAGCTAAATGCACATTAACTGGATTATATATCATCTCCATGTCAAATGGCTCAGGACTATCCCTTTATTCTCCTAATTGTAAATTACTAAAGGTACAAAAAATAAGGCTGTGAGGGTCACTTTAACAGAGAGTGACTATTTCATTGTATAAATGGAAGATCTTGCCATTTTTCTGAGTTCTCCAAAGGCACTGTGGAAAGAATGGATCGAATTTTCTTGCCTCGAATAGATTTTCAGTCTTGGCAGCAAGTGGCCCTGGGCAAGATATTCATATTTGGTAACTTACCCTTTTGGGTCCCCTCCCTGTTGACTGAGAGTTTTGCCCAACCCTTTGAAAAGTTGGATTGGCATGGGCCAAGCTACAATCCGGTCTTGGCAGGGAGGATGGGAACCGAGCCTTCGGCAAAGAACCTCCTGAGGTCTTTGTGACCAAATAACTGGCAAAATGAGCCACAAAAAGTACATCTCCTAATGGGCCAGACTAAATCCTTGGGTTTACCAAAAGCAGTTGGGAGTGGAAAAAAGAGAAAACCCTTTCCCTTCATCACCCAGTGCTGAGGTTTGAGAGTCCAACTGGAAATCCCCCTTAGGGTTGCACACCTGGGAGGCCCAGAGGGTCAAACTGAGGCAACCTAAAGGATTTCAGTCTGCTATGGCTCCAGGAGCCCCAGACTGATGATGATGATGATGATAGTACTGGTATTTGGGAATTGCTTATTCTGTGCCAGCACTGTATTAAGCACTGGGGTAGATTTGAGGTAAATCAGGTTGGACACAGTCTTTGTCCTACGAGGTGTTCACAGTCTAAGGGGAAGGGAGAACGGGTATATCATCTCCATTTTACAGAGGAGGAAACTGAAACCTACAGAAGTGAAGTGACTTGCCCAAGCTCCCACAGTAGGGTTTATGACAAAGGTGGGATTAAAACTCAGGCCCATGCTCTTTCCACTGGACCAAGCTACTTTGCCATTTGGGAGTACATTAAGTTCCAGGGTATGGTCCTCAAAAGCTCTCCTGAACCTAGGACTTAATGGAAACAGCACACAACTGAGAGTCAGGTGACCTAGCTTCCAGTCCCAGCTCTGCCACCTGCCTCCTGTATGACCTTGGGACAGTCATTTCACCTATGCCTTAGTTTCCTCATATGTAAAACGAGGATACAATGCCTGTCCTTACTCCCTCTTAGACTGTGAACTTCTCGTGGGGCAGGGACTGGGTCCCATCTGATTATCTTGCCTCTACCCCAGCACTTAGGCCAGTGCTTGGCACATAATAGCACTTAATAAATGCCATCCTAAAAACAATTGAACCCATTTAGCTTGCTACAGGTTCAGAGAGGATAGTTCTCAGAGGGTATTTAAAAACTAAAATATTAGGTCTAGTCCACTCCCTTTATATTATGTGCCAATCGCAAGAGTCAACCACGGCAGGCCCTGGGAGGAATCGGAGGCAAGTCTGTAAGATTCCTCTGGGAGGTTCTCCAGCATGGACCACCTCAGAAGCTTCATGCTGGGAATGCCAATAGCAATGTTCCAGCTGACTGCAGCAGGGGTGATTAAAAAAGAAAGTCGCCAATCTCCCAGTGGAAATTGCGTGTATTTCTCTCTTGTTAAGGGGTTTCTAAGGTCTTGAACCTGTTTACCACACTGTACTGTTTTTTCTTTCAAGCCACCGAGAAAGTTCTTTTTGTCCTGTCCTTTCCTTCAGTGTTAGAAGTCTGTAAATACTAGATCTGATCTAAACAAACTGTGTGGATTCCTTCAGTCAGAGGTGATCGGTAGACTGCTTATGTAAATGGAATTCTGTAAATAAAGTACTCCATTTGATCTGAGTTCACCTCTGCGCTTGCTTGTGGTCTCTTGTTTAATTAGACCCCCTTGATTAGCTCAGCCCTACCCCAGGGGCTGCTATTTAAAAGTACCTTGCTTGGTCTAGAGAATATTCCTATCATTAAATTCTCTGCTTGTCATTTAAAGTACTTAGGAGCAAACACCGAGACATGCCCAGTGGGTTTTAACAGTGCAAACGGTGTGAACAAGTTTGTCAGAAGAATTAAACATTGCACCTCAGTGGAATTTCTGTCCATAAAAAATCATTTCCCCATCAGCACCACTGACATTTATTTGGAAAATAAAGGCAGTTTGGTTCATACACTCCTCTGTCGTAGAGTTGAAAAAATAACCGCCACTTAAATGTGAAGAGTCGACTGTAAACCCATCAATGGGAAGGGATTGTCTCTATCTGTTGCTGAATTGTACATTCCAAGCGCTTAGTACAGTGCTCTGCACATAGTAAGCGCTCAATAAATACTATTGAATGAATGAAAGAGTCTTTACCAAATGCTGTTCCAGAAGCTTCAAACTGTAATGTTTAAATCCTCTTACGGTCAGTATGGGTCATTAAAACAAAGAAAAGCTTCAACCTTGAGATCTTCCGAAGTATTAGATGAGCCTTCAAAAACAAAGAATCCGTGATGACAGAAAGAAATATGAAGAATTGAAAGCCACCCACTCTAGAGAGTATTCACCAGCACCCATCCCATCTGTGCGACACTTCCAGTCCAAGAAGCTGCTAATTACATGGTTTTCGCTAATAGCTCTATCGGCACCTCCTAGTGGTTATTAGTAATAAATATAAATTGTTAATTCGAGGTTTCAGGGGTGTAGGTTTTCTTCACCACTTATAATAATGATAATAATAATGATGCTATTTGTTAAGCGTTTACTATGTACTGAACACTATTCTAAGCGCTGGGGTAGATATTACCCTATTTATTTTGTTAATGAGGTGTACATCCCCTTGATCTATTTATTGCTATTGTTTTTGTCTGTCTCCCCCCACTAGACCGTAAGCCCGTCAATGGGCAGGGATTGTCTTTACCTGTTGCCGAATTGCACATTCCAAGCGCTTAGTACAGTGCTCTGCACATAGTAAGCGCTCAATAAATACTATCGAATGAATGAATACAGGATCATCGGATTGTCCCACGTGGGGCTCACATTTTTTAATCCCCATTTTTGCAGTGAGGGAACTGAGGCACAGAGAGACTTGCCTGAGGTCACACAGAATGTTTTGAGCCGATCAATCGATCGCATTTATTGAGCGCTCACTGTGGGCAACACACTGTACTGTACAGTAAAGGCTAGATTATCCTGGAGACGCTGGGTTACTGAGTCGATCACTGAATGTACTTGTTACACTGGCTCCATAGTGTAGGAATGGTCCTAGGTCACTGAAGATTCTGACAAAATTGGGCACCTATGCTACCTACTGCCGTTCCTCCCCCACTGTAACCCACCCTGCACATTTCACTTCTCTAACACCAACCTACTCACTGTGTCTGGATCTCATCTCTCTCTCTGTTGAGACTTTACACCCTCCCTCCTACCTAGAACAACCTCTCCCTCTATATCTGACAGATCTCCACTCTCCCCATCTTCAAAACCCTACTAAAATTGGATGTCTTTTTAAATGGAATGTTTCTGTCAACTCTATTGTACTCTACTCTCCCAGGCACTGAACACTCCCAGTTACTGAGTACAATGCTCTGCACACACTAAGTGTAAAGTCTAAACAGTGCTTGGCACATAGTAAGCGCTTAACAAATACCATCATCATTATTATTATTAAATGCCATTGATTGAAGAGGTTGGGATTAGAGTTTCCAAAAGCATCCCACACCCCTCGAGTTGAAGGCATTGGAAATAATCATGCTTCTTACTCATTCAGGAGCGCACATTTCCAAGATATATGTTCCAACTCGTTGTTGACAACCTTAGGATCAATGCTGAACTCCTTTGACCTATTGATCCTCCCTGCCACTGGGCTATGACTCACGTAAGTGTGGGAAGCACTGGAGGATGTCTTGGAGGTTAATAATTAAGTACTTTGAGTTCACCAAGGAAAGGAGAAGTAATAATAATGTTGGCATTTAAGTGCTTCCTTTGTGCAGAACACTGTTATAAGTGCTGGGGTAGATACAGGGTAATTCAGGTTGCCCCACGTGAGGCTCACAACCTTCAGCCCCATTTGACAGGTGAGGTAACAGGCACAGAGAAGTTAAGTGACTTGCCCACAGTCACCCAGCTGACAAGTGGCAGAGCTGGGATACAAAATAGCCTCTTTATCTTTCTCAGTCTATGTACAGCACTATGTACAGTATATAGTAAGTACAACATCACTAGAATCTCTCCATCCAGCCATCCAACCATCTATCCAAACTGCTACTATGCAGATCTATGTACTTATATTCCCTCTTTGACTACTGCATCAGCCTCTACATTCCCACCTGTCTACTTTCCTACACAGTGGTCTACTATGTTGCCACTTCTCCATTCTTTCTCTGTCAGAATTACCACCTACTTTCACCCAACAATGCTGTCACTCCCCAAATCACCAACTCCCTTAGATCTCTCAGTTCCTTCACGTCTAGATTTTTCTTTAATGGTATTTGTTAAGCCCTTACTATAAGCCTCCTCTCTACACAGTTTCCTTCTTTTCTTCTTTTAGCCTTCCATTTTTATTTGAGTCCTATCCTCTTTTAATTTGTCTTGTTTAGAGTGTTTTCTTGTCCTGTATCATCTTCCTCATTCCAATTTCCCCAACCTCCTTGATGATTCCTTTTTCACTTATTATTATCACGGCTAATAATGATAATTATAACAATAATAATAATTAAGTACTTACTATGTGCTGTCCTGAGCACTGGGGCAAATGCAACATGATCAGATCAGACACAGTCCCTGGCCTGCATGGGGCTCTCAGTCTTAGTATGAGGAAGAACAAGTGTTCAATCCCATTTTAAGGATGAGGAAGCCGAGGCACAGAGAAGTTTAGTGTCTTGCCCAAGGTCACACAGCAGGCATAATCACGATTCAGATCCAGATCCTCCGAATCTTGGACCTGTGCTCTTTCCTCTGGCTTTACATTTTCTTATGCTTTTTCTTCCTATATTTCTCTTTTCCAACCTGTGTTCTCGTTCCTTCCCCTGCTCTCCGCTTCGTATCTAACCTGATTCTTTTTCTCCCCCTACTCATACCTGCTGAACCCTTTTGGGGGAGCACAGCTCTGAGAACAGGGGTGGAACACAAGGGCTCCCCTCATAGACCAAGAGAAACAGCTGGATCCAGGGAGCTGGTTGAAATCCCTGGGAATGGAAGCAAGATTCCCTAGAAGTCTATATTTATCGGAGCCCTGCGCAGGCCAAAACCGGCAGTCTGGCCTTGGCCTCGACTGCCCATTTGTCTAGTTTTCAGCTGGTCTGTCCCCATGTAGAACTTCTACTGCCCTGGTGGCCTGTAGGTTGGGTAATTCTATTTTGAATACCCAGTCTCCTTCCTCTTTAGCTCCTGCTGCCAAATCCCACGCCTCCAGAGCAGCACCCTTGTTTATAGGGACCTGGGAAGGGAGTGCAAGGACCCTGGAGCTGATTGTCGCAAGTAACCTTTCCGTGTGTCCTTAGGAGATCCTTGTGTTTCATCCCAGTGTGGTTCGATCAATCAAGGCTATTTATTGAGCAGTTACTCTGTGCAGAGCACTGTGCTAAGCGCTTGGGAGAGTACGGAAAGACAGAATTAGCAGACACGTTCCCTGCCCATTACGGTCTAGAGGGGGAGAAAGATGTTGGTAGGAATAAATAAGTAATTAATGATATATAGCTAAAGATACGTACATAAGTGCTGAGGAAAGAACACGGGACTGAGAATCAGGAGAACTGTGCTGCACAGAGAAACAGCGTGGCTTAGTAGAAAGAGCCCGGGTTTGGGAGTCAGAGGTCATGGGTTCTAATCCTGGCTCTGCCACTTCTCAGCTGTGTGATTTTGGGTAAGTCACTTAACTTCTCTGTGCCTCAGTTACCTCATCTGTAAAATGGGGATGAAGACTGTGATCCCCTCGTGGGACAACGTGATTACCTTGTATCTCCCCCAGCACTTAGAACAGTGCTTGGCACACAGTAAGCACTTAACAAATACCATCATTATTATTATTATTCTACTCCCAGCTCTGTCACTGACCTATGTGTCCTTGGGCAAAGCATTACTGCTCTTCTTACTACAATTTAACCTCTCTGTGGTTCCGCTTCTTCACCTGTATATAATGGAAATAAGAGGGCCAGCCCCTCTCCCACTCTTTCAGATTGTGAGCTCTGTGTGGGATAGGGTTGGTGGCCCAACTGATTATCTTGCATCCAGTGTGAAACATAGTACTTTCAAGCCAAGTAAGTGCTTAACAGATACCATATTATTCATTATCATAACCTACAAAGCGTACTTTGCATCGTGTGTCTTTTGCTTACAGGTCAGCCAAGTGGCCAAGCTTCCCTAGCCCTGTCTGACCTGTGTCCAAGTCCAGCCACGGGGCTGGGGCCAAAGGGATGTGTCTGCATGTGCGTAATACACGTACGGATGCAGTCATTCGAGGAGACTTCTGGGAATTGAAATTGAATCAATCAACCATTCTGGTATTTATCGAACGCTTACCCTGTGCAGAGCACTGTACTAAGCAGTTGGGAGAGTACGAAACAACAGAATTAGAGGTCCTGTTCCCTGCCCTTAATGAACTTCAGTCTAGAAATTCCAGTAGGTCACAGGTACGTTGGGGTAGGCATGACGGTCTGGGCCTGGGACCTGAGCTCCCACTGGGCCCTTTGACCTCTCCAGGTCGCTACGTGGGGACTGCCGTCTCAGGGGCCTGGAAGGAGAGAACCATAGAACCCCAAACTCACACTCGTCACCCCACTGCACAACCCTCGGATGCAGAGCAGGGTAAACGAGCACCAGCAGAGTTGCATTTGCTCTTCTGGGCTCCAACATCGGCTGGCACAGGCAGGGGACGTGGGGAGGGGAGGTGGTGTGGAGGACACCACCTCTCTCCCCCATGTCTTGGCATCTCTGAGTGCTCCTCACCCACTCCCTACCTTCACAGCACTTAGGTACCTCCTGTTTACTCTGCTGCTTGCTCTATCTGTAATTTATTTTATTGCTCAACTCCCTGACTAGACTCTAGGTCTCTGTGGGCCAGGATCGTGTCTACCAACTCAACTGTACTCTCCCAAGCACCTCATAGAGTGCTCTGCACACAGTAGGTGTTCAATAGAGAATCAGCGTGGCTCAGTGGCAAGAGCCCCGGCTTAGGTGTCAGAGGTCATGGGTTCTAATCCCGGCTCTGCCACTTGTCGGTTGTGTGACTTTGGGCAAGTCACTTAACTTCTCTCTGCCTCAGTTCCTTCATCTGTAAAATGGGGATGAAGACTGTGAGCCTCACGTGGGACAACCTGATTACCCTGTGTCCTCCCCAGCGCTTAGAACAGTGCTCAGCGCATAGTAAGCGCTTAACAAATACCAACATTATTAATAGTTACCATGGCTTGTTTGATCGATTGATTACAGTGCTGGGCCCCCAGTAAAACTCAGTATTTACTGACCGACATATTGATTAGACAGTGGACTCAGCTCTCCTTTTTTCCTCCCCTTTTGGAAACATCTCAGCTCCGGTTCAAACAGAGAGTGAGGGAGAGAGGGAGTGTGTGTGTGTGTGTATGTGTATATGTCCACAGCCTCTTCACCGAGCTAATGCTCTGCCCACAGACTAACACAAGGAAAGCATTGACCCATGGCCACCCAATTCCCAAGGAACACAACCACACCATTGAGACAAAATTCCAGGCTATGTGGTTGGCTGTTGATGGAGAGCAGGGGAAGGGGGGTAGAGGGAAGGCCTCAGGGGAGGAGAAAGAGGTGATAGCTGTTCTGTGATGACTGTGAAACTCTCCCAAGCCCTCGGAGAAACAGTGGGAGCCAGGAAATCTGGGTTCCAATCCTGGTACTGTCACTTGCACAGAGTAAGAGCTCAATAAATATGATTGAATGAATGAACCGAAAGAATGAATGAGTGACATTAGGCACGTCATTTTACTTCTTTGGGCTTCAGTTTCTCTTATCTGTAAAATGCGGATTAAATAACTGTTCCGATCTGAATGCACTGTAGCTTCTCTAGACCGTAAGCTTGCTGTGGGCAGGGAACATGTCTACCAACTCTGTTGTAATGTACTCTCTCAAACGCTCAGTTCAGTGCTCTGCACACAGTAAGCATTCAATAAACACAAATTTGATCGATTGATTACTCCTGTTTTCAGCACAGTGCTTGGGATATAAGCCCTTAGAGATGCAGTGTGTCCCAGTGGAAAGAGCAAGGACCTAGAAGTCAAGGAACCTGGGTTCTAATTCCAGCTGTGTGTCCTTGGGGAAGTCACTTCACTTCTCTGTGCCTCAGTTTCCTTGCCTGTAAAATGGGGATCCCTTACCGGTTCTCCCTCCTGCTTAGACTGTGAGCCTCATATGGTGCAAGGACTCTGGCCTAATTATCTTGCATCTAGTCCAGCACTTAGTACAGTGTATGGCACATAATGAGTGCATAGCAAATATTGTTATCATTGTTATTATTATTATTATTACACTGCTTACCACTCAGGCACTCAAGAAATGCCATCAGTTTATTGATTGTTGGTTATTGGGACTCTGCTGTCGTTATTCAATCTATGATATTTTTTGAGCGCTTACTATGCGCAGAGCACTGTACTAAATGCTGGAGAGAGTACAATAGAATGCTGATAAATGCATTCCTGCCCACAAGGAGTTTACATGGGATGTGAACTGGCATAAAAGAGGGGCCCCAGCCAGGTCTTTCCAAGTTTGACTGACACTTACTTTTTTCTAACTTGCAAGGAAGCGGGAAGACGTTGTTTATCTGGCTCACTCTGGCCTCATGAAGGAGCTGGAGGTATTTGCATTTGTAAGATTAAAAACTCCTCACCCCTTCCTGGTTGAGAACTCCTGGGGGAAAATAGACCTGTGGAGACTCTTTCTCACTGGCATGGAACTAATCACTCAATTATATTTATCAAGTGCTACTGTGTGCAGAGCACTATACTAGGGGCTTGAAAGTGTACCAGACAGCAGAGTTGGCAGGCGCATTCCCTGCCCACAAGGAGTTTACAGTCTAGAGGGGAAACTCTGAAAGTGGTGAATGAGGACGGGTCAGACCCACAACAGCTGAAGATTCTCTTCTCCATCCCAAGCAGCGTTGTTGCTGGTTGGGGTCTTGTTTTGTCCTGTTGCTGAGGGTCTTTCTCAGAAGCACGTGTTGGACCAAGCAAGAAGGGGATGCCTGTCTCCTAACTGTGTCTCTGTGTGTCTGTTTCTCTCTCTCATCTTTCCCTATCCTGCCTCCTCCCCACTCATCTTGGGCCACTGTCTCTTCTCCACAACAGAATCTGCAAGGAAGTAAGAGAGGGTTCGATTGACCAATTTCATTACCATTTGTCCTACTTAATGATGATGTGTTGGGCTGCTAATATCTAATTTTACAAAGACTGTATTAGTGATTTGCAGCTTTTTCAAAGGTGCAACCCAAGAATGAAGGTGATGCCACTTGGTCTGTGGAATGAGGGTGACCTGCCTGCCTTTACCTTTCCTTCTGGATCCATTAGGAACCCACGTAGGAAGAGGATTGAATGCATGGCAGTGTATCAGTTGTGGGGGGTGGAGAGGTAGGGGGGGAGGGTGTGTGTGTGTGTGTGCGTAGAAATTCCAATCATGAGGCCAGGCTCCCAACAGACCCCCCTGACATGTAGCCCACTTGATAGCCGCTCTCTGATCTGTTGTTTTTTCAGGGTTGATCCCTCTAGTGTGGCAGAGAGGAAAGGAAAAACCTCTAGTGCAAGACCCCAGGCCCCAACAACTTGGGAAAGTCCCACTGACCTCCTTCTTGCTGTGGACATGGGGCAGTAATTCAATGTAGTAGAGCTAGGAGGAAATGTGGAGGAACATGAGCTTCTCAAAGGATAGGGGAAATTGTTATTATTATTATTATTATCAATAATAATTCTAGTGATATTTGTTGAGCACCTACTATGTGGCGAGAACTGGGCTAAGCAATGCAGTTGATACACCACAATCAGTTCAAATCCAGTCCCATCACAAGGGGTTCAACAGCCTAAGTGAGCTGGGGAGAATGGATATTGAATCCCTAATTTCCAGATGAAAAAATTGAGGTCCAGAGCAGTCAAATGACTCACCCAAGTTACATAGCAGATAAGTGGCTGGGCTGGGATTGGAACTATGGTTTTCTAACTTCTAATCCTGTACTCTTTCCAGTAGTTCATGCTCCTTCCTCTAAAAATCCAATGGAGCTGGGAGGGAATGTAAAAGAAAATAATAAGAAGAACAGTAATAATAATAATAGGATTTCTTACTCCTTGCTAAGCACTGAGCTAAGCGCCGGCGTGGGTACATGAGCCTATCACCTCTCAGGTCATGGCCTTGAATGGCTCCAGTGGAGGAAGTGACGACTAAGTGTGGAAGTGGCAGAAGTGACTCATATGCACAAGCTGGGGACACCAAACCCCAACCGGGCTGAGGACCGCAGTGCTGGGGAGCGTTGGCATTCTGCCGCTGGGGACATCCAGCTTCAAGGCTGGTTCCTCGTACTCCAGGAGTAGGGGGCTCCTGGAGCAGGGGGCTATGGGGGCAGGAAGGTCTGGGAGCAGGGGACTTTGGGAACAGAACAGGGGCTTTGGGAGCGGGGGGGTCTGGGAGCAGGGGGCTTTGGGAGCAGGGCTTTATCCCTGGGGATAAAGGGGGCTCTTGGAGCTGAAAGATTTGGGACCAGGGGGCTCTGGGAGCAAGAGGTTCTGGGAGAAGGAAGCTTTGGGATCAGGAAGCTCGGGGATCAGGGAACTCTGGGAACAGGGGGCTCTGGGGATAAAGGGGGCTCTTGGAGCAGGAAGCTTTGGGATCAGGGGCTCTGGGAGCAGGAAGCTGTGGGAGCAGGGGACTTTGGGAACAGGGAACTTTGGGAGCAGGGGTGCTCTGGAGATAAAGGGGGCTCTTGGAGCTGGAAGTTTGGAGACCAGTGGGCTCTGGGAGCAGGAAGCTTTGGGATCAGGAAGCTCTGGGAGCAGGGGACTCTGGGAGTAAGGGGCTCTGGGGATAAAGGGGGCTCTTGGAGCAGGAAGCTTGGGGATCAGGGGCCTCTGGGATCAGGACCCGAGGGCTCTGGGAGCAGGGGGCTCTGTGGGCAGAGGACTCTAGGGACGGGGCTCTCGTGGGCCTCCCGGAGCCGGGAGCTCCGGGAGGAGGGAGGTCTGGAAGCAGGGGGCTCTGAGCACACGGGGTTCTGGGAACAGGAGACTCCAGGGGCAGGAGGCCCCAAGAGCAAGAGGCCCCGGAAGCAGGGGGTCTTGGGAGCGGGAGGGTGCTTTGTCCTGCAGTTGTGGCTGGCCTCGTCCTCTGGGACCTGCGGCCCCCGGCTTGTTTTCTCACGTGTGGATTTTCCCACGGGGCTCAGGGAGCGCAGCTGGTTTGGCAGTCTTGTCCAGAGGAGTGAACTGGGCTGGTGAGGGGGAGGACAGAGAAGAGAAGGCCAACTGCCCAATGAAGCAACTTTTGGAGGGGGATGAGAGGAGGTCAGCTCCCTCACTACTGCCCGATGACACTACTGACCTCTGCAGGCCGAGGGAGGAGACAGCACCACGCTCCCTGACTCAGAAATCCCGCCCCATCTAATAATAATAATAATGATAACAATAATAATAATATTGCTATTTGTTAAGCGCTTACTATGTGCAGAGCACTGTTCTAAGCGCTGGGGGGGGTACAGGTAATCAGGTTGTCCCACGTGAGGCTCACAGTCTTCATCCCCATTTTACAGATGAGGGAACTGAGGCACAGAGAAGTTAAGTGACTTGCCCACCGTCACACAGCTGACAAGTGGCAGAGCCGGGATTCGAACCCATGATCTCGGATTCCCAAGCCTGGGCTCTTTCCACTGAGCCACACTGATAATGATGGTATTTGTTAAATGCTTACTATGTGCCACGTGCTGTTCTAAGCCCTGGAGCAGATACAAGGTAATCAGGTTGGACACTGTCCCTCCCCTACGTGGGACTCACAGTCTTAATCCCCCTTTTACAGATGAGGTAACTGAGGCACAGAGGAGTTAAGTGACTTGCCTTAAGTCACACAGCAGACAAGTGGCAGAGTCGGGATTAGAACCCACATCTTCTGACTCCCAAGCCCATGCTCTTTCCACTAGGCCATGCTGCTTCCCTGTACTGTTTGCAAGTTGGTGGCAAAGCATCTGCCTGTTATTTGCTGGATGTCAATGGGTCCCGAAACAGCCCAGGCCCTGTTGTTGCTGCTTTCCTCTACCCTGTCCCTGGTTAGCCTATTTAACTGCCCCCTAGGGTTACCCGGGTTGTTGTTGAGTCAGCTTGTTCTCAGCCAAGCAGAAGCATTGTGGCCTAGTGGATAGAGCTTGGGCCTAATAAGGTTGGTATTTGTTAAGTGCTTACTATGTGCAGAGCACTGTTCTAAGCGCTGGGGTAGATACAGGGTAAGCAGGTTGTCCCACGTGAGGCTCACAGTTAATCCCCATTTTACAGATGAGGGAACTGAGGCCCAGAGAAGTTAAGTGACTTGCCCACAGTCACTCAGCTGACAAGTGGCAGAGCCGGGATTTAAACCCATGACCTCTGACTCCAAAGCCCAGCCTCTTTCCACTGAGCCATGCTGCTTCTAGGAGTCAGAAGGGCCTGGGTTCTAATACCGACCTCACCGTTTGTCTGCTGTGTGATCTTAGGCAAGTCATTTCTCTGTGCCTCAATTACCTCATCTGTAAAATGGGGATTAAGACTGGGGATAATGATAATAACGATGGCATCTGTAAGCGCTTACTATGTGCCAAGCACCGTTCTAAGCCCTGGGGTAGATACAAGGTAATCGTGCTACGTCCGACCAGACTAGCTTGCATTCCACCCTAACGCTTGGCATATAGTGAGTCCTTAACTAGTATCACGATTATTAGAAAGGGGGTACTACTCAACCACAAGCGCGAATGAAATCCCAGCAGCAGCAAAACTCCAAAAATTTCCTCTCCCTCCTTGGGGCTCTCTCCCCTCCATGGGCTCTCTCCCCTGCATGAGGTCTCTCCCTCTGCGGAGTCTCTCCCCTCCCCAAGGTCTCTCCCCTCCATGGGCGTCTCTCCCTCCTTGGGGTCTCTTCCCTCCCTCGAGTCACTTCCTCCTCCTGGTTCATTCAGTTAATCATATTTATTGAGCTCTTATTTATTGAGCACAGTCTAAAGGGAGGGGGGAGACAGCCATGTGTGTGTGTCTGTCCATTTTTATGCTTTTCTCGTGGCTTGGCTACTACTTCTTTCTCTGACAGCCCCAGGTTGTATTCTTGACACAGTTCTGATGGTTTACAGAACTTGGAGGGAGTATGCAGGGCACAGGCAGAGATGCCAACTTTCTCCTTGAGTTGCTGGCTACTGAGATTTGGCATGGGAAGACAGGGAAAGAGAAGGGGGGAATTTCCCTTAGAGGACCCTCTTGATGAAGGCATCCTTAATTTGTTGTTTGGCCTTCAGAGGATGGTACAGACTCCCTTTCCCCCCTCTGACCCTAGTCCCGTGATGGGGGGTGGGGTGGTAGTGGGGGGTTATCCACCTGAAATTCTTTCTAAATATCAGTGTGGATCACCGTTGAAATACGGGGGTCCGTTGTGCGGCTTCTAGAGAGTGCGGAGGCGGGGGGCGTGCGGTCTGGTCCCCAAGGCCCAGTCCCTGGGGCTGGCAAAGGGGGCTGTGGTTCTGAGGTCTGCGGCCTTGGGGAGCCTGGCGGGAGACTCTTCCCAGAGAGGTCGGGTGGACAGGTTTGGGTGGGCAGGTTCAGTGGACAGACTCTGGGGGGAAGGTTTGGGAGGGATAGGTGGGCAGGTGTTGGGCAAGTTCAGATGGACAGGCTCGGGTGGAAAGGTTTGGGATGGACAGATTTGGTTGGGACAGGTTTGGGTGGGACAGGCTTGGTGGGCACGTTCGGGATGGACAGGTCCGGGATGGACAAGCTCGGGGGAAAGGTTCGGGATGGGTAAGTGGGCAGGTGTTGGGCGGGTTCGGATGGACGGGCTCTGGTGGGCAGGTTTGGAAAGACAGGTTTGGGTGGACAGATTCGGGTGGAGAGGTTTGGTGTTGGGCAAGTTCAGTTGGACAGGCTGGGGTTGAATGGTTTGGGATGGACAGGTTTGGGTGGGACAGGCTTGGTGGGCAGGTTCGGGATGGACGAGTTCGGGAGGGACAGGTTTGGGTAATTAGGGTTAGGCAGATTCTGGTGGCCAGGCTCGAGTGGGCAGTTTCGGGAAGGACAGGTTTGGGTGCACAGGCTCGGATGGGCAGTTTCGGGAAAGATAGGTTCGGGTGTACAGGCTTGGGGGAGAAAGGTTCGGGGTGGACAGGTTCGGTAGGGTTAGGCTGGTGTGGACAGGTTTAGGATAGAGAAGCAGCGTGGCTCTGTCGAAAGAGCCCGGGCTTGGGAGTCAGAGGTCGTGAGTTCTAATCCCAGCTGTGGGACTTTGGGCAAGTGACAACTTCTCTGTGCCTCAGTTACCCCATCTGTAAAATGGGGATTAAAACTGTAAGCCCCACGTGGGACAACCCGATCACCTTGTATCCCCCAGTGCTTAGAACAGTGCGTTGCACACAGTAAGCGCTTAACAAAAGCCACCATTCATGTATTTATTTTATTTATGGGCGGGTTCGGATGGACAGGGCTCGGATGGGTGGTGTCGGGAAGGACAGATTAGGGAGGGAAAGGCTTCGGTGGGCAGGTTTGGGATGGAAGGGTTTGGGTGGGCAGGTTTGGGATGGAAGGGTTTGGGTGCACAGGTTTGGGAGGGAGGGGAAAGCCTGGGGCGGCGAAGAGGGACGAGGCTTGTGGAGGGACCCTCCTGGGGGGACCCTCCCGGGGGGACCCTTCTGGGAGGGGAGTCGCTTCTCTTTGAGATGTCGCCCCCTCCCCAACCCCTTCTGCTGCCTCCGCTGGGCGGCGGGGAGGGAGGGGGGGACCTGGGTCCGTCCGTCCGTCAGTCCGTCCCTCCGAGGGCCCTGGCTGGCGCCCCGCCCGCTCTGCCCACGTCACCAGGGATCCCGCTTATAAAGGCTTGGAACCGGAGGAGACGCCGGCAGCCGACCACGGGGCCGGGTGGGGGCACAGCGGCACAGGGGCAGGGCAGAGGGACAGAGGAGCAGGGCGGGGGGCAGAGGGGCAGGACAGAGGGGCAGAAGGCCAGAGGCTGGGCAGAGGGGCAGGGCAGTGGGGCAGAGGGGCAGAGGCTTGGCGGGGGGCAGAGGCTTGGCAGAGGGGCAGAGGCTTGGCAGAGGGGCAGGAGGGCAGGGCTGAGGGACAGAGGAGCAGGGCAAAGGGGCAGAGGGACAGGGCTGAGGGACAGAGGAGCAGGGCAGAGGGGCAGAGGCTGGGCAGAGGGGCAGGGTCAGAGGGTCAGAGGGTCAGAGGGTGAAGGTCAGAGCGATGCTGTACTCGGGCCTGCTGACGGAGGGAGGACGGCAGGAGCTGGAGGCCCGGGAGGCCGCCTCCCTGCGCCAGCGCCAGCGCCAGCACCAGCACCAGCAGTTGCAGCGGCAGCAGCTGCAGCAGCTGCAGGGGCAGCAGCAGGGGCAGCAGCAGCAGCAGTTGCAGCAGCACGGGCAGCAGCGGAGGATGAAGCAGGCCGTGCAGTTCCTGCACAAGGACTCCGCCGACCTGCTCCCGCTGGACGGGCTGAAGAAGCTGGGCACCTCCAAGGACACGGTAGGGACCCCCGACACTCGCCCCCCACCCCTGGGACCACCCACCCAGACCGCCGGACAGACCCTCCAGCGGTCTCCTCCCTTCCCCGGAGTCTCTCCCCACCATGGAGGTCTCTGCCCTCCATGGGGTCTCCTCCCCTCCTCGGGGTCTCTCCCTCCTTGGGGTCTCTCCCTCCCCGGGGTCTCTCCTCTCCCCAAGGTCTCTCCCCTCCATGGGGGTCTCTCCCTCCTTGGGGTCTCTCCCCTCCCTCGGGTCACTTCCTCCTCCTGCCTGGTTCATTCATTGAATCGTATTTATTGAGCTCTTATTTATTGAGCACAGTCTAAAGGGAGGGGGGAGACAGACATTAATGCAAGTCAACAGGCATCAATATTAAAAAAAAGTCTCTCCCCTCCCCGGAGTCTCTCCCCTGCCTGGAATCTCTCCCCTCCCCCAGAGTCTCTCCCTTCCTCAGAGTCTCTCTCCTCCTTCCTTGAGAAGCATCGTGGCTAAGTACAAAGATCCCGGGCTTGGGAGCCAGAGGACATGAGTTCTAATCCTGCCTCCAGCACTTATCTGCTGTGTGATCTTGGGCAATTCACTTCACTTCTCTGAGCCCCATGTGGAGCAACCTGATTACCTTGAATCTACTCCAGTGCTTAGAACAGTGCTTGGCACATAGTAAGTGCTTAACAAATGGCAACATCATTATCGTTATTATTTTTCTTGGGGTCTCTACCTCCTTGGGGGTCTCCTGCTGTCATCATCATCACCATTCATTCATTCAAATAGTATTTATTGAGCGCTTACTATGTGCAGAGCACTGTACTAAGTGTTTGGAATGTACAGTTGGGCAAGAGAGACATTCCCTGCCCAATTAGGCTCACAGTCTAAACAGGGGAAATCAATGGTATTTACTGAGCACTTGCCATGTCCAAAGCGCTGTAGTAAGCGCTTGGGGACTACAATATAAACAAGTGGGCAGAAAGGTTTCTTGTCTACAGGGAGTTGTCTCTGGCTGGCTTTGAGTCTTCATCTCTCTCTGCCAGAAAGCTGGGAATTCCTCCCCCCAACACACACACACTCCTGCTCTCCTGCTCCATGGCTTCCTCGGCTATAAAGGTCTTCTGTGTCGAGGGATTAACGAACACCATTGATCCTCGGGTGAATTAGCAATCGCAGTGAGGAAAGAGAAGGAGGGAATGGGAGCTGGGCTGCCCTTAACCAACACCGTCCCACTAGAGCCATCCAAACCTTCCCCACACTGGCCTGGTCCCATCCGACGTGACGGACAATATTACCCCTCTTTCAGCGGCCACTGACAGCACGTGGTAAAACTACCTGTCAGGGACAGACGGATCAGTTGCAAGCGGTGTGCCCTAGTGGTTAGAGTACAGGCCTGGGGCTCAGAATAATAATGGTGGTGGCATTTGTTAAGCGCTTACTATGTGCAAAGCACTGTTCTAAGTGCTGGGGGGAATACAAGATGATCAGGTTGTCCCACGTGGGGTTCACAGTCTTCATCCCCATTTTACAGATGAGGTAACTGAGGCACAGAGAAGTTAAGTGACTTGCCCAAAGTCACACAGGTGACAAGTGGCGGCGCCAGGATTAGAACCCATGACCTCTGACTCCCAAGCCCATGATCTTGCCACTGAGCCACGCTGCTTCTCAGAAAGACTTGGGTTCTCATCCCAGCTTTGCCACTGGTCCACCGCATCATCTTGGACAGGTCACTTCCCTTTTCTCTGCTCAGTTACCTCGCCTGTAAAATGGGAACTAAGACTGTGAGCCCCATGTGGGACAGGGACTCCATCTGATTCAATTTGCTTGTATCCACGTCAACGTTCAGTACAATGTCTGCTACATATTGAGCACTTAACAAATACCATTAAAAAACATTGGACGAGTGGTCACTTTTACTTCGGCTGCTGGTGGTTATTAGGGTGAAAGGGAGGGAACTCTGAGAGGGCAACACTTTCTTAGCTTTTGATGCCTAAAAAACCAACCCAAAATGTAGAGGTATGTTTAAACTAAAGTTCAGATCCAGTCCTTTCAGATGGTAGCTCAGGTGCTCAATTTACTAATTAATCCATAGCATGTTTTGAGGACTTATTGCATGCAGAACACTATACAGAGAGCTTGGGAGAGTGTAGTACATAACAGTCAGTGAAGATGTAGAGTTGGTAGACGTGTTCTCTGGCCAGAAGGAGCTTACAGTCTGGAGGGGGAGACAGACATTAAAATAAAATACAGATTAGTACTAAGTCCTGTGGGGCTGAGGGTGGGATGAATATCAAGGGTATTTGCAACACAGAAGGAAGAGGATAGAGTGGTGGGTCTCATTCACAGTTGGCCACTGACCCCTTGATATGAGGCTATAGCTTTGTCCTCCTACAAAAGGTCTTGAGCCCCAGCTTCTGGAGGAGGGCACTGACCGAAGAAAGAGTAGGACCTGACCCTCTCAGACGTTAGTGCTCTGGGGCCATGTGATGGTCAGGAGAACATTGCTTTGGGTTCAGTGGTCTCTCGGGCCTTCCTGGGTCATTGATGTTTACGCCACTTTCAGAGCTCAGCCACCTCCCCCCTTCATCTTTCCCCAACCTCACAGACCCCTAGCAAGCATAGGTGCCTATCCCCACCCCATTAAAACAGTGTGGCTTTCTTTAAAGAAAAAACACCTGCCGGGTTTTGGCAGGATGAGGTCTTTACAAGCAGAGTCCTTCTGGTCTTCAGATCTGACTTGGAATGGCTCCTCCTGCCATGGAGGTCATGAATTTAACAGTCTCAGTGTGTAGGAGAGTGGATTGGCTGTGCCATGAGGGACCTGACCGTTTAGGCCTCAGTTCCTGGTACTGGGTTCTAACCGGCAAGGCAGTACCTGGACCAAATGAATATGGTTTTGCCAAGAGGATTGGCAGTGGAACGAACATTGTTGCTGTGGAACAAACCGTGATGCTCCCAACCACTGCCCACCTTGCCCTAATCGTACTTGAACTAAATGTTCAGTCCAGTCCTGAATGGTGAATGAATTACAAGCCTCATGCTCACCCAGAGCTCCCGAGGACGAGTCCCAGTTTAATGCGTGGTTTCTGGTCCAAGACAGAAAGTTGTCCAGGACTGGTGAACTATAGAAAGTCATCCCCAGCCAGGCCCCGGCTTCCCTGGGCTGTGGGCTGGGGCATGGAGTGAAGTGGATGGCTGGAGGCAGGGAGTCAGCAGGGCATTCATTTTGTGGGGAAAAGTCACCCCCCCGCCCCCTTGATCCATGCAGACCTTGGGAAGTTGGGGTTCCCATCCTGACATCTCCCAAGACTGGGGGACACCATTCACTGGATCAGTAGCGGGGCAGCTGGAGACCCCAACTAGCTCCAGAGAGTTGGGGGCTGCGTTAGTAGTTTCCTTTTACGTTAGGGTTTTTTTTTGTTGTTGTTTGTTTTTCATTCTGACTTGGGGTTGTCGGCCTCTTTGTGGGTGCTCCTATATACTGGCCCTGTTCCTCTGGCACTGGACTGGCCCAAGACCATCTCATTCATTCAGTCATATTTATCGAGCGCTTACTGTGTGCAGAGCATTGTACTTAGTGCTTGGGAGAGTACATTACAACAATAAATCATCACATTCCCTGCCCACGACGAGCATACGGTCTGGGGGGGTGGGGAGGTCGGGGGAGATATGTAGAAGCAGTGTGGCCTAATGGAAAGAGCATGTCAACTCACATGGACCACCAGAGGACATTTAAATCGAGTGCCCACTGAAACGGTGTGGCCACTTTCACCATTTCAAGAGCCAAGTCCTCCGACTGTTTCCAGGGAGATTTCATCCCAAGCAGTTGAGGGCCCCTACCCTTTTATTCATTCGTTCATTCAATCGTATTTGTTGAGCAATTACTGTGTGCAGAACACTGTACTAGGCGCTTGGGAGAGTACAATGCAACAATAAACAGACACATTTCCTGCCCACAACAACCTTAAAGTCTAGGGGCTGTGGGAGACAGACATTAATATAAATCAATAAATGACAGCTATGTACATAAGTGGTGTGGGTTTGGGAGCAGGGATGAACAAAGAGAGCTAGTCAGGGCAATGCAGAAGTGAGTGAGAGAAACGGAAAGGGGGATGTAGTCTGGGAAGGCCTCTTGGAGGAGATGCGCCTTCATTAAGGCTTTGAAGGAGGGGAGAGTAATTGTCTGTCAGATTTGAGGAGGGAGGGTGTTCCAGGCCAGATGCAGGATGTGGGCCAGGGGTCTGTGATGAGCTAGATGATATGGAGGCATAGTGAGGTTAGCATTAGAGCAGCAACATATGCAGGCTGGGTTAGGGTTTCTGGGAAGGAGGTCCCACAGCCACCAAAAACACTGCCCTGTTTGGGAGAATAGAACAGAAGCAAGACACACGATCACTGCCCTCTAGGAGCTTACATCCTGATGGAGTGGACAGACAAAAATTGTTTACCAGGAAAGAGACCAAGAATATCATGGAAAGGAACACAAATGCATCAGGATGAAATAGCTGAATGAATAATTGCAAGGAATAAAAATGTGTCAATATATACAGATAAAAATATGCAGTATACAAGTGCTTGAATGAAATATTTTAAAGCTAAGGGTAGCATTGGGTTGATGAGACTGGGAGGGTGAGAATTAATCAAAGATTTCCAGGAGGAGATGGAAGCCTACCCTAGGCTCTCAAACCACTTAGCCCAGAAAATCTTCTGTTATAAATAATGATAACAGTGGCATTTGTTAAGTGCTTACTATGTGTCGAGCACTGTTCTAAATGCCGGGATAGATGCAAGTTGAGCAGGCCAGATGCAGTTTCTGTCCTACAGGGAGCTCACAATCTAAGTAGGAGGGAGAGCAGGTATTGGATCCCCATTTTAAAGAAGAGGAAACCGAGCCACAGATAAGCGACTTGCTCAATATTACACAGCAGGGAAGTGGCAGAGCCGAGATTAGAACCTAGGTCCTTTGACTCCCAGGCCTGTGCTCTTTCCACTAAGCTACACTGTTTCTCTAGTTTGTTCATCTGCTTCTTCGGTTTATCTAACCGAGACCTGCCTGTGGCAGCAGAGGCTTGTTTCTTCTTGATTAGAGAAGCAGCACGGGGCAGTGGATAGAGCACGGACCTGAGGTTCAGAAGGTCATGGGTTCTAATCCCGGCTCTGCTGCTTGTCTGCCTTGTGACCTTGAGCATGTCACTTCACTTCTCTGTGCCTCCGTTACCTCATCTATAAAAGGGGGATTGAGAGTGTGAGCCCAAAGTAGGACAGGGACTGTGCCCACCCCGATTTGCTAAAATCCACTCAGCTCTTAGTACAGTGCCTGGCACATAGTAAGCACTTAATAAATACCATCATTATTATTATTCCTGTTCAGTCTTGGTAGTGGTTAATCACCCTCTTAGGCTCAGATTCCAGCCTTCTGATTTGCAGGGAAAATTATCCTAATTCCTAGAAGCCTTAAGGATGAGTGAGGAAGTCAGGACACAGATAGAAGAATGATGTTTATCTCTCCCATGTCGATGAAAGGACTATTTGGTGGAATTTCATGAGCAAGGTGGGGTTTCCTACCCACTGCATGAGGATATTACCCCACTGTCCTGTGAGGGGACAAAATGAAGGGAAATTATTTTCCTTTCCCTGGTTCCTGAGATGTTGCCAGGCCTTCTGGGAACCTACAAGAGGGGCTCTGGCGTCAGTAATTACACCTGGGGTTACTTGGCATTTTTATTTTCCCAATTCCTTTCACATTAATTATTTCATGTCCTCCCGACCTTCCTGGCAATTCAGATGGGGAAACGGAATCTCAGAGAGGATATGTGATTTGGCCAAGGTCACACAGGAGGGCAATGACCGAGCTAGGCCTAGAATCTAGCGCTCCTGACTCCCAACCTACTGCTACTGGCCACTAAACTTCCTTGCTTCAGAGCTGAAACTAGCGGCGTGGCCTGGCGGAAAGATCACGAGCCTGGGAGTCAGAGGACAAGGGTTCTACTCTGGGCTCTGCCATTTGATTGCCGTGTGAACCTGGGAAGTCACATCTTTGTGCCTCAGTTCCCTCATCTATAAAACAGGGGATTCAATTCCCTACGTTCCAACTTAGACTGTGAGCCCCATGTGAGATAGGGACTGTGTCCAATCTGATTCCCTTATATTTACCCCAGGTCTAAAAACAGCACTTGGCACATAGTAAGTGCCTAACCAACACCATAATTTGGAGAAGCAGCGTGGCTCAGTGGAAAGAGCCCGGGCTTGGGAGTCAGAGGTCATGGGTTCTAATCCTGGCTCTGCCATTTGTCAGCTGTGTGACTGTGGGCAAGTCACTTAACTTCTCTGTGCCTCAGTAACCTCATCTGTAAAATGGGGATTAACTGGGAGCCTCACGTGGGACAATCTGATTACCCTGTATCTACCCCAGCGCTTAGAACAGTGCTCTGCACATAGTAAGTGCTAAACAAATGCCAACATTATTGTTATTATAATTAATATCCTGGGGATGGGCAATGTGTAAGACCTTGCCTTTTTTGGGCTGTTTTGGACCAAATGGCATCGTTTCATTTTTCTTCTCTGGGTCCCGGCTTTCTGGGATCCCTTGACCTGTGAAGGCAAGAAAATGCTTCCTCTTCTTGGCCTTTTTGGGGCTGGTCTATTCCATCGTCCACCCCCTGAGCAGATTAGACTAAAGCAGCCTCCACAGGGTTCAAGTGGATCTCAGCAGCTATTTTTGGGTCAATTGTTCCCGCCCCTGTACTGCATGAAAGTGATTTCGATCTTAGACCCTCTAGAGATGACGGGGAAAAATGTGGTGTGATCGCTTGAGAAATTGTTTTGTTTTCTGAATGGTCTCTTGGAGAAGGGCCAGGAAGGCCAGCTTCCAATCCCTCAATCTGACTCTCAAACTCCGAAAAAAAAAAAGAAAAGATTTTTTTTTTCCTATTTTAGCCTGAAACTAGAATTACAGATCATCTGGAGATTCTCTTTTCCTTTTAGAAAAAATGAAATAAATCAATAAAAATAATGGGACATTCTTCAGAGATTCAGGTTATTCTTCGGTGGTGATTCGAATGCAGGTCCCTTTGGAGGCCACTGCTAGGTCCTCATTCCAGTTGGCTTCCTGTTCACTTGAATAATAATGATAGTAGTAGTAATAATAATAGTGGTGGCATTTATTAGGCACTCCTTATGTGCCAGGCACTATACTAGCACCGGGATAGATACAAGCAAATTGGGTCAGACACAGTCCCTGTCCCACTTGGGGCTCCAAGACTTAATCCTTATTTTACAGATGAGGTAACTGAGACCCAGAGAGGTGAGGTGACTTGCCCAAGGCCACACAGCAGACAAGAGGTGGAGCTGAGATTAGAACCCAGGTTCTTCTGACTCCCAGGCCTGTATTCTATCCACTAGGCCAAGATGCTTCCCCATTGTCCCCTACCCAGTGCAGCCCATTCACATTCACCATGGCCTGGCCCCGCTGGAAGAAAGCCCCGAGAGCCCAGCAGGCTGTTTCCCCATTCTCCTGGAACATTCTGGTTGGAGCTGGCAGCTTCATGTCACTAGGGTTTGTGTGAAGCTGCGTGGACGGTGAATCTGATTTTCCATGTCTTGTCTCTGGTTTGGCGCAGTCTTCTGATGACTGCTGTCTCCAAATTTAGCAGACAAGGAACTCAAAAGCCACTGAGGTGAATGAATGATGGGGTGAGAGCGAAGCTGCAGAAAGCCATTGCTTCTTCCCAATTTGGGGTTAATTCTGACTGGTTTGTCTTAAGAACCTGCACCCCGTGTGTTCTGCCCCTGCCTGAATGGTTTGGAGGTCAGCTGGTAGCCATTAAGAGCATTCCTTAAAACGGATGTTCCTGAGTAGAACTATTACCACAGCAAAGAGGTCCCTTAGCCTAATGGTTAGAACACAAGCCTGGGAATCAGAAGGACCTGGGTTCTAATACCGGCTCCGCCACTTGTCCGCTGGGTGATCTTGGGCAAGTCACTGCACTTCTCTGTGCCTCTGTTACCTCATCTGTAAAATGGGATTAAGACTGTGAGATCTTTGAGAAGCAGCGTGGCTCAGTGGAAAGAGCCCGGGCTTTGGAGTCAGGGCTCATGAGTTTGAATCCCAGCACAGTCTGGTGACTGTGGGCAAGTCACTTCACTTCTCTGTGCCTCAGTTCCCTCATCTGTAAAATGGGGATGAAGACTGTGAGCCTCACGAGGGACAACCTGATTCCCCTGTGTCTCCCCCAGCGCTTAGAACAGTGCTTGGCACATAGGAAGCGCTTAACAAATACCAACATTATTATTATTATTATTATCTTTGTGGGATAGGAACTGTGATTAGCTTGTATCTACTCAGTGCTTAGTACAGTGCCTGGCATATAGTAAGTGCTTAACAAATACCAGGGAAAAAAAATCTTACCAGGGGCTTTTGCTCCACTGTCAATTCCTAGGTCCAGTCTGTGGCTTCCATGGCACTTTATGGTGGCTGTGAAGTTCCTGGTTAGGGACAATTCCCGCACTCCACAGAGCCGCCCTCCACAGATATGTCTATATCTGTAATTTATTTATTTATATTAATATCTGTCTCCCTCTCTAGACTGTAAGCTCATTGTGGACAGGGAATGTGTCTTTTTATTATTGTATTGTATTTTCCCAAGTGCTTAATACAGTGCTTTCCGCACAGTAAATGTTCAATGAATACGATTGAATGAATGAATGCTCTGCACACAGTAAGTGCTCAATAAATGCTATTGACTGACTGACTGAATGACCGACTGACCGGTCTTACAGAAAGGAGGTCAGAGCTCTGGCCTGAACGTGGACCACAGTTCTAGTTGACTGAGCTCATGGTGTCTTTGTGGGGTTCAGAGCAGAGGCCTCTGCCTGTTCGTGGTTGAAAACCTTTTGCTTGCTTAGGTGGTTTTGAAGGAGGGATGGAGGAGACCCCTGAATCGGACCTACTCGGCTGTAAGAATTGTGGGGGTGTGGGATGGCAATGGGGGTGACTTTTCTTAGAGACCCTTCAGCACAGGGAAGACTTCCCTGGCCAGGGCTGGCTTAGGATCAGGGCTGCCTGAAGGCAAGGGGGAAGGAAGAGAAGTGAGTCAGAGTTGCCTTTCCCCCCAGAGATTCTGTTGTTCTACAGTTCCCTGCTGGTGAAATGGGGTCCTGGTCTGCGCCCCCACCTTCCCCCAACCCCCACACCGCATATGGCCTGGTGGAAAAGGGCACATCTGTGCTAAGTGCCAGATTGAGAAGCCTGAAGCCACCCCCACCCGACGTGACTGCAGCCACCCACGTTGCCAGATTTCCAGTCTGCCAGCTCTGGGTTGGAACTGTGTCCTCAAGTAATTCCCAGCTCCTTCTAGCCCTCAACTAGGCTCAGGAGTATTTTCTGAGAGTTAGAAGTGGAGGGAAGTAGAAAGGGACTGGCCACCTCCAGGTTAGAAGGGGAAGGATGAGCCAACATGGCTAGCTTAGTTTCAGCAGGGGAGCCCAGGAGAACCAGGACTGTCTAGGACATTGATTCATTCGATAGTATTTATTGAGCGCTTACTAGGTACAGAGCACTGTACTAAGCACTTGGAATGTACAATTTGGCAACAGATAGAGACAATCCCTGCCCAGTGATGGGCTCACAGTCTAAACGATTTGACATGAGATCAAGCAGGCTAGATCCAGTAATAATCTAGCAAATCATAGTATCTGTTTAGTGCTTTCTAGGTGTTAGGCATTGTACTAAGTGCTGGAGAAGATGCTGGATAATCAGGTCCTTCATGGGGCTCAGAGTCTAAGTAGGAGAAATAACAGTTATTGAATCTCCATTTTGCAGATGAGGGAACTGACGCCCAGAGAAGTGAAGTGACTTGCCCAGGGTCACATAGACAAGTGGTGGAGCTGGGATTAGAACCAAGGTCCTCTGATTCCCAAGCCTGGGCTCTTTCCACTAGACCTCACTGCTTCTCTATTTTGGAAAGAGAACCTGGACTGCAGGAAGTTAGGCAGAATCAAAAGTGCATGGTCAGAACTGAAAATCAGGTCTTGGGATGTGTGGTGATAGCTTTTAGATACCTGCAGATTCCAGGTCAGGAGCCATAGGATGAGGAAGAGAAAAGAAAAAATTATGGTATTTGTTAAGTGCTTACTATGTGCCAAGCACTGGGTTAGATACATGGTAAGCAGGTTGCCCCACGAGGGGCGCACAATCTTAATTCCCATTTTACAGATGAGGTACCTGAGGCAGAGAGAAGCTAAGTGACTTGCCCAAAATCACACAGCTGACAAATGGCGGAGACTGGATTAGAACCCATGACTTCTAACTACCAAGCCCGGTCTCTTTCCACTAAGCCACACTGCTTCTCACAGAACCGTTGGATACAAGAACAGACAGTGGCCACAGAGTAAATTCTGGGCAGGGATTTTGTCCCATCCATTTACTGCATCTTCCCTGGGAGGGTGTTTGGAAGGAAGATGTCAGCAGTATACCAGCGTGCCAATCTTGTGGTTAAACCCTGAGTTGGCTGATAATAATAATAAGGGCTTACCATGGGCCAAGCACTGTACTAAGTGCTGAGGTAGGAACAAGACAATCAGGTCAGACACAGTCCCTGTCCCTCAGGGGGCTTATGGTCTAAGTAGGAGGGAGAAGAGGTATTGAATTCCCATTTTACAGATGAGAAAACTGAAGCCCAGAGAAGTTCAGTGACCTGTCCAAGGTCACACAGCAAGCAAATGGCAGAGCCGGGATTGGAACTCATGACTCCTGACTCCCAGGCCTGGGCTCTTTTCGTTAGGCCATGCTGCTTTTCTGACTGGATCCTGCATCTGAAGGACAGGATTTTTGTGGGGATTGGCCTTTGGTTCCTTCACTGCCTGCCTTGTATGAACAAGTAGGTCTGGGGTGAAAATAATTTTTTTGGAGGAATGCCTACCCCATGGGTTTGGGGACCTTAGAGGCATGTGCTCTCTTGATAGCCTCCAAATGCCCAATCTTAGTTGAAAAACAAGTCACTCTCTCACTCATCTCGGGCAAGTGTAACACAGCAAGCTTATGTGAAATCACTGAGCTAAATACAAGCTCATTAGATCAGACACAGTTTCTGTCCCAAGCAGGAGGGACAGCGGTTTCATCCTCATTTTACAGTTGAGGAAACTGAGTCCCAGAGTGGTTAAGTGACCTGCCTAAGGTCCAGAACTGAAATTAGGACCTGGTCCCCACTGTCAAACTCTTTCCACTAAGCCATAGGAGAGGAAGGCAGATGGAGAAGATGTTTTGGTGGGCTGGACTTTTGAAATCTTGTGGGCAGGGAATATATCATGCCTTTATTTTGAACTTCCCAAGTACTTAGTAGATTGCATCATGCCCAGTGGGTGCTCAGTAAATGCTGCTATTCAATAATAATAATAGTAATAATAATATGGTACTTATTAAATGCTTACTATGTGCCAAGCACTGTTCTAAGTTCTGGAGTAGATACAAGTTGATTAGGTTGGACACAGACCCTGTCCCATGTGGGGCTCACACTCTTAATCCCCATTTTACAGATGAGAGAAATGAGGCATAGAGAATTTAAGTGATTTACTCAAGGTCACCCAGCAGACATGTGGTAGAACGGGGATTAAAGCCCATGTCCTTCTGCCTCCCAGGCCTGTGCTCAATCCACTAAACCACGCTATTTCTCAGCCTGACCCAAAGAGGGAACCGAGAAAGGGCTACTAGAGGAAGACATGATCCCCACAAAGCAGCCCCAGCTGGTGGCTGAAAGTATGGGATGGGTGGGAATCACTTGGTGGAAATGATAATAACAATAAAAATAATTATGGTATCTGTTAAGCACTTACCAGGCACTGTACTAAGCACTGTACAAGCAAATTAGTCTGAACACAGTCCCTGTCCCAGGTGGGACTCAGTCTCAATCCCCATTTTACAAATGAAGTAACTGAGGCCCAGAGAAGTGAAGCGACTTGCCCAAGGTCACACAGCAGACAAGTGGCAGAGCCGGGATTAGAACCTCTGACTCCCAGGCCCGTGCTCTAGCCACTACGCCATACAGGAAAGTCAGCCAGCCAGTAGGATGGGTGTCAGTCGACAGGCCCCCTCTGGACAGCCAGGCCCCCTCAGACCCATCCCTGGAGTTAATAATAATAATGTTGGTATTTGTTAAGCGCTTACTTTATGCAGAGCACTGTTTTAAGCGCTGGGGTAGATACAGGGTAATCAGTTTGTCCCACGTGAGGCTCCCAGTTAATCCCCATTTTACAGATGAGGTAACTGAGGCACAGAGAAGTTAAGTGACTTGCCCACAGTCACACAGCTGACAAGTGGCAGAGCAGAGATTCGAACCCATGACCTCTGACTCCCAAGCCCGGGGTCTTTCCACTGAGCCACGGAGTTCTGCTGATGCCAGCAGATGGGATCAGGTCCGCTGGTATCGGGGAGGAAGACAGATCTGCTTCACTTTCATTCATTTGATAGGATTTATTGAGCTCTTATTGTGTGCAAAGCACTGTACTAAGCGCTTGGGAGAGTACAGAATAACAAGAAACAGACACATTCCTGCCTACAGTGAGCTCCCAGTTTGGAGGTGGTGACAGACATTAATATAATACATAGATAAATAAATTACAGCTATAAACAGATATATACATATCTTCACCCTTTTCCCTCTGCCCCCATCCTGCTTCCCTGGGGAAGGTCCTCCTCCCCTCCGCTCAGCTGGAAGCAATGTTCCCAACCAGCCGGCACTGGCGAACTTAAATAGCCAGAATAAAAGCGAGGGATGAAAATGGGTGGCAGAGGTGGGAGGAGGCTCATCAAAGGAGTTGGAAAATGGGCAGTGTTTTCTCTCTCTCCAGCTGACATCCTCTCCATGGCCTGTTTTCTTCTTCCTGCCCACACATACACACATTCACTCATTCACACCTCGTTCAAAATGCGAGTATATGCATGCATCTTCTACACACATGCGCATACTCCTCCCCTGCCTCTGCCCCCTCCCCACACCTTCCTTTAAAAAAGCTCCAGCATGGCAGGTTCAGTGAGTGCCAAACTGGTTGTCTTGGGGGCTGCAGAATTATTTGGGGGAGATTATTTGTGTCCCTTGCATCTTTTCCTGTAAGCTTTCAGCACCCCCAAATTACACAGGGCAGCTCCACTGTGACCCTGGACTGGCAGGCCTGAGTCACCCTGGCTCAGCCTTGTGGATGCTAATCAAGCGTAACATATCATCAGTGATACGGATGGCATTTCTTTGAGCACTTACTGTGTAGTAAGTGCTTGGGGGAGTACAATATAACAGAGTTAGGAGACGTTCCCTGCCCACAATGAGCTTTCAGTCTAGAAGACTATAATAAAATAATAATAATAATAACCATAATAGTATTTGTTAAGTGCTTACTATGTGCCCGGCACTGTACTGTCCCACACATGGCTCGCAGCCTAACTAGGAGGGTGAACAGGTATAAGCTTAGGCTTATACAGAGTTTTGCACTATATTATAATTTCTTCCAGGTAAAAATTTACCCAAAATTAACAGTCAAGAGAAGTGAAAGTCTTAGGTGGCCTAGGGTTCCTAGGAGTTTACATGCTTATTAGTATTATTATTACTATGGTACTTGTTAAGCACTTACTATGTGCTTACTTTTCTAAGCACTGGGGTAGATACAAGTTCATCAGTATGGACACAGTCCCTGTCCCACAAGGGGCTCACAGTCAATCCCATTTTGCAGAGGAAGTAATTGAGGACCAGAGAAGTGAAGTGATTCGCCCAAGGTCACAGCAGTTATGTGGCAGAGCCGGGTTTAGAACCCAGGTCCTCTGACTCCCAGGCCTGTGCTCAATCCACTAAGCCACACTACTTCACAGACAAGGGGCAGAAGATAGTCTCTACGTGTTCCTTTTCCCACCAACGCAGTCTCACACTTTCACTCAAAGTGTCCTATCCCTTTCATCCAGAGAAAACGCACATTTAAAATCAGCTTTGGCCGCATCCAGTTTATTTTCAAGTGTGCTGAGAAGCAGTGTTGCCTCATGGAAGGGTATGAGTCTGGGAATCAGAAGACCTGGATTCTAATCCCAGCTCTACTACAGGCTCGGTTGTGTGGCCTGGCCCCATCACTTACCTCTGTGAGAGTTCGCCGACCTCTCTCCCACCTCCTACCTCTGGCCTGAAATGCCCTCCCTCCTCATATTAGACAGATAATTGCTCTCCCTGACTTCAAAACCTTACTGAAGGAACAGCTCCTCCAAGAAGCCTTCCCTGACTAAGCCTTCCTCTCCTTTTCTCCCACTTCCTTCTATGCCACTCTTACTTGCTCCTTCGATCATTCTCCCTCCCACCCCCAAAACACACATGTATATATCTGTATCTATCTGTAATTTATGTATTTATTTAGCTATGTATTTATTTATAATAATGTCTGCCTCCCCCTGTAGAGTGTGAGCTCATTGTGGGCAGGAATATGTCTGTTTATTGTTTTCGTTTTCTTTCCCAAGCGCTTAGTGAGTGCTCACTAAATACAATTGAATGAATGAATGAGTGAATGAACTCACCTTCTCAGTGCCTCAGTTCCCTCATCTGTAAAATTGGATGTAAATACCTATTGCCCCTCTCCTTTAGACTGTGAGCCCCTTTTAAGACAGACTGTCTCCTTTTTGATTGTATTGTATCTACCCCAGTGCTTAATACAGCACTTAGTACAGTGCTTACATTTCAGTTACCTCATCTGTAAAATGGGTATCAAGATTATGAACCCTATGTGGGACACGGATTGTGTCCAACCTAATTACCTTGTATCTACCCCAGTGCTTAGAACAGTGCTTGGCACATAGTAAGTGCTTAAAAAATACAATTATTAATATTATAGAAAGAGCATATCAAATGCCACAATTATAATTACTGCTATGATTATTATGCTCAATCATCTCACTGTCATATAGGTTACGGGCAATCATGGCTCCTGTTCCAAAGTCAAGTTCTGATTTCCCACCCTCCACCTGTCCACTTAGCCCTGGTGCCTTCCTGGGATCATGGGTCTGTCTGTTCCCATCTTTGAGGTCCTCCCAACTTTCTTTCCCTTAGCCGCGACCATTCCCAACTAGGGAGACTGGGGTGGCGGGGGGTGGTGGGAACCATCCTTTTGTCAAGGAAGAGGAAGACACATCCTGCTCCGTCTGGGATGAGGAAGGTGCCACAATGTTTGCAGGCTATAGGATGGAAGAGATGAGCTCTCAATACAATAGAATAACAGACATGTGCCTATCCACAATGAGCTTACAGTCCAGAAGGGGAGACAGACATTAATCTTAATAATAAATTGTGCTAAGCTGGTCTTTCCTTGGGGATCCTGGGAGCAGGAAGAGGGTAACTGGCCAGTTGTTCCCCTTCGGGGTGACTTTAGGAGGCAGCTCCTGGGTTTGCCTGGACTTTCCTGGGTTGTCTAGACTGTAAACTCAGTGTGGGCAGGGAACGTGTCTACCAACTCTGTTGTATTGTACTCTCCCAATTCTTAGTATAGTGCTCTGCACACAGTAAGCACTCAATACATACAACTGATAGATTGATTGACTTAGGTAAGTGCTCAAAGCCTCCACTACTGGCCTAGGCTGCCCTCATTGCTTAAAGCTATTTGGTTTTTATTATTTGTTGTATTTTAGGCACTGTTTCTCCCTGTTATTTTTTAGTGCCAGGCACTGTTCTAAGCACTGGGGTAGATAGAAGCTAGTCAGATTGGACACAGTCCATGTCCCACATGGGGCACTCAGTCTTAATCCCCATTTTACAGCTAAGGTAACTGAGGCCCAGAGAAGGGAAGTGACTTGCCCAAGGTCACGCAGCACCGGAAGGAGGATTCTGTTCCTACTGTTCTAGTCTGCATCGGGCCCACCCACCTACCTCAAGGCCCCTCCCCTTTAGCTTCATTCAATCATTCATTCATTATTGAGCGCTTACTGTGTGCAGAGCACTGTACTAAGCGCTTGGAAAGTACAGTTCAGCAACAAATAGAGCCAATCCCCAAGCTCCCCCAACACAGGGCCCTCTCATGGCGGCTGCAATGACTGGCCTATCCCTGCTGAGGCCAGGGGGGCTTAGATCAGCCCCCCTGATGCGGGGGAAGAGGGCTGACAGTAGTAGCCACAGGCAAGCAGCTTCTCCACAGAACACTCCCTGGAGAGAGATTCCCCCAGAAGCCAAACACTCGGAGGATAGAAAGGGGAGGCTATCGACATTCAGGTTCTCCTCGGCTCGCTGCCCGACTTCCGTGAGTTTGGTCCTGCTTTCTTTTAGGCCCCTGCTAGTTTAGCCAGGGCTTGATTTCTGATTGAAGGAAACTGGGGCTGTGCAGAGGGGAAGGTGGTTTATCAAGCTCCTCTGCTTTTCCTGCCCTTCAAGCAACCGCACAACATTCTGCAGCGGCGCCTCATGGAGACCAACCTGTCGAAGCTCCGGAACCGGGCCCCTTGGGCCCCGAAGAGCGAAGCGGCCAACAAGGCGTCCAGGGGCCACCAGGGGAAGCCTGAGGGGCTGAAGAAGGTGGAGGAAGAGGACATGATTCTGGTGTCCTGCCAGGTAATGTCCCAGCGGCTCTGCCGGTCGGTGTCTTGGGGACAAAGACAGTGGATTCTGTGCAGACCCTCTCTGCAGGTTCGGGGATCCTCAAGCAGGGAACGGGGCTCCCGTCGACCTGATTCTTGCCCAGGTATTCTCCCTCCGGCTCCCTCAGCAATGGGCAAAAAGTCCAGGGCGTGTCGGAGTCATGTCTCTTTAGAAGTCAGGGTCCAGAGAGCGTGCTCTCTCCCTCGCTAATAATAATAATTGTGGTACTTGTTAAGTTCTTACTAGGTCCCAAGCATTAAGCGGTGGGGGAGAAATAGTATGATCCAATGATACAGATGATTGCCCTCCTGCTACCTTCCGTCTCTCTTCCTCTCTCGGCTTTGCTTGCTACTCTTTCTGTCAAATAGCCTGTTTTCTCTCATAGTGCTTTGGGAAGGATTTGAAAGCTGTGGTGGACACCGGCTGTCAGTATAACCTCATCTCCTCTGCCTGTTTAGACAGATTAGGGTAAGTAGCCCGAGTCAGGGATTAATGTGTCATATAAGTGGGGGCTTCAGCTCACTTCTGGGCCGTATCTCTGTATGGAAACCCTATCCTGGGGGATGGTGGGGTGCCTCGGGGTGTAGGAGAGGGGAGTCAAAACTTAAGGCTTTGCCAGTCTGGAAGGAGTAGAGAAGTCTAGTCAGTGCCCTGTCTGGGAAACTACTGAATTCCAGCCAATGGGGTTCCTACTCCTGAGGGGGCCTCTAGACCACGAGCTCATTATGGGCAGGGAATAGGTCTACTTATTGTACTCTCCCAAGCACTTAATACAGTGAGCCCCACGTGGGACAAACTGATGATGATGAAGGTATTTGTTAAGCACTTACTATGTGCAGAGCACTGTTCTAAGCGCTGGGGGGATATAAGGTGATCAGGGTGTCCCAAGTGGGGCTCACAGTCTTCATCTCCATTTTACAGGTGAGGGAACTCAAGCATAGAGAAGTGAAGTGACTTGCCCAAAGTCACACAGCTGACAAGTGCTGGAGCCAGGATTAGAACCCATGACCTCTGACTCCCAAGCCTGTGCTCTTTCCACTGAGCCATGCTGCTTCTACCTTGTATCTACCCTAGTGCTTAGAACAGTGCTAGGCATGGAGTAAGTACTTAACAAATGCCATAATCATTATTATTATTATTATTATTATTACAGTGCTCTGCACACAGTAAGTGAGAAGCAGCGTGGCTTAGTGGAAAGATCCCAGGCTTAGGAAGTCAGAGGTAGTGGGTTCTAATCCCAGCTTTGCCACTTACCAGCTGTGACTTTGGGCAAGTCACTTAACTTCTCTGTGCCTTAGTTACCTCCTCTGCAAAATGGGGATTAAGACTGTGAGCACTACATGGGACAACCTGATTACCTTGTATCTACCCCAGCACTTAGAACAGTGCTTGGCACATAGTAAGTGCTTAACAAATACCATTATTATTATTGTTAGTAGTAATAAGTGCTCAGTAAATATGAATGAATGCAGTGTTCTGCACACAGTAAGCACTCAATAAATAGGATTGACTGATTGAATGAGTGTGGAATTTTGGGCCCTAACAGGTGTGGGTGACTTGGGAAAGACCAACAGCAAAAACTAAAGGAGCTTCCTCATAATTGGTAAATTGGTTGAGTTTGGGTGGATTAATGCAGCCTGGGAGATAAATAATTAACCAGTCAACAGAATGTTTAACTATTTCCCCTCCCGAAATGGAGCATAGCCTGTGCTATTTGGAACTCCAAGGAAATGTAATTAGGATTCTTTCCTTAAGATGCTCCTAGGTTGCCCTTCTTCTCTGGGTCCCAGTTCAGGGGGATCTGGTAAAAATAGGCCCCTTTCTGGCTTGTTTTTTTTTTTTTTTCAAATGATATTTATTAAGCACTTACTATGTGCCAGGCACTGTATTAAGCACAGGGATAGATAGAAACTAATCAGGTTGGACCCAATCCATGTTCCATACGGTGCTCACAGTCTTAATCCCCATTTTTCAGATGAGGTAACTGAAGCACAGAGAAGCGAAGGGACTTGTCCAAGAACACACAGGGGGAAAGTGGCACAGCCGGGATTAGAACCCAGGTCCTTCTCACTCCCAAGCCCATGCTCTAGCCACTAGACAATGCTCTTTCCCTTTGGACTGTTTTTTCTCTATTAGAAGCTGTAGCCTATGTCATGGGGGCTGAGGCTTTCTGAGGCATATGGCATATTGGGAAGCAAAAAAATCTATGAACATAATTAGGCCGTAGATTGCAATGTCTCCAAGGAACCATTCCACCCCACAGTAATTAATAACCGCTTCTAAAACTCTGTAATTACTTTTCTGTTAGCTGGGCTCTAATGGCAGAGAAAGTGCAGCGCTCACTAGAAACTGCTGGGTAAATCACAAGTGTTGACACTAAAATGTCTATAATTATGTATTTACACATCAGCTCATAATAGCCGCAATGGTATCTATTTCCATCAGCTTACATAACTGACTTCAAGCTTTGTATTCATGGTTTTCAAGCCTCCTCCCCTTCCTCCCTCTAGCCTCCCCCGCCTCATGCAGTTACTCAGAAATCTATCTCTGTGATATTCACTGTCGCAATCACAGCATCAAAAAGGAGTGATTAAATGCCCCTCTCCACTTATCGTCCTGAGCCGGTCTCTAGACAGAGAGTCAGACAGGCACGGTCTGCATCTCCTAATAATAGAGAAGCAGCATGGGCTAGTGGATAGAGTATGGGCCTGGGAGTCAGGAGGACTTGGGTTCTAATTCTGGCTCTGCCACTTGTCTGCTGTGTGACCTTGGGCAAATTACCTCATTTCTCTTTGCCTCAGTTACCTCATCAATAAAATGGAAGTGAAGACTGTGAGCCCCATGTGAGATGTAGATTGGGTCCAACCTGATTAACTTGTACCTATCCTAGTAGTTAGTACAATACCCGGCACATAGTAAGTGCTTGACAAATAGCATTAAAAAAGAGGCAAAATGCCCATTTCTTGACCTAAAGGAGCTTCAAGTCTTTGCTCAAGCTATTTGGAATTGGAGTATTCAGTGAGGTGGTGAGTGCCCATGGAATCAGAGTGAGAGAGCAACCCCTGATGGAGAAACAGCATGGCCTAGCGGTTATGGCACCGGCCCGGAAGTCAGAAGGACCTGGGTTCTAATTCCAGCTCCTCCACTTGTCTGCTGTGTCACAACTTCTCTCCCTCAGTTACCTCATCTGTAAAATGGGGATTAAGACTGTGAGCCCCATGAGGGACATGGATTGTGTCCAACAAGATTAGCTTATATCTACCCCAGTGCTTAGTATAGTGTGTGGCACATAGTGAGGGCTTCACAAACACCATTAAAAAAAAATTAGCCATTAGGAGGGCCCAGTGGGGAAAGCTGAGCATCTTAGCCATTGCACGTTTAATTTGAACTGGTGATGGGTGAGGGGACTTGGCACGGATGTTGACTTGGCATCAGTCAATCTGTCAGCAGAGTTTTTCCCGCGGGAAAGTACCACTTCAGAGCCCTTACTATGTGCAGAGCACTGTACTAGATTGTGCTAGAGTCAGATTGGGAGTCAGAGGACGTGGGTTCTGATCCCGGTTTCACCACTTGTCTGCTGTGTGACCTTGGGCAAGCCACTTGACTTATCTGTGCCTCAGTGACCTCATCTGTAAAATGGAGCTTAAGACTGTGAGCCCCACGTGGGACAGCCTGATTAGCTTGTATGTACCCCAGTGCTTAGAACGGTGCTTGGCACGTAGAAAGCACTTACAAATACCATAATTATTATTATTACTAGACAGTGCTCTCTAGACTGCAAGCTCATCATGGGTAGTTAACATGTCTCCCAACTCTTTTATATAGTACTCTCCCAAGTGCTTAGTACAGTGGTCAGCACACATTAAGGGCTCAATAAATACAGGTGATTGATTGTACTAAGCGCTGGGGAGAGTACAGTGCAACGGAGTTAGCGGACACGTTCCCTGCCCGTGATGAGCTAGATGGTTGGGAGCAGGGCTGGGGAATAGGTAGAGCTGAGAGACAGAGACCGACAAACAGATGGACCGCCCACAGAAACCCGTCCAGCTAAACACAGTAAAGACAAGATGGAGTTGAAGAGGTTGTTGACTGATCGAAGAGTAGATGGACTCCCTGGTCCGATGATTTGCTGTCGCGTCACTCTCTTCTTCTGATCGACTCTGATGTCTATACGGCCTGGTCTGCAGTGGCATTTTCAGCTACAATCTCACTTGGGGAATGTGAGCACTATCAGCAGTAGTAGTTGGAATAGTATTTATGAAGTATTTACTCTGTGCAACACGCTGTACTAAGCTCTGGGAAGGGATATACAGTTGGGAATTAGCCAAGGTCCCTTGTGGGGCTCACGGTCTAAAATATTTCCTCATAAAGGGCAACGATATGCCTGGCCCAGTTGAGTTCACGCAGAGACCACAACTCTTCTCATTTTCAAAGCCTTCTGGCAACCCCGATTGATTCTCTTCTCTTTGAGTCCTTCAGAGTGATTGGACAGGGTGGACCTCGACTGATAATAATGATAATAAAAATGCTAATAACAATAATGATAATTGTGGTGTTTATTAGGCACTTACTATTTGCCAAGCCCTGTATTCAACACTGGGATAGATACAAGATAAAGCAATCAATTATACGTATTGAGCACTTACTTTGTGCAGGGCACTGTACCAAGTGTTTGGCAGAGTACAATATAACAGAGTTGGTAGACATATTCCCTGCCCTCAATGTCTAGAAGGGGAGACAGACATTAATATAAATAAAATTATAGGAATGTGTTGTGGGGCTGTGAGCGGGTTGCGAAGGGAGTGCGAGAAGAGGAAAGGAGGGCTTAGTGGGGGAAGGCCTCTTGGAGAAGATATGTCTTCAATAAGGCTTTGAAGGTGGGGAGTGTGATTGTCAGATACAAGGAGGGAGGGCATTCCGGGCTAGAGGCAGGACGTGGGCAAGAAGTTGGCGTGGAGATAGTCAAGATCGAGATATAATAAGCATTCAATAAATATGATTGACTGAATGTCTGATTAGAAAAACAATGAATGAGGTAATCAAATCAGACAGGCTCTCTGGGTTTGGGCTTTCCTTCTCTGCTGCAGGCTGAAGGAGCATGTCAAGTCCTATAAGCACGATGGGGAGAAGGCCTCCCTGCCCCGGCATCTCAGAGTTACTGGCCAAATCGAGCATCTGGCCCTCACCCTGGGCTCGCTCCGCCTCGACTGCTCGGCCGCTGTCGTTGGTGAGTGGAAAGGTCAGAGCCCTGGGACCAGCCGGTCCCCCGGAGGCCTCTTTCAGTCCATCGTTCATTCAGTCTGATTTATTGAGAGTTTACTATGCGCAGGGCACTCTACGAAGCACTTGGGAGAGTACAAAATAATAGACAGATGCCCTGCCCACAACGAGCTTATGGTCTAGAGTGGGAGACAGACATTATTATAAATAAAGTACAGATATGTACATAAATGCTATGGGGCTTGGAGGGGGGATGAATAAAGGGAGCAAGTCACAGCAACACATAAGGGAGTGGGAGAAGAGGAAAGAGGGACTTAGGGAAGGCCTCGTGGAAGAGATGGGCCTTCACTAAGGCTTTGAAGAAGGGGAGAGTAATTGTCTGTCAGATTTGGGGAGGAAGGGCATTCCAGGCTAGAGGCAGGATGTGAGAAAGACAAGATCGAGGTACAGTGAGAAGGTTAGCGTTAGAAGAGTGAAGTGTGTGGGCTGGGCTGTAGAAAGAGAGAAAGGAGGTGAGGTAAGAGGGAGCAAGGTGATTGAGGGCTTTGAAGCCAATGGTGAGAGTTTCTGTTGCCCTGCTGACTGCGGGCCAGCCAGGGACCAAGGGGACTGACTAATCACTTCCTCTGTCAAGGCAGCCGTTCCCCTGTCACTATGTGCCAGGCACTTAGGTACTAAGTGCTGGGGTAAATAGAAGATAATCCGGGGCTGACAGGCTAAGGGGGAAGGACAACAGGCGTTTAATCTCCCTTTTCACATACAAGATAAAACTGAGGCACGGAGAAGTTAAGCAGTTTGCCCAAGTTCACCCAGCAGGCAAGTGGAAGAGCTGAAAAGGCCAGGGGGGCCCCCTTCCTCAGAAGATATGAGGAATCCTCAGGGGATCATATGTGCCGGTCAGCCCTTGGGGAAGCGTTCAAACATGCATTATAATGCTCTTCTATCCTTTTTCTCTCCAGACGATAACGAGAAAACCCTGTCTCTGGGATTACAGACACTACGATCCCTGAAGGTAGGAGCAGCTCTGCCCTCCTCGGTCCCCAATGCTTCCGGGGGAGGATCGTGCGTCCTGTCCCGGGGCGACCCCCGGACCCGACAGTTGTGTGGTCCTGTTTCTTTTCTCAGTGCGTCATAAATCTGGAGAAGCGGCACCTCGTCGTGGGGAAGACAGACCGAGAGGAAATCCCATTTGTGGAGAGCAAGGTCCCCTCGAATGAAGACAAGTAAGTACCACAGTGTCCTTGCCCACTGTGGTCAGAGGAGCCCCTGCAGCCATCCCACCTCAGCGTCAAGCTCAGAGTAAGGTACCCGCCAGACTTCCTGCTCCCGGGAGGGCCGAGGATGGTGGGCCAATCAGGTGAAGGCATCTTCTCAGCCTGACAGTCCTCCCCAGCCCCCATAGTGACGATTCAGTCAATCAACCCGTCAATCGTACTTATTAACCGCTTACTGTGTGCAGAGCACTCTTGGGAGCAGTCAGTATAACAGTTGGTAGACACATTCCCTGCCCACAGTGACTTTACAGTCTAGGGGGGAAGAAGACATTAAAATAAATACATTATGGATATGTACATAAGTGCCGTGAGGTTGAATGAAGGGTGCAAATCCAAGTTCAAGGGCGATGCGGAAGGGAGTGGGAGAAAAGGAAATGAGGAAATGAGTCGGGCAAGTTCTTTTGGAGGGGATGTGCCTTCAGTAAGGTTTTGAAGATGGGGAAAGTCACTGGCTGTTGGATAAAGAGGGAGAGCATTCCAGGCCAGAGGCAGGACGTGGGCGAGAAGTCGGAGGTGAGCTAGACGAGATCGAGGTACAGTCAGTAGGTAGGCATCAGAGGAGTGAGGTGTGCGGCCTAAATTGCAGTAGGAAATCATTCAGTTTTTGGTGGCCCTATAAGGGGCTTGGGCCCATTGTGTCTTCCTCTGTACCCAGGGCCCGCATTGCCCAAGGTAGGAGAGTGAACCGTTGCCATGGGACCCAAAACAGGAGAGGATGGTTTGCCGTTGAAACGGGATTCAAACTTGACACTAATTACCCATATTTTCTTCTCATTTCAGCACTTCTGAGGCGTAACGACAAAGTGCGACACACACACAAACACAACACACATATCTACACACACACAATTTCTCTCTCTCTCTCTCTAAAACACCCACACCAGCCTGGCAGCTCAGAAAAACCACTGAGCTCAGTCCAGATGCAGCAGCGAGCGTCAGCCGTGTGCCATATTGATGACGTCTTTCCGTGTGAGCCCGCAGTCAGTAACTAGCTTCGTGGAGCTGGAGCACTGCATTAGAGATCTCGTATCGTCTCACCTCTGGTTTTGATATTTAATCGCGTGCTTGATTTCCGAATTGCTCACACCGCCCTGTTTTGGCTCTTTTGAGGATCTCCTGCGTAAAGAAACAGGGCGGCGCTCTTGAATAGCTGTTTTCTCTAGGCCGAGTTTTATTTAGCTGTGAGTGGAGGCTCCCGGGATTAGAGTTCTTACACTAGGTGTGGTGTGCTTAATTTTCCGGTGGCTAAGAATTAAAAAGCGGTTGATCGATCTCATCCCATAAAAAGAACCCAAAATAGAGTAACACCTTCCCCTCCTTCTGCGAAGGATCGTGCTTGGGGAGAGAAAGCATCTCTGAGATAGAAAGGGAAAGAGGGAGAACAGGCTTGCTGTTTTCAGAGGACTACGAGGTTAGTAGTAGGAATGGTCACATATTGGGTACCCCCTGAGTATAATGGTCTGTAATAAGTGCTTAACAAATACTATAAAAACGTGGGAGCACCAATAAATCAGTCATATTTACTGAATGCTTACTGTGTGCAGAGCACTGTACTAAGCGCTTGGGAGAGAACAATATAAGAGAGTTGGCAGACATGGTCCCCACCCACAAGGAGCACCAGAACTCTTGGTGTCTCTCTCATTGACGTGCCTAACCGTCCCCTCTCTAGCACCCAGTTATAATAAGAAGAATGATAATTATGGTAGTTCTTAAGCACTTACCATGTGCCAAACACTGTTTGAAGCACTGTGGTTGATACAAGGTAATCAGGTCCAACAGTCCCTGTCCCACATGATGATGTTGGTATATGTTAAGCACTTACTATGTGCCAAGCACTGTTCTAAGCACTGGGGGGTTACAAGGTATTCTAGTTGTCCCACATGGGACTTACAGTCTCAATCCCCATATTACAGATGAGGTAACTGAGGCACAGAGAAGGGAAGTGACTTCCCCAAGGTCACACAACAGACAGTGGCCGAGGTGGGATTAGAACCCAGGTCCTTCTGACTCCCGGGTCCGTGCTGTATCCACTAGACCACACTGCTTCTCAGCTCTTGCTTATCGGATCCAATCAGCTCACATAAACTGTGAGCCCCACGAGCGACAGGGACTGGGTCCAACCTGATTATCTGGTATTTACCCCAGCGTGTAGTGCTTGGCACACTGAAGAACTTAACAAATAGCACTATTGTTATCTACCCAGCCTAGAAACCCCACCCCTTGCTCAGCCCAGACTTAAGCAGATTGCTTCTTCACAAACAGTGAACCCTCCCCTCATATCTGAAACAGCTACCATTTCCTTCACCTGAGTTGCTCTTTCTCAGCTACTTAATGCCTCAATCAGTCGTTCGATTAAGCGATCAATCAGTATCTGGACAACTTACTGTAGGCCGAGCACTGTATCGGACGAGTGCTAGACGGCAATAGAAGTAAAGTCAATCATATTTAACGAGCACTTACTGTGTGCATAGCACTGTACTAAGAGCTTGGAATAAATAATAATTATGGTATTTGTTAAGCACTTACTAGATGCCTGGCACAGTGCTAAGCGCTGGGGTGGATACAGGCAAATTGTGTTAGACGCAGTCCCTGTCCCATGTAAGGCTTACAGTCTCAAACCCCATTTTATAGATGGGCACAGAGAAGTAAAGTGACTTGCCCAAGGTCACACAGTAGATAAGTGGCGGAGCCGGGATCAGAACCCATGGCCTTCTGACTCCCAGGCCCGTGCTCTATCCACTACACCATGCTGCTAAACGTAGTTGGTAGACACATTCCCTGCCCACAATGAGCTTGCAGTCTAAGGCATAATCTCTGCCCTCAAGGAGCTTGCAAATATTAATATCTCTTCAGATATTCTTTAGGGCATTGATGTATGATGCTTTCCGATATTTAGCCATCCTCCAGAATTAAACCACTCTAGAGCCTTAACGATTGCAACCTCGGGTCTGTGGGAGAGATCAGAAAGAAGAGAAACTCCTTCCTCGGAAATCGTGGAAAACACAGTAGAAACCCAACTGTCCAAGGGGGTCTAATTGAAGCCTGCTGAGCTACAGGGGGATGGACTAAATGACTCTTCATGCATCTCCAGTTTTGAAATGGAAATGATTGGTTGGCTTTAGCCATGAACTCACTGCTTCACATTCAGGGGCTAGTTGTCAAGCCTAAATTGAATTCAATCAATCAATTGTATTTAATGCCTATGGAATGCAGAACACTGTATTAAGTGCTTGGGAGAGTATAATATGACAGAGTTGGATTCCCCATCAAAGTAATTATAGTATAGAGAACCAGCGTGGCCTAGTGGATAAAGCACAGGCCTGGGAGTCAGAAGGACTTGGGTTCTAAACCCGACTCCTCCACTTTTCTGCTGTGTCACCTTGGGCAAATCACTTCACTTTTATGTGTTTGTTACCTCATCTTTAAAAGGAGAATTAAGACTGTGAACCCCCTGTGGGAAAGGGAGTCTGTCCAACTCGATTTGCTTGTAATCACACCAGCTCTTAGAAAAGTGCCTGGCACATTGTAGGCGCTTAACAAATACCATAATTGCCCCAGTTAGTAGTAGGAGAGCTGTTACTCTTAGACCTGATGTTTTGGGTAGTCTCCATGAAAACAAGAAAGAGATTTGGTTTTCTAGAAGGTCAGGAAGGTGGTTGCTGGAAAGTTAACCTGGCAATTTCGTATTTGGTGGTCAGCGAGGGGAAGAGTGTGTGTGTCAGGGGAAGGGGGTTTGGGGGTCCATAGAGCTCATCCCAGGAAACCTTCCCTCTTTCACATGTTGCAAAAATCCGCTCGGATTTTATCCGGCCCTACGGATGCTCTGGGCTCAAAGCAATTGTGAGTTTGGCCTTATAAAACTTGTGCCTGCCTTTTAAGTGTATGGCATCTGGTCTCTGTCAGTGAATTTCAACAGTATTGGTTTTTAGTGCTTGGCGTTTCTATGACTGACCAATTTAAGGAATAAACGTTTTCTGATCTTTTGTATCCTCCTGCTCTGGTCCTGTCCTATCCTGTAGAGAGTTCCTTTTCTGTAACCTTCGGCCTCCTCAGCCTCTCCAGCCTGGTTTGCTCAGCGTCTCTGTGTCAGCCTGGTGACGTGGTTCCTTTTCCTTGGGTGGTAGTGGGGTTAAATTTCTCCGCCTTTGGATCATTGTTTCAGCACTTTGTTCTTGCCGTGTATATGACTGTGTTGGATCTGTCGGGCTAATGCTCAAATAAAGTTAACCCTCTGTCACAGAAGACTTGCTTGTGTGAAAGAAGATTCCAGGTTTGGTCTACCAACCAATCAATCAATCAATCAATTAACAGTATTTATCGAGTGCCTGCTGTGTGCAGAACACTGCACTACGCACTTGGGAGAGCAGAGTAATTAGAAGACACAAACCCTGCCCTCGAGATCTTCGATCAAGGGGGCAAGGTGGCTACAAAATACAAATAGGAGGAAGAAGAGAATAATAATGAAAATGATGGCATTTGTTAAGTGCTTACTATGTGCAAAGCACTGTTCTAAGCGCTGGGGAGGATACAAGGTGATCAGATTGTCCCACATGGGGCTCACATTCTTCATCCCCATTTTACAGATGAGGGAACTGAGGCACGGAGAAGTTAAGTGACTTGCCCAAAGTCACACAGCTGACAAGTGGCGGAGCTGGGATTTGAACCCATGGCCTCTGACTCCCAAGCCCATGTTCTTTCCACTGAACCATGCTGCGGACAGTCAGAAAGTCATGGGCTCTGATCCCGACTCTGCCACTTGTCTGCTGTGTGACCTTGGCCAAGTCACTTCACCTCTCTGTGCCTTAGTTACCTCATTTGTAAAAATTGGGATTGAGTCTGTGAGCCCCATGTGGGACAAGGACTGTGTCCAACCCGGTTTGCTTGTATCCATGACAGCATTCAGGACAGTGCCTGGCACATAGTGAGCACCTAATAAATAACATTATTATTATTACTATTAATAATAAATAGCATACATATGCCAGTGTGTTCAAAAGTGCTCTCAGGTAGTGAGCCCCCCCCCCCAAGGGACTGCATTCAATTCCCACCTGTGTATTCTCTCCTGGTGCTTAGGGCAGTGTTTTGCACACAGTGAGTGCTTAATACATCCTATGACAATGGGTTACTGTAAGTGCAGAGATGAAGTGTATATCTAATGCCTTGAGCCTGGAGGGACCTTTACACTCAAGAACTCAACAGCTTGGCAATATGACACCATGTAGCCTGTTCTTTAGGCACCTGGGTTTATAATAATAGTAGTATTCAGCACTTACTATGTGCCTAGCGTTACCTAGGTACAGGGGTAGATGCAAGTTAATGAGGTTGGACACAATCCCTGTCTCACATGTGGCTTACAGTTTGGGCTTCTGACCCAATTCTGACCCAATTCCCATCACAATCTCCTGGCAGGAGCACAGGGGAGAAAAATAAGAAGAAGAAGAATCGCTGTGGTATTAGTTAAGCACTTACTATATACCAGGCACTGTACTAAGCACTGGGGTGGATTCATTCAATAGTATTTATTGAGCGCTTACTATGTGCAGAGCACTGTACTAAGCGCTTGGGATGAACAAGTCGGCAACAGATAGAGACAGTCCCTGCCGTTTGACGGGCTTACAGTCTAATCGGGGGAGATGGACAGACGAGAACAATGGCAATAAATAGAGTAAAGGGGAAGAACATCTCGTAAAAACAATGGCAACTAAATAGGTGGATGCAAGCAAATTGGGTTGACCGCAAGTCCCTGTCCCACACAAGGCTCACAGTCTCAACCCCCATTTTACAGATGAGGTAACTGAGACCCAGAGGAGTGAAATGACTTGCCCAAGGTCACACAGTGGATAAGTGGCAGAGCCGGGATTAGAACCCATGACCTTCTTACTGCCAGACCTGTGTTCTATCCACCACCCCATGCTGTGGGGACATAATAATGATGGCATTTGTTAAGTGCTTACTCTGTGCTAAACTCTGGGATAAAGAAAAGATAATCAGGTCAGACAGTCTCTTTCCCATTGTAGTCATCAAATTCCCATTTTACAATTAATCAGTTGTATTTATTGAATGCTTACTGCATGCAGGGTGCTTGGGAGAGTAGTTTATAACAGAGTTGGTAGACACATTCCCTGCCCACGAGTTTCCAGTCTAGAGGGGGGATGAGGAAGCTGAGGACCCGAGAATTGAAGTGACTTGCCCTAGGTCACGCAGCAGGCAAATGGAGGAGCTGGAATTAGAACCCAGGTCCTCTGACTCCCAGACCTGTGCTTATTCTGCTAGGCCACCACATCCTCCACCAACCCCAATGGGGGACTCCTCAATCCTTTCAGAGCACCACTTAATAGGTAATTGCTTTCAGGGTTGGAGTTGTTGCTAGGAGCTCTAAAAAAGGTTTAATTCTGCTCCCTTGGGTGAGCAATCTATTCTCAGAGAGAGAAGGAGGCTTACTCTTCGAGCTCACTTTGCTCTCCGAAGCTCAGCGCCGCAAGATCGAAGCAAACAGGATGTAACGGGTGAGTCACCTTGATATCGCGGCCGCGTGGTTTCCATGCACTAAATCAGGCAGCGTCAGGTGGCCAAACGCAATGTTCTCCTCTCCGGGCAGTGATTCATTTCCAAAGGTGAGAGAGGTTGGAACTCTCTTCCTCAAATCCTCCCGCCTTATGCTCCTTTATGATGGGTTCTGGGGTCATTCTTTTTCTTCTTATTACTTATTGCAGTATTTGTTCAGGGCTTACTCCGTGCCAGGCGCTGTACTAAACGCCGGGGTGGATACAAGGAAATCGGGTTGGACACGGTCCCCGTCCCATGTGAGGCTCACAGTCTTAATCCCCATTCTATAGTTGAGGGAACTGAAGCACAGAAAAGTGAAGTGAGTTGCCCCAGGCCACTCAACAGAGGAGAGGCAGAACCGAAATTAGAACCCATGACCTTTTGACTCCCAGCCCCTCTCCGCAGCTCTCCGCCACGCTGCTTCCCCTGATCCACTGTTGCATTGTGGATGTTCAGGCACGGGTACCACACAATTTTATGTCAGGGTTGGGTTCACTCTGGGGCTACTTTCACTTGTATTTCTCTCCCAGAGAATGTTGAACGTTGAATTAAATAAAGGGTTACCTTCACTGTGCAAGGCCCGGCCCCTCCCTCAAGAAACTAATAATTATGGTATTTGTTAGGCACTTACCAAGTGCAGGGGAGGATACAAGGAAATTGGGTTGGACACAATCCCCCTCCCATGTGGGACTCACAGTCGTAATCCCCATTTCACAGAAGAGGTAACTGAGGCACAGAGAAGTGAAGCGATTTGCCCCAGGCCACTCAGCAGACAAGTGGCGGAACCGGGATTAGAACCCATGATGAGAGTATCCAATATCAATTCTGTATTGACCTGGGGTAACGTGGATCAGAGACCTAACTCTTGAGAGAAGTCAGGGGTCACCCAGAACATTTTCCAAGAGGTGAAATCACTCGACTAATGCCACCTGCTCACTATACCTCTAACTTATTCATTCATTCATTCATTCAATAGTATTTATTGAGCACTTACTATGTGCACAGCACTGTACTAAGTGCTTGGAATGTACAATTTGGCAACTGATAGAAACAATCCCTGCCCAATGACAGGCTCACAGTCTAATCGGGGGAGACAGACAGCAAGGCAAAACAGAAAGAAACAAAAACAAGACAACATTATTACGATAAATAGACTCAATTATCTATCTTGCCGCCAACCTCTCACGTCCTGCCTCTGGCCTTCTCTTGCACTCTTCCTATCGGACAGTCGATCCTTCCCCCCACCCCCTCTTCAAAGCCTTACTGAAGGCACATCGCCGCCAAGAGGCCTTCCCTGACTAACCCCTCATTTCCTCTTCTCCGATTCCCATCTGTGCCACAGTTACACTTGGAATTACACCCCTTTAATAATAATTATTAATTTTGGTCTTTAGTGCTTGCTATGTGCCAAGCACTGTTCTAAGCATAGGGGGAGATACAAGGTAATCAGGTTGTCCCACGTGGGGGTCACAGTTTTAATCTCCATTTTCCAGATGAGGTAACTGAGGCTCAGAGAAGTTAAGTGACTTGCCCAAAGTCACACAGCTGATATGTGGAAGAGCAGGGATTAGAACCCACGACCTCTGACTCCCAAGCCCTCGTTCTTTCCACTGAGCCATGCTGATTCATCCCATTGTGCTTACATACATACCTGTAATTTATTTATTCATATTCATTGTCTCTATTGCTGTATTGTTCTTTCCAAGCTCTTAGTACAGTGCTCTGTGCACAGTAAGCGCTCAGTAAATATGGTTTAATGAATGAATGAATGGTCTGCCTCTCTCTCTAGACTGTAAACTCACTGTGGACAGGGAACATGTCTACCAACTTTGTTATATTGTACTCCCCCAAGCACATAGTTCAGTGCTCTGCGCATGGTAAGCATTCAATAAATATCATTGATTAATTGATTGATCGATGGATCTCATTATTATGGTGCTTGTTAAGTTTCAAGTACTGTCCTAAGCACTTGCGTAGAGTCAAGATAATCAGGTTGAACAAAGTCCCTGCCCCACATGGGGCTCAGTCCCACATGGGGCTCAGTCTATAAAGGAGGAAGTAGGGTTTAATCCCCATTTTACAGATGAGGAAAGTGAGGCACAGAAAAGTTAAGTGACTTGCCCAAGGTCCACCAGCAGACCAGTAGCAGAGTCAGGATTAGAACCCAGGACCTCTAACTCCCAAAACTGGGCTTTTTCCAATAGGCCATGCTGCTTCCCATAAATGGTTTTTTTTTAATTTCAGCATTTCTCCAGACCCTTGCGGACCCCTTACGGGAGAAATGACTGCTCTATATTGGGTGAGCTTGTAGCTTCACTGATCTGGGCTGTGTGAATCCAGCTAACTGGGAAGCAGCATGGCCTAGCAGAAACAACACAGGCCTGGAAGTCAGAGGACCTGAGTTCTAATCCCTGCTCTGCTACTCACCTGTTGTATGAACTTGGGCAAATAACTTAATTCCTCTTTGCTTCAGTTTCCTCATCTGTAAAATGGGGATTCAATACCTGTTCTCCCTCCCACTTAAGCTGTGAGCCCCATGTGGGACAACCTGATTATCTTATATCTACCCCAGCGCTTAGTACATCGCTTGGCACATAATAAGTGCTTAACACATAGAATCATTATTATTATTAACTGAGTTTCCAGATATGAATGGTCTGGCTATGAGAATTTCTACTGTAGCTAGTAGGCCTGTCGCCCTGAGCCATTTTTTGAAAGCGATTGAAGGGTCTTTAAACGACCCTCTTCTTGGCTCTAACTTGTTCCAAGCCACATTGCAAAGCAGCAGTGGCTTTTTTCAGGGGCGGATCCCCTAAGGTCTTGGAGGAAGGGGGTGCTGAGAGGGAGATCAAAGCTGCCTCCACAGGGAGCTGGAGAAGTTGGCTGTGCTATCCTAGATGCATAAATTGTCACCTCCAATCTCGTGCTCCTGAACCAGCAGACTTCGAGTTGGTCTCTTTCCTCTCTGCCCTCCTCCCCAAGATCTTGTTTTTCAATTTAGCCCCTTTGGGAAATACAAGGTTTTTGTTATTTTTTTAAAGCTATTTGTTAAGTGTTTACTATGTGTCAGGCACTTTACTAAGCACTGAGGTAGACGCAAGCTAAGCAGGTTAGACGCAGTCCATATCCATGACCCATCCCATTTTGCTGATGCAGTAACTGAGGCACAGAGAAGTGATTTGCCCAAGGTTACAGAGCAGAAAAGGGTCAGAGGCTGGGATTAGAACCCAGGTCCTTCTGACTCCCACTAGACGATGCGGCATCTCAACAGGATTGTGCATTTGACTCCCACGACAGCAGTTTTCCTCTCTCCTGGGCAATGGGGCAGAATGGCAGTGTCCAGGCCAAACTGAAATACAAGTTTTTTGTAGGACTTATCCCTCTCAATCCGTGGAATTTATTGAGCTATTACTCTGAGTGCTTGGGAGAGTACAGTATGTCAGATTTAGTAGACTAGTTTCCTGCCCACAAGAAGCTGACAGTCTAAAGAGTGAGAAGGGTATTAAACTAAATTACAAATAGGGCAAAATAGCAGATAAAGCCTAAGGTATAGGAAGGGTCTGGGGGCAGCCTCTGACTTCTTAACCAAACAGTGATGTGAGGAGAATGTTGATGTGACTTTGAGAGTAAGGAGGTTTCATTTCTCCTTCCACTTTGTCTCTGGTCTCTTTTGTTCTTGTTCTCAATGTCTTGTCTTATGGGTTGTCTTACCTCTGACCTCCACCCCATATTCATTTTACAAGCTAAAGCTGTCATCCTTCCTTGGCCCTCTCAGTCCTAACAGCACTTAACAAATATTATTATTATTATTATTTTTATTGTTAAGCACTGAACTAAGAGCTGGGGCAGATATAGGATAATCAGGTCACCTACGGGGCTCATCGAGTAAGTAGGAGGGGAACCAGGTATTAAATTCCAGTTTTGCTGATGAGGGAATTGGGGCTCAGAAAAGTGAATTGACTTTCCCAAGGTCACACAAAAGGTAAGTGGCAGAGCTGGAATTTCAACCCAGGTCCTCTGGCTCCAAGCCCCCTGCTCTTTCCACTAGGCTTCCCACCTAGTGCTTGGCATAGAGTAACTCTTAACAAGAACCCCAATTATTATTACTTGACTCCTTATCCTCTCCATTTTCCCTCTTTGTTCCCCGTCTCTCTTCCTCACCTCCATCCTCCTCAGACCTGACGCCCAGCTCTGTCCCAGGATAAGGGAGAAAGATTGAATTCGGACTGGCTCTAGGACCTTCCTTAGGACAATCCCTTCCATGTCCTGGAAATCCAGGTCACTTCTAAAGTAGATCCAGTTTCCGTTTCTCTTCAGGAGGGCCTGGAACCCCTGGCCATAACCCAAGATTAGGCCAGACCTAGTATACCCGTAATAAATACCATTTAAAACAAGCAAGCGAAAAATCCCCAAAAAGGATGGCAATGGGAGCCAGTTGGTAACCTCAGTTACCAATTCCACGAGATGTTTGACACTTCTGCCGCAGAGTCAGGGTATCCAGGCTCTTCAGGCTTGGGGTGTCCCCATTTTGCCAGAGGATCCTGGGCCTCCAGATAGCTTATGGCTAGACCTTTTCTCCACCCTCGGGCCTGATCAATGGATAGGCCAAATGACAGTTCCTCCTTCTACTCCCTCCTCCCCCACACATGAGCGATTATGGCTAATTTATTTAGCCTTTGCCTAATCACTTTCATGGGTGCCTTGGCTCACACCGGGTTGGGTTTTCAGGCCCGAGGAAGTCACTGAGCTCTGTCTCTAATGCCCGCTGTGTGCTGCTCGGGGATAATGCAGACATGACTCATCTTCGGCTGGCTAATTTGGTACCTTTCAATTAATGTCTGTAATGACCTCAAAGCCCATCGTGGCATTTATCTGGGAAGAGATGATGAAAGTCTTTCCTCCCTGGTCTAGGAGAGGCATACGGGGCTCCCAGATGCCAAGTGGCACAGGCCAGAGGCCCCCCAGAGGGAGAGAGAGAGGAGGTCCAAGGGGTCCCTGGCATTTCAGCTGTTGAGGAGGAGGATGTTTCGACCCAGGAAACTGTAGAGAAAAACCAGCATCTCTGAGGTGGGAGCAGGGTAGGGGAAGCTATTTATCCAATCGAGGGTGAAGGGTTAGGGTAACAAACACTGACAAGTCTTTACAGTGAGAGGATTTCTGACAGGGTCCTCACTGTTTACAGGGAGGGGCTTCAAATTCCTAATTTTCCTCCGGGAAGGGAATTTGTCGTCACAGCAATCATCCGGTTTTATTTCGGGCAGTCTGATGGCCCGCCAGTCTGTCCCCTGTCTAGTATGAATTCATCACCGGCCGCCGATTCAACTGATACATACTTTCGGCCCCCGGATTCCTTCCTTCTCAGCTCCGGTCTCTGAATCTCACGGGTCAGAAGCGGTGGCCCGTTCAGGGGGACCTGGGAGGCTGTGGTTTGGTAGGCTGTTGTCATGGGCTAACCTAACGCTGAGCTTTTGATTTTCTCCTTTGTGAATTCTAGCAAAATGCTCATTGCCTCAGATCCAGCGCAGGCCAGAGTCCTTTCGGAAGGAAGGGTTTGGGGTCATTGCTCAGGCCCCAGGTGGGCAGAGCTGATGTTGCTGAATGACCTGGGGAACGGCATCTCCAGCCGTTAGTACAGCACCTAGCACATAGTAAGCTCTTAACAAATACCATAAAAAAGAAAAAAAGACTCGTCAAGGAATATCACTTCTCAGTTTGGGAGGGAAACCAAGGGACATTCCCAATATCCACTTTTTTTTAATGGCCTTTGTTATGGGGCTCATAGTCTTAACTCCCATTTTATTGATGAGGTGACTGAGGCCCAGAGAAGTGAAGGGATTTGTCCAAGGTCTCGTGACATAGTGGGATTAGAATCTAGGTCCTTCTGACTCCCAGGCCTGTGCTCTCTCCTCTAGGTCATGCTGCTTCTCTAATTGTGTTGTATTGGTTTCCCTGCTTTCTGGATCTTTGGACTTAGGCCCGGAGTTCTAATCTCGACTCTGCCACTTATCTGCAGTGTGCTCTTGGGCAAGTCACTTAACTTCTCTGTGTCTCAGATCCCTCATCTGCAAGGTGGGAATTCAATACCTTTTCTTCCTCCTACTTACTCTGTGAGCGCCATGGAGGTCCAATTGTCTTGAATTTACCCTAGTGCCTAGTACAACGCTTGGCATATAGTAGGCTCTTAATTAATACTATTTATCTTCTTATTATTATTATTACTACTACTAAGAAGAAGAAGAATCTATTTGATGTGCGATTGTATAGCTCCAAAGACAGATATTGCACCAGAGTTTGAAATTCAGGCTTTCTGCAGGATAAACACGATTGATTGATATTGATTTATGAAATGTTACCCATAGACAAAACTTTGCCTCTCATTTAAGGGAAATGAATTGAATTCTTTAGACTCCTATAGAATAACTGAATTTATCCACAACAATGCCCACTCATTGTCCACCCATACGTTGCATCTCCGGAGGCGGCTTGGACAGAAGAGGTTTGGCCATCTTGAAACTCCAAGAGCCCCGCTGGAAAGAGTGGGGTTTGTCTGGCCCCAGTGGCCCCCTCAAAACTCTGCCACTCTTCAGTCTGGGAAGGGCCAGATGAGATTGGCAGGTTGGTTTCTCCCTTTGCTGGCGAATATACGTCCACCATGAACCACTGCCCTGGCACACCAGAGGGTCAGCTCTGAGCAGGAAATGATGGAGGGGATGAGAGTTGAAAGCCAGACGAGGTGTCCTTGCCGGTGAACAGTTTTTGAGGAGCATCTGGCCTTGAGGGTGTTGGGGATGGGATCCTGATGAAGACCCTCAAATGTGGAACTATTGTTTTTTCTGTTTTACAATCTACTCATCCTCTAATCCAGATGGGTCCTCAGGCCAACACAATTTTACTTCTAACCGATAAAATCTAACCACAATCTGTCCCTTATCACTATCATTATGGTATTTGTTAAGTGCTTTCTATGTGTCAAGCACTGTTCTAAGTACTGGGGTAAGTGCGAATTAATCAGGTCGGACACAGTCCCTGTCCCACATGTGGCTCATAATCTAAGTAGGAGGGAGAGCAAGTTTTTCATCCCCATTTGGCAAATGAAGGAACTGAGGCCCTGAGAAGTTAAATGACTTGCCCAAGGTCTCACAGCAGGCAAAAAAGCCACACTACCGCGTAAGTGAATGTATATGAAATGGGGGTACAAACCCAGAATCTCTTGAACAGTTAGCAGCCAACTAATATGGGCTCTGAACCAATCTATACTATCTGATCAAACCTTGAATAAGCTATTTACTGTAAGCCAACTCTGGAGCCGGTTAGAAATCAGTCATGTGAGCTTCCTCTTAATCCATGCCTGGAAAGCCCATTCACCTGCTGGGTCTCCTGTCAATATGTACCTTTAAACTCTGGTTTGTTAATAAAAGAACAGCCATTGAATAGTGACTTAGTTTTCTAAATGCTCTGTACCTTTGCTCCATCCTTGCTGGGCACATCTAGGTCACCCCAAGCATTCCCGTGTTGGTCCCTGTACCTCGATCTCGTCTATCTCGCCACCGACCTCTAGCTTGTGTCCTGCCTCTGGCCTGAAATGCCCTCCTTCTTCATATCCGACAGACGATCACTCTCCCCACTTTCAAAGCTTTAATGAAACCACATCTTTTCCAAAAGGCTTTCCCCGACTAGACCCTTCTTTTCTCTTCTCCCACTTCCTTCTGTATCATCCTTGCACTGGGATTTGCACCCTTGATTCACCCCTCCTTCAGGCCCACAGGACTTAGGTATATATCCTTAATTTATTTATCAATCATATTTATTGAGCACTTACTGTGTGCAAAGCCCTCTACTAAACTCTCGAGAGAGTATAATGATAAAACAGAGTTGGTAGACATGTTCTCTGCCCACAACAAGCCTACAGTCTTATATCTGTCTTCCCCTCTAGACTGTGAGTTCCCTGTGGGCAGGGAACATGTCTACTAACTCTGCTATATTGTAATAATAATAATAATAATGTTGGTATTTGTTAAGCGCTTACTATGTGCAGAGCACTGTTCTAAGCAATGGGGTAGATACAGGGTAATCAGGTTGTCCCACATGAGGCTCACAGCTAATCCCCATTTTACAGATGAGGTAACTGAGGCACAGAGAAGTGAAGTGACTTGTCCACAGTCACACAGCTGACAAGTGACGGAACTGGGATTCGAACCCATGACCTCTGACTCCCAAGCCCGGGCTCTTTCCACTGAGCCATGCTGCTACTCTCCCAAGTGTTTAGTAATAATAATAATGATGGCGGTATTTGTTCAGTGCTTACTATGTGCCAAGCACTGTTCTAGTACAGTGCTATGCACATAGTAAGCACTCACTAAATATGATGGATTGGTTGGATGGATGGATTGATTGATTCATCATTACATAACCAATCTCGTCCACGGATTTGCTAAGGTTACTGGTAAAGCAAAGGAGTTATCTGGGAGCATTCAACTCCTGTTCCCCAATAAGTCCTCAGGGCTAAAGGTATCCCCCTGAACGTTTTATCAGGCCTCATGTCAAGGCAGTCCTTATCCGTATAAGCACTCTGTATTACTTCAAACAGCCCTCGTTAATATTAGCTAGTGGAGTAAATAACAGACCAAATAAGTCAATTCATGTGATTTGCATCCACTTAATACAGTGCCCTGCACACAGTAAGTACTCAATAAATCCGATTGATTGATCTGCGATAGCCATAGCTAATTTCCATAGGGTCCCTCACAAACAACAGAGTCATCATGGTTGGAGGTTGAACAGTTAGCGGCAAACTAATTCAGAATATAAACCAATATTTAATATCCGATCCAATGCTGTGAAAAATGACATCACTGAGCCCTTTGACAGAGCTGGAACCAAGTTGGGGAAACTATCACCCCTTGAAAGCTTTTGTGAGTAGGTACTGACCCAAAACAACGACACACTGTTCCACACATTGTCTGAGGTATTCAATTAAAAAAAAAAACCCAAATCAGATTTATGAAATATCACATAAAACTTCTAGGAAATAAAGTCCTGGAGAACAAGAGTTACATCCTCTCTTTTCTGTTTAACTCCCTCAGTGGGCCTGGAACACAATATGATGTGTTCAATCAATACTCTTGACTGACTGAATCTTGTCTGGGAGAGTGGCTAATAACAGTAATGGTGTATCTGTCAAACACTTACTATATGCCAAGCACTGGGATAGATAAAGAGGTCTTTGTCCCAAATGGGGCTCACAGTCTGAAGGAGAACAAGTTTTGAATCCCCATTTTACAGATAAGGAAACTAAGGCCTGGAGAAGTGAAGTGACTTACCTAAGGGCACATAGCAGCTAAGTGGCAGAACCAAAATTAGAATCAAGGTCCTTTGACTCTCAGCTCCACGCTCTTTCCTCTAGTCCGTAAGATCATTATGGCCAGGGAACGTGCCTGCTAATTCTGCTATATTTTCCCAAGTGCTTAATACTGTGTTGAGCACATAGTAAGGGCTCAGTAAGTATGATGGATTGATTGATTTCCACTAGATCATGCTGCAGGGCATGGCAAGCCCTTATCCATACCCTCCATTTCTTTTTGAGATGAGCCACCTCTGTCCTCAGAACCCCACTGAAAATCCATCTTTTTAACAAGGGCCACTCACACATATTTAATTTGCTCCAATAAGCTCTCATTTTAGTTGCCGGAGAACAAGAGTTGGGGAGTAAATCTTGACACTAAGCAGCTTCCCATTTTCGGGTGAAAATTAGCTTTCAAACACATGAAAGTGAGCCTGGTAAGGTGGTATTGACTTTTGAACTTTCTGACTTTCTTTAAGAACATTTCCACCCTTGAATATATTGCTTACCCTCAAAACCACACCTTCTTCTTCTCCCCTTTGGTTAACATTGTTCCATCAGTGCAGAAGCTGGGTCAAAGAAGCAGGGCCGATGGATGAATGAATGAATCATTCATTCAATTGTATTTATTGAGCTCTTACTGTGTGTGGAGCACTGTATTAAGCACTTGGAAAGTACAATTCGGCAACAGATAGAGACAATCCCTACCAACAACGGGCTCAAAGGCAAGAAGGGGGAGACAACAAAACAAAACAAAAAGACAGGCAACAATAGCATCAAAATAGATAGAATTATAGAAATATACACATCCTTAATAAAATAGAATAATAAATACGTACATATATACGGAAGTGCTGTGGGGTGGGGAGGAGGAGCAGAGGAATGGGGGGGGCTCAGTCTGGGAAGGCCTCATAGAGGAGGTGAGCTTTCAGTAGAGCTTTGAATGGGGGAAAGTGTGCTAGTTGGGCAGATGTGAGGAGGGAGGGCATTCCAGGACAGTAGTAGGAGGTGGGCCAGGGGTTGATGTTGGGACAGGCGGGAATGAGGCCCAGTGAGGAGGTTAGCGGCAGCAGAGGAGCCGAGTGTGCGGGCTGGGCTGTAGGAGGAGAGGAGAGAGATGAGGTAGGAGGGGGCAAGTTGATGGAGAGCTTTGAAGCCAAGTGTGAGGAGTTTTTGCTTCATGCGAAGATTGATAGGCAACCACTGGAGGTTTTTGAGGAGGGGAGTGCCGTGCCCAGAGCATTTCTGTAGAAAGATAATCCGGGCAGCAGAGTGAAGTATAGACTGAAGCGGGGAGAGACAGGAGGTAGGGGGGTCAGAAAGGATGCTGATGCAGTAATCCAGCCGGGATATGATAAGTGATGAATCTGAAGGAACTTTGCGGAGACACTAAGAAATACATCCTTAAATCCAGTCAAAGATCAAGAGATTGAAATTCCACGGGCCCACCTCAATTTTTTTTTCTCTTCACCTTAATTTACAGAATTGCCATGGCATCAAATCAGGGCCCTGTGACCCAGCAGCTCAGGATGCTGAAGGAGACCAATGGAGAGAAACAGTGTGGCTTAGTGGATAGAGCCTCTCAACCCACATATTCAGTCCATCACTAAATGCTGTCGGTCCCACCTTCACAACATCGCTAAATTCTGCCATTTCCTCTCCATCCAAACTGCTCCCATGTTAATCAATCACTCATCTTATCCCTCCTGGATTACTTCATCAGCCTCCTTGCTGACCTCCCAGCCTCCTGTCTCTCCCCACTCCAGTTCACTTTTTCTACAAAAACGTTGAGAACGTGTCTCTCCCCCACCCCCTCAGAAAACTCCGGTAGTTGCCCATCCACCTCAACATCAAACAAAAACTCTTCACCATTGGTTTTAAAGCAGTCTATCACCTTGCCCCCTCCTACCTCACCTTGGTACTCTCCTACTACAACGCAGCCCGCACACTTCACTCTTCTCTATCATCATTGCTATTATTAATGCTAACCTTCTCACTGTGTTCAATCTCGTCTATCTCACCCTGACCCCTCTCCTACATCCGGCCTCTGGCCTGGAATGCCTTACCTCCTCAAATCCAACAGACGGTTACTCTCCCCCCCTTCAAAGTCTTGTTGAAGGCACAGCTCCTCCAAGAGGTCTTCCCTCAGTCCCCCTTTCCTCTTCTCCCACTCCCTTCTGCATCACCCTGACTTGCTCCCTTTGCCCTTCCCTGCTCCCAGCCCCACAGCGCTTATGATGATGATGGTATTTCTTAAGCGCTTACTATGTGCCATGCACTGTTCTAAGCACTGGGGGAGATACAAAGTCATCAGGTTGTCCCACATGGGGCTCACAGTCTTATTCCCCATTTTACGGATAGGGTAACTGAGGCACAGAGAAGTGAAGTGATTTGCCCAAGGTCACACAGCTGACTGACAAGCGGCGGAGCTGGGATTAGAACCCTCGACCTCTGACTCCCAAGGTCGGGCTCTTTCCAGTGAGCCTCGCGCTTACATCTATATCTGGCAATTATTTATTTATATTAACGTCTGTCTCCCCCCTCTAGATTGCAAGCTTGTTGTGGGCAGGGAATATGTCTATTTACTGTTGTATTGTACACTCCCAAGCGCTTAGTAAGTACTCAATAAATACAATTGAATGAATGACCTGTGTTCTAATCCTGGCTCCACCACCTGTCTGCTTTGGGGCCTTGGACAAGTCACTTCACTTTTCTGGGCCTCAGTTAACTCTTCTGTAAAATGGGGATTAAAACCGCGAGCCCATGTGGGATATGGACGCATATGGATAGAGAAGCAGCGTGGCTCAGTGGAAAGAGCATGGGCTTTGGAGTCAGAGGTCATGGGTTCAAATCCCAGCTCTGCCACTTGTCAGCTGTGTGACTGTGGGCAAGTCACTTAACTTCTCTGTGCCTCAGTTACCTCATCTGTAAAATGGGGATTAAGACTGTGAGCCCCATGTGGGACAACCTGATTCCCCTGTGTCTACCCCAGCGCTTAGAACAGTGCTCTGCACATAGTAAGCGCTTAACAAATACCAACATTATTATTATTATATGGACGGTGTCCAACCTGATTTGCTCGAATCTACCTCAGAACTTAGTACAGTGCCTGGCACAAAGTAAGTTTAGCTTAACAAATACCATGCCAAAAAGAAGTGTTCCGTGACAGTTCATGGACTAAAATTCATTTGCTTTCCAGACGCAAGCAAGCCCTCTCTAAAAGCTGAAACTTCCTGTTGTCTTTGCAGTTGGATTTGTAACCTTTAAGCACTTGACACTCACCCCACCCTCCCCACACAGTATTTATGTACTATTCTCCCTCCTTCTTAGTCTGTGAGTCCCAGCAGCACGGCGTAGTGGATAGAGCCCGGGCCTGGGAGTCAGAAGATCATAGGTTCTACTGCCGGCTCAGCCACTTGTCTGCGGTGCCCCTTAACTTCTCTGTGCCTCAGTTCCCGCATCTGTAAAATGGGGATGCAGACAGTGAGCCCCACATGGGACAGGGACTGCATCTAATCTGATTTGCTTGTATCCACCCCAGCACTCAGTACAGTGCCTGGCACATACTAAGTGCTTAACAAATACCATATTTTGCTTATTATTATGTGGAGCAGGACTATTTCTAAGTTGATTAACTTGTATCTACCCTGGAGCTTAGAACAGTGCTTGATACGTAGTAAGAGCTTAACAAATATAATGATAATAATGATAATAATAAGAACCTCTTTCCACTAAAGGACACTGGCCAAGTGTGCAGTTTAACAGTTGGGCTTCTACTGGGCAGCCTTGTTCATGAAGGGAGCTACTGAGTGACAGAGAGAACGGCCAAGACAGTTCAGCTCAGCGAACATCACTCACACACCCAAATATAATACAGTGCTCTGCACACAGTAAGAGCTCAATACATACCATTGATTGACTTGTTGATTTTTTTTCCAATGGCATTTATTAAGGTGCCGGCACTGTAGTAAGAGCTGGAGTAGATACAAGTTAATCAGGTTGGACATAATCCCTGTCTCATATAGGGTTCACAGTCTTAATCCCCATTTTACAGATCAATCAATAATAATAATGGCATTTGTTAAGCGCTTACTATGTGCCAAGCACTGTTCTAAGTGCTGGGGTAGATATAAGGCAATCAGGTTGTCCCAGACGGGGCTAACAGTCTTAATCCCCATTTTACAGATAAAGTAACTGAGGAACAGAGAAGTTAAGTGACCTGCCCAAGGTCACACAGCTGACAAGTGGCAAGAACCCACTATCTCTGACTCCCAAGCCTGTGCTTAGTGGTATTTAGTGAGTGCTTACTAGGTAAATGAGGCACAGAAAAATTGAGTGACTTGCCCAAGGTCCTACAGCAGCCTGGTTGATCAAAAAACAATCCAGTTCGTCACTATCAGGTGAGGACTCCAATACCTGGTGGAAATCTAAGGATCCTTTACTAAAGAACAACACAGCTTGAAGGTAGATTTTTTTTTAAATGGTATTTATTAAGAACTTACTATGCATCAAGCACTGTTCTAAGGGCTGGGATAGGTACAAGTGAATTAGCTTGGACAGAGTCCCTGTCCCACAAGGGGCTCACAGTCTAAGTAGGAGGGAGAACAGGAAAAATAAGGCATGGAGAAGTTACAAGACTTTCCCAAGGTCACACAGCAAGCATTTGACAGAGGCAGGATTAGAACCCAGATCCTTTGACTTCCAGGCCTGTGCTCTGTCCACTAGACCATGCTGTTCTTGTGCATATTTGTATATATGATTTATTACTCTATTTTATTAATGACTTGTATCTATTTAGGATTCTATTTATCTTGATGGTATTGATGTCTGACTAGTTGTTTTGTTTCATTGTCTGTCTCCCCCTTTTAGACCATGAGCCCGTTGTTGGGCAGGGATGGTCTCTGTTGCTGAATTGGACATTCCAAGCACTTAGTACAGTGCTCTGCACACAGTAAACGCTCAATAAATACAACTGAATGAATGAATGTCCTCCCGTGAGTTGACGCCCAAGTGGTAACTGAACAGACGGTGTAAACTCAGGGGTTTTTGTCTTGCGTCCAGAGGGACATTGGTCAAGTCCAAAGTGAGAGACAGAGGCTAGCTAGCCACAGGTGTTAGTCCAGAGATTCTACGTGGGGCAGTAGTAAGAATGGCTGGCTGGGGACCCAGAAGGATCCATTGAGTGGTCAGCAACTTTACTGAGGAATCCCCATTTTACAGATGAGGTAAGTGAGGTGCAGAGAACTGAAGTGACTTGTTCAAGGTCCCACAGAAGACAAGAGGCAGAGTCAGGATTAAAACCCAGGTCCTTCTGACTCCCAGGCCCGTGCTCTATCCACTTAGGCACGCTACTTGGCTTGTGACTGTGTACCTGGACTTTAGCCTCCTTGAAAACGATTTCATTGAGAAATATTCAGTCTCTTCTTGTTCTGCTCCTGCTGGGACAACACAAAGGCCTACACTTGCTTAGGGGGCCCCTGCCCCCGCCTGCCCCGCAACTCCAAGGGACTCTGAGTTGGGGGTTAGTAGCCACGTACTCTACTGAAATACACCAAGGCAAGGATAAGGACAGGAAGACACAATTAGCTATGTGTCATTTGTTGTTGTTGTCTTATGCTGTCGAGTCGTGTCCAACCCATAGTGACACCATGGACGCATCTCTCCTAGAACGCCCCACCTCCATCTGCAGTCATTCCGGTAGTGGATCCATAGAGTTTTCTCGGTAAAAATCCAGAAATGGTTTTCCATTGTCGCCTTCCAAACTTGAGTCTCCGCCTTCGACTCTCTCCCGTGCCACTGCTGCCCAGTGCAGGTGAGTTTTGCCTTGTAGCAGTCTGCCTTCTACTCGCTGGCCACTGACCGAGCTAGGAATGGAATGGACAGGCCTCTGCTTGACTCTCCCTCCCATAGTCATGACTGGTAGAATACTGGAAACTCTTCAGGTGCCACCCCGAGAGGGGGATGTGTCCTTTAGGGAAGGAGATTGGAGTGGTTATGGATGAAGTTTATTGACCACTAGTGGGTAGTGGGTAGAGCATGGGCCAGGGAGTCAACAGGACTTGGGTTCTAATTCTGGCTCTTCCACTTGTCTGCTGTGGGACCTTAGGCAAGTCACTTCACTTCTCTATGTCTCAGTTAACTCATCTTTAAAATGGGGATGAAGACTGTGAGGCCCTGGTGGGACAGGGACTGTGTCCAACCTATCTTCTATCTACCCCAGCGTTTAGAACTGTGCCTGGCACATAATAAGCACTCAACAAATATCATAAAATAAATCAGTCGTATTTATTGAGCGCTTACTGCGTGCAGGACACTGTAACTCTTCTTTGATTGAAAACAGTGGGAAGCTGCAGGAGGCTGGGGTGAGGCCAGCTCATATTTGAAGCTTTCCCCTTATGAAGGGCCCCCGTGATGAAGTCATTTTTATTTTTATTCTTTTTAATGGAGCTGCTTCTCTCCTTTGGTCTCCTTCAACGTCCTGTGCTGCTGAGTCGTAGGTGGCCGCCGAGCCTTGATCTGATGACACGGTAATCCCGGGATACTGTAAGCTCACTGTGGGTATAACAGACAATAATTTGTCTGTTATTTTAAATGTGTCTGCTTATTTTTATACTGTTCTCTGCCAAGCGCTTAATACAGTGCTTTGCATGCAGTAAGCGCTCAATAAATACGGTGGAATGAATAAATGAATGGTAAAGAGGAAATCAGCTGTTTGAGGAGAGCCCATGGAGTTTCAATCTCTTGATCTCTGACCGGATTGAAGGATGCATTCTTTATCCTGGTCTAATTCTTTTTCTAATTCTGGTCTACCTCTGTTTGACGCAAGTCTCCCTTAGCATCTCAGCAATGACAGCCCTGAACCAAGTCCACGAAACCTATTAGTGACAAATTGAACTCCTGAAGCATAAATGCAGTCATAAACAATTTTAGAAATCACCCTCTTATTGCAAAAGAAATGAGAAAAAGACCCCCCTCTGCCTGTTTGAGTTGTGAGCGTTGTAATATCCCCACTAAGCACAGTTGCTTCAATTGCACTTCTTTTCATAAAGACATTTTCTTGCTTTTCAGTCAGAACAAGCGGCATCTTCAAGATTCGAAAGAATCACTCTCGCCACAGCAGTTGGGGAAATTCAGAGGGATCCGGATTGTGGACTGTTGTCATGGAAACTCAGGACGGCAAAGGGCATCAGCTGCACTTCCTCCTCGTGGGCAGAAGCGCTGATGGAGCTTAACGTGAAAATCAATCCTTTAAGAGCAATATTCGGACCGCCATCCGAGACAGCACCTCTGAACACCCTTTGATTTCTCAAATCAGCTCGGAAAGATGAAAATGGAGCCCCACGAAAGCCTAAATTCAGAGGGCAGAGCAGTTTCAAACAAGCGTTTGGTCTTAACGAAAGAAGCCAGGACCACCTTCAAACTCCACTAGACAAGCAAGGTTTCCCGAAACCCTTACGTGACTCACCAAGATCAGGGTTTTACCCCGAGGTTCCCTACACCCATCTGGGCTCATCGATTCAAAGATGTGAAACTGGGGAAAGGCATATGGAGCCCTTGATTAAAGAAAAAAAGGTCTTACTGGGGTAGGCAAACTAAGCAGCCACAAATAATTGAAAGACTGTTCCAGAAAGTACGACGTTAAAAGTTAGGTAATAGTTTGTGCTGCCTCCGTAAGAAGCAAACCTTTTCACTAATGAGAAGCAACGAGGTTTAGTGGAAAGAGCATGGGCCTGGAAATCAGAGGACCTGGGTCCTAATTCCAGCCCTGCTATTCGTCTGCTGTGTGACCTTAGGCAAGTCACTTCACTTCTCTGTGCCTCGGGTATCTTCTCTGTAAAACTGAGTAAGACTGCGAGCCGCATGTGGGACCTGGATTATGTCCATCCTGATTATTTTCTATCTACCTCAGCGCTTACTATAGTTTCTGGCAAATAGTAAGCACCTAACAAACAACTATAAAAAATTGTTATGCTCATCAGTAGAATTTATTAAGCTCCTCCTTGTCTGATACTTTCCCACTAGACTAATAATAACTATAAATGTGGTATCTGTTAAGTGCTTACTATGTGCCAGACATTATAATAAGCACTAGGGTATATGCAAGCTAATCAGCTTGGACACAGTCTCAGTCCCACATGGGGCTTGTGGTCTTAATCCTCATTTTACAGATGAAGTAACTGAGACACAAAGAAGTCAACTGACTGGCCCAAAGTCACCCAGCAGACAAGTGGTAGAACGAGGATTAGAACCCAGGTCCTTCTGACTCCCAGGCCCATACTCTATCCTCTGGGCCACACCGCTTCTCAACAGCTAAAAATGACAGTTTGGCTGAACAAGTAACTTCAGAGGCCGAGAAATGAACTCTTAGTATAAAGTTGCCCTAAGGAGGACTATGGATTTGGCTGTCATGGCAAAATACAAACCCATCGCAATGCTCCTTTAGAACTAACCACACATGAGTAAAGTGCTTAGTACAGTGCTCTGCACAGAGTAAGCGATCAGTAAATAAGATTGAATAAAATGAATGAAGATAAAGAAACAACTTGGCCTAGTAGATAGACCACGGGCCTGGGAATCTTAAGGACCTCTAATAATAATAATAATAATGATAAAGTTGGTATTTGTTAAGCGCTTACTATGTGCCAAGCACTGTTCTAAGCGCTGGGGTAGATACAGGGTAAGCAGGTTGTCCCACGTGAGGCTCACAGTCTTAATCCCCATTTTACAGATGAGGGAAATGAGGCACAGAGAAGTTAAGTGACTTGCCCACAGTCACACAGCTGACAAATGGCAGAGCCGGGATACCAGACTCGAAGCTTGTTATGGGTAGGGAATGTGTCTGTTAATTGCTCTATTGTACTCTCCCAAGTGCTTAGTACAGTGCTTTGCACACAGTAAGCCACTTAATAAATACAAGTGAATGAATGAATGAATGAATGAATGAATGACCGGGGTTCTCATCCCAGCTCCACCACTTTGTTCATTCATTCATTCAATCTTATTTATTGAGTGCTTACTGTGTGCCAAGCACTGAACTCAGTGCTTGGGAGAGCACAAGACTACACATTCCCTCCCCACAACGAGCTAACAGCCTAGAGATGAGCTCACAAGCTGTGACCTTGGGCAAGTCATTTCACTTCTCTGCGCCAGTTACCTCATCTATAGAACGGGGATTAAGACTGTGAGCCCCATGTGAGACAGGGACTGTGTCCTATCTGGTTACCTTCTATCTACCCCCTAGTACAGTGCCTGACACTTAGTGAGTGCTTAACAAATACCATTTTTAAAAAAGTACTTTCTGTGTTTGATCTGCCAGTGTTTGTGCTGTTTTATCCCTTGTGAAGAGCCCACATCACTGAATGAGGGACTCTGTTCCACAATTGGGTGATGAGGATGCATAACTCTCTGTAAACCCTCTGCATTTTAAAACACTGGAAGCTAGGGCTGGTGATGGATAGAGAAACATCTTTAGCACGAAGGGGCCCAGAACAGTGTGGGACAGACCTACCCGAGAAAATGGCCTTTTCCAAAAATACACTGAATTTTTGAAATGAATGTACACAGTTGGGTTTCATTGCTTTGGCTATTTCTGATGGCTCCTCTGATTTTGTTTTTGTTTTTGTTTTTCACCCTTTTATTTGGCCAGGGTGAAAAATATAATAATGAAGTGCTTCACTGTTACAGACAGGCCAGTTGCTGGATGCCCTCCTGAAATTCAGGAAGGGGAAAAAGCCTGAATAGAAATAGTGAAAACAGACTGTTCATTGTTTTGGGGTTGCCCAGTCCAAGAGAGGAACTTCATTCTTCCTTGATGGTCATTGAGCCTTTCTATTGACTTTGGGGAAGAATGCCCATAGAAAGGTGTTACTTTTTTCTAGTGCAGTTCTGGAACCAGATCCTTGTCAACTATGAACCTGGATGTTTACCCCTTAAGCACTTTGATACTCTACCAGGGTACCTATTTGGATAATCTGATCTGGTGCTAACCTTCTCACTGTGCCTCGTTCTCACCTGTTCCGCTGTGGATCCCTGGCCCTGTGGATCCTACCTCTGACCTGGATTGCCCTTCCTCCTCACATCCACCAAACTAGCTCTCTTCCCCTCTTCAAAGCCCTACTGAAAGCTCACCTCCTCAGGAAGGCCTTCCCAGACTGAACCCCCCATTTCCTCAGCTCTCCCTCCCCTCCTCAACGCCCCAACTCGCTCCCTTTGCTCTATCCCCCCTCTCCCTGCCCCATAGGACTTGTGTATATATGTACATATTTACTTATATTGATGCCTGTTTACTTGTTTTGATGTGTATCTATCTATAATTCTATTTATTTATATTGATGCCCATTGACTTGTTTTGATGTCTGCCTCCCTCCCTTCTAGACTGTAAGCCCTGTGTGGGCAGGGATTGTCTCTCTATATTGTTGAATTGTGCTTTCCAAGCACTTAGTCCAGTGCTCTGCACACAGTAAGCGCTCAATAAATACAAACGAATGAATTGAATGAATGAATCTTATACTCTACTATTTCCCCTATCCCTAATCTAATCTAATGTCTATCTCTCCCTGTAGGCTGTAAACTTCTTGTGGGCCAGAAACGTGACTACCATCTCTGTTACATTGTACTTTACATTGTACTTTGCGATGTACTCTGTTACGCTGTAGAGAAGCGGCGTGGCTCAGTGGAAAGAACACGGCCTTAGGAGTCAGAGGTTGTGGGTTCTAATCCCGGCTCCGCCACCTGTCAGCTGTGTGACTTTGGGCAAGTTACCTGACTTCTCGGTGCCTCAGTTACCTCATCTGTAAAATGGGGATTAAGACTGTGAGCCCCACGTGGGACATCCTGATTCCCCTGTGTCTACCCCAGCGCTTAGAACAGTGCTCGGCACATAGTAAACACTTAAGAAATACCAACATTATTATTATTACTTTCCCAAGCTTTTAGAACAGTGCTCTGCAAACAGTAAGTGCTCAGCAAATACAATTAATTGATTAATTGATATGACCTTTACCACAGGCTGACAGAACCATCGATAAATATTGAAATATGATCCTTCAACCAGTTATGAAGCCGCCTAATTCTAATAATGATGATATTTGTTAAGTGCTTACTATGTGCCGAGCACTGTTCTAAATTCTGGGGCAGATGCAAGGTAATGAGGTTGTCCCACATGGGGCTCACAGCCTTAATCCCCATTTTACAGACGAGGTAATGAGGAAGAGAAAAGTGAAGTGACTTGCCCAAAGTCACACAGCTGATAAGTGGCGGAGCTGGGATTAGAACCCACGACCTCGGACTCCCAAGCCTGGGCTCTTTCCACTGAGCCAAGCTGCTTCTCTGTGGGGAGAAATATTTTTTTCCTTTCCTTTTTTTCTGAGGTATTTTTTTAAGCACTACTAGCCATTGTACTAAGTTTGGGAGTACTTACAAGATAACCAGACTGGACACAGTCCATGCATATCCCACATGGGGCTCACACTCTTAATCCTCATTTTACAGATGAGTAATAATAATGTTAGTATTTGATAAGCGCTTACTATGTGCAAAGCACTGTTCTAAGCGCTGCTCAAAGTTTTAATTCCCATTTTACAGATGAGGGACCTGACTGATTTGCAGATCAGTGCAAACCATCGCTCCTGCAAAAACAACCCAATTGGCTGCCTGTTGGTGGTAAAACTCACGGTGGAATTCCCTGCCTCGTCCCTTGTCTGCTGTGTGACCTTGAGCAAGTCACTTGACTTAGGAAGCAGCATGCTCAGTGGAAAGAGCCCAGGGGTGGGAGTGAGAGGTCATGTGTTCGAATTCCACTCCGCCACTTGTCAGCTGTGTGACTTCAGGCAAGTCACTTAATTTCTCGGTGCCTCAGTTACCTCATCTGTGAGCCTCATGTGGGACAACCTAATTGCCCTGTATCTACCCCAGCGCTTAGAATACTGCTCAGCACATAGTAAGCACTTAACAAATACCAACATTATCATTACTATTATTATTATTACTCTCTGTACCTCAGTTAGAGAAGCAGCGTGGCTCAGCGGAAAGAGCCTGGGCTTGGGAGTCAGAGGTCATGGGTTCTAATCCTGACTCCGCCGCTTGCCAGCTGTGAGACTTTGGGCAAGTCACTTCACTTCTCTGTGCCTCAGTTCCCTCATCTGTAAAATGGGGATTAAGACTGTGAGCCTCATGTGGGACAACCTGATTATCCTGCATCTACCCCACTGCTTAGAACAGTGCTCTGCACATAGTAAGCACTTAACAAATACCAACATTATTCTATTATTTTATATTATTAACCCCAGACCGTCTACAAATTCCGTTCATCTATTTTCCTACCAACCGCTCCATTAAAAGAGCCATTATGTCCATCCGTTATTTGTCCTTTCCTACCCTCTGGGCAGGGATTTTCAAATTTTCAAAACATTTAAAAAAATACTATCCCCTAGTTCATTCATTCAACAGTGCTTGGCATAGAGTAAGCGCTTAACAAATACCATCATTATTATTATTATTATTCAATTATATTTATTGAGTGCTTACTATGTGCAGAACACTGTACTAAGCGCTTGGAAAGTACAAGTGGTGAAGGGTGCTCCCTTCCCCTCCCCTCAGCACTGTGCTCGTCCGCTCATTTGTATATATTTTTATTACCCTATTTATTTTGTTAATGAGATGTACATCGCCTTGATTCTATTTATTGCTATTGTTTTTGTCTGCCTGTCTTCCCCCGATTAGACTGTAAGCCCGTCAAAGGGCAGGGATGGTCTCTATCTGTTGCTAATTTGTACATTCCAAGCGATTAGTACAGTGCTCTGCACATAGTAAGCGCTCAATAAATGCGAATGAATGAATGAATGAATGAGATGCTCTGAAACAACAACACAGGTGAGGGAAAAGTGAATTGGCTTACATTTTTTAAGGTGTCCGTTAAGCATTTACTATGTGCCAGGCACTATTCTAAGCGCTGTCTTAGATACATGCTTAATTAGGTTAGACACAGTCCCTGTCCCACATAGGACTCACAGTTTTAATCCCCATTTTACAGGTGAGGTAACTGAGTCCAGGGAAGTGAAGTGACTTGCCCAAGGTCACACAGCAGCAGACAAATGGCCGGGGCGGGATTAGAACCCAGGTCCTCCTGACTCCCAGCCCCCTTGGGCAAATCTCTTCTTGCAGAGGGGCTCAGTGGAAAGAGCACGGGTTTAGGAATCAGAGGTGGTGAGTTCCAATGCCGACATCCACCACTTGTCAGCTGTGTGACTTTGGGCAAGTTAACTTCTAGGTACCTCATCTGTAAAATGGGGATTAAGACTGTGAACCCAGTGTGGGAACAACCTCATTGACTTGTATCTACCCCAGGGCTTAGAACAGTGCTTGGTATATGGTAAGCATTTAACAAATACCATCATTATTATTATTACTCTCTGGGTCTCAATTCCCTCATCTGTAAATTGGGGATTAAGAGTGTGAGCCCCATGAGGGATAACCTGATTACCTTGTATCTCCCTCATTGCTTAGAACAGTGATTGGCATATAGTAAGCGCTTAACAAATACCGTCATTATTTTGGGAAGCAGCGAGGCTCAGTGGAAAGAGCACGGGCTTGGGAGTCAGAGGTCATGGGTTCGATTCCCGGCTCTGCCACTTGTCAGCTGTGTGACTGAAGTCACTTAGCTTCTCTGTGCCTCAGTTACCTCATCTGTAAAATGGGGATTAACTGTGAGCCTCACGTGGGACAACCTGATGACCCTGTATCTACCCCAGAGCTTAGAACAGTGCTCTGCACATAGTAAGCGCTTAACAAATACCAATATCATTATTATTATTATGATTCTCTGGGCCTCAGTTCCTTCATCTGTAAAATGGGGATTAAGAGTGTGAGCCTCATTGGGGGACAGGGGACTGAGTTCAACCTGACTCGTTTGTATCTACCTTAGCGGTTAGAAGAGTGGTTGGCACCCAATAAGGGTTTAGCACATAGCCCAACTGTTACTCCCAAGCCAAGTAACACAGGCTTGGGAGTCAGAGGATGTGGGTTCTAATCCCGACTCCGTCCCTTGTTTGCTGTGTGGTCTTGGGCAAGTCAATTAATTTCACTGGGCCTCAGTTCCGTCACAGAGAAGCAGCAGGGCTTAGTGGAAAAAGCCCGGGCTTGGGAGTCAGAGGTCGTGGGTTCGAATCCCGCTCCCCCACTTGCCTGCTGTGTGACCTTGGGCAAGTCACTTCACTTCTCTGGGCCTCAGTTCCCTCATCTGTAAAAATGGGGATTAAAAACTGTGAGCCGCACGTGGGACAATCTACCCTGTATCTCCCGCAGCGCTTAGAACAGCGCTCAGCACATAGTAAGCACTTAAGAAATACCACGTAAAAAATGGGGGTTGAGACTGTGAGCCCCAAGTGGCACAGGAACCACATCCCAACCCGATTTGCTGGTATTTACCTCAGCGCTCTGTGCAGTGCCTGGCACATAGTTAAGCGCTTAACCAATACCATCATTCTTATTATCTGGATTCAAAGTGTGAGCCCCACGTGGGACAGAAGAGTGCTTGGCACATAGTAAAGGCTTAAGAAGTAGAGAAGCAGCGTGGCTCAGTGGAAAAAGCCCGGGTTTAGGAGTCAGAGGTCATGGGTTCAAATCCCGGCTCAGCCTCTTAACAGCTGTGTGACCTTGGGCAAGCCACTTAATAATACTGGTGTTTGTTAAGCGCTTACTATGTGCAGAGCACTGTTCTAAGCGCTGGGGGAGATACAGGGTCATCAGGTTGTCCCACGGGAGGCTCACAGTTAATCCCCATTTTACAGATGAGGTAACCGAGGCACAGAGAAGTGAAGTGATTTGCCCAGTCACACAGCTGACAAGTGGCAGAGTCAGAATTCGAACCCATGGCCTCTGACTCCCAAGCCCGGGCTCTTTCCACTGAGCAACACTGCTCCTCTGGGCCTCAGTTCCCTCATCTGAAAAATGGGGATGCAGACTGTGAGCCCCTCGTGGGACAACCTGATCACCTTGGATCTTCTCCAGCGCTTAGTACAGTGCTCGGCACATAGTAAGCGCTTAACAAATGCCATCATTATTATTATTGAGAGTCACTTAACCTCTCTGTGCCTCCGTTCCCTCAACTGTAAAATGGGATGAAGACTGTGAGCCTCACGTGGGACAACCTGTATAATAATAATAATGTTGGTATTTGTTAAGCGCTTACTCTGTGCAGAGCACTGTTCTAAGCGCTGGGGGAGATCCAGGGTCATCAGGTTGTCCCACGTGGGGCTCACAGTCTATCCCCATTTTACAGATGAGGGAACTGAGGCCCAGTGAAGTGACTCGCCCACAGTCACCCGGCGGACAAGTGGCAGAGCCGGGAGTCGAACCCCTGACCTCTGACTCCCAAACCCGGGCTCTTTCCACTGGGCCACGCTGCTTCTGTATCTACCCTCAGCGCTTAGAACAGTGCTCTGTACATAGCAAGCGCTTAACAAATCCCAACATTATTATTACTGGGGTTACGGTAGGCCTGTGGGGGGCGGAGTGTCGGCGGCCCCCTAGGGGCGGGCGCTTGTTTCCTGGGGGAGCGGTGAGGGGGGCGGACGGAAGGACGGGCGGAAGGAGGGGCGGGAGGGCAGGGCGCGGCCGTGACGCGCGGGCGCGGCGGAGGCGGAAGCGGAAGTAGAGACGCCGCGGCGGCTCCCGGCCGGGTGCGCCCTGCCCTTTCCTTCCCCCGGGCCTGCTCGTCCGCCGAGCCGGCCGGTCCTGCCCTGCCCGATGGCGGGGCCGCGGGGAGGCGGCCTGCGGCGGTGGCCCCTGCTGGGCCCGGCGGGCCTGGCCTGCTCCCTGCTGCTGCTGCTGCTGCTCGGCCAGATGACCCACGCTGCCAAGGTGACACCCGCCTCCCTTCCCCTCTGCAGAGCCCCGCTGAGAGCTCGCCGCCTCCAGGAGGCCTTCCAGGACCGAGCCCCCTCCTTCCCTCCGCCCCCTCCCCCCATCTGCTCTTCCCCCTTCCCCGCCCTTCAGCGCTGTGCTCATTTGGATAGATTATTTACTACCCTGTTTATTTTGTTAATAAGGTGTAGATCCCCTCCATTCTATATAACATTTACTACCCTGTTTATTTTGTTAATAAGGTGTAAGATCCCCTCGATTCTATATATTTGGTACCCTATTTATTGTGTTTATAAGGTGTAGATCCCCTCGATTCTATGTACTATTTACTGCCTTGTTTATTTTGTTAATAAGGTGTAGATCCCCTCGATTCTACATAATATTTACGACCCTATTTATTTTGTTAATAAGGTGTAGATCCCCTCGATTTTATATATTGTTACCCTGTTTATTTTGTTAATAAGGTGTAGATCCCCTCGATTCTATATAATATTTACTACCCTGTTTATTTTGTTAATAAGGTGTAGATCCCCTCGATTCTATGTATTATTTGCTACCCTATTTATTTTGTTAATAAGGTGTAGATCCCCTCGATTCTATGTATTATTTGTTACCCTATTTATTTTGTTAATAAAATGTAGATCCCCTCGATTCTATATAATATTTACTGCCCTGTTTATTTTGTTAATAAGGTGTAGATCCCCTCGATTCTGTATAATATTTACTGCCCTGTTTATTTTGTTAATAAGTTGTAGATCCCCTCGATTTTATATATTGTTACCCTATTTATTTTGTTAATAAGGTGTAGATCCCCTCGATTCCAAATATTATTTATTGCCCTGTTTATTTTGTTAATAAGGTGTAGATCCCCTTGATTCTATATAGTATTTATTGCCCTGGTTATTTCGTTAATAAGGTGTAGATCTCCTTGATTCCAGATATTATTTGGTACCCTATTTATTTTGTTAATAAGGTGTAGATCCCCTCGATTCTATTTATCGTGATGATGTGGTCTTGTTTTTGTTTTGTTCTGTTCTGTTTTGTACAGTACTCCGCACATAGCCCTACGGAGAGCTACGCCACCTCTTCATTCATTCAAGAGTATTTATTGAGTGCTTACTGTGTGCAGAGCACTGTACTGAGCGCTTGGAAAGGACAAATCATTCAGTAGTATTTATTGAGCGCTTACTGTGTGCAGAGCACTGTACTAAGCGCTTGGGATGTACAAATCGGTAACAGATAGAGACTTTCCCCGCCCAATGACGGGCTCACGGTCTAATCGGGGGCCTCTGTTTTGCTTTGCTGTCCGTCTTCCCCGTTTAGGCTGTGAGCCGTCATTGAGCAGGGGATTGTCTTTATCTGTTGCCCAGATAGTCATTCCAAGCGCTTAGTACAGTGCTCTGCACATAGCCCTATTGAGAGCTACACCACCTCTGTTTTGCTTTGCTGTCCGTCTCCCCCGTTTAGACTGTGAGCCCGTCATTGGGCAGGGGATTGTCTTTATCTGTGACCCAATTGTCCATGCCAAGCGCTTAGTACAGTGCTCTGCATGTAGCCTTACTGAGAGTTACACCATCTCTGTTTTTCTTTGCTGTCTGTCTCCCCGGTTTAGACTGTGAGCCCGTCATTGGGCGGGGGATTGTCTCTATCTGTTGCCCAATTTTCCATTCCAAGCGCTTAGTAAGAGTTAGTAAGTATCATTATTATTGTGTTGCTATGAGAGAGTTGGTTCCAAAGAGTCAGGTAGACTGTGAGCCCGTCGTTGGGCAGGGATTGTCTTTATCTGTTTCCCAATTGTTCATTCCAAGCGCTTAGTACAGTGCTCTGCGCATAACCCTACTGAAAGCTACACCACCTCTGCTTTGCTCTGTTGTCTGTCTCCCCTGTTTAGACCGTGAGCCCGTCGTTGGGCGGGGATTGAATCTATCTGTGACCCAATTGTCCATTCCAAACGCTTAGTAAGAGTTAACAAGTGTCATTATTATTATCTTACTATGAGAGAGTTAGTCCCGAGGAGTCAGGTAGACTGTGAGCCCGTCATTGGGCAGGGATTGTCTCTTTCTGTTGCCCGATTGTCCATTCCAAGCGCTCAGTACAGTGCTGTGCACACAGGAAGAGCTCAGTCAATACGGTTGAGTGAATGAATGAATTCCAAGTGCTTAGTACAGTGCTCTGCACATAGCAAGCGCTCAATCAATACGATTGAGTGAATGAATGAATTCCAAGCGCTTAGTACAGTGTGCTGCACATAGTAAGCGGACAATAAATACTACTGAATGAATGACAGAGACCCCCACCACCCCATGGCCACCTCTTCCTGATGGAGACCCCCTTCCTACCCCGTTCATTCATTCAGTGTTACTGATGGAGCGCTTACTGTGTGCAGAGCATTGGACTAAGTGCTTGGAATGTCCAATTCGGGAACGGATCCCCTCCCCGGCTCCTCAGCCCCCACCCCCTGCCCCTGAGAAAGATAATAATAAGTAATAATAGCCATGATGGTTTTTGTTAAGCGCTTACTGTGTGCCAAGCACTCTTCTAGGTGCTGGGAGAGATGCAAGGTCATCAGGTTGTCTCAGGCGGGGCTCACAGTCTTCATTCCCACTTTACAGATGAGGTAACTGAGGCACAGTGAAGTGGCTTGCCCAAGGTCACACAGCTGACAAGTGGCCGAGCCAGGATTGGATCCCCCTCCCCCATCCCAAACCACCCCCCATCACACCACCACTTATTCATTCAGTCAGTCCGTCAGTTGTTCATTCATTCGTTCATTCAATCATATTTATTTATTCATTCATTCGTTCATTCAATCATATTTATTGAGTGCTTACTATGAACAGAGCACTGGACTAAGCGTTTGAGAAAATACAACTCAACAACAAAGAGAGATCATCCCTGCCAACACTGGGCTCACACTCTGGGGCGGTCCAGGCATCAATAGAAATAAATAGAATTGTAGATATATACACATCAAAGGAAGTAATTATCCAGTCATATTTCACTCAGTCATTCATTCAGTTGTTTTTATTGAGCACTTACTCTGTGCAGAGCACTGTACTAAGTGCTTACACCAATATTTCGTGACAGGACCTATTCAGTCAGTCGTATTTATCGAGCACTTACTGTACTGTACTAAGCGCTTGGGAAAGTACCATGTAACAATTAACTGTGACATTCCCTGCCCACAACGAGCTTATGGTTTAGAGGACGAGCCTGCCCATCCCTCGTCTGATCTTCCAATTCCTCTCATTCATTCATTCATTCATTCATTCATTCATTCATTCATTCATTCATTCAATAGTATTTATTGAGCACTTACTATGTGCAGAGCACTGTACTAAGCGCTTGGAATGTACAGTTCGGCAACAGAGGCAATCTCTGCCCATTGACGGGCTTACAGTCTCCTGTCGAGCCTCCAGTCATTCATCCAGTGGTATTTATTGAGCACTTTCTGTGTGCAGAGCTCTGTGCTAAGCTCTTGGAGGAGCACAATATAGCAGGGTTGGTAGATGTGTTTCCTGCCCGAATGAGCTTACAGCCTCCACTCCTCTTCTTTCATTCCAGTCAGACCAGAAATCCCCCTCTGCCACCCTGACTCCCTTGAATATAGTAATAATAATAATAGTTGTGGTGCTTAAATGCTTTCCTGGTTTGGGGATGACTTTTGCAGCAGAGGTTTTCTCCCCACAAACCACACACTCCTACTGATTCTCCTTAACAATGATGGTATTTAAGGGCCTACTAAGTACCAGGCACTGAATCGAGCACTGGGGTGGGTACAGGATCTTCAGGTCGGACGTAGACTTGCCCCACATGGGGCTCACAGTCTTAGTAGGATTTAGTCCCCATTTTACAGATGAGGAAGCTGAGGCACAGAAAAGTCTAGTGGCTTACCCCAGGTCAGATTGTCATTGTTTATTGTTGTACTGTACTTTCCCAAGCACTCAGTAGAGTGCTCTGCACACAGTCCTGTCTTACCTTATGCCCTCGAGTCACTTCCGGCCCATGGAAAGGAAACGTCTCTCCCGGAACACCCCACTGTCCATCTGCAGTCGTTCTGGTAGTGAATCCAGAGAGTTTTCTTGGTAAAAATCTGGAATTGATTTACCATCGCCGCCTTCCGTGTGGTCAGATCGAGTCTCCGCCCTCGACTCTCTCCCGTGCCGCTGCTGCCCAGCACGGGGGAGTTTTGACTTGTAGCAGATTGCCGTCCCCTCCCTAACCGCTGCCCCAGCTAGGAATGGAACGGACAGGCCTCTGCTTCACTCTCCCTCCCGTAGCCGAGACCGGCAGAGGACTGGAAACTCTCCAGGTGCCACCCTGAGAGGGGTCTGCACACAGTAAGCGCTCAGTAAATATGATTGAATGAATGAATGAATGACGAGGGGCAGAGATGAGATTAGAATTCCGGTCCTTTGACTCTCAGGCCCATGCTCTCTCCACTAGCCCACGCTCCTTTCCCCAAGGACTCTAATTTCACTGTCTAGGCAGTAAGCTTGCGGGAAGGGGAACGTATCTACCAACTCTGTTATACTCTCCCGAGCATTTAGTACAGTGCTCTGCATACAGGAAGTGCTCAATAGATACCATTGAGGATGATTTCACTCAGCTACCAGTTTTAAAGGTAGGGCTGTGCCCTTTCCCCACCGTAAAGGGGCAAGAGAATTGTAGAGCAGACAAGATTATCGGTCATCGCCGGGCCCGGAGACACCCTCCAACCCGGTAGAACCAGTCTTACTTCAGCTCCATCTTTTCCAGTCAGGTCGTCAACAACTGGCTGCTCCCAGATGCGTAACTTTTCTGGGACTTTGTCCTCGATTATTGCCTACCGACAGCTTTCTTACCCCTGGACTCTTTGCGCGTTACTATCCTGAAACTTCCTTCGATCAAACTATTCATCCGCACTCTGCCTTTCCTAAATCACTGTCGTATATCCAAAAAAAAAAAGTTGGAGAGTAAAAAGTACTGGAGAAGAGGACTATGGCTTTGGGTTGAGGAATTTCGTATTCATTTCCCCTCTGGTTTCTTTCTTCCCTACTGTTGCATCCACTTTTTTTCTGACACAACTGTGAGGTTCTAGTTCCTTTATTGTCTCTGATGGGATGAGAACGGATGTGCCCAGCTGAAATATTATGCTGTTTGGAAAATAGTCTCAGAATGAAACTATCAAATCTTTCAGTGATTGGCCAATTATTCTGGAGGAGATTGTGGGGGACCTTTTGGAGCAATGTGATATAATCTGAGCTATTATCTTGAAAAAAAAAAATAGGGACTTTTTCTTGAAAGTAAATTTTTCTCAGACTTGTTATGGAAAAACTATCTTAAGTTCGCAAGCAACAGTTATTGTATTTGGTAACAGTGAAATGTTTAATAGTTTTCTTGGGTTGTGTAGAGTATGCCGTAGATAATGTCCTTTCGTAAACAACAGTCTGGCAACTAACTGGAAATGAATTCTGTTAAGCATTTTTTTTTTTTTTGGTTACAGAATTTTGAGGATGTCCGATGCAAATGTATCTGTCCGCCTTATAAAGACCATTCTGGTCAAATTTATAAAAAGAACATAACCCAGAAAGACTGGTGAGTATCTTGGCTTGTAGAACTGAAACTGATCTCTTTCCAGATGATGGTAGAGTATCCAGAAACCTGAGTATGGGCAGGGAATTTTTCTTTGTAAACAACAGAGCCAAGTCTTTTCTGCATTGAAAAGAGCCCTGATGAGCATTTGTCAGAGTTTTCTTTAATACCCTCTAACTCTTCCACAATAGATACTGAGTTGAAACTCATTTTATGAAATGGATTTATCGAATCCTCTTGGTGTAATTTCCTATACCCTTTTTAATTCTTCCTATTACTGATTGATTTTTCTACAATCATTTAGTCTTTATGTGAGACGGTCCCTTTATAAAATAAAAGAAAGCCCAAATCAACCTTTAATGGGGAGCTCTAAATTATTCAGGCTATAACGGACAGTTACAATTGGTTTATTCAGACATGAAATCTAATTCGATGTCTGTTATCGGAATGAGAAATGAACTTCCCGTCCGAGTGTTTGGCCCTGGTTATTTCACCATCCTTCCGTTATCCAAGCTTTTCGGTCTTAGTCAGGAAGGCAGTTTGGTAGAATGAGGAAGCACTACTCCTTTGGTGCACAAGCTTTCATATTTAGGCATTTATGCATCCAAGTGGACTTCGATACTCAATCGGTCAATCAGGCAGCGGTATTTATTGAGCACTTACTGTGTCCAGAACACTGTACTAAGCGCTCGTGAGACTACAATGCAGCGGAGTTGGTAGATACATTCCCTGCCCACAGAGAGCTTACAGTCTAGAAGGGGAGACAGGAATCAGTGTAAATACATAAACTACAGGTATTTACATATGGATGGGGGGCTGAAGGTGGAGTGACTATCAAGTGTCCTAAGGGTACAGACCCCCCAAAAAGTAGGTAGGTTGGTTTTTTGTTGTTGATGGAAAGGATGAGCAGTTTTTATAGCTTACGTTTTACGTTAAGCCAAAGCTTACATTTTAGAACTGGCCTCCTTGACTTTAAGTTTATCAGGGGCACCCAGAGCTTAAGTATACATTCATTCATTCAGTTAGTCATATTGATTGAGCGCTTACTGTGTGCAGAACACTGTACTAAGCGCTTGGAATGTCCAATTCGGCAACAGATAGAGACCATCCCTGCCCAACCACGGGCTCACGGTCTAACAGGAGGAGACAGACAGCAAAGCAAAACAAGTAGTCACCCAAATATATCTGTATCTGGGTGCTCCTTTCCCAGTGCTTCCACAGTCACTCCCAGTGGGTGGTCAGGAGTTATTAACACTGATCCGGCCAGTGTTAATAAACACTGAAGAACAGTGTTAAAGAACAACGGGCAGGGAAGCTACACAATTTTCCCCAGCTGGAGACTGGGATTTAGATCTATTTTTAATATTATGGTGTCTGCTAAGCATTTTGTGTCCAGCAGGCACAAAGAGCAGTGTGGGGTATTTGTTGAGCATTTACGATGCACAGAGCTCTGTATTAAGCACTTAAAAGAGTGCGGTACCACATAGTTGGCTGCCTCCAACGAACTTACAGTCTAGAGTATGAATCAGGTTGGACACAGTCCTTGTCCCACACGGGGCTCACAATAATAATCATAATGTTGGTATTTGTTAAGCGCTTACTATGTGCCGAGCACTGTTCTAAGTGCTGGGGTAGATACAGGGTAATCAGGTTGTCCCACGTAGGGCTCAAAGTCTTCATCCCCATTTTACAGATGAGGTAACTGAGGCACAGAGAAGTCAAGTGACGTGCCCAAGGTCACACAGCTGACAAGCGGCAGAGCCGGGATTCAAACCCATGACCTCTGGCTCCCAAGCCTGGGCTCTTTCCACTGAGCCATGCATACTCACAATCTGAGTAGGAGAGAGAACAGGTATTGAATCCCCATTTTACAGTTGAGGAAAGTGAAACACAGAGAAGTAGCTGCCCCCGTTTAGGCCATTCAGAAGAAAACATTTGCCGTCGGCTGTCAGGCTTTCGTGTTTTCCCTTGTTATTGTTTGTATTCTTAATTTCCCTCTGAAAGTTCGAACTCGATTGTATCAGTATCTAGTACTAGATATCTTGTATCTAGTATAGTGTTTGGCACATAGTAAGTGCTTAACAAACGCCATTCCAAAAAAAAAAAGAAAAAGGTAAAATTAGGTGAGTTATAATAATATTAATGATGACATCTGTTAAGCGCTTAGTATGTGCAAAGCACTGTTCTAAGCTGCTGGGGTAGATACAAGGTAATCAGAGTGTCCCACATAGGGCTCACGGGCTTCATCCCCATTTTACAGATGAGGGAACCGAGGCCCAGAGAAGTTGAGACTTGCCCAAAGTCACACAGCTGACAACAATAATAATAATGATGGCATTTGTTAAGCGCTTAGTATGTGCCAAGCACTAGCTTGTTCTAAGCGCTGGGGAGGATACAAGTTGAGCAGATTGTCCCACGAGAGGCTCACAGTCTTAATGCCCATTTTACAGTTGAGGTAACTGAGGGCCAGAGAAGTGAAGTGACTTGCCCAAAGTCACCCAGCTGACAAGCGGCGGAGCCGGGATTAGAACCCACGACCTCCGACTCCCAAGCCCGGGCTCTTTCCTCTAAGTCGCGAGTTAGGGAATTTGTAAGGGACGGACGGGTCGAAGTCAGAGAAGTTCCTGTCTCTGGCACGAGAGGGAGGTGCTGCCTAGTTCTGAAAGTATGGAGAGGCCCTGAGCCTCCGCAGAGAATTTCAGGCCCGTTTAATTCCTCACCGTTCCTTCATCAGCGTCCAACGCATTGACTAAACGACTACCATTTGATGAGCATTGTGCTCAGCATCTGTCTACTTCACGGCAGGGCGGATGGAGCGCCCACCTGGGAGTCAGAAGGTCACGGGTTCTTATCAGCGTGGCTCAGTGGAAAGAGGCCAGGCTTGGGAGTCAGAAGTCGTGGGGGTCGAATCCCGACTCCGCCGCTTGCCAGCTGTGTGACTTTGAGCAAGTCACTTAACTTCTCTGTGCCTCAGTTACCTCATCTGTAAAATGGGGATTAAAACTGTGAGCCCCACGAGGGACAACCTGATCACCTTGTATCCCCCCAGCGCTAAGAACAGTGCTTTGCACATAGTAAGTGCTTAGCAAATACCACCATTATTAGAGAAGCAGTGTGGCTCAGTGGAAAGAGCACAGGCTTGGGAGTCAGAGGTCATGGGTTCGAATCCCGACTCTGCCACTCAGCTATGTGACTCTGGGCAAGTCACTTCACTTCTCTGTGCCTCAGTTACCTCATCTGTAAAATGGGGATTAAGACTGTGAGCCTCATGTGGGACAACCTGATTACTCTGAATCTACTCCAGCGCTTAGAACGGTGCTCTGCACATAGTAAGCACTTAACAAATACTAACATTATTATCCCACCTCTGCCACTTGTCTGCGGTGTGACCGTGGGCAAGTCACTTCCCTTCCCTGTGCCTCAGTTCCCTCATCTTTAAAATGGGGATTGAGACCGCGAGCCCCACGTGGGACAAGGGACTGTGTCCAACCCGATTTGCTTTTGTCCACCCCGACGCTAAATACAGTGCTTGGCACATAGTAAGGGCTTAACAAATGTCATTATTATTATTATTGCAAAAGATATAAAAAGAGATAGTTCCTGCTTTCAAGGAGCTTCAGTCTGGACTCTGGTTTGGGGGTTTTTTTAATGGTATTTGTTAAGCGTTCACTACGGGCCAGTCACTCTACTAAGCGCTGGAATAGATGCACGATAATCAGATTGGACACACAATATATCCTACATGGGGCTGGAAAGTCTTAATCCCCATTTTACAGATGAAGTAACTGAGGCATAGAAGTGAAGTGACTTGTCCAAAGTCACATAGCAGCAGACAAGTGGTGGCGGTGGGATTAGAACTCAGGTCCTCTTACTCCCAGGCCTGTGCTCCTTCCACCTGCCCTTTCTGCCCCACTCTGGGTGCCGGTGGTCTCTGTCCCTGGAGGCCCAAAGAGGGGATAGGCTGTGTGGGAGGCAGTGTCTGACTTTTTCTGACCCAAGAATAATAATAACGATGGTATTTAAGTGTTTACTATGTGCCAAGCACTGTTTTGAGCACTGGGATAGATCCAAGGCTATCAAGTTATCCCACGTGAGCCTCACAGTCTTAATCCCCATTTTACAGATGAGGTAGCTGAGGCAAGGAGAAGCGAAGCGACTTGCCCAAAGCCGCACAGCTGATAAGTGGCGGTGCCGGCGTTAGAACTCACGACCTCTGACTCCCAAGCCCAGGCTCTTTCCACTGAGCCACGCTGCTTCCTAAAGAACCATCTAGATGGACCGGCCTATTTGCCGGTATCCACCCCAGCGCTCAGTACGGTTATTAGGGCCGAGGCTCGGCCGTCGTCCCCAACGGGGAGGTTCCATCGGGAAGGTGGGAGCTGCGCTGCGGTCAGTCGGGACCCAGGCCCCTGGGGCCAGCGAGGGAAGCAGCGTGGCCCAGTGGATGGCGCTTGAGTGGGTAGAGACGAGTCAGAAGACCTGGGTTCTCATCCCGGCTCTGCCACTGGTCTACTCTGTGACCTTGGGCAAGTGGTTTAACTTCTCTCTGCCTCACTTCCCTCATCTGCAGCGTGGCTCAGTGGAAAGAGCCTGGGCTTCGGAGTCAGAGGTCATGGGTTCGAATCCCGGCTCTGCCACTTGGCAGCTGTGTGACTGGGCAAGTCACTTAACTTCACTGTGCCTCAGTTACCTCATCTATAAAATGGGGATTAACTGTGAGCCTCACGTGGGACAATCTGATTACTCTGTATCTACCCCAGCACTTAGAACAGTGCTCTGCACATAGTAAGCACTTAACAAATAACATTATTATCTGTACGGGGGGGAATTAAGACTGTGAACCCCATGTGGGACAGGGATTCTGTCCAAACTGATTAACTTGTATCTACCCCCGCGCTTAGAATAGTGCTTGACCTGTAGTAAGTGCTTCACAAATACTTGTAAGGAGCAGCATGGCTTAGTGGAAAGAGCACAGGCTTGGGAGTCAGAGGACGTGGGTTCTAATCCCGGCTCCACCACTTGTCTGCTGTGTGATCTTGGGCAAGTCATTTCACTTCTCTGTGCCTCAGTTACCTCATCTGTAAAATGGGGATTAAAAGTGTGAGCCCCACATGGAACAACCTGATAAACTTGTATCTACCCCAGCACTTAGAACAGTGCTTGGCACATTGTAAGCTCTTAACAAATACCATGATTATCATTATTACTAAATACCATCATTATTATTATTATCAAGCTAAACTGACTGGATTCCAGTTTCTTTCTCCTGTTAGCAATGGCCCACACAGTAGGAGGAAGGGGAAAGAGGCTAAATGCATTCTCATATCTTCTACTTCTGCTGGGGCTTTATGCAGCCAGAGCCAGAAAGTGGCCATCTGAAGGATGACGTCCTTTCTAATGTGTTCTCTCTCCTCGCAGGCAAATCTATAAAACACTTGGGGGGTGGGCAGATTGGATTCTGAACTGTTTTACTCTGCTGTCTCCCCTGATTAGACTGTGAGCCCGTCATTAGGCAGGGATTGTCTCTATCTGTTGCCGAATTTTACATACCAAGCGCTTAGTACAGTGCTGTGCACATAGTAAGCGCTCAATAAATACTATTGAATGAATGAATGAAATGCTGGCCTACTCACAATTGCTTCTTCTTGATTTTTGTTGGGGAAACCTAGTTTGTGAAAATGGTTTTCGTGTCCACTCCTCCCTCCCCTTCCTGCCAGCTCCTCCCTTGATTGGGGGCGGGAGGAAGGAGTTCAGGGCACCTAGTGCCCCTAAACTTCAGGGATTATTTTCCTGCAGAATCAATTGGTGGAATTTATTGAGCACTTACTGGGTGCAGAGCACTAAACTAAGCACCTGGGAGAGTACAGCAGGGTTGGTAGACATGTTCCCTGCTCACAGTGAGCTTACTGAACTCTTCATAGAGGAAAGCCCACAAGATAGTACACATCTCCTGTCCAGGGCCACATGCATTTGCTCACTGCTTCCTCTGACATCATGCTGCGCTGTATCCAGAGAGATCCACGTAATCAGAAGAATGATCTCTGATCCTGCTATCGCATTCTAGCTCTGCACACAGTAAGCACTCTTTAAATATGATTGAATGAATAAATTAGGAGGTGAAAACATGCATTCTGACCAAACCCTGAGTGTATTAAATAAACTACAGCTCTCAAGGGCTTTTTCCCTCCCTCCTCTCAGTGGTTTTGAGCATTGTCTACCTCCTCCAGGGTTCAGGATATACTAACTTGTAGACTTAGCATCGAAAACTAATGCCATAACATGCAGGAGTAAGCTAATGTAGGCATTAAAAAAAGAAGAGAACACTGTTTAACAGCATGGCCGAGTAACTGGAATCTACCTGGATCAGTGCAAGACTTTGGTACTGAGTAATTTTTCTAAAAAGAGGTTTTGCTAAATAACTGAGCCTACTGAGGAAGTTGTCCTCCGTGACTCACTTAGCTCATCTGTAAAATGAGGATTAAGACTGTGAGCCCCATGTGGGATGTGAACTGTGTCCAGCCTGATTAGTTCGAATTTACCCCACTGCTTAGTACTTTGCCTGGAACATAACGCTAAACAAATATTTAAAAAAAAAGTTGTTAGACTGAACCTCAAAATCTATTAAGTAATTAATTCATATTTTGCACTTTGCATTTTAAGTCACATTTGTGCTATTCACAGTGTAATCTCCGAACACAGCATAGAGGAAAACTACTCTATCCTCTGGACGGTAAGCTCACTGTGGACAAGGAATGTGTCTCCTAACTCTGTTCTGTTGTAGTCTCCCAAGCCCTTAGTACAGTGCTCTGCACACAGTAAGCGCTCAATACATATAATTGCTGGATTGTGTGGGTGTGGTTTCCTTCGCATAATGGATTGCCAAATCTAATTGGAATGATGTTTATCTTGTTGAGAAGGGAGATGAGAAGACTTGGCTGAAACTTATTGATCGATGGTGCTACAACTTCTTAGGAATTTTTTTGGTGGGGCCCTGTCTTCTAGTTTTCAAACCACATGTCAGTAAAAATGGTCCCAGGGTGAAGCCTCTTCTAAAAGGCCCACCTTTTCTGTCTTTTTTTCCAGTGACTGCCTCCATGTAGTGGAGCCCATGCCTGTCCTGGGGCCTGACGTGGAAGCATACTGCCTGCGCTGTGAGTGCAAATACGAGGAGCGAAGTTCCGTCACCATAAAAGTAAGCCACCTTCTCCCCCTGCGGACTCGAGGACCCGTGGGAATTGGGGAACCTGTGACCGCTAATGTCGTTTGAGCCGGTACAGGTCACTTAATCATGACTACTGTGTCAGCCTTCTCTCTGATCTCCCTTCCTCCTCTCTCGCCCCGCTCCAGTCTATTCTTCACTCTGCTGCCCGGCTCATCTTCCTGCAGAAATGATCTGGGCATGTTACTCCCCTTCTTAAACACCTGCAGTGGTTGCCTATCAACCTCCGCTCCAAACAAAAACTCCTCACTCTAGGCTTCGAAGCTCTACGCCACCTTGCCCCTTCCTACCTCTCCTCCCTTCTCTCTTTCTACAGCCCACCCCGCACGCTCCGCTCCTCCGCCGCCCACCTCCTCACCGTCCCTCGGTCTCGCCCATCCCGCTGTCGACCCCCGGGCCGCGTCCTCCCGCGGTCCCGGAACGCCCTCCCTCCTCACCTCCGCCAAACTGATTCTCTTCCCCTCTTCAAAACCCTACTTAAAACTCACCTCCTCCGAGAGGCCTTCCCAGACTGAGCTCCCCTTCTCCCTCTACTCCCTCTACCGCCCCCCCTTCACCTCTCCGCAGCTTAACCCTCTTTTCCCCCCATCTCCCTCTGCTCCTCCCCCTCTCCCTTCCCATCCCCTCGGCACTGTACTCGTCCGCTCAACTGTATATATTTTCATTACCCTATTTATTTTGTTAATGAAATGTACATCGCCTCGATTCTATTTAGTCGCCATTGTTTTTACGAGATGTTCTTCCCCTCGACTCTATTTATTGCCATTGTTCTCGTCTGTCCGTCTCCCCCGATTAGACCGTAAGCCCGTCAAAGGGCAGGGACTGTCTCTATCTGTTGCCAACTTGTTCATCCCAAGCGCTTAGTACAGTGCTCTGCACATAGTAAGCGTTCAATAAATACTGTTGAATGAATGAATGACAACAATTACAGTTGCGTTACTTGTCAAGGGCTTATTGTGTGTCAAACACTGTATTAAATGCTAGGATAGATACAAGATAACCAGGTCCCACAAGGGGCTGACAGTCTAAGTAGGAAGGAGAACAGGTATTGAATCCCCCCAGTCTACGAATGGGGCACAAAGGAGTGAAGCGACTTGGCCGAGGTCACCCAGCACATAAATTGGTGGAGCCGGGATTAGAACCCAGGCCCTCCGACTTGCAGGCCCGGGCTCTTTCCACGCAGCCTCCCATCTTCAATTGCTTCTATCACATCTATCCCACCTGTATCTTCTTTAGAAATATGAGTCGGTTAGAAGTTCCCTGCCGAGCTCAGTCTCCTAGAGCGGCACGTGGAACCGTTAGCTCAGGTCGGCAGAGTGCTTCGTCTCGGGGAAAATCCACCAAGGGCTGGGTGGGATGTTATATTTAACAGGCTTCCAGAAGTGACGGTGCGTCATCTCGACTCTTTAGTCAGCAGGCCTGCTGGAGCTGAGGCCGTCACCGAAAAACAACTCTGACAGCATAACCTAAACCAGAAAGTCGTTCTTGAAAATAACCAAAGTTTTCTACAGAGTTGGCTGGAATCCCAGAGAAAAAAATCTCCCTTTTTGGTCCTTTTCTTTTTCCGGTGTGTGAGAGGAGCGAGAACCATATGGAGAGCAGGGGTTGGTGAAGCCGCCCTCGATAGCGTGTTGAGGGTTTGTTGAAGGGATCGAGGTTGTTGTGCCAAAACAAGAAAGGAAGCTGTTGATTCATTATTGTCCTAAAGTGAATGGTAATACTTTTGCGTGCTTCCTGGAGTCTTTGAAGCCTCCAGCAGGAGTCTTTGACCAAGAATAGAATGTCTTCTTTCCTCCTTTTCACTCAGTTGAAAAGTTGTGGCGGATCTAGTTGTTTTTCTCACAAGGAATGCGGTTTAAGGGTTCCATTGCCGGCAGGGAACATGTCAGCCAGTCAGTCAAGCATATTTATCGAGCACTTACTGTGCGCAGAGCACTGTACTAAGCCCTTGGGGGAGAACAATATAACAGACACATTCCCTGCCCACACTAATGGACAGTCTCGAGATCTGCCCATAAGAGCTTACGTGTCCTCACTCTAGGCTTCAAGGCTCTCCATCACCTTGCCCCTTCCTACCTCTCCTCCCTTCTCTCTTTCTACCGCCCACCCCGCACGCTCCGCTCCTCTGCCGCCCACCTCCTCGCCGTCCCTCGGTCTCGCCTATCCCGCCGTCGACCCCTGGGTCACGTGCTCCCGCGGTCCTGGAACGCCCTCCCTCCTCACCTCCGCCAAACTGATTCTCTTTCCCTCTTCAAAACCTTACTTAAAAATCACCTCCTCCAAGAGGCGTTCCCAGACTGAGCTCCTCTTCCCCCTCTACTCCCTCTGCCATCCCCCCCTTTACCTCTCCGCAGCTAAAGCCTCATTTTCCCCTTTTCCCTCTGCTCCTCCACCTCTCCCTTCCCATCCCCACAGCACTGTACTCGTCCGCTCGACTGTATATATCTTCGTTACCCTATTTATTTTGTTAATGAATTGTACATCGCCTTGATTCTATTTAGTTGCCATCGGTTTTTACGAGATGTTCTTCCCCTTGACGCTGTTTAGTGCCATTGTTCTTGTCTGTCCGTCTCCCCCGATTAGACCGTAAGCCCGTCAAACGGCAGGGACTGTCTCTATCTGTTGCCGACTTGTTCATCCCAAGCGCTTAGTACAGTGCTCTGCACATAGTAAGCGCTCAATAAATACTATTGAATGAAAGTGTCTACCAACTCTAGTGTATCGTCCTCTCCCAAGTGCTCAGTCCAGTGCTCTGCACCCAATAAGTGCTCCGTAAACACCAGTGATCTATTGACCCCATCGAGGTCGATCAGCCTCCAGACTTCCCGCCTGCGAACAACTCTCCGATCGCCGTCCCAAATCCGAGTCCATCGGACCGAGCTGAAAATGTCACTCCTTTTCCCCTCTGTGTCCAGGTCACCATTATAATCTATCTGTCCATCCTGGGCCTCCTGCTGCTGTACATGGTGTACCTCACGCTGGTAGAACCCATCCTCAAGAGGCGCCTCTTTGGACACTCGCAGCTGATACAGAGCGACGACGACGTTGGGGTAAGTCCGCGTTTGGGGTAAGGCCTCACGGGGCCACCCATGACCCGAGCTTTGCTCTGGAACCATCTCGTGTGAATCTCCGAGGAACACCAATCGCCTCGTGTGGGAATTCGCCCAGTGGGGCAGGTCTGCAGAAGAAGTGCCAAAATAATAAATGGCATGTATGGTTTTTTTCCCCGCAAGTCGTTCGGTTGGTCTCTATCTAAGGAGCCATAGTTTGTAATGACAGCCCCATATCGATGGACAGTCTCGTCTTATGCTGTCGAGTCATCGCCGACCCATGGCGACGCCATAGACACATCTCTCCCAGAACGCCCCACCTCCACCTGCGATTGTTCTGGTAGAGTAGCCACAGAGTTGTCTTGGTAAAAATCCGGAAGTGGTTGACCGTCGCCTCCTTCCACGCAGTAAACTTGAGTGTCTGCCCTCAACTCTCTCCGGTGCCACCGCTGTCCAGAACAGGGGAATTTTTAGCATATTCCCTTCCACTGGCTAGCCGCTGCCCAAGCTAGGAATGGAATGGATATGTCTCTGCTTGACTCTCCCTCCCGTAGTCAAGATCGGTAGAATACTGCAGCGTGGCTCAGTGGAAAGAGCACGAGCTTTGGAGTCAGAGGTCATGAGTTTGAATCCCGGCTCTGCCACTTGTCAACTGTGTGACTGTGGGCAAGTCACTTCACTTCTGTGGCCCTCAGTTACCTCAACTGTAAAATGGGCATTATGACTGTGAGCCCCACATGGGACATCCTGATTCCCCTGTGTCTACCCCAGCGCTTAGAACAGTGTTTGGCACATAGTAAGCGCTTAACAAATACCAACATTATTATTATTATTACCGGAAACTCTCCAGGTGTGACCCTGAGGGGGGGATTGATGAACAGTCGTTTTTTATTAGTAGTAGTAAAACCGTAATAATAATAATAATAGTCGTATTTAAGCACTTACTCTGTGCCAGGCACTGTTCAAAGCGCCGGGGTAGATACAAGCTAATCAGGTTGGGCGTAGGCCTTATCCCACTTGGGCCCACAGTCTTAATCCCCATTTTACAGATGAGGTAACTGCAGCACAGAGAAGTGAAGTGACTTACCAAAGTCACAGCAGCAGACAAGTGGGTGGGAGGCAGGATTAGAACCCACGTTCTTCTGACTCCCAGGCCCGTGCTCATTCCAGGCCACGCTGCTTCTCTTGTAAGTGCTTGTTCTGTAGAGCGGCATGGTGAAGGGAAAAGACCTATTCTTCTTCATGGCCCCCTCCCTGCTCTTCCTTCCCAACTCTCATGAATGCCATCAAAGCCAAGAGGGGATTTCCCAGCCCCTTTTCTCTCTCTACCAAATAAAAGATCAGGTGAGAGCTCTTTGCCTCCCCAGTTGAATTACTACTGTAGCGTCATCGACTATGAGAAGCAGCGTGGCCTAATGGAAAGAGCATGGGCCTGGGAGTCAGAGGACCTGGTTTCTAATAGCCCCTCTGCCACTGGCCTGTTGGGTGACCTTGGGCAAATCACTTCACTTCTCTGTGCCTCAGTTACCTCATCTGTCAAATGGGGATTAAGACTGTGAGCGTCACGCAGGACAGGGACAGTGTCCAACCTGGTTATCTCGTACCTTCTCCAGTGTGAGGTACAGTGCTTGGCATATAGTAAGTGTTTAACAAGTACCAGTGAAAAAAAGCTTTTTACGAAATTACCAGTAGATTTCTTTGAAGTAAATAGCATAAAAACAGAGTTGTTTCTCTGTTTGTTCCTGGGGATTCATGGTGATGGCATATATCAAGTTAAAACTATGTGCCAAGCTGGGGTAGATACAAATAATTAGATCAGACCCAGCTCCTGTCCCGCAAGGGGCTCACAGTCGAAGAAGGAAAGCAGGTATTTCATCCCTGTATTACAAAGTGAGGCCCAGAGAAGTTATGTGACTTGTCAAAGGTCACACAGCAGGCCAGAGGCAGAACTGGGACTAAACCCAAGGGTCTCCTGCCTGCCTGTCCTTGCGCTTTCCACTAGGTCATGCTGTAGATGATGGGCAACCGCCCAAGGTTCTCAAGGAGTGGGAGATGCGGACCGAATATAGGCTGGAGTGGGGAGAGACAGGAGGCAGGGAGGTCCCTCAGGAGGCTGATGAAGTATTCAAGGTGGGATAGGATCAGTGCTCGAATCAGTGAGGTAGAAGTAGGGATGGAGAGGAAAAGGTGGATTTTAGCGATGTCGTGAAGGTACAACCTTTAGGATCTGGGGATCAGATCGACTACGTCAGGGAGGGACCAGGGAGATTTTAGGGAGGTCATACCTGCCGGTTTCAGTTTTATCAGTAAAATACATGGGTAGGTCATTGGGGTCAAGATGGATGAGGTGGGCAGATAGGGGTTTGAGGAAGGAGTGAAACAGCTGGCATAGGCAGTAAGCATGGAAGTCAATAAGGATGCAGAAATAAAGTTGCCAGACCGGAGGAAAGGGCAGAGTTAAAGCAGATGAGCATGAAAATAAGATGGATGAGGTTGACCTGGTGTCTGGATTTCTGTCGGCAGTGCTCTGCAGCTCATGCTTGGGAGCGGAGGAAGCGCTGCAAGGAGACGATCTAGGGTCGTGGGTTAGTGGCACTTGATCTGTGGAGAGGGGGGAGAAGGGGAAGTCCCAGAGTACAACGAGCTGTACGTAAAATCTGGGGGGGCGGGATTAGGATGGGCACCCAAGCTCTCGAGGGGTAGTACAGACTCAAATGCGTAGGTGAATAGAGTGGGGAAATGAGGGCTTAGTCAGGGAAGGCTTCTTGGAGGAGATGTGGTTTTAGTAGGGCTTTGGAGATAGGCAGGACTTCCAGCCCAGAGGGAGGATGTGGGCAAGGAGTTGGTGGTCCAACACCCTCTTCCCTTAATTCCTGTGCTGAAGATCTTTAGAGGGATGGTCTGGAATAGTAGTAAAGTGGACAGATGGCAGTGCGCAGCAATAATTTTTTTGACTGCTGCAAGGTACGTGGGCTGCACAGTGAGTAAAATTGGGGGATCCCAAAGCCATTTTTGGAAGCCAAAGTTCACCTTTAATTTGCATTTAAGTTCCTTCGTTTTATAACCCTAAGCAGCTCGATCTAGAAATGGTGGGTTTAACTGACATGGCAAGTAGAGGTTTGACTTTGCTAGAAGTTCGGGCTGGAGAAATGAGTTTATTGTGCTCCCTCTGGGAAAAAAACAGAGGGCTTGTTTACCTGACGCCTTAGCAACACATATGCATTTCACTGAAACCGGATGGTTGGTTTTTTTTCATTTCCCCAAAATCAGAAATCAGAAAGGCAGAAGTCCTATTCAAATGTGTTACTGGTTTGTGTCTAAAATATAAAGCATATGATGGTTTTTTTCCACCTTTCAGTAAGATAACTTAAATGCCTCTTGGAAATGTTTAATCCAATCCCAAAGACATCAATTGATATTTGTCTGTATTATGTAAAGGAAATAGAACTGTAGGCGGAATCAAGGAAGGTTCTGGGACTGAAAGCTAAAGACTCGCGCACCAAGCAGTTGGTTTATTTACTGTATCATATATCCATGACACATCTGCAGTATTGTCAAAGCATTAAGTTAAAGCATGTTTTGCTTCTACTGTAATTTTATCAGGTGTAAAAAGAACAAACCCATAAAGAGGAGAATTTCTATTTGCCTTCTGGTTCGGCCAGCATCCGTGGCCACAGACAACCGGTTCTGTCTTGTTCTGAGATAGAGCAGAGTAACAGACTGTTCTCGGTTTGAAGAGCTAGCAAAAGGGATTAAATTAGCTTGTAATGTCCTTAAAAATGTGTTCATAAGAAGTGTGGTTTTTTTTGTTTTTCCTCCTGGCTTGAAAAGTAAATAACAGATTCTCAGGACTAGACTGATTTAGGAGAGTTACATCCTCCTTCCCAGTCCCGTTTATGTTGGAACAAATCAGAGGAAATATTTTCTACACAAAGCTTATTAAAGCTCTCTATTCCCACAGCATCATTTTTGTATCCATTAAGTCACGCAGGGTGATGGAGAGGTCTCTCCATTGTTTGAGGCTTATGAGCTCTGGATCAATCAATCAGTGGTATTTATTGAGCGCTTACTGTGTGCAGAGCACTGTACTAAGCGCTTAGGAGAGAACGGTACAACAGAATTAGCAGACACATTCCCTGCCCATAACGAGTTTACGGTCTAGAGGATTCCTGGTCTTGCTCAGTTCCTGATGCATTTTATGACTGTGGCCAATTCCTTTGTCTCTCTGTGCCTTACAGGGATGACCCTGCCCTTTTCCCCTCTCTCCCCACCATCCTCAGTCATGTAAACCATTTTGAAATTTAATTTTTTTAATGGTATTTGGTAAATGCTTATTATGTGCCAGGCACTATACTAAATGCTGAGGTAGATACAAACTAATAAGGTTGGTCACCATCCATGCCCCACATGGGGCTCACGGTATTTATCCCCATTTTACAGATGAGGAAACTGAGGCATGGAGAAGTGAAGTAACTTGCCCAAGGTCACCCAGCAGACAGGCGACGGGGGCTAGGATTAGAATCCACGTCTTTTACATTTATTATCCCACTAGATACTCCCCCCACTTCAAAGCCTTATTGAGAGCACATCTCCTCCAAGAGGCCTTCCCAGACTAAGCCCCACCTTTCCTTTCATTCATTCATTCAATAGTATTTATTGAGCGCTTACTATGTGCAGAGCACTGTACTAAGCGCTTGGGACGAACAAGTCGGCAACAGATAGAGACAGTCCCTGCCGTTTGACGGGCTTACAGTCTAATCGGGGGAGACAGACAGACGAGAACAATGGCACTAAACAGCGTCAAGAGGAAGAACATCTCGTAAAAACCGATGGCGACTAAATAGAATCGAGGCGATGTACAATTCATTAACAAAATAAATAGGGTAACGAAAATATATACAGTTGAGCGGACGAGTACGGTGCTGTGGGGATGGGAAGGGAGAGGTGGAGGAGCAGAGGGAAAAGGGGAAAATGAGGCTTTAGCTGCGGAGAGGTAAAGGGGGGATGGCAGAGGGAGTAGAGGGGGAAGAGGAGCTCAGTCTGGGAACGCCTCTTGGAGGAGGTGATTTTTAAGTAAGGTTTTGAAGAGGGAAAGAGAATCGGTTTGGCGGAGGTGAGGAGGGAGGGCGTTCCAGGACCGTGGGAGGACGTGACCCAGGGGTCGACGGCGGGATAGGCGAGACCGAGGGACGGTGAGGAGGTGGGCGGCAGAGGAGCGGAGCGTGCGGGGTGGGCGGTAGAAAGAGAGAAGGGAGGAGAGGTAGGAAGGGGCAAGGTGATGGAGAGCCTCGAAGCCTAGAGTGAGGAGTTTTTGTTTGGAGCGGAGGTCGATAGGCAACCACTGGAGTTGTTTAAGAAGGGGAGTGACATGCCCAGATCGTTTCTGCAGGAAGATGAGCCGGGCAGCGGAGCCACTCCCTTCTGTGTCCCCCTGATTTGCTCCCTTTGCTCTTCCCCCCCAATCCCAGCCTTTAATTTATTTATTTGTATCGCTTCTAGACTGTAAGCTCGTTGTGGGCAGGGAATGTGTCTGTTTATTGTTGTACTCTCCCAAGCACACAGTAAGTGCTCAGTAAATACAATTGAATGAACTTCTTGAGGGCAGAGATTATGCCTACAGCTGTATCGATTATGCTATCTCAAGCACTTGGTAGGGTGTTTGGAGCTCAGTACCAGTAATGACTGATTGACCATGATCATTATTCAGATCACAAACATAAAAAGGGGCTGTGCACTAGCAATGCAGTAACCAGAAATGTAGATGATTTTGCTTGGACAGGATGGGGGAAGGAATTTTTGGAGAAAACTCTTTGATGTCTTTGAAATATGGACCTAGAAAGAAATGTGAACTGTTTCCCTGATCAGGCCAGGTGTTCCATAATTGCATGAATATTTTTCTGTGAGTACATTCTCTTTTGTATATTAATGTCTTTCTCCTCCTCTAGACTGTAAGCTCTTTGTGGGCAGGGAGCTCATCTACCAACTGTATTGTACAGTAGTCTCCCAAGCACAAAGTTCAGTGCCCTGCACACAGTAATCTCAATAAATACTACTGATTGATTGATAAGCTCCTAGTGGGCAGAGAACGTGTCTTCCAACTCTGTTATAGTGTATAGTACAGTACTCTGCACCCAGGAAGCGCTCAATAAATACCATTGATGGATTGATCTAACTATATATAATTAGTCCTTGCTACTCAGAGAAGGCAATGGTGAAATTCCTACTATCTCTTGTTAAAACGTATTTTTTAAAAAAATTGACATTCCTCCCTGAAAGTGATACCTAGGGGCCAGGCTTGTGATTTGGAATTTTGTACTGGAACATTTTGCAGTGTTGTTAAATACCATATTCTCAGAAAAGGGATCAGGAAGCTCAACAAAAGCAATAAATTATAATTGAATGCTTTGGCCATTTAAGCAGCTGTGTTTATGTCTTATTTGTCGATATTTTAGCACAGTGGCTTTTGGTGTAATGACAGTAAACATCGAGCTGCTTTGGTTTACCTTCCCCCAGGCCGATTGCTTTTCCAGCTCTAGTTATCTGACGGCTCTTTGCTCATCAATCTCATCCCAGCCCGTTCAGGGTCTGTGTGGGCCTACAAATTACACAGGGGTTGCTCAGCAATTAAATCTTTCAGTCCCTGTCCCGGAGTGGGGAACACCGGCGATCTGACTGGTGCTTTCTGAAGAAGGAAGGTGCATCACCCCAGAGTTGTTGTCCACGGTTTGTCTCATTTAAAGACCGAGGGCAGGGATCAGCGGCTTCTGAAGTGTGCGAACCCCTCTTGAGACATTCAGCTCTGAGAGATCTGTTCAGTTGAAAGATGAATTCTTCCAAACTAGTCCATCGGTGGTATTTATTGAGCGCTTACTCTGTGCAGAGCACTGTACTAAGCACTGAGGAAAGTACAGTACTTTATATTAATGTCTGTCTCTCCCGCTAGTCTGTGAGCTCATTGTAGGCAGGGAATGTGTCTGTTTATTGTTGTATTGTACAGTACACTATGCTTTGCACATAGTAAGGGCTAAATAATTATGATTGAATTAATGACTGAATTGACGAACAATATAACAGAATTAGCAGACACGTTCCCTGCCCACATACCTTACAGAGTGGTTTGGAGATTGTGGGTCAAACCTGGAAGCCTGGTATGGGCTAAGTGGAATTTAGGAATTTTGAGCTCAAGTTCCTCCTCTTCCACAGTGTTTAGACAAGCCATTAAACGTGTCTGTGCCTCAGTGTCCACACGGGGAAAAACAGTGTTCATACTCTAGTAATAATAATAATATGGGTATTTGTTAAGCGCTTACTATGTGCCGAGCACTGTTCTAAGCGCTGGGGTGGACAGAGGGGAATCAGGTTGTCCCATGTGGGGCTCACAGTCTTAATCCCCATTTTACAGATGAGGTAACTGAAGCACCGAGAAGTTAAGTGACTCGCCCAAAGTCACACAGCTGACAAGTGGCCGAGCCGGGATTCGAACCCCTGACCTCTGACTCCAAAGCCCGGGCTCTTTCCACTGAGCCACGCTGCTTCTAGTAGACCCAGGCCCCTTCGTTCTACCCCGGCAAGCCTAGGGAAAGTGCCTCCTTCAAATGAATTTCTACCTTGCTCCTGTCTGACTCATTCTTGGTCAATCAATCAATGGTATTTAGTGAGCGCTTACTGAGTGCAGAGCACTGTACTTCGCATTTGAGAGAGTACCATACCACAGAGTTGGCAAACACGTTTTTGCGGGATTTTCGTCATTGTCTTTTTTTAATGGTATTTGTTAAGTGCTTACTATGTACCAGGCACTGTACTCAGCTCTGGGGTAGATAGAAGCTAATGAGGTTGGACACAGCCCATGTCCCACATGGGGCTCCCAGTCTTAATCCCCATTTTCCAGAGGAGGGAACCGAGGCCCAGAGAAGTGAAATGACTTGCCGAAGGTCACACAGCAGATGAGTCCAGGCCTGGGATTAGAACCCAGGTCCTCCGACTCCAAGACCGCTCTCTTTCTACTAGGCCACGCTGCTCTGCTCTTAGCCCGTAACGAGCTTACATTCAAAAACACCAGAAGTCACTATAAGTGTCCTCAGGACCCGGGGCCCCACTTTGAAGGTGAGATGGGGGAAAACCCCAGATGCATTCTCGGTGGTTGGCAGCCCCTCTCTTACAAATTGGGCATCCTCGCTGGGAGGCAGTTAGGCATTCAATAGTGGGTAAGAGGAAAGCTGACTCTCGGACCACTGTTTTGCAAAGGTAGTTTGTTGGGAGGCGCTTGGAGGTTCCCCAGCTTAAAATGTTGCGTGAGATTCTTTTCTAGCCCGTTCTTAGAGGTATGGTGAACGTAACCTAGGGCTTCATGAGTCTGTCACTCGAGTTAATACCTGCTCTTGGCCAAAAAGACCTTGAAAAGGTGCTATACTAACCAGATCTACCCAGGATAACCTTTATTATTATTATTTGTGATTTTGTTACAAAGAATAGTCCCCTGCCTTCTCTTCTCTCCCCTACCAAGTCTGTTGTATGGCACTCCCCCAGGCACTTAATACAGAGCTCTCTACGGAGTAAGCGTTCCAAAAATACCGTTGATTCGATGGACTGGATGATTCAGGGCATAGCACTGCCTTTACCGGCCCTTTTCTTTCCTCTCGCCCAGCGCTTACCTGCCAGGGGGACTGGATGAGGGGTCTCAGGGTTGACGGTAGCCCCCACTCCTTCCCTCGAAGGAACCCAGGATCAGCCTCTCCATCCTCTACGGAGGGACTGCTCTCCTCCCACAGACCTCCTAGTCTTTCCTCCTCAGACCGTGAGCCCCATGTGGGTCAGTGACGGTGCCCGACCATGGACCCCCAGTACAGGGCTTACATTTTAAACTCCTTACCATCAGCTTTAAAGCTCTCAATCGTCTCGGCCCCCCTCCCCCCCCCATCATATCTCACTGATCTCCCACTCCAGCCCAGCCCACCCACTTTGCTCCTCTAGCACCGGCTTGCTCGCTTTACCCCTATCTCATCTGTCTCGCTACCGAACTCTTAATAGTAACAATAATAATGATGGTACTTGTTAAGTGCGTACGATGTGCCAAACACTGTTCTAAACCCTGGGATCGATATAGGTTAATCAGGTTGGACACAGTCCCTGACCCGCACTCTTGCCATTTTGCAGATGAGGGAGCGTGGACTGGTGGCTAGAGCACGGGCCTGGGAGGCAGAAGGTCATTGGTTCTAATCCCGGCCCCACCACTTGTCTGCTTTGCGACCCCGGGCAAGTCACTTCACTTCTCTGTGCCTCAGTTACCCCATCTGTAAAATGGGGATTAAGAGTGTGAGCTCCATGGGGGACAAGGACTGTGTCCATCATGACTAACTTGGATCTACCTCAGCACTTAGATCAGTGCCAGGCACATCGTAAGTGTTTAAAAAGTACCAAAATTATCATTTTCCCTGTTTGGACTGTGAGCCCGTCATTGGGCAGGGACTGTTTCTATCTGTGGCCGAATTGTTCATTCCAAGTGCTTAGTGCAGTGCTCTGCACATAGTCAGCACTCAATAAATACGTTTAAATGAAAGAATGAATGAAGTGCCTTGCCCAAGATCACACAACAGACAAGTGGTGGAGCTGGAATTAGAACCCAGACCCTGACGCTCAGGCCCAGGCTCTGTCCACTAAGCCATGCTGCTTCTCCCTCTGTCCTGGAACTACCCCTCCCAATCTCCATGTACATGAGACCACCACTCTCCCCACTTCCAAAACCTTATTAAGGTCACACTTCTTCCAAGCGGTCTTCCCTGATTAGGTCGTCCTTTCCCCAGCTCGCTGTCCTTTCTGCATTATCTCTGCACCTGGATCTGTGACCTTTGGGTATTTGGTATTGCCCTCCCCCCCCCCCCCCCGCCCGCCTTCAGCCCCACAGCACTCAAGCACTTATTTGTAAATTATATATTGCAAATTATTCGTATTAACGTCTGCCCCTCAAGACCATAAGCTCATTGCGGTCAGGGAATGTGTCTACCAACTCTGTTGTACTTTACCACATGTTTGGTACAGTGCTCTGCACACAGCGTTCAGTAAATACCATCGATTGATTGTTCAAATCCCACAGTAATCCTGATGACAGTGTTGCACAGGCTATAACTCTGTTCAAATTTGGATTTCCGTTCAACCGGCAAGCAAGACTCTTTAATCCCCTGGGATTTGCCATTCCCCGGAGATTGGCGTCCTGTTCCCGTGGCACTGATGTAAAAGCCCAGTCTCTGCCCCAACCCCTGATGTATTTATTTTTATTTTTTGACTTGTAGGATCACCAGCCATTCGCAAATGCCCATGACGTGCTGGCCCGTTCCCGCAGCCGGGCCAACGTGCTGAACAAGGTGGAATATGCCCAGCAGCGCTGGAAGCGCCAGGTTCAAGAACAGCGCAAATCTGTCTTTGACCGCCACGTTGTGCTCAGTTAATTGGGAGCCCAACGCCACGGCGACCGCAGGCAAGTGAGTAAGAAGGACCGTTGGAAAGAGCTGGCTGAAGTCTTCCTGTTGATTTTTATTTTACCTCCCGCTGAAGAATTTCGACCAGACTCTCGATGGATGGTTCCCAGCCGGTAGCAGCCACGTGTTTGATCTTTATAAAATATCGAAGTGTTATAAATGTTCGAAACCCACATCTCAGTAGCCAAAAGAACCCAATAAATAACTGTCCTTCTCTGGTGGCTTTGACTAACGATATTAAGCCCTCGGGCAAGTTCTCTGGAAGCGCGTAATATGTGGCAAGCATTCTCTCTTTCTCACTACAGCTCTTAGTGCGGATTTCAAAGTATGTACTATTTAAGGTAACTCTTTCAAGTTCGAGAGGTGGGAAGGCCCAGTTTTTCCATTTCACTCCTCAGCCACTTTGCCGAGCGGACATTTGTAAATATACGTTTCCCTCTGCGTTTCATGCTTTCTGCCCAAAGCCTCCATTTTGCCACCTAGTTTGATGTCTCATAGACGTGCTGACACTCCTGGTTGCTTTCCGGCACGGTGTGTGTGGTGCAGGTGGAGAGGTGCCCTTCCACAGAGCCTGGCTGAGCAAGTCAAGTCCAAAATGGCGGTTGACTTAGTGATTTCCCCTGATGTAGCTAAACTCATGTCTAGAGCAGGGCGCTCGTAGATGGATTGGCGTTAAGCTCGCTTGGTCTTCTGGCTGATGTGTGTGGGTCTTTGGTTCCTCCAAACCATCTCCTGGAATCTTTAGGGGTAAAGACTCAGGTCCGGGCAAACATGCAAAAAAGAAAATATATAGATATATTTCTGTAAGACCCGAGCTCGCTCGGGTTTGGTGGCACACGTATTCTCCAGCATTTTGGGTTATCGCGGATAGTGGCCGTTGGGTTTACCGGGTATGTATCTGAACTGTGACTTGAAGTTCTGTACTTCTCCCTCTGAGAGGTCCTACAGTTTTGGATAACTGGCTCTTTTCTTTCTATATCCTCTTTGGAATGGAATAATAAAAATAATTTTGGAAAAAGTTACTCTGGCGTCTATGCTTCGTCAACTCTCCCGTTCAATTCTTTCTTCAACCCAGGGCAAGTTTTTCAGTGAAAAAGCCCTCCGAGTCTCTGCATTAACCATTTGTTCAGTTGCTCTAGAAGTCATCAAATTCATTTATTCAGTCATTCAATAGTATTTATTGAGCGCTTACTATGTGCAGAGCACTGTACTAACCGCTTGGAATGAACAAGTCGGCAACAGATACAGTCCCTGCCGTTTGACGGGCTTACAGTCTAATCGGGGGAGACGGACAGGCGAGAACGATGACAATAAATAGAGTCGAGGGGAAGAACATCTCGTAAAAACAATGGCGACTAAATAGAATCGAGGCGATATACATTTCATTAAAATAAATAGGGTAATGGAAATATATACAGTTGAGCAGACGAGTACAGTGCTGAGGGGATGGGAAGGGAGAGGGGGAGGAGCAGAGGGAAAGGGGGAAAAGAGGGTTTAGCTGCGGAGAGGTGAAGGGGGGGTGGTAGAGGGAGTAGAGGGAGAAGAGGAGCTCAGTCCGGGAAGGCCTCTCGGAGGAGGTGAGTTTGAAGTAGGGTTTTGAAGAGGGGAAGAGAATCAGTTTGGCGGAGGTGAGGAGGGAGGGCGTTCCGGGACCGCGGGAGGATGCGGCCCGGGGGTCGACGGCGGGATGGGCGAGACCGAGGGACGGTGAGGAGGTGGGCGGCGGAGGAGCGGAGTGTGCGGGGTGGGCGGTAGAGAGAAGGGAGGAGAGGTAGGAAGGGGCAAGGTGATGTAGAGCCTCGAAGCCTAGAGTGAGGAGTTTTTGTTTGGAGCGAAGGTCGATAGGCAACCACTGGAGTTGTTTAAGAAGGGGAGTGACATGCCCAGATCGTTTCTGCAGGAAGATGAGCCGGGCGGCGGAGTGAAGGATAGACCGGAGTGGGGCGAGAGAGGAGGAAGGGAGGTCAGAGAGAAGGCCGACACAGTAGTCTAGCCGGGATATAACGAGAGCCCGTAGCAGTAAGGTAGCCGTTTGGGTGGAGAGGAAAGGGCGGATCTTGGTGATATTGTAAAGGTGAAACCGGCAGGTCTCGGTAACGGATAGGATGTATGGGGTGAACGAGAGAGACGAGTCAAAGACGACACCGAGATCGCGGGCCCGAGAGACGGGAAGGACGGTCGTGCCATCCACGGTGATAGAGAAGTCTGGGAGAGGACCGGGTTCGAGAGGGAAGATGAGGAGCTCAGTCTTGCTCATGTTGAGTTTTAGGCGGCGGGCCGACATCCAGGTGGAGACATTCTGGAGGCGGGAGGAGATGCGAGCCTGAAGGGAGGGGGAGAGGACAGGGGTGGAGATGTAGATCTGCGTGTCATCTGCGTAGAGATGGTAGTCAAAGCCGTGAGAGCGAATGAGTTCACCGAGGGAGTGAGTGTAAATGGAGAACAGAAGAGGGCCAAGAACTGACCCTTGAGGAACTCCAACAGTTAAAGGATTGGAGGGGGAGGAGGCGCCAGTGAAGGAGACCGAGAATGACCGGCCAGAGAGGTAAGAGGAGAACCGGGAGAGGACGGAGTCCGTGAAGCCAAGGTGAGATAAGGTATGGAGGAGGAGGGGATGGTCGACAGTGTCAAAGGCAGCAGAGAGGTCAAGGAGGATCAGAATGGAGTAGGAGCCATTGGATTTGGCAAGAAGGAGGTCACGGGTGACCTTAGAGAGAGCAGTCTCGGTAGAGTGGAGGGGACGGAAGCCAGATTGGAGGGGGTCTAGGAGAGAATGGGAGTTAAGGAATTCTAAGCATCGATTGTAGACGACGCGTTCTAGGATTTTGGAAAGGAAGGGTAGTAGGGAGATAGGGTGATAACTGGAGGGGGAAGTGGGGTCAAGAGCGGGTTTTTTTAGGATGGGGGAGACGTGGGCGTGTTTGAAGGCAGAGGGGAAGGAGCCCTTGGAGATTGAGTGGTTAAAAATAGAAGTTAAGGAAGGTAGGAGGGCAGGGGCGATGGTTTTAATAAGGTGAGAGGGAATGGGGTCCGAGGCGCAGGTGGAGGGGGTGGCACTTGCGAGGAGGGAGGAGATCTCCTCTGAGGAGACTGCAGGGAAGGATGGAAAAATAGGGGAGAGGGTCGGTGAGGGGGAGGGGAGAGGCGGAGGGGTGACTTTGGGGAGCTCAGACCCGATCGTGTTGATTTTCGTGAGGAAATAGGTGGCCAGATCATTGGGGGTGAGAGATGGGGGAGGGGGAGGAACAGGGAAGGAACCGTGCATTGGATATGCGCTATTTGGAAAGAGCCCGGGCTTGGGAGTCGGAGGTCGTGGGTTCTAATCCTGGCTCTGCCACTTGTCAGCTGCGTGACCTTGGGCAAGTCGCTTAACTTCTCTATGCCTCAGTTACCTCATCTAGAAAATGGGGATGAAGACTGTGAGCCCCACGTGGGACAACCTGATTACCTTGAATCTACCCCAGTGCTTAGAATAGTGCTTGGCACATAGTAAGCGCTAAACAAATACCAACATTATTATTATTATTAACACATATATGCCGTAAAATGAAGAATTGCATATTAAATACACTTAGCGTATCATCAGAGGATTTTTTTATTAAAATGAACCGCGGAGCTATGGATCATAATTCTCACTGGCTCAATTTCAAATACTAATTGTGGAAAAAACCTAACTTCCTGAATTGTTCAGAGTAGGGCGATTTTGAAAATCACCCTCTGCTCTAGGATTTTTAGAGTAATAGAGTTAAAAAAAAATACTGCCTTAACTCAGTTGCATGCAAAAAATGTAAGATCTTGTCCTGTGAAATATAAAATCTTTTCCTGGCATTCAACAGAAATGAATTAAAATCTAATTTGCCAAATTCTAGGTCGTTTTCAATAACTCTAAAATACCAAGACTTAAAAACCAGATAAGCCGATCAAAGTGTTTAGAGGAACCGAACGTACCCACGAAGATCCGCTAACGATGTCCTTACTGGTATTTTTAAAGTCCAATGTTTAGCAAATTAACTTTTCTGTCCAGTGGTGCTGTTTGTTGTCATATCTACATAAGTGGGTGGAACAAAAAGCTAATCCAGAACCGAGCGGATCTGTTTAACTATAAACTATTTTGCATTTTGTCACTAATAATCACCTATAAATCGAACAAGGCTCACTGGCCAAACATACAGCCTTTTCACTTCCAAACTCAGGTAAGAGACTCTTCTCCAGAGTACCGTGCTGGGGAGTGTTCATAAAACTACAATTCTAAAAAGATCTCTAGGCACAGATGGACATAAATCACATTTTATCTTCTATTGGCTGATATAATTGCCTTATTCATTTAAAAGTAGCATTTGGTATTATTTGTTAAACAAGGATAGAAGTGATATTGTGAATGAATCAAAATTTGTAAATATTTTAAATTATTTTTCGTTTTACATGCATTTTCTTTGCTAGCAATTCTTATGAGATACCTATGAAAATCAAGGCTTTATACAGATAGACTGCAGGCTGCTGCCGAGGGTCTCGGGATTTTTCTGATCACAAATTCATTATTATTATGATTCCTTTCCATTCCCTAGGAAGTAAATGATGAGTATTATTGCTCCCCATTTGCCACAGACTCAGAAACAGGCATGCCAAAAGTCCCACTGTAATTCAGTAGTCTAAACTGTCTGAACTCTGACTCTTGGCTCTAACCATTGAACTATTCTTTGTTAACTTAAGACTTTCATTCAATCGTATTTATTGAGCACTTACTGTGTGCAGAGCACTGCACTAGACCTCTATGTAATCTGTGAAAATTTCAAATGTCTGCCGTATTTCATTCATTCAGTCGCATTTATTGGGCACATACTGTGTGCAGAGCACTGTACTAAGCGCTTGGAAAGTACAATTTGGCCCTACCCAACAATGGGCTCACAGTCTAGAAGGGGGGAGACAGACAACAAAACAAAACAAGTAGCCAGGCATCAATACTATCAAAATAGATAAATAGAATCAGAGATATATATACATCATTGATAAAATCAATAGAATAATAAATATGTGCAAATATAAACAAGTGCTGGGGGGAGGGGAAGGAGGTTGAGCAGAGGGAGGGGGTGGGGCGACGAGGGGCAGAGGGCAAGGGAGGCTCAGTCTGGGAAGGCCTCCTGGAGGAGGTGAGCTCTCAGTAGGGCTTTGAAGGAAGGAAGTGTGCTAGTTTGGCAGATGTGAGGAGGGAGGGCATTCCGGGTCAGTGGTGGGACATGGGCCAGGGGTCGACGGTGGGACAGGCCAGGACGAGGTCCAGTGAGGAGGTTACTGGCAGGGGAGCGGAGTGTGTGGGCTGGGATGGAGAAGGAGAGAAGGGAGGCGAGGTAGGAGGGGGCAAGGGGATGGAGAGCTTTTAAGAGATTAGCATTTCTAATCCATCTCTTCTGTAATTTGTACATTTAACAACCCGTTTTCCTGAGGGTACAATAGACAAAGAAGAAAGTAAAATTAGTTAGACTTTAGTGAGGTAATAGTATATGTAATTATGAAATTTTATTGAAAATGCTGAAACATTTCCTGTGATTCTCCCGTTTCTACTGATATTAGTGGTTTTTTCAAAGATTTTGGCAAGCATCTTTTACCAATTCCTTTAGTTGTGATCTTAAAATAATTTTATGGCAGTCATTTTTTAGGGTAAAACTCTTACTCCAAACTAAAGCAGCTACTTTAACAATTAGCATGAATAATGTAAATTTCCTTGGTCTCTGTGCCCCCTGTACTGTTCTTTGGAATCATTACCCTAGGCTAGAAAATCTCTAGATTAGTTTTCTTGTTACTTTATGCTTTTTGTTTTATTTTTTTCCCCCTCAAATTCTGTTGCCAAGCTCCTTTTTGCTCCTAATGTATATTCTCCAATGTTCTCTAGAACTTGATGGGAATTTTCAGTTTCCAAACGTTTTTTGGTATCTGGGTTTTTTCAACAGGCTCTTCGTTCATTCCTAATCTCCTTAAATCTTTTTGCTTGTTAGAGATATTTTAAACCAGTCAGACATTTGAGCTTTAATTTCTTGCCACATTTTTTAATTAGACCCATTTGCACTCATGTAATAGCTCCCTCTTCTCCCCGCTCTCATTATAGTATAAGTCAAATTAGTCAGTCAGTCAATGGTATTTATCAAGCACATACTGTGTGCAGAATGTTGTACTAAGCGCTTGGGAGAACAGACTGAAATGATGGCAGAGGATGTATGTCTTTTGTTTTAGTCTCCTGCGTGCTTGGCCCTCAGTAAATGCTCACTAATACCATTAATTGAATGACATTAATTAACCTAGACTGTAAACTCATGTAGGCAGGGAATACGTCTATCAGCTCTGTGTAGTGTATTCTCCCAAGCCCTCAGTACAGTCTGCCGTACACAGTAAGGACTCAATGAACACCATTGATTGATTCTACTAGAATTTGCCCATTCTATTTTTCAGTTGTCCAGCGTTTTGTTTAGATCCCTCCTTTTTTATTTATCTCTTTACGTCCTGAGCACTGGGCTACGCAGTAGGGCAGATAGATACAAGATAATTAGATCGGACACAATCCATGGCCATCTCTTAATTTGTTCACCCCGTTCCATGATGTCATATTGGCTTTGCTTGTTAACTTTTTGGGAGGATCCTGAACTCGGATTCCTGCTCCCTTAACTAGACAATTAGTTGAAGAGTACGTTCCAGGTTCTATTCCTCTTCAGGCCTTCTAATCTATAGGTGATTTAATATCGAACTGTCTGCATTGTTTTTGGGGGTGGGGAGGTTGGTGTGTTTTGTTTGGTCTTTTTCTTGTCTCTCTGCAATTGGTTGTCAAACTTCGTCATGACAAATATGCTCCGTTAATATAATTTACTGCCTCGAGCTGTATAAAAATACCGAGAGATATGTCTTCATTACTGACAGTACGCTCCCCACCTTCAAAGCCTTAGTAAAAGCACATCTCCTCTAAGAGGCCTTCCCTGACTAAACCCCCATTTCCTCTTCTCCCACTCCTTTATGCATTGGCCTTGCACTTAGATTTGCACTCTTTACTCACCCCTCTCTGTCCCATAGCACTTATGTACATATCCATAATTTAATTTATTGACATATTAATGTCTCTCTCCTCCTCTGGACTGTAAGCTCATGGTGGCGGGGAACATGTCTATCGTCTCTGTATAATGTACTCTCCCAAGTACTTGGTTCAGTGCTCTGCACACATTGAGTTCTCAATAAATGTGATCGATTGAGAAAGGTCTTTATAGGTTTGTTGTATTATACGTATTATGCATTCATCTGTCCCCTAGTTTGAGGAAATTACTGAGTTTTAATTTACAAAAAGTTGTTGGTTCTTTGATGTATTTTATGATTATGATTCCCTCTTTTTTTCCCTCATTGCTTTTTCCATTATTTCAATCAATCGTGTTTATTGAGCACTTTCTATGTGCAGAGCCCCGAACTAAGCACTTGGGAAAGTATAGTCCATATCTGCAACTCACTTCACTTCTGTGTGCCTTAGTTACCTTCATCTGTAAAATGAGGATTAAGAATGTGAGCTTCATGTGGGATGACCTGATCACCTTGACTCTACCCCAGAGCTTAGAACAGTGCTTGGCACGTAGTAAGTGCTTAACAAATGCTATTATTATTATTACTTCCATGCTTCCCCCTGAAAACCCCTCTCATTTTAGCTGTCCCACAACAAAGTAAATGCCCATCACAATCTTCTGTTGGATAGGCAGAGGGCAGGCCCCACTCACACCCAAACTGGCAGAGGGAGAAACACTCAACCACAAAGGCTGGCAGAGCCTCTGCCCCCATACATATACCCACAAGAGGCTGCCAGTCCTACTGCTATTAATCTCTTTGTAGCCAAAAGGCAGCATAAAAACACCCCTTGTGACAGAAAGAATGGTAGCGGGGCATTCTCTACTTCTTAGTACTACTTTTCCACCAGGAAATTTAATTCCTTGCCTTAAGGATTTTCCACCAGTGAGCCGACTTGCACCGAGGCGATGTGCATCTAACGGAGCCGGAAGGTCTTTCATTCATTGTCATTCATTCAGTTGTATTTATTAAGCTCTTGCTGTGTGGAAAACAATGTACTAAGCTCTTGGGAGAGTACACTATAACAGATACATTCCCTGCCCACAATGAGCTTGCAGTCTAGAGGGGGAGACAGACATTAATAAACATAATTACAGATAGGTTCATAAGCACTTTGGGGTTGGGAGAACTTAGAAACACCAGCTGCTTTGAAAAATCCTCATAATGCCTGCTTCACAAGTGCTTTGGACAGTGCTCCCCACACAGGAGAGCGCTCCAATTCATTTGGTTGATTGATTGGCTGAACTAACATAAACTTACCTACATTTCCAGGGGAATCAAATAGAAAACAATGGATAGTAAATGTTTCTCTAACCTCCCGGAAATGCTGCCTGTCTGCGGCGACTCTCCCCACTTGCACACGACTCAACCTTTTTACCTGGACCCCATCGTCGCCTTCCACCTGTACCCAGAGGCTCCCGTCCAGGCCCCTTATTCTGACGATCTTCCACTTCTCTCTCTGATGGACGACTCGCTCCTCCCTGAAAACTACAGCGAACCCTGCCCCTTTGCTCTTCAAGCTCCTTACTCTAATTTCGAGGTGGACGAGTCCTCCTACGGGCCGGCCTTCATTAGGAAAAGGAACGAGAGGGAAAGACAGAGAGTGAAGTGCGTCAACGAAGGGTATGCCCAGCTGAGACGTCACCTGCCCGAGGAGTACCTGGAGAAGAGACTCAGCAAGGTTGAAACCCTCAGAGCCGCCATCAAGTACATCGACCACCTGCGATCCGTTCTGTCAGGGGATGGAGCCGCGGCGAAGGATCTTGGAGGGAAAGTCCAGGCGACGGTGGCAACTCTTAATCACCAAACTGACCCCATCTTTCGAATCGTCTGAGCAGAATCCGGATCATTGAAAATAAAACCTCCAAAACTCCTCTTTGCCTAAAAAGCAGAGAAATGACTCGTTCCCAGATGAGCCCAACACTGAGATCATCCCCTCCGCGCAGTTAACTCCTTGAAATCTGGCCTCTCTCTGGCCCCATTTCTCCATCACTGCACACATGCACTGAATTTTCAGCCCCCTTTTTGCCTCTGTATTTACAGACAGATGTGGTCCTGTGTTCTTTGGGCTTTATATACCTATGCCAGTGTTGTGCAAATGACATTTTATCCAGATAAAGAGCCTGAATCTTGTGGCATTAAAGTGCATTGATTAGTAGAGTTAGGGATTACTCAATTGTGGTATTTGTTAAGCACTTACTATGTGCCAGGCACTGTTCTGAGCACTGGGGTAGATACAAGGTAATCAGGTTGTCCCAAGTGGCGCTCACAGTCTCAAAATACAAGATAATCAGGTTGGATTCAGTCTCTGTTCCACATAGGGCTCACAATCTTAATCCCCATTTCACAGATGAGGGAACCGAGGCCCACAGAAGTGAAGTGAGGAGCAGCGTGACTCAGTGAAAGAGCCCGGGCTTGGGAGTCAAAGTCATGGGTTCTAATTCCCGGTCTGCCGCTTGTCAGCTGTGTGATGTTGGGCAAGTCACTTCACTTCTCTTGGCCTCAGTTACCTCATTTGTAAAATGGGGATGAAGACTGTGAGCCTCACGTGGGACAACCTGATTACCCTGTATCTACCCCAGCGCTTAGAACAGTGTTCGGCACATATTAAGCGCTTAACAAATACCAACATTCTATTCTATTCTGTTAGTCCAAGTTCACATAGTAGACAAGTGGCAGACCTGAAGTTAGAACCTAGGTTCTGATTCCCAGACCCATCTTCTATACTCAGACTTTTTCGTGGGAGTTTGCTTGAGCTGGCAGCGAAGCACAAGTGCATTTAGAAACACAACACAATCTGCATCTCCCTCTTTAGACTGTAAGCTCGTTATGGTCAGGAAATAGGTCTGTCAACTCAGTTACTTTGTACTCTCCCAAGTGCTTGGTAAAGGGTTCTTCACACTATAAGTGCTCAATAAAGACCATTGATTGACTGACTGATTGTTAGACTCCATCTTGTATTTCAGTCATTTAAAGGGAGAGCAGATAGGCTTTTGGGGCCGGGGATGACCTGGGGTCTCATTCTGATTGCAAACCACCTTGGGTTAAGTCACGGATTTCTCTTCTGTAGACAGAAGAGGCTTCTCCGCCCCTCTGTTTCAGGCATATTAGAAGTGACTAATCAGGATTAATGATAATTGCTATTTGTTAAGCGCTTACTTTGTGCCAACCACTGTATTAAGTGCTGGGGTGGATACAAAATAATCAGTTCCCCCGCGGGGATCACAGTCTAAGTAAGGGGGAGACCAGGTATTGAATGCCCATTTTGCAAATGAGGGAACTGAGGCACAGAGAAGTGAAGTGACTTGCCCAATGTCACATAACAGACAAGTGGCTGATCCGGGATTAGAACTCAGGTCCTCTGACTCGTAGGCTCATACTCTTTCCCCTAAACCAAGTTGCTTCCCCTGGGTTTACAATTATCTCATGCTAAACAGTATCTTGACTAAACTTCAGATGGTGACCAAGGTGGGTTTTACCTGAAGGTGCCTCCAGGAAGCCTTCCTTGTGTAACCTTTCATCTCCCCACTGTTATTTCCCCTCACGATACCACTCCGGCACTTCTCTATCACAAACTCTTGGGTATTCAACTCTCCTCCCACCTTTGTGCTATCATTAATGTACATATCTTTGCACTCTGTTCCTTCCCCATATTTAAAATTTATTTCAGTGTCTATCTTCCCTGCTTTCCTCTCAGGATTGCAGCTGGGGAATTTCCAGTCCTCTACCAGTCTCAGCTACGGGAGGGAGAGTCAAGCAGAGACCTACCCATTCCATTCCTAGCTTGGGCAGTGGCTGGAGAGGGGAAGGCAATCTGCTACAAGTCAAAGCTCCCCTGTGCTGGGCAGCAGCGGCACGGGAGAGAGTCGAGGGCAGAGGCTCAAGTTTACTGTGTGGAAGAAGGCAACGGTCAACCACTTCCAGATTTTTACCAGGAAAAATCTATGAATAAATGCAGATGGAGGTGGGGCGTTCTGGGAGAGAGCATGGAGTTCTTATAGGTTGGAGAGGACTCAACAGCATAAGACAAGACTTTTCTTCTAGATTATAAATAATAATAATAATGTTGGTATTTGTTAAACGCTTACTATGTGCAGAGCACTGTTCTAAGCACTGGGATAGACACAGGGGAATCAGGTTGTCTCATGTGAGGCTCACAGTCTTAATCCCCATTTTACAGATGAGCTAACTGAGGCCCAGAGAAGTTAAGTGACTAGACCACAGTCACACAGCTGACAAGTGGCGGAACTGAGATTCGAACCCATGACCTCTGACTCCAAAGCCCGTGCTCTTTCCACTGAGCCACACTGCTTCTCACAATTTGAGGGCAGGGATTGTGTCTACCAAATCCATTGGCCTCTCCCAAGCACTAATTACAGTGCTCTGCACAGTGTAAGGACTCATTAAATCCTGCTGATTGACTAGTTAACAATTATGGTATTTGTTAAGCGCTTACTATGTGCCAAGCAGTGTTCTAAACACTGGGGTAGATACAAGGTAAGCAGGTGTCCCTCATGGTGCTCACAGTCTTAATCCCCATTTTACAAATGAGGTAACTGAGGCCCAGAGAAGTTAAGCGGCTTGCCCAAGGTCACACAGCTGATAAATGGTGAAGGCGATATTAGAATCCACGACCTCTGACTTCCAGGCCCATGCTCTTTCCACTAAGCCAGGCTGTTTCTCTAACTAGTTGAATAGTTGGCTAGTTGAATGTACGTTGACAGTTTTATGTAGTCATAAACTCTCTAATGGGACCCTTAGTGCTTGGGAGGAACTTGAATCCCAGATTGTTGGGAACAACTTTGTGGGTGACCAAATCTCAGTTTTGTACGGTGGGAAAAGATGTCTTATGGGGAAAAACTAGAGGGGTAGAAAAATAAAGATGAAGCAATCGGTCTACATACTTGGACCAATCAATCAATCAATCTATGGTGTTTATTGAGCACTTAGTGGTGCAGAGCACCAGAGCATTCATTCATCCATTCAATCATATTTATTGAGCACTTACTGGGTGCAGAGCACCCAGTACCAAGTGCTTGGAATGTACAGTTCGGCAACAGATAGAGACGATCACTGCCCAACGACAGACTCACAGTCTAAAAGGGGGAGACAGAGCACAGTCTAACACAGTTGCTACCCATGTTCGCTGCCCACAAGGACATTACAGTCTAGAGGGGCCAACTTTCCGCTGAAACTATGAGCTGAAACTATGAAGCTATCCCTTTCATTCATTAATTCATTCACTCGTATTCATTGAGGACTTCCTGGGTGCAGAGCACCGTACGAAGCGCTTGATAGAGCCACATTCCCGGCCCACAATGAGCTCACAGTCCAGAAGGGGAGAAAGACATTAATATAAATTGATAAATTACAGATATGTATAAAATTGTTGCGGGGCTGAGAGGGGGGATTAGTAAAGAGAGTGAGTCAGGGTGAGATGCAGAAGGGAGTAGGAGAAGAGGAAACGGGAGATTAGTCGGGGAAGGCTTCTTGGAGGAATGTGCCTTCAATAAGGCTTTGAAGGGAGGGAAGAATCATTGTCTGTCCGATATGAGGAGGGAGGGTGTAAGAGGCCAGAGGCAGGATGGGGGTGGGAGGTCAGCGGTGAGATAGACGAGATCAAGGTACAGTGAGAAGGTTAGCATTAGAGGAGCAAAGTGTGCGGGCTAGGTTATAGGAGAGTAGTGAGGTGAGGTAGGAGGGGGCAAGGTGAGTTTTTGCCCTATTTGGCCTGGTTCCTAAGTGGCCAAGAACAAGGCGGAGGATGGGAGGGATTGTATCCCTTCCTCCTGCCTCAGAAGGGACTGTACTTCCCAAGGAAGTCGCTAAATGTTCTTGTAACAAGAGAGAAAAGTGTTCATGGCCTCCTTATCTGTCCTTCCCCGGGCTCTGGGTGATGAGGCGGAGGGGAGGGTGGAGAGACTGGCAGCACAAGTGCTCAGATAAGATGTTCCGCCCAGGACGGAATGTACCGCACATGCTCCAGGACCACCGAGTTCGGCCCGCCTGTGAGTACCAGGATTTGGGATGCAGATGATACAATGTAGCTCTTCCAGCCCGGAAGCAGAACTGACCTTCCTTCCCCTCTGCTCGCTGAACTGAATGATGCACCTTACCTGCCAAGTTGGACTTCTTCCATTGTTAGAGTAACATGAGAAGCAGCGTGGCTTAGTGGAAAGAGCCCAGGCTTGGGAGTCAGAGGTCGTGGGGTTTAATCCCTGCTCTGCCATTTATCAGCTGTGTGACTTTGGACAAGTCACTTAACTTCTCTGTCCTTCAGTGACCTCATCTGTAAAATGGGGATTAAGACTGTGAGCCCCATGTGGGACAACCTGCTGACCTTGTATCTACCCAGCATTTAGAACAGTGCTGGGCACATAGTAAGTGCTTAAATACCATTATTATTATTATTATGTACACCCATACACACACACACACACACACATGGAGTCCCCCCCAACTCCCCTCCCTGCCCCAACTCCTCCACACATCCACTCCCTCCACACACATGTGTGGGTTTTTTTTTTCTTTTTTTATAGTATTTTCTAAGCACTTACTTCGTGCCAGGCACAGTACTAAGCGCTGGGGTAGATACAACCTAATCAGAATGATCACAGTCCACATCCTACATGGGGCTCATGGTCTTAATATCCATTTTAAAGATGAGGCAACAGAGGCCCAGAGAAGTGAAGTGACTGCTCAAGGTCACACAGCAGCAAAGTGGTAGAGCCAGGATTAGAACTCAAGTCTTTCTAACTCCTTGGCCCGTTTTCTATCCACTAGGCTGCTCTTCGTGGCCTAAGTGTGGGTCCAGGGCAATGTAAAGTAACACTGTCATGCTGAGAACTTTTTGGCCTGAGCAGAGCCTGGGTGATGTTGACAACCTCAATCATCTGGAGAAACAGATCAGCGTTTAGAACAGTGCTTGGCACATAGTAAGTGCTTAACAAATACCATCATCATTATTATTATTATTATAAGAAGTTCTAGGTCCCCATGGGAATGTTCTAATAATGATTGTATTTATTCAATGCCCTCTATGTGCCCAAAAGGGGCCAAATGCTCAATAAATACGATCGATCGATTGATAAGCGCTGGGGAAGGTGCAAGACAATCAGATTGGATACAGACCTTTATATAGGTCTCACTCAAAGCAGGAAGGAGGACAAATATCTAATCCCCAGTTTATAGAGGAGGAAACTGAGGCCCAGAGAAGCTCATTCATCCATTCAACTGTATTGACTGAGCGCTTACTGTGTGCAAAACACTGTCCTAAGCAATTAAGTGACGCACAGCAGACAAGTGGCAGAGCTGGGACTAGAACTTGGTTCTGAATCCTTGATCAAAGTGCTTTCCACCATGCAATACTGCCAACCCCTCCACCCTTTTTAATGGCATTTAATTAATTCATTCATTCAGTCGTATTTACTGAGCTCTTACTAGACGCCAGGCACTGTGCTAAACCCTGGGATAGGTACAAGCTAATCAAGTTACATGTTTGAAGTCTGTTGTATAATATCACTCTATGACAGTGTCCCTTCCCAAGTGTTTAGTACAGTGCTCTGCATGTAGTTAGCACTCAATTCTACTGACTGATTGATTGATAGTTATGGGCAGACCTAGTCCATCCAAGAGAAGCAGCATGGTCTAGTGGCAAGAGCCCAGGAATGGGAGTCAGAGGTCATGGGTTCTAATCCTGTCTCTGCAAGTTGTCTGCTGTGTGACCTTGGGCCTCAGTTAACTCATCTGTAAAGTGGGGATTAAGACTGTGAGCCCAACGTGGGAGAACCTGATAACCTTTATCTACCCCAGTGCTTCGAACAGTGCTTGGCACATTGTAAGCGCTTAGCAAATACTATAATTATTATTATTATAATTATTATCGAAGGCAGCCCTGGGATGGGCTTGAATGATTGAGAAGCAGTGTGGTTTAGTAGATAGAGCAAGGGCCTGGGAGTCATTCTAATCCCTGTTCTGCCCTATGTCGGCTGTGTGACCTTGGGCAAGTCACAAAACTTTTCTGGGTCTCAGTTACTTCATCTGTAAAATGGGGATTGAGAGTGTGAGCCTCATATGGGACAGGGACTGTATCTGATCTGCTTAACATTATTATTATTATTATTAACTTGTATCTACTTGATTGACTGATGGTGCTGGGTAGATGGAGTCCCCCCAAAGGCCTCCCTGGGATGGACTTGGGCTTCAGTGTAGTTACAGGTGGATTGGATTGAGGTTGGTGGACTGGATTGGTTTGAGGAGAATTGAGAAGCAGAGTGGCTTAGTGGAAAGATCCTGGGCTTGGGAGTCAGGGGCCCTGGGTTCTAATCCCTGCTCCGCCTCTTGTCAGCTGTGTGACTTTGGGCAAATCACTTCACTTCTCGGTGCCTCAATTACCTCACCTGTCAAATGGGGATTAAGACTGTGAGCCCTACGTGGGACAACCTGTTAACCACGTATGCCCCACTGCTTAGCACAGTGCTTGGCACATAAGTAAGCACATAACAAATAGCATTATTATAATTGAAGGTTGTGTTGTTCCCCCTGAGGGAATGTGAGGACCCAAGCAGGCCCTGTTCTACTTGCCAGGGACACAATTAGGAAGCGGCACGGGGCAATAGTGGGTTGAGGGTAGAGGGTGGTCCCAAGCGCTTAGTACAGTGCTCTGCACAAAGTAAGCACTCCAAAAATATCTTTGATGGTTTTGATTGTCCTACTTAGCTCTTGCAATTCAGTCAAAGATCAGAGTTCACAGAGCTGAACTCTTCTTTTTTTAATGGTGTTTGTTAAACACTTATTATGCACCAGATGCTATAATAAGCGTTGGGGTAGGTAAATCAGGTTGGGCACAGCTCACATCCCATGTAGGGCTCCCAGTCTTAATCCCCATTTTACCGACGAGGTAACTGAAGCCTGGAGAAGTGAGGTGACTTGCCAAAGTTCCCACAGCAGACAAGTGGCGGAGCTGGAATTAAACCGTGAATGACCTGGGAGTCAGAAGGACGTGGGTTCTGTCAGTCCACCTTACCTGTGACTGAGACCCAGTTGACAGGGGCTCGGCGGTTCACTGGGCTGGGCCCCACACTCCGCAGATACATAGTTAACAGGTGGTCCCACGTGGGGCTCACAGTCTTAATCCTCATTTTACAGGTTAGGTGATTGAGGCACGGAGAAGTGACTTGCCCAAAGTCACACAGCTGACAAATGGCGGAGCCAGGATTAGAACCCAAGGCCCCTGATTCCCAAGCCCAGGATCTTTCCACTAAGCCACACTGCTTCTCAAACCACCTCAGTGTGAGCAAATAGTCTTGGGATTTGGAGATATGCTGCTCCCCACCGGAAATGTATTGACCCGAGGACCTGAAAACGCATACGGTGATGCTCCTTGGAAGTGCTCGGTTCACTAGAGAAGCAGCATGGCCTAGTGGCTAGAGCACGGGCCTGGGAGTCAGAAGGACCTGGGTTCTAATCCCGACTCTGCCACCCGTCTGCTGTCCGATCTCGGGCAAGTCACTTCACTTCTCTAGGCCTCCGTGCCCTCATCTGTAAAATGGGGATTAAGAACGGGAGCCCCATGTAGAACAGGGTGCAACACGGTTTGCTCATAGCCACCCAGCGCTTAGTACTGGGTCTGGCACATAGTAAGCGCTTAACAAATACCACATTATTATTATTATTATTGTTTTTAGAGAAGCAGTGAGGCCTAATGGGTCAGGAGTCAGGGGACCAGGTTCTAATCCCGATTCTGCCACTTGCCCGCTGTGTGACCTTGGGCAAGTTACTTAATTTTTCTGTGCCTTGGTTTTCTCATCTGCGCAATGGGAACTAAATACCAGTTCTCTCTCCCCATTAGACTGTGAATCCCATGTGGAAGGGTGACTGTGTCTGATCAGATTCTTTTGTATCTACCCCAGTGTTTAGAATGGTGCTTGGCTCATAATAAGCACTTAACGAATACCACGATCATTGCTATCAACTGATGAATGGCATTTGCTGAGCACATCCTGGGTGCAGAATTCTGTATTAAGTGCTTGGGAAAGTATAATGCAATAGAGTTGGTAGAGGCACACCCTGCCCACAAGCAATCAGAAGGACCTGGGATCTAATCCTGATTTTGCCACTTGTCTGTGTTGTGACCCTGGACAAGTCACTTAACTTTTCTGTGAATCAGTTGCCTCATCTGTAAAATGAGGATTAAGACTGTGAGCCCCCTGTGGGACATGGACTGTATCCAACCTGGTGAGATTGTATCTAACCCAGCACTTAGTACAGTGCCTGGCACATAGTAAGCACTTAGCAAATAATATTTAAAAAAATTAGCCCTCAATGGATGTTCCGGCCCAGCTATCAATCAATCCATCGATGGCATTTATTGAGCGCTTATTATATGTTGAGCACTGTACTAAGCGCTTGAGAGAGAACAATACAACAGAATTCAGAATTAGCTGACACAATCCCTGCCCATAACAAGTTTATAGTCTAGAGAAATACTCCCTATGTCAGAACTCCCAGCCCCAAAACACTTTAATCTACGTATCTGTAATTCTATTTATCGCTTTTCTCTTTCCACCTCCCAGCCCCAAGGCACTTATCTATGTATCAGTAATTTTATTTATTTGTTTTGATGGCTGTCTCCCCTACTCTAGACTGTGAGCCTTTTGTGGGCGGAGAATGCCACTGTTTATTGTTAATAATTATAATGGTATTTGTTAAGCGCTTACTATGTGCCAGGCACCGTACTAAAAGCTGGACTGGATACAAGCCAATCAGGTTAGACACAGTCCGTGTCCTGCATGGGGCTCCCAGTCTCAATCTCCATTTTACAGATGAGGCCCAGAGAAGTGAAGTGACTGGTCCGAGGTCACACAGCAGTTAAGTGTTGTATGGTACTTTCCCAAGGGCTCAATACAGTGCTCTGCACACAATGTCTCTATCTGTTGCTGAACTGTACATTCTAAGTGCTTAGTACAGTGCTCTGCACATAGTAAGTGCTCAATAAACACGACTGAATGAATGAATAGGGAGAAGCAGCCTGGCTCAGTGGAAAGAGCCCGGGCTTGGGAGTCAGAGGTCATGGGTTCTAATCCCGGCTCCACCATTTGTCAGCTGTGTGACTTGGGGCAAGTCACTTCACTTCTCTGGCTCAGTTACCTCATCTGTAAAATGGGGATGAAGACTGGGAGCCCCACGTGGGACAACCAAATGACCTTGTATCCCCTCCAGCACTTAGAACAGTGTTTCACACATAGTAAGCTCTTAACAAATGCCATCATTATTATTGTTAATGCATGCTCAATAAAAACAATCGAATGAACTTCTGGGATGGGAAAAAGGAGGTTACCCAGGCCCTTCTAGAAAAGCCAGAGTTTTCCTGGCGTTGTTCCCGCCTCCCATTCCCAGGGGCTCAGGGAGTTGGGGCCTTGTCGCCCGTGTCTCCGTGGCAACCTACCTAGCAACCAGGAAGCAGGTGAAGACGCAGTTCTTTCTGCCCCGGCTGGACAGGGGAGCCAAGATTCCCAGAAAAGACAAGGGGAGGAGGTAAGTGTGCTTGGCCGAGGCAGGTAAGTCTATTCCATTTCCTGAGCAACTTACTGCTTGGGACCTTCCAAGGCTACTTTCTCTCAAACCAACAGCCTGCAGGGTTCCTGGCAGTTTGATTAAGAGCAGAAAGCAGTTCAAGGGAGAGCTGGAGATAAAGAAGCAGTATGGATTAGTGGAAGGAGCAAGGGCCTGAGAGGCAGAGGTCGTGGGTTCTAATCCCAGCTCTGCCCCGTATCAGCTGCGTGACTTTAGGAAAGTCACTTCACTCCTCTGTGCTTCAGTTAGCTCATCTGGAAAATGGGGATGAAGACTGTGAGCCCCACGTGGGACAACCTGATCACCTTGTATCCTCTCCAGCGCTTAGAACAGTGCTTAGCACATAGTAAGCACTTAACAAATGCCATCATTATTTATTATTTATTAAAACCTCTGGAAGTGGTCAAATTGCAGTAATAAGGCAGGTGTTAATAATAATTCATTCATTCATTCAATAGTATTTACTGAGCGCTTACCATGTGCAGAGCACTAAGTGATGGGCTTACAATCTAATCGGGGGAGGCGGACAAAAACAATAGCAATAAATGGAATCAAGGGGATGTTCATCTCATTAAAACAATAGCAATAAATAGAATCAAGGGGATGTACATCTCATCAACAAAATAAATAGGGTAATAAAAATATAATAATAATAATGATATCCACCCCAGCACTTAGAATAGTGCATGGCACATAGTAAGCACTTAACAAAATACCATCATCATTATTTGTTAAGTACTTAGTATAGGCCAACCACTGTTCTAAGTGCCGCGGTAGATACAAGATAATCAAATTATCCCGTCTGGGGCTCACAGTCTTAATCCCCATTTTTCAGATGAGGTAAGTGAGGCCCAGAGAAGTGAAGTGACTTGCCCAAAGTCACACAGCTGATAAGTGGTGGAGCCGGGATTAGAACCCACGATCTCTGACTCCCAAGACCGGGCTCTTTCCGGGAGCTTGTGAGACAAGAGACTTTAGTCTTTTAACTTCTCTGTATCTCAGTTACCTCATCTGGAAAATGGGGATCAAGACCGTGAGCCCAATGTGGGGCAGTGACTGCAACCAACCAGATTATTTTAGATCGATGCCAGCACTTAGTACAGTGCCTGCCTCATAGTAAGCAGTTCAACAAATGCCATTAAAAAAAAGAGAATCTCCTTAGAAATGGCTCTAAAGGCCACCAAACCCATGGTTAATTTTTGCTAGAATCTGGACTTGAAAGCTCTGTGCCTTCTGTCATTCATACATTATTCAATCATATTTATTGAGAACTTACTGTGAGCAGGGATTGTCTCTCTTTATTGCTGAACTGTGCTCTCCCAAACAGTATAGTGCTCTGCACACGGTAAGCGCTCAATAAATACGATCGAATGAGTGAATGAATGCAGAGCACTGTACTAAACTTGGGAGAGTACAATACAACAATATACAGAGACATTCCCTGCTCCCGGCAGGCTTACAGTCTAGATCTCACTGTCTCGACCTCACTACACAGGTCTCAGAGATGGGCAGCCTGTGGGAAAGCTCTGCGTTGATTTTTTATTTTTTTTAATTAGCATTTATTAAGCACCTACTGTGTGCCGGGCGCTGTACTAAGCCCTGGGGAAGATACGAGCCAATTAGATCGGATGCAATCCGCGACGGGGCTCGGTCTGAATCCCCATTTTACAAATGAGGTACCTGAAGTCCAAAGACGTTAAGTGATTTGCCCAGTCTTCCACGGCAGACGAGTGACGGAGCCGGGATTAGAACCCAGGTCCTCCTGACTCCCAGGCCCGTGCTCTATCATTCATTCATTCAATAGTATTTATTGAGCGCTTACTATGTGCAGAGCACTGTACTAAGCGCTTGGAATGAACAAGTCGGCAACAGATCCACGGGGCCAAACTGCTTCTCCAGGTTTAAGAGAAGTGTCACCAGACTGCTCCTGTGCTCGTCAACACTGAACAGTGGAGCTAACTGATGGTTGTTCCCACAGGATCGATGGAGTGCTCAGCAAGGCCCTGGAGACCAGCCCCCAAGTACTGCAGTGTGGGGGCCGCCCTGAAGACCCCCTGCTGCTGCTGCTGCTGCGGCTGGGCTGCCGCTCTCCAGCGCTCCCTCCCCACCGGTCCCTGTCACCTCCACCACCTCGGGGTCCCGAGAAGGTATTATTGTGCTGCAAGATGCCTTGGTCTCCCTTCTGCTCCCGCTATTTGTAAATCATTTCGAACGTCTAGCTTCCCCATTAGGTGTAAACTCCCTGAGGGCAGTGAACGTATGATTTGCTTAGAGGGTAGCATGGCCTCATGGAAAGAGCCCGGGCCTGGGAGTCAGAGGACCTGGGTTCTACTCCCAGATCTGCCACTTGTCTGCTGCGAGACCTTGGACAAGTCATTTCACATCTCTTAACCTCAGTTTCCTCACTAGTAAAATGAGTTAGAAGTATTCGTTCTTCTATGAGCCCTATGTGACCTGATTGTCTTCTATTCCAACACTTAGTACAGTGCTAGGCATGAATTAAGCACATAACAGGTACCATAATTACTATTACTGGCTACTGGTGTGTCCTCCCAAACACTAGTTCATTTTTTTTTTAGTAGTATTTCTTAAGCACATACTATGTGCCCCGCACTGTACTAAGTGCTGGAGTAGATAAAAAGTACTCAGATTGGACATAGTTTCTGTTCTACAAAGGGCTCACGGTCTTTGTCCCCATTTTATAAATGAGGTAACTGAGCCACAAAGAAGTGAAGTGACTTGTCCAAGGTCACCCAGCAGGCAAGTGGAGGATCCTGGATTTGAACTCGGGTCTTTCTGACTCCCAGGCCTGTGCTCTATCCTCTAGGCCACATTGCTTCACTAATAATAATAAGGTTGGTATTTGTTAAGTGCTTACTATGTGCCAAGCACTGTTCTAAGCGCTGGGGTAGATACAGGGTCATCAGATTGTCCCACATGAGGCTCACAGTTAATCCCCATTTTACAGATGAGGTAACTGAGGCACAGAGAAATGAAGTGACTTGCCCACGGTCACACAGCTGTCAGGTGGTAGAGCCAGGTTTTGAACCCATGACCTCTGGCTCCCAAGCCCGGGCTCTTTCCACTGAGCCACACTGCTTCTCTAAAAAATAAAGTTGGTATTTGTTAAGCGCTTACTAGGTGCCGAGCACTGTTCTAAGCACTGGGGGAGATACAGGGTCATCAGGTTGTCCCACGTGGGGCTCACACGGTTTTAATCCCCATTTTTCAGATGAGGGAACTGAGGCCCAGAGAAGTTAAGTGACTTGCCCACAGTCACACAGCTGACAAGTGGCAGAGCCGGGAGTCGAACTCATGACCTCTGACTCCGAAGCCCAGGCTCTTTCCACTGAGCGACGCTGCTTTGTGTACAGTAGACACAATAAATACTGTTAATTATGAAAATTGCAGAGTCCTAAGTTTATTCATTCAATCAGTAGTATTTTTTGAGAACCTATTTTGCAGAGAGCACTGTGCTAAGCACTTGGGAGAGTACAATAGAGTTAGTAGATTGGAACCCTGCCTATAAGTATCTCATTTCGGAGGAGACAATCAGTCAGTCAATCATTAGTAATTAAACATTTATTCTGTGCAGAGCACTGTACTAAGCACTTGAGGGAGTACACTAGCATTAGTAGACTGGACCCCTGCCTATAAAGGTCTCACTCCGGAGGAGACGATCAATCAGTCAGTCAATCATTAGTAGTTATTGACCATTTATCATGTGCAGAGCACTGTACCCGTGTACTTGGGAGAGTACATTAGAGTTAGTAATAATAATGATAATTATAGCATTCATTCATTCAATAGTATTTACTGAGCGCTTACTATGTGCAGAGCACTGTACTAAGCGCTTGGAATGTACAAATCGGCAACAGATAGAGACAGTCCCTGCCCTTTGACGGCCTTACAGTCTAATTGGTTAAGCACTTACTATGTGCCAGGAACTGTACTAAAAGCTGGGTTAGTTTATTGACCGATTGATTGGATTCCGTGCGTATCCAGCCTCGGCACAGGGTGGGAGCTTGAGCAGTTCATTCATTCAAACCTATTTATTCAACGCTTACTATGTGCAGAGCACCGTACTAAGCGCTTGGAATGTACAATTCGGCAACAGATAGAGACAATCCCTGCCCAACAACGGGCTCACAGCCTAAATGAGTGCAGTGACAGGAAGGATCTTTCTACAGGACTTTTGCCTCTATTTTCTCAATTCAGGTTGAGTGAGCTCAATAGCCACTTCCAATGCTTTTCCTTGAAATATCCCAAGAGGCATCCAGGCCCTTGTGGGCATCAATCTTGGAAGTCAGAGGTCATGGAGAAGCAGTGTGGCTCAGTGGAAAGAGCCCGGGCTTGGGAGTCAGAGGTCGTAGGTTCTAATCTTGGCTCTGCTGCTTGTCAGCTGTGTGACTTTGGGCAAGTCACTTCACTTCTCTGGGCCTCAGTTACCTCATCTGTAAAATGGGGATTAAGAGTGTCAGCCCCACATGGGACAACCTCATCACCTTGTATCCCCCAGTGCTTAGAACAGTGCTTTGCACATAGTAAGTGCTTAACAAGTGCCACCATTATTATTATTTATTAATCCCAGCTCTGCCACTTGTCAGCTGGGTGACTTTGGGCAAGCCAGTTAGCTTCTCTGTGCCTCAGTTACCTCATCTGTAAAATGGGGATGAATATTAATAATGTTGGTATTTGTTAAGCGCTTACTATGTGCAGAGCACTGTTCTAAGCGCCAGGGTAGATACAGGGTAATCAGGTTGCCCCATGTGAGGCTCACAGTTAATCCCCATTTTAGAGATGAGGTAACTGAGGCACAGAAAAGTGAAATGACTTGCCCACAGTCACGCACCTGACAAGTGACAGAGCTGGGGTTTGAACCCATGACCTCTGACTCCCAAGCCCGGGCTCTTTCCACTAAGCCACGCTGAAGACTGTGAGCCCCCTTGTGGGACAACCTGCTGACCTTGTATCTACCCCAGTGCTTTGAACAGTGCTTGGCTCATAGTAAGCACCTAACAAAAACCATCATTATTATCAATCAGTAGACATATAAAGAGGCAATTGGCATCTCTTCTAATCCTGTTGAGGGATACCCACGGCAGGGAGCTCAGACTGAAGCTGGCTCTCAAGTGTGTATTTGGAGACAGGTGTGTGTTGGGTGAGAGAGACTGCCCTTAGGCTAAAAAAAAAAACTGAGCAAGGAACATTGCTGAATTTCATTCTGGACAGCTGGAGACCCACTCAGCACCTACAGAAACCCCTGTTCCCAGCTGAGGAGAGGAAGTCTACAGAGAGGTGGGAGAAATCCAGAGAGCCACAGAAGGAACAGGAACCAGGAAAAGGTGGGCTTTAGTAGGAAGGTGTTCCTCCATCACGTCTGGGAGATATGGTAAGAAAGATGGGCTCTTTGCTTTAGGCTTCTGAAGGAAAATGCAGGACTCTAGGCTGTAAGCTTGTTATGGGCAGGGAATAGTGTCTGCTAATTCTGTTGTGTTTTCTCAAGAGTTTAGTATAGTGTTCTGCACATAATAATAATGGTATTTAAGTGCTAGATGGCAGGCATTCTACTAAATGCTGGTATAGATACAAGATAATTGGGTTGGACCCTGTCCCATAGGGGGCTTGATGTCTTAATCTCCATTTTACAGATAAGGTAACTCAGGCACAGAGGAGTAAAGTGACTTGCCCAAGTCACTTGAGCAAGCCACAGTGTGTGTTCAATGCCACTGACTAACATTCAAGGGACTACATGTGTGTGCAGTTTCTCTGTAGGGAAGAGCTTGGGCAGTGACAGGATGTTTCTACAAGGGGCTGTGAGGAGAGTTGGCTAACTGGACCTTTTGTCTCTATTTTCCCCGTTCAAGTTGAATGAGCTCCATGGCCACCAACAGTGCTCTTGACATGTCCCAAGGGTTGTCCAGGTCCTTGTGGAGATCAATCAATAGATGAAGCTATAGAGAGGCAACTGGCATCTCTTCTTATTCTGAGGCTGGATCTCAAAGTATATTTAGGGATAGGTGTGTGTTTAGGGGAAGCAGATGGACCTTGGACTTTAAAAAAAAGAAAAAAAGAAAAGAAAAAGCATTGCGTGGTTTCATTCTGGCCAGCTGAAGAACCACTCAGCACCTAGAAAGACTCCTGTTCACAGCTGGGGAAGTTCAGGGGAGGCAACTTAGAACTGTCGTAGAGCCCTGGGAGAAATCCAGCAAGGTGCGTAAGGAGTAGGATTCAGAAAGAGCTGCGGGTTAGCAGGAAACAACAGATCTTCTAGTCGTGTCTGAGAAACCCTGCAGGCAAGATGGGGCCTTTCCTTCAAGCCCCTAGAGAAAAGTCCAGGATTTTAGACTGTAAGCTTGTAATGGGTAGGGAACCGACTCTCCTGATTGTATTGTATTGTACTCTCCCAGGGGCTTAGGATGCTGTACATGTGATCAATAAATGGGATTAACAACTACTTACTGTAGGACTCTGCAAAGTAAGTGCTCTTCCTTACTTAGTGGCAATACAAGGAGTGTAATATCTGAGTGCTTGTGGCAATAATAATGAAAGTATTAAGAGCTTACTAAATGCCAAACTCTGCTCTCAGCACTGGGGTAGATACGTAATCAGGTTGTTCCACGTGGGGCTCACAGTCTTCATCCCCATTTTACAGATGAGGTAAGTGAGGCACAGAGAAGTTACTTGGCTTGCCTGAGGTAATGCAGCAGACAAGTGGTGCAGCCGGGATTAGAATCCGTGTCGTCTGACGCTCAAGCCCGCTGCTGGTTTTGGACTTCGGAGTTCTGGGTGCCAATGCTGAGGAGTGTTTGTGTTTGGTCATGGTGGCTTGAGGGCTTGTCTGAAGCTTGCAGCTTCCTGAAACATGGGAAAACTCATTGTGGCCAGGCAATTCTTTCATTCATTCAATAGTATTTATTTAGGGCTTACTATGTGCAGAGCACTGTACTAAGCACTTGGAATGTACAAATCGGTAACAGAGACAGTCCCTGCCCTTTGACGGGCTTACAGTCTAATCGGGAGAGACAGACAAGAACAATGGCAATAAATAGAATCGAGGGGAAGAACATCTCATTAAAACAATAGCAAATAATAGAATCAAGGTGATGTACATCTCATTAACAAAATAAATAGGGTAATGAAGATATATACAGTTGAGCGGACGAGTACAGTGCTGAGGGTATGGGACGGGAGAGGGGGAGGAGCAGAGGGAAAGGGGGAGAAGAGGGTTTAGCTGCGGAGAGGTGAAGGGGGGTAGAGGAAGCAGAGGGAAAAGGGGAGCTCAGTCTGGGAAGGCCTCTTGGAGGAGGTGAGCTTTAAGTAAGGTTTTGAGGAATGTGTCATGTTATACTGTGCTCTCCCAAGTGCTTAGGACAGTGCTGTGCACACAGAGCTCAGTAAATCCGACTGACTGACAATAGCCTGCTGAATTTGAGTTTTGGGCATTGCCGCCAGGCAAGGAAACCTTCACATCTAGCACACATCCACACACCCACACACCACATACAAAAGACCTCAACAAACCCACACACGCTCATACATAGACTTCAGAATTCTCAAACACACAGTCACTTCCAAACACTTGGACACCCACAAGCATACCCAAGAGAAGCAGTGAGGTGTAGTGGAAAGAGGCCGCGCCAGAGAGTCAGGACATCTGGGTTCTCAACTGGCTCTGTCATTTGTCTGTTGTGTGTCCTTGGGCAAGGTGCTTTACTTCTCTGTGCCTTAGTGTCCTCATCTGTAAAATGGGGATTACCACCCCCCGCTCAGACTGTGAGCCCCATGTGGGAAAGACACTGTATCTGACCTGATTATCTTGCATTCATTCATTCAATCGTATTTACTGAGCGCTTACTGTGTGCAGAACACTGTACTAAGCACTTGGAAAGTACAATTCGGCAACAAATAGAGACAATCCCTACCCAACAACGGGCTCACAGTCTAGAAGTGGGGAGACAGACAACAAAACAAGTAGCCAGGCATCAATAGCATCAGTATAAATAGAATCTATCAATCGCATTTATCGATCACATCCATCAGTCATATTACACAGTACTTACTATGTGCAGAGCACTGTACTAAGTGCTTGGGAGAGTGCAACACAACAATATACAGACACACTCCCTGCCCACAACGAGATTACAGTCTAGAGGACTAGTTTACGTCTTCGCTAGTGCTTGGAACAGAGTAAAGGCTTCACCACACACACCACGGTTTTTATTATTAAGGACACTCCTATACACCAAACACGTTTGCAGCTCACAAGCATGCTTTTACCCCCCGCCCCAACATACGTTCACATGCTCGGTTTTCCATAATGTTGGAGCTGCGTCTTGAAATTTACTCCCCCTCGGATTTTCCGTTTCCGTCCTCTCCACTTTGTACCTGCTTTTGCTTTTTCGCAGGTGCCCCTGGTGTCCTGCCCACCCCAGTGTGTCCGGCCCAGCATGGCAGGGGGCGGGTCTACCGGAGAGGGCCACGGATGACGTTGCCACCCGAGTGCTGGCTAGGCGGGAACCAGACGGCTTCTACTACCTGGGGAGAATCAAACAGGCCCCCGAGGCAAGTTTCTTTGGCCTCCCAGACTCCCGTGCTCTCTGCCGGGCCTTCTGGGGCCGGCCACATCCTGCAAAGGCTAGCATGGTGTACTGGGTAGAGCGCAGGCCTGGGAGTCAGAAGGACCAGAGTTCTAATCCTGACTCCGCTTGTCTGCTGTGTGAATTTGAGCAAGTCACTTAACTTCTCTGAGCCTCGGTTGCCTCATCTGTGAAATGGGGGTTGTCACATGGGACAGGGACTGTCCAACCTGATCGGCTTGTTTGTGCCCCAGCGCTTAGAACAGTGCTTGACACATAAGTACTTAACAAAAACCATTATTATTATTATTATTAGAGGTGGTGTGTTCCAAGCTGGCTCTGAAGTGAGCCCAAACCCTTTGGGCTCCCACAATGGGTTCCCCAACAGATAGCCACAACTGGACTCAGAAGAAAAAAATATCCATTGTTCAACACGGCAAGTGTTCCACAATGGGGTAGCCCCATTCTGAGATAGCAAAACTGGGGTAAGAAGGGAATTAAGGAAGCAAATGAATCATGGTGAAAGAGCAGAGCCTGAATAGTCAAACGCGCTTACTGTCTAGAAACCCCTGTTCACCCAAGAAGAGGAACAAACGCTTTCCCCTGAACTGCATAGGTACCCAGCCTGTGGGGACCAAAGGGGTAATAGTAATAATAATAATTGTGGTATTTAAGCGCTTGCTGTGTGCCAGGCACTGTACTAAGCGCTGGGGTGAATACAAACAAATCGGATGGGACACAGTCCCTGTCCCCTCATGTGGCTGTCTCAATATGGGATGTGGTGACTGAGGCACAGAGAAGTGAAGTAACTTGCCCAAGGTCACACAGCAGACAAGCGTCAGAGCCTGGATTAGAACCCATGACCTTCTGACTCCCAGGCCCGGGCTCTATCCACTACTCCATGCTGCTACTCTGATGATGAGCTCCCTCAGCTGAGCTGGATACCCAGACTTGTTCATCCCATGTCTCTGACATTCCCATTCATGATGGAATATCCCCAAATGGTGGCTCTCTATGAAGTCTCCTAGACTTTGGAATGTCGGTAAGGCAGGGACTATGTCTGACTTGACTATGCCCCAGTGCTTAGTACAATGCTTGGCACGTAAGTACTTAACATCTACCACTGCTATTATTCTTATACATGATAATAATGATAATGATAATTAGAGAAGCAGCGTGGCTCAGTGGAAAGAGCATGGGCTTGGGAGTCAGTGGTCATGGGTTCTAATCCCGGCTCCATCAATTGTCTGCTGTGTGACCTTGGGCAAGTCAGTTAACTTCTCTGTGCCGCAGTGACCTCATCTGTAAAAATGGGCATTAAAAGATGTGAGCCCCACGTGGGACAACCTGATGACCCGGTATCTACCCCAGTGCTTAGAACAGTGCTCGGCACATAGTAAGCGCTTAACAAATACCATAATTATTATTAAATGATAATATTAATAAGCCTTTCCACTCCCAGGCCTCATCCCTTTTAGATGTGTATCTCTTTTTCCCCCCTGCACTCAAAATTTAAAAAATCAGTACCTCTGCTTGGTTGGTGAAGGATGAGGACAGGGTGGGGGAAGAGGTTGCTTTTCTATTCACATCAGATGAGAAGCAGCATGACCTAGTGGAAAGAGCAGAGGCCTGGGAGTCAGAGCACCTGGATTCTAATCTTGGCTTCATCACGAGTCTGCTCTGTGACCTTGGACAAGTCAAGTTACTTCTCTGTGCCTCATTTTCATCTGTAAAATGGGGACCAAATACCTGTTCTCCCTCCTACTTATACTGTGAGCCTCAGGAGGGACAGGGACTTTGTCCAACTTGATTAATCCCAGCACTAAGTAGTGCCTGACACATAGTAAGTACTTAATAATAAATACCATTATTGTTATTATCATTATTATCAGTTCAAAAGGGGCAAAGGGGGCAAAATCTGAGGGCATTCATTCAATCATATTTATTGAACACCTACTGTGCGCAAAGCACTGATATGAATATAAATAAATGAATGACAGATATATACATATGTGCTGCGGGCATAGGAGGGAAGATGAATGAAGTAGCAAGTTAGAGCATCACAGAAGGGAGGGGAAGAAGTGGAGAGGAAGGCTTAGACAGAGCAGGCTTCTTGGAGGAGCTGTGCGTTCAATATGGTTTGGAAGTGGGAGAGAGCAATTAGCTGTCTGATATGAGGAGGGAGGGCATTCCAGGCCAGAGGTAGGATATGGGCGAGGGGTCGGTGTTGAGATATACAAGACTGAGGTACAGTGAGAAGGCTTAGTGCAGTGCTCTGCACATAGTAAGCATTCAATAAATACTACTGAGTGAATAGAGGAGCGAAGAGAGCTGGGGCGGGCTGGATAAGGCAGTGATCGTGTCTCCCAACTTGGTTATATCATTATATTATACTTTCCCACATGCTTAGTACAGTGTTCTGTACATAGTAATTGCTCAATAAACTCGATTGATTGATTGAGGGGATCTGAGGCCCAAGAGAGGCCTGAAGAAGGCCCTGTTCAGGGAGAAGGGAGGGAGGATAGAGGAGAAGAGCTCCAGCAGCGTGGCTCAGTGGAAAGAGCCCGGGCTTGGGAGTCAGAGGTCATGGGTTCTAATCCTGGCTCCGCCACTTGTCAGCTGTGTGACTTTGGGCAAGTCACTTCACTTCTCTGGGCCTCAGTTACCTCATCTGTAAAATGGGGATGAAGACTGTGAGCCCCATGAGGGACAACCTGATCACCTTGCATCCCCCCAGCGTTTAGAACAGCGCTTTGCATATAGTAAGTGCTTAACAAATACCAACATTATTATTATCATCAGCAGGCTGCACTCATAACTTCCTTTCTCATTCCTTCCCTACAGCCAGGCCGGGCTGGGCCGCTCCTTGTCGAGTTTGAGGCTCCCAGGGCTTCTGGCAAAGAGCCCTCCCCACCTCAGAGCACGGCCCTGGAGGACGTCATCGGCCTCCTGGAGGCCACGAGGCACTCGCTGCTCCCGGGCGACAAGGTTCTGGCCCCGTGGGAGCCCGAACAGAAGCGGTTCGGGCCTGGCACCGTGGTGCGGGGCCTGGAGACCCGGGACTCTCGGAGAGGTAGGAGCAGGAACAGCCCGGTCCTGGGGTGGCGGGCAGAGCAATCGGGATGGTGGGGCTCAGGTGGAGTGGCTGGGGTGTGTTGACCCCCTAGGCTAGGAGATGTGGCTTTCTGAGGGAGGGGATCCCCTCAGCGAGAGACCTCTTAGCATCAGGAGAATCGGGGGGCCTAGTGGAAAGAAGCTGGGCCTGGGAGTCAGAGGAGCTGGGTTCTAACGCTGCTTCTGCTACTGGCCTGCTGTGTGACCTTGGGCAAGTCCCTTCACTTCCCTGATCCTCACTTTCCTCATGTGGAAAGTGGGGATTCAATTCCTATTCTTCCTCCTACTTACTTAGAGCAGCTTATGGGAGAGAGAGAGAAGGTGTCAGACCTGATTATTTTGGATCTACTCCGGTGCATATTACAGTAATTGGTACATGCAAGCGCTGAACAAATACCATTCACTCATTCATTCACTGGTATGTAATGAGCACTTATTGTGTGCAAAGCACTGTACTAAGCCCTTGGAAAAGTACAACAATAAACAGACACATTCGCTGCCCACAACAAGCTTACATCTGGAGGACTAGCCAAGGGCCCCGCAGCCTGCAGGTGCAGTGGGACTGCAAGGTACAGTCATCCTCAGGGAGAGAAGTGAAATGGGTAATGTGAATCAGAGGTAGGAGACCCGAACCCCATTTGAGAGCGAAGGAAAGGGACCCCTGGGCCTGTCTGGATAAAGCAGGGGGGATCTCAGATGAGCGGCACCAGAAGGGAGGCTCAGATGCTGGCTGGGGTGGGTTCACACTGCCCGATGTGATCAGAAGGGAGCCAGGCGAACAGCCGTGGGAGATGGAAGAGACCTCCCTGTCTGCCACTGGGAATCTCCCAGAGTGGTAATGGTTTATCTGCTCAGGAATAATCTAGAGATGGATTGGGTTGTGAGGTAATATGCATTCCGGGCTTTGTGTGTGGAAATCCACAAAGGTCGGGTTGGGCCCGTGAGACTGTAAGCTCCTTGAGAGTGGGGAACAGGCTTCTTGCTTCTGTTCTACTTTACCAAATGCTTGATACATGCCATTGCAAATACCCTAGTAAATAGTATTGATCAAATGATTTAAACTTGTCACGTTCACAGCAGAACTCCTTATATTCCCACCCAAACACTATCCTCCCTGTGACTTTCTCATCAGTGTAGACAGCACCACCATCCTGCCTATCTCACAAGCCCATAACCTTAGCATTATCCTTGACTCATCTCATTCAACCCACATATTCAATGTGTCACCAAATTCTGTCAGTTCAACCATCCCAACATGGCTAAAATCCACCCTTTCCTCTCCATCCAAACTATCACGTTAATCCAAGCATGTATTCTATCCCGCCTTAATTGCTGCATCAGCCTCCCTGCTGACCTCTCTGCCTCCTGTCTCTCCCAACTCTAGTCCATATTTCACTCTGTTGCCCAGATCGTTTTTCTATAAAAATGTTCAGTTTGTGTTTCCCCACTCCTCAAGAACCTTCAGTGGTTGCCCATTCACCTCCACATCAAACAGAAGATCCTCCTCATCATCTTAAAAGCACTCAATAACCTTGCCCCCTCCTACCTCATCTCCTGGATTTCATACTATGACGAAGCCTGCACACTTGGCTCTTCTAACGTCAACCTACTCGCTATACCTCCATCTCCGCTACCTCCCTGCTGACCTCTCGCCCATATCCTGCCTCTGGCCTGGAACTCCTTCCCTCTATGACATTGTGCTTTCCCAAGCACTTAGTACAGTGCTCTGCAGAATGTAATTGTGCTCAGTAAATTGATTATGGTATCTGTTAAGCACTGACTAGGTGTCAAAAACACTTTTAAGCACTGGGGAAGGTACAATTTAATTTGCTTGGACATAGTCCCTTGCGGGCATGGGGTTCACAGTCTAAGTCGGAAGTAGAACAGGTATTCCTCTGTTTACATATGAGGCAACAGAGGCACAGAGAAATTGTGATTTGCCCAAGGTCACACAGCAAGCAATTGGCAGAGCTGGGAATAGAACCCAGGTCCTTCTGACTCCCAGGCCCGTGCTCTCCCCACTAGGCCGTGCTGCTTCACAACTGATTGATTGAGCACTTAACAAATGCCATTATTATTATTATTCACTGATTTAAGGGTACAAGATGTGGGGAGACACACTCAGTGGCCCCTCTTAGGGGTACCTATCACTTAGAGAAGCAGCATGGCCTAGTGGGGAGAGCACGGGCCTGGAACTCAGGACCTGGGTTCTAATCCTGACTCTGCCACATGTCTGCTATGTGACCTCGGGCAAGTCACATCACTTCTCTGGGCCTCAGTTGCCTCATCTGTAATATGGGGATTAAGACGGTGAGCTCCGTGTGGGACAGGGATTGGGTCCAACCTGACTAACATGTATCTGTCCAGTGCTTAGAATAGTGCTTGACACATAGTAAGCACTTAACAAATACCTTCATTATTTTCCTTCCATCCACTGTGAGCTTTATTATTGCAAATATTGTCTCCCATCTCCCCAGCAGCTTCGGAAGATGAAGGCATCACTGTCCGGTTCTGGAACGGGAAGACGGCCCCAGTCCCCCCGGGGGTGGCGGTGTGGATTTCTCTCACTCGCTGGGTGAAGGTCACGGAGACCCTGCGCAAACCCCTGACCGGCAGGCTGAAGCTGCCGGAAACCTCCGGGCCCAGCCCCGGGCTTCCGGCCTGCCAGTTCCAAGGACCCATCCCCGACACGGTGGTGGGTGGGCTTCTCCCGGACTCTCTCCCGTGCCCTTATGGCTGGTTCTTTCACCCCCACCGGGGATGTGGGGGCTACCGGCCGCTGTGCCCCGGCCACGTCTGCTGCCGCTTCTTGCCGGCCGGCCACGGCTGGTGGTCTCTCAGCCGGCCGCGGCGGGTGTCAGCCGGGGACCTCGCGGAGCAGGAGCTGGGGGCTTGGCCAAGGCTCCTGGAGCTGGAGGGCCCCAAGGAGGAAGAGACCTCGGCTCCTGCTGCTGCGGCTGAGGTGCCGTCCATCTCCTCTAGCTCTTCCGATGAGGGGGATTCAGGGAATCATCTGGATCCACCACGCCCCTCCTGCTCCTCAACTGTAGACTGCGCTGTCAACACGGACGCCAGCCTTCTTGGAAAGTCCCCTAGGCAGCGAGGCTCCCATCCCCCCGGCTGGAGGTACTGGAAGAGATGTGGCCTCGAACCCCATCCCGGGAAGCCTGGTATGATGCCGATTGAGGGCTGCCATGGGGGCTTGGATATTCTGGTTCAGAAACCACTCACTCCCCGTCCCTTGCTGGCCAGGCCAAGGCCAGGCCTGACTGGTCCTTGGGCTCCGCTGGGGATTTTTGGATGGAAAGCAGTTGGGGTGGGGAGAGGGCTTTTTTTAAATGACTTTTAGTAATAACTATGGTATTTGTTAAGCTCTAGCTATGTGCCAGGCACTGTACTAAGCACTGGGATGGATGCAAGCAAATTGAGTTGGACACATTCCCTTGTCCCATGTGGGACTCATATTAATAATAATAATATGTGCCAAGCATTGTTCTAAGCTCTGGGGTAGATACAAGTTAATTGGGTTATCCCACGTGGTGCTCACACTCTTAATCCCCATTTTTACAGATGAGGTAATGAGGCACAGAGAAGTTATGTGACTTGCCCAAAGTCCCACAGCTGACAAGTGGCGGAGCTGGGATTAGAACCCACGACTTCTGACTCCCAAGCCGATGCTCTTTCCACTAAACCATGCTGCATCTCCACGATCTCATTCCCCATTTTACAGATGAGGTCACGGAGGCTCAGAGAAGTGAAGCGACTTGCCCAAGGTCACACAGCAGGAAAGTGGCCTAGGATTAGAACCCATGACTTTCTGACTCCTAGGCCCTGGCTCTACCCACTACACCAACCTGCTTCTGTGGGCCAGGTACTTACCACCCCTAATCATTTTACACAGAGAAGTAAAGTGACCCGTCCAAGGTCACACACCAGCCAATTGGCAGAGACAGGATTAGAACCCTAGTCCTTTGACTCCCTGCTCCGTGCTCTTTCCGCTAGGATGCACTGCTTCTCTGTAAATAAATATCTCAATGTTGAAGGCATTGAAAGTCACTCTGCTTAATGAGGTCTTTCCGGAGTCTTTCGTTACAGATTATATTATTTTAGGTCTTTCAGATTGTAAGCTTATGATGGGCAGGGAATGTGTCTACCAACTCTGTTGTACTCTCTCAAGCACTTAATACAATGCTCTGCACACAGTGAGCGCTCATTCCATACCACTGATTGTACTGTTAAAGTAAGATTTCACCTATTTAACCATATCTCTGCAGATTTATACCTACCTCCAGACCAACCCCGATGAGAGAACGCTTTCAGGCCCCAAATTCCCCCCAACTCTGGAGGTTCCTTTGGCCCACAACTTGCAGTCAGTGATGTGCTAGTCCATTCCAGACCAACCCAACTCAGATTCCGGAATTGTTTTCCCAGGGAACGGTCTCAGGAGCGGATGGGGAGAAGGGGAGCCTCGATCCAGAACCACTTCCTCTTGGGACCCTCCCTCCACAAGTCCAACTAATCGGAGTGCCTTGTTTGAAGCCATCTCCCCACCTCTGCGGCGGCTGATCACGGTGAAGGACATCCTACTTCCGGAGGACTTTAAGCCATTCCCAAGCGTGAGTCCCCGCCGTGGTCGTGGAAACCTAAGTGCTGAGGCTTGAGCATCTTTTGTGTGTAGGGCACCGTACGAACGACTTAGGGGGCTACAGTAGAAGTTAAGATCCCTGCCCTGGAGGAATTTCCAATCTTCATTCATTCAATTGTATTTATTGAATGCTTGCTGCGTGCAAGGCACTGTACTAAGCGCTCGGAGGAGTACACTTGAGAAACAGCGTGGCTTAGAAAGAGCACATGGGTTTGGGAGTCAGAAGTCATGGGCTCTAATCCCGGCTCTGCCGCTTGTCAGCTGGGTGACTTGGGGCGAGTCACTTCACTTCTCTGTGCCTCAGTTCCCTCATCTGCAAAGTGGGGACTAAGACTGTGAGCCCTACATGGGACAACCTGATTACTTCGTATCTACCGCAGCGCTTAGAACAGTGCTTGGCACATAGTAAGCACTTAAATACCATTATTATTATTATTACTATGAGCATAAACAAATACATTCTCCCATAACACACCTCTTTCTATTGCTTCCCACACGACTTTGGTAAAAACTGCCTAAACTTAACAACAAATACAGTAGATTCCTTCACAGATAAATATTTACATGAGAAACAGGGAATGTGCATACAAACTCTGTTGTATTGAATGATGATGTTGGTATTTAAGTGCTTACTATGTGCAGAGCACTGTTCTAAGCGCTGAGGGTAGATACAGGGTAATCAAATTGTCCCACGTGAGGCTCACAGTCTTAATCCCCATTTTACAGATGAGGTAACTGAGACACAGAGAAGTTAAGTGACTCGCCCACAGTCACACAGCTGACAAGTGGCAGAGCAGGGATTTGAACCCATGACTTCTGACTCCCAAGCCTGGGCTCTTTCCACTGAGCTACGCTGCTTCCCATGAACTCCCCCACACGCTTAATACAGTGCTTTGCAAACAGTAAGTACTCAATACATACCAAGGATGATAAGCTGATCCAAAGAAAGGAAAGAAATGCATTAAGTTACTTTTAGGATTGATGCCTCATTTTCCCTGGCTTGGTCTCATTTTTCTTGGTCATGTTTATTATTTTAAAAATTAGTATGGAATTTAAGTGCTTCCATGTGCTGGGGTAAGTACAGGATCATCTACAGAGTCCCACATACAGCTCACAGTCTAGCGGCATGGCGGGCCTGGGAATCAGAAGATCATGGGTTCTAATCCTGACTCCACCACTCATCTGCTGGGTGACCTTAGGCAAGTCACTTCACTTCTCCGTGCCTCAGTCATCTCACCTGAAAAATGGGGATTGAAACTGTGAGCCAACAAGGCCTGTGTCCCACCCTATTTGCTTAGTACAGTCTCTAGCACATTATTATTATCATCCCCTTTTACAGAAGAGGAAAATGAAGTCCAGAACAGTTAATGATTTCCCAAGGTCATACAGCAGTCAGTGGCAGAGCTGGGGCTAGAACAAGGGTCTCCTGATTCCTGGTGCCAAACTCTTACCCCGAGGCCACGCTGCTTATACCCCTAGCTGGATCTGAGGCCGAACCTGCCGTTCACTAACCCACTGGCAGTGTTAACACTGAGCCTGCCGCTCTGAACCGTCACTGCAGTCAACTGCTTACCAAGTTACGGACGAGGAGGGCCGGGTGGTCTGTTTTTCTGGTAGGGCCGACGCCAGAGGGAGGGACGTACACATTTGGATTGATGGTGCCTAGTCACATAGCGTACCATCTTGCTCAGAAAGGGAACAATAAGAAACAGAAGGGGAGATTATTTTTTTTTCCCCTCCCCACTACCTGACTTTATATCCTTTTTAGGAAATCTCTTTTTTTGCTTCTTTGAGCTAGAAAGGCTATTTCAAAGAAGCATCAGACACATTTAGGAAACTTGCCTTTTAATAAGTGGGTCATGAGCAAATTTTTATTTGAATAGCCCTATTCTGGGTTGGCTTGAGAACACACCAAATTGCAAAGATCAGAAAAGGTCTAAATTAGACTCAGATGCCTTAAGTCAGAAAGAGTGCTACTCCCCTCCCAGCTGATGTCTCTCATAAGGGAAATGTGGGCTTCTAGAAGTGAGTCCATTGTTGGGTAGGGATTGTCTCTGTTGCCAAATTGTACTTTCCAAGCGCTTAGTCCAGTGCTCTGCACACAGTAAGCGCTCAAATACAATTGAATGAATGAATGTGGGTGGTTTTGAAAAAAAAAAAAAGGGTTTAAAAGAATTTTCTTTTTCTTTCCAATTCTTCTGCCACTTGTCTCAGATGAATACAATCCATCAATTCATCAGCTTGGTGAAGAACTCAGTCCAGCTGATTTTACTTCCTTCACTGACTGCTCTACCCTGGAAGTTCCTTGTGAGCAGGGAACGGGTTTACCAACTGTGTTCTTTTGGACTCTCCCAAGTGTTTACTACAGTACTTTCCACACAGTAGGTGCTCAATGAATACCACTGATGATGAGGATGTTGTGGAACATTAAGTATATCAAAGGTAGTTGAGTACTCACTGTGTGCAGTGCACTGTGTTAAACACTTGGGAGAGAACAGAAGCATAAGATATAGTACCTGCCCACAAGAAGCTTATACTCTAACAGTGAACAAGGGCATAAAAATATTTTCAAATAGAATGCTCCAAGTCTATAGTTGACTGACATTCATTCGATCATCATTATTAAGCCCTATGTGCAGAGCACCGTATTAAACACTGGGTAAAGTACAATATAGCAATAGAGTGACAACCTGAGTACATTGTGGTTTTTGTTCAGTGTAACCTAAGAGCCAAGCACTTCTCCCTCCCACCCCGCACACTCCGTTCCTCTGGTACTGACCTTCGCACTGTGCCTTGTTCTCTTGGGTCCCATTGACCCCTGACCCCCGTCCTACCTGTGGCCTGGAATGTCCTCCCTCCTCAAATCTGCCAAACTAGTACACTTCCCCCCTTCAAAAACCTCCTCCAGGAGGCCTTTCCAGACTAAGTCCCCCATTTCCTCTCCCCCTCCTCCTCACAGCACTTGTGTATGTACGTATTTATAATTATAATTCTATTTATTAATGTGCATATATCTATAATTTTATTTATGATGCTATGATGCCTGTTTACTTGTTTTGATGTCTTCCTCCCCTCTTCTATACTGTGAGCCTGTTTTGGGCAGGAACTGTCTCTATGTGTTGCTGAATTCTACTTCCCAAGCACTTAATACAGTGCTCTGCACACAGTAAGTGCTCAATAAATACGACAATGAATAAGCAGTGCAGGCATAGTTCCCACAGTCTTTAGGAAGCTGAGAACAGGTATTTTACTTCCATTTTACAGATGAGGTAACAGAGAAATTAAGTGACTTGCCCAAGCAGCATGGCATAGTGGAGAGAGCATGGGCCTGGGAGTCAGAAGGTCAGGAATTCTAACCCCTGCTCTGCCACGTGTCTGCTTGTGTGACCATGGCCAAGTCACTTCACTTCTCTGCCCCTCAGTTACCTAGTCTGCAAAATGGGGTTTGAGAGTGTGAGCCTCATATGGGACGGGGACTGTGTCCAACCCGATTTGCTTGTATCCACTCGGTATAGTGCCTGGCACATAGTAAGCGCTCAACAAATACCATAATTATTACTATTATCTTGAAGTTGGGAGCTGGTGTTAGAACCCAGACTGTCTCCCAGGTCTGGGCTCTTTCCACACAACCACACTGCTTCTCTGTACACATACCTCACTGCTGAGGATGGGTATTTTTCTCCCTCTCTTCCAGCCAACTCCACATATAATGTGGTGAATAAGAAAAACAAAGGAGGCCAAGGATAACAGACTGTATCCTTACAAAAAGGACACAATGGAAAAATAATTCAAAGGCTTTTATTTCTTTATAAAATAGAGTCTAAAGCAGGGAGTCTTTGACCCTGGAGGAACTGAGTTAAAAAAAATTGCACCACGCAAAGTTAAATTCATTCCCGCAGATTAAGGCCCTGGCAACTGGTGCCACCTGCTTCCCTTTTTGCTCCAGGAACGAGATGGCCCAGTGTTTCGGAGAGGGAGAGGAGCCAGTTCGGCAGGGCATAAAGCTGCCGTTGGTCCCCAAAGAGGAAGAGCAGAGGGGCAAATGGGGGAGCAGCCTGCGGCGAACCGGAGAGGAGCGGAACCAGAAAGATCGTAACGAAAACCACTTTATGGCCAGTAAAACCACTGCAGTTCCAGGTAAGACTCCATGGGCTTCGGAATCCGTGGGCAGCAGTGTAACCCAGAAAGTCTTAGCTGTGAGGAACGACCAGATATTTTAACAAGAGGAAAGAGAACCTCTCTAGATCCAGTAAAGATCCCGTTCTGCCGGAGACCAACTCACCACACCAAATCTATTCTCAACTGCAGCCATGCCCTCTTTGGTACCTGAAGCATCTCTTCTGGGTAAAATACTTCTTCCATCCTGGTTGGTGCCGCGGGAGCTGGGCTGAGAGTCGCTTGTTGGGAAAAGTTTAAAAAAAACTTCTTAGGTTTTGATGAATATTTGTTCTTGTCTCAAACTCCAGAGAAGTCTCAAATACCAGTTTCTCTCTGTAGGAAGCCAGGAGGAACTTAATCTCTGAACGGTCTTCCCACCGAAAAGCTGAGTGTTTGGAATATCACGAAGGTGACAGTAGCATTGGGAGTTGTTATTCCTTATGCCAAGAGTATAGGAAAAAGTGAATTTTCCTCCACTTAAAACGTAAAGGAGCTTTAGAAAATCTAGTCACCGGGGACAGGGTTCATTAGAAGTTACTGGAGAGAGAAATCAGGCATTTTCTCTTTCTGAACAGTCTTGCACAAGTTGCTTGAAGGGGCTCTTGCTAAGTGTCGATGACATCTTCCCTGATGTTCCGCTGATCCCTTCAGGGCTTTTATTTTGCCATATTGGAGATCTCACCTGGCCGGCCCACCACCTGCTCTCATCTCTGCTCCATCTCCCGTCAACCTGGAATCCGCCATGATCTGGGTTGTATTTCCTCTCACACAAGTGACAGTGTTTCCCTATGTGCTCTTCATTTACAAAAGTTAGAGCCCTCCATTTAATTTCAAGATTTCGCCAAAGAGCTAAAAAAAAAAAAAAAAAAAAAAGGCCGTAAAAAGCCTCTGACAGACCAAAGTCTTTAGTCAGAGATGTGTCTTAAGATTCAGACTGCCCATCTACGAGATGGACTATTCTCCCTGAACTTGTGAGGTCAATGGCGGGAAGAGATGAGGCAAGAGGGGGAGAGCCAGAGGGAAAGGTCAGTCTGGGTATGGCTAAGACAACCAAAGATGTCCAGCCATCTTGGCTTTATTCCTTCGTATTTAAAAAGGCGCTGGCCGGTGTCATATGTGGAAAGTCAATTCCAAACTCTGTCCCGCTTCAACGTCCACCACGTGAGTCTGCCGTAAATCGCTCGAGCATGCAGTGACTGAATAGGTCCCCGGAGAAACTTCTAGGTAGAAGTCTTTAGAAAAGGTCCTGGCCTGGAAAGGAAAGAAAAGATCAGTCAATGGTATTTCTTGAGTACTTACTATGTGTAGATCATTGTACTAAGTGCTTGGAAGAGTACAATATAACAATTAGCAGCCACGTTCCCTGTATCTACCTACTTTACAGTTTAGAGGGAGGAGATTAATAAATGAGGTCTCTCCTCAAGGCTGTCCCGTCCTGGCCTGTGGCAGACAAACCCCCCAATAACAACCCCAGAAATCTGCAGAGATTTATTTTTAAATGGTATTTAAGTGCTTATTACGTGCCAAGCACTGTACAAAGTGCTGAGGTAGATACATGCTAATCGGGTTGGACACAGTCTCTGTCCCACATGGGACTTTCACTCTTAATCCCCATTTTACAGATGAGGGAACTGAGGCACAGAGAAGTGAAGTTATTATTGTTATATTTTGTTAAGCACTTACTAAATGCCAAACACTGTTTTTAGTGCTGGAGTAGATATGAGGTTATCAGGTTGTCCCACGTGGGCTCACAGTGTTAATCCCCATTTTACAGATGAGGTAACTGAGGCACAGAGAAGTTAATTAGCTTGGCCAAGGTCACACAAGTGGCAGGGCAGGGATTAGAACCCAAATCCTCTGACTCCCAAGCCCATTTGCTCTTTCTGCTAAGCCACGCTGCTTCTCTACATATCTGTTCTTGGAGATCCACCAGTCAGGAAAGCTAGACTTTGGGATGATCATTCCAAAGGATGTTACAACAGCTCCTCTCAATCGTGCCCTCTGCCTTGTGCTTGCATGTTATGAGAGAGGTGAAAGTACGTTAATACAGATTAATTACGGAGAAGAATTCAATCCCCATTTTATAGATGAGGAAACATAGGTCCAGAGAAATTCAGTGACTAGCCCAAGGTCACCCAGCAAGCAAGCAGTAGAGCCAGAATTGGAACCCAGGTCCTCTGACTCCCAAGTCTGTTCTCTTTCTACTAGGTCACGAGCAGGCCTGTGCCTAATCTGATTATCTTATATCAACCCCCGGTACTCACAGTGATGCTTACTACAAGTAAGCCCTTTAAAAATAGCATGATAAAAAACACCCTAATAAGAAAAAGATGGATCGATTTGGGGGACTTTTGGGAAGAACAGCATTAGCAAATTCAGTCAACGCATAAACCTTCAGGCTACTGCTCAGGAATTTGCATTTGTGCTTAGGAACAAACTGGTTTCAGTTGCTAATATCAACAGCATATCACGAACCCCAGGTTCCAGTGGTAGCTTGGCTTCGAATGAAAAAACTTAAGTAAATACTTGTAGCAGCATGTTCCAAGGTTCCTGGACCAGTGACTACTTTCAGGATAAAGAGAAAAGCCGACAGCATCTGCTCCAACAGCGGTTAGAGAAACATTTGTAGAAAATTATCCTTTAAGTTTGTGAATTTTTTTCTTTTTTTTACCGGAGCCCTGCAGATTTCCATAGTTTCACAATCCCAAAAGGGTATTTTCAGGACTAGAAGCAGAAGGGTCAGACCACACCCGCTGATTTCATGGCTAGTGGAATTTCGGCAGAATCCACCACTGGCACAGCTGAGAGGCTGGAATCGGGATTCGAATACCTCACATTCTTTCCGACCACAGCTATGTTTCTGGTCACGAAGCGCATCCTGCAGCTTCAAGTAAAGGGATGCACAGGACAAGTTTTCAGACAGGGCCAGGGGCTGGAAAAGCTGTGTGCCCCATTCCCCTCCTCACAGGCTGGAGAAATCCCGGTTTAAAACATGATGGAGTCGCTCTGGGAGCCCGTGGGATGGCTGAAGTCACTCAGGATGCCACTTCTACTGTTTAATAATAATAACGGTATTTGTTAAGCACTTATTATGTGCCAGGCACTGTACTAAGAGCTGGGGTAGATACAAGGTAATTAGGCTGGACACAGTCTTTGTCCACATTAGGCTCACAATCTTTATCTCCATCTTACAGTTGAGGTAACTGAGGCACAGAGAAGTAATGTGACTTGCCCAAGGTCATGCAGCAGACAAGTGGCGGTCCTGGAATTACAACTCAGTCCTTCTGACTCCTATGCCTATGCTCTATCCACTAGGCTAGGCTGTTTCTGGGAAATGAAGCCAAGCTAATTCCTGGTTTTAGAACAAGATCACATGGCCCCAGGTACTCACAGGTTCCTGGGTGGCTGGCTTAGACTTGGTCGTTCTGACTACACCGTAGGGCTCTCGAAGTGTGTGGCCTACCTGAAAGAAAAAAAATAAACTGGAGACACAGTCAAGTGGGCTCAGTCGGACAATCAATCATGTTCACTGAGCACTTACTGTGTGCAGAGTACTGTACTGAGCATTTGGGAGAGTACAACAATAAATAGACATTCCCTGCCCACAAGGAGCTTACAGTCTAGAAGGGGAGACAGGCGTGTAGCACTGTAAGTCATCTTTGGCTTCCTGGATAATCAATCCACTGTGGGAGGTGAGGTTTCTTCAGCCTTCTTTAAAGCTGTAAGCATTCATTCATCACCAACAGCAAAATCTGAGAATCTGGGGTGTGGAGATTATTGTACTAATCAATCAATAGTAGTTACTGAGTGCTTACTGTGTGCAGAACACTGTATTAAGTACTTGGGAGACTAATACAACAGAGTTGGTAGACAAGTTCCAACGAGCTAAGAGGGGGAAATTTGGGGGTATCAAGCAATGGTATTTATTGAGCACTTACTGTACGCAGAGCATTATACTGTGCACAGCACTTCGGTTCTAGATTGCACTTTTATAATAATAATAGTAATAATAGTGGTATTTGCTAAACGTGACTGTGAGCCCATTATTGGGCAGGGATTGTCTCTGTTGCCGAATTGTACACTCCAAACACTCAGTACGCTGCTCTGCACATAGTAAGCGCTCAAATACTATTGAGTGAACTGAATGATTATGTAGCAGGCACTGGAGTAAGTGCTGGGGTGGATTCAAATCAGGTTGGACAGTCTCTGTCACAGTCTTAATCCCCATTTTAAGATGAGGTAACTGAGGCCCAGAAAAGTAAAGTGACTTGCCCAAGGCCACGTCGTTTCACTTCTCTGGGTCTCAGTTACTTCATCTGTAAAATGGGGTTTAAGACTGTGAGCCCTATGTGGTATACCGACTGTGTCCAACCTAACTGCCTTTGTACCACACTTCACTTTTTTGAATGGTATTTGATAAGCAGTTCCTATGGGCTGGCCAGGTACTAGACAGAGCACTGGGCTGTAAGGACTTAACAAATGCCATAAAAAAAAAAGTGTGTCACAAGAAGAGGGACATTCCCTGCCCTATAGAATTTTAGGGTCTAACGGAATCTAATCTCAAGCCTGATTTTCATATGAACCTGAAGGATTTGGGCAGCTCTTCTAGGCCCAAAATTTCATAATTTTGGGTCTAGAGCAACTGCCCAAACTAGTTCCATTTTCCAGAGGCGCAACACCTTCATTGTTTCTTCTACTGCAAAGATAAAAGAACCGATGGCTACAGATACATTACATTCAGGCCAGTTCCTCCCTTCACCGTCTCTTTCCTTCCCCCTAGACCACTCTCTAGATCTTTTTTTGAATGGGATTTGTGAAGTGTTTACTATGAGCCAGGCACTGTACTAATCACTGGGTAGATGCAAGCTAATCGGGTTGGACACAGTCCACGTCCCACAGATTCGGAAGCTCACTGTGGGCAGGGAATGGGTCTACCGACTCTTACATTGTACTCTCCCAAGTGTTTAGTACAGTACTCTGCACGGAAAATGCTCAATATATACCAGTGATTGGGCTCACAGTCTTAATCCCCATTTTACAGATGAGCTAACAGGCACAGAAAAATCAAGTGAATTGGCCAAAATCATGCAGGAGCCAGGTGGCGGAGCCAGCATTAGAACCCAGGTCCTCTGACTCCTAGATTCACTAGGCCTCACTGTCTTTGTGAGGAACCAATCGAAATTCAAAACCTTGGTTTTTTCCAGGATAAGGTGGAGGGTGGCGGCGAGAGGGAGAAGTCTGTCACCAAGGCCTACCATTCCAAAACTTTCACCCAAGAGAAGCTCTTGCCGACTTGACTCCAGAATGTTTCTGAGGGCCCAAAACCAACTCCAGCAACCCAGAGCAGTTGCTACCCGTTAAAAGGCAGAGCATCACGCAAATCTGACAACTTCAACGGCAACATCAAGACCCCTCTCACACCGAAGTTTGTGTCTGAGGGTTCACATCGCACAGATAAAATACGACAACTCTGGCGCTTACCTGGCGATTTGTCATTCCTGAAGCAGAAGGCTGCCATGACTTTCTCCTGTGAAATCTGCAGATGTGATCAACCTCCCCTTCCTTCGTGTTCTCCGGTGGCACGGAGGAATAATACTTCTAGAAAACAAGAGAGTTGGAGATTTTTGGGAAAAACACCACAGCCTTTGGAATAATAATAATAATGGTACTTGTTAAGCGCTTATTATGTGCCAAGCACTGGGGTAGATATGAGTTAATCATGTTGGATACAGTTCCTGTCCCACATGGAGCTCACATTCTTAATCCCCATTACAAGGTAACTGAGGCCCAGAAGTTAAGTGACTTGCCCCAGGTCACACAGCAGAAAAGCGGCACGGCCGAGATTAGAACTCAGGTCCTTCTGGAAGATCCAGATGCGGAGTTGGGGCGGGGAGGAAAAGAAGAGACTAAGAGGTCAAGACAGGTCTCATCTGCTCATCTTTCCTCCAGCCAGATGATTCTTGATCCAGGATCTAGGAGAAGCAGGGAGTTTCCCTGCCGAGGGACGGGAACTATGTCTAATTCCCATTTGAGTATTCTTTCCCAGGACATACCTGGAAACGCTTAATAAATACCGTAACTACTATTAAGAGGGGAAGTGTTCGATATCTCTTTGCTGTCATCTGGTGCCATCTCAACGGCTTCTCCTAGCAAGTGCTCTGGGAAACCAAGGCCTGAAAGGGCAGATCCGTCACTAAACATGGTGTCCACTCCAGAAGTTCCTCTCACAATCTCCCAGGGTATCTGGGCAGCCACCAAGAGAGCACAATAAGACCTCCCACCTCTCTCCTGCCTTGGTCTCAGCCTTGCCACCAAGACTTCCATTCCCACCCTGAAAATTCACTCTCCTCTTCGGATCACCTGCTGGCCGCATGCTATTGTCCCAACTTTAAAGGGGGATAGGTCTCCTTGGAAGTTTGGAAATGGAGCAAGATTGGGTAACAAAGAAACTAAGTAGCCCGCCCAGCCCAGCCTGAGATTTACGGGCTAAAGGAAAAGGATCCAAAGACTTGGGGAAGTAGGCCATGAGATAAGACTATTACACCCTGCCACGTTTCCTTTTCCTGTTTCTACTTCCTCTTTAAAGTTTAATTTAGGACCCCCTACCCCCAACAATACCACTATGTTTCAAGGCAACTGAGCCATTGAGAATCCTGCCACTTAAGTGATCCCATACCATACTGCTTTCTACCTTTCTCGGTGAGAATGAGAACAGCACCTGCAGCATGAGCCCTCATAGGTCTGGAAAGCAGTGATTGTGTAGCCATTACTGTGGACTCTCAATCACGAGGAAAAATTATGCTTCTCGAACCTCACCACTCTACTGACTTTAGTTTTAATTTTGTGTACTACGCATGTCCTTGTTTCTTTATGCCATTTTACATTTTTTAGTGTTTCATTGCTCCTAATGTTTCTCTCTCCAGTCCTCCCCTACTCTCTATATTCATAGACTGTGAGCTCCTCAAAGACAGGGTCTATCAATCAGTATTATTTAGTAAGTGCTTACTGCATGTAGATCACTGAATTTAGCACTTACAAAAATGCAACAGAGTTGGCAAATAGATTGTGAACCAGTCACTGGGCAGGATTGTCTTTGTTGCCGAATTGAACATTCCAAGCGCTTAGTACAGTGCTCTGCACATAGTAAACGCTCAGTAAATGCTATTGAATGAATGAGTTTACAGCCTAGAAGGGTCCACATCTAATAACAATAATGATGATATTTGTTAAATGCTTACTATGTGCCACACTTTAATAAGCACTGGGGTGGATACATGCAAATCGAGTTGGACATGAGCCCATGAGGGGCTCAGAGTCTCAATCCCCATTTTACAGATGAGGTAATTGAGGCACAGAGAAGTCAAGCGACTTGCCCAAGGTCACAGAGCAGACAAGTGGCAGAGCTGGGATTAGAACCCATGATCTTCTGACTCCCAGCCCAAGCTCTAGCCACTACACCATGGTATCCACCTGTTTACTCTTTGCGAGTTCTCAGTACAGTGCTCTACTCCATGTAAGCACTTAATAAATACTATTAGTACCACAAAGACATTATGGAGCCCTTTCACTCTGGTGGAAGTACTTTATGGGATGGGTTTATTTCAATCTAATGTTATTTACTGAGCATTTATTTATATAAGCATTTAAAGCTTCACAGTCTTCCAGGGAAAAGTCTTCCCAGTTTGTTTTTTGTTTTTGAAGGGCTCCTAGAAAGCAAATATGTTCTGGAGTCACTCTGACTTCACAACTGAGATGTAAACCATATTCAGAGATGAAAGGGGATTTTTCCAGATGCTAATAAACACACCAAAGAGGAACAGGAAGGATATGAGACTTCTTTACCCCAACCCTACCTTCTTGCATCCTGCCCATCTGCCTCCTGTGTTTACCATAAATGAAAAATCTGGGAAAAATTTTCCCTGGTTATGTCCAAATGGGCTGACATGTCGGCTCATCTGCCTAGGAATTCAGTGAATAATAGAACACAGAGCTAGAAGGGAACTTGAAGACTTGCCTTTCATCCTGCCTTTAGGCAGGGTCACACCTAAAGCCTCCCAGGAAGCTGAGAGGCTATCCTGGTTTCCATGGCTTTCTTGGTCACTGTCCCAACACCTAATAACCACCGCTAGGGAAGAGTACTCAGCACCTCGCGTTGCACGTTAAGTCCGATTCCCTTTGAACGGTCTTAAGTAGAGATGGAAAACAGCTGATCACCTTCCCCAAGGTAATAACCCCAGCGCTTAGAACAGTGCTCTGCACATAGTAAGCGCTTAACAAATACCAACATTATTATTATTAATAACCCTTCACCACGGCAACCTTTCGCCCAAGGAGTGTAGGGCACTTTACTTTTGGGGCTCAGTCAGACGAAGCTGCTCGAGAAAAGGCAAGAAGCCACGAAGCAGTTCCAGAAGCTCTGGAGAAATCCCACTCGGTCAGAGGCCCGAGTGAGGACCCAGGGGAACTCACCCTACACTGCCTCGTGGTACGCTCCATGAACTCCATTACCGTGGCAAATGCAGCATCGAGGTTGACAGACTCCTCTTCTCCCTGGGGTTTCAAACAGTGAGTCAAAACACCTGGATAAGGAGAAGGTGGCCCACCCCAGTCTCTGCTTTGCTATGATGATGGCCTGAACCTGGTTTGAATATAGAGTTTTGTGTCTGTGCATTGGTGAAACGGTGGTACCTTTTGAGGGCCTTGGTTAACAATCCATCAGTGGTATTTACTGAGCACTTACTGTGGGCAGAGCGCTGTATTAAATGCTTGGGAGAGTCTGATACAACAATAAACACATCCCTGCCCATGACAAGCTCATCCCCACAGCACATAAGTATATATCTGTTATTTATTTGATTTATATTCATGTCTGTCTCCCTCTTTGGAATGAGCTCACTGTGGGTGGGAATGTGTCTGTTGTTATACTGTACTCTCCCAAGCACTTAGTACAGTGGTTTGCACACAGTAAATGCTCAATAAATATGACAATGAATTAATGAGTTTAGTCCTCCTGGGTGTACATACATCCAGCTCAGGGCTTCATACTCAAGGCCTGAAAGACTAAGCCTTCCATCCCCCAGCCCACACAAACGAACACACCCAAATTCCACTGCTGAGCATGTAAAAAATATTCCTGAAAAGTTTAAATTGCCCCTGAACCTGATGCTGTTGTTCATCTGCATGGGAGGCATCACCATGACAACGGTAAACAAGTAAAAGCCTGGAGAATAAGTTTGCAAGCAGGTGATTTTTTTTTAGGTTCTGCATGTGGAGTGTCTTTCTCTAGGGGATTGCTCTCCCGGGGCAGAGCCTCACCTGTGCCTCCAAAAGGTTCAGGAAAGTCTGGGCGAGAGAAGAGCTCGGGAGAAGAGGTATGGAATGAGGGGAGAGAAGAGGAGGAGAATAGGAGGCAGGGAGAGGGGCCCTTGGAAAGCCCACCAATTACAAGCCAATTTTGTTTCTGTTCTAGTGGCCTAGGCTAATGTATGGTAGGGGGAAGGACTTCAATCCATTCATTCAATCGTATTTGAGCGCTTACTGTGTGCACCGCACTCAACTAAGCACTTGGAACGTACAGTTTGGCAACAGATAGAGGCAATACCTGCCCAACAACGGGCTCAGAGTCTGGAAGCTTCCTCCTTCCAGACAATCAACAGTATTTATTATTAATAATAGTGACAGTATTTGTTAAGTGCTTACTATGTGCAAGGCACTGTACTAGCACTGGGGTGGATACAAGCAAATATTGGATAAAGTTCCTGTCCCACAGAGCTCACAGTCTCAAACCCCATTTTACAGATGAGATAACTGAGACCAGAGAAGTGAAAACCAGAGAAGTGAAGTAGTCATAATAATAATAATGTTGGTATTAGTTAAGCGCTTACTATGTGCAGAGCACTGTTCTAAGCGCTGAGGGAGATACAGGGTAATCAGGTTATCCCATGTGAGGCTCACAGTCTTAATCCCCATTTTACAGATGAGTTAATGGAAGCACAGAGAAGTTAAGTGACTTGCCCACAGTCACACGGCTGACAAGTGGCAGAGCCGGCATTCGAACCCATGTCCTCTGACTCCCAAGCCCGGGCTCCTTCCACTGAGTCACGCTAGTGGCATTTAAGGGCTTACTACGTACCAGGCACTGTTCTAAGCGCTGCGATAAATATAAGGTAATCAGGTTGGACAGAGTCCATGTCCCACTTGGGGCTCACAATCTTAATCCCCATTTTACAGGTAACTGAGGCATGGAGATGTGAAGTGCCTTGCCCAAAGTCACACAGCCAACAAGTGGCGGAGCCAGGATTCGAGCCCACATCCTCTGATTCTCCTGCCAATAGGCCATGCTGCTTCCCATGAAGTGACTTGCCTAAGGTCACAGAGCAGACAAATGGCAGAGCTGGGATTAAAACCCATGATTTTACGACTCCCAAGCCTGTGCTCTACCCACTAGGCCATGCGGCTGCTGCTTCCTCGAGCGCTTACTGTGTGCAGAGCACTTTACATTGCACTATAGACGGTCATGGGTTCTAATCCCTGCTCAGCCACTTGTCTTAAGTGACCTTGGCCAAGTCACTTCACTTCTCGGGGCCTCGTTCCCTCATCTGTAAAAGGGGGATCAAAGCTGTGAGCCCATGTAGGAGAGGGACAGTGTCCAACCTGTTTACCTCGTATCAACCCCAGGGTTCTGAACAGTGCTTGGCACCTAGTAAGCCCTTAACAAATACCATAATTATTACTATTACTATTGTTACCAAGGGTTTGGGAGACTACAATACAACCATCTAAGAGAGACATTCCCTGGCCCCAGTGAGTTTTCAGTAATCTAGCCAGTTGCCCCTCCTCTGATGAGGATGAAGGTATTTGTTAAGCGCTTACTATGTGCCAAGTACTGTTCTCAGCACTGGGGTAGATACAAGGTAATCAGGTTGTCCCTCGTGGGGCTCACGGTCTTAATCCCCATTTTACAGATGAGGTCACTGAGGCACAGAGAAGTGAGATGATTCGCCCAAAGTCACACAGCTGATAAATGGAGGAGCCGGGATTAGAATCCACGATCTGTGACTCCCAAACCCGCGCTCTTTCCATCAAGCCATCCCGCTCCCACATTCAATCATATTTATTGAGCGCTTACTGTGTGCAGAGCACTGAACTAAGCGCTTGGAAAGTACAATTCAGCAACAGAGACAATCCCTACCCAACAACAGGTTCACAGTCTAGAGACCCCTCCCCTTCCCAGACTGACCCTTCGCTCCTCCAGCCGCACAAGGGGTGTCCAGTCCACTCTCCTCCTCCTGGCCCGCTCGAGAACTTCTTGGCCCAGGCCGGCTGTTCGCTGCATGGCGCGCCTATCCAGCCCCCACACCACCGTGGGCACCTGCCAGCTCGCCATCCTTTCCTGCCGACAGACAGATGGAGGGTGGGTTAGAATAATAATAATGGTATTTGGTAGGCACTATGTGCCAAGCACTGTTCTAAGCACTGGGGTAGATCCAAGATCAGCAGGTTAGCAGCACGGCCTAGTGGAAAGAGCACAGGCCTGGGAGTCAGAGGTTGTGGGTTCTAATCCCACTTCTGCCACACGCCTGCTGTGTGACCTTGGGCAAGTCACTTCACTTCTCTGTGCTTCAGTTACCTCATCTGGAAATAGGGATCAAGACTGTGAGCCCTATGAGGGGACATGAACTGTGTCTAACCTGCTGACCTTTATCTACACCAGGACTTGGAGCAATGCTTGGCACAGAGTAAGCACTTAAATACCACAATTATCCCCCTTCTAGACTACAAGCCCGTTGTTGGGCAGGGACTGTCTCTATCTGCTGCCGAATTGTGCTTCCCAACCTTTTAGTACAGTGCTCTGCACACAGTGAGCACTCAATAAATACGACTGAATGAATCAGGATGTCCCACGTGGGGCTCACAGTTTTCATCTCCATTTTCCAAAAGAGATCACTGAGGTCCAGAGAATAATAATAATAATGATGATAGTATGTGTTAAGTGCTTACTCTGTGCCAAGCACTGTTCTAAGCGCTGGGGTGGATACGAGGTAATCAGGCTGTCCCACGTGGGGCTCACAGTCTTTGGCCCCATTTTCCAGATGAGGTCACTGAGGCCCAGAGAATAATAATAATAATGATGGTATGTGTTAAGCACTTACTCTGTGCCAAGCGCTGTTCTAAGCGCTGGGGTGGATACGAGGTCATCAGGCTGTCCCACGTGGGGCTCCATTTTCCAGATGAGGTTAACTGAGGTACAGAGCAGTGAAGTGACTTGTCCAAGGTCACCCAGCAGACAAGTGGCGAAGGCGGGACTTGAACCCAGCTCCTCTGGCTCCCAGACCCGAGCTCTTTCCACTAAGCCACGTTGTTTCCCATAAGCATTATACCCGGGGGGAGGTGGGCAGCTGGGCACATTGCCCCCTGCCCTCAGCCAGAGACCCTCACTCACCTGGGCTGCAGCTGCAGCAAGCTCGCTGCGGGCGCGGGAAGGAGGGCGAGCTCATTGCATCAGTGGTTTTAGTGGTTGCAAAGGCGGCCAGAGGTGAGGGGGTGACTCCATGCTCCGGGCAGCTCCCAGCCTGCAGGGGTAACCTCCCCTTCCCCCCGAGTTGCAAAAGCAGGCCTGGCCGCTGCACGGGGAGCTCCGGCTCCACCAAGCGCGCACGCGCACTCCCACCCTCGTTCCCGGGACACCCAGCCAGGAAGCGCGCAGGCGCACTTGAAGACTCAGTCCCCGGCCGCCGCTCCAGGAAGCGCGCAGGCGCACTTCGAGGCTCAATCTCTGGCCCGAGAGCCAAGAAGCGCGCAGGCGCACCTTGAAACGCGGTGCTTGTCCAGAGAGCCAAGAAGCGCGCAGGCGCACTTGGAGACTGAGTCTCCTGCCGCAGCTCCAGGAGGCGCGCAGGCGCACTTCGAGACTCAATCTCTGGCCAGAGAGCCAAGAAGCGCGCAGGCGCGCTTGGAGACTGTCAGTCTCTGGCCGCAGCTCCAGGAAGCGCGCAGGCGCACTTGGAGATCCCCGAGGCGCGCCCCCTTGCTACAGCCGCTAGGGAGGACGCATGCGCGGAAGGCACAGTATAGGTGGGATTGGTGTGATTTGCTTTTGGCCCTTCCTGCATTTCAGTCAATCGATGGTAATTATGATAATTGTGGCATTTGTTAAGCGCTTACTATGTGCCAAACACTGTTCTGAGCGCTGGGGTAGATACAGGGTAATCAGGTTGTCCCACGTGGGGCTCACAGTCTTCATCCCCATTTTCCTCAAGGGTCAGTTCTTGGCCCTCTTCTGTTCTCCATTTACACTCACTCCCTCGGTGAACTCATTCGCTCTCACGGCTTCGACTACCATCTCTACGCAGATGACACGCAGATCTACATCTCTGCCCCTGTCCTCTCCCCCTCCCTTCAGGCTCGCATCTCCTTCCCCTTGACTCTATTTATTGCCATTGTTCTTGTCTGTCTCCCCCGATTAGACTGTGAGCCCGTCAAACGGCAGGGACTGTCTTTATCTGTTGCCGACTTGTTCACTCCGAGCTCTTAGTACAGTGCTCTGCACATAGTAAGCGCTCAATAAATACTATTGAATGAATGAATGAATCTCCTCCTGCCTCCGGGGTGCCTCCACCTGGATGTCGGCCCGCCACCTAAAACTCAACATGAGCAAGACTGAGCTCCTCATCTTCCCTCCCAAGCCCGGTCCTCTCCCAGACTTCCCTATCACCGTGGATGGCACGACCATCCTTCCCGTCTCTCGGGCCCGCGATCTCGGTGTCATCCTCGACTCGTCTCTCTCGTTCACCCCACACATCCTCACCGTTACCGAGACCTGCCGGTTTCACCTTTACAATGTCTCCAAGATCCGCCCTTTCCTCTCCACCCAGACGGCTACCTTACTGCTACGGGCTCTCGTTATATCCCGGCTAGACTACCGTGTCGGCCTTCTCTCCGATCTCCCTTCCTCCTCTCTCGCCCCGCTCCGGTCTATTCTTCACTCCGCTGCCCGGCTCATCTTCCTGCAGAAATGCTCTGGGCATGTCATTCCCCTTCTTAAATGCCTCCAGTGGTTGTCTATCAACCTCCTCTCCAAACAAAAACTCCTCACTCTAGGCTTTGAGGCTCTCCATCACCTCGCCCCTTCCTACCTCTCCTCCCTTCTCTCTTTCTACCGCCCACCCCGCACGCTCCGCTCCTCTGCCACCCACCTCCTCACCGTCCCTCGGTCTCGCCCATCCCGCCGTCGACCCCCGGGCCACGTCCTCCCGCGGTCCCGGAACGCCCTCCCTCCTCACCTCTGCCAAACCGATTCTCTTCCCCTCTTCAAAACCCTACTTCAAACTCACCTCCTCCGAGAGGCCTTCCCGGACTGAGCTCCCCTTCTCCCTCTACTCCCTCTACCACCCCCCCTTCACCTCTCCGCAGCTTAACCCTCTTTTCCCCCCATCTCCCTCTGCTCCTCCCCCTCTCCCTTCCCATCCCCACAGCACTGTACTCGTCTGCTCAACTGTATATATTTACATTACCCTATTTATTTTGTTAATGAAATGTATATCACCTCGATTCTATTCAGTCGCCATTGTTTCTACGAGATGTTCTTCCCCTCGACACTATTTATCGCCATCGTTCTCGTCTGTCCGTCTCCCCCGTTTAGACCGTAAGCCCGTCAAACGGCAGGGACTGTCTCTATCTGTTGCCGACTTGTTCATTCCAAGCGCTTAGTACAGTGCTCTGCACATAGTAAGAGCTCAATAAATACTATTGAATGAATGAATGAATTTTACAGATGAGGTCACTGAGGCCCAGAGAAGTTAAGTGACTTGCCCAAAGTCACATAGTTGACAAGTAGTGGAGGTGGGATTAGAACCCACGACCTCTGACTCCCAAGCCCATGCTCTTGCCACTAAGCCATGCTGCTTCTCTGTATTTATTAGTTGCACTTGCTTACTATGTGCACAGCACTGTACTGAGCATGTGGGAAAGTACAGTTTGGAACGTGTCTGCTAATTCTACTATGTTGTACTCTCCCAAGTGCTTAGTCATAATAATAATTATTATTATGGTATTTGTTGAACGTTTCCTATGTGCCAAGCACTGTCCTAAGCATGGGGGTAGATACAAGGTAATCAGGTTGTCCCACTTGGGGCTTAATCCCCATTTTACAGATGAGGCAATTGAGTCACAGAGAAGTGAAGTGATTTGCCCAAAGTCACACAGCTGACAAGTGGCGGAGCTGGGATTATTCAATAGTATTTATTGAGCGCTTACTATGTGCAGAGCACTGTACTAAGCGCTTGGAATGTACAATTCAGCAACAGATAGAGACAATCCCTGTCCTATGATGTGGGCTCACAGACTTTAATGTCTGTCTCCCTCAATGGACTGGAAATTTTTTGAAGGCAGGGATCACCTGTTTTAACTCCAAAGGATTCTTCCAAGTGCTTAGTACTACAGAGCTCTGGACAGAGTAGGCATTCAACTACTGATATATAATTTGCTTAACTTAAGGCATTTGACTCAGATATTGACCCAAAATTAAACAATATACAAATCTTGGTTTTGGAGAGAGGGTTCTAAATAACAAGAATAATTACACAGAAACACGGCAAAAATGACCACAAGTACCAGTTGTCCACAGAAATTTTTAAAGAGTGGAAGAAGGGGCACACTACCAACCCCAAGGGAAAAACACCACAAACCCCTCTAACCTCCCCCCCAAAACCCCCACCAGCCATGACATATTTTAAAATGCCCAAACCTTCCAGACCCCATATTCTAAAATTGTGATTGGCACAGGGAAAGCACTTAAACACCACAATTATTATTCTATAGGCAACACTGTGATATTGAGTCATCACATGATGAACTAAATTGATAAGTTTTCCATAACAGAATTGAGGTGAATTTGTAAATCATCTTTAATCCACTTTGGCAGTGAAAGTGCTATGAAAAAACTCAGCAAAACCAACCAATTCCATATCCTAGGTATAGTGAACAAGTGTTCTGCCAAAGACATCACACTGAAGAGCTGAAGCTGGCTCAGAAGGAGAAGTTGAAGATGCCAGGGTTTCTACTGAATTCCAAATTCACATTTCACCCATTCTTTCAAGATTCAATTATCCCTTCTGGCCATCCTTTCTTTTGTAACAAAGGGAAATTTTACGGAATGAAATTAGAACCCATGACCTCTGATTCCCAAGCTCGGGCTCTTTCCACTGAGTCACGCTGCTTCTCATGTAGTTATACCTGTAGTCATGTCCTACCGCTGACCTGGAGTGCCCTCCCTCCTCACATTTACCAAACTAACTCTCTTCCCCTCTTTGAAGCCCTACTGAGAGCTCACCTTCTCCAAGAGGCCTTCCCAGACTGAGCCCCCCTTTCCCTCTGCTCCTCCTCCCATCCCCACTCCCCCTTCTTCCGCCCTCTGCTCTACCCCCTTCCCCTCCCCACAACACTGTGCATATTTGTATATATTATTTATTACTCTATTTTGTTAATGATGTGTATATGTCTGTTATTCTATTTATTTTGACGATATTTACGCCAGACTACTTGATTTGTTTTGTTGTCTGTCTACCCCGTTTAGACCGTGAGCCCGTTGTTGGGCAGGGATTGGCTCTGTATGATGCCGAATTGTACATTCCCAGAGCTTAGTACAGTGCTCTGCACATAGTAAGCGTTCAATAAATACAACTGAATGGATGAATAAATTACTATTCACGTATAAGAGCTGACTGCAGGGGAGAAGGCCTTGGAAATCAACTCTCTGGCTTTGTCAGGTGACAATGGGGAGTTCTGATATGGAACTTGTAAACCATTTAAAATCCACTTCAGTAATTACTCTGCCCTTGGGGGTCCTCTTCTCCTGCACCTTGAGTTTGATTATAACTCCAAGGACCTTTCTGTTGATATCTTCTTACCCCCCTAAAAAAACAGGAGAGGATAAGTGGAGAAGCAGGATAAGAACTTCTACCAAGGTTCTGATATGAGTCAAAGAGATAAAATTCCAAATTTTCTGTTAAAATATTTGCTCCTAATTGAACTCTTGGTTGGCTTGGGGTTATGGGTTTCATCTGAGTATTAGAAAACCGGGTGCTGCATCCACCTTGAACTTTTTGTTTTAGTTTATTCACCTGGTTCTCCCTAAAACAAGCACAGGATTAACGGGAGGAGGGAGACACTGATTTCAGTTTGTAGATTCTCAAACTTCCTTTTCAACTTCCAATTTAAAGTTCTCTGCTTCTAGAGGATGGACAAGGTAAGAGTCAGCTAATGCCGATAACTTTTTAGCAGTTCTTTTCCAGCTTGGTCAGGGGAGAGATTAAAGCAATTGGCTAGTATGCATTTTCTAATTGATTTGTGATTTCATTTAAACGTTTGCCCTTGTCCTCCCTCCATCTCTGCTTTCCACTCCATCCTAGTCAACATAAATAATAAAAATTGGCTCCATGAGGAGCCTCATGCTGATATTCCTCAGTGAGCTCCTCTGTATAGAAGTAGAAAGGAACTTCACTGTAGAATGTAATATAATCAGGGCGCACTGCATTTTGACTTTCAGAAGTATAAAGGAAGAGAAAATGGAGCTAAAATGGGGGCCAAAGTTAAGATGTTGAAACAAAATCTAATCCCTGCTCCGCCATTTGTCTGCTGTGTGATCTTGGGTAAGTAATAATAATCACAGTATTTGCTAAGTGCTTCCTATGTGTCAAGCACTGTGCTAAGCGCTAGTGTAGATACAGGCTAATCAGGTGGACACAGTCCCTGTCCCCATGGGGAGTTGATAGTCTTAATCTCCATTTTACAGATGTGGTAACTGAGGCACAGAGAAGTTAAGTGACCTGCCCAAGATCACACTGCCTACAAGTCTTGGAGCTGGATTTAGACTCCAGGTCCTTCATGACTTGCAGGCCCATGCTCTATCCACTATAATAGTAATAATAACAATAATATTGTTGGTATTTTCTCAATTACCTCATCTGTAAAATGGAGATTAACTGTGAGCCTCACGTGGGACAACCTGATTACCCTGTATCTACCCCAGCGCTTAGAACAGTGCTCTGCACATAGTAAGCGCTTAAATACCAACATTATTATTACTATTATTATTATGTGCAAAGCAATGCTCTAAGTGCTGGGGGGATACAAGGTGATCAGGTTGTCCCTCATGGGGCTCAAAGTCTTCATCCCCATTTTAAATAATAATAATAATGTTGGTATTTGTTAAGCACTTAATATATGCAGAGCACTGTTCTAAGCGCTGGGTTAGATACAGGGTAATCAGGTTGTCCCACGTGAGGTTCACAGTTAATCCCCATTTTACAGATGAGGTAACTGAGGCCCAAAGAAGTAAAGTGACTTGCCCAAAGTCACACAGCTGACAAGTGGCGGAGCTGGGATTAGAACCCATGACCTCTGAGTCCCAAGCCCATGCTCTTTCCACTGAGCCACGCTGCCTCTCTAACTAGACCACTAGACCATGCGGCTTCATTGAGTCACTTCACTTTTCTATGCCTCAGTTAACTCATCTGTAAAATGGGGATTAAGATTGTGAGACCCCTGTGGGACATGAACTAGGTCTAACCTGACTAGTTTATATCTACCCAAGCACTTAGTACAGTGCCTGGCACATAGTGGGAGCTTAACAGATACTATAAAAAAGGTTTCAAATGTTGGCTGACTCGGAGAAGTCAGATCTGTGGATCACACTTTGGCGATCCCTTTCTGAAAGGACTAATGGAGATTGTAGTGAAATAGGGCCTACCCTCAGGTTCTTCCCAGAACACAGTCTGATCCATCGGTTGCTGAGAATCTCTGCCATCCCATTACAGAGAATGGAAGCAGAATCACGAGGATTCCTTTCTCCAACGCGCATCATAATTGACCCTTGTTGCCAAGGCTAAACTCTGAATCCTCATGGAGGTGGAAGCTTCCTTTCGCTCCAGTTTGGGTCAGGGCAGAAATGCATTAGAAAGCTCTAAGGGGAAACTCGCTCCTGGGCAGATACATCATAGACCAACAGGGGCCTAAATAGTGTAGAAAAAATCCCAGTATGGAGAAGAAATATGGGAGCTTTTTCAGGGGTGCTGCTTTGTGGAACAGGGAAAGTTAAAAAGTTTTTGTTTATGGGGGAAGTAAAAAAAAAGTCTCAGATATCCTAATGTAGAAGCTGTTTCTTTTGGAAGGAGAATTTAGCAGAAGGAGGGCTGACAACCAGAGCAGCTTCAGAGAGGATGGGATGGAGGTAACCGCTCAGGGAGCAACTTTCGAGAAGCTGAGGTGAGATAGGAGCTTGGCAAGACGGCAGTTAAAAATGTCTAATGTGCCTAGCGGAAGGAGCATGGGCAGAGGGGTCAGGGGACCCACGTTCTAATTCTGGTTCTTTCATTTGCCTGCTCTGTGACCTTTGTCTCAGTTTTCTCATCTGTAAAGTGGGGAAGGAATGCCTGTTCCCCTCTCTTCCTCAGGCTTTGAGTCCCATGTTGGGCAGAAACTGTGTTAGACCTGATTATCTTGTAGCGTTCTCAGCTGATAGTACAGTGCTTGGCACATAGTAAATGCTTAACAAGTACTATTATTGTTAGTATGAGAAGGAGCGTGTGTGTGAATTGGGGTCTGGGAGTGGAACACATTGGCTCTGGAGCAAAGGAGTTTGGAGGGTCACGGGGTTTCTTTCCATTCCACCCTCCCACCCCATGAAATACTCTGGGACTTCTTGAATGGACTTCTGCATGGCCTGGTTATGTTACCTTGTGTGTGCGCTTTGTAAAGTAATGACATAATAATAATAATAATGTTGGTATTTGTTAAGCGCTTTGTGCAGAGCACTGTTCTACGTGCTGGGGTAGATACAGGGTAATCAGGTTGTCCCATGTGAGGCTCACAGTCTTAATCCCCATTTTATTCATTCATTCATTCAATAGTATTTATTGAGCGCTTACTATGTGCAGAACACTGTACTAAGCGCTTGGAATGTACATATCGGTAACAGATAGAGACAGTCCCTGCCCTTTGATGGGCTTACAGTCTAAGTGGGGGAGACGGACAGACAAGAACAGTAGCAATAAATAGAATCAAGGGGATGAACATCTCATTAAAACAATAGCAAATAAATAGAATCAAGGTGATGTACATCTCATTAACAAAATAAATAGGGTAATGAAAATATATACAGTTGAGCGGATGAGTACAGTGCTGAGGGTAGGGAAAAGGAGGGGGGAGGAGCAAAGGGAAAGGGGGGAAAAGAGGGCTTAGCTGAGGGGAGGTGAAGGGGGGGTAGAGGGAGCAGGGGGAAAAGGGGAGCTCAGTCTGGGAAGGCCTCTTGGAGGAGGTGAGCTTTAAGTAGGGTTTTGAAGAGGGGAAGAGAATTAGATTGTCGGAGGTGAGGAGGGAGGGCATTCCAGGACCGCGGGAGGACGTGGCCCGGGGGTCAACGGTGGGATAGGCGAGAATGGGGGACAGTGAGGAGGTGGGCGGCAGAGGAGCGGAGCGTGCGGGGTGGGCAGTGGAAAGAGAGAAGGGAGGAGAGGGAGGAGGGGCAAGGGGATGGAGAGCCTCGAAGCCTAGAGTGAGAAGCTTTTGTTTCGTGTGGAGGTTACCTCCAGGCAACCACTGGAGGTTTTTAAGAAGGGGAGTGACGTGCCCAGAGCGTTTCTGCAGGAAGATGAACCGGGCAGTGGAGCGAAGAATAGACTGGAGCAGGGAGAGAGAGGAGGAAGGGAGGTCAGAGAACAGGCTGACACAGTAATACAGCCAGGATATTACGAGAGCCTGTAACAGTAAGATAGCCGTTTGGGTGGAGAGGAAAGGGCGGATCTTGGCGATATTATAAAGGTGAGACCGGCAGGTTTTGGTGACGGATCGGACGTGTGGGGTGAACGAGAGAGCCGAGTCAAAGATGACACCGAGGTTGCGGGCCTGAGAGACGGGAAAGATGGTCGTACCATCCACGGTGATAGGGAAGACAGGAAGAGGACAGGGCTTGGGAGGGGAGATGAGGAGCTCAGTTTTGGTCATTTTACAGATGAGGTAATAGGCCCAGAGAAGTGAAGTGACTTGCCCACAGTCACACAGCTGATAAGTGGCAGAGGTGGGAATTGAACCCATGACCTCTGACTCCCAAGCCCCTGTTCTTTCCACTGAGCCATGGTAAGGTGGGGGAGTGAGGAGGGCAAGCTTCTCCTTGTTTGTGAGCTGGTTGTCGGCAGGGATTGTCTCTATTGCTGTATTGTACTTCCCCAGGTGCTTAGCACAGTGTTTTGCACACAGTAAGCACTCAAGAAATACAACTGAATGAATGAATGAATAGTTTCCCAGCTCCCGAAGGCCTGAAGCCAGCGCTGCAGCCTTTGGGAGCTGTATCCGATCTTTTTTTAGAAATTAGAACTGGAAGACACAATAACTTGAGGAGAAAGGGTGCTCAGTAGGAATCATAGTTTCCATTGTTTCCCCATCCCCAATCAATCAAACGTATTTCTTGAGCGCTTACTGTGTGCAGAGTATCGCATGGCCTAGTGGAGAGAGCACGGGCCTGGGAGTCAGAAGGTCATCGGTTCTAATTCTGGCTCTGCCAGACAAGGTAACTGAGGCACAGAGAAGTCAAGTGACTTGCCCAAAGTCGCACAGCTGATCAGTGGCAGAGCTGGGACTTGAACCCATGACCTCTGACTCCCAAGCCCATGCTCTTTCCACTATGCCGCGCTGCTTCTCAACCGTGGTATTTGTTAGGCGCTTACTATGGGCCAGTCACGGATTTGGTAGACATATTGCCTGCCCGCCAAGAGAAGCAGCACGGCCTAGCGGATAGAGTAAAGGCCTGGGAGTCAAAGGACTTGAGTTCTAATCCCGGCTTCGCCACTTGTCTGCTCTGTGACCTTGAACAAGCCACTTAGCCTCTCTGTGCCTCAGTTACCTTATCTGTAAAATGGGAATAAAGACTGAGAATCCCATGTGGGATTCCCCTGTGTATACCCCAGCGCTTAGAACAGTTCTTAAACAACTCCAGTGGTTGCCTATCAACCTCCGCTCCAAACAAAAACTCCTCACTCTAGGCTTCAAGGCTCTCCATCACCTTGCCCCTTCCTAGCTCTCCTCCCTTCTCTCTTTCTACCGCCCACCCCGCACGCTCCGCTCCTCCGCCGCCCACCTCCTCGCCGTCCCTCGGTCTCGCCTATCCCGCCGTCGACCCCCGGGTCACGTCCTCCCGCGGTCCCGGAACGCCCTCCCTCCTCACCTCCGCCAAACTGATTCTCTTTCCCTCTTCAAAACCCTACTTAAAACTCACCTCCTCCAAGAGGCCTTCCCAGACTGAGCTCCTCTTCTCCCTCTACTCCCTCTGCCATCCCCCCTTTACCTCTCCGCAGCTAAACCCTCATTTTCCCCTTTTCCCTCTGCTCCTCCACCTCTCCCTTCCCATCCCCACAGCACTGTACTCGTCCGCTCAACTGTATATATTTTCGTTACCCTATTTATTTTGTTAATGAATTGTACATCGCCTCGATTCTATTTAGTTGCCATTCTAACTAAAGTATGAACTAACTAAGAAGTAGATGTTCTTCCCCTTGACTCTATTTATTGCCATTGTTCTCGTCTGTCCGTCTCCCCCGATTAGACTGTAAGCCCGTCAAACGGCAGGGACTGTCTCTATCTGTTGCCGACTTGTTCATCCCAAGCGCTTAGTACAGTGCTCTGCACATAGTAAGCGCTCAATAAATACTATTGAATGAATGAACAGTGCTCGGCACATAGTAAGCGCTTAACAAATACCAACATTATCATTATTATTATTATTATTTTGTGGGACATGGACTGTGTTCAATCTGATGATTTTATATCTACCCCAACGCATAGTAAAGGGCCCGGCACACAGTAAGGGTTTAACAAATACCATAAAAAAGGAGCTTACAGGCTACAGGGGGAGACAGATATTAATGTAACTAAGTAAATTATCCCAGTGCTTCATACAGTGCATGACAGAGTAAGCGCTTAAATACCATTATTATTATATATACTTGCGTTGTCATAGTCACTACCACAGCGTCGCAGTTCTCATGGCTCATTCTCCATCTTATGCAGCCCCACACTGGACAAATCAATCAATGAATGATATTTATTGAACACTTACTGCGTGCCAAGCATTGTACTAAGCACTTGGGAAACTATGTGCCAAGCACTGTTCTAAGCACTGGGGTAGATACAAGGTCATCAGCTTGTCCCACATGGGGCTCACAGTCTTAATGCCCATTTTACAGATGAGGGAACTGAGGCCCAGAGAAGTGAAGTGACTTGCCCAAAGTCACAGAGCTGACAAGTGGCAGAGCTGGGGTTAAAACCCACAACCTCTGACTCCCAAGCCTGGTCTCTTTCCTCTAAGCCACACTGCTTATAATGGCATTTCTTAAGCGCCTACTCGGTGCCAAACACTGATCTAAACACTAGGGGTAGATGCAAAGTTCCCATCCCACATGGGGCTCAAGGTCTCATTTTACAGATGAGGTGACTGAGGCACAGAGGAAGTGAAGTGACTTACCCAGGGTCACACAGACGACAAGTGGTGGAGGTGCAATTGGTCCTTCTGACTTCCAAGCCCGTACTCTATCCACTAGGCCATGCTGCTTCTTAAAATAATAATTGTGGTATTTGTTAAGCGTTTACAATGTGTCAGACACTATACTAATTGCTGGGTGGATATAAGCAAATTGGGTAGAATGTGCCTACCGACCCACATGGGGCTCACAGTCTTAATCCCCATTTTACAGATGAGGTTACAGGCACAGAGAAGTGAAGTGACTTGCCCAGGGTCACACAGCAGACAAATGGTGGAGACAGAATTGGAAGCCAGGTCCTTCTGACTCCCAGGCCCGTACTCTGTCCACTAAGCCATGCTGCTTAAAATAATAACTGTGGCATTTGTTAAGTGTTTATTATGTATCAGACACTGTACTAATTGCTGGGTGGATACAAGCAAATTGGGTAGAATGTACCTAACAACCCACATGGGGCTCACAGTCTTAATCCCCATTTTACAGATGACAAAACTGAGGCCTAGAGAAGTTAAGTGATTCACCTAAGGTCATGCAATAGACAAATAGTGGAGTTGGCATTAGAACCCAGGTCCTTCTGACTCCCAAGTACTGGAACAATCTCTCATAATATCCCGAATGGATTATAGTGTCAGACTCCTCTCTGATCTCCCTTCCTCTTGTCTCTCCCCACTCCAGTCTGTTCTTCATTCCTCTGCCTGGATCATCTTCCTACAGAAACGATCTGGGCATGTCACTCCCCTTCTTAAACAACTCCAGTGGTTGCCTATCGACCTCCGCTCCAAACAAAAACTCCTCACTCTAGGCTTCAAGGCTCTCCATCCCCTTGCCCCCTCCTACCTCTCCTCCCTTCTCTCTTTCTACTGCCCACCCCGCACGCTCCGCTCCTCTGTCGCCCACCTTCTCACCGTCCCCCGTTCTCGCCTATCCCGCCGTTGACCCCGGCCCACATCCTCCCACTGTCCCGGAACGCCCTCCCTGCTCACCTCTGCCAAACTAACTCTCTTCCCCTCTTCAAAGCCCAACTGAGAGCTCACCTCCTCCAGGAGGCCTTCCCGGACTGAGCCCCCCTTTCCCTCTGCTCCCCTCCCCCCGCTCTTCCCCCTTTCCTCCTCTCATCACTGTGCTCACTTGTATATATTATTTATTACCCTATTTATTTGTTAATGAGGTGTAGATCTCCATGATTCTATTTATCTTGATGATGTTGTTTTGCTTTGTTTTGTCCTGTTCTGCTTTGCTGTCTGTCTCCCCCTGTGAGCCGGTTATTGGGCATAGATGGTCTCTATCTGTTGCCAAATTGTACATTCCAAGCGCTCAGTACAGTGCTCTGCATATAGTAAGCGCTCAATAAATACTACTGAATGAATCACTTGATTATCCACCTTTGACGCTTTCCCATGCCCCTGCTGTCCAGCACAAGTGAATAGATTTTGACGCTTCGGTTTAGACCTTCCCATTCTGGGCAGCCCAATATGGAATAGCTTTAAACTTCATCGGCTTTCGCAAACTCTCCCGCTACCATAAGGTGTTGACTCATAGGAGAGTCTACCTTTCCACGCTTGCTTAAATGTGATTTTTAAGAAGATCTAAGGACTACTCTTATTTTCGAACAGATTCCACAAGCACTGCCACCTTTAATAAATTGGCCTTTTCTGTTGATTCCATCAAGGGTGTTTGGCTAAACTCAATTTGTTTGCTTTGCAGGAAAGAAAAGGAGAGTTCTTTGCTGAAAGAGTTGACAATCTGTTTACACAGGGCCTCCCTAAGCATTTCCTCTCAGGCAGCTGACCTGCTGCCTTGGCATAATTTAAGGAACTACTTATGCCTGTTTACTCTCTCCTCATACAGATTGTCTTCCCCGGACTAGAGATTAGGAGCCTCCTGTAATTTGCCTGTGAAATTTTAAACCTTATAAAGCAGAACAGTGAAAGTTCTTCTGGAGGATGAGCCCTGGTCTGGGAGTCAGAGGACCTGGGTTCTAATCCTGTCTTTGCCACTTGCCTCTTCTGTGACCTTCGGGAAGCCACTTCACTTCTCTGTGCCTCGGTTATCTCATCCGTAAACCGGAGATTAAATCTGGCAGCCCTAGGTGGCACAGGGACTGTGTCCAGGCTGATTAGCTTGTATCTACCCCAGTGTTTAGTACAATGTCTGGTACACAGTCAGTGCTTAGTAGTACCGTTAAAAAAATTGGAAAGGAAAAGTGATTTCTGTGTTAGCAATTTCCTCGTCAAAGCACCCAAGTTCAAAATGCGATTCAGATCCCTAAAAATCTACTCACGGTTTTTTCTTCAAATTGTGTTAATTCTTCAAAAATAAGTTGATTGCTTGAGCATTTGTAATTCCTTTCAGAGACTCTGTGAGTTTTTTTGATGGTTTACGGCACTTGAACAATTTGAAATTCAGAAGAAAGTTATTGTTAATTTAATAAAATCCATAGCATTTCTTCCATTTTTATTCTTCCTCAGTATTCATGTGAGGGAGCGTGTCAGCCTGTTCTGCCACCTGTCAGCTGTGTGACTTTGGGCAAATCACTTAACTTCTCAGTGCTTCAGTTACCTCATCTGTAAAATGAGGATTAAGACTGGGAGCCTCATGAGAAGCAGCGTGGCTCAGTGGAAAAGAGCACAGGCTTCGGAGTCAGAGGTCATGAGTTCGAATCCCAGCTCTGCCACTTGTCTGCTGTGTGACCTTGGGCAAGTCACTTCACTTCTCTGGGCCTCAGTTCCCTCATCTGGAAAATGGGGATGAAGACTGTGAGCCCCACGTGGGACAACCTGATTCCCCTCTGTCTACCCCAGTGCTTAGAACAGTGCTCTGCACATAGTAAGCGCTTAACAAATACCAACATTATTATTATTATTTTAACCTTGTACCAACCTAGCGCTTAGAACAGCACTTAACAAATACCAACATTATTATTAGATATATCTCTTTGAAGATGGAAAATTGAGGTAAGTGCTTAACAAATATCAACATTATTATTAGATATGTCTCTTTGAAGATGGAAAATTGAGGTATAGAGGGGCTATTAAGCTTGCTCTGTATCACTCAATGAATCACTAATGGATCAAGAGCTTATTTATCACCGAGTTCAATTCCCACCTGTGCATTCTCTCCCAGCACTTGGTACAGTGCTCTGCACATATTAGGTGCTTCATCAATTCTCACTATTATTAATCCTACCCATCCTTAGCACTGATGAATGCACAGTTAACCAGTTATATGTTCAATCATTTCTTTTGACCTCCCTATCTATATATACATTAACATTTGTCTCTCCCATTGGAGTGTAAGCTCTTTGTGGGTAGGGAACGGTCACTTGTTTATTTAATACCACACGGCAGTTAGTACAGTCCATTGTACCCAGTGAGGGTTCAATGAATGCCATTCCTACCACTATAACTGGAACATTGCTGTACAGTTTTGGACTGATTCACTTAATGAGATCAACATCATTTTAATTCACCTTTCCTACCAGACTACATGGAAAATTTACTTGAAAAGTTACCTAGAATATTCCCTTTGAAGCTTTCGGAGTCTTTGAAAGCAGTAATTTCAATTCATTCTGTGATTTCTTTTTGGTATCCCTGTGCCCAGCTGACATAGGAGTAAACTGAGGCATGGAGAGATTAATGACCTGCCCGAGGCCACAAAAACTGATTGGCAGCAGATCTGAAAATCAAAACCAGGTGCCCTGCCTCTTGGATTTCTGCTGCGTCCATTAAACAAATGGTTTTTTGAAGAGTCAAAATCTTAATCCAACATAATGTCCTTTGTTAACACAGAGTGTTAGTAAGTGCAAATTTTAAGATAATGGAAGATAAATGAAAACTTTCTTATCATTTAACCTGGAGATATTCGTCCTTGGAAAAGCACATATTACCCAGGCAATTATATGGAGGAGAGAGTCTGCGATGAAAATCTCCTGTAAAATTGTATTCCTGGTTGAACAAGTTCAAACAAGCTGATCTGTAAGCAATTATTATCTTCATCAAAATTCCCAGTTTTTATGTTTTGGTTTCATTGGCCCAGCATGTAGCTCTTTGGTTAATTAAGGGGGAAAAAAGCCTTCCTCAAACAATTAAACAAATCTAAAACACATATTACATATTTGTGCTTTTATCTTAATGAAACAGCTCAATGGAAAAAGAAAATATGTAAAAATTTAGCAGGGGGCATGGATTTAAAAAAAAATTGCAAATCACGTCCCCTCTGCAGATGAATATTCTTTAGTCCATACTTAAAGTGCTGTGGTAGCAATATTCCAGATATTGTGGAGGACATCTTCCTTTTCTATCCCATTTTTTCACACATTTAACATTTTGGGGAGAAAAAAATTAGGACTGGCATTTGTCATGCTTGCATGCCACCCAGAGTTAAATATTTCTGTGTGGGGGATTCATCTGGAAAGGAAGTCCACTCAGTCTTTTTTGAGTTATCCCAAAACAAAAAATGTGTGTTCTGCATGTTAAGGAAAAGACTCACAGGCTTGTTTGTGTAATTAGATGACTCAAACCTGGTTTATTTTAAATTTATAAGGTTATGTATCTGTAGGTGTCTCTGAAGTATGTGCCCTTCCCAAGTCTAGAAAAATAGAGTTGAAAAAAAAAAGGATCTGAGGTAGAAAATTTACTGCTGCCCAGGTGCGTCGGTTGATTTTTCTCTCACTTTTTCTCAGTCGGAGGACTTGGTTTGATGTTCACACAATCAATCAATCTCTCTTATTTATTGAGTGCATACTCTGTGCAGAGCACTGTACTAAGCACTTGGGAGAGCACAATACAATAGAATTAGCAGGTATGTTCCCTGCCCACATCAAGCTTATGGTCTAGAAAGGGAGTCAGTCAAATGCCCTCTGTCCTTTTTACCTTTAACTCAGTAGCACACTTTGCATTTATTTGAACATGCAGCACTAAGGTGAGTGATATGGATATTTGTGTTTTTCTGAATGTCTGTGTTTCATAGCATCACTTAAAGATGCAGTATTTCACAGGTCCCTTTTTTTTTTAAGAAACTTGGAAAAATTGTGTTTACACCCCTTAAAGCTTGAGCCCTCTTAGTTCTGAAAGTCAGGAAATACAGATGATAGTTTCCCCAGCAACCACTGTACAAGCTACACTAGACTCCATGTATCTGACTGGTAAGGCTATTGCCACTTATGTCGAATAATTCATATTTGTATGGGAGCTCAAAATTCAGGAAATTCAAAGTGATGGCTCCCCAGCAACTGTAACTTGGCCTTTTTGAATTCCTGAGCACCTTAGCCCTTCAAGTCTGGATTAATCAAAAGTGGATTGGTGAATGCTTGGGGCTGGGGGGCTGGGGGTGGGGGGCGGGGAGAGTCGAGACATGAACGCTCTCCTAGTTAGGCCAGGGAAAAAAAGGAAAATAAAGACAGATGTGAGCACTGGAAGGGCCTGCCAGGTTCTGGAGAAGGGGTTTACTTGCCTCTCTGCCCCTTTATGCTAATCTTTCTATTTAATAATAATAATGATAATAATTGTGGTATCTGTTAAGTACTTACTATGTGCCAGGCACTGTATTAAGTGCAGGGGGTTGGAGGGAGAAAGGAGGAATACAAGTAAATTGGGTTGGACATAGTCCCTGTCCCACATGGGGCTTTTAGTCTTAATCCCCATTTTACAGATGAGATAACTAAGGCACAGAGAAGTGAAGTGACTTGCCTAACATCACACAGCAGATAAGTGGCAGAGCCAGGATTAGAACCCATGACCTTCTGACTCCCAGGCCTGTGTTCTACCTGCTACACCATGCTGTACTTCCACTAGATTGTAAGGTCCTTGATGGAGGGGATCACATCTACCAACTCTATTGTCTTGTCCTCTCCCAAGCACTTAATACTGTAATCTGCACACGGTAAATGCTCAGTAAATGCCACTGACTGATTATTACCGCTACTACAAATAATAATGATGGTATTTCTTAAGCACTTACTATATCCCAGACACTTTCCTGAGCATTGGAGAGGATACAAGCAAATGAATTTGGACAGAGTCCCTGGCCCCTGTGGGGCTCACAGTCTCAAGCCCCATTTTACAGATGAGGTAACTGAAGCACAGAGAAGAGAAGTGACTTGCCCAAGGTCACAGCAGAGAAGAGGCCAGAACCAGCATTTGAACCCATGACCTTCTGACTCCCAGGCCCGGGCTCTATCTGCTACGCCACGTTGTTTCTCCGATTAGTCCCCGATGGTTCTCCCCAACTGTCTTCAACTCCACAGCATGGGAGTTGAGCGTCAAGGAAGTTCTACTTTACTGTAGACTAGTGTACTTACCCATAACTTGTGTATTTATATTCATTTTTTAATCCTTTGCTAGAATGTAGGCCCGTTGTGGGCAGGGAACATGTCTACCAACTCTGTGTTACTGTACTCTTCCAAGTGCTTAGCACAGTGATGATTGTATTTGTTAAGTGCTTACTTTATGCCAGGCACTGTATTAAGGGCTGGCAGGTGGGGAATACAAGTAAATCGGGTTGGACACAGTCCCTATCCCACACTGGGCTAACAGTCTTAATCCCCATTTTACAGATGAAGTAATTGAGGCACAGAGAAGTGAAGTGACTTCCCCTGGGAAACAGCATGGCATAGTGGAGACAGCACGGCCCCGGAAGTCAAAAGTTCATGGGTTCTAATCTTAGCTCCACCTCTTGTCTGCTGTGTGACTTTGGGCAAGTCATTTCACTTCTCTGGGCCTCAGTTCCCTCATCTGTAAAATGGGGATTGAGACTGTAAGCCCACGTGGGACAGGGATGGATTCCGACCCGATTTGCTTGTATACACCCCAGCGCTTAGTACAGAGCCTGGCATGTAGTAAGCACTTAACAAATGCCATAACTATTATTATTACTTTCCTAAAGTCACACAGCAGTGATTGTGGTGGAGCTGAGATTAGAACCCAGGTCCTTCTGACGCCCAGGCGTGTGGTCTAGCCACTAGAACATGCTGCTTCCCCACACGGCTCTGCACAACAGTAACTGCTCAAAATACATTTGATTGATTGTTTAATGGAAAAGGAGACTAGGCTTTGAAAAGCTTTGTCTTGACGGTTTTTATGGTCAACAAGGTAATCTTGTCATGATCCCCTGCCTCAGAAGAAAGCCTTTAGAATGGTCTCATTTAATCTCGATGGGAATAACTTCCTTTCTGATCATCTGTTTATTTGATAAGATATACCAAATATTTCAGCCTGAGAGCTTGAACACTACAAATGGACATTTATTGTTAATCTATCCCAAATAAATCATTCATTCATTCATTCAGTGGTACTTATTAAGCATTTACTGTGTGCAGGACACTGTACTAAGCGCTTGGGAAAGTACAGTATAGCAATAAAGAGTGACAATCCCTGCCCATAATGAGCTCAAGGTCTAGAGTGTGTTAGGAGTTAGGAGATTTTGAATTCTCAGAATATAGCTGATGGGATTTTTGTAAGTTTTCAGTAATTCTCACTCCAGCAGCAGCAGTTTATTTTGTAAAACCAAACAGATTCTTTGGTTAAAAAGCTGGAGGAGAGTGAGCACCTCTAGTTCATGTTCTGATTGGTCCCCTCTGCCTGATTATATAGTTCATTAGACATCCACTTGTGGAGGCGAAATTAGGCTTTCCCACTCCATAAAAAGTATACGCTATGGGGTAAACGATCCTGTATAATACACATTTATAGATCCAATAAATGGTTTTTATTGGACTGATAAAGGATTGATGTAATGCCTTATTAGTGAAGTAACCAGATGTCCCCGGTTAGGCAGGAGAGTTAGAGAATTCCCTCCCTGACCCACATGGTAAGGTGTCAGGAACACATTCCATAATGCACATTTTGTCTTAGACTCCCAAAGGGCTTCGATCCAGTCTCCAAGATCTACTGAGAGGTGAGAATCCAAGGCCTCCGGCGGTTTTTGGGAAGAATGCAGTCATTACAAGAGCCTGCACTGAAGTGAGACCTTCTCCTTACCCTCTGGAGAGAGCATCTTGGGGGGCTGGATTGGGACAGCTGAACGAGTTTGAGGACAGAACAAGAGAGCCTCATAATAATAATGATAATAATGATGGTATTTGTTAAGCGCTTACTATGTGCCAATCACTGTTCTAAGCGCTGGGGTAGATAAAAGGTAAGCAGGCTTTCCCACATGGGGCTCACAGTCTTAATCCCCATTTTACCGATGAGGTAAGTGAGGCCCAGAGAAGTTAAGTGGCTTGCCCAAGGTCACACAGCAGACAAGTGGCAGGGCCGGGATTAGAACCCACAACCTCTGACTCCCAAACCTGGGCTCTTTCCACTAATAATAACAATGTTGCTATTTGTTAAGTGCTTACTATGTGCAGAGCTGGGGTAGATACAGGGTAATCAGGTTGTCCCACGTGAGGCTCACAGTTAATCCCCATTTTACAGATGAGGTAACTGAGGCACAGTTACCCACAGTTGCCCACAGTCAAACGGCTGACAAGTGGCAGAGCCGGCATTCGAACCCATGACCTCATGTCTCACAAAGGGATCACAGTCTTCTCCCCTTCTAGACCATAAGCTCATTGTGTGCAGAGGACGTGTTTACCAACACCATTATATTGTACTCTCTCAAGCACTTAGAAGAGTGCTCTGCACATACTAAGTGCTCAACAAATACCATTTTACAGATGAGGTAACTCAAGCACAGAGAAGTTAAGTGACTTGCCCACAGTCACACAGCTGACAAGTGGCAGAGCCGGAAGTCGAACCCATGACCTCTGACTCCGAAGTTCAGGCTCCTTCCACTGAGCCACGCTGCTTCCCGTAAGCCACGCTGTGCAGCAGGGTCAGAGGCTGGGATGTTCTGAACACTGATCTTGCTGGAAAAAGATGGAATTGAGAAGCAGTGTGGTCTAATGGATAGAACATGGGCCTGAGATAATAATAACTGTGGTATTTGTTAAGCGCTTCCTGTGTGCCACACATTGTAGCACCGTGGGAGAACGGAAGCAAATCAGGTTGGACACAGTCCCTATCCCACATGGGGCTCACAGACTTAATCTCCATTTCATAGACAGGGTAACTGAGACACAGAGAAGTGACTGGGAGACAGAAGGTCCTGGGTTTTAATCCCGGCTCTGCCGTTTGTTCGTGTGTGACCTTGGGCAAGTCACTTCACTTCTCTGTGCTTGAGTTACCTCATCTGTAAAATGGTATTTGTTGAGCCCTTAGTATGTGCAGAGCACTCTTCTAAGTGCTTGAGAGAGTACAATATAATGGTGTTGGTAAACACGTCCTCTGCACACAATGAGCTTATGGTCTAGAGGGGGAGAAGACTGTGATCCCTTTGTGAGACATGAGGTCATGGGTTCGAATGCCGGCTCTGCCACTTGTCAGCCATTTGACTGTGGGCAAGTCACTTAACTTTTCTGTGCCTCAGTTACCTCATCTGTAAAATGGGGATTAAGGCATCACGTGAGACAACCTGACCCTGTATCTACCCCAGCGCTTAGAATAGTGTTCTGCTCATGGTAAGCGCTTAACAAATACCAACATTATTATTATTAGCTTGCATCTACCCCAGCACGTAGTACAGTGTCTTGCACATAGTAAATCTGACACATAGTAAGAGCTTAACAAATATAAAATTAAATGGGAGCTGGAAAAGGGACCAGTCTCCTAACTACTACTGATGGTATGGATGGAGGCATTTAGGTGGGGTTTTTTTTGTCATAATAACGATGGTATTTATTAAAACACAGGTGCTAAACAGTGAGTTAAGGGCTGGGGTAGATACAAGATGACCAGATCAGCCCCTTGTCCCACTCTGGGCTCGCAGTCTAAGGGGTAATTTATTGTCATTTTACAGATAAGAAAACTGAGGCCCAGAAAGATTTAGTGACTTGCCTAAGGACTCACAGCAGGCCTTTTGGCATAGCTGAGATTAAAACCTGGGTGTACTGACTCTCAAACCCGAGTTTGCTGCATTAGACTATGATGCCTATTCAATTATCACTCTCTCATGATCTAGTGTTAAAATTCTTAGTCTTCTGGCTAAGGGAAACAGGGTGGTTTCCCTGAGGTAGATGGGAGTTAGAAGACATGGGTTTTATCTCCAGATCTGCCAGTTGCCTGCTGTATGACCACTGGAAGTGTGGAACTGGGATTAGAATTCAGGGCCTCTGACTCCCAGGCCCATGGTTTATCCACTAGCTCAGGCTGCTGTAGTCACAGGGTGGCCCTGAAGAAGGAGTACAAAAAGGCTTTTGGCTAGGAGCAATGTTTCCACTTTTTTTTTTTTACCTTGACAGTTTCAGAATTAAGCAATATCTGATGGGGAAAAAATTTTGAAAAAAACATTTGTTCTTAATTTATCAATCTAAAAGACATTCATTTCTTTTCTGGAGGCAGATTTTTTTCAGTTCTCTATAAATATTGTTCCTCTCTCCTTGCACCCCGCAAAAAAAAACCAACAAACCTCTTTTAATTAAAAAAAGAGAATAAAGATTATCGAGAGGGACTCGAACTAGTCAAAAGCAGTAAACGAGTAAGGGGTCATTCATCATGAGCCCCTTGTGCGACAGGGACTGCATCCAACCTGATTACCTTGTATCTACCCCAGTGCTAGAGGTGGGTGCCTAGGGCAATGAAACAGTAATTAATTAATGAGTGTATTTGTTAAGTTTTTACTGTGTGTCAAGCACCCTTCTAAGTGCTGGGATAGATACAAGTTAATCAGGTTGGGCGCAGTCTCTGTTCTACAAGGGGCTCACAGTCTTAAGTAATAGTGAAAATGGGTATCAAACCTCCATTTTGCAGTTAAGGAAACAGGCACAGAGAAATTAAGCGACTTGCCCAAGAGCACACAGCAGACAATAATATTAATTATGGTATTTGTTAAGCGCTGATTATCAAGCACTGTTCTAAGCGCTGAGGTAGATACAGGGTAATCAGCTTGTCCCATGTGGGGCTCACAGTTTAAATCCCCATTTTACAGATGAGGTAACTGAGGCACAGAGAAGTGAAGTGGCTTGCCCAAGGTCACACAGCAGACAAGTGGCAGAGGCGGGATTAGAACCCACTTGTGTATATTTGTACATATTTATTACTCTATTTTATCAATGATGTGTATATATCTATAATTCTATTTATCCATTTTTGATGCTATTGATGCCTGTCTACTTGTTTTGTTTTCTGTCTCCCCCTTCTAGACTGTGAGCCCGTTGTTGGGCAGGGATTGTCTCTATCTGTTGCCGAATTGTACTTTCCAAATGCTTAGTACAGGGCTCTGCACACAGTAAGCACTCAATAAATATGATTGAATGAATGAATGAATGAATGAATAGTGCTTGGCACATAGTAAGCGCTTAACAAATACCATTATCATTATCATCATCGCCATCATTCATTTCTTCAGGATCCTCGGGGACACAAAGCACTAGATGGCAGTTGAGGAAAGTGCAATGAAAGCCAGTAGAAGGGAGATTACAATCTAAAGAGAGCTCAGAGAGGGAGGAGCAATAATGCCCGCAAACAAAATTTCCCTCAGAAGGAGGGACAAAACTTAAAGGGATACAGTTACGACAAGGGAAGAAAATTCCAAACAATCTTCCCCGGCCAAGTGGCAGCGCTTCAGAATTAACCTGTTTCTTTACAACATTTGAAGGTGGTGTGAAGGAGGGTCTTTTTCCTAAGAACTTTGGCTGTGGGGCCTTGGTCATCATTCATCCAGTAGTATTTATTGAGCGCTTACTGTGTGCAGGGCACTGTACTAAGCGCTTGGAAAGTACAATTCAGCAACAGATAGAGACAATCCCTACCCAACAACAGGCTCACAGTCTAGAAGGGGAAAACAGACAACAAAACAAAACAAAACAAAACACTCCTCAGATGGTGATGAGAGGGAGAACAGAGCCCTAGCCAGGACACTTCATAATAATGATGGCATTTTATTATTGTTATTTTGTACCAAAGGCTGGACTAGATACAAAATAAATGATTCATGTTGTATATGGGGCTCAGAGTCTAAGAGGGAGGTAGAACACATATTTGAATCTCATTTTACAGATGGGGAAACTGAGTCACAGAAAAGGTAAGTGAATTGCCTGAGATCATAGAGCAGGAAAGTGGCGAAGCCAGGATTAGAACCTGGATGCCCTCAATCCCCATCCCTGAAGCAGCGTGGCTTAGTGGAAAAAGCACGGGCCTGTGAGTCAGAGGTCGTGGGTTCGAATCTAGCTCTGCCTCTTATCAGTTCTGTGACTTTGGGCAAGTCACTTAACTTCTCTGGGCTTCAGTTACCTCATTTTTAAAATGGGGATTAAGACTGTGAGCCCCACGTGGGACAACCTGATAACCTTGTATCTACCCCAGCGCTTAAAACAGTGCTTGGCACATAGTAAGCCCTTAACAAATACCATCATTATTATTATTATTATTTGATTTCCACCAGGCCAAGCTACCACTTCTACTACAGCCCAAATGATGAAGCATCCCCAGGCTGCAGGGTGTAGTTTTCTTCACTCCCTCCTAGAACTTCTCAAGTCACTGTTTTGGAAATCAGGAACTTTAATTAGACCAAAGGAAGATAAAGCGGGGAGGAAGCAGCTGGGGGACTATGAGAAAGAGAGCGAAATAAACAGAATCTAAACTAACTCAAACCTACTCAAGTTGTTTATTTTCTTGAGTTCTGTTTTGGATCTGCAACGTTGAGGGTACAGAAATGAAGGAGAAGGAGGAAAAAAAAATTGTATTCCTCAATTTGACACAATTCAATTTGTGCTCAATCCATATAGAGTCCAGTGCTGAAAGTATTTGTATTCTAGCTATCTGTGATAATAATAATAATAGTATTTGTTAAGATTCCCCTCTCAGGGTCACTCTTGGAGACTTTCCAGTACTCTACCAGTCTCAACTACTGGAGGGAGAGTCAAGCAGAGACCTACCCATTCCAATCCTAGCTTGGGCAGCGGCTAGCCAGTGGAAGGCAATCTGCTGTAAATCAAAACTCCCCCATTTTTGGGGGGCAGCGGCACGGGAGAGAGTCAAGGGCGGAGACTCAAGTTTACTGCACAGAAGGAGGCAATAGTAAACCACTTCTGGATTTTTACCCAGAAAACTCTAAAGACCCACTACCAGAACGACTGTAGATGGAGATATGGAGATGGGGTATTCTGGGAGAGATGTGCCTGTGGCGTCGCTATGGGTCAGAGATGACTCCATAGCATAAGGTGAGACAATTTGTTAAGCGCTTACTCTGTGCCAGGCACTGTACTAAGCGCTGGGGTGGATACAAAGAAGCAGCGTGGCTCAGTGGAAAGAGCACGGGCTTTGGAGTCAGGGCTCATGAGTTTGAATCCCAGCTCTGCCACTTGTCGGCTGTGTGACTGTGGGCAAGTCACTTAACTTCTCTGTGCCTCAGTTCCCTCATCTGTAAAATGGGGATTAAGACTGTGAGCCCCACGTGGGACAACCTGATTCCGCTATGTCTACCCCAGCGCTTAGAACAGTGCTCGGCTTAACAAATACCAACATTATTATTACAAGCAAATCAGGTTGGACACAACCTCATCCCAAATAGGGCTCACAGTCTCAATCCCTCCTTTACAGATGAGGTAATTGAGGCACAGAGAAGTAAAGTGACTTGCCCAAGGTCCCATGGCAGACAAGTGGTGGAGCCAAGATTAGTACCCATGACCTTCTGACTCCCAGGCCAGTGCTCTATCCACTAGGACATGGAAGAAGGGGAGAAGGGAGCGGTGGGGAGGAGGAAGGTCATGCGCTTAGTCAAGTGCTTAGTACAGTGCTCTGCACATAGTAAGCGCTCAATAAATACGATTGAATGCATGAATGAATGTGGAAATGTGGGCCTACTCCTGGCCAAAGCCACATCCAGCTCTTTATGGCATTTAATCCATCGTATTTATTGAGCGCTTACTGTGTGCAGAGCATCAGTCTATCCTCTATTTTACCTTTTTCAGTCCCTCTATCTCTCTCTACCTAACGACACACCCCACTCTCATCCCACAGTACATATCTACAGATTATTTATTTATATTAATGTGTCTCCCCTCTAGACTGTAAGCTCATTGTGAGCAGGGACCGCTTCTGCCAACTCTGTTGTACTCTTCCCAAGCGTTTAGTACAGTGCTCTGCACGGAGTAATCACACAATAAATGCAATTGATTGATTGATTAGTCTGAGATTCTTAAAATGTTTGATTCATAACGATCTTGCCAAACCTCAAAAAAGGCCTCTGTTTCTTCACCTTCTATTATTCCTGGGCTCTTACAATTCCCTCAGTGACTGTTAAAGTTGAATCAGCAGCGGGAGATTAAAACAATCAGTGGTAAGCCTTTCTAGGTGTGGGGTGCCTGGGTTCAGGAAGGAGACGGCTGTAACGCAGTAATAGAACAGGCTTGATTTGGGGAGTGGGAGTCTCGGGGAGGGGTTGTCTGGGATTGCAGGTGAGTCATTTATTCATTCAGTCGTAGTTAATGAGCACCTATCGTGTGCAGAGCACTGTACTAAGTGCTTGGGAGAGTGCAGTACAACAGTAAACAGACACATTCCCTGCCCACAGTGAGAGGGCTGTGAGGTTCCATGTTTGGGTTCAGAGAAGTGTCTTATGCTCCAGGTTTTCCATTTTGATGTGGGCCAGAATCATAATTTTGAGAGCGGACAGGGTTTATTCAAACCTTAGGGCAGGTTCAAGGAAAGTTCACCCAAAACTTGGCCCGGGTCCCCTGAAGGGTTCATGCACTTCAGTGAAATGTTAGCTGGAACCGGGTCTTGAGATTTTAGTATGGAGTAATATTCAAGCTGGTCCAAGTTAGCCTGGTTTCAAATTGTTTCCAAAGTTTTGATAGTTTCTTGGGTCATCCTTGTTTTCTTAGAAACTGAACTAAGGCATTAGAGGCTGGATCTTCATTAGCCAGTCATCTAGACACTTAAACATTTAAAATATGCCCTGTTCTCAATCACCCAGATATTTCAAACCAAAAAGAGATCCCTTCACCTAATAATAACTGGGATACTTGTTAAGCTCTTACTGTGTGCCAAGCACTGTACCAAGCACTGGGGCAGACACAAACGTAATCAGGTCGGACATAGTCGTCCCATAGGCTCACGGGGAGGGAGAATAGGGATCGAATCCCTATGTGACAGATGGGGAAACTGCGGCACAGAGAAGTCAAAGACTTGCCCAAGGTCAGGCAGCTGGCAAGTTGCAGATGCAGGATTAGAATCTAGGTCCTCTGACTCTGAGATCCACGCTTTTCCCACTAAGCCACACTGCTTCCCTAGAGTACTGCTTCTTTAAACTGCTTCTTCCCTAAAGATTGGGCTAAAAATGGTCAGAGAGTATTTTTAACCTTAAATGATCTGGGTGGTTTGCTTGCATCATATCTTCCTCGAAAGACCTTCTGCTTCAAGGGGCAGAGTAGTACATGGTTTAAGATAAGAGGTAAATGCTAAAAATATTTCTCCAATGTTCTCTATTTGGTAAGGGAAAAGATTAAATCAGCTTTTCCTGCCACTATTCATATTTGATCACGAGTTAGTTAAATGATTTCCAGTATAATGTAGCTTAACCTCATCATTTTTGCCCCTTGCTCTGCAGCTGAATAAATACTTCTTCAGGAAATCTGACAATTGAATTGGCTTTGCTCTTTGAAACTCATCCTGGCCTCAGATCCTGCGAATGTTCATTCCCTCTATATTTGTTTCTCGAAATGAAGCTAAATTTGTGAAGTTTGACCATGCTCATTAGAACATAGAAGCTTTGTGTGCAAGCTTTATTAGCAACGACCTGGGGGGATGGGGTGGGGGTGGGGGTGGCGAAGAGCAGCCTGTCTTCTTGGCCCAGAACGTACCACCCAGGGAATGTTTATCACTTCGTTTTTGTTGGTTTGCATTATCACTTGCCAACTGTGTCATAATACCCCGTCCAACGCGGCTTCCAACAGAATTCCAACAATAAATCACAGGCTAACTCTGCGGACTCCCGGTTCTGCATTGTGGATTTGGAAAATAAAACGGTTTCTTAGGGCCTGGTTTGGAGAAATCGTGGAAGAATAAGATAAAACTCAAAGTACCCTCCGGCCATTCGGGATAAGTCAGGGGTCACCGCTGGGTCCCTGCAACCCGGCTAGGCCTGGCAGCTCTCGTGTGCTTTCTGAACCATCTGCCAACCCAGAATATTTATTGCCATCTCTCCCGCCCCTTTCCCTTTCCCTGGACAGGGCTGGCGTCGTCCCTCGGACAGTGGCCACCTTTTGAAGGGAAGAAGGTGTTTGGGATGCAGGGTGTTTGGAAGGCAGAGAGGGGTTGCCCGGCCAGCTTTGCCCCGCCTGTGGGCTCTGGCTTTTCATGCATCCCAGCAGGGCTGCTTTTTCCCTCCAGTGATTGAAAACATCTGGACCGCATGGGGGTCACGTGCGCGTGCTTGTATGTGTGTGTGTGTATGTGTGTATGTATGTATGTATGTATGTAAACGACATAAAGTTTCAATTCCTCACCTTCCCTCCCGTTTCCAAGCCCACACCGACCTGGCTCTGGCCTCTCTGGGGTGAGGAAGGGAAGGGATGGGATGGGACAGGTGAAAAAGAAAAGAAAGGAAGGGAAGGAAAGGGAAGGAAAGGAAAAGGAGAAAAAAAGGACGGGGAGAAAAAAAGGAGGGGAAGGAAAAAGAAGGGAAAAATAAAGGAAGGGAAGGAAAAGAAAGAGAAGGAAAGAAAAGGAAGGGAAGAGAAAGAAAAGGAAGGGAAGGAAAAGAAAGGAAGGGAAGAGAAAGAAAAGGAAGGGAAGGAAAAGAAAGGAAGGGAAGAGAAAGAAGAGGGAAGGAAAAGAAAGGAAGGGAAGGAAAAGAAAGGAAGGGAAGAGAAAAAAAGGAGGGAAAGAGAAGAAAAGGAAGGGAAGGGAAAGAAAAGGAGGGAAGGAAAAGAGGAAGGGAAGGGAACGGAAGGGAAGAGAAGGAAAGGGTCGGTCAAGAGTCAGCAAGGGAAGGGAAGGGAAGGAAAGGCTCGGTCCAGCGTCGGAAGGGGAAGGGCAGGGAAGGAAAAGGAGGGGAAAAAAGGAAGGTGAGGTAAGGAAAAGGAGGAGGAAAAAAGGAAGGGGGGGAAATAGGAAGGGAAAAAATAAAGGAAGAGAAGAAAAGGAAACAAAGGGAAGGAAAGGAAAGAAAAGGAAGGAAAGGAAAAGAGGGGGAAGGAAAGGAAACGAAAGAAGGGGAAGGAAAGGAAAAGAGGGGGAAGGAAAGGAAACGAAAGAAGGGGAAGGAAAGATAAGGAAGGAAAAGAAAGAAAGGGAAGGAAAGAAAAGGAAGGAGGGAAGGAAAAGAAAGAAAAGGAGGGAAGGGAAGGGTCGGTCCAGAGTTGGCAAGGGAAGGCAAGGTAAAGGAGGGGGTAAAAAGGAAGGAAGAAAAAAGAGAGAAAGGGAAGAAAAGGAAGGGAAGGGAAGAAAAGGAGGGGAGGGAAGGAAAAGAAAGGGAAGGAGGGAAGGGAAGGAAAAGAAGGGAAAGGGGGTGGGCCCAGACTGAGCCCACCCACCCGCCTCTCTCTCCGCGTCTCGGCCCGCCCGCTGCCCGCTGCCCGCTGCCCAACGCCCGCCGGCTGATGCCTCCGGGACCCCCGCCACCCCGCCACCCCCAGGACCTTCCTTCCTTCCTTCCCGCCCGGTGCCGGGGCCGGTGCTGGGGCCAGAGGTAAAGGTTGGCGGGTGGGGTCGGGGGTCTCCGCCGGGCCCCTCGGGCTGCTCGGGCTGCCCGCCCCCCTCCTCCCCTCCCCGCCCCCCGGGCCCGCAGCGGTTAGTGCAGGGGGCTCCCCCGGCCACCTCGGCCTGCAGCCCCGGACCTCCGCCCCCCGGGGTGGCCCTGTCCCTGCCCCTGCCCCTGTCCTTGTTCCTGCCCCGTCCCTATTCCTGCCCCTGCCCCTGCCCCGTCCCTGTTCCTGCCCCATCCCCTGCTCCTGCCCCTGCCCCGTCCTTGTTCCTGCCCCGTCCCTATTCCTGCCCCTGTCCCCGCCCCTGTTCCTGCCCCATCCCCTGCCCCTGTTCCTGCCCCATCCCCTGCCCCTGTTCCTGCCCCGTCCCTGCTCCCGTCCCCGTCCCTGCTCCCGTCTCTGTTCCTGTCCCGTCCCTGTTCCTGCCCCATCCCCTGCCCCATCCCCTGCCCCATCCCCTGTTCCTGCCCCTGTTCCTGCCCCTGCCCCGGTTCCTGCCCCTGTCCATGCCCCTGCCACTGCCTCTCCCTCGTCTCTGCCCCTGCTCCTGCTTCGTGCCGGGTATGGGGCCGGACCCCTGCCGGGGTCCCAGTCGGCCTCACCATCCTCCCACCCTAGGCCGAGGAGGAGGAAGAGGAGGTTGAGAATTTATTCAATAGTATTTTATAGTATTTATTGAGCGCTGACTATGTGCAGAGCACTGCACTGAGCGCTTGGAATGTACTATTCGGCAACGGAGAGAGATCATCCCTGCCCAGTGACGGGCTCACAGTCTAAACGAATGATGATGAAGCTCTCTGTAAGCGCTTACTATGTGTCCAGCACTGTTCTCAGAGCTGGGGCAAAGGAGGAGGAGGTGGCTGGGGTACCAGGCTTCCCATCCACTCAGTCCACTACCCTAGTCCAGGCTACCCATCCTGGAGAAACAGTGTGGCTCAGTGACAAAAGCCTGGGCTTGGGAGTCAGAGGTTGTGGGTTCTAATCCCGGCTCCACCACTTGTCTGCTGGGTGACCTTGGGCAAGTCATTTCCCTTCCCTGGGCCTCAGTGACCTCATCTATAAAATGGGGATGAAGACTGTGAGTCCCACGTGGGACAACCTGATGACCTTGTGTCTCCCCCAGCGCTTAGAACAGTGCTTGGCACATAGTAAGCATTTAACAAATGCCAACATTATTATTATTAGTGATGGGAGAATTCTCAAGTCACTCCCCCCCCCCCCCCTTTTTTTTTTTCAAACGAATAGCTCTCTCCCCTTCTAGACTGTGAGCCCATTGTTGGGTAGGGATTGTCTCTATTTGTTGCCCAATTTTTTTTTTAAGTGCCTAACAAATACCATAAAAAAACAAGGGTAGGGAGTGACTTGAGAATTCTCCCAATTAGTAAGGTGTCGGGGTGGATACAGTCCGTGACCCACATGGGGCTCACGGTATTAATCCCCATTCATCGGATGTGGTACCTGAGGCCCAGAGAAGTTAAGTGACTTGCCCAGGGTCACGCAGCAGCCAAGCGGCCGAGCCGGGGGTAGATCCCGTGTCCTTCCGACTCCCGGGCCAGCGCCGGGCTGCTTCTCGACACCGTTGCAAGTATAGACACAGCTGCCCCGGACTTTGGCAGGACCTCTTGGGTTAGGAACGCTCATCTCTAAGAGATCATCTTTTCGATCCATTTCCACTGACGATGCTGTCCTCCAAAAGTGCAGGAGCCGAGGGGGATTGCTGCAGAGGGTATAGCAGTAGTCCTCTAGACTATAAGATCACCGTGGGCAGGAAATGTGTCTACCGACTCGGTTGTATTGTCATATCGTAATAATAATAATTATGGCATTTGTTAAGCGCTTACGATGTGCCAGACACTGTACTAAGTGATGGAGAGCAAGCTCCGCACACAGTATGCCCTCACTACATATGTATTCTTCAATACATAAATATAATAGATAAAGTATTCATTAATCAATCAGTGGTATTTAATGAGCGCTTACTATGTGCAGAGAACTGTACATTAAGTATTTACTCTGTGTGGAACACTGTACTAACAAAACCTCCTCACCCTTGGCTTCAAAGCTCTCCATCCCCTTGCCCCCTCCTACCTCTCCTCCCTTCTCTCTTTCTATCGCCCACCCCGCACGCTCCGCTCCTCTGCCGCTCACCTCCTCACCGACCCCTGTTCTCTCCTGACCCTCCGTCGACCCCTGGCCCACGTCCTCCCGCTGTCCTGGAATGCCCTCCCTCCTCACCTCCGCCAAACTAACTCTCTTCTCCTCTTCAAAGCCCTATTGAGAGCTCACCTCCTCCAGGAGGCCTTCCCAGACTGAACCCCCCTTTCCCTCTGCTCCTCCTCCCCTCCCCAACCCCCCCCACCCTCTGCTCTTCCCCCTTCCCCTCTCCTCAGCACTGTGCACATTTGTATATATTATTTATTACCCTATTTATTTTGTTAATGATGTGTATATCTCCATGATTCTATTTATCTTGATGTTGTTTTGTTTTGTTCTGTTTTGCTTTGCTTTCTGTCTCCCCCGTTTAGGCCGTGAGCCCGTCACTGGGGGCAGGGGGAGATTGTCTCTATCTGTTGCCGAATTGTACATTCCAAGCGCTTAGTACAGTGCTCTGCACATAGTAAGTGCTCAATAAATACTATTGAATGCATGAACAATAAATATTCATTAATCAATCAATCAATGGTATTTATTGAGCGCTTACAATGTGCAGAACACTGTATGTCATGCATTTACTGTGTGTGGAATACTGTACTAAGCGCCTGGAAAGAATAAACACATAGGAATTTAGATAGGGTTCCTATACCTCTGGAGTGGGGGAGGTTGGGGAGGGAGGGTACAGAATCTAAATCAGGAAACCCAGTGGCGGCTTACTTTTCATTCATTCAATAGTATTTATTGAGCGCTTACTATGTGCAGAGCACTGTACTAAGCGATTGGAATGTACAATTCGGCAACAGATAGAGACAATCCCTGCCCATTGACGGGCTTGCAGTTTTCATGGTTCTGAGAAATCCTCCCGGGAGGGTTAATTAATCTGAAATTAATCTGAAAGGCAGTCAGTCAGTAGTACCCTCAATCTGTGCAGACCACCGTACTAACCGTTTGGAAGCGTAGAATAGAATTGGTAGATGCCGTCCTTGCCCTCACGTGACCTCCTCTGTGGCTGGGAAATTTTTAGCAGTGGAGGATGTTACTCCTGGGATTTGGAACTCTGGAAACGTGTAGGGGAAACGGTGCCTATTTTAGAGCTCAAGCATGGGAAGAGTCGTTCAATCGTATTTATTGAACGTTGACTGTGGGCAGAGCACTGTACTGGGCGTTTGGAAAAGTACAATACGGCAATAAACAGTGACATTCCCTGCCCACGACGAGCTCTCAGTCTAGAGAGCAGTAACTGTTTTTTGAACAGTGTCCAGTGTGCTGAGGACTGCATTTTGCAGCAGCCACGTGGAGTTTCTTCTGTCATGCAAAACTAAAGTCTTTCAGTCAAAACTTCATTCCCAGTTTGAGGTTTTCTCGACGTGAGATGAGGCAGATAATTTCCAATGCTGTCAATCGTCACGGTTACTGAAAACTCAAGTGGTGATTCCTGAAAATCCTTTCCGACAAATTATTGCCAGTTTAATTCCAAATGGCTGAGAGAACCACCAAAATTCTTTTAAAGAAACACCACCACACAATTCAAAAACCTAAATTAAATTGTAAACATAGTCGATCTCGGACCAAACACATCATCATCTTTGGTTTTAGGAGGAGGACTGAGTCTGGGCCTGGGACTTAGGGTTGGTTTACGATTCCGGAAGTAGCGTGAGTGATTCTCGGCATGTCAGTTATTTAACTTTCTGTGGTTTGATGAGTCCATCCTTGACTGTTCAGTGTGTGATTTTATTTTCTTTCTCAATGTGTTGTCCTCCTGGCTGAACATTTACCTTTTTAAATGATAGGCACTGTACCAAGATCGGAGGTAGATACGAGCTAGTCAGGTTGGACATAGCCCATAATCACACAAGGGGTTCACAGTCTTAATCTCCGTTTTACAGATGATGTAACTGAGGCACAAAGAAGCGAAGTGACTTCCCCGAGGTCACACAGCAGACAAGTGGTGGAGCCGGGATTAGAACCCATGACCTTCCAACTCCCAGGCCCGTGCTTTATCCGCTAGGCTCTGATGCTTCTCCACATTCCACGGTAAAGATGTGCATTTAGGAATGTTAAATGGTAGCCAAAAAACTAGGTACTAGAAACGAAATGAGTTTCCAATAGAAATGCGTCTAGTTCCTGTTCAAACATTTAGGATTATGCCATTCAGTTTTGGAATTTTACATATAATTACAGTCTACAGATGAATAGTACTCCCCCCCTTCTAGACTGCGAGTCCTTTGTTGGGTAGGGATTGTCTCTACTTGTTGCCGAAATGTTCTTTCCAAGAGCTTAGCACAGTGCTCTGCACACAGTAAGTGCTCAATAAATACGATTGAATGAATGAATAGTATGCGAGGTGTGTTCAGTAACTTTTAACAGTTCAGTAACTTGGCAAGCATCAGAGGCTCCAGAGATAAAATAATAACTGTGTGTTCGTTGAGCGCTTACTATGTGCCAGGCCCTGTTCTAAGCACTAGGGTAGCTACAAGATAATCAGGTTGGACATAGTCCCACAGAGGGCTCACAGTCTTAAATCCCCATTTTACAGGTGAGGGAACTGAGGCCCAGAGAAGCCAAGTCCCTTGCCCAAGGTCACACAGCAGACAAGAGGCAGAGTCGGGATTAGAACCCAGGTCCTTCTGACTCCCAGGCCCAAGCTCTACCCACTAGACCACGCTGCACCTCTTCAAGCTTTTTTAGAATCCCACTGGTTTTTTAGCCCAGTCTCTGAGCAAGAGTTGGTGATGCTGACCAGGAAATGGGGACCTGGATTTGGCCAGGTGAGGCCTGAAGTGGAGCATATGCATTGGAATTGTACTTTCCAAGCACTTAGAACAGTGCTCTGCACACAGTAAGCGCTCAATAAATCCGATTGAATGACTATGCATTCATTCATTGTTGAGTGCTTACTGTGTGCAAAACACTGAACTAAGTGCTTGGGAGAGTACAATATCACAACAAACAGACACATTCCCTGCCCATGACCATCTCACAGTCTAGAGGGGGAGAGAGACATTAATATAAATAAATAAATCACAGACCTATACAGATCTTTCCATATGTGCTGTGGGGTTGGGAGGAAGGATGAATGAAGGAGTAAGAGCGGCAAAGAAGGGAGTGGGAAGAAGTGGAGAGGAGGGCTTAGTCAGGGAAGGCTTCTTGGAAGAGGTGTGCCTTCAGTAAGCCTTTGAAGTCGGGGAGAGCCGTATGCAGGGACAAGCGTCGGGCAAATCGATATTTACAGTAGATGGTGGCAGAAGGTTCCACCGTCATCTCAATCAGTGGTATTTATTGAGCACTTACTATGTGCACAGCACTGTGTTAAGCGCTTGGGCGAGTACACTATAGCAGAGTTTGTAGACTTGTTCCCTGCCCACAGTGAGCTTAGAGCCTAGAAGGGGGATGCAGACATTAATATAAATAATTTACAGCCACGCCAATCTAGCTGCTTGGGTGAGCTTGGAACGTTGGGACTTATTTATTTTATAAATAAATAAATTTATTTTATTGACAGAAAAGTTTAGCTGCAGAGTGGTGTTCAAAACTGATAAGGGCTGAGTTGAAAACTTGGCCTTTTCACTTGGAAGATAATAATAATACTGGTATTTAAGCATTTACTACACGCCAAGCACTAAGGGCTAAGGTAGGTAAGGGATAATCACGATGGGGCTCACAGCCTCAATCCCCATTTTCCAGGTGAGGTAACTGAGCCCCAGAGAAGTGAAATGATTCGCCCAAGGTCACACAGCAGACATGTGGCGGAGCCGGATTTAGAATCCATGACCTTCTGACTCCCAGGCCAGTGCTCTATCCACTACGCCATGCTGCTTCTCAGAACAGGGATCGAGTCTCCATTTTACAGATGAGGAAACTTGAGGCCCAGAGAAGTGAAGGGACTCGTCGAAGGTCCCTCAGCAGGCAAGTGGCGGAGCCGGGATTAGGATTTCGGACTTCCAGGCCCATCATCTTTTCACTAGGCAAATGCTGCTTCTCCACTCTGTTTGTGAATGCTTTGGCAGGTGTATGCAAAAAGATCTGCTATAAAAAAAGACGAGATGTCTTTGTCGAGATTAACTATTGTAAGCAAGAAACTATACGAGATGGGTAGTGACTTAAATATTGATTTCTAAGATTATATTTCTGATTATATAATATTTATACATTATATGGATGTCTCCCCCTCTAGACTGTAATCTCGCTGTGGGCAGGGAACATGTCTACCAACTCTGTTGTATTTTACCCTTCCCGAGTGCTTAGCACAGTGCCCTGCATACAGTAGACACTCAGTAAATGCCATTGATGATGAAACATGGGAGAGAGCTGGTCTACATCAACACTGCTGATATCGGGTATTAGCAATCTATATCGTATCTACCAGTCTGTTGTAATGGACTTTCCCAAGCACTTAATTCAGAGACCCTGCCCATAGTAGTAATAATGGTATTTGTTAAGTGCTTACTATGTGCCAAGCACTGTTCTAAACACTGGGGTAGATACAAGGTCATCAGGTTGTCCCAAGTGGGGCTTACAGTCTTAATCCCCATTTTACAGATGAGGTAACTGAGATGCAGAGAAGTGAAGTCGCACAGCTGAGAAGTGGTGGAGTCGAGATTGGAACCCACGACCTCTGACTCCCCAGCCTGGGCTCCTTCCACTAAGCCACGCTGCTTCTTAAATAAATACCAATAAATGCCTTAAGTAAATAAGTACTCGGTAAATGCCATTGATTGATTACTAGCAGCTCTATATCCCATTCTTTTGTGATATGTTTTCATTCCCTAATTTGTATATAACATGATGGAAAAATCAGGGAACATTATTCCTATAGCGTGCATCGGTTCTGGTATAGCGCGGTCCACCAGCGAGTAGAATGCACGGGGCACTGATAAAGGAGCCTTGTTGCTGCACCACCCACCTTCCCCCGCTGCCTTAGTGTCCCCAGCGGTGCAGAGTGCTTTGTGTCCTTTGTGTTTTTGCAACTTTACAGTGAGTGGAAAGGGTGAAAATACAGCATGGCCTAATGGAGAAATCGCAGGCCTGGGAGTCAGAAGGACCTGAGTTCTAGTCCCAGCTCTGCCAATTGCTTGCCGTGTGACCTTGGGCAAATGGCTTAACCTCTTTGTGCCTCAGTTTCTTCAACTGTAAAGTGGGATACTTGTTCTCCCTCCTGCTTAGACTTGTGAGCCCCATGTGGGACCGGGACTGTGCCTGACCTGATTAACTTGTAATAATAATGTTGGTATTTGTTAAGCACTTACTATGTGCAGAGCACTGTTCTAAGTGATGGGGTAGATGCAGGTTCATCAGGTTGTCCCATGTGAGGCTCACAGTCTTAATCCCCATTTTACAGATGAGGTAACTGAGGCACAGAGAAGTTAAGTGACTTGCCCACAGTCACACAGCTGACAAGTGGCAGAACCGGTATTTGAACCCATGACCTCTGATTCCCAAGTCTGTGCTCTTTCCACTGAGCCACGCTGCTTCTCTAACCTACCCCAGGGCTTAAAACAGTGTCTAACATATAGTAAGTACTTAACAAATACAGTCTTTTTTTTAAAAAAAGGTGTAAAGCTTTTGGGGGTAAAAGCTAGTAGTATTAGGAGTGCTCCAGTGGGTCATGGGGCAAACGGTGTGCCAGCTGCGGAATCGGAGTGCCCTAGTGGATAGAGCACAGGCCTGGGAGTCAGAAGGATCTGGGTTCTAATCCTGGCTCCCCCACGGGTCTGCTGCGTGACCTTGAGCAAGTCACTTAACTTCCCTGTGCCTCAGTTACCTCATCTGTAAAATGGGGATAAAGATTGGGAGCCCCATGTGAAACAAAAACTGTGTCCAACTTGATATGCTCGTATCCACTCCGGTGCTTAGAACAGCGCTGAACATAATATCGTAATTATTAATACCAACAAAGGAGAGCACCGAGCCGGCTGCCGAATATCCGGGACAGACTATTTGATCGTCTCTGGTGGAACTGGTGTGGTCCCTTCAGTAATGCCCCATTTCCCAAGCTGGTCAGCGATCACAGTGACCATAACTATAACCAAGGCCTCTGTATAGGAAAAATGTGAAGAGTGGTGGTATTTTCAACCAATCTTGCCTCTAACTCATTATAATTCCCCATGAATCGGTGACTCTTTCATTTGGGAAAATCATAACGTTGACGTTCTTTGGGAACACGACCCCCAAGTTGCAGGAGACCTCCTCACGCCCGGTCTTCTCTGAAGTTTGGGAGTCACTGTAATTCTCTTTCTCCCCATGTCCCCTTTCTGCCTGTGTTTATCTCACAATGTTTCTTCTCCGTCTGTCTTTCTGGCTGGGGGTTGCTTCTTCACACTCTCTGCCTCTTGTGTAGATGGGTGGGGGGGATGCAGAGATCGATATATAATAGTAATAATAATGTTGGTATTTGTTAAGCGCTTACTATGTGCAGAGCACTGTTCTAAGCGCTGGGGTAGATACAGGGTCATCAGATTGTCCCACGTGAGGCTCACGGTTAATCCCCATTTTACGGATGAGGTAACTGAGGCACAGAGAAGTGAAGTGACTTGCCCACAGTCATACAGCTGACAAGTGGCAGAGTCGGGAGTCGAACTCATGACCTCTGACTCCGAAGCCCAGGCTCTTTCCACTGAGCCACGCTGCTTCCCCATATGTGTGTGGAGATGTGGCGATATATGTAATAGTGATAGTATTAAATGTATACTACATGCCAAGCACTGGGGTAGGTAATCTGTCGTATTTGTTGAGCACCTACTGTGTACAGAGCACTGAACTAAGCGCTTTGGAGAATACAACAATAAGCAGACACACTCCCTGCCCACTAGTTGACAGCCTAGAGGAAGAGTCAGACATGGGGATGAAGACTGTGAGCCTCACGTGGGACAACCTGATTGCCCTGTATCTACCCCAGTGCTTAGAACAGTGCTCTGCACGTAGTAAGCGCTTAACAAATACCAACATTATTATTAATATAAACAAATTACAAAATACTCAGATTCTCTACCGCCTGTCTCCCTGGTAGAGCTCACACTAGAAGGAACCAAGAGCAGGTATTTTTCTCCAATTCGCAGATGAGGAAATTGAACTTAGAACCGGGGCTGGAGCCCGAGTCTTCTGTCTCAGTCGAGAGAGAGTGTGCATGTGTTTCACACTTACGTGAGTGGATTTGGATATTTAGCAATGGTATTTATTGAGCACTTATTATATGCAGAGCACTGTACTAAGCGCCTGAGAGAGTCCAATACAACAGAATTAGTGGACGCAATCTTTCCCTTGTATATGGAGGTGTGTGCCATCCATATGCGATAAATGAGGTGACAAATCGGGGGCATTAAGCGGTGCGAGTGAAGAGTCCTTGTAAGTGTGAGATATTTATTCTACCACTTGTCTGCTGTGTGACCTTGGGCAAGCCACTTCACTTCTCTCTGTTACCTCATCTGTAAAATGGGGATGGAGACTGTGAACCCCACCTGGGACAGGGACTGTGTCCAACCCAATTTGCTTGTAACAATAAGAATTATGGCATTTAAGGGCTTACAACATAAGTTCCAGAGTGGATGCAATATAATCAGGTTGTCCCATGTGGAGCTCACAGTCTTAATCCCATTTTACAGACGAGGTCACTGAGGCGCAGAAAAGTTAAAAGACTTGTCCAAGGCCACACAGCAGACAGGCGGCAGAGCCGGGATTAGAGCCCACGTCCTCTGACTCCCAAGTCCGTGCTCTTGCCACTAGGCCATGCTGCTTGTCTCCAATCCAGTGCTCAGTACAGTGCCTGGCACATAGTAAGCGCTTAACAAATACCACAATTATCATTATCTGTGTATGAAAGATATGAGTAGGAATAAGTATGTATTTCATTCATTCAATAGTATTTATTGAGCGCTTACTATGTGCAGAGCACTGTACTAAACGCTTGGAATGTACAAATCGGCAACAGATAGAGACAGTCCCTGCCCTTTGACAGGCTCACAGTCTAATCGGGGGAGACAGGCAAACAAGAACAATGGCAATAAATAGAGTCAAGGGGAAGAACATCTCATAAAAATAATGGCAACTAAATAGAATCGGGGTGATGTACATCTCATTGAACAAAATAAAATAAATAGGGTGATAAAGATATATACAGTCGAGCGGACGAGTACAGTGCTGAGGGGGTGGGACGGGAGAGGGGAGGAGCAGAGGGAAAGGGGGGAGAAGAGGGTTTAGCTGTGGAGAGGTGAAGGGGGGGTAGAGGGAGCAGAGGGAAAAAGGGGGGAGCTCAGTCTGGGAAGGCCTCTTGGAGGAGGTGAACTTTAAGTAGGGATTTGAAGAGGGGAAGAGAATTAGATTGTCGGAGGTGAGGAGGGAGGGTGTTCCAGGACCGTGGCCCAGGAGTCGACGGCGGGATAGGCGAGACCGAGGGACGGTGAGGAGGTGGGCGGCAGAGGAGCGGAGCGTGCGGGGTGGGCGGTGGAAAGAGAGAAGGGAGGAGAGGTAGGAAGGGGCAAGGTGATGGAGAGCCTCGAAGCCTAGAGTGAGGAGTTTTTGTTTGGAGCGGAGGTCGATAGGCAACCACTGGAGGTGTTTAAGAAGGGGAGTGACAGGCCCAGATCGTTTCTGCAGGAAGATGAGCCGGGCAGCGGAGTGAAGAATAGAGTGAGCCAATGCGGTGGTGGTTAGGGTGTTGGGCGCCTTTACATGCGGGAGGGAGTTGGGGGACGTGGTAGACTGCTTGTTTGTTTATTTGTGGGCATTTTCTTTGGGGCGGGATTTTTTTGAGGAGGTGAGGAGGGTTTTGTGCGGCGAAGGAGGGAATGGATGAGTGAGCTCCTTTCTGGCTTTGTTTGGCGGGGTAAGGGGAGGTATGATTGTATGTGTCTGTGCGTGCAGATATGTTTGCGAGGTTGGGGAGAGAAGGACTAGTTGTGTGGCCGTTTGGGGAAGTAGGGAAAAGTAGTAGGAATGGAATTTGTTGCACTGAGTGCAAAGTACTGTCCTATATGCTTGGGAAATAGTATAGAAGCAGAAGGCTAGTTCTCTGCCCACAAGGAGCCTACAGTCTAATGAGGCTCAGATAATCACAAACAGAATACAAGAATGGAATACACTTATGTATACAAGTGTGAGGATGTTATAGGTAAATACGAAACAGCATGGTTTAGTGGAAAGAGGACAGCCTTGGGATTCAGAGGACCGGATTCTTATTCTGGTTCGACCGATTGCTCGCTGCAGAGAAGCAGCGTGGCTCAGTGGCAAGAGCCCGGGCTTGGGAGTCAGAGGTCATGGGTTCGAATCCCAGCTCCACCGCTTGTCAGCTGTGTGACTGTGGGCAAGTTACTTCATTTCTCTGTGCCTCAGTTATCTCATCTATAAAATGAGGATGAAGACTGTAAGCCTCATGTGGGGCAACCTGATGACCCTGTATCTACCCCAGCGCTTAGTGCTGTGCACATAGTAAGAGCTTAACAAATATCAACATTATTATTATTAACCCCTCTGTGCCTCAGTTTCCTGAACTATAAAATGGGGATTAAGAACCGTTCTCCCTCCTGCTTCCACTGTGAGCCTCACATGGGAGAGGGACTGTATCCAACCTGATTAACTTGCATTCAGTCATATTTACTGAGCACTTACTGTGTGCAGAGCGCTGTACTAAGCTCTCGGAAAGTACAATTCGGCAACAGATAGAGACAATCCCTACCCAACAACGGGCTCACAGTCTAGAAGACTTGTCTCTACCCCAGCCCTTCACATAGAGCAGTGTTTGACACAGTAAGTACTTAACAAATATGATAATATAATAATAATAATAATGATGATGATGATGATGTAAGTGCTAGAGGTGGCCATTGGGTTGCTGTGACTTGGGGTTTGGGAAATTAATCCGGGAAGGCATGTCGGAAGAACCAGTTGGGATTGAGGGGGAGGTTGCGGTCTAGTGGATTTGGGGGAAGATGGAGTTCTGAGCTGGGGAGCGGTGTGAGCGAAGAGCGGTGTGGAGATTAGCTGGGGAGGAACAAAGACAACGAGAAGGGGAGTAGCCGGCGAAAGAGTGGATGTGTCGAGTGGGATGAGTCGGCGGAGAGCCTCGAAGAGGACGGGCGAGTGTTTGCTTCACGCGGAGAGGCGCAGGAAGCCAGTGGAGGGTACTGAGGAGCCGAGAAAAAGGAGGGCAGTGTTTCGGGAAGGCGATCCGCGCGGCAGGGTGGTGTGTGGAATGGAGTGGGGAGAGGCTGGAGGCAGGGAGGCCGACGAGGAGGCCAATATAGTAGTCTAGGGGTGGCCAAGCTCCAGGGCCCAAGCCACTGTGGCTCTTCTCTGCCCAGGTGGCTTGCAGTGCGCGCAGGCTTTAGGTGGTTGTGTTGGACACGAGTGCTTTGGGTTGTTGCCTTGGTCACGTGTGCTTTAGGTTGTTGTGTCAGTGTGACAGCGGGCTGCAGTGTGCCTTTGTTTCAGGTCTTTTGGACGTGGTGGAAGCAAATTCTCCGGCCTCCCCAATCTCCCACCCCAGCTGTCTCTTGTTCACTCCATCCCCCCACCCCACCCCAAGAATGAGAAGCGGTGTGGTCTAGTGGAAAGAACCGGGCCTGGGAGCCAGAGGACCTGGGTTCTGATCCCGCCTCCGCCACTTGTCTGTTTTGTGATCTAGGGCAAACCACTTAACTTCTCTGTGCCTCATCTTGAAAACGGGGATTAAGACTGTGAGCCCTACGTGGGATGATCTGCTTACCTTGTATCTACCCCAGCGCTTAGAACAGTGCTTGGCATGTGGTAAGTGCTTAAGAAATACCATCATTATTATTATTATTACCTGCCTGCTATAGGACCTTAGGCAAGCCACTTCGACTCCCGGCTCTGCCACTTGTCAGCTGTGTGACTGTGGGCAAGTCACTTAACTTCTCTGTGCCTCAGTTACCTCATCTGTAAAAATGGGGATTAACTGTGAGCCTCACGTGGGACGACCTGATTACCCTGTATCTCCCCCAGCGCTTAGAACAGTGCTTTGCACTTAGTAAGTGCTTAACAAAAAGCAACATTATTATTATTATAGCTTCTCTGTGCCTCAGTGTCGTCATCTGTGCAAAGGGACTTTATTCTTTGTTCAGTCGGTGGTGTTTATTGAGCTCTTACTGTGTGCAGAGGATCGTACTAAGCGCTTGGGAGAGTCCAGTATAACAGAGTTAGTAGACACGGTGCTTGCCCACAAACAGCTTACAGTCTAGTTCTCCCTTTTACTTAGACTGTTAGCTGTACATGGGTTCCAAACACTGTCCTAAGCACTGGGGTAGATACATGATAGTCCCTGTCCCACAGGGGGCTCTCAGTCAGTCAGTTGTATTTATTGAGCACCTACAGTGTGCGGAGCACTGTATTAAGTGCTTGGGAGAGTACAGTACAACAGTAAGCAGACAGCCGAAGGTGGAGGGAGAATGTTTTCTGCAGGTGAGGAAGCCGAAGTGGTCTACGTGGGACAGAGACTGTGCCGCACCGAGTTAGCTTGGATCCACCCCAGTGCTTGGTACAGTGCTTGGCACATAGTAAGCGCTCAACAAATCCCACCATTTGTTATTAGGAATGCCTGTTCTCTGCTGCGCACTGCTGCCCTTCCCCCTCTTCCCTCCCACCAGGAGCGCCTGTGAGCCTCTCTGGTTAAAGGAATGTTCTTTGATGTGTCGCTCTGAGCCTTATTATGTTTTTCATTTGCCGCTCTTTGGTTCGTGAGGCTTGGCCACCCCAACAATCGTCTGACCGCACTATGACGAGCATATGGTTGTGAGGGTGGTTAGGGGGTCTTGCCGGCAGAGACTGGCGCAGAAATATGGCTGTGATATTTCCGTCTTTTTTTTTTATGGTCTTCATTAAGCACTTTCTATGTGCCATTCATTCATTCAATAGTATTTACTGAGCGCTTGCTTTGTGCAGAGCACTGTACTAAGTGCTTGGAATGGAAATTCGGCAACAGAGACAATCCCTGCCCAGTGATGGGCTCACAATCTAATCAGGCACTGTAATACACAGTAGGGTAGGTACAAGCTAATCAAGTTGGATACGGCCCCTGCCCCGCATGGGGCTCACAGTCTTAATCCTCATTTTACAGATGAGGGAACCAAGGCACAGAGAAATGAAGGGACTTGCACAAGGTGACACAGCAGACAAATGGCAGAGCCAGAATTAGAACTCAGGTCCTTCTGACTCCCAGGCCCGGTTTCTATCCACTAGGCCACGCTCCAGTCTGGGTCTTGCCTTATGCCGTCGAGTCGTTCCCGACCCATAGCGACCTATGAGTTTCCCCTTTTCCCTCTGCTCCCTCTGCTCCCCCTCCGCCCTCTGTTCCCTTCCCCCCTTCACCACCCCTCAGCTAAGGCCCCTTTCCCTCTGCTTCTCCCCCCTCTCTTCCCCTCCCCTCAGCACTGTGCTCATTTGTATATACTTTTATGACCCTATTTATTTTGTTAATGAGGTGTACATCCCCTTGATTCTATTTATCGTGATTATGTTGTCTTGTTTTTGTCCGTCTGTCTCCCCCGATTAGACTGTGAGCCCGTCTTTGGGCAGGGATGGTCTCTGTTGCCGAATTGTACATTCCAAGAGCTTAGTACAGTGCTGTGCACATAGTAAGCTCTCAATAAATACTGTTGAATGAATAAATGAATAACGACACCACGGACACATCTCTCCCAGAAGGCCCCGCTCTCCATCTGCGATCGTTCCGATAGTGGATCCAGAGAGTTTTCTTGGTCAAAATCCAGAACTGGTTGACCATTGCCTCCTTCCACGCGGTAAACTCGAGTCTCTGCCCTCGACTCTCTCCCGTGCCGCTGCTGCCCAGCACGGGTGAGTTTGGCCTTGTAACAGATGGCCTTCTACTCACTAGCCACTGGCCAAGCTAGGAAGGGAATGGACAGGCCTCTGCTTGACTCTCCCTGCCCTAGTTGAGACTGGTAGAGGACTGGAAACTCTCCGGGTGTCACCCCGAGAGGCAGCAGTCTGGGTAGCACCTGCCAATTCCTCCCCCTGTTCCCTGTGGTGGATGCCGGTGGTGGTAGCCAAAACTACCTGCCATCTCAGCGGTCGTGAGTTTGGTCGCCAGGCCTCCGGGAGGGGAGGGGAAGAGTCAGTCAGATAGTTGTATTGGTTGAGAGCTTATTGTATGCCGAGCACTGTACAGCGTGGCTCAGTGGAAAGAGCACGGGCTTGGGAGTCAGAGGTCATGGGTTCGACTCCCGGCTCTGCCACTTGTCAGCCGTGTGACTGTGGGCAAGTCACTTAACTTCTCTGGGCCTCAGTGACCTAATCTGTAAAATGGGGATTAACTGTGAGCCTCACGTGGAACAACCTGATTACGCTGTATCTACCCTAGCGCTTAGAACAGTGCTCTGCACATAGTAAGCGCTTAACAAATACCAACATTATTATTATCACTAAGCGCTTGAGAGAGAACACTATAATGGACACGTACAGTCAAGAGGGGGGAACAGCTCCTCCTGCTCCTGCCCTCGGGACCCCAGCCGTTACCACTCAGCGTCAGAGCATTGTGCCACCCTGGGCTTTTTCGAGGGCAGAGAGGGCACGTGGGCAACTCGGGCTGGCTCGGCACCGGGGGTCCGGGCCGGTTGGTGTGGGCTGGGTCTATCCGGCGCTGTTCTCACCCCCGAGCTCTTCCCGTCTGGTAGCGAACGTGTCTCTTATATTGTTATATTGTATTCTCCCAAGCGCTTAGTACAATGCTCTGCACACAGGGAAGCAGCGTGGCCTGATTAGACCGTAAGCCCGTCAAAGGGCAGGGACTGTCTCGATCTGTTACCCATTTGTACGTTCCAAGCGCTTAGTACAGTGCTCTGCACATAGTAAGCGCTCAATAAATACTATTGAATGAATAGCGGGTAGAGCACAGACCTGGGAGTCAGATGGAGTTGGGTTCTAATCCCAGCTCTGCCCCTTATCTTCCGTGTGACCTTGGGAAAGTCTTTTCACTTCTGTGCTTCGGTTCCCTCTTCTGTAAAATGGGGATTAAGACCGTGAGCCCACAGGGACTGTTTCCAACTTGAATGTCTTGTATCTGCCCCAGCGCTTAGTACAGTGCCTGGCACATAGTAAGTGCTTAACAAATACCACAATTATTATTAATCAATACGATTGACTAGGGGGAGGGGATAGAAGGCGGGAGAGAGGTCACCTTGTTCGTGGGACCAGTGTCCATTCTCAGAGCGTGACCCGCAGCGGACTGCATGCACACCTACCGTTTAATCAATCAATAGTATTTATTGAGCGCTTACTGTATGGGCAGAGCTCAGAAGAGTACAATACAACAGAATTAGCAGACAAGTTCCAGCCAATACGAGGCCAGGGACCAGCATGGGAGTCTTACCAACCAGTCATTCATTCATTCAATCGTATTTATTGAGTGCTCATTGTATGCAGAGCACTGTGCTAAGAGCTTGGAAAGTACAATTCAGCAGTAAAGAAGGACAGTCCCTGCCCACAACGGGCTTACAGTTGGGAGATAGGAGTCCACAACCCAGATAATAATAATAATAGTAATAATGATGGTATTTGCTAAGCGCTTACTATGTGCCAAGCACTGTTCTAAGCAATGGGGTAGATACAAGGTAACTAGGTTGTCCCACGTAGGGCTCACAGCCTTAATCCTCATTTGACAGATGAGGTAACTGAGGCACAGAAAAGTTAAGTGACTTGCCCAAAGTCACACAGCTAAGTGGCGGAAGCAGAATTAGAACCCATGACCTCTGACTCCCAAGCCTGTGCTCTTTCCACTAAGCCACACTGCTTCTCCTGGATGGGTTTAATATTATAGATAATAGTAATAATGTTGGTATTTGTTAAATGCTTACTATGTGCAGAGCACTGTTCTAAACACTGGGAGGATACAAGGTAATCAGGTTGTCCCACGTGAGGCTCACAGTCTTCATCCCCATTTTATAGATGAGGTGACTGAGGCACAGAGAAGTTAAGTGACTTGCCCACAGTAACACAGCTGACAAGCGGTGGAGCCGGGATTCGAACCCATGACCTCTGACGCCAAAGCCCGTGCTCTTTCACTGAGCCACACTGCGTGCCAGGATTTCAGTCACCTATTAGTTCGGAGTGTGGCGTGTACGGATCTGGGAGTCAGAAGGTCATGGGTTCTCATCCCGACTCCGCCGCTTCTCTGCTGTGTGACCTTGAGCAAGTCACTTCACTTCCCTGGGCCTCAGGTACATCATCTGTAAAATGGAGACTGAGACAGTGAGCCCCACCTGGCTCAGGGACTGTGTCAACCTGATTTGCTTCTGTCCACCTCAGCGCTTAGTATAGTGCCTGCCACAATAGTAAGTGCTCAACAAATACTATAATTTATTATTATTATTATTATTAGTGAGGGTATTTGAATTTCCCACCCTAGAAGAAGCTCCCCACCTTCTCTCCTGCCTTCCCGTTCCAGGTCCCGGGATAAGGGTGGGAGTGGGGTGGGAGGGACAGCTGACAGCTGCTCAGAAGGATCGCTGTGATCCGGGACACGCTTCCCCTCAGACAAAGTCCCCGGCTCTTCCTTTCGCGGCCAAACAGCAACCTCTCTCTGCACTGGCAGTGTGGTCTAATGGAAAGAGCCCAGGATTGTGACTCAGGAGGCCTGGCTTCACCTCCTTCCCGCCGAGTGACTGTAGCAAGTCACTGAACGTCGCCACGTGCCTCAGTTTCCATATCTGTAAAATGAGGATTAAAGACCTTTTCTGTTTCTCGCCCTTAGAGTGCAAACCCCATGTAGGGCAGGAACTCTATCGGATCGGATTGTATCGTCTCTATCCCGTCGCTAGGCACACAGTGAGTACTTATCAAATGCCACAATTTTCATTATTAGTATTATTGATCAGCCTCCTGGGGGATCCCCAGGGCTCTAGAGGGTGGGGGAGATGGGGTGCCTATGGTGAGACCCCTGGCTGTCCTTCATTCATACAGTCGTATTTATTGAGCGCTCCCTGTGTCCTTTCTTTGTGACTGTGGGAAGAGGAGCGACTTAAAGACAGTTTGGGTTTCCTTTTTGGTTTTCTACACGTCCTCCCTCACAGAACGCAGTTTCTGCCCCTCCGACCAGACTAACCCGAGACCGAGCGTCGGCCGTGGGTCCGTGGGTGGGGAGGGGGCTGGCTTGGCTTTTCCTTTAAGAGCCTCCGTCCAAGCAAGCGGGAAGTCTGGGCCGCTCCATCTCGGGCCCCGATCGGACTTGTCCCGGGGCGAGGGGGGCTGGGGCAGCCGCTGGATGGGCCTGGGTGGCCGCCAACAACGCCGCTTCCGGCCAGGGATGGCCCGTGGCCCGGGGAGCTGGCCCCTGACCTCTGGAACTGCTGAGGGCCGGGCATCGGTATGTAGCGTCGGCTCTGGAGCCGCGCCTTGCTGCTCCTGAGAGAGAGGCCGTCTGAGGAGGCCCCACAGTGGCCTCTGGTCCTCCCGCCCGCGGGAAACCGCTCGGATTGCTTCCGGGAGCTGGTGACCAACGCCGGGCCGGTCTGGGGAAGGCCGACAGGCCGTTGGAAAGCGGCGAGGTCCAGTGGAGAGGGCCTGATAGTCAGGGGACTTTGGGTTCTAATGCAGGCTCTGCCTCTTGCCTGCTGTGTGACTTTGGGCAAGTCATTTCACTCTGATATAATAATAATAGCATTTCATTCATTCAATCGTATTTGAGCGCTTACTGTGTGCAGAGCACTGTACTAAGCACTTGGAAGGTACAATTCAGCAAAAGAGACAATCCCTGCCCACAACAAACTCACAGTCTAGAAAGGGGGAGACGGGCGTCAAAACAAGTAAACACACTTACTAAATGCCAAGTGCCGGAGTAGCGTGGCTCAGTGGAAAGAGCACGGGCTTTGGAGTCAGAGGTCATGAGTTTGAATCCCAGCTCTGCCACTTGTCAGCTGTGTGACTGTGGGCAAGTCACTTAACTTCTCTGTGCCTGTTACCTCATCTGTAAAATGGGGATTAAGACTGTGAGCCCCACGTGGGACATCCTGATTCCCCTGTGTCTACCCCAGCGCTTAGAATAGTGCTCAGCACAATAGTAAGCGCTTAACAAATACCAACATTATTATTATTAGATACAAGGTAATCATGTTGTCCCACGTGGGGCTCACAATCTTAATCCCCATTTTTCAGATCAGGCAACTGAGGCACAGAGAAGTTAAATGGCTTGCCCAAGGTCACACAGGAGACAAGAGGATTCGATACCTCATTTCCCTTCTACATAAATTGTGGGACAGAGGTTGTCTGACCTGGTTATCTACTATCTACTCTGGATTGTAAGCTCTTTGTGGGTAGGGAACGTGTCTACCGACTCAGTTGTATTGTGCTCTCCCAAGCTCTTAGTATAGTGCTCTGCACACAGTAAGCACTCAATAAATACCATCCATCGACTGACCCTCCTCCTGCCTCGTCTCAGCCATCAGTCTGTATCGAGAACCCGATGAAGTAGACTCTAAAACCGTAAGCTCACTGTGGACAGGGAATGTATCTACTGACTCTGTTAAGTTGTGCTCTTCCAAGGGCTTAGTACAGTGCTCTGCACACAGTAAGTGCTCAGTAAATACCATCGATTGATTGTACCCCAGTGTTTAGTAAAGTTGGGCACATAGTAAGCGCTTAATACATGTCAAGTGAGGGTCAAGTCATCCCCTGCAAGACTGCGCTGCATTTTTCAGTGAGACCCCAGACCCCTAATCAAAAGTGTTGCCAGAAATGTTTGGTTGGGGTTTTTTCTTTTTTTCTCCCTGCTGCTTACCCACAGTTTATGTATTCGACTTTCTTGAAGATTCGTCACTTGTGTACTCTTTAGAGGGACGACTTTGATATATTTTTCTAAAATGTCTCCTGTTGGAGAGAAATAGAACCAGAAGGGACCATTAGCGGCTCCCTGCCGCAATGGGGGAGAGTGGGGAGGCAAACCAATTCCGAAGCACCTTCTCTGAGGACGGTCCAGTCCTTTTTTAAAAATGGTATTTGTTAAGCGCTTACTAGGTGCCGGGCGCTGTACTAAGCACTGGAGTAGATGCAAGCTAATCAGGTTGGACACAGCCCCTATCTCCCATAGGGCTCACAGTCTTAATCTCCATTTTACAGATGAGGTCAATGGGGTCCGGAGGAAAAAAAAAGGTGGTATTTAAGCGTTTACTTTGTGCAAAGCACTGTTCTAAGCGCTGGTGGATACAAGGTGATCAGATTGTCCCACGTGGGACTCACAGTGTGAATCCCATTTTACAGATGAGGTAACTGAGGCACAGAGAAGTTAAGTGACTTGCCCCAAGTCACACAGCTGGCAAGCATCAGAGCAGGGATTAGAAGTAAAGAGACTAGCCCAAGGTCACATAGCAGACAAGTGACAGAGCCAGGATTTGAACGCTGGTCCTCTGACTCCCAGGCCAGTGATCTTTCCACTAGGTCATGCTGCCTCTGGGCTTTTCTGACTAAGTCTTGGTGCCACCTTTTTCCTCTCAGGGACCAGTGAGCATAAAAGCATAATTAATAATGATGGCATTTGTTAAGCCCTTACCATGTGCCAAACACTGTTCTAAGCGCTGGGGTAGGTACAAGGAAGTCAGGTTGTCCCACGTGGGGCTCACAGTCTTAATCCTCATTTTACAGAGGAAGTAACTGAGACCCAGAGATGTGAAGTGATGAAGTGACTTGCTCAAAGTCACACAGCAGACGAGTGGCAGAGCCGGGATTAGACCCACGACCTCTGACTCCCAAGCCCGGGCTCTTTTCCCCCCTTCCTCCCAAAGCCTCTTTTACAAATGTGTAAACTGTCTCCCACCCTCCCCCTCCCATAATAAGCTTGGCTTTTCCAGTTTCTTTTCCTGGGTCATGCTTCCAAGACCTCTGATTATTCCTGTTGCTCTGTGTTTATGTTTTATGCAGGAAGTTAGATATGCTGGCAATTAATTTTAGGAATGAAGGGGGCATTTTGGAATGAAATGAGTTTTGTTTTTTTAAAATGCAAGTAATAGAGGAATACGTCATACCGCGGTTCGGGGGGTTTTCGACTTTGCCACCAAACAGGCTTTGCAATTTAGATGCCCATGACTTTTAGGACATTAAAAAAAGACTCCAACTTGCCTGAACTTGAGTTTTGAAAGGAAAAGCCAGTCCAGTCAAACTGTAAGTTGAGCTCCCTTAGAGACTCTAGACCAGAAAGTTAGGAATTGGTATTTTCTTTTTTTGGGTAGTTTCCCCACATTTTGTTCCAGTTGCTACTTGTGAGTTTTTGAGTTGGAAAGTTAAAATTGTTTTACTTTGGTTTGATACTGGGATTTATATTGGCAGTTCAGGGGCTCGGATCTTGAAAGTAATTCATTTAGTGAGCCCTGGAGATTGACCTCTCCCAGGCCTCCACTCCCCTGCCGCCCCCCACCCCACCCCATCCCTGCCCCCTTATTGCTTTCCTCTCGAGTTGGAAATAATAATATGATAAATGTGGTATTTGTTAAATGCTTACTATGTACCGGGCACTGTACTAAGCGCTGGAGTGGATACAAGCAAATCAGTTTGGACAGAGTCCCTGTCCCACATGGGGCTCACAGTCTTAATCCCCATTTTACATTTGAGGAAACTGAATAGTGGGAGAAGTGGAAAGGAGGACTTAAACGGGGAAGACCTCTTGGAGGAGATGGGCCTTCGATAAGGTTTTGAAGGGGAGGAGAGTAATTGCCTGCCGGATACGAAGAGCTCCCATCGCACCCCACTCTCTGATTCCTTGGGAACGTGGTCTTCCTGGGGGCTAGTGAGGAAATGGCCTTCCTACTGGGTCCTGGCCCAAGAGGGTGGGCAACTTCCCCTGCTCCGGCTCTGACCCTTCATCTACTTGCTGCTGGCCAAACCCCCAGGGAAGCCTGGGCTCCCTGGGTCAGTCAATTGGCCAATCAATCGGTGTTATGTATTAAGTGTGTTGCCTTGACTTGCTTCCTTTATTCATCCCCCCATCCCAGCCCCACAGCACTTATGTACATATTTGTATTTTTATATATATATATATATATATACACACATATATATGTACATGTCTGTCTCTCCCTCTAGACTGTAAGCTCATTGTGAGGCCGGGAATTTGTCTGTTGATTATTATATTGTACTCTCCCAAGCGCTCAGTACAGTGTTCTGCACACTGTAAGTGCTCAATAAATACGTTGACTGAGTACTTGGGAAAGAAAGATACGTTCCCTTCTTACATCAATAGTAATAACTGTGGTGTTTGTAAAGCACTTACTGTGTGCCAGGCACTGTACTGAACACTGGGGTGGATACAAACAAATGAGGTTGGACAAAGTTCGTGTCCCATGTGGAGTTCACCGTCTCAATCCCCATTTTACAGATGAGGTGACTGAGGCCCAGAGAAGTGAAGTGACTTGCCCAAGGCCACACAACAGATGAGTGGAGGAGCCAGGATTAGAATCCATAACCTTCTGACTCCCAGACCCGTGCTCTATCCACTGCACCATACTGTTTCCCAAGAAACTGCCAGTGTAGAGGTCACTGCTGCAAAAAATGGAAGTTGACAGGGTCCGTCATGCTGAAATTGGTGGGAAGGGGAGGCCAGACGGTTCTGGGAGCTGGATTCAGATCCAGCCAACAGACCTAGGAGCTACAAGTGCTGTTCTCATTCATTCAGTCTTATTGAGTGCTTACTGTGTGCAGAGCGATGTACTAAGTGCTTGGAAGAGTACAAAGTAAGGGTTGGTAGACATGTTTCCTGCCCACAAAGAGATTACAATCTACAGCTCCCAATTCTCACAGGAGCTGGCTTCAGTGGAGGGGAATGAGGTCAGCGTCCTCCTGGGCGGACTGGCAACGCTGAAGGAAGTAACTTGGTGGAAGGGACCCGATGGGAGATGGGGGTCTCCCCCTCCTGCCCCCCCCAGCTCCGGGCTGACCAGACCGAAAGCGATTTTTCTAATACTCTTCTGGAGAACTGCAACCAGGGTCGGAGCTCTCTATTGTCCTCTCGCAAACTCTTGGTCGAGTGCTCTGCACCCATTGAGCCCTCAATAAATACGATTGACTGACCCTGGTGGAGGAAAGTGGAGCTTGAGGGAGAGTGATATTTTCTGGGTCATAATGAAGAGGGTTGGGTCCCTTCAAAAGCTGGCAAACAGCATGGCCTAGTGGAATGAGCACGGGTCTGGGAGTCAGAAAGACCTGAGTTCTAATCCCGGCTCTGCCACTTGTCAGCTGTGTGATCTTGAGCAAGTCACTTTGCTTCTCTGGGCCTCAGTTCCCTCATCTGGAAAATGGGGATTAAGACTGTGAGCCCCACGTGGGATAGGGACTGTGTCCAGCTTGATTAGCTTTTATCTTCCCTAGGGCTTAGTACAGTGCCTGGCACATAGAAGCACTTAACAAATACCATTAAAAAAAAACGCTGAGATATCGAGAAGCCTGATGTGTGAATATCCAATGTTGGGGAGGGTGAGCAGAATTAACTCAGGAAACCGGGGCTAAATAGGACCATTTAGCAAGATTCCTTAACTCCCATGTTATCCAAAGGGAGGGTCACAGTGCTATGTTTCACGTTCGTGTTTTGACAGGGTCACTGCTCCGAATTGGAAGTGGGCGTTTAAGACAAAAATGTTGTTTGCATCGAGCATTTCAAAGTCGTGGGAGACAGATGGAGGCCTTGCTGTATCTTATTAGCTCTTTCCTGTTCTGTCTGGACCGTCCTTGAATTCCCCTGCAATAGCTCATTGGTCAGAGGCCTGCAGTGAGAAGCAGAGCCTGATTAAAAGTACACCCAGTTCTCCTAGAACGTGGGCATTGTGATCTTGCAGAACCCCACGTTAAGAAAAACTTGCCCCATTTAATCCCATGTCCACTGAGCCCACGTGGGCAACCACTTCTTCTGATACGGTGTCGAGCCACATCCAGACAGACAGCGGCACGGCTTAGTGGAAAGAGCACGAGACTAGGAGTCAGAGGACCTGGGTTCCAGTCCCGGCTTTGCCGCTTGCCTGCTGTGAGACCTCGGGCAAGTCACTTCACTTCCCTACACCTCAGCTTCCTCATCTGTTAAATGGGGATTCGATACCTGTTCTTCCTCCTACTCAGACTGTGAGCACCATGTGGAACATGCTTATCTTATATCCTCCCCAGGGTTTAGCACAGTGCTTGGCACATCACTTAATGCTACAATTGTTATTATTAGACACGCACATGCAAAAGAACGGCCCCTCACGTTGTATCCCAAAACGTGTAGAATTGAGTGTCCTGGTGGAACATTGTCTTTGCCTGGCACTGGGCCGGTCTCGTGAAAGGAGCTGGAACCGGTTGTCTCTGCTCTTTTGCACCTGGAGAGGAGAGGGGGAGAGGGAAGGAGAGAGAGAGAGAGAGAGAGTCTCTCAGAGTTCAGACTTGTATGCTATGTAAATTCAGGAAGTCACAGCTGGGATTAGCTGCCAAAATTCCCCGCGTCCGTCTGGGAGATGGAAAACTGCACCCAGAGGAGAGGACGGATGCGGTGTTGGGACTCGGTTGATGCTGGATAAGCAGTTGTCCCTCCCTGTTTTGAGATCACCATTGCTTTTTGGCTTTTTTTTTAATAGTGTTAAGAGCTTACTGTGTGCCTGGCAAGATATAAGATAGATACAAGGTTGCATGAGGTTCAAAGTTTTTTTTTAATGGTATTTGTTAAGTACCTCTATTTGACAGACACTATAATAATAAATAATGATGGTATTTGTTAAGCGCTTACTATGTGCAAAGTGCTGTTCTAAGTGCTGGAGGGCTACAAGGTGATCAGATTGTCCCACATGGGGCTCACAGTCTTAATCCCCCTTTTACAGATGAGGTAACTGAGGCACGGAGAAGTGAAGTGACCTGCCCAAAGTCACACAGCTGACGGGTGGCAGAGCCGGGATTCGAACCCATGACCTCTGACTCCCAAGCCCGGGCTCTTTCCACTGAGCCATGCTGCTTCTCTACTAAGCACTGGGGTAGATACAAGACAATCAGGCTGGACACAATATCCATCCCACGAGGGGCGTCACAGTCTTAATCCACATTTTATAGACGAGGGAACTGAGGCCAAGAGAAATGAAGTGACCTGCCCAGTATCACACAGAAAACAAGGGGAAGAACCGGGATTAGAATCGAGGTCCTTCTGACTCCCAGGCCTGTGCTCTTTCCACTCGGCCACAACCCCCATTTAACAGATGAGGTAACTGAGGCCCAGATATGTGAAGTGCCCTGCCCAAGGTCACGCAGCAGACACGTGGAGCAACCGGGATTAGAACCCATGACCTTCCGACTCCCAGGCCCGAGCTCTATCCACTAGGCCACGCTGCTTCTCCATGGGAGCCCAGCGTAAGCTTTTTCAGAGGACGAGCCGTTCCTCGGAGCTACGGCAGAGAGGATGAAAAGGGGTCAGATTTTTTTCCCTTTGGCTCGAACCTTTGTTCTGGCGGAAACTCTTATCGCCCAAGGTCACTTTATAAATACCCGGAGTGGCCAGCCCCCGGCAATGTGACTTGTCCCCTCGGAGCCGGGAAGAACGCCCAACCGGCTGCTCGGGGCATTCGCCTCCCGGTTGCGCGTCTCAACGTTCCCAGCGAACCGTCGCCTCCCGTTGGCTTCCCCCGTCACCGGGATGGCGCCGTGCCCGTGACCTGCCGGCCCTCGCTGATGGCAGAGGCCTGGCCTAGCGCGGTGACCGCCCCTGCTTGACTCGCTTGGGTCCCGACTCCTTCAGGAGACGGGAGGTTTGCGGTATTCCAGCGGGAAGAAAGTTGGGCTTCTGGTCACCTAAGAAGGAAGAAAAGGTAGGCACAAAGAGAAAAAGTTATGGCGTGCACGGAGGACTTGATCCTCGTCTCGGAGGGCCGGCGGAGAAGCCACAGGAGCTTCGAGCGTTTCTGAAACTCCGTGTCCCGTTGCTGGGATGTTATTTATTATAATGCAAAATTTCAAAATAATTCTATAATGGCATGTTGAATATAATATGTAATTCTTACAGTACATTCTAAGCTACTTATTTGTATTAATGCCTGTCTTCCCTCTGGACTGTAAACTCGTCATGGACAGGGAATGGGTCTGCTCATTCTGTTATACTCTCCCAAGCGTTTAGAACAGTGGTCTGCACTCAGTAACTGCTCAGTAAATACCACTGTTTGCTGGTTCACAGCTTCTGCTTGCGGTGCATGGGAATCTCTCCAGAAGCAAGATTTATGTGCACATTCTTATAGAGAGAAGCGTGGTGGCCTAGTGCATAGAGTACAGGCCTGGGAGTCAGAGGACTTGGGTTCTAATTCCCGCTCCACCACCTATCTGCAGTGTGACCTTAGGCAAGTCACTTCACTTCTCCGGGCCTCAGTCATCTCATCTGAAAATGGGAATTGAGACTGTAAGCCTCATGGGGGACAGCATGGCGTAGTGGATAGAGCACGGGCCTGGGAGTCAGAAGGTCATGCTTTCTAATCCCGGCTCCGCCACTTGTCTGCTGTGAGGCCTTGGGGAAGTCATTTAACTTCTCTGTGCCTCACTTACCTCATCTTAGACTGTGAGCCCGTTGTGGGCAGAGATTGTCTCTATTATTGCTGAATCGTACTTTCCAAGCGCTTCGTACAGTGCTCTGCACACAGCAAGCGCTCAATAAATAACTGAATGAATGACAGGGACTGCGTTCAACCCGATTGTATTAAACCCCAGCTTAGTAGAGTGTCCGGCACATAGTAAGAGCTTAACAAATACCATAATTATTATTAAGATTATTTTTCTTTAATGAGAGAACACAGGTCATTTGCCTTTTCTTCTGATCTGCCGAGATGAAATTTACAGGGAGAGAATAATTTTGGCTGGAGGAGGTGGAGAGTTACTAGCCAGCGGTGGCTCTGGTTTTGGAACCTCTGTTACTGTAGCTTGGAAAAGAGGGGGGGAAACAATCTACCCCCAAACTGGAAGGCTGCAGCTCTGACTCATAGGTCCAGTGGTTTCTGTACTGGGAAGACTGGGTAATGTCATGGGGAGAGGGAACGTCGGCCTGGGAGTCAGGAGTCTGGTCTGACACTCCGACAATGACTCGTTCACTCTGTGTGTGTGTGTGTGTGTGTGTCTGTGCTTGGGGGGGGCCGGGGAATGTTTGCTTTTGAACGAATAACTGACAATTATTGAGCACTTACTGTGTGCAGAGCACTATATGTTTTCTCTTTTTCATAATAATAATAATTACGATAGGGAAGCAGCATGGCTTAATGGAAAGAGCCCGGGTTTGGAAGTCAGAGGTCGTAGGTTCTAATCCCGGCTCCGCCGCTTATCAGCTGTGTGACTTTGGGCAAGTCACTTCACTTCTCTGGGCCTCAGTTACCTCATCTGGAAAATGGGGATTAAGACTGTGAGCCCCACATGGGACAACCTGATTACCTTTTATCTACCCCAGGGTTTAGAACAGTGCTTGACATATAGTAAGCGCTTAACGGATACCATCATCATTATTAGAGAAGCAGTGTGGCTCAGTGGAAAAAGCAAGGACTTGGGAGTCAGAGGTCATGGGTTCTAATTCCGCCTCCACCACTTGTCAACTATGTGACTTTGGGTGAGTCACTTAACTTCTCTGTGCCTCAGTTACCTCATCTGTAAAGTGAGGATTAAGACTGGGAGCCCACGTGGGACAATCTGATCACCTTGTATCCCCCCCCAGCACTTAGAACAGTGCTTTGCACAAAGCAAGTGCTTAACAAATACCACTATTATTATTATTGTTATTATTTGTTAAGTGCTTACTATGTGCCAAGCACTGCACTGAGCCCTGAAAGACATACAAGGTAATCAGATTGTCCCATGTGGGGCTCACAGTCTTAATCTCCATTTTTACAGATGAGGTAACTGAGGCACAGAGAAGTGGCTTGGTCAAGGTTACGGTATTTGTTAAGCACCTACCACGTGTCAAACACTGAGGTAGGTGCAAGTTGAGTAGGTCCGACACAGTCCCTGTCCCAGATGAAGCCACAGTCTAAATAGGAAGTAGACCAGGTTTCCTCATTTTTCAGTTGAGGAAACTGAGGCACAGAGAATAATAATAATTATGGTACTTTTAAGCACTTACTATATGTCAAGCAATGTTCTAAGCTCTGGGTTAGATACAAGGTAGTCAGGTCGGACACAGTCCCTGCCCAATAGAGGGCTCATGCTCTTAATCCCCATTTTACAGATGAAGTAACCGAGGCCCAGAGAAGTAAAGTGACTTCCCCAAAGTCACACAGCAAACAATTGGTGGAGCTGGCATTAGAACCCAGGTCCTTCTGACTCCCGGGCCCTTGCTCCTTCCAGTAGGCCATGCTGCTTCTTCAGTATTAAGTGCTTGAGAGGGCTCAGAGTTAGAAGATATAACCTCTGCCTTCAGGGAATTTACAGTCTAACAGGGGAGACTGACATTAAATTAAATTACCCTCGGGAGAAGCGGTGGAGGGTAAAGATATGTACCTCAGGGCAGTTGGGGTGGGTAGCAAAGAATATAATAATAATAATAATTATGGCATTTTTTAAGTACTTACTATGTCCCAAGCACTGTTCTAGGCACTGGGGTAGATTCAAGGTAAACAGGTTGCCCCCCCCCATAGGGCTCACAGTCTTAATCCCCATTTTACAGATGAGGTCACTGAGGCCCAGAGAAGTGAAGTGACTTGCCCAAGATCACACAGCTGACAAGTGGCAGAGCAGGGATTAGAACCCAGGACCTCTGACTCCCAATCTGGGCCCTTTCCACTAAGCCATGATGGTGAAGTTCACCAGTGAGCGCATGAAAAAGATACTGCGGATATATGGTGCACACAAAAAGGTTCCGACTTATTTGATGTTTGATGTTTGCAGCGCCTGGTACAGTGCTCTGCACACAGTAAGCGCTCAATAAATATGATTAAGTGAATGAATGGTACTGTTGTCTCCTTGTCTCTCATCCCTTAATAATGATGGTATTTGTTAAGCGCTTACTAAGTGTCAAGCGCTGTTTTAGGCACTGGGGTAGATAGAAGCTAATCAGGTTGGACACTGTCCCTGTCCAGCATGGGGCTCACAGTCTTAATCCTCATTTGGATGAGGTAACTGGGGTACAGAGAAGTGACTTGCCCAGAGGATTAGTGGCGGAGCCGGGATTAGAACCCAGGTCCTTCTGACTCCTAGGCCCGTGCTCTATCCACTAGGCCATGCTGCTGCTTTCGCTCACAAAGAGCCCCTCTTGAACTTCTTGGGTGACCTTGGGCAGTCACTTATGATTATGGTATTTGTTAAGCTCTTATTAAGTGACAAGTCCTGCTGTAAGAGTTCCAAGATCCCTGCCTCAGTTTCCCCCCACTTGGCGGCAGCCTCACCTGACCTCAGTAGCCGAGGGGTTAAATCTGTGTGTGCTGAGGACTTTAGAGGCTGTGCAGGGCTGCTGGAAGGGGCCAGCCTTTCCCAGGATAGCTCCTGACCTTGATCTGCTTTCTAGTTGGGAATTCTAATAATAATAATAATAATAATAATAATGTTGGTATTTGTTAAGCGCTTACTATGTGCAGAGCACTGTTCTAAGCGCTGGAGTAGATACAGGGTAATCAGGTTGTCCCACGCGGGGCTCACAGTCTTCATCCCCATTTGACAGATGAGGTAACTGAGGCCCAGAGAAGTGAAGCGACTTACCTAAGGTGACAGAGCTGACAAGTGGTGGAGCCGGAATTAGAACCCACAACCTCTGCCTGCCAAGCCCGGGGTCTTTCCACTAAGCCACAGATTCTAGTTGAGAAGCAGTGGGATCTAGTGGATAGAGCACGGATCTGGGAGACAGAAAGACTTGGGTGCTAATCCCAGCTCTGCCACTTGTCTGCTACTGTGTTACCTGGGGCAAGTCACCTAACTTCTCTGTGCCTCAGTTCCCTCATTTGTAAAATGGGGATTGAGACTGTGAGCTCCATGTGGGACATGGACTGTGTCCAACCTAATTGTCTTGAGTCTACCCCAGTCCTTAGTTCAGTGCCTGGCACTTAGTAAGTGCTTAACAAATGTGATTTAAAAAAACAAAGCAAAACAAAGCACAATGAAGAACTTGATGGAGAATCAGGAGAGTCAGAGGACCTGGGTTCTAATCCATTCTGCCACCTGTCTTCTATATAATCTTGGGTAAGTGACCTAACTTCTCTGTGCCTCAGTTACCTCATCGATAACATGACGATTAAGACTGTGAGCCCCACATGGGACATCGACTGCATCCAACTTGATTAACTTGGGTCTACCTCGTCGCTTAGTACAGTGTGCGGCACATAGTCAGTGCATAACAAATACCATTAAAAAAAATGGCGGAGGAAATATTGGGTTTTTAGGTGGGTGCTGGAGAGGATGTGTCCAGAAAAGCTGGGCTTTAGGGAGTGGCTGGATCATATCTGATGGTGTTGTATTGTACTCTCCCAAGTGCTTAGTACAGCGCTCTGCGTACAGAAAGCGCTCAGTAAATACAGTTGACTGACTGATTTTCTTTAGCTGACTGACCAACACCAAAGTCAGAAGCACCCTCCGGGGGTGCTGAGGGATATGGGATATTGGGGGAGACCCTCAGGCAAACAAAAAGTTTACATCTTGCCTTAAAGAAATCTAATCAGATTGCTGCTGGCAGAATGTAGCGTGGCTTACTGGAAAGATCTCGGAGCTGAGTTCTAATTCTTGCTCTGGCGTTTGCCTGCTGTGTGACCTTGGGCAAGTCATTTAACACCTCTGTGCCTCAATTTCCTCATCTGACTGTAAGATGCATCTGGGACAGGACTGAGTCAGACTTGATTATCTCATATTTACCCCAGGGCTTAGTATAGTGCTTGACACATAGTGAGCACTTAGCACATCATTCAATCGGTGATATTTATTGAGTGCTTACTGTGTGTAGAGCACTGTACTAAACGCTTGGGAGAGTTCAGAGTTGGTAGACGCGTTCACTTCCCACAAGTAGCTTACAATCACAGCACATATGTATATATCTGTATATATCTATTAATTTATATTATTGTATGTGTCCCCCTCTAGACTGTGTGAGATTGTTGCCGGCAGAGATGTTTCTATTTGTTGCTTATACTGTACTCTCCCAAGTGCTTAGTACAGTGTTTTGCACACACTAAGCATTCAATAAATACGATTGAATGAATGAATCTATTTGTGGAACTGTTATTATCAAGAGGAGAAATAATAATAGTAATAGTATTAAGCGCTTTCTATGTGCCACGCACTGTTCTGAGCGCTGAGGTAGATACAGTGTGGTTTAGTGGAAAGATCCCGGGCTTGGGAGTCAGATGTCGTGGGTTCTAATCCTGATTCAACTACTCGTCAGCAGTGTGACCTTGGGCAAGTCACTTCACCTCTCTGGGCGTCAGTTACCTCATCTGTAAAATGAGGATCAAGACTGTGAGCCCCATGTGGGACAACCTGATTACCTTGTGTCTATCCCAGCGCTTAGAACAGTGCTTGGCACATAATAAGTGCTTAACCAATACCATCATTATTATAGAAGGTAATCAGGTTGTCTCACATGGGACTCACAGTCTTAATCCCCATTTTAAGATGAGGTAACTGAGGCACAGAGAAGTGAAGTGACTTGCCCAAGGTCACACAGCAGACAAGTGGCGGAAGCAGGATTAGAATCCACGTCCTCTGGCTCCCAAGCCCGTGCTCTTGCCAGTAGGCCACGCTGCGGGGCTGTTGAGGGTAGAGTAGGCTGGTGCAGGTTCTAGGGGGGCCCAGAAGGCCAAAGGGGCTACCAGAAGACGTATTCATGCAGACATGCCTCTCTACCTTCTGCCCTGCCCTACCCTTTTAAGTCATTTTCAAAGAGGGCAGGCCGTATGGTCGGTGGTAGCCGTGCTGATGGATCGGAGCCAAAGTCCCACCGAGGGCCCCTAAGTCCCACCAAGGGCCCCTGAGTCCCTTGCCCCGGTAAGTCTGGGCAAAAGCTCCCTTTCCCCAGTGGGTGAAGCGGTTCCGGGAGGAGGGGAGAGACGGTGAGGGGGACGGGGACCCAGGTGCGAGTGTCCGGAGAGAGGCGGGGAGATGGTTCTCCAGTTGCATTTTGAAGGCAACCCTGCACCGAGCCAGGGCAGCATCCCCCTGGGCTTCAGGGGCTTGGCCCTCTCCGGAGGGAATCTCTTTCCACTGCCCAGCCCGCACGCTCCGCTCCTCTGCCGCCCACCTCCTCACCGTCCCCCGTTTTCGCCTATCCCGCCGTCGACCCCCGGGCCACGTCCTCCCGCGGTCCTGGAATCCCCTCCCTCCTCACCTCCGCCAAACTCATTCTCTTCCCCTCTTCAAAACCCTACTTAAAACTCACCTCCTCCAAGAGGCCTTCCCACACTGAGCTCCCCTTTTCCCTCTGCTCTCTCTACCCCTCCCTTCACCTCTCCTCAGCTAAGCCCTCTTTTCCCCTCCTTCCCTCTGCTCCTCCCCTTCTCCTTTCCCATCCCGTCAGCACTGTACTCGTCCGCTCAACTGTATATACTTTCATTACCCTGTTTATTTTGTTAATGAGATGTACATCACCTTGATTCTATTTATTTGCTATTGTTTTAATGAGATGTTCATCCCCTCGATCCTATTTATTGCTATTGTTCTTGTCTGTCTCCCCCGATTAGACTGTAAGCCCATCAAAGGGCAGGGACTTTCTCTATCTGTTACCAATTTGTACATTCTAAGCGCTTAGTTCAGTGCTCTGCACATAGTAAGCACTCAGTAAATACTATTGAATGAATGAATGAATCTTGTGGGGAGCAGACTGCCCTTTCTGGAGGAACTGGGTCCCGAGCCGGGCCGAGGGCGCTTTTCAAGGGCGGGGTGCCAGGCTAAGGATGGGCTGTGCCACTATGAGCAATGGGATTGGAAATTAACACTGAGTCAGGAACTGGAGCCAAGCGGATGGGTTCTGCCCAGCCCCCCGCCAGCTGACGGAGTGCCGGGAAATGGGGGACAAAGGGGAGCCGAAAGGCACACCCCGTTGCTCGCAATGATGGCTAAACTTTTGGAATACAAAATGTTATTTTTTGGGTGGGGGCTTTGGTATTTAGGTGCTTACTATGCGCCAGACACTGTACTAAGCGTTGGGGTAGATACAAGCTTATCAAATTGGACAGTCTCTGTCCCACATGTGGCTCACCATCTTAATCCCCATTTTATAGATGAGATAATTTTTTGATCTGCCCAAGCTCACACAACAGATGAATAGCAGAGGCGGAATTAGAACCCAGGACCTCTGGCTGCCAGGCCCGTGCTTTTTCCACTGGACCACACTGCTTCTCCAGTGCGTTTTTTTTCCTTTTTTTCCCTTAAATGCATTTGTTTAGCACTTACTATGTGCCAAGCGCTATACTAAACCCTGGGATAGATATAAGTTTATCAGATTGGACACCGTCCAAGTCCCACATGGGGCTAAAATCCCCATTTTAGAGGTGAGGTAACTGAGGCACAGAGAAGTGAAGTGGCCTTGTCACAACAGACAGAGCCAGGATTAGAACCCAAGTCCTTCTGACTCCCAGGCCCCTGCTCTGTCCACTAGGCCAAGCTGCTTCTGATCTTTGTTAAGAATTTGTTAAGCATTTACTATGAACCAAGTACCCGGCTCTGCCACTTGTCTGCTGTGTGACCTTGGGCAAATCACTTCGCTTCTCTGTGCCTCAGTTACCTCATCTGTAAAACGGGGATTGAGACTGTGAACTCCACATGGGACGGGGACTGTGACCAACCCAATTGGCTTGTATCCACCTCAGTGCTTAGAACAATGCCTGGAACGTAGTAAGCGCTTAACAAATACCAAATACAAATACCATCATTATTATTATTATCACTGCTGTAAGCACTGGGGTACACAGTCTCTGTCCCACACGGGACTCAAAGTCTAGGATGGAGAACAGGCACTGAATCTGCATTTTATAGGTGAGGAAATTGAGGCACAGAGAAGTTAAATAACTTGTCCAAGGCCACACAGGCAAGTGGTAGACTCAGGATTAGAACTCTTTGGATCTGCTGATTCCCAGGCCTGGGCTGTTCACATTGCTTCCAGTTGAGCTCGCTGTGGGCAAGGAATGTGTCAGTTTCTTGTCAGTTTCTCCCAAACACTTAATACAGTGCTCTGCGCACAGTAAGTGCTCAATAAATACGAATGAATTGAATGAAATGCCTGTGAGTTTGGCCCCCCATTCCACTGCTGGATATTTCTGTTCCTGCTAAGGAGCTCTTCTATTGAGTCTATTGTACTCTTCTCAGGTGCGAACTCCAGCGCTCTGCATGCAATAAGTGCTCAATAAGCACTGTTATATTGATAGATTGATCATTGATCATAGTCACATGAGAGAAAACTGTTAAAGGACCAGATAGAATAATGTTCATTCTTTGTTGCCATTTCGTCAGAGGTCGTGGGTTCTAATTCTGGTTCTGCCACTATCAGCTGTGTAAATTGGGGCAAGTCACTTCACTTCTCTGTGCCGCAGATCGCTCATCTGTAAAATGGGGTTTAAGACTGCGAGCCCCACGTGGGACAACCTGATTACCTTGTATCTACCCCAGTGCTTAGAACAGTGCTTGGCACATAGTAAGTGCTTAACAAGTACCATCATTATTATTTCTTTGTGGGGGGGGTATTTTTTTTTCTGTATTTGTTAAGCGCTAAGTACTAAGAACGTAGCATTAGGGCAGATATAGGCTAATCAGTTTGGACACAGTCCATGACCCACATTGGGCTCACAATCTAGTTATCCATTTTACAGACAAGGTAACCGAGGCCCAGAGAAGTGACATGATTTGCTCAAGGTCACAAAGCAGACAAGCGGCAGAGTAAAGATTAGAACCCAGATCCTTCTGACTCCCAGGCCTGTGCTCTAATCACTAAGCTGCGCTGCTTTGCAAGGGAGGCGCTAACTCGGCCCTGATTCCATTTGGAAAGCGAAGCGTGGGCTTTTTTTGGAGCATTCGGACAGTCGGTCCTCCCGCTCTGAAAACGGAGTGTTCTGTGGTTTGGGTCGGTAGCAGTCAGAGACACGCGATGCTGGGGTGAGCGTTTTTTCCCCATTTTCAATACTTTCCAGGATGCGGTGCCAAACTGAAAATCTTCTCTTTCCCAGAGCATCGAGCCCAACCGTCTGTCCTCTGCCGGAGCTGAACTGTGCGGCGTGGGGGTGTTGGGGCGGATGGTGTGAATGGATGTGAGGCGGTGGTAGTCTGGGGAAACAGCCTCAGGAGCGCGGATGGATGTGAGGTGATGGTGGTCTGGAGAAACAGCCTCAGGAGCGTGGAGGGATGTAAAGTGGTAGTGGTGGTCTGGGGAAATAGCCTCAAGAGTGTGGATGGATGCGAGACTGTTGTGGTGGTGGTCCAGGGAAACAGCTTCAGGAGCGTGAATGGATGTAAGGTGGTGGTGGTCTGGAGAAACAACCTCAGGAGTGTGGATGGATGCGAAACTTGTGGTGGTGGTTGAGGGAAACAGCTTCAAGAGCGTGGATGGATGTAAAGTGATAGTGGTGGTCAGGGGAAACAGCCTCAGGAGCGCGGATGGATGTAAGGTGGCGGTGGTCTGGAGAAACAGCCTCAGGAGTGTGGATGGATGTGAGACTGTTGTGGTGGTGGTTGAGGGAAACAGCTTCAGGAGCTTGGATGGATGTAAGGTGGTGGTGGTCCGGAGAAACAGCCTCAGGAGTGCGGACGGATGTGAGGTGGTGGTGGTCCGGGGAAACAGCCTCTGAAGCACGGAAAGATGTAAGGTGGTGGTGGTCTGGGGAAGCAGCCTCAGGAGTGTGGATGGATGTAAAGTGGAAGTGGTGGTCAGGGGAGACAGCCTCAGGAGTGCAGATGGATGCAAGGCTGTCGTGGTGGTGGTCAAGGAAAACAGCTTCAGGAGTGTGGATGGATGTAAGGTGGTGGTGGTCAGGGGAAACAGCCTCAGGAGCGTGGATGGATGTAAAGCGGTAGCGGTGGTCAGGGGAAACAGCCTCAGGAGCGTGGATGGATGTAAGGTGGTGGTGGTCAAGGAAAACAGCTTCAGGAGCGGGGATGGATGTAAGGTGGTGGTGGTCCGGGGAAACAGTCTCAGGAGCGTGGATGGATGTAAGGTGGTGGTGGTCCGGGGAAACAGCCTCAGGAGTGTGGATGGATGTAAGGTGGTGGTGGTCTGGGGAAACAGCCTCAGTGTGGATGGATGTGAGGCTGTTGTGGTGGTGGTCCAGGGAAACAGCTTCAGAAGTGTGAATGGATGTGAAGTGGTGGTGGTCTGAGGAAACAGCCTCAGGAGCGTGGATAGATGTGAGGTGGTGGTGGTGGTCCGGGGAAACGGCGTCAGGGGCACGGATGGATGCTAGGCTGTTGTGGTGGTGGTCCAGGTAAATAGCCTCAGGAGTAGATCCACTTCAGTCAATCGGTAGTATTCATTAAGCGCCTATTGAGTACAGAATGCTGTACTAAGCTTACTATGGAAACAGTATGGCCTAGTGGATAGGGCACGGGCCTGGGAGTGAGAAGGACCTGGGTTCTGATTCCAACTCTGCCACTTGTCTGTTGTGAGACCTTGGGCAAGTCACTTAACTTCTCTGGGCCTCAGTTACCTCATCTGTAAAATGGGAATTAAGACTGTGAGCCCCATGTGGGACAGGGAGGGTGGCCAACCTAATTTGCTTGTATTCACTGTAGCACTTAGTACGGTGCCTGGCACAAAGTTAGCACGTAAAAATTGCCAGAGTTATTATCGTTACTAAGTGCTTGGGGGAACACAGTGGAATTAACAGAAGCAGCATGGCCTAGTGGAAAGAGCAGAGGTATGGGAGTCAGAGAACCTGTATTCTAATGCCAGCTCTGCCAGATGCTTGTAGTATGACCCTGGACAAGTAACAAGTCGTCTGTGCCTCAGTTCTCCTTTTTTCTCTCCTACCTAGATTGCGAGCCACATGTGGAACAGGGACTGCGACCAACGTAATAACTTGAATCTACCCCAGAGTTTAGAACAGTGCTAGACGCATAATAAACATTAAACAAATACCATAAAAAAGTTAACTGTGGTATTTAAGCGCTTACTATGTGCTAGGCTCTGTACTAAACACTGGGGTGGATACAAGGTAATCAGGTTGGGCACAGTCCCTGTCCCACATAGGGCTCATGGTCTTAATCCCCATTTCACAGATGAGTAAATTAGTAGAGATGATCTCCGATCTTAAGACGTTTCCAATCTAGTGTGGGGGTCAGATGCTGTTATACTATACTTTCCCAAGTGCTTAGTGCAGTGCGATGCACGCAGTAAGCACTCAGTAAATAACGATATGGAGGCGAGTGAGTGCTTAAGTAATAAGGAATGTGGATGGAAGTGAGGTGGTGGTCATCTGGGGAAAATAAGTAATAAGGAACAGAAATTGACGTGTACAGAAGTGCAGCAACAGAGCAACTAACTTGCTCCGTCTGTCTCTTGCTCCGTTTCTCTCTCCGTCTGTCTCTTGCTCCGTCTCTCGCTCTGTCTCTTGCTCCATCTGTCTCTTGCTCCATCTATTTCACTCCCTCTGTCTCTCGCTCTCTCTGTCTGTCTTCATCTGTCCAAAGAAACAGGGCACATATCAGACTGGCCCACAGTGCGCCTTATGCTTCCCTTTGGTTTGGCTAAACCTCTGTCACCTATTTTCCTAAAACTCCCAAAGGCCAGAGAACATATGCTATGCTTCTGGAACCCTGGATGAATATTCAGGGAAGCAGCGTGGCTTTGTGATAAGAGCATGGGCTTGGGACTCAGAGGCTGTGGATTCTAATTCCGCCTCCACCACTTGTCTGTTGTGTGACCATGGGCAAGCCATTTCACTCTCTGGGCCTCAGTTACCTCATCTGTCAAATGGGGGTTAAGACTGTGAGCCCCATGTGGGTCAATTTGTTTACCTTTTATCTTCCCAAGCGCTTAGAACAGTGCTTGGCACATAGTAAGTGTTTAACAAATACCTTCATCATCATCACCATCATCGTCATCTTAGGCTGGGTTGGATTGGCAATGAATGGGGTCTGTTGGTTCTTGAGTCTGTCCAAAGACAAGGAGCTGGAATTTCTTCCCTCTTGACTGGAAGCTCCTGGGCAGGGAACGTATCTGCTAATTCTGTCGTACTCTCCCAGGTGCTTAGTACAGTGCTCTGCACACAGTAAGTGCTCAATAAATATCAATGATGGATTGATTCTTCAAGGTTTCCTGGGAGGGTGCACAGAGGGAGACGGGAGATCCATGTCATTGGCCAGCTCCCTAGGTTTTAACTAAATGGGGCTCAAGAGTGGGGTTGCGAGCAACCTCAACAGTACTGAGGAGTAACCAGGTGCCTTGCATTTCCCCTCCCTCAGCCCTGGGCAGACAATTCATTCATTCATTCAATAGTATTTATTGAGCACTTACTAGGTGCAGAGCACTGTACTAAGCGCTTGGAATATACAGTTCTGCAGCAGAGACACAATGAGAAGCAGCATTGCCTAGTGGTTAGAGCACGGGCCTGGGAGCCTGAGAACCTGGGGTCTTAGCCTGGTTAGGCCAATTGCTTGCTGTGTGGCTTTGGGCAAGACACTTCACTTGTCTGTGCCTCAGTTCTCCTGTTCTCCCCTCTACTTAGACTGTGAGTCCCATGCAGGACAGGGACTATGTCTAATCTAACTAACTTGAATCTACCCCAGCGCTTAGAAAAGTGTCATGTGTAAGTGCTCAACAAATGCCATAAGAATGCATAGAACTCCACTTTAAAATATTTTTAAGATATTTTCAGGACCTTTCTGTCAATAGATTCATCTTAGATGAGGGGCTTGTGCCCTGAATGTTCCAGAACATTAGAGATCCTCAAAATCCACCAGTGACTACTAGAGAAGCAGTGTGGCTCAGTGGAAAGAGCCTGGGCTTGGGAGTCAGAGGTCATTGGTTTGAATCCCGGTTCTATCCTTGTCAGCTGTGTGCCTGTGGGCAAGTCACTTCACTTCCCTGTGCCTCAGTTCCCTCATTTGTAAAATGGGGATTAAGACTGTGAGCCTCAGGTGGGACAACCTGATTACCCTGTACCTACCCCAGCGCTTAGAACAGTGCTCTGCACATAGTAAGCACTTAACAAATACCAACATTTATTATTATTATTACCTATTTCTCTCTGCAAACAAATCTGACCATTGGCTTCAAGGTGTTTTCTCTCTCTGTCACGCATGCACACACGCTTTCTCTCTTTCTCTCTCCCCTTTTTTTTAATGCTATTTAAGCACTTACTATGTGCCAGGCTCTATACTAAGCACTGGAGTGAATACAAGGTTGGACACAGTCCATGTCCCACATGGGGCTCACAGTCTTAAATCCCCATTTTACAGAGAAGATGGCTTCTCAATACTCCAGGCACTTTTTCTTGTCCTTTCCCCATTCCGGTGAATAAACCTGGGCCTTGGAGGGCTTGTAAGTTATGTCTGAGTAGTACAGAGGAATGTTCTCGTCATCTCATCGAGGAACAGGGGACATCAATTTGGAAACAGCCAAGAAAGTCCTGGGAACACTGATGCGTATGTGTCTGTGTGTGTGTGTATATATGTATTGTGGTGTGGAAAGCCTCTGAAGGTTTGTTCCTGCTTCCAGGGGAAGTTCAGCCCTTCGTGTCTTCAGGCTAGTAGTAACTTTTTCTTTCTGGGTATAAATTCTTGCTCCCCCGATCACCATCTTTCTCAGTGGTATTTATGGAGCACCTACTAAGTGCAAAGCACTGTACTAAGGGCTTGGGAAAGTGAAACAGAAGGAAGACACGTTATCACCGCTCTCCAGGAGCCTCGTGGCTCAGTGGAAAGAGCATGGGCTTGCGAGTCAGAGGTCATGGGTTCGAATTCCGGCTCGGCCACTCGTCAGCTGTGTGACTTTGGGCAAGTCACTTGACTTCTCGGTGCCTCAGTTACCTCATCTGTAAAATGGGGATTAAGACTGTGAGCCCCACGTGGGACAACTTGATTACCCTGTGTCTACCCCAGCGCTTAGAACAGTGCTCGGCACATAGTAAGCGCTTAAGAAATACCAACATTATTATTATTATTATTAAAACCCCCCGAGGTTGTCAGGCAGACACAACTTAATGACCAGTAGCAGGAGCAGGAAGAAGAAAAGGGAGATAACTGGAAGTGGAACAAATGTGCAAGGGTGAAATAGCTAAATAAATAAATGTACAAACAAAAATACACAGAGGTATATTTTTTCATATCTGTATTTACTTGTAATCAGTTCTCCTATCTGTAAGCTATTTAAATCTCTCCCCATACTATAAATTCCTTGAGGGCAGGGATCATGTCATATCACTCGACTCAGTCGTACTTTCCAAAGTGCTTAGTACAGTGCTCTGCATGCAGTAAGGGTTTTTTTAAAGTGGTATTTAAATGCTTACTATGTACCAGACACTGTGCTAAGAGCTGAGATAGATATAAATAAGGTAATCAGGTTGGGCAGAGTACCTGTCCAACATAGCGCTCACAGTCTTAATCCCCCTTTTATGGATGAGATAACTGAGGCCCAGAGAAGTAAATTGACTTGCCCAAGGTCATACAGCAGGCAAGTGGTGGAGCCAGGATTGGAACCCAGGGTCCTCTGATTCCCAGGCCTGTGCTCTTTTCACAGGGCCACACTGCTTCTCAGTAAGTGTGATTGATGAATACATATCTGCTTAGATTAGGAAAGAAAAAGCTAAGTGCTTAGGTCGGGGTGGGTTGATGTGTTGGGAATGTTTGGGATCGATTAGGGAAGATTTCCCTGTCTATAGATATTTTGTCTGTGGAATGAACATCAGTTTCCAGAAGGGAGAAGCACTCTCCCAACTTTCTGCTCTTAAGGTCCTGGTCTGCCCAACCATCCTTATAAATCTCATTTTCCCTGGGGGCTCATGGCATCATCATTCAGGTATTTATTGAGCACTTTCTGTGGTCTTTGGAAGGCCAAATACCTAAACTTAGATTAGCAAATTTTGGACACGTAATCAGGAGAACTAATTCTCTGGAGAAGACACTAACGCTAGGAAAAGTCCAGGGAAAACATGGAAGAGGGAGACCGGCAGCTAGATGGATAGAGACCATAACAATAAGGGAAGAACCGTTAGAAAGGTTGCGGATTATGGCCGAGGACAGGATGTTCTGCAGCAAGTATATCCATAGAGTCACTGTGAATCGGAAATGGCTTGACGGCACTTAATAGAAATAATAATAATAATGCTGTGTGGAGAGCACTGTAATAATAATAGTAACAATAATGTTGGTATTCGTTAAGCACTTACTATGTGCAGAGCACTGTTCTAAGGGCTGGGGTAGATACAGGGTCATCAGGTTGTCCCATGTGAGGCTCACAGTTGATCCCCATTTTACAGATGAGGTAACTGAGGCACAGAGAAGTGAAGTGACTTGCCCACAGTCACCCATCTGACAAGTGGCAGAGCCGGGAGTCGAACCCATCACCTCTGACTCCGAAGCCCGGGCTCTTTCCACTGAGCCACGCTGCACTAAACTGTACTGTACTGTACTAAACGCTTTGGAGAGTACAGTAGAAAAGAATCAGTAGACACGTTCCCTGCCCACAAGGAGTTTACAGTTTTCTTTGTTTTTTTCTTTTTTTCCCCCCTTCATCTGCTGGATCAGGTTGCTGGTGCTCTCACAGAAACTGCATGACCTAGTGGGAAGAACACAGACCTGGGAGTCAGGAGATGTAGGTCCTAATCCCAATCAATCAATCCATCAATTAATCAGTGGTATTTAGTGAGCACTTACTATGTGTAGAGCTAAGCGCTTGGGAGAGTACAACAGAATTAGTGGACATATTCCCTGCCCATAACGAGTTTACAGTCTACAGGGGGAGAAAAGATGTTAATATAAAAATATAATTTAAAGATATGTACATCCCAGCTCTGCCACCGCCTTGCTGTAACTTGTATAGCCTCTTCGAGCCTCGCTTTCCTCATCTATGAAATGGGGTTAAAATATCTGTTTTCCCTCATGAACATACTGTGAGAGAGAGGGAATGAGACCAATCTGATGATCTTTTATCGACCACCAGTTCTTAGCCCGGTGCTTTTCCCACAAAGAAAGTGCTTAGTAAACACCCCCGTTATTCTAAATTGGCTTGGAAAATTCAGCTCCCAGGGTGTATTCCTGAACAATAATGAGCTGTGGGCTGTGGGCTGGAGCTGTGTGGGGCCTGGCCTGGCCTCTGACTTGGTGTTGAGGGCATCTGACCGTTACTGCGTAGCTGACATTTGTTTCTTGGTCCTCTCCTTCCGTGTTTCTTCTCTAATGCCCCTGTTGGCTCTCTTTCTCCTTCTCTCTCTTTCTCTCTTTGTTCTTTCTTTCTCTCTCTCTCTTTTTCTCTCTTTCTTTCTCTCTTTCTCTCTCCCTCTCGCTTTTTCCCTCCTTTCCCTCTCTCTCCCTCTCACTCTTTCTTTCCCTCTTGCTCTTTCTCTCTCACTCTTCTACACTCCCACCCAGCACTAACCCATCATCTCACCAGCAGTAGAAATGAGAGATGTCACCAATGGTTGCCCACCCTCTGGCTTGTGTTTTGTATTCTTTAATTATTTTTTTTTACAGTTGAGGAAAGAGAAACAGGGAAGCAGCATGGCCTTGTGGAAAGAGCAAAGGCTTGGAAATAAGAAGCCCTAAATTCTAATCCCGGCTCTACCACTTGTCTGCTGCGTGATCTTGCCCAAGTCACTTTGCTTCTCTGGGCCTCAGGTCCCTAAACTGCAGAATGGGGACTCAATACCTGTTCTCCGTCCTACATACTGTGAGCCCCATGTGGGACCTGGTTTTCTGTGTCTTCTCCAGCACTTAGTACAGTTCTCGGCACACAGTAAGAACTTAATGAATACAATAATTATTATTATTATTATTAGAGGGAGGCTGTGTGTTTGGAGTGTCTTGGCTCTTTCTCTGCTTCTGCCCTGAAGACTGTCTCAATTAGTAGCATTTAATGAGTGCTTACTGTGTACAGAGCACTGTTCCAAGTGCTTGATAGAGCACGATTCAACAGAATTCTTGGACATGTTCCCTGCCCATAATGAGCTTACAGTCTTGAGATGAGCATATAGTCTTGAGACGAGCTTACAGTCTCGAGATGACCTTACAGTCCGCCTCAGTTGGTTTTTCATCCAAATGTTCAATTTGGCCCTACAGGCCCGTTGAGATTTGCTTCGTGGAGGGTGCTCCTCTTCTTGCTTCCCAAGGCATTTTTGTCTTTGGCGATTAGCTCAGCTCTATTATTTTTCAAACTCTGTGGTTCGGGGTGGTGTGCGCCAACAGATTATTATTTTTATTATTTTTAATTTTTTTTAATTTTTGTTCTCCTCTCATCCCCGTCTCTTCCCAGAGTGTTTCCAAACCTCACTGAGATTTGCTGAGCCTTAGTATCGTCTCTGTCTGTATCTCTTGGGTTCTTTCCATGCTTCCTTTGTGTTGTTCTTTGTTAGTGTTTCTCTTTCTCCATCCCACCCACACTTTCCCCTCACTCTCCTATCTTCCCGCCCTAGTTCTTAGTGGACTTTCCCCTATAAAGCTGTTCCCCGCAGCTTATGTTTCTCGAAGTTCTTCTCGACGGCTCTTTATAGGTTGATATTTAACCTCTGGCCCTTAGGATGGACTTTCAAACCGTGCTTTCATTCAGACCTTGGTTCGGGTATGTGCCCTTGCTTTCTTCATTGTTTTTGCTCGTGTTGTACCCAGATGTCCCAGGACTGCCGCTCCCGGGACTCCCTCCTCCTCTTTCTCCCCGACCGCTACCTCCGCCACCTTCCTCTTGCTCTGAGACTTTAGCTTGACTTCCTCTCTTATCTCCACGACCTTCCTTTTATTCTCTCTCCTCCTCCCCAGCCTGGCAGTATCTCCTCTGCTGATGAAGATTTGTTTCTCCCCGAGCTCCTCTCCACCCATCTGCCGACTATATGCATCGATCGGTTTCCCTTGCCTCCTTTTTTTTTTTTTTGATTTCCCTCTGTACTATGCCTCCGCCTCTCCTCCCTGCTCCTTTATGGGTCACGGGAAATATTTCAGTTGTCTCGGCCAAATGTTTTGGCGTTTTTTGTTTTTGAAAGAGGCAGAGTGTGCACTCTCGTGCAAGCCCTCACTTGTGGATTGTCGTGCGCTCACACAAACTCTTTCAATTCTTTCATCTCTGATTAGGAAAAAGCACCCCCCTACACACTAGGCTCATAATAATTATTATGGTACTTATTAAGCATTTTCAATGTACCAAGCACAGTTCTAAGCGATCGAGTAGATACAAGTTAATCAGGTTGGATACAGTCCCCATTACTCCATGGGGCTCACAGTCTAAATCCCCATTGTACAGATGAAGCAGCATGGCGTAGTGGAAAGAGCATGGGCTTCGGAGTCATAGGTCATGGGTTCTAATCCCAGCTCCGCCACTTAGCTGTGTGCCTTTGGGCAAGTCACTTAACTTCTCTGTGCCTCAGTTACCTCATCTGTGAAATGGGGATTAAGATTGTGAGCCACATGGGGCAATGTGACAACCTTGTATCTACCCAGTGCTTAGAACAGTGCTTATTATTATGAGGTAACTGAGGCTTAGGGAAGTGAAGTGGCTTGCCCAAATTCACACAGAAGACACGTGACGGAGCCGGGATTAGAACCCAGATTCTTCTGTCTTCCAGGTCTGTGCTCTATCCACTAAGCTACTTCTCATCACAGATGCCATGGCTCTGAAGCCAGTTGACTCCCCCCGTTTTTTTTTTTTATTATGACGACTATCACGAATGCTTCAGTTGGATCTTTGGTTCACACCTGTTCTCAGCTCCAGGCCTCAGGGGGATGGAGGCTGGGTCCTGAGGAGTAGAATTCCAGCATTCTTTCTTCCTATTAAAGTAGAAGGAAGTGAAATCAGCCCAAAGCCTTCCTCAGTCAGATGGCCGCAGTGAATTGGAATCTTTTTTTTAATGGTATTTAAGTGCGTATTTATATGCCAGGCACTGTGCTAAATGCTGGAGTAGACACAAGCAAATCAAGTTCAACACAGTCCATGTCCCACGTGGCACTCACAGTCTTAATCCCCATTTTTCAGATGGATGAGGTAACTGAGTCCCAGAGAAGTGAAATGACTCGCCCAAGCTCACACAGCAGATGAGTGGTGGGCCAGGATTAGAATAATAATAATAATAGTGATATTTGTTAAGCGCTTATTATATGCCAGGCCCCATACTAAGTGCTGGGGTAGATACAAGTAGATTGAGTTGGACATAGTCCCTGTCCCACATGGGGCTCCCAGTCTCAATCCCCCTTTTACAGATGAGGCAACTGAGGCCCAGAGAAGTGCAGTGACTCACCCAAGGTCACACAATAGACAAGTGGCAGAGTCGGGATTAGAACCCACGACCTTCTGACTCCCAGGCCTGTGCTCTATCCATTACACCATGCTGCTTCTCAGTCTTCTTCTTTGAGAAGCTCTGCTGTTGGGACCAGTGGAAAGACCATGCTCTGGGAATCAGGAGACCTGGGTTCCAGTTCCTGTTGTTTGCTAAAATGAGGAAAGACCATAAGTGCAAGTCTCAGCATGCTGCCCCCCTCATTCATTCATTCGATCATATTTATTAAGCGCTTCCTGTGTGGAGAGTACTGTTCTAAGTTCTTGGGAAAGAACAATAAAACAATAAACAGTGACAAACCCTGCCCACAACGAGCTCAGAGTCTAGAGGCGAGGGAATAATAATAATTATGGTATTTGTTAAGCATTTACCATGTGCCAGTCACTGTACTAAGTGCCGGGGTGGATGCACACACAGCGGGTTTGACGCAGTCCCTGTCCCGCATGGGGCTCACAGTCTTAATCCCCATTTTACAGATAAGGGAACTGAGGCCCAGAGAAGTGAAGTGTCTTGCACAAGGCCACACAGCAGACAAGTGGCAGAGCTGGGTTTGGAGAACCATGACTTTCTGACTCCCAGATCTGTGCTCTATCTACTATGCCATGCTGCTTTTGTCAGTTGTTGCACTCGGGGTCCTAGCGGGAATACAAACGGCAGCAACGAGAGCAGCCATTAGGGGAATTCTTCCATATAGGTTGTCAGTATGGAAGTCTCGGAGCTGAGGCCCATCTGGGGTTCCTGATAGGAGACGCTCACCCACTTCTCGGTTCCTCATCTCACAAGACTGGAAGTAAAAAGAATGAGGCGGGAGTTGGCGGCTCCCCTCGGGGACAGAGTATTTGTTGCTTCTTAGACTTCTTGTTCTAATAGTGATTTGAGATGCACTCTCAGAAGGGAGGGTGAAAATGAGCCTCCTTTCTCTTTGTGTTTTCACCCAACCCTTTGAGAACACTTCAGCACGACCTTGGACAAGTCACTTAATCATAATTATGGAATTTGTTAAGCACTTACTTTGTGTCAAACACCATTCTGAGCACTGGGGTAGATATGGGGTAATCAGGTTGTCCCACATGGGGCTCACAATTTGAATCCCCATTTTACAGATGAGGTAACTGAGGTACACAGACTTACCCAAGGTCACACAGCAGACAAGTAGCAGATCCAGGATAGAACCCACATCCTCTGACTCCCAAGCCCATGCTCTTTCCACTAAGCCATGCTACTTCTCATATCACTTCACTCATATCCTGTCACATCACTTCAGCACCTCATTTTCCACATCTACAGAAAATTTTCTTCCTCCTTCTTAGACTATGTCTGTTTATTGTTGTATTGTGCTCTCCCAAGTGCTTAGTACAGTGCTCTGTTCACTGTAAACGCTCAATAAATACGATTGACTGAATACAATTGACTATGAACCCCCCAGAGGGACAGGGATTATCATATATCTACCCCAGCGTTTAGTACAGTGTTTGAAACATAGAAGCACTTAAAACTCCCCCCAAATTATTAGTATGGTTAACCCATTTCCCAGCCTTTCTCTCTGTGCTGTCCAAAGTAATCCCGACAGCCACTGATATCCCTCCTGATAGACTCCAGGAATGGGGAAATACATTTTTCTCTTCTTTTCTCTTTTTTCCTTTTTCCTTTCCTATTTCCTTTTTTCTTTTTTTCTTTTCTCTCAACTTTTTTCATTTCTTTTTTTTTCCCTCTTTTCCTTGTCCTCCCATCACCTTGCCCCTTATTTGACTCAGTAAGAGGAAGCAGACATTTTCAGGTTTCTAGGAACTAATCACACCAGGAGTCAGCGGAGTTTTGAAAAGCAGGGACTGTGAGCCAGTGAGCCTGTGACCCAGTGGCAAACCAGGAAGCTTGGGGCGAGGGAGGATTGGTGTGGTGTGAATGTTCACAGCCTGTGGACCCCTGCAGATGCTTCCCTGGCAGAGCCCTGGTGGGTTTGGTTTGGCTTGGCTGGAACCTCAAATGAAGAAATAAATCATTTGGATTTTCCTCAGGCCCCAGGGTTGTGATAAAGGGCAGAATTTGGTGTGGCAGGCATCTGTGTGTTTTACTGTCTATCCTTGGTACTTGAAGAAAACATTACAGATGGTTAAATTCACCTGCAGCCAGATTATCTCCCCCCGGCCTTCCCATCTTCAAACCTTCTCAAAAAAATCTCAGTTCCTCGAGGAATCATGCCCTGATTAATTCATAACCGCTTAGTCACAACCACCCAACACCCGCCCTTATAATTTAGATAAATTATTTTTATTTTTCGGGACTTTAGCTCACATGCCTATTTTTGTTTATGGGTATATTAGAATACTGAAACTTTTATCCTGAGATGTCTGTACTACTTTCTGCTGTGTCCTTGTTCCCCACCCCACTTCCAGTGTTTGTAAAATGTTTCTCCCCCCCTCCCCTTTTATATCGTAAAGTCTCTGAGGACAGGGAATTTGTAATGTATTTGCTGAGCACTTACTATGTGTCAAGCACTGTTATAGATGCATGCCAATCAGGTTGGAGACAGTCGCTGTCTCACATGGGGCTCACAGCCTTAATCCTCATTTTACAGATGAGATCACTTGGGCACAGAGAAGTGCAGTGATTTGTCCAAGGTCACACAGCAGACAAGTGGTGGGGCCGGGATTAGAGCTGTGAGATATCTCAGGATTCCAGTCTTAATCCCCATTTTCAGATGAGGTCAAAGAGGCCTGGGGAAGTGAAGTGACTTGCCCAAGATCCCACAACATAAAAGTGGCAGAGCCAGAGATTAGAACTCAGGTCCTTCTGACCTCCAGGCCCGGGTTCTATCCATTAGGCTACACTGCTTCTGTTGTTCCTTTACTTCCCCTTGATTGACCATAGCTCCTACTTCCCCAGCCTGAAATAGATTTGCGCTCCGAGGGTGGAATGAATATTATGTTAGAACCCCGGCTTTCCGACGTTCAGCTCAGTATTCCGTTTCGTTGTCACGAACGGGGACCACTTTTAAGGAATGATTTTTGGAGCCCGATTAGCTTAAAACATAGAGCGGGTTTATTTTTACTGAAACCACCATCCCGTCACCAAGGCCTTGCATTCTTTGTGCCTGTTGTTTAATTGAATTACCTTCCTCCCTCTTCTGAGTAGGAAATAATAAATTCTTGTTGTGATAGAGTATCGGGGCCGAAATAGAAAGCTTCACGTCTGAAGCCTAGTGCATTTCCCGTAGGGGACATCTGCTGTTGATTTATGCAGAATTTAGATGTTTCCTAGCTCTCTGGCTGAGCTGCACCATTCCTTAAAGGAATGAAACCTCCTGGGAAATGTGGCCCCCTGGGCTCCCCCAAAGGGAGTCGCTAGCCGGGACTCAGCTTTTGTGTAAAATACACAATTAATACAATACATAGTTAATACACATAGTTGGAAACCCCATTTCTCTCCTTGCTGTTTTTTTGAAATTGGCATTTAAGTGCTTAAGTGTGCCAGACACTGTACTAAGCGCTGGAGTAGATACAAATTAAGCAGGTTGGACCCAGTCTGTGTCCCCTGAGGGGCTCCCAGTCTTAATCCTCATTTCAGGGATGAGTGAACTGAGGCATAGAGAAGTGAAGTGACTTATGCAAGGTCACACAGCAGACAAATGGTGGAACTGGGATTAGAATCCAGGTCCTTCTGACTCCCATGCTCTATCTACTAGGCCACGCTACTTTTTCCAAAATTTGTTTCTTCCTTTTGAAATTTCCCTGTTTAGACTCCCATCTGCAAGGGGAACATTTCATCCTCTATACCGATTGACATTATTTATTGAGCACCTCTGTGTGCAGGGCAGTGTACTAAGTGCTACGGAGAGCAGAGTAGGGTTAGAAGATATGATCCCTGCCCTCTAGGACTTATGAATTTTTTAGGGGAGGCAAACAGAAAAGATTTTACAGATAGGGAGAAGAAGAGAATGGAAAGATGGATAGTTGAATGAGTGAGTGTTGTATTGTCCTCTCCCAAGAGCTTAGTCCAGTGCTCTGCACCCACTAAGCACTCATTAAATACCTTTGATTGAGGGATTGAACAGTAGAGTTTGTGGGAATGGCTTGGAGGAGACAGGGGAAGCTGATATGGAATCAGTCAATCGTATTAATTAATAATAATAATAATGTTGGTATTTGTTAAGCATTTACTATGTGCAGAGCGCTGTTCTAAGCACTGGGGTAGATACAGGGTAATCAGGTTGTCCCACGTGAGGCTCACAGTTAATCCCCATTTTACAGATGAGGTAACCTGAGGCACAGAGAAGTTAAGTGACTTGCCCACAGTCACACAGCTGACATGTGGCAGAGCTGGGATTCGAACCCATGACCTCTGACTGCCACGCCCGGACTCTTTCCACTGAGCCATGCTGCTTCTCTGAGCACTTATTGAGACCACTGTACTAAGTGCTTGGGAAGTACAATATAACAGACCCATTCCCTGCTTCCAGTGAGTTTACAGTCTAGCGGGGGAGACTGACATTAATATAAATAAATTAGGGAAGTGCCGTGGGGCTCGGAGCGGGATGATTAAAGGGAGCAAGTCAGGGCGATACAGAAGGGAGTGGGAGTAAAGGAAAAGAGGGCTTAGTCAGGGAAGGCCTCTTGGAGGAGATGTGCCTTCGGTAAGACTTTGAAGCGGGGGAAGAGTAATTGTGTGTCGGATATGAGGAAGGAAGGTGGTCCAGACCAGAGGCAGGATGTGGGTGAGGGGTTGGCAGCGAGATAGATGAGATGGAGGGACGGTGAGAAGGTTGGCATTAGAGGAGCAAAGTGTGAGGGCTGGGTTGTAGTAGGAAGTTCAGGAGGTGATGTAGGAGAGGACAAGGCGAATGAGTGCTTGAAGGCCACTGGTGAGGAGTTTCTGTTTGTTGCAGAGGTAGATGGCCACCCTGAACCAGCCCAGCCCAGCAGTCAGCCCTGTTTGTGCCGGGTTTCCTCCTGCTCTGCCTTCGGAGCCCACATCGGGCCCAGGCCTGCAGCTGCCGGCTTGACTCGTTGCCGTATTGGCTGTTCATCTCTTGAGCCCCTTCTGTCACGGTGTAGACTATGTGGATTCAAATCCCGGCTCTGCTATGTGCCTGCTCTGTGACCTTGGGCAAATCACTGGACTTCCCTGGGCCTCAGTTACTTCATCTGTAAAATGGGGACTAAATCCTACTCCCTCCTCCTTCAACGGTGAGCCCCATATGGGACAGGGACTGTGTCCAACCTGATTATCTTGGATCTTCCCCAGTGCTGGGTATATAGTAAAACCTTAACAATAATAATAATAATAATGATAATGTTGGTATTTGTTAAGCACTGACTACGTGCAGAGCACTGTTCTAGGTGCTGGGGTAGATAAAGGGGAATGAGGTTGTCCTACGTGAGGCTCACAGTCTTCATCCCTATTTTACAGATGAGGGAACTGAGGCACAGAGAAGTGAAGTGACTTGCCCACAGTCACAAAGCTGACAAGGGGCAGAGTCGGAATTCGAACCCATGACCTCTGACTCCCAAGCCCGGGCTCTTTCCTTGTTATCTGTGTCCTTTGGGCACTTGGTATTCACCCCACCCGGTGCCCTCAATATAAACGTATGTATCCATAACCTATGTATTGTCTATCTCCCCCTCTAGACTGTAAGCTCCCTGTGGACAGGGAACATGTCTACCAAATCTGTTTTACTTTCAAGTGCTTAGTACAGAGAAGCAGTGTGGCTCGGTGGAAAGACCCTGGGCTTGGGAGTCAGAGGTCATGGGTTCGAATCCCAGCTCTGCCACATGTCAGCTATGTGACTGTGGGCAAGTCATTTAACTTTGCTGTGCCTCAGTTACCTCATCTGCAAAATGGGGATGAAGACTGTGAGCCTCATGTGGGACAACTTGATGACTTTGTATCTACCCCAGGGCTTATAACAGTGCTCTGCACATAGCAAGTGCTTAACGAATACATTATTATTATTATTATTACAGTGCTCTGCACACAATAGTCATTTAATAAGTATGATTGATTGGAACTGAAGAGGATGGGAAGAAGACAAAGGGATGGGGAACAGGAGAGGCAAAAGATAAATCTGGAGGGTGATCAGAGTGGGGGAAAAATTTTCCTCTTTGCCCCCACAGGGGCAGTGGAGGGTGAGGCAAATGTAATAATTGATAATAATTGTATCTGTTAATGCTAAGCATCATTCATGAATGATGAATGTATATGTTCTGGGTTGGTTTCATGGGTTTTAATTGTCAGGGTACAAAAATGTTCTAGGTTACGGTAACCTGGGGCTTTAGTGGCTAGTGGTCATATGTTTTGGCTTTGTGCATCCAAGCATCTCCATTTTTTACACCCTCACTCTCTCACCCTCTCCCATTTAAGTCTCCCCTCTCCCTTCCCCCCTTTCTTTGTCTCTCCCCCCCTTTTGGTCTCTCTTTCCCTTCCTCCCCACCCATCTGCCTTTTCCCCCTTTCTTTCATCCTCCTTCTCCTGCTCCCTCTCCCTCAATAAGATCCTGGATTTTCTGATCTTGGCATACTTCCTCCATCTCAAAGGTGCAGCGTGGCTCAGTGGAAAGAGCACGGGCTTGGGAGTCAGAGGTCATGGGTTCGAATCCCAGCTCCGCCACTTGTCAGCTGTGTGACTGTGGGCAAGTCACTTAACTTCTCGGTGCCTCAGTTACCTCACCTGTAAAATGGGGATTAAGTCTGTGAGCCTCATGTGGGACAACCTGATTACCCTGTGTCTACCCCAGCGCTTAGAATAGTGCTCTGCACATAGTAAGCGCTTAACAAATACCAACATTATCATTATTATTATTAAATGGCAAGGCCTTCTGCAAGTGAGCCACAGAGAGTTATTCCAGGTCTGGCTCCCAATTACAGTGGGATAGAGCCAACTAGAGTCACCCCAGTGATTTATGTTTAAAAAAAAAAGAAAAGCACTCAATTCCATGAACTCTCCCCTTGCCCAATCCCAGGGAAATATCCTGCCCTCCCCACAATAAGTGGTTGGATCCCATGTGAAGAAGGAAAAGGGGGTGCAGGGTGTTCTTCAGTGAGACTTCGGAAAGGTAAGCAGGTCGCAAATGCAGCATCATGTAGTGGCTAGAGCTCGGGCCTGGGAGTCAGATGGTCATGGTTTCTAATCCTGCCTCCACCACATGTCTGCTGTGTGACCTTGGGCAAGTCACTTCATTTCTCTGGGCCTCAGCTACCTCATCTGGAAAAGGGGGATCGATACTGTGAACCCCACATGGGTCAGGAACCGTGTCCAAGCTGATTTGCTTGTATCCACTCCATTGCTTAGTACACGTCCTGGCACACAGGAAGTGCTTAACAAGTACCACAATTATTTTTATTTTTAAAGATAACTCGGTGTCCTCTTGGGAGACCCAAGATCGATCTGATTTTATCACATCTTCCCCATCGCTTAGGTTGGGGGTTGGCACATAGCAAGCACTCAGCAAATACCATTCATATTTATTGAGCGTTTTCTGTGTGCAGAACACTAAACTAAGTGCTTGATGCCACAGCTGTTATTAGGACATCTCTCCCAGTATAGGGGCAAAAACATATAATAATAACAAGGTTGGTATTTGTTAAGCGGTTACAATGTGCAGAGCACTGTTCTAAGCGCTGGGGGAGACACAGGGGAATCAAGTTGTCCCACGTGGGGCTCACAGTCTTAATCCCCATTTTACAGATGAGGTAACTGAGGCACAGAGAAGTTAAGTGATTTGCCCACAGTCACACGGCTGACACGTGGCGGAGCCGGGATTCGAACCCACGACCTCTGACTCCAAAGCCCGTGCTCTTTCCACTGTCCCACGCTGCTTCTCCATGAGAAGCATATCTTCCTTCCCTCCATGAGAAGAGTCACAGCTGGGACTCAGAGCCCCATTAACAGGTGGACTCTGCTGCCCAGATCCACCCCCATCGGAGTTGAGGCATTGGTTCCGCTTTGAGGAAGCTTGTGGAGACAACTTTATTAATGCGCTTTTAAAAACGGAATTAAACACTCCCACCCCAAGGCACCACCGACTTCTAAAGGACCACCTTTTCCCCCACCTAGATCCCCACACTTTCCCCACAAATTTGCAACTTTGTTGGCGGAGGGCGGTTGTTAATGGGTAGGATCCCCTAGTCTCTTCATTCGGAGAGAAATCCTCGGAGCCCACGACTTCGAACGGAAACAGATGATTTAATAAGCGGCTGTAAATCTCACGGGAGTGTACAGACACAGTCCAGCCTTCCCTGCCTGCCAAATTTTTCTCTGACTAGACTTCCAGCTGATGATTCAGAGCCTGGCCTGATCCAGGCCCTACCTCTCCCGGCAGAGGTGCTTGGGTTTCCCCATTTGCAGATGTTGTCACCCTCGAAGATGAGGGAACTAGTTCTTTCATCCCCAAGGTCGTTTTCTGGGTGTTGACTTTCCCTATCTGAGTGTGAGGGTGAGAGAGAGTGTGTTCGTGTGTGTATCTTGGGCCCTGTCTGGGGTTCTGTAGCCTAGAATGAAATGCCAATTATGACTGGGTCTATACTAGGGAACCCCTCTCAGAGTCGCACCTGGAGAGTTTCCAGTAGTCTGCCAGTCTCGGCTATGGGAGGGAGAGCCTAGCTTGGCCAGTGGCTGGTGAGTGGAAGGCAATCTGCTACAAATCAAAACTCTCCCTTGCTGGGCAGCAGAGGCATGGGAGAGAGTCGAGAGTGGAGACTCGAGTTTACTGCATGGAAGGGGGTGATGGTAAACCACTTCTGGATTTTTACCAAGAAAACTCTCTGGATCCACTACCAGGACGATTGCAGATGGAGAGTGGGACCTTCTGGGAGAGATGTGTCTACCCCAGTGCTTAGAACAATGCTCTGCATATAGTAAGTGCTTAACAAATTCCAACATTATTATTATTATTATTGCACAGAGTAAGCACTCAATAAGCAGTGTGGTCTAATGGGTAGAGCCCAGCCCTAGGAGTCAGAAGGTCATGGGTTCTAATCCCGCCTCCGCCATTTGTCGGCTGTGTGACCATGGGCATGTGGCTTCACTTCTCTGGGCCCCAGTTCCTCACCTGTCAAATGGGGATGAAGACTGTGAGCCCCATGTGAGACAGGGACTGCGTTCAACCAAATTACCTTGAATCTTCCCCAGCGGTTAGAACAGTGCTTGGCACATAGTAAGCACTAAACAGATGCAATTATTAGGGAGCGCTCGGTAAATACCATTCATGGATTTGCATTGGCATTTGACTGATGGGCTGGGCAGCCAGCCTCGCCCCTTCTCCATGAGGTTCTGGGATGGGAGAGTGGCCTTAGAGGTGGCTTGGGGCCTGGGCAGGCAGCGTGGGAGGGCTCCATCCTGGGTTCCTGCCCACCCGCTACCTGGGTGGCCCCGGGTAGCACTGAACTCCACCCTGGGACCCGCTTATCTCCTCTGCCAAGTGGGGATGAGGACAGGATTTCCCCAGCTCTGGGGATTAGCTCATTAATGATGGTGAAGAGAGTTGAATGTCGTAACAGGCGGTAAACCCTGGGATGATGAGGTAGTGCGGGGGGATCGCCGACATCCTGGTGGGCTTTTAAAAAAATGATATTTTTTATGTGCTTATTATGTGCCAGGCACTGTACTAAGCGCTGGAGTAGTTGCAGTGTGGTGTAGTGGATACAGGACGGGCCTGGGAGGCAGAAGTTCATGGGTTCTAATCCCAGAACTGCCACTTTGCTGTGTGACCTTGGGCAAGTCACATAACTTCCCTGAGCCTCAGTTACCTCAACTGTAAAATGGGGATTGAGACTGTGAGTCCCACCTGGGAGAGGGACTGGGTCCAACCTGATTTGCTTGTATCCACCCCAGTGCTTAGAGCAGCGCCTGGCACATAGTAAGCACATAACAAATATTTTTTAAAAAGCCCACCAGGATGTCGGCAATTCCCCCGCACTACCTCATTAACAGATACCATCATTATCATAACTGAGGTAACTGAGGCACAGCTGGGAGATCCCTGTCTTCCAGTCGAGATAACTGAAGCGCAGAGGAGGTGAAATGACTTGCTCAAGGTCACACAGCAAGCAGTTGGCAGAGCAGGGACTAGAACCCAGGTCCTTCTGATTCCCAGGCCCTTATTCTCTCCATTAGGCCAAGTTATCTTGCAAGATCGTAATTCTCTTCTTGTTCGAGTCAGACAAAACCACCTGGGAGACCATCACCTCTGATTCTCTTCCCCGCCTCCCACCCCATCCCCCCGGCTCCACCCCCGTCCCACCCCCCATCTCTCTCCCCATGAGCCTAAAGCTGCAAACCTGCGGAACAGCATGACCTTGTGGAACAAATATGGGCCGGGGAGTCAGAAGGCCCTGGGTTCTAATGTCAGCGAGGCCACTTGCCTGCTGTGTGACCTTGGGCAAGTCACTTCACCTCTGTGTCCCTCATTTACCTCATCTGAAAAATGAGGATTAAGACTGTGAGACCCATGTGGGACAGGGACTGTGTCCAATCTGATTAGCTTGTATCTACCCCAGCACTTAGTGCTGTTCCTGGTGCACAGCAAGTGCTTTATAGATACCATTTAAAAAAAAAATTCCCATACTCCCTCCTACTTAGAATGTGAGCCCCGTCTAGGACCTGATTTCGTTGTATCTATCCCGGCGCTTAGTACGGTGCTTGAGTAAGTGCTTAATACTATTATCATTATAACAATAATAATAAAGTCCTATGGTCTCGCTGTGCTTGGAGACCGGAGGCAGGGAGTATGTTTGAGCAGGAGCTGGAGGTCGTCCCTCTGGTAGCCTCTGGGACGGAGTTGGTCCGTCTCCCAGGAGTCACGGTTGATGGGATTTAGGCTTCACTTTCCAAAGGTGCAGTGGGTTCAGTGATCAGGCCCATAGTGATCAGGTTCACAATGGGACCTCCCCCAGGGGCAGCGGCTTCGGGGCACCATGCTGTCATGATCCAAACTCCTAGGCAGTGACGGAGACCAGAGACACTTGGATCATAGTGGTGTTTCAGGGCTCCGCGGTTTCTTTCTTCCCACCTGAACGAGAGATCTCGGGCAGAGGAGCCACCAGGCCGCCGTCCGAGGGGGCCGGCGAGCGGAGGGGAGAGATCAGTGGAGCATCAGATGTGCTGTGGGGAATGAGGCCCTGGACATCGAACTGGAGACCGCAATCCGAGCTCAAGTTCCCACCACCTCCCAGCTGGGCAACTCTATCAGCCTCTTTATCGTTCTCCAAGCCTCCAGCCTCTCTCTTCTTTGGTCTGTCTCCTGTGCACCGCACCTATCGTTTTGCAGAAACTAATCTGAGTGCTCAACCCCCTGTCCCGTCGCAGAGATCACTAAGATCCCCTCTTCTCCCTCCAATGCTTCGTGCAAACAACCAATTCCTAACCAGCAGCTTCTAAAGGTCTCCATCATCTAGCTGCTTCTTTCTTCTCTACTCTGTTCTTTTTTGTCTGTTTTTATTTTATGGTATTTCTTAAGTGCATACTGTGTTCCAGGCCCTGTACTAAGCCCTGGGGTAGATAGAAGCTAATCCGGTTGGACACAGTACATGTCCCACATGGGGCTCACAGTCTTCATCCCCATTTTATAGATGAGAGAATCGAGTCACGGAAAAGTGAAGTTACTTGCCTAAGATCACACAAGAGATGAAAGGTGGAGCCAGGATTAGAGCCAGATCCTTCTGACACCCAAACTCGGCTCATTCATTCATTCATTCATTCATTCATTCATTCATTCATTCATTCAAAAGTATTTGTTGAGTGCTTACTATGTGCAGAGTACCGTACTAAGCCCTTGGAATGTACAGTTCGGCAACAGAGACGATCCCTGCCCAGTGACAGGCTTACAGTCTAATTGGGGGAGACAGACAAAAACAAGACAACATAATCATGATAAATAGAATCAACTTTCCACTAAGTCACAGTGCTTCTCATTCTCCCAGCTCATGTTCTTCATCACTCCCGAGCACACCTTCTAACTGAGCTTGTTCCCAACTCCTAGCCCTACCTATTGCCCTGGGGCAAATACCTTTCCTCTTCTGAGACCTCATGGAAAGCATTGAGTGTAATCCCTGTGGTTCGGCAGGCCTGGGGCCACCGTCACTCTCAGCACCGTCTTGAAGATCAGAAGTGGGTTCCTCTGGGGATTTAGCCTTGTGGCTTGCGATTCCCATTAACGGTCATAATTGTGGTCTTTCTTAAGCACTTTCTATTTGTGAAGTGCTGTACTGAGCAGTGGGGTAAATGCCAAATAATCAGGTCAGACACAGTCCTATTGGAAGGGCTGTTGAGAGGTCAACTAGTCCAACCCCCTTACTTCAGGCGTGATTATCCTTAAACCATTCCAGATGGATGAGAATCTAGTTTGGCTGAGAAGATCTCCCAGCCTCCTTCAGGGCCCCAAGTCAGTGTCTCAGTAATAATAATAATAACAATAATAGTAAAAATAATAAGCAACATGGCCTTCTGGTTAGATCATGGACCTGGGAGTCAAAAAGACCTGGGTTCTAATCCTGACCCAGCCACTTACTTGTCTTCTGTGTGACCTTGGGCAAATCATGTCAATAATAATAATAATAATAATGTTGGTATTTGTTAAGCGCTTACTATGTGCAGAGCACTGTTCTAAGCGCAGGGGTAGATACAGGGTGATCAGATTGTCCCATGTGAGGCTCACAGTTAATCCCCATTTTACAGATGAGGGAACTGAGTCACAAAGAAGTTAAGTGACTTGCCCACAGTCACACAGCTGAAAAGTGGCAGAGCTGGGATTCGAACTTATGACCTCTGACTCCAAAGCCCGTGTTCTTTCCACTGAGCCATGTTGCTTCACTTCTCTGTGCCTCTGTTCTGTCATCTGTAAAATGGGGATTAAGACTGTGAGCCCCAAGTGGGACATGAACCTTATCCAACCAGATGAACTTGTGTCAACCTCAGTGCTTAGAGCAGTGCCTGGCACATAGTATGCACTTAACAAATATCATCATAATTGTAATATTTGTTTTACACTTACTCTGTATCTCGGGCTGGGGTAGATACAAGATCGTCAGATCCCACACGGGGCTCACAGTTTAGGAGGGAGCACAGCTAATGAATCCCCATTTTGATGATGAGGTAACTGAGGCACAGAGAAGTGAAGTGACTTGTCCAAGATCACACAGAAAGTAAGTGGCAGAGCTGGGAATAATAATAATAATAGTAATAATGATGATGGTATTTGTTAAGTGCTTACTATAAGCCAAGCACTGTTCTAAGCACTGGGGGAGAAGCATAGTAATCAGGTCGTCCCTTGTGGGGCTCACAGTCTTAATCCCCATTTTACAGATGAGGTAACTGAGGCACTGAGAATTTAAGTGATGTGCCCAAAATCACAGAGCTGACAAGTGGCAGAGCAGGGATTAGAACCCATGACCTCTGACTCCCAAGCCCATGCTCTTTCCACGGAGCCACGCTGCTTCTTTCAGCCAACATAGGCAGGAAGTTTTCTGTTAGAGCTAACTGATTCATTCATGCTGCAGCTTAAGCCGGTTTCTTCTCATCTGCTGTCTTCTGGGCAAGTTGTGGGTCTCATTTCCCTGAGAAAGCCTTAGTCTTTCAGAAGCTTGGATGCTCTGTTTAGATGGACTCTCTGCTTTCTTTTCTTCAGATTGAATAGAAAAGATGGGTCATGATCACACCCATTTCATCTACAAACTCAGCTACTTTGGTCAGGATTATTGATTTTTGAAATCAGGATGTGATTGATCAGTAGTATTTAAGTGTTTACTCTGCGGAGAGCACTGTACTAAGCACTTGAGAGAGTTCAACAGTGTTAATAAACATGATCCCTATGCTGAAGGAGCTTACAGTTCATTTTTTCAAATGTTTTTATTAAGCTCTTACTATGTGCAGAACACTGAACTAGACGCTTGGGAAAGTGAAGTACAACAATAAACAGTGACATTCCCTGCCCACGACAAGCTCATAGCCCAGAGGCGGGGAGACAGACGTCAGTACAAATAAATAAAATGAATATACACGTAAGTGCTGTGGGGCTGGGAAGGAGGGAACGAGCGAAAGGAGCGAGTCAGGGTGACGCAGAAGGAAGTGGGAGATGAGGAAAAGTGGGCTTTAGTCTGGGAAGGCCTCTTGGAGGAGGTGTGCCTTTAATAAGGCTTTGAGGGGAGGAGAGTAATTGTCGGATTTGAAGAGGGAGGGCATTTGAGGCCAGAGGCAGGACGAGGGCCAGGGGTCGGCTGCTAGACAGGCGAGATCGAGGAGCAGTGGGAAAGTTAGCACTCGAGGAGCTAAGTATGTGGGCTAGGTTGGAGAAGGAGAGAAGGTGAGGTAGGAGGGGCCAAGGTGGTGGACTGCTTTAAAGCCAATGGCGAGGAGTTTTTGTTTGATACAGAGGTGGTTGGGCAACCCCTGGAGATTTCTGAGGAGGTGGATGACGTGTCCTGAACGTTTCTGAAGATGATCTGGGTATCAATCTAGCGGCAGAGTTAGACAGTAAAATAAATTAAAGCTAGGGGATTCACTGTCAATGAATGACATTTAGTAAGCTCTTACTATGTGCAGAACACTGTATTAAGCATTTGGGAGAGTACAATAGGATAGGAACAAACAATCCCTGCCCTTGAGAAACTGACAATCTAGTAGGGGAGACGGACTTTAAAATAAATTTCAGGGAGGGAAGAAACAGAGTTCAAAGATGCATAGGTGCTGTGAGGCTAAGCTCGTTGTGGGCGGGGAACTTATCTACCAGTTCTCTTATAGGGTACTCTCCCAAGCGCTTAGTACAGTACTCTGCTTTCAGTGGGTGCTCAATAAATACGACTGATCGAGTGGGATGTGTGCCGTAGTGCTTAGTGGACAAGGACTCAAATGAGTAGGTGACAGACTGGGGTCGAAGTGGCACTAGCGGGAGTGACGGGGAGGGTGTTTAGGGAGATGAGAGATTAACTAGGGAAGGCCTCCTGGAGAAGATGTGATTTTGGAAGGGTCTTAAAGTTGGGGAGACCAGTGGTCAGTCGGATAGGAATGGGGAGGGATTTGCAGCAGGAGGGTATGAGCAGGAGGTCATGATGGGAGACAACAAGATCATAGACACCTTGAAAGGGATGTTCCAACTCTCAGATTCACTATTTCCCATCCAGGAAATAACAGCCTTAAATTGGGCATCCATCAAATTTTCCTCACCACAATTCTGAAATGGTTCTTAACCTGTCTCTGAGCCCGTTTCTAGACCATGAGCCCATTGTTGGGTAAGGATTGTCTCTATTTGTTGACGAATTGCACTTTCCAAGCGCTTAGTACAGTGCTCTGCACACAGTAAGTGCTCAATAAATAGGATTGAATGTCTGAATGAGATGAAGGAGAAGATCTTATGCAGGTTGAAGGGCCCCAAGATAACCCTGTTTTTAATATTCTTCTTGCCATATCTGATTTTTAGCTTTTAATTTCTTGGGACAAAGGGCTCATGCTCCTTTGCTGTCAGAAGCTGCCAAGTTCTCTCTCTCCAACCCCTCCACCCCCCAGCAATCAGGCTGCTAATAAGTATAGGGCAGTTTTACAATTAGCGCTGTAATGATGCCACATCATCAAAAGGCATCGTAGCCTATTAATTGTATTTTTTTAGCTCTTATTCTGTGCAGGGCACTGTACTTAGCTCTTGAGAGAGTACATCACAACAATATAACAGACACATTCTCTGTCCACAACGAGCTTACATTTTATAGGATGAGCTTACAGTCTACATAGTCTAAAACCTAGTGCAAAGAACACAGAATTGGGATTGAAGAGACCCAAATTTTAGCACCTATTCTGCCACTTGCCTCAATTTTCTGATCTGTAAAATGAGAATTTTTAAAGATGTGAAAGAGGGAGGAGGGCCAAAGCCCCGGCCTTTGAGTTTAGGAGCTGTGGTTGATGCTTAACCCGTGCAAGGACCTCAACATTGAGGAAAGCACAGGTGGCCATCTTCGTTGTTTTTTTTTAAATGGTATTTGTAACGTGCTTGTAACGTGCCAGGCACTGTAGTAGATACAAGCTGATCGGCTTGGACCAAGCATGTCCCACATGGGGCTTATAGTCTTAATCCCCATTTTACAGATGAGGGACCTGAGGCACAGGAGAAGTGAAGTGGCTTGCCCAAGGTCACACAGCAGACAGATGGCGGAGCCAGGATTGGAATGCAAGTCCTCTGACTCCCAGGCCCGTGCCCTTCCCACTAGGTCATGCTGCTTTCCACTAGACCTTGCTGCTTTGCTTCTGAGGCGGTACTGCCCAGAGACAGGGGAATGGGTTAGATGGCCTCTCTCGACCCGAAAGATCATTCATTCCATCATTCAGTCGTATTTATTGAGCGCTTACTGTGTGAAGAGCACTGTACTAATCTTGGAAAGTACACATGGCTTAGTGGAACGAGCACGGGCTTGGGAGTCAGAGGTTGTGGGTTCTAATCCTGCCTCCACCACTTCATTCATTCAATAGTATTTATTGAGCGCTTACTATGTGCACAGCACTGTACTAAGCACTAGTCTGTTGTGCCTCAGTGACCTCATCTGTAAAATAGGGATTGGGCCTGTGAGGGACAGGGACAACCTGATTATCTTGTAGATACGCCAGCGCTTAGAACAGTGCTTGGCACATAGTAAGCTTTTAACAAATACCCTAATTATTATTACTGTTATTAATTCAGCCATAAAAAGAGGTCGTCCCTGGCCACACCGGGTTTACAGTCGAGATCGATGTCACTGCACAGGTCCAGGTTTCTCAGTTTTCTGGGAAAGCCGTCCAGATGGCCATGCGGTACCCTACTACCCCGCTAGAGGGAGTATGAACTACGTTCTGCCTGTCAGGCTGGAAGAATTTTTTTTAATGGCAATAATAATAATGTTGGTATTTGTTAAGGGCTTACTATGTGCAGGGCACTGTTCTAAGCGCTGGAGTAGATACAGGGTCATCAGGTCGTTTTACAGATGAGGTAACTGAGGCACAGAGAAGTGAAGTGACTTGCCCACAGTCACCCAGCTGACAAGCGGCAGAGCCGGGAGTCGAACCCGTGACCTCGGACTCCGAAGCCTGGGCTCTTTCCACTGAGCCACGCTAATTAATAATGTTGGTATTTGTTAAGCGCTTACTATGTGCAGAGGACTGTTCTAAGCGCTGGGGGAGATACAGGGTAATCAGGTTGTCCCATATAGGGGCTCACAGTTAATCCCCATTTTACAGATGAGGTAACTGGGGCCCAGAGAAGTGAAGTGATTTGCCCACAGTCACACAGCTGACAAATGGCAGAGCTGGGATTTGAACCCATGACCTCTGACTCCTAAGCCTGGGCTCTTACCACTGAGCCACGTTGCTTCTCTGGTAATGGTAATTAAGTGCTTACTATGTGCCAGACACTGTACTAAACCCTCGGGCAGATACAAGATCATCAGGTTGAACAGGGTCCCTGCCCCATGTGGGGCTCACAGTCTTAATCCCCATTTTACAGGTGAGGTAACTGAGGCACAGAGAATGATAATGATAATTACGGTATTCATTCAACGCTTACTAAGGCCTTACTGTGTGCTTACTAGTACTTTCATAGTACTGTGAACTATGCGCTTACTAAGCGCTGGGGTGGATACAAGCAAATTAGGTAGGGCCCAGTCCCTGTCCCACGTGAGGCTCACAGTCTCGCTCCCCATTTTATAGATGAGGTAACTGAGGCACAGAGCAGGGAAGTGACTTGCCCAGGATCACACAGCCTATAAATGACAGAGCCAGTATTAGAACCTAGGTCCTTCTGACTCCTAGGCCTGTGGTCTATCCAGTAGGGCATGGAGTTTCTTTAACAATTTGGTTGAGTTTGTTACACTTTGGAGTTGGGTTCACCCCCAGAGCCTATAGAAAAAACCTTCCTCTCCCCTCCTTGCCTTGTTAGTTCCAGGGAGGACGTTTAATCCAGGATCGTGTGGTCTAGTGGAAAGAGCACGAGCTTGGGAGTCACAGGGCCTGGGTTCTAATTCCATCTCTGCCACTTGCCTGCAGTGTGACCTTTGGCAACTCCCTTAACTTCTCTGTGCCTCAGTTCCCTCATTGTCAAAATGGGGATTCGATACCCGTGTTCTCTCCTTCTTGGGCACTACAACTGTTTATTGTTGTAGTGTACTGTCCCAGGCACTTAGTACGATGTTCTACGCACAGTAAGCACTCAGTAAATGTGATTTGAATGAATGAATACTTAGACTCTGAGCTCAGTGTGGGATCTGTTGATTTTGTACCTAGCCAAGAGCTTAGTACAGTGCTTGGCATGTAATAAGTGCTTAACAAAAACCTCAATTATTATAATCGTATTAAATCCGGGTGTGAGTGGGAGATTGGATTTAAGATGCTGGGAGGTGGTGGCTTTGGCTAGGTCACTGATCACCAGCGGGTTTTCAAAAAGCTTTAGTGAGAATTAAAATTTGGTTTGACCCCTTTGATGGCATAAGGGAGTAGTACAAATGGAATTTAAGTGCTTACTGTACGCAAGACACTGTACTAAGCACTGGGAGAGAATACACGGAGGGAATTAGGTATGGTACCTGTCCCTTGAGGGGGTTAGGAGAGGTATTTTTGGGGGTATTAAGCGCTTACTATGTGCCAGGCACTATACTGAGTGCCACGTTTGATTCAAGCAAATCAGGTTGGACACAATCCCCATCCCACATGGGGCTCACAGCGTTAATCCCCATTTTACAGATGGGGGAACTAAGGCGGAGAAAAGTTAAGTGACCGGCCCTCGGTCACACAGCAGGCAGGTGGCGGAGCAGGGATTAGAACCCGGGCCCTTCTGACTCCCAGGCCCCTGCTCTATTCCCTAAACTTCTACCCTGCCACGGCAAAAAGAAGAAATGCACTGTAGTCTGCTTTTCGTGCTTGAGACTGATGATTTTGTGTGTGGGTAATCCAGACCCCTCCCTCCTCCCTCCTCCCTCCTCCTCCTTCCTTCTTTTGAACATTTTGCTGTTTCCCCGGTCATTAGCCCCTCTCCCATTGGACGAAAGTCTGATCAGACCACTTCGCGTCTCTAAACTGATTTTTTTTGTGGGGGGTTGGGGTAAAAAGAAGTGTACATTTTTGACTAATACAATGCTTTGGGATGGTTTCTACACTTCTTGCTACAGATCATCTAGAGCAGGCTTGAATGTCAGGTGGACACAGCCAGGTTAAGAACCATTTCAGAACTGTGGGGAGGGAAATTTGATGGATGCCCAATTTAAGGCTATTTCCTAGATGGGAAATAGTGAATCTGGGGGGAGGAACATCCCTTGCAAGGTGTTCATAATCTTGTGACCAATTAGCTCATCCCTCCCAGATAACTGGGCATCTGGTTCTGGATCCCTGGACTACTTGCCTTGGTCTCTCAGGGACTCCCATGTGATGGTACAGTGCTCTGCACACAGTAAGAGCGCAATAAAAGATAGAATGAATGTAGTCTCTCTCCCCTATTTAGGGATCGAACTGAATTCCTACCACATGGGAGGCTCCGTCTCGCCTCACCTTCCGCTCTCCTCTTTAAGACCCCGAGCTGTATGAAAGCAATCGTAGCTCCATCGTGAAATAATAATAATGATTAGTATTTATGGTATTTGTTAAGCGCTTACTATATGCCAGGCACTGTGCTAAGCGCTGTGGTGGATACAAGCAAATCGGGTTGGACATAGTCCCTGCCCCATGTGGGGCTCACAGTCTCAAACTCCATTTCACAGATGAGGTAACTGAGCATGAGGAATGAAGGGACTTGTCCAAGGTCACAGAGCCGGCAAGTGGCAGAGCTGGAATTAGAACCCATGACCTTCTGCCGAAGCAGCGTGGCTCAGGGGAAAGAGCCTGGGCTTCGGAGTCAGAGGTCATGGGTTCGACTCCTGGCTCTGCCACTTGTCAGCTGTGTGACTGTGGGCAAGTCACTTCACTTCTCTATGCCTCAGTTACCTCATCTGTAAAATGGGGATTAACTGTGAGCCCCTACATGGGACAACCTGATTACCCTGTATCTCCCCCAGCACTTAGAACAGTGCTCTGCACATAGTAAGCGCTTAACAAATACCAACATTATTATTATTATTACTATGCCATGACGGGACATTTTCAAGGGCTGGTTTCACTGTCTCCTTTAGGTCTAGGTCACGGACCCGGATCTGCTAGGTTGTAGGCTCCTTGAAGGTAGGAAATCATGTCTGCTGAATCCGTTCTACTCTCCCAAGTGCTTAGTACAGTGCTTGGTGCAAAGAGGCTCTCAGTAAACACTATTTATTGATAGTCCCACATCCAATACCCTGCCTCTGGTCATGACTGCCTTCCAGACAGAGGCTCCAAGCCATCCGATAAGCCATTCGTGTGTCTCTTATCTGGAGAGGAAGGAGAAGCAGCGTGGCCTAGTGGATAGAGCACGGGCCTGGGAGTCAGAAGGAGCCGGGTTCTAACCTCGGCTCTGGCACTTGTCTGGTGTGTGGCCTTGGGCAAGTCACTTGATGTCTCTGAGCCTCAGTGACCTCATCTGTAAAATGAAGATTAAGACTGTGAGCCCCACGTGGGACAACCTGATTACCCCAGCGCTTAGAATAGTGCTTGACACATAGTAAGCACTTAACAAATACCATCATTATTATTATTTTTACTCTCTGAGCAGGGAACGTGTCTACGAACTCTGTTTTACTGTAATCTCCCAAGTGCTTAGTACAGTGTCCTGTACATAGTAAGTGCCCATTAAAAACTATCGATTGACTGAGTGAAGTTCTTCCTTATGGGGTTGGGGCTGATTTTGTCACTTCAAGCTCAGTGGTTGGCAGCGCGTTCATGAGACTGGAAAGGAGAAAGAAGAACAAGAAAAAACCATCTGGGAGTGAAGGCTCTCGTGGAGTGTGGGCCCCCGATTGAGACGATGGTTCTGACGGAAGGATTTTTCTTCTTCATCACAGGACGATGAGAGAATCTCGGAAATCCCTGTCCACCGCTATGAATTCCCAGGCTAACTGAAGCTGTCGACGCGGGCCTGGATACAAAGCAAGGTGAGTGCAGAAGCTGGGGCAGATAGGTAATTAATTGTAGCCTGAGCCTTGGCTCAGGTTCGACACATCCAGAACTCAAGGAAAAGCAAGTCCACCAGGCTGTAAGCTCCTTGGAGCACATCTTCCAACTCCTTAGTATTGTTCTCTCCCAAGTGCTTAGATACAGTGCTCTGTTCACAGTAAGCTCTCTATAAATACCGTCGATCGCTTGATTGATTGAAGACATCTTCTCCTCCCTGTGTGATTCAGAAGGCAAGTCTGGCTTTTGCATCTTTACAAAACAGCTCCTCCTCCCCACCACCTCCAAATTGGAAAAAAAAATGAGACTGTGGGGAAACGAAATAGCCTAATGGAAAGAGCTCGGGTCTGGCAATCAGATGACTTGGGTTCCAATCCCAGCTCTTCCACTCGTCTGTTACGTGACCTTGGGAGAGTTGCTTCACTGTTCTGTGCCTCAGTTACCTCATCTGGAAAATGGGGTTTAAATCCTACTCCCTCCCACTTGAGTGGTGAGCCCCAAGTGGAACAGGAAACTGTGTCCAAGCTATTTTGCATCTACCCCAGCGGTCAGTACAGTGCTCGACGCATCTTAAGCGCTTAACAAATACCAAAAAATAAAAAAAACGAGAAATTGGAGGGGAGGGAACAATCTCCCTCTTGCTGAAAGCTATTAGATTAATCTCCCAGGAACAGAACAGCCCAAGTCCCCTTTTTTGTCTGGAAGGGGAGTTGGAGGGGGGTGGAATGTATGGAAAGCTTAGTGGATGAAAAGACAGCGTCTCCCGGCTGCCTCCCAGAATTGAGACTGTTTCCGCCTCTCTCTCTGTGTGTGTGTGTGTGTGTGTGTGAGAGAAAATTGTTGGGGGGAGGGAGTTGGGGTAATAGAGCGAGAATGAGAACAGGAGAGCGAGAACAGGGTCTCCATGACAACCGGCCTGGCCAGCCCGGGCGCTGTGCGATCATTTGAGCTGGAAGGAGCGCAGAGAGAGGTCAGAGGCAGGAGTCGTGTGTGCGGTCCCCTCACCCCTCCCCAACCCTGCGCCCCCACCCCATCCCCACCCCCGGCGGGCATCGCACCCCCAAATCGGCCGGCCGGCTGACCGGCCGGACGCCCTTCGGTCTGGGAATTACCGAGCTGAGCATGGAGTGGGAAGGACGGCCTTGGGAGTTGCAGGTAAAGTCATCCTTCCCCCAACTCTTCCCCATTCCCCCAGCCCGATTTGCTCCATGGGGTCGGTTCTCTTCCCACCCCCCACTCCGGCCTTCCTTCTCTCCTGGCGAGTTTGCGGTGCTGTTTACTTGTCGGCGAGCGTCTGAGCTCTCCGGTCGGGGTTTCGGGCTCTGGGGAGTGATGTCATAGGCTCCAACAGTTGGATTCTATTAGGCGAAGAGAGAGGAGGAAACAGCAAACTTTGGGGGACTTGCAGATCTGTTGGATCTTTCTGAATCTGCTTCTTTTTGTCAGGCCCGGGGCATCTGGCTTAACAGGGATCCTCCTTTCCATCGCCGTAACGAGTTCGGGGCAAGGCTGAAGGCATGGGAAGTGGTCTTTCGGTACGAAGTTTCTTTATGTTCAAGAAGAAACCATTACCCCTCCCCCATCCGGAGCTGGGGATTCTTGTTTTAAAAAAAAAAAATCCAGTCCCTCTGTCCATAGTGAAATAAGGCTCGTGCTTGCTGACTGCATTCCTCCTGTCTCTGGCGCGCTGCTTTTCCGGGCATGTAATTAAAAAATGAAAGCTAATTAAGCTCAATGAGAAGGCAGCCCCGGATTCCACTCCCCTTTGTAGTAGTTCTGAGAGCGGGGAATGGGCTGGGATCGTCTCTGAGATCGCCTTTTTTTTCCCTAGGGTCCCCCCTGCCTGGCACCCTGACCTAGGGATTCCAAGGTGGGCAGGGTTTCATTCATTCAGTCGTATTTATTGAGCGCTTCCTGTGTGCAGAACACTGTACTAAGCACTTCCTCCAAGTGCCTCCAACCTTTTAAAAACCCAAACTGATTAGAGGGCTTCAACAGAGGCTTTATTTCCCCGCACCCTGTGCCCTTCGTAGAGGGAACTGGGAGGGGTGGTTGCCAAGGGGCAGAGAGCTTGACTAGGCATGAATGACTTTTGTTTGAACGAGTGGATTTCTGGTGTTACTATATTCAGCCGAGTATCTTATGCAGTGCTTCAGCGGGCAGGGAGCAAAGAGAGTCCCCGCCGGCCTCCTATACTCTGGCTACCTGGTACCAATAATAAATAATAATAGTAATAATGTGAGCCAGTCATTGGGCAGGGATTGTCTCTATCTGTTGCCGAATTGTACATTCCAAGCGCTTAGTACAGTGGTCTGCACATAGTAAGCGCTCAATAAATACTATTGAATGAGTAATAATAATAATAATAAGTGGTTATAAGACTTGCTGTGTGCCAGGCACTGTACTAAGCGCTGGGTTGGATACAAGCAAATTGGGTGGGACACAGTCCCTGTGCAGCATGGGGCTCCCAGCCTCAATCCCCATTTTATAGATGAGGTAACTGAGGCCCAGAGAAGCGAAGTGACCTGTCCAAGATTACACGGCAGACAAGTGGTGGAGCCTGGTGTTTTGAGAAAACCAGCTCTGGCCCAAGACAGACTCTGCGTATAATACCGTCTCTGCCGCTTTGACCTCTCAAGGCTAGAGACAGACGTTTGGCCAACTCAGAACAATAATAATGATCATATTTATTAAAGACTTACTGTGTGTCAAGCACTGTTCTATGCACTGGGGTAGATTCAAGGTAATCAGATTGGACACAGTCCCTGTCCCACCTGGGGCTCATAGTCTTAATCCCCATTTTACAGGTGAGGTAACTGAGGCCCAGAGAAGCGTAGTGACTTGCCCGAGGTCACACAGAAGAAAGATGGCTTGTGTGAGGGGGAGAAGAATGATAGTTATTCATCTCATCACATCCATCCCTGCTCACATAGTGACCCCAGAGCGGCCAGCTGCTTTGGAGGACGCCCGCAGGCCGACAGGGCTGCAGGCCGTGGAATTGTGGCCGGCGAAGCCTCTTCGACTTCCTCTTGGAAGATGGTCGGGTTTCTCGGGCCCGCTCCCTCTGGGGCCAGCCCCCCACCCGCCCCGCCAACTTGCCCTGGCTCTTGAGTTCTCCTTCTTGAACTTTCCGAACAGAGCGGCTTTTGTGTTCTGTCAAACAATGAGAGAGGCTCCCGATTGGCTTAGGGTCAGGCTGCCAGCGCCAGCCACCGGCTGTGCTGCCCATTTCCGCTTACTATTTTGTGGATCCTGGATAGGAGGGGGTGCGTGTGTATGTGTATGTGAGCATGCACACGCAGACAAATTCACTCATCCTCAGGGAGCAGCCGGCTCGGGCCGGACGGGTGTGTGCGCGGAATTAATTGAACTTGGACTCTGATGCCTTCGATTCCTGAAGCCACTGCTCCAGCTGCGACTCTTCTCCAATCCCTCCCGGGCTTTACCGTCTGCTTCAGGAAAGGGAGGCTGCGGGGCCGGCCGGCCCGCTCGGAGAGAGTCGGGAGCGAGGACTAGCGTGCGGTATAGAGCAGTAGTGGAAAGAGCCCGGGTTTGGGAGTCAGAGGTCGTGGGTTCTAATCCCGGTTCCGCCACTTATCAGCTGTGTGGCTTTAGGCAAGTCATTTCACTTCTCTGTGCCTCAGTTACCTCATCTGCAAAATGGGGATTAAAACTGTGAGCCCCACGTGGGGCAACCTGATTACCCCGTGCCTACCCCAGTGCTTAGAACAGTGCTTGGCACAGAGTATTATTATTATTGTTATTATATTGCAGTGAGGAAGCGTGACTGGGCATGTGCAGGAACTGGATGTGTCCTTCCCTGTGCCACAGTGAAGGGGACCGGACATCTTGGGCCTCTTCCTGTAAGCTTTGTGGCCTGGCCTGCAGGCCCGATTGGGGTCACCTGGGACCGCATAGGGCCCTCAGAAGCAATGTGGCCTAGTGGATAGAGGCAGAAGGACTGAGCTCTAATCCCGGCTCCACCGCCTGTCTGCGGTGTGACCTTGGGCAAGTCACTTCACTTCTCTGGGCCTCAGTTACCTTATCTGTAGAATAGGGACTAAGAGAATGTGAGCCCCATGTGGGACAGGAAGGGACTGTGTCTAACCTGATTAACGTGTCCAGTGCTTAGAACAGTGCCCAGCACTTAGAACAGTGCTTGGCACATAGGAAGCGCTTAGCAAATACCATCATCATTATTATTATTATTTTGTGTTTGCCCCACTGCTTAGAACAGTGCTTGGCACATAGTTAGGACTTAATAATAATAACGTTGGTATGTAAGCGCTTACTATGTGCCGGGTACTGTTCTAAGCGCTGGGGTAGATACGGGGTAATCAGGTTGTCCCACGTGAGGCTCACAGTTAATCCCCATTTTACAGATGATAATAATAATAATGTTGGTATTTGTTAAGCGCTTACTATGTGCCGAGCACTGTTCTAAGCGCTGGGGTAGACATAGGGGAATCAGGTTGTCCCACGTGGGGCTCACAGTCTTAATCCCCATTTTACAGATGAGGGAACTGAGGCACAAAGAAGTTAAGTGACTTGCCCACAGTCACACAGCCGACAAGTGGCAGAGCTGGGATTCGAACTCATGAGCCCTGACTCCAAAGCCCGTGCTCTTTCCACTGAGCCACGCTGCTTCAGATGAGGTAACTGAGGCCCAGAGAAGTGAAGTGACTTGCCCACAGTCACACAGCTGACTAGTGGCAGAGCCGGGAGTCGAACCCATGACCTCTGACTCCGAAGCCCAGGCTCTTTCCACTGAGTCACGCTGCTTCTACTCTTAACAAGTATCTTATTTATTATTAGGTTGCCTCTGGCTTACTATGGGAACTTGGGCAAATCAGTTAACTCTCTGAATTGCACTGTGCTTGGTTCTGCATCTGAACAACGGGCATCATTTTCTCCTCCTCCTCCTCTCCTGCCCCTCACCCCAACCCACCGTGAGGATGAATGGAAAAATGCTTTTAAGATGTTAGAGAAAAAGGTATCTTGGAAATACAAGTTGTTCTTGTATGGTGTGGAAGTAGAACAAGAATCAACGGTCACATCGTGCTCGATTGCTTCCTGGATGTTCTCGTGAGTGACGCTTTCACTGTGCCAGTCTGAATCCTGACCTTTGTGGTCCCTTCAGTTCTGAAAAGCGAGATGAGGATTCAGAAGTTCAGAGAGGATGAACTATTTGTTGCTGACTTGTACTTTCCAAGAGGTTGGTAGGGTGCTCTGCACACAGTAAGCACTCAATAAATACGATTGAATGAATGAAATGAGGCACTGAGGTCACACGGCCTAGCAGTCTCAGATCCCCAGATGATCAGGTATTACGGGAGCTAAGTGGAGGGCGTGGGCCCCTCTCTTTCCATGTCCATCCAAGAAGGAAGATTGGAGTGGTCTCACTCATCACCCCCTTCTGTGATTTCCTTAGGGGTGCTGCCCCTTTCTACTGGAGAATGGCTAGTCCCCCACAGAGAGTTTGGGGATTCAAAGTTTCCTCTGTAGGGCTTGGAACAACTGTAGCTTTTGAAAGAAACAAGTTGGCTGTATCAGAGGAGGGACACTGGAGAGGCACTGGCACGTGGCGCAGAAACATCAAGATGGTCCGAGGAGATGGGCAGCGAGATGCCCTGGTGGAGCAGAAGGAGAACCATCAACATCCTGATCATTTTCTTCCTCAAGCGTAGGGGTCTGGGGCATTCAGAACCAGGGCAGATAGAACAGGCGAGGAGGCATGCAGCTTTCCCTTATTTCGGAACAACCTGCCCCACCATGCACCAGGACGGCACCCAGACCAATAAAACCAAGCCCTTTGCCCAAGTTGGCTTGGCACCCGACTTTTCCTACAATCTGTAGACAGGAAGGGGAATTTGTCCCCAGCTTGGGGGACACTGCAGGGATTCCCAGCTCAGCCCTTCAGATGAGGATGTCATAAATCAAGTGAAGGGGTTGGTGGCTCTCCCTTCCTCAGCAGGCCCCCGCCCCTGCCGCCCAACCCCCACCGTTGGAATTGGTGCCCAAGAGAAGAGTTCCCAAATGGGGAAATGCCCCTCTTCCCCCTTGAGGCTGGAAACAGGAAGAACCTCTGGCTCCGTGCCCCTGACCTACAGTCTTCCCCCCCTCGAGGAGAAAGCCCGTTGCTATCCCCCAAGAGGAAGAAGTGGCCGATAAGCTCCTTACCCTTGGCTTTAAAGCACTCGGTCAGCTCCCCGCTCCAGTATGGAATGTGTCTGTTTATTATTACATTGTACTCTCCCAAGTGCTTAGTACAGTGCTCTACACACAGTAAGCCCTCAATAAATACGATTGAATGAATGAAGACTGGGGGCCCCCCCTTCTAGACTGTGAGCCCTTTGTGGGCAGGGATTGCCTCTGTTGCTGAATTGTACTTCTCAAGCTTTAAGTACAGTCATCTGCACACAGTAAGCGCTCAACAGATACGATTGAATGAATGAACCGTTTTCCTACCACAACCATCCTGTCCACGTTTCTCCTCCCTACCAACTTACTCATGATCCCTCCATCTCGTCTATCTCACTGCCAACCACTTGCCTGTAATTTTCCCTCTGGTCTGGAACTCCCTCTCCCTCTATAAACCACAGGCCACCACTTTTCTCACCTACAAAGCCTTATTAAAGTCTCATCCCCTCCAAGAGGCCTTCCCAGATTAAGCCCTCCTTTTCCTTACCCCCTATCCCTTCTGCATAATCTGTACACTTGGATCTGTACCCTTTTAGGCAATTTGATATTCACCCCACCCTCAGCCCCACAGCACTGAAGTATATATACATATTTGATTTATTATATTAATCTCTGCCCACCCTCCACTGTAAGCTCCTTGAGGACAGGGATTGTGTGTACCAAATCTGTTGTATTGTACTCTTCCAAGTCCTTAGGATAATGCTCTGCGCACAGTAAGCGCTTAAAAAATATTACAGATTGTTGATAAGTGGGCCAGAGTAGGAGGGTATTTTTCTTGGGCCGGACGTCGTGACTCAACCAAGAGGGACCCTGGCCCTGCATCACAGCTCTCCCTTTGGGGAGCCCTTGGTGAGATCCAGCGCTTAGAACAGTGCTCGGCACATAGTAAGCGCTTAACAGATGCCATGGTCGTCATCAAAGGCAGGCCCAGGCTGAGGTATCTGGTCTGGAAAGTGACCGGTGACCTGAATCCCCTATGGTCCTCTGAAGCTGTCTCCCCACTGCCTCTCGTTGGAAGGCCGGGGGTGACCTCTGGGAAAGAGCTTGGGGAGGGAGAAGGGGGAATGTTTTGCTTCGGTTTGTTGTCGCCTTTCCCTGACATCTGAATTGGCAGTCCATCAATCATATTTATTGAGCACTTACTGTGTGCAGAGCACTGTAATAAGCACTTCAGAGAGTACAATATAACATTCATTCATTCATTCAATAGTATTTATTGAGCGCTTCCTATGTGCAGAGCACTGTACTAAGCGCTGGGAATGTACAATTTGGCAACAGAGAGAGACAAACCCTGCCCAGTGTCGGGCTCATAGTCTAATCGGGGGAGACGGATGGAAAAAAACAAGACAACATAATCATGATAAATAGAATCAAGGGGATGTACACCTCATTAACAAAATAAATAGGGTAATAAAAAATATATACAAATGAGCACAGTGCTGAGGGGAAGGGGAAGAGGAAGGGGGAGGAGCAGAGGGAAAGGGGGCTTAACTGAGGGGAGGTGAAGGGGGGAAAGGGTGGAAGGGGAGTAGAGAGGAAGCAGAGTTGGTAGATATGTTCCCTGCCCACAGTGAACTTCTAGTCTAGAGGGGAAGACAAACATTAATAGAGCATGGGCCTGGGAATCAGAAGACATGGGTTCTAATCCTGCTTTGCCACTTGTCTGCTGTTTGACCACAGGCAAGTCATTTTACTTCTTTGGGCCTCAGTTTCCTCATCTGTCAAATGGGCATTGAGACTGTGAGCCCCACTTGGGACAGGGACTGTGACCAACTTGATTTGCTTGTATCCACCCCGACACTTAGTACAGTGCCTGGCATATAGTAAGTACTTAATAAATACCAGAGTTGTTTTATTAATTATTATACATAAATTATGGATATGTACATAAATGCAGTGGGGCTGAGGGAGGGGACAAATAAAAGGAGCAAAGGGCGTTGCAGAAAGGAGTGGGAGAAGAGAAAATGAGGGCTGAGTCAGAGAAGGCTTCTTGGAGGAGATGTGCCTTCAACAAGGCTTTAAAGATGGGGAGAGTCATTGTCTGGCAGATATGAAGAGGGAGGGCTTTCCTGCAGACTCCCGATTCCTGCTTTTGAGCGAAAGAGAGACTGTTTTCACAAAGCTGGGCAAAGCCAATTAGGACTAGCTCAGGATATAAGGGGAGTGGGGCATCGGACGCAACCGAAGCCAGGCAGAATACCGTAAGACAGTGGAAACAGTTCTGCCCTTCCACTGCAGCTGTCTGGGTTTGATATTTCCCAGGGCTCCGTCTCGGGGTGGTGGTAGGTCGGGGGGAACGGATGGACAGACTGTATTTGCTGCAGGCTGAGGTTTTGATTCTGGGCGACGAGAAGGAGGGGAGACGGTACCTAAGAACGTGGCAGGAAGGGGCACGGGGAACGGTGGGTTTGGCCAGTGTGGATCTTTATTATGATATTCGATTATGGTATTTATAAAGTGCTTACTGTGTGCCAGGCACTGTTCTAAGCTCTAGGTAGATACAAGTTAATCGGGTCAGAAACAGTCCCTGTCCCACGTGGGGCTCACACTGTTAGTAGGAGGGAGGACAGGTATCGAAACCCCATTTTACAGTTGAGGAAACTGAGGCACAGAGAAGTGAAGTGACTTGCTCCGGGCCTCACAGCACAGCAAGCAAATGGCAGAGTCGGGTTTAGAACCCAGGTCCTCTGATTTCCAGGCCCGTGCTTGGCCACGCTGCTTCCCAATGGCCAGTTGTTCCAATTTTGTGAAGTGTGTGTGTGTATGTATGTGTGTTTGTATTTTTTAACCCTTGGCTCAGTGGAAAGAGCATGGGCTTGGGACTCAGAGGTCATGGGTTCGAATCCCAGCTCTGCCGCTTGTCAGCTGTGTGACTGTGGGCAAGTCACTTAACTTCTCTGGGCCTCAGTTCCCTCATCTGTAAAATGGGGATTAAGACTGTGAGACTCATGTGGGACAACCCGATTACCCTGTATCTACCCCAGCGCTTAGAACAGTGCTCTGCCCATAGTAAGCGCTTAACAAATACCAACATTATTATTAATACCGTCCCTCTGATTGGTGCTTGGATCTAATTCTGGAGAATGCAGGTGAGGGGAACCCTGGGCCTTGCATGTCGGTGAAATGGAGGAGAAGAGTGACCGGCTCGGGTCTGGAGGAGAGTCCTCGGCCTCTGGAGCCTGAAGCCCTGCGCCTCCGGGAAAGAAAACGGCCGTTGGGAGACCCTGAGGGATGGCCTTGATTTCAGGCCGGTCCACTCCCCCTTCGCCTTCCCCTCCCGCCCCCGGCCCCAGCTGCTATGATATCACCAGGAGCTGCTGCTGCCCAAGAGCCCGGCTTTTCCCATTGAAAAGTCTAGAAAGACTCGGGCCTAGGCCCCTTGCTGAAATCTCTTGCTTCCTGAACTGCGGACACATCGTTATGCACAGTACGTTATATACAGGTAACATAATATTATAACACAATATCTTACAGCCCATTCTGCACATGCTGGGAATTAGTGTGGCCTAGTGGATGAAGCACCGACCCGGGCCTCAGAGGACTTGGATTCTCATTCCGCCTCTGCCACTTGCCTGCTGTGTGACCTTGGGCAAGTCTCTTCCCTTCTCTAGGCCTCAGTGCCTTCATCTGCCAAATGGGGATTCAGTACCTGCCCATTCATTCAGTCGTATTTATTGAGTGCTTACTGTGCGCAGAGCGCCGTTCTAATTGCTTGAGCAAGTACAATCCAAAAATAGTGACATTCCCTGCCCACAACGAGCTCACAATACCGGTCCTCCCGCCTCTTTGGACTGTGAAACCCGTGAGGGACATGATGATCTTGGAGCTCCCTCAGTGCTTAGTACAGAGAAGCAGCGTGGATCAACGGAAAGAGCCCGGGTTTGGGAGTCAGAGATCGTGGGTTCTAATTCCGCCTCCGCCACTGAGCAGCTCTGTGATTTTGGGCAAGTCTCTTGTCTTCTCTGCGCCTCAGTTACCTCATCTGTAAAATGGGGATTAAGACTGTGAGCCCCACTTGGAACAATCTAATTGCCTTGTGTCTACCCCAGCGCTAAGAACAGTGCTTGGCACATAGTAAGTGCTTAACAGATACCGTCATTATTATTATTATTATAGTGCTTGGTTCATAGGAAAGGCTTAACATATACCACTATTATTATCGTTAATGCTATTAATAATAATGAAAGTCCCCATGTGACAGCAGAGTGGCCTCTTTTACAGAGAACCTGTTGGCGGCTGCCTCTTAGCAGCCTCCCCTGTGGGCTCACCTGACTCTTTACACCGATGTTTTAACAGCAGTCTCCCTCGAGGGCCTGAAGGAATCCCCGGCCGGACACTTTGCTGCTTTGAAAAGCCAACTTCTCAGCTGAGGATTGCCCCGGCCTGAGAATATAGGTCTATGTTTGTGTGTGTATATATATATATATATATATTTATAGACGTGAAAGCAGCATGGCTGAGTGGAAAGAGCCTGGGCTTTGGAGTCAGAGGTCATGGGTTCGACTCCCAGCTCTGCCACTTGTCAGCTGTGTGACTGTGGGCAAATCACTTCACTTCTCTGTGCCTCAGTTACCTCATTTGTAATATGGGGATTAACTGTGAGCCTCACACGGGACAACCTAATTTCCCTGTATCTACCCCAGTGCTTAGAACAGTGCTCTGCACATAGTAAGTGCTTAACAAATACCAACATTATTATCATTATTATTATATATATTTTAATGGTATTTGTTAAGTGCTTACTCTGTGCCAGGCACTGTACTAAACAATGGGGTAGATACAGGATGAAGCCTGCCTGGGACAAAAACAGCCAAGGAGGGAAAGTTCTGGCAAGGGGACATGTCTACTGACTCTGTTTTATTGTACTCTCCCAAGAGAGTACAGTGAGAAACAGGATGGCCTAGTGAATAGAGCACAGGCCTGGGAGTCCAAAGGACCTGGGTTTGAATTCTGACTCCTCCACCTGTGTGCTTTGTGACCGTGGGCAAGTCATTTCTTTGGGCCAAGTTTCTTCATCTGTAAAATGGGGATTAAGATTGTGAGCTCCATGTGGGACAGGGACTGTGTTCGACCTGATTAGCTTTTATCTACCTCAGCGCTTAGTACAGTCTTTGGCCCATGGTAAGTACTTAACAAATACCCCAATTATTACTATTGTTAGTGTATTATTAGAACCTAAGTCTTTCTGACTTCCAGGCCATGTTCTATCCACTAGGCAATGCTGCTTCTCTCTTTACAGGCAGGGAACACAAGAAGCAGCTTGGCCTAGTGGCAAGAGCCCGGGCTCGGGAGTCATAGGACGTGGGTTCTAATTCTGGCTCTGCCACTTGTCTGCTGTGTGTCCTTGGGCAAGTCACTTAACTTCTCTGAGCCTGTTACCTCATCTGTAAAATGGGGATTAAAACTGTGAGTCCCACGTGGGACAGGGATTGCATCCAATCTGATCAACCTGTCACTACCCCAGCACTTAATACAGTGCCTGGAACATAGTGAGCGCTTAACAAATACCTTAAAACCCCCCACAAAGTTTACAGTCTAGATAGAACCCCTGGGTTTGTACTTATGAGGCAGGGTGTGTGAGAAAAGGAGTTACAGATGATGAAAGGGGAGACATGTGGCCGCGTGATCCCTCTGCCGTGGTTTGGATGGCTCCTGACAGATCCAAAAAATAATTCTTTTTATTGGAGCATCAAGTAGGCCGTTCCCAGGAGGGAGGGGATGGTGGCGGTGAGTGCTGGCGGAAAGCCTGAAGATCTCGGGGGCAGAGGCAGGGCTGGGCACTGTACCGCTCCCTGTATGAGGACTTCACCCCCAGCAAGGGTGAAATAGTGCATAGGAAAGTATCTAATAATAATAATAATAATAATAATGATAATTGTGGTATTTGTTGAGAGCTTACAGTGTGCCAGGCGCTGTTCTAAGCGGTGGGATGGATAGAGAAGCAGCGTGGCTCAGTGGAAAGAGCACGGGCTTTGGAGTCAGAGGTCATGAGTTCGAATCCCAGCTCTGCCACTTGTCAGCTGTGTGACTGTGGGCAATCACTTCACTTCTCTGTGCCTCAGTTACCTCATCTGGAAAATGGGGATTGACTGTGAGCCCCACGTGGGACATCCTGATTCCCCTGTGTCTACCCCAGCGCTTAGAACAGTGCTCGGCACATAGTAAGTGCTTAACAAATACCAAAATTATTATTATTATTACCGGCAAATCAGGTTGGACACAGTCCCTGCCCCGTATGGGGCTCACGGTCTCAATCCCATTGTACAGATAAGGTAACTGAGGCCCAGACAGTAATAATAATTGTGGTATTTGTTAAGCACTTACTATGTGCCAGGCACTGCACTAAGCACTGGGGTGGGTACAAGCAAATCCGGTTGGACACAGTCCCCGTCCCACCTGGGGCTAACAGTCTCAGTCCCCATTTTACAGATGAGGTAACTGAGGCCCAGAGAAGTGAAGTGACTTACCCAAGGCCACACAGCAGACAAGTGGCAGAGCCGGGATTAGAATCCAGGCATGTGCTCTATCCACTACATCTCGCTGCTTCCGTGTCGTGGTGATCCAGCTGCATAGCAAGGGAAGCAGCGTGGCCTAATGGATCGAGCACGGGCCTGGGTTCTAATCTTGGTTCCATCACTTGTCTGCTCTGTGATCTTGAGCCAGTCACATCTTCTCTGTGCCACAGTTACCTCGTCTGTAAAATGGACATTAAGACTGTGAGCCTCACATGGGACAGGGACTGTGTCCAACTTGAATAACTTTGTATCTACTCCAATGCTTAGTACAGTGCCTGATACATAGTAGGCTCTTAACAAATGCCATTTAAAAATGAAGGTGGAGGGGAGGAGGGGGAGAAGATCCACCGTTTGACCACCCCTGCTCTGGGAATACAGGTAACAGTGCTGTTTGATTTGAGAGAGACAAGATCAGTTCATGTATCCCTCTAAAGAACTTTGGGTCTTTATTCCTCCTACAGCGAGGGGATTTGGCTTCTGCCTTGCCTCTTCTGATGACTTTGAGCATGTTTGTTTGTTTTTAATGGAATTTTTTTAAGTGCACATTCTGTGTCAAACACTCTTCTAAGCCCTGGGATAGGTACAAGTTAAGTATTCATTCATTTAGCTGTATTTACTGAATGTGGTTTGGACACAGTTCCTGTCCCACATGGGGCTCACAGTCTAAATAGGAGGGAGAACAGGGATTGAATCCCCATTTTACTGTTGAGAAAACTGAGGCACAGAGAAGTGAAATGACTTGCTCAAGTTCACTGCAAGCAATTAGATGGAATCCAGGTCCTCTGACTCCCAGGCCCATACTCTTTCCACTAGGCCATACTGCTTCTCGCTTGGCTGGTTTTCCACATGAAGTATGTTTAAGAGACTGTTTTCAAATGGCTTTCATGGCTGTGAGCCCAGCCCAGTTGAGAAATTCCCCATTTTCCCAACGAGTGGCTTGTGAACAGCAGGAGAAGTCAAGTGTGCATTGGTCTTTCTGGTTTCCTCAGTGGGGAATGTCAGGCTTTTTTTTCAGTCTGGATAGAGCCACAGCCCTGTACCCCAAGAGGGTGGAAATTGTGGGTCTAGCTACTCAGGCCAGATTCTGGAGCTGCTCATTGATGATATGGATAATAATAGGCTATTTTATTTTTCCAGGCTGCTCTCCCAACTATTTTCTCATGATATTCTCCCCACACCGCAGCGAGATAAGGAGAAGCAGGCATTATAGACCCCATTTCATAGTTAAGAAAACTAAGCCCCTAAGTAGCTAAGTGACTTGTGTCAAGTGACGATTGCCAAATTATACTTTCCAAGCGCTCAGTACCGTGCTCTGCACATAGTAAGCGCTCAATAAATATGATTGAATGAATGAATGAATGAAAAGTGACATAGGATTGTGTCTAATCCAGGGATTAGTACCTGGATCTCTCAGACCTGCACATTTTTTGACTAGACAGTGCTGCCCACTGTTGTTGGATTTTTTTTTGTGTGTGTGTGTGTGTATGTGTATGTGTGTTTGTTAAGCACCTACTATGTGCCAGGCAACTGTACTAACCCCTGGGATAGATACAAGCTAATCAGGCTGGGCACAATCCATGTTCCACATGGGGTGTAGCGTCTTAATCCCTATTTTACAGATGATCTAACTGAGGCCCAAAGAAGTGAAGTGAATCACCCAAGATCACACAGCAGACACGTGGCACAGCTGCAATTAGAACTCAAGTCTTTCTGACTCCCAGGCCTGTGCTCTATCTGCTAAGCAACCCTGCCTCTCTGTTGATCAGTTGAGTTGGTCCAGAGCAAGAACCAAGAACCCATCCAGACCCCACACAACTGAATCAGATAAAAAGACCCTAGACATGCCTGAATCCATCCTCTGCCTCAATTATGGGAAATATTAATCTAATAATAATACTTGTGGTATTTGTTAAGTGCTTACTGAATGCTAAGCGCTGGGGTGGATACAAGCAAATCAGGTTGGACACAGTCCCTGTCCCACTTGGGACTCACAGTCTCAATCCCCATTTTACAAATGAGGTAACTGAGGCACAGAGAAGTGAAGTTACTTGCCCAGGGTCACGCAGCATACACGTAGTGGAGCCGAGATTAGAACCGAGGTCCTTCGGACTCTCAGGCCTGTTCTCTAACCACTAAGCCACGCTGCTTCCTAGGGCGATCTGGAGCTGGAACTCCTGGCTTTAGGGCAATAGCCCCCTGGGGAACCAAGCCCCTGCCGGTAGGAAGTAAGGCAGGGAGGAACAGACAGCCTCCCCATGGCTCTGCTGAAGGAGGAGGTGACAGTGCCCATCCCAAGTGACTCACTGGCTCACCGAGAGCAAGTTGGGTCATGTGGAAAGAGGTCCTGAGAAGCACAGCTGAGGTCTATCTGGGGTCAGGAAATTCCTGGGAGGAAGGTGTGTAATGGGGAGGTGACAACTCGACGGAGACAGTGGATCCATGAATCTCTGAGCCTCCAGCTGAAAAGTTGAGCCTTTTGGCATGGGACTCCCAGCCTCCCTACCAGCCAGTCCTTCAACTGTATTTATTGAGCGCTTGTTGTATGCAGCAGGGCGTAGTGGATAGGGGTCTAGGTGTCAGAAGGTCATGGGTTCTCCTCCTGGTTCTGCCACTTGTCTGCTGGGGGACCTTGTGCAAATCACTTCACTTCTCTGTGCCTCAATTACCTCATCCGTAAAATGGGGATCGAGATGGTGAGCCCCAAGTGGGACAATCTGATTACCTTGTATCTCCCCGAGTGGCACATAGTGAGCGCTTAACAAATACCACAGTTATTATTAGCACTGTAGTAAGTGCTGGGGAGAGTACTATTTAACGGAGTCCCCGGTGGTAGGTCTGGGTCCCCTTGGGGTTGTTGGTTGGGGGTGCTGGGGATCGAGCTGGATAATCTCCCTCCCCACCTCAAACTTGGACGGCTTTCTCTGAGCTTTGTTGTGGGCTGACTGGATCTGTGGCATAAACCTGTCTGGGCTAGGCCACCCTGAGGTGTTCCCTAACTTGCTTCTCAGAAAACTGAAGAAAGTATGAGAGAGAGAGAGTGAGTGTGTGTATGTGTATTTAATGGTATTTGTTAAGCACTTACTATATGCCAGGCAAAATGATAATAATAACTGTCATACTTGTTGAGCACTTACTATGTGCCTCCAAGAGGCCTTCCCCTAAGTGCTGGCTACCTACAAGATAATCAGGTCGGACACAACCCCTGTCCCTCAGGGGGCTCACAGTCTTAATCCCCATTTTACAGATGGGGGAACTGAGGCCCAGTGCAGTGAAGTGACTTACCCAGGTCACTCAGCAGACAAGTGGCAGAATTGGGATTAGAAGCCAGGTCCTTCTGACTCCCGGGCCTGCGCTCTAACCACTAGGCATCGCTGCTCTTGCACACTGCACAGTGACTTCCCCCTCTGGACTGTAAGCTCACCGGCAGGGAAAGTGTCTACCCAGTCTATCATATTGGACTCTCCCACGTGCCTGATACGGTGCACTGCATACAGTCAGCACTCAGTAAATTCCCTGGAATGGCGACAGCAGCGAGGAGCGTCGTTCCAACAGCAAATGTGCAGCTAGCATTTTCTGCAAACGAGGAAAAAGGAAACAAAATGCTGAGCCTAGCCCGGAACCAAATAGCCATTTGGGCTTCCACTGGGGGATGACGGGGAGGATGTACACCCAGGGTCAGTGTACAATAGTCACGTCTGACCGAAGATGGTCAGATGAAGACGGGAAGATGGAATAGGGGAGAAAGTGTAAAGAGGAAGCACAGGTGAAGCAGTTGAAGCCCTCTTGGAGGAGGTGAGCTCTCAGTAAGGCTTTGAAGAGGGGAAGAGAGTTAGTTTGGCGGATGTGAGGAGGCGGGCATTCCAGGTCAGCTGTAGGACGTGGGCCCCAGGTCGACGGCGGGATAGGCGTGAATGGGGGACAGTGAGGACGTGAGCGGCAGAGGAGTGGAGTTATGCGCTCTTAATATCCCGGCTAGATTATTATGTCAGCCTTCTCTCTGATCTCCCTTCCTCCTGTCTCTCCCCGCTCCAGTCTATTCTTCATTCCGCTGCCCAGATCATCTTCCTACAGAAATGGTCTGGGCATGTCACTCCCCTTCTCAAAAACCTCCAGTGGTTGCCTATCAACCTTCGCACAGAACAAAAACTCCTCACTCTTGGCTTCAAGGCTCTCCATCGCCTTGCCCCCTTCTACCTCTTCTCCTTTCTCTCTTTCTACCGCCCACCCACTCCACTCCACTCCTCTGCCGCTCACCTCCTCACTGTCCCCCTTTCACGCCTATCCCGCCTATCCTGCCGTTGACCTCTGGCCCACGTCCTTCCGCTGTCCTGGAATGCCCTCCCTCCTCACCTCTGCCAAACTAACTCTCTTCCCCTCTTCAAAGCCCTACTGAGAGCTCACCTCCTCCAGGAGGCCTTCCCAGACTGAGCTACCCCCTTTTCCCTCTGCTCCCCCTCCTCCCTCTGTTCCTCCCCCTTCCCCCTTCACCTCCCCTCAGGTGAGCCCCCTTTCCCTTTGCTCCTCCCTCCTCCCTTTTCCCCTCCCCTCAGCACTGTGCTCATTTGTATATATTTTTTATTACCCTATTTATTTTGTTAATGAGGTGTACATCCCCTTGATTCTATTTATCGTGATAATGTTGTCTTGTTTTTGTTTCGTTCTGTTTTGCTCTGTCGTCCATCTCCCCCAATTAGACTGTGAGCCCGTCATTGGGGAGGGATTGTCTCTGTTGTCGAATTGTATATTCCAAGCGCTTAGTACAATGCTCTGCACATAGTAAGCGCTCAATAAATACGAATGAATGAATGAATGAATGAATGAATGAATGAAGCAGGTGAGGTGAGTGACTGACATTGCCCTTGGAACTTACCGATGCTGATGGCACATCCTTCCTCAAAAGGAAACTTCTAGAAACTCATTTTGCTTTAAAGAGTGACTTCGAAAGGACTGGTTTTGATGTAGAATGCCTGGAGGTAGGGGACTAACCCTTCTGACCACCCCAAGGGGTCCCCCAGCAGGAAGGGGGTGTGAACCGGGAGCATGAGCCTTTTGGGGTTCCCTATAAACCAGAGGAAGCGGGCTGAAGAGAAGCTTTCTAGAGAGAAGGGCTTGGGTTCTTCCCGACCCCGAGTATAATTATCAAGTTATTTCTTTTTCCAGGCACGGGAAGCAAGAACTCTTACTGCCAAATTCAGCAATTCATTTCAAGCCATTAAAATCTCTTTCGAGTGGTTCCTAAGCCCTCTCAACCACTGCTGTTATCTCTAGTTGAAACACAGCCGGGAAACTTTGTCTTATCAGCAGAGCCATTGGAGTCTTTGATAGCGACGGCAGAGGCCCTCTGCCTTTCCTCCCTGCGGGGCCTGGTGGAGAGGGCAAGGGCCTGGGAGTCAGAGGATGAGGGTTCTAACCCCCCGGCTTCACCACGTATCTGCTACGTGATCATGGGCAAGTTGCTTAACTTCTCCGTGCCTCAGTTCCCTTATCCGGAAAATGCAGATTAAGACCGTGTGCCCCATGTGGAACAGGGATTATGCCCAACCCGATTATTTAGAGTAGTAGTGTGGCCTAGAGGATAGAGCATGGACCTCAGAGTTAGAAGGACCTGGGTTCTAATTTCGCTCCACCGCTAGTCTGCTGTGTGACCTTGGGTAAGTCACTTCACTTCTCTGGGCCTCAGTTACTTCGTCTATAAAATGGAGATTAAGACTGTGTGCCCCATGTGGGACAGAGATTGTGTCCAATCTGATTAGTTTGTGTCTATCCCAGCACTTAAAACAGTGCCTGCCTCATATTAAGCACTTAAATGATAATAATAATTATTTTTATTATTCTTCCATGTTTTCACCACCACTCCGGAGCAGAAAACCTCCCGAGCATTTCAGGTTAGGCTTCGAATGGGAGCTCTTCCAGAAGTACCTGATTTTGTTTTATTGTGTTTGGTTTTTTTGGACTTCTACCTAGCTGAGCCGGTCTCTTGAACCCCATCAGGCACCGTTCTAGGTGCTGGGGTAGATACAGGTTAATGGGGTCAGACACAGTCCCTGTCATACCCGGGGCTCACAGTCTAAGTAGGAGGGAGATGAGGTATTGAATCCCCATTTTGCAGTCGAAGAACTGGGGTTCACAGACGTGAGGTGGCTTGCCCAAGCGTCCCACAGCAGGCAAGTGGCGAAACGGGCATTGGAACCCAGGTCCTCTGACTCCCAGGGCCAGGCTCTTTCCATTAGGCTCTGGCTCCCCCGCAGCACCAGGGTCAGGGTGCAGTGTTTCCTGTTTCTCGTATAGTCACGCTGAGAAGCAGCATGGCATAGTGGGTAGAGCCCAGGTTTGGGAGTCAGAAGGACATGGGTTCTAATCTCGGCTCCACCACTTGTCTGCTGTGTGACTTTGGGCAAGTCGCTTCATCCAACAACCCTTGGTAGCTGCTCTTTGAGGGTAATACAGTGCTGTGCACAAAGTAAATGCTCAATAAATACCTTTGATTGTCAGTAATTGTGATAATAATTAAGCACTTACCATGTGTCAAGCACTGTTTCAAGTGCTGGGAAAGATTCAAGATAATCAGATCAGTTAGTCTGTATCCCACACAAGGCTCATAATCTGAGAAGGAAAGAGAACAGGTACTGAATAACCGTTTTATAGATGTGGAAAGTAACGTCCAGAGAATAATAATAATTATGGCATTTGTTAAGCGCTTACTATGTGCAAGACACTGTACTAATGCTGATGTGAATACAAGCAAATTGGGTTGGACACAATCCCTGTCCCCTATGAGGCTCACAATCCTAATCCCCATTTTACAGTTAAGGTAACTGAGAGAAGTTATCTGACTTGCCCAGGGTCGCATATCAAACAAGTGGTGAAGCCAGGATTAGAAGCCAGGCGTTCTGACTCCCTGACCTGTGCTTTTTCCACTAGACCGTGCTGCTCCTGGCGTACATTTCGAATACTGGGGAACGGTGCAGCGTTGTAGAAAGCAAAGTGGCAAATGAGTGAGGATAAGAAGGCAGATAGTCATTCTTGGCTGTCAGGCTCAGGGCAGTAGAGATGTGTGATGCAGATGTTGGAGAGGAAGAGGTCTGTGGGGAATGGAAGAGCTTTGAAATCCATCAGCGAGGTGGGACTACGGGCTTTGGTTAGAGTCTAACAGCCACTGGGTTCTGGCTTTTGAGGCTGCAGAATATGGAAAGGAAAAGGGAAAACACAGGTATTCATCATCGCATCTATTTCCTTCCAACTGCTCCCTCCTTCTGTCCTTCCCATTACCCCACTCTGGCCCTCCCCATTCCTCTACGTCAAGCAGAAACTCCTTACCATCAGCTTTCAAGCTTTCAGTCACCTTGGCCCCTCCTGCCCTACCTCACCTCTTTCCTGTTACAACCCAACCCATACATTGCGCTCTTCTAATGCCAACCTACTCATTCTGCCTCGATCTCTTCTATCTCGCCGCTGATCTCTCGGGCACATCCTATCTGATCTCTGTCCTCCCTCTTCATATCTGACAGGCGATCACTCTCCCCACCTTCAAAGCCTTACTGAAGGCACACCTCCTCTTCGAGGCCTTCCCCGTCTAGGCCCCCATTTCCTCTTCTCCCTTCCGCTTGCCCCCTTGCACTTGGATTTCCATCCTTTATTCATTCCTCCTTCAGCCCCACAGCACATATCCATAATGTATTTATAGTAATGTCTGTCTCCTCCTCTAGACTGTAAGCTCGTCGTGGGCAGGGAACCGTGTCTAACAATGCTGTTGTGTTCTCCGAAGCGCTTAATACGATGCTCTGCACCGGGTATGTGCTCCAATGAATACGAATAATTGATTACTGATAATGCAAGTGGAGAAGTTGGCCCTTAAATGGACCAGTTAAAGATGGTGGGCCCAGGTAGGAGAAGCAGCAAGGAGTGGTGGATAGCGCACGGGCCTGGGAGTCAGAAGGTCATAGTTTCTAATCCCGGCTCCACACGTGTCCGCCGTATGACCTTGGGCAAGTCACTTTACTTCTCTGGGCCAGTTCCCTCATCTGTAAAATGGGGATTGAGACTGTGAACTCCACATGGAACAAAGACTATGTCCAACTTGATTTGCTTGTATCCACCCCAGGGCTTAATACAATGCCTGGCGCATTTAGTAAGCGCTTAACAAATACCATCATTGTCATTATTATCATTAGTATGCTCTGTCCTCATCTGTCTGTCTGCATAGGTCAGTTCAGAGTTGTGTATAGGCCTGGTTTGAGTTACAACCAACCATCTGTACAGTTGCTGGGTGGCATGTTTTAGCGGCAGCCACCCCCTCTGGGTTTTATTAACGTAGCCCTGAGCCAGAGCCTCGAGTGAAGTGGCAAGGATTTGATTATAAGGGAAATGGCGAGGAGGAACAAGTGGACATTTTTGTTTGGCTCAAACCTCATTAAAGAGGAATGGGCAAACTGTTTCTTGTTTTTTTTTCTCTGAAAAGGAAATCACACGATTTAAAAAAAAAAATGGCTCCACCATTTCAAGTTGGCAAGAGGAGAGGGGCAGTCCAGGTCGGGCAATTAAGTGGCGGCATGCCCAACAGACTCACCTGTCCCGCAGGGTCTCTGTTCACTCCAACACGGGGAACAGGCCACTGAATTTGGTTGTACTTGGGCTTGGTCAAGCAATTAATGATATTAGTTGAGTGCTTACTGTGTCCAGAGCACTGTTCTAAGTGCTTGGGAGAGTACAACTGAATTAGCAGGTACATCCCCTGCACATCATGTGCTTACAGTCTAGAGGGGGAGACAGACATTAATAGGAATAAATAATTTATATAAAGAATTTAAAGACGCAAACATAAGTGCTGTGGTCAGGAGTCAGACATGCTCAGGGAGTCTTTGGTGCTACTCTGAGGAAAATTCCCCGCTTTTCTGAATGGATGGAGGTGCCGGGCATGCCCTTGGGTGCTTCCCAAGCTGCTTTCCTCAGTGCTCCCAACAGTGCTCATCACTGGGCACGTCCAGGGCTGGGACCTGGCCGCCAGACGACATTCTGGCCCAACCTGCAGAGCTCTGGAGAGGCTCTACAGGAGGAACGAGGAAGCCACACCTGGGAGATAAGCCACTGGTTCATGTTGGAGCCTTTGAAATTCCGCTACCAAAGAAATTGTTTCAAGTGAAGTTTCATATGGTGAAAGAATGAATCTTTATGAGTAACCAGGTCTTTAATTTTTTTTCCTTGAGGGAAATGCAGAGGAAAGGTGTGGCTTCACCTTCTTAAAATGCTTCTGCTCAACTGATGGTGGTCGATAGTAGGACTTGGGCCAGCGGCTGCTTTTTTTATGGTATTTGTTAAGTGCTTATTACGTGTCAGACGTGTTCTAAGTGCTGGGGTAGGTATATCTTAATTAGGTTAGACATAGTCCCTGTCCCGCATGGGGCTCACAGTCTAAGTAGGAGAGAGAAGAGTTATTCAATCCCCGTTTTTCAGTTGAGGAAACTGAGGTGCTGAGAAGTTAAGTGGCTTTCCCGAAATCACGCAGCAAGTAATTGGCAGAAATGGGATTAGAACCGAGCTCCTCTGATGCCCAGACCTCGGCTCTTTTCACTAGGCCATGCTGTTCCTCTGCCCCAGTGAGATGAAGCTGAGGAAGGGGGCCTTCCCCCACCCCTACCTCACGTTGCCTGGCCCCAGCAGTGGTGACCCCAGGCTCCCCCTCCCACTTACTGCCCCCTCACATAGGAAGTTGCAGGATGGCCAAGTGGATAGAGTACAGGCCTGGGAGTCAGAAGGTCATGGGTTTTAATCCTGGCTCCACCACTTGTGTTCTGTATTGCCTTTGGCTAGTCACTTCACTTCTCTGGGGCTCAGTTACTTCATCTGTAAAATGGGAATTGAGACTGTGAGCCCCACATGGGACAAGGGACTGTTTCTTACCCAATTTGCTTCTATCGACCCCAGTGCTTAAGTACAGTGCCTGGAACACAGTAAGCGCTTAACAAATACCACAGTTATTATTATTATTATTAAATGGAAAGGGCTGAATCAACCAAGGATTTGCTGAATCAACCAAGGATTTCAGACACCAGATTGGCTCAGAGTCCACCGCTTCTTTCAGATGGTGATGGAGAGGCTTCAAAGGCTTATGCAGATCTTTGCATATGGAAATCTTTCATTCAGTCATATTTATTGAGTGCTTTCTCTGGGCAGAGCACTGTACTAAGCGCTTGGAAAGTACATTACAGCAAGAAAGAGAGACAATCCCTGCCTGCGACGGGCTCGCAGTCTTTCCTCACTGGACTCTGGCCTGCTCACCTCCCCCGTTTCTCTGCCAGAGCTCAAGGGACGTATCTACCAATTCCATTATATTGTACGCTCCCAAGGGCTTAGTATGATGTTCTGCACACAGTAAGCACTCAATCAGTATGACTGATTATTTCCAGAGGTCTTTGGGCACAGTAGGCTATCTCGTCGGGGCCAATGGGAGTGGGAGCAGGGCCCATCTTTGCTGGGGGAGAGGATAGCACCAAGGGCTGCTGGGAGAAACCAGGGAGAAGCTTATGCGCGATCCCATCCTCCTTCCCCTGCTTTCACCCTGTCCGAGATCGGACGGTGGGAGGGGCAGTGAGGCGGTGGGAGGGGAAGAGGAGGGTGCAGCTCCAGCTCTTCCTGTGCAGTTCTGGGAACCTGGGAGCCCCAGCTCATCCACCCCAGGAGAAAAACAGGAGATGACAATAGGGAAACAGAACCAAACGGAAGAAGAGACGGGGCGACAGGAAATCCACGGGAGAACAGGATACGAGGGAAAGGATGGGACACCAGTCCAATGAACGGATAAAAGAGGGCGAAAATCGGTGGCCCCTCGGAGGAGAGAAATATGAGGTGAGAAGATTGAGGTTTTGGAGAGAGTGTGAGAATAGGTTGGAAGGGGGAAATCCAAAGGCAGGTATCATGGACTAAGTGGGGGACACTGAGGTGATTGCCAGGATTGGAGAGTGGAAGAGCAAATAGGCAGGTTTTTCTGAATTGTAGAATAAATGATTCAGCCTTAGAATATGGTATTTGGGATTTGTGCCATCCCTGTTTTGAGACCTTGCTGTCCTGGAAGTCCCACCCAGAAACCTGTCTTAATGAGAGAGCCCAGACCCTACTTTTCTTCTTTAGAAAAGTGTAATTATCTGTTTCTTTTCTCTGCTCTCCCAAGAACCCAAATTGCTTCCCCAGACCCAGAATCAGAGCTTTGAAGGGGTTCTTGAGGGACAATCTGAGCCACTCTTCTGCTTCTGACAGGAAAAGAGATGATGGGTAATCCCTCTCTCTCTTCCTCTCCCTCTCCGTATTTTCCTCTCCCTCTCCGTTTCCTGACCAGTGAGTAAAGGAGACAGAAGGATGCGGATAGGATTCCCCTTTTCCACTTGGAGAGACAGAGACTGGGAGTTAGGGTGCAGGCAACCGCTTCAGCTCAGGGCTCTGGCCAGGAAAGCCTTATGTCTGCTTCTTCCTGTTTAGAAGAGGAGGCTTGGGAAAGGGCCTTCAGGGGAGGCTTCTTACCCATTTGTTTGTAAGTGACTGAACTTCATTTTATTCTCCCGGGACAGGGGAATTAGCAAAATTTCAGTTCCCCTTTCTTACATCCCCTCAATTCCTAAAGTCAGATATTAGGGGTTCACTTTCGAATTAAGATCTTTGCCATTTTAATCAATGTGATCTGGTTGGACAGGAGTCTAATATCTTAGGAGAAACAGCTTATAAATAAAATGTTAATAATAATAATAATAATAATAAACTTATAAATAAGCTTCTTGTGAGCAGGAAATGTGTCTACTGACTCTGATATATTGTAATAATAATAATTATGGTATTTGTTAAAGTGCTTATCTATGTGCCAGGCATTGTACTAAGCGCTGGGGTGGACGCAAGTAAATCGGGTTGGACAAAGGTTGTCCCCTATGCGACTCGCAATCTCAATCCCCATTTTACAGTTGAGGTAACTGAGGCCCCAGAAAAGAGAAGTCACCTGCCCAAGGCCACACAGCAAAGAAGTGGTAGATCCGGGATTAGAATCCATGACCTTCTGACTCCCAGGCCTATGCTCTATCCGCACTGCCATGCTGCTTCTCCCAAACTGCTTCTCCCAAACGCTTAGTAAGGTGCTGGGTACACTGTAAGCGCTCAGGAAATACCATTGACTGATTTTTTTTTTAGATGGTATTTGATAAGTGCTTACACTATGCCAGGCACTGTACTAAGCACTTGGGCAGATAGAAGATAATCAGGTTGGACACAGTCCATGTCCCACATGGGGCTCGTAATCTTAATCCCCATGATCCAGATGAGGTAACTGAGGCCCAGAGAAGTGAAATGACTTGCCCAAGGTTACACAGCAGACAAGGGGCAGAGGTGGTATTAGAATCCAGGCCCTACTGACTCCCAGGTCCGTGCTCCATCCACTAGGCTGTGATTGACTGATTGTAAATGGCAGCAGAAGCCTGAGATTTCATTTCAGACTTTGCACGGTCTTTGGGATTGGGTTATTTGCTGTCTACATATACAGAAGGATTTCTTTTGTAAATAGAGAGTTACTTTCTCCCCGCAACCCCTCTCTCCCTCCCTCCCTCCCTCTTTCCCCACTTTCCTGCCTGCTGTTTAAATAGAAAATCTGTTGAAGGGAGAGGATTCACTAACTGCTGGAGGGAAGCAAGCAACAGAAACATTGGTGTTGACAAGGTTGATGGTACTGCATGTCTCCAAGAAAGGAGAGTTTGGTCTAGAGAACTATGCTCAGGTCCTTGAAGGTCAATCGTTGGTATTTATTGAGCGCTTACTGTGTACAGAGCAGTATACTAAGCATTTGGGAGAGTACAATATAATAGAGTTGGTAGACACCTTCCCTACCCACAACGAGCTTACAATCTAGAGGGTGTTTGGTTTATTGGTGGGATGAGGAAAGAGATGTTTCAAAAAGGCTCAGGGAGGATGGATTTGGATTAGAATGTGGGGGAAAATAGGAAGTGCACCCTTTTCTGACCTGCAAATCTTACCACTTTCCTTAGCAGCAGGGATGTATCTATCAATCGATCGACTGTATTTATTGAGCACTTACTGTGTGCAGAACACTGTACTAAGCCCCTGGAAAATTACAATATAACAGAGTTGGTAGACGCGTTCCCTGCTCACAAAGAGTTTACCGTCTACTTTGGAGTGAGGTAGGAGCTGGCGCCTTCAGCTCCCCGTCGTTTGATGCCTCTCCCGTAGCTTGCCTGTGCTAAAACTCCTACCGACAGAAAAGTAAGTCCTCCTGACATTTTTTTATGGTATTTGTCAAGGCTTACTATGTGCCAGGCATTCTACTAAGCGCTGGGGTAGAGTCAAGCTAATCATTTTGGACACAGTCCATGCCCCACATGGGGTTCAGAGTCTTAATCCCCATTTTACAGATGAGATGACTGAGGCACAAAGAAGTAAAGTGACTTACCCAAGGTCACATAGCAGCTGAAAAGTGGTGGAGCCGGAATTAGAACCCAGGTCCTTCTGACTCTAGGGCCCGTGCCCTATTTACTAGGCCACGCTGCTTCTCCCCTCTGCTGCCTTTGCTTCTCCAAATGCTTTCTCAAATGGTAGGAACCCTTAACTCAGGCCCCTTCAGCCCGTTTCCAGGGGTGGCACCCCATCCTCCTCCCCTCCTCCCCCGCCCCCCATCAGCAGGATTTCCCTTTGCGATTGGCTTATTGGTGGCCGTGGCCCCGGGATTTCAATCCACCGAGACCAGAGTGGATGGACGACTTGGGTTTGGGCTGGGAAAACCCTCTTCATCCATCCCCGGGCGGCAGGAGAATGAAGATCTTAATCCCCCAAAGCTTCAGGCTGCCTTGCCTGGCATCGCTGTTTATAAGACAGTCTGTGTGGCAGCATTGGGTGGTGGTGTATTTATGTAGCCAAATTGACACAGGCCTGGCAGGGAGGTTATCTCCCTTGCCTGGGGATTGGATTTCAAGGGCAAAGTCCTCTGGCAACAGATATGCCGAGAACACCCTGTTAGAAGGATTGTAGCCAACTCCCATCCTACTTAGATTCCAACTCCCCCGTGGAGAGGTTTGGGTCTGGGTTTCCTCTGTGGGCCGACCACTGGGCTTGCCCCCGTTGAATATCATGGCTGCGGAAAAGTTGTCGGAGGGGCCCCTCTGTGCCGAAGGATTTCAGGTGAGACCAGTGAACTCTAGTTTTAGCTGTTAGGGTCAGCGCTGCTCTGTGTGTCCCTCCCTGCCCTTCTCTCTCCTTCTCCATCCCTCTCCTTCCCTTCCTTCCTTCTTCCCTCTCCCTCCCTCCCAGCCCCATTCCTCTCCCTCCCCGCCCCTCTGTCCCTCTCCTTCCCTCTTTCTCCAAAATAATAATAATAATAATAATAATGTTGGTATTTGTTAAGCACTTACTATGTGCCAAGCACTGTTCTAAGCCCTGGGGGAGATACAAGGTAATCAGGTTGTCCCATGTAGGACTCACAGTCTTCATCCCCATTTTGCAAATGAGGGAACTGAGGCCCAGAGAAGTGAAGTGACTTGCCCAAAGCCACCCAGCTGACAAGCAGCGGAGCTGGGATTAGAACCCATGACCTTTGACTCCCAAGCCTGGGCTCTTTCCACTGAGCCACGCTGCTTCTCTAAAAAGCTTCATTTCCCCGCCTTCATTCCCACCAGTTCGACTCCTTTAGCAGTAGGAGGGGACACAGGAGGTTCTTCTGTTTCCACTTTGCCCCAGTTGCTCACTGGCCGCATCTCTATGAATTTAGGAGTGTTGGGATGATGTGAAGCATTGTTGGCTCTGTCAGGACAGGGAGGGTGTGTATTGGGCTACAACAAGATGACTTGACCGGCCTTCTGAGACACAAATCTCGTCAGTGCTTGTTTCCGTGGCTTTGGGTGTTTGACTCACTTTTCTGTGGTATTTGTTAAGCCCTTACTGTGTGCCAGGCACTCTACCAAGTGCTGGGGGAGAGACAAGCTAATCAGTTCATTTCCACAGCCTTACTTCCCATTTTCTAGTTGAGATAACAGCCATAGAGAAGTAAAGTGACTTGCCCTAGATCACACCGCGGACAAGTGGCAGAGCCGGGGTTAGAACCCAGTTCCTTCCGACTCGCAGGCTCGTGCTCTATCCACTGGCCACGCTGATTCTCTTGTCTGCTCTGTGACCTTGATTAAGTCACTTAATTTCTCTGGGTCACCTTGCCTCTGGCCTGGACCCCCCTTTTCCTTTATATCTGACAGCCGATCACCCTCCCCATCTTCAAAACCTTATTGAAGGCCCCGTCTCCTCCCAAGAGGCCTTCCCTGACTAAGCCTTTAAGTCTCCCACTTCTTCTCCCACTCCCTTCTACATGCTCTTGAATTTGTACCCTTTATTCCTCCCTCCCTCAGCCCCACAGGGCAGCACAGCACAGCACATATCCCTAATTTATTTATGTTAATGCCTGTCTCCCCCATCTAGGCTGCATGCTCATTTTGGGCAGGGAACGCTTCTACCAACTCTTGTTATATTGTACTCTGCCAAGCACTTAGTACAGTGCTCTGCAGGCAGTAAGAGCTCAAAAAATACGATTGATGGATTGACTGGTTAACGCTACTGTGTTCCCCAGCTATAAGACAGCAGGAGGGTTTTGGAGTCCCAGAGAACCCCTATTCCAGACAGAACCTGCATCTGGTCTCCAGCAGTGACTGCCTGAATCAGAGCTTCTAGTAATCTTCCTCACGCTGTGAGCCCCATGTGACTGGCTGCAACCTGACTATCCTGGCTCTACCCCAGCATTTAGGAGGATGCTTGGTACATAGTAAGTACCTCTGGAAAAAAACATTACAGTATTTAAGCACTTACTGTGTACCAGGCACTGTAGTAAGTGCTGGGAGTAGATAGAAACTAATCAGGTTGGACCCAATCGATGTCTTACTTGGGTTCACAGTCTTAATCCCCATTATACAGTTGAGGCACTTGGGGCACAGAGAAGTGAAGTGACTTGCCTAAGGCCACACAACAGATAAATGGCAGAGTCAGGATTAGAGCCCAGATCCTCTGACTCACAAGCCTGTGCTCTACCCACTAGACCACACTGCTCCGTTCACTTGCTAAATAGCACTATTATTAATTATTATAATTATCAATAATAACACCTCTCGCTAGTAGTAACAGTAATATTAGTGACACCTCCCTGGACTCTGGCCAGGCTGCTTTGTATCTCCAACACGGGAAACCCGTGGGGCCGAGGACACGATGACAGGTCGACCCCCCCCCCCACTACAAAGGAAACAGTATGGCCTAGTGGATAGAGTACAGACCTGAGAGTCAGAAGGACTTGGATTCTAATCCCACATCCACTGCTCATCTGCTACTGTGTGACCTTGGGCAAGTCACTTCACTTTTCTGTGCCTCAGTTACTTCATCAATAAAATGGGGATTAAGATTCTGAGCCCTATATGGGACATGGACTGTGTCCAACCCAATTAGCTCGTATCTATCTCGGCACTTTGAAGAATGCCTGGCATATAGTAAGCATTAACAAAAACCATAAAAAAAAAAAAGAAGGCGATGACTGAAACTCAGCCTGGGTTACTGTGTGATTGAACTGTCAGGGAGAGAAGCTTGTGGAGATCTCCAGTTAGGCAGGATGGAGACTGGAAAAAGACCCATGAATACATACTGCAGAGTTGATGGGTTTGGGGGTGGTGGGCTCTCTGAAAGCAGTAGGGTTGAAGAAGTTTGAATAAAAGAGCAACAGTGAGGCTACAGCATGTTCTGTCTGCTGTTAAAGGGGAACGTAGTGAACGATGACTCAGAAAGAAAACGCTTACTTTGACTGGAGTACAAACCGGGTCTAGGCTAATGGGAATCGGGAAGAGGGAGGGTGCTTCCTCATGACAATTATAATAATAATAATGGTGATGAGCATGATAATCATGGTACTGGTTAAGCATTTGCTATGTACCAAGCATTGCGGGGGTCTTATCTTGTCTCATGCTGTCGAGTCGTCTCCGATCCATAGCGACTCCATTGGACACCTCTCTCCCTGAGAGCACTGCACTCTCCATCTGCAATCGTTCTGGTAGCGTCACCATAGAGTTTTCTTGGTAAAAATACAGAAGTGGTTTACCATTGCCTTCTTCCATACAGTAAACTTGAGTCTCCACCCTTGATTCTCTCCCATGCCACCGGTGCCCAACGCAGGTGAGTTTTGACTTGTAGCAGATTGCCTTTTGCTTGCTAGCCATTGGCCAAGCTAGAAATGGAATGGGTAGGCCTCTGCTTCATTCTCCATCCCGGAGCCGAGACTGGTAGAGTACTGGACACTCTCCAGATGCTATCCTGAGAGGTGAATCACTGGGAGTAGACACAAGATAATCAGGTCACACCCAGTCCCTGTCCCACATGGGGTTCAAGTCTAAGTAAGAGGGAGATCAGGTATCCCCATTTTACACATGAAGAAACGGAGGCTCAGAGAAGTGAAGTGTTAGTTTGTTGCGGGCTAGGACTGTGTCTATTATTGTATTGTACTCTCTCAAGCGCTTAGTGTGGTGCCCTGCACACATTAAGTGCTCAATAAATACGATTGATTGATTGACTGACTTGCCCGAGGTCACACAGCTGGCCAGTGGCAGAGCCGGGATTAGGCCCCACGTCCTCCGATTCCCAGGTCCGTACTCGGTCCATGAGGCTGCACTGTTCACGGCCAAGTTACGTTGTCAAGCATGGGCGAGGAAGCCCAGTGCTCCGGGATTCGGCCGGACCGGGCCGCTTCCCCGGGCTTCGGCCCTGACTAGAGGTAGAGTCACTGGACGTGGCCAACATGCTCCATCTCGTCTGAGCCGGGCACACCCCTTTTTCTCCTCTGCATCCCCCCCCCCCCCCCTTTTCCCTCAGCTCTCCTAATGTAAACATCAAGCTAAGCAGAGCCATTTACGTTTTCTGTTTAGCTGCGCTTCTCTCCTGGAAATAGCTCTGTAATCATTCACAGATAACATAAGCACTGGGCACTTGTTGAGGCCCTAGTGATAGGAGAGTAACAGAGAACCGGAGGAGTACAGGGAAGTAGCCAGTAACTTTTACGGTAGCCGAAATTTGGACAGAACAGACCCCTAAAGTGTTTAGTGCCGTGCTCTGCTCACATTAAACACTCAATACAACCGTTGGATTGATTTGATTCCCGGGAGACCTCGCAGGCTAAGTACCACCTAGTCTCAGCGGCTAAATGTCACTCGATTAGGTCAAGCAGCTGAAGGAGCCGGGGAATCCATGAAACCATCAGTGGTATTTATTGAGTGTTTCTGTACTGAGCGCTTGGGAGAGTACAGTCCAACAGAGTTGGAAGCCATGTTCCCTGCCCACAAGGAGCTTACGGTCTAGAGGGGGAGACCGACATTAATATGTCCTTCTTAGTGCTTAGTACAGTTCCTGTCATGTAGTAAGCACTTAACAAGTACTATTAAAACAAAACAAAAAACTAACACTCAGTGGATGCAGAGTAAATGCAACCATTCGAAGGAAAACAGACAGGAGACGCATTGGGATGAATCAGTCGATGGTATTTATAGAGCGCTTACTGTGTGCAGAGCATTGTACTAAGCTCTTGGGAGAATACAGTATGTCAATATAACAGAGTTGGCAGACACACTCTCCGCCCACAACGAGCTTACAGTCTAGGGGGAGGACGAGCATCAATATAAATAAATTCCGGATATGGACATGAGTGCAGTTGGGTTAATAATAATGACTGTGGTAACTGTTAAGCACTTACTATGGGCCAAGCAAAAGGCTTCCCGCCCTGTTGGGGGCATTCCGAACTTTCCTGGCCCAGGAGCTAGGCTGCCTGTGTACAGAGTTCCAGATGGTTTGCCGGCAGTGGGCAGAAGCAGCGTGGCCTAGTGGATAGAGAATGGACCTGAGAGTCCGAAGAACCTGAATTCTATTCCCAGCTCTGCCTCTTGTCTGATGGGTCACCTTGGGCTAGTCACCTAACTCCTCTGGGCCTCAGTTACCTCATCTGGAAAATGGGGATTAAGACTGTGTGAGCCCTACATGGGACAGAGATGTGTCCAATCTAATTACCTTGTATCTACCCTAGTGCTCAGTACAGTGTCTGGCACATAGTAAGTGCTTAACAAATACCACTGTTATTATTATTTGGAGTGAAAAGGTGAGGGCGTGGCTGTTCCTTCTGGCTCGAACAAGGCTGAGGGCCCTCCTAGAACAGTGGCAAGGCCGGCCCCCTCCCTGACCCTCACAGCGCTGATGACCATCAAGATGGAAGGCCAGCACAGAGCTGATGCACGGACAGGCTGTGATTGCTCTTCAGGTTTGGTCCGGACCCTTCGTTTGACCTAACCCAGCCTGACAGGGGGGTTCCTGCCTCTGAACTTCCCTAGGAACAGTATGTCCTAGTGGAAAGAGCGTGACCCTGGAAGTCAGAGGCCCTGGGTTCTAATTCTGGCTTTGCCGTTTGCTTGCTGGGTGACCTTGGGAAAGACCATTCACTTCTCTGTGCCTCAGTTTCCTCAATAGGGATTAAATACCTGTTCTTTCTCCTGCTTAGACCGTGAGCTCCATATGGAGCAGTGACAGTGTCTAATCTGATAAACTTGAATCTACCCCAACATTTGACATGTGCTATTCTTAAAAATGACGATGATGTTAATGATGATGATAATACTAATTTTCTAAAAAAATTAGGGCCAGGGTAAGACTGGTCATTTTGGGAAAAATTTCCCCTTAGTAAGTATTTGACATATAGTAAGCACTTAACAAATGTGGGGATTGTCTCTATCTTGCCAAATTGGACTTTCCAAGTCCTTAGTACAGTGCTTGCTTAGTACAGTGCTCTGCACACAGTAAGCACTCAATAAATACAATTGAGTGAACAAATTTATTAATATGAAGAAGCAGCAAGGCATAGCGGATAGACAATGGGCCTGGAAGTCAGAAGCACTGGGTTCTAATTCCAGATCCTCCACAAGTCTGCTATGTTACGTTGGGTGATTTGTTTCACTTCTCTGTGCCTCAGTTACCTCATCTGTAAAATGGGGATTAAGACTGTGAGCCTCATGTGTGACAGGGACCATGTCCAATCCAATTAGCTTATATCAATCCCAGCGCTTAGTATAGAGCCTGGTACATAGTAAGCACTTAATTTCCATTAAAAAAAAAATTGTCCTTGTCTCAGCCAACTAGAAATGCTCCTTCAAAATGAGGTAAACCAACTCAAGCCTCAAGCCCAACAGAATCAATCCAGTCTCCTCAGCAAGTTTCCTCTCACTCCCCCGCCCGCAATTTTTATCCGCTTTCAAAAAGATTTCTCTCCCCACGTCCGCCACCCCAAGCGCTTGCAGTCTGAAGATGTAAAGTAGCAGCCATATGGGGGTCTTTTCCATTTCAGTTCCGAATTCTTATTCACTCACAAACTGATGTCTCTGAAGCCAAAACTGCTTTCTGTCAGGCTTTGGGTCTGGGGGCTGCCGCTAATTTTCCGGCCTCGCCGCTTCCGGAGGCTCGCCGCTTTCTGCCTGGAACAGATCTTCCTGTCCCTGCGTCGAGACTGCGGGGGGATGGGGGCAAATAATGTATCATCTCGTCGGCCCGAACCCCGTCTCCTGACCCTTTTTTGGACATTCTGCTCAGCCCGAGCAGCGAGCCAAGCAAAGTCTGGCTGGGTGACCTTTAGAGAATCGGCAGACTGTTGGAGAGCACCGCTCCATCGTCAGCGAGCCCCACCAGCGGACAGAAAAGGAGATGTTTATGGAACGGCTTCCAGCCGGGGGCATGTGCTCATTGAGGCCGCTCGCCCTCGGGCAGCCCTGAACTCATCCCCGCCACCGCCACCGTAGGCCCCTCCCCGCCGGGCCGCCGATTTGATTCCTCGTAGAAACTAGAGGGACGCCTGAGATGGAGGCCCAGGGGGTGGCCTGAAAAAGAGAAAAGACCAGGCCCATAATGACCCATCCCATAGGGAGACCCTGGACTCTGGAGGAAAATGGCAGATGGGAAACACCCCTGAAATCCCAGCTCTGCCACTTGTCCGCTGTGTGACCCTGGGCAAGTCGCTTAACATTTCTTTTTTTTTATGGTATTTGTTAAGTGCTTACTATGTTCAAAGCTTCTATGTGCCTCAGGTCCCCCCTCGGTAAAATGAGCGATTAAGACTGTGAGCCCCATGTGGGACGGGGACTCTCTCCAACCAGATTAGCTTGCATGTACCCTGGTGCTTAGTACAGTGCTTGCACATAGTAAGCTCTTAATAAATGCCATTATAAAAAGTAAATTACAGTGTGTGTGTGTCCGTCTGTCCATCCTGGCATAATGGACACAGTGTCGCATGTGTCCAGGATCCATAACCTGAGAGGGGTCACCACCCTAGAGAAAGAGAGATGGAGAAAGTGATTTTTTTCCCCACCTCAGGGCAGCCAAATGTGTAAAGCTGGTCTGTTCAGGAGCCTGACTGGACTGGTGAAAGTGAAGCAGCATGGGCCTGGGAGTCAGAAAGACCTGAGTTCTAATCCCTGCTCCGCCACTTGTGTGCTGGGTGACCTTGGGCAAGTCACCTCACTTCTCTGTGCCTCAGTGCCCTCATCTGTAAAATGGGGATTAAGACTGTGAGCCCCATGTGGGACAGGAATTGGGTCCAACCTGATTAGTTTGTATCTACCCCAGCGGTAGAGTGCCTGGCACATAGTAAGCAGCGTGAGAAGCAGCGTGGCTCAGTGGAAAGAGCACGGGCTTTGGAGTCAGATGTCAAGGGTTCGAATCCCGGTCCACCACTTGTCAGCTGTGTGACTTTGGGCAAGTCACTTAACTTCTTGGTGCCTCAGTAACCTCATCTGTAAAATGGGGTTTAGGAATGTGAGCCCCACGTGGGACAACCTGATTCCCTTGTGTCTACCCCAGCGCTTAGAACAGTGCTCGGCACATAGTAAGCGCTTAACAAATACCAACATTATCATTATTATTATTATTATAGTAAGCATCGTCTCTGTTTTTGACTAATCCAGGCCTTGTTCCTCTTCCTTCAACCCAGAGGACCAAACCTCGACTATATTTGGGGGGAAAAAAAGAAAGCCTTACTGGGTCAACTCTAGGCTGGGACTCTCTAGGCTAAGACTCTGGGCGACATTAATGGGAAAACAGTAAAGAAGAAGGGATGCCCTAGTGAAGTTTTGCTCTCTGATGATGATTCTGAAGCTGGATAATTGCCAGGATTTTTTTTGAAATGTATTCATTTAGAGCATAGAATTGCTTGGCACATAGTAAGCACTTAACAAATACCACAGTTCCTGACCCATATGGGAGAAGAGGGAGGGCACATTTCGATTCCCCATTTTACAGATGAGAAAACTGAGCCCCAGAGAAGTAAAGCGATTTGCCCAAACTCACCCAGCAGACACGACGCAGAGCCAGAATTAGATCTCAGTCACCACCAACTTCCAGGCCTGTGCTCTGTTCACCTCGCCAGGATACTCGAGTTTTGGTTTTTTTTTAATGTTGTTTCACGCTTTCTATGTGCCAGGAACTATCTAAGCTCTGGGGTAGATCCAGGCTAATCAGTTTGGACACAATCTATGTCCCATATGGGATTCACAGTCATAATCCCCATTTTACAGATGAGGACAGTAAGGCACAGAGAAGTGAAGTGATTTGCCCAAGATCACACAGCAGCAGACAAATGGCTGGGAACTCTATCCACTAGGCCATGCTGCTTCCCAGGGTGCTCTGTGAGGCAAGAACCGGGAAGCAGCAAAGGATAAAAGCCAATAGCAAAGAGTCGGGGAAGAGGTGGGGGTATTTTGAACATCTCTTCTTCCTCCCCCGCCCACCCTCTCAACTCCTGGTAGACTGAGAAACAAAATGGGGGAAGAGCGAGCAGCTTGGCAAATTCCTGTCCTCTGCCTTTGGGGACTTGGTTTCTGTTGCTAACAACAGAGCCTGGTCATGTAAATAAACTGCAGACACACACACATCACACATCACACGCACACTAGTCGGAGGGCTGGAACAGGAGGGAAGGAGGTGGAGGGCAACTGGTTCTACGGAAAAGATACATCCGTCAGAGGTATTTATTGAGCGCCGATCGTGAGCAGAGCACCGTACTAAGCACTTGGGAGAGTACAAAACAAGAGAGTTGGTAGACACGTTCCCAAGACGAAGCTTGGGAGAGTTTTAAGGCCTCTTCCTTCCCTGCTCTGCTGTAGAGAAGCAGCATGGCACAGTGGATAAAGCTCGGGCCTGGGAGTCAGAAGGTCCTGGATTCTACTCCTGGCTCCACCACTTGTCTGCTGTGTGACTTCTCTGGGCCTCAGTTCCCTCATCTGCAAAATGGAGATTGAGACTGTGAGCCCCACGTGGGACAGGGACTGTGCCCTACCCAATTTCCTTTTATAATTATGGTATTTGTTAAGCGCTTACTATGTGCAGAGCACTGTTCTAAGCACTGGAGTAGATACAGGGTAATCAGATTGTCCCACGTGGGGCTCATATTTTTTTTTTAATCCCCATTTTTACAGTGAGGTAACTGAGGCATAGAGAAGTTAAGTGACTTGCCCAAGGTCACACAGCAGACAAGTGCCGGAGTCAGGATTAGAACCCACGTCCTCTGATTCCCAAGTCCATGCTCTTTCCACTGAGCCACGCTGCTTCTCCACTGAGCCACGCTGCTCCCCAACACTTAGTACAGTGCCTGGCACATAGTAAGCACTTAACAAATATCATTATTATTATTATTAGCAGCAGCCCCGGTCTTTGAGTCCTTTGAAGAGAACCTGGCAGGGTCTCGTTCAGTGAATCAGCAAGGAGGGGATGCTGCAGGGATTATGGGAACCTTTAGAGCCAAAGAGTGAACAACAAGCCAAAGAGTGAACAACACTCAAACCTGATCTACACTCTTGCGTGTTTGAGAAGCGTGGCCTACTGGAAAGAGCATGGGCCTTTGGAGTCAGAAGAACTTGGGCTCTAGTGCTGCCTCCGCCGCTTGTCTGCTGCCGCCTGATCTTGGGCAAGTCACTTCAGTTCTCTGGGCCTCAGTTACCTCATCTGTAAAATGGGGATGACGACTGTGAGCCCCACGTGGAACAGGGACTGATTGGCTTGTATCTACTTTAGAGCTCAGTACAGTGCCTGGTACCTAGTACCGTAAAAGAAACCCAAACAACAACAACAAACAACCATTTCCCGGCTAGACAGCCCAGAGGTGGAGGAAGGAGAAGCCTTGATTTTTGAGAAATGGGGTCGATGATGCAGCAATTCGCATGTCCCTTCTCGATGGCTTGGGCTCCCAGCAGCTTGTCCCAGCACACTGGTCAAGTTCTCATCCTGGTGCCTAGCCTGTTCAGAGCAGATCTGGCTCAGAGTTGATTTCTCTCCCTCCCCCACACTCCCACTCTCTCAGAAGTGGTTTAAAAATAGAACTTCCTCCCTCCTCCTTTCCATTTCTCTCCCCCTTCCACCCTCCCTTTCCCTGACGCCCTTCTTATAAGACATCTTGTGGAAGGTGGACGGTTGGACCAAGGCTGAATCTCAGCACTTCTGGTCAGCTCTGACCTGTTCCCGATTCCATGAAATGGATCCCTCGTGGCGAGATCGATTGCAGGTGCGTTGCAAGACGCAGAGACAGAGGAGAGTTTGGACTGTTTCTGGAACGTGATTGGGCCATTTTTGACCTTTCCTGGGTGGGGGAATGTTGTAAACTTTTCACTGGGATTCACTCTTTTCAACTAGATTTCTACTAGTCCAGCTATTTCTGGGGGGGCCTTCAAAGTGATTTGGTTGACCTTGATGTCTAGACACTCAAGCAAATCATGAACCAGTATGAGAAACTAAAAACGGTGGAGCAAAACTAATCCAAAATAAGGTGGAGGGAGACTTGAAGGAAGAGTGGAGGAGGGGCAGCTGGACGCCTGTGGTTTAGTGGAAAGTGTTTGGGGCTGGATGTCAGGAGCACAGGGTTCAAGTCCTGACTTGGTCCTGCCCTGCTTTGTGACCTTGAGCAAGTCACTCAACTTTGCATTGCCTCGGGCCCCTCAGGTGTAAAACGGGGGTGATAAGAGCCTGTTGGGAGGATAAAGTGGGATAATAATAATACTAACAATCATAATTGTGATATATGTTAAGCTCTCACTATGTTCCAGGCACCTTACTAAGTGCCAGGGTAGATACAAGATCATAGGATTGGACAAAAGTCCCTGTCCCACATGGGGCTCACAGTCTTAATCCCCAATTTGTCTTGTCTTATGCTGTCAAGTCATCTCCTACCCATAGCGACGCCATGGACACATCTCTCCCAGAACGCCCAACCTCCATCTGCAATCCTTCTGGTAGTGAATCCATAGGGCTTTCTTGGTAAAAATGTGGAAATGGTTTACCACTGCCTCCTTCTGTGCAGTAAACTTGAGTCTCCACCCTGGAATCTCTCCCATCCCGCAGCTGACCAGCACAGGTGAGTTTTGGCTTGTAACAGATTGCCTTCTGCTCACTAGCCACTGCCCACACTAGGAATGGAATAGGTATGCCTCTGCTTGACTCTCCGTCCCATAGTTGAGACTGGTAGGGTACTGGAAACTCTCCAGGTGCCATCCTGAGAGGGGAAATACCCATTTTACAGATAAAAAAGCTAGGCATAGAGAAATGAAGTGACTTCCCCAAGGTCACACAGCCAGCAAGTGGCAGAGCAGGGATTAGAACCCAGGTCCTCTAGCTCCCAGGCCCGTGCTCTTTCCACTAGGTCATGCTGCTTCTCATTGATCATCGATGAGAAAGCACTTTGGAAAAACAAAAAAAGTTATCCAAAAGCCAAGGTAGCACTATATTTATTACCATTTTGTGCTGACCAAGCCAGGGGGGGCTGAAGTTGGCAGCAGAAGCAACGTGAGCCTTGGCGGGGGAGAGAGGGTCGTCTCTGTACCAGGGAGGGACCTGGCTCAGCAGGAAGGGCACCTGGTTATCATTGGCATCCCGATTGGCACAGCCTGGGGCTGAGGTCTGGTGGCTTGACCACATAATTGGCCAGGTGGTGTGAAGGGTAAACCCCATGCGGGATAGGGACTGCGACAGTGCTTAGAACAGTGCTTGACAAAAGCTTAACAAATACCAAAAAAGAAAAAAAAAGCCCTTAAATACCGTAATTTTAAAAAAAGGGTGGGGTTCCATAGGGTTTTGTGTCAGAAATGGGCAAATCCTAGAGACCCTCTAGGAAGAGGGCTGATAAACACTATGGATCAATCAATGGGATTGACTGAGTGCTTGCTGGGTGTAGATCATTGCACTAAGTGCTTGGGAAAGTTCAGTACAATGGAGCTGATAGACATGATCCCTTCCCAAAAGATACTTATAGTCTACAGGAAGAGGCAGACATTCCTGTAGTTACAGGTGGAGGTACACTGGGATATGATTTCCCTCTCTCTCACACCCCTCCCCTTACACTTTTTTCTTTCCCTCTTTCTCTCCCTCCCTCCCTCCCTCTCCAGTCTGTTGGCTTGAATGGGAAGGAAGGAGATAGAGGTGGGATTGGAGAAGCAGCATGGTCTAATGGCCTAATGACCCCTTCCCCTCCCCATCGTCCCGAATGCTCTCTTTGCTCTAACCCCCTTCCCGCCTCACAGCACTTGTGAGTATACGTGCATATTACTAATTAGAATTCAATTTATTTTTATTAGTAATGTGTATATATCTATAATTCTATTTATTTATAATGATGCTACTGATGCCTGTTCACTTGTTTCAATGTCTGTCTCCCCCCTTATAAACTGTGAGCCCGTTGTGGGCAGGGATTGTCTCTATTTGTCGCTGAATTTTACTTCCCAAACACTTAATACAGTGCTCTCACACAGGAAGCATTCAGTAAATATGATTGAATGAATGAATGATTGAATAATGGAGAGGGCACGGGCCTGGGAGTCAGAAAGTCCTGGGTTCTGCCACTTATCTGCTTTGTGACCTTGGATGAGTCACTTAACTTCTCTGGGCCTTAGTTTCCTCATCTGTAAAATGGGGATTGAGACCGTGAGCCCTATGTGGGACAGGGACTGTGTCCAACCCGTTTATCTCGTATCCACCCCAATGCTTAGAACAGTGCCTGACACATAGTAAGCACTTAACAAATACCACAGTTATAATTATTATTATTATTATCATTCCACTGGTAGGAGTTTGGAATTTACTCAGCCTCATCCCCGTTCGATCAAGGAAGGAATTCCAAGCCCAGCACAGCATGTCCTGGGGGCCCGTTGACCACCTGCTCATGACCTCATTTGGGGGAGTAGAAGTCCAAGAGACAGCCACCTTGAAATCAGAGCTGCCCTCCATCCTCACTGTAGTTATCCATTTCAGTAGATTCTCTCATGAAAAGCATTTGGCAAAACTGCTTGCTCCCCAGGACGCAAAACATTTATGCTTCCCTTCCTCTCAGCCCCTGTCAGTTATACTGAGGAGCAGTGAGTAGTTAATGGAGAAGAAGACTGGAAGCCAGGTGGGGAAGAAAATCCAAGAGGTTGAGGTCACCCATCACCGCGATTATCACCCTCTCATCCCTCAGCAGAATCAGGAATTGACTGTACTTGGGACTGTTAACCAGACCAGGAGTTGAGAAGTTAGCTGACCAAGTGGGATAGATTAGTGCGATCCATCACTCAATCAATCAGTCATATTCATTGAGCACTTACTGTTTGCAGAGGACTGTACTAAGTGCTCGGGAGGGCACGATGTAACAGAGTTGGCACATACGTTTCCTGCCCATAACGAGCTTACAGTCTAGAGGGGGAGAGACGTTAATATAAGTAAATGATGGATATGTGTACTTTGGGTTGAGGGAGGGGTGAATGAAATGTGCAAATCCAAGAGCCAGGGTGATGCAGAAGGGAGGGGGAGAAGAGGAAATGAGAGCTTAGTAGGGGAAGGCCTCTTGGAGATGTGCCTTCAATAAAGCTCTGAAGGTTGGGAAAGCGATCGTCTGTCCGATATGAAGAGGGCAAGGTGTCCCAGCATCAGTCAGTCGATCCATTGATAGTATTTATTGAGTGCCTACTGTAGAGGGGGCTCTGTAGTAAGTGCTTGGGAGAGTACGGTAGGATGAATAGATGGGATCCTTGCCCCCTAGGAGCTTCCGGTCTAATAGGGAGACAGACCCAGTCAATCGATCGTATTTGCTGAGCGCTGAGTGCGAGCAGAGCACTGCAGATAGAATTTGCAGGCATTATTTCCCGGAATATCTATCTGATAAGTCCCTTTTCTGTTTCTTTGAGTTCCGAAGCTAAGCAGGAGTCAGATCTGGGCTCTCCCACACCGACCTATTCTTGCCCTTGAAACGGTAGCCGGCGGTGCTGAGACCGCGGTGCTACTATAACAGTTCTCTGGCTGTAAGCTCATTATGTGGAGGGAATGTTTCTGTTTACAGTTCTGTTGTACTCTCCCAAGCGCTTAGTACAGTGCTCTGCACATGGTAAGAGTTCAGTAAATACAATTGAATGGATGAATTGATCGATGTAAGGGCTCTCCCCTGGGTTCTCCATCAGGAGGAGGGTTTAGGCTTCTGTTGACCCCCTGCTGCCTCAATCTTTCTGTGTTTTTTACTGAGTGCCTCCCTTTTGCAGAGCACTGTACTAAGCCCCCTGCCTTAGAGGGCACTGGATCATCCCCGACTGTGTCTGTGAGACCGAGACTGAGAGAATAATGATAATAATAATAATAATTGTGGCACTTGTTAAGCACTTTCTACCTTTCAAACACGGCTGTAAGCACTGGAGAAGGTACAAGATTTGGCAGACCAAATCCCTCTTCCATATGGGGCTCACGGTCTAAGTAGGAGGGAGAACAGGTATTGATCAGGTATTGAATCCCCATTTTACAGATGAGGAAACTGAAGCACAGAGAAGTGACTTGCCCAAGATCACACAGCAGGCATAGGTCTTCCCAGACTAAGCCCCCCTTTTCCTCTGCTCCTCCTCCCCTCCCCATTGCCCAGACTCCCTCCCTCTGCTCTACCCCCATCCCTGCCCCACAGCATTTGTGTATAATATTTATTATTCTATTTATTTTATTAATGATGTGTTATATCTATAATTTTTTTATATTGATGCTATTGATGCCTGTTTACTTGTTTTGATGTCTGTCTCCCCCTTTCAGACTGTGAGCCCGTTGTTGGGTAGGGATTGTCTCTATGTATTGCTGAATAGTACTTTGCAAGAGCTTAGTACAGTGCTCTGCACACAATAAACACTCAAGAAATACAATTGAATGTGGCAGAGCCGAGATTTGAACCCAGGTCCTCCGACTTCCGGGCCTGTGCTCTTTCCACTAGGCTATGCTGCCCGTCCTGGGTGTCATAGAAAACACCTGAAATTTCAGAGGTCTGGGGACATTCATCCCCCTTGCTCCAGGCTTCTGGTCAGATCTACCAGCCTATGTGGCCACCACAAAACAAGTTCCTTTATTTGAAAAACTGTCCCTTTCTTTCCCCATTTTGGGTTGAGCAGATGGATGTGGCTGCCTCTGGCATTCTCTTCATTTAGTACGGGCTGCTTGGCGACTCTGCCGAGGAGGACACAGTCCTCTCGTAAGAACAGTTCAGACTCTTAGAAACACAGAAGCTTGTGTTGGCCCTTGGCTTCTTTCCCAGTAGGCCCCGAGGGCGTCTGGGCTGCCGAAGGAAACTGCGGAAACAGAATCGAAGAGGTTCAGTTGGATTGAGGGATGATGTACCTGGGAAGCAGGGAGGGAAAGAGGAAGAGGAAATCTCATTCTGGCCCAGGAATCCTTTTCCAGCGGGGTCACTCTGCTTCCTGGAGGGAGTCACGAAGGTGCCGGAGCCTGCCTGATATGCGGCCAGGGGATATTAATAATAATAATGCTTCTTAAGCACTTGTAGTCATTCAGTCATTCGGTTGTATTTATTGAGAGCTTTCTGAGTAGAGCACTGCACTAACCGCTTGGGAGACTACAATACTATGATAAACAGAAGCATGCCCTGACCACAGTGAGCTTACAGTCTAGAGTTGGGGAGACAGTTATTAATATAAATAAATAAATGGCAGATATATACATAAATGCCATGGGGCTGGGAGGGGAGGAACAAAGCAAGTCAGGCCGACGCAAAAGAGAGTGGGAGAAGAGGAAAGGGGGATTTAATCAGGAAAGGCCTCCCGGAGGAGATGTGTCAAGCACTTACTATGTGCCAAGCATTGTTCGAAGCCCTGGGGTATCTACAAGTTAATCGGGTCGGACAGAGTCCCTGTTCCACATGGGGCTCACACTTTTAATCCCCATTTTTCAGATGAGGTAACTGAGGCCCAGAGAAGTGACGTGACTTGCTCACACAGCAGACAAGTGACAGAGTCGGGATTAGACCCCAGGTCCTTCTGACTCGCAGGCCCGCGCTCTATCTACTAGGCCACGCTGCTTTCATCAGGGCCTCCCTGGGGCAGGATGGTGAGGGAGCCTGGGGTCTGAGCGGAAGCAGAAGATGCTTCCTTCTCCAGCCGCTGTGGATGCCAAGGTGAGCCGTGAGACCCCGCATTCGGGGGGGAAGGACGTTGCAGACCAGGGCCGGGAAGCAGAGATCAGTCTATTGATCAGTCAGTCAATCAGTGGTATTTACCGTACTAAGTGCTCGGGAGAGCCCAGTTTAACAGAGTTGGTAGACTTATTTTCTGCCCACAACCACCTTACAGTCTAAAGGGGGAGAAAGGTGTTAATATAAATAAATTTTCACTGTAGACATAAGGGCTGTGGGCTGAGGAAGAGGGGATGAAGGGTACAAATCAATCAGTCATTCAGTAGAGAAGCAGCATGGCCTAGAGGCTAGAGCACAGGCCTGGGAGTCAGAAGATCATGGGTTCTAATGCCGATTCCCCCCCGTCGGCTGGGTGACCTTGGGCAAGTCACTTCACTTCTCTGGGCCTCAGTTACCTCATCTGTAAAATGGAGATGGAGACTGTGAGTCCCCTGTGGGACAGGGATTGTATCCAACCCGATTTGCTTGTATTCACCCCGGCGCTTAGAACAGTGCCTGGAATAAAGTAAGCGATTATCAAATAGAATGATGATGATGATGATTGGCAGAAGACTGTGCTGAGAACTTGGGAGAGCACAATACAACAGAACTGTACAAACAAATCTGTGCTAGGGGCGGCACAGAAGGGAGTGGGAGAAGAGGAAATGGGGGCTTAGTTGGAGAGGCTTCTTGGAGGAGATGTGCTTTTAATAAGGCTTTGAGGGTGGGGAGGGTGAGGGGGAAGACATTCCAGGCCAGAGGCAGGATGTGGGCGAGGGGTCGGCGGTGAGATAAACGAGATCGAACTATGTTTGGTAGGTAGGCAGAAGAGTGAAATGTATGAGCTGGATCGTAGTAGGAAATCAGGGAGGTAAGGTAGGAGTGGGCAAGGTGATTGAGTGCTTTGAGGCCAATGGTGAGGAGTTTCTGTTTGATGCAGAGGTGGGTGGGCAACCACTAGAGGTTCTCAAGGAGTAGGGAAACATGAACTGAACGTTTTTGTAGAAAAATAGTGGTATCAGTTGAGAAACAAGTTAGCCTAATGGATAGAGCACGATCTTGGTAGTCAGAAGTACCTGGGTTCTAATTCTGGCACTGCCACTTGTCTGCTGTGTGACCTTGGGCAAGTCATTTCACTTACCTGGGCGTCAGTTATCGCAACCGTAAAATGGGGATTAAGACTGTGAGCCCCACGCAGGACGGGGACTATTTCCAACCTGTTTACCGCTGTCGTCTAGACTGCAGTGTGGCCTAGTGGAGAGAACACGGGCCTGGGAGTCAGGGGACCTGGGCTCTAATGCTAGCTCCACCACATGTCTGCTGTGTGACCTTGGACAAGTCACTTCACTGGGCCTCAGTCACCTCATCTGTAAAATGGGGATAAAGACTTTGAGCTCCACTTGGGACAGGGACTGAGTCCGACCTAGTTACCTCGTATCTACCCCAGTGCCTAGAACAGTGCGTTTCACACAATAAGCACTTAAGGAATACCACAGTTATTATTATTAAGGGAAGGCTGCTAACCACGGACTGACAAGGTGCCATTTGGACAGGGTGTGAGGAGGGACACTTTTCAGTGACTAACCGTCCCCCACGTGGAAGAGAATCCAGAAAGAGATCCCGGGAGCCGATGTCCCAGGATTCCAGCTCTCTCAGAGGCCGAGTGTCCGGAGTCTTGGTTTGGGGGACGGCGGCGGTGGGAGGAAGGGATGCTGGAATCCAAAAGCTGATGAGAACCACCCCAGGCCGGATGCAGGTCTGCACTCAAACTTTTCGACATTTTCTCCTGAACGTCGGAGATTTGGAGCGATAAAGGCACACGTGGGCTGGAATCATTTGCACCCAGGCTTTGGAAGAAGGGATATGGATATTTCCCTTCCAGCGGCAGAGGGGCATCATACCAGGTTTGCCCCCCTGCTGTTGGAATACTCCCTCAGAAAACACTTTCCATTTAAGGGAAATCTGAAATCTTCTCTACTCGGAGTGTTAATGGGCTGTATGGAGGTTGGCCCCTTGGCCTTTACTGGGTATGCTTTTTCAATGAGATCATTCCAGAATCACATTCCTATTAAATTATATTTTACTCGGGACTTAAAGCTGGATTCGAGAGCAATGGCGCAGAAAGTCCGAACTAAACACAGACTGAGACGCGGTGTAGCAAAAATGAGACTGGGGGAGTAAACAATCAAAAAAAAGGGGGGGGGGAGAAAAACTGGCTCGGCGATTTTACTTTTAAAAGTGTAGAACCATAGGCATTGCCCATGGGTCAGGAAAGAAATCCAGACATCAGGAAATCTCTCAAGAATGGTCAGGTCGCGAGAACAGGCCCTGGGGTAGAGTCGAGAAGCAGCGTGGCCTAGTGGAAAGAATAGGGCCCTGAGAGCCAGAGGACCTGGGTTCTAATTCCACTCTGCCACTTCATTCAGTCATGTTCCTTGAGTGCTTACTGCCCGTGATGTCACATGTGTTGGCACACGTCGTAATGCGATGACCACATATGTGCCGTTCTGCAGATATGCAAGGCCTCAGCCCTCACTTTCCCAGCTCAGAGGGGTTAGAGTTAATACACCGGGGCACAGGGGGAAGCTGATCGGGGCCCGCTAGGCCACCAGGAATCGCTGGGGCAGATTCTACCTGCAGCCTCAGGTTGAGAGGAACGACACACACTGCACCTGCCCGGATTGGGCCCGGCCTAGGGTGGTGCTGCTCTTAGGCCGGCAGCAGCTTTTGTTTGTTTGTTTTTTAATGGCATTTGTCGAATGCTTACTATGTGTCAAGCACCATTCTAAGGGCTGGGGAAGATACAAGTGAATTAGGGTGGACACGGTCCCTGTCCCACACGGGACTCACAGTCTAAATAAGAGGGAGAGGAGTTGGAGGTCAGGTAGCCCTTTCTTCAGGCTCTGCAGTGGGACCCGATTTCCTGCAAAGGAATGATGTTGTCATTGAAATTGTCTTGTGCTCCGTAAAGTAGCTTCTAGGGAAGTTATATTAACCCTGGACTGGAGCCTGCCTGGGTTCCTTTCAGGCTGAGAGGGAGGACGGGCTGAGATCTTTGGCTCTGGCTGCTTGGGGAATAAGCACATACTCACATGATGGGCTTTAGCTCTTAGGTGCTTCATTCATTCATTCAATTGTATTTATTAAGCGCTTACTGTGGGCAGAGCAGTGTAGTAAGCGCTTGGGAAAGTACAATGCAACAATAAATAGTGACATTCTCTCTCCACAATGAGCTTACAGTCTAGGAGGGGGAGGCAGACATAAATACAAATAAATAAAATGACAGATATGTACATGAGTGCTGTGGGGCGGGGAAGAGAGAAAGAGTAAAGGGAGAAAGTCAGGGTGATGCACAAGGGAGTGGGAAATAAAGGAAAAGTGGAGCTTGGTCTGGGAAGGCCTCTTGGTGCTTGTTTTAAAGCTTGTTTAAGGGTGTTTGTTTAAAGCTTGTTGTAGGCAGGGAATATGTCTGTTATATTGTTATGTTGTACTTAATCAAGCATTCTGCACACAGTAAATGCTCAGTAAATACGATTGATTGATTCACCCATTCCTTATGGGTCCTCCAGACTCTGCAGATAAAGCAAAAAATAATAATTATGGTATTCATTAAGCGCTTACTATGTGCCAGGCATTGTTCTAAGTGCTGGGGTAGACGGAAGATATTTGGGTTGGACACAATCCCTGTCACACAGAGGGCTCACAGAGGGAACTGAGGCACGGAGAAGTGTAGTGCCCAAGGTCACACAGCAGACAAGTGGTAGAGCTGGGATTATTAGAACCCATGACTCTGACGCCGGGCCTATGATCTATCCACTAGGCTGCATTGAAATACTTAATACGGTGCTCTACAGACAAGTGAATACTCAATAAATACGATCGATTGATCAACGCTGAGGGAGTCGAGGTCTACCCTGTCAGAGGTGGGAGGCAGGCTTTTGGTCAGAGCCTGGTCAGAAGAGGCCCGCCTGCTCCTAAGCCCAACTGCCCGGGCTGACGGTTCCTCCTTTTAATTGAAACCGGGGGAATGGCATGGGAGCCGTGACTGGTGGAAGTCTCTGGGCCTGGAAATCTTGACCTTTTCTTTCCATATGATTTTCCCCCATGTTCCTGGGGGATTGGACGAGGTTGTTTTCCTTCGGCGTTGCCCCAGTAACCGAGACCCGGCTAACGTAAGCGAGTAGCCGATCCTCGGCGCTTCGATATTTCCGACGGGTTGCTGCTGCTCCCGGCCGTCGGTCTGCTTGGTAAGTGGAGTTGGAACGGCAATCACCTCCGTTCTGAAATCCTCTTTCAGAGCTTGGGGCTCAGTTGGTCACGCGGAGACGCCGTGGGTCACAGGGCTTGTGGGTCCACTCGAGTGTTCTTGCTTGATTCCCACCAACTTGAGAAACTCTGCGAGGACTTAATGCTTTACACATGTACTTTTCTTGGGGAGAGGTTGTGAAATGATAATAATAATGTTGGTATTTGTTAAGCGCTTACTACGTGCAGAGCACTGTTCTAAGCGCTGGGGGTAGATACAGGGGAATGAGGTTGTCCCATGTGAGGCTCACAGTCTTCATCCCCATTTTACAGATGAGGGAACTGAGGCACAGAGAAGTGAAGTAACTTGTCCACAGTCACACAGCTGACAAGTGGCGGAGCCGGGATTTGAACCCATGACCTCTGACTCCCAGGCCCAGGCTCTTTCCCTTGAGCCACGCTGCTTCTCTAATGTGTCATAGTCATCACAACCTCTTGCATTTGTAGAGCAGCTTGGTGGAGTGGATGGAGCATAGGGTCTGGGAGTCAGAAGGTTGTGGGTTCTAATCCTGGCTCCACCACTTGTCTACTCTGTGGCCTTGGGCAAGTCACTTCGCTTCTCTGTGCCTCAGTTACCTCATCTGAAATGGGGATGGAGACTGTGAACTCCACATGGGACAGGAACTGGGTCCAACCCGATTACCTTGTATCCACCCCAGCGCTTAGTACAGTGCCTGACACCTAGTAAGCACTTAAAAAGTACCACAATTATTATTATTACTTTGATTTTTCCAAAGCACTTTTTATCAGACATCTCATTCTGTCCTCACACCATCCCTGTGAGTTGGCCTTGGCCCATGGAGGCTGCCATATTTCCTTCTCTTCTCTCCCCATGCTGGCCTCCCTCCCTGTCCGGAACTCCCTTAATAATAATAATAATAATGATAATAATAATAAGAATTGTGGTATTTGCAATCACTTTGTTCCAGGCACTGTATTAAGGGCTAGGGGCACTGTATTAAGGGCTAGGGTGGCCGCAAGCAAATTGGGTTAGATACAGTCCCTGTCCCACATGGGATTCTCACTCTTAGTCCCCATTTTACAGATGAGGAAACTGAAGCACAGAGAAATGAAGTGACTTGCCCAAGGTCACACAGCCAACAAGTGGTGGAGCTGGGATTAGAGCCCACATCCTCTGTCTCCCAAGCCCATGCTCTTGCCACGAGGCCATGCTGCTTTCCTAAATAGCATTGATCGATTGATTCCACTGGATCACACCGCTCATTTGGCTAGGAGCCTTCCCGACTTCCCAGCATGACAGCTCTCTAGACTGTGGACTTGTGAGGCTCGATTTTCTGTCATCACCGGGGACCTTGATTTCGGCGTCATTTCCCATTTGTCCCAGTGCAACTGGGAGCCCTGTCAGGTGGTGGTGCCGGACCCTATTTCAACAGCGAGAATAATTCTCTCTGTCCTCCTTCAGAGCCCTTCTCCAATCCTCTTGCCAGGGTGTTTTAGCTAGTAATAATAATAACAATAATAATCATGGTATTTGTTAAGTGCTTACTATGTGCCAGGCACTGTACTAAGCATTGGGGTGGATACAAGTAAATCGGGTTGGACACAGTCCCTGTTCCACACAGGGCCCCCAGTTTCAATCCCCATTTTACAGATGAGGGAACTGAATAATAATAATAATAGTAATAATGCTATTATGATTATTATTCTCCCTCTCCCTCTTGCCTAGCTCTCCCTAAGATGGCCGCGGCAAGTCCACTGAAAAAGAGATGAGAACAATGACAGGGAAAGTAAGCTCCACCTAGACTGTAAGCTCCTTTTTTCTTACCATATTTGTTAAGCGCTTGTTTACTATGTGGCAGGCACTGTCCTAAGCGCTGGGGTAGATACCCTCTGCTCTACCCCCACATCCCCGCACCATAGCACTTGTTTATATATGTTCGTATTTATTATTCTATTTATTTTATTAATGATGTGTATATATCTATCATTCTATTTATTCATATTGATGCTAATGATGCCTGTTTACTTGTTTTCATTCATTCATTCAAACATATTTATTGAACGCTTACTGTGTGCAGATCATTGTACTGAGCACTTGGAATGTACAATTCGGCAACAGAGACAATCCCTACCCAACAACGGGCTTGCAGTCTGAAACGGGGAGATGTTTTGATGTCTGTCTCCCCTGTTCTAGACTGTGAGCCCATTGTAGGGCAGGGATTATCTCTATCTGTTGCTGAATTGTACTTTCCAAGTGCTTAGTACAGCGCTCTGCACACAGTAAGTTCTCAGTAAATACGATTGAGTGAATGAATGGATACAAGCTAATCAGGCCGAACACAGTCCGTGTCCCACATGGGCTTCACAGCCTTAAGCCACTTTTTACAGATGAGGTAACTGAGACACAGAGAAATTAAGTGACTTGCCCAAGGTCACACAGTCAAGTGGAGGAGCCAGAATGAGAACCCAGGTCCTTCTGACTCCCGGGCCCATGCTCTATCCTCAAGGCCACTCTGCTTCTCCCCGTGGCTAGGGAACTTGTCTTCCAATTCCTTTGTATTGTACTCTTCCAAAGAGTAATAATAATGTTGGTATTTGTTAAGCGCTTACTATGTGCAGAGCACTGTTCTAAGCGCTGGGGGAGATACAGGGCCCCATTTTACAGATGAGGGAACTGAGGCACAGAGAAGTGAAGTGACTTGCCCACGGTCACACAGCTGGTGTGGCGGAGCCGGGATTCGAACCCTTGACCTCTGACTCCCTAGCTCGGGCTCTTTCCACCGAACCACACTGCTAGTGCCATGAGTACAGTGCTGTGCACACAGTAAGCACTCACAAAATACTATGGGTTGATTGATTGGGTGAAAGACAGAGAACACCCAAACCTACTTGACTACACAGTAAGAGTTCAGAAAATACCATTGGTTGATTAACTGAGTGAAAGACAGAGAATACCCAAACCACTTGACTACTGCATCTGCCTCCTTGCTGACCTCCCTGCCTCCTGTCCATACGTCACTCCAGTCCATACTTCACTCTGCTACACGGATCTTTTTTTTGAAAAAAAAATTCAGTCCATGTCTTTCTACTCCCCAAGAACCTCCATTGGTTGCCCATCCACTTTCACATCAAACAGAAACTCCTCACCATTGGCTTGAAAGGACTCAATCACTTTCCCCCTCCTACTTTACCTCACTGATTTCCTACTACAGCCCAGCCTGCGTACTTTGCTCCTCCAGTGCCAACTTACTCAATGTGCCCCGATCTCGCCTGTCTCGCCGCTGACCCCTTCTCCACATCTTCCACTTGTCTGCTTTGTGACCTAGGGTAAGTCACTTCACTTCTCTGGGCCTCAGTTCCCTCATCTGTAAAATGGGGATTGAGACTGGGGGCCCTACGTGGAACAGGGACTCTGTCCAACCCGATTTACTTGTATCCCCCCCCAGTGCTTAGGACAATGCCTGGCACATAGTAAGCACTTAATACCGTGATTATCATTATTATTATTATATTATTATTATTATTATCCTCCCTCTGGCCTAGAACAACTTCCCCCTCCACGCGCACCAGACCACTGTTCTGTCGCACCTTCAAGATCTTGTTGGAGTCATCTCCTCCAGGAGGCCTTCCTGATTAAGCCTTATTTTCCTCGGCTCCCCCTCCCTTCTACGTCGTCTACACACTTGGATCCGTGTCCTCTGGGCAGTTGATATTCGCCCCACCATCAACCCCACTGCACTTATGTACAAATCTATAAATTGAATTATAAATTATTTATGTATATTAATGTCTGCCTCCTGCTGTAGACCGAAAGCTTGGACTGTGAGCTTGTTCCGGGCGGGGAACGTGTCTACCATCTCTGTTATATTAGACTCTCCCAAGCACAGAGCAGCACGGCCTAGTGGATAGAACACAGACCTGGGAATCAGAAAGACCTAGATTTTGATCTCAGCTCTGCCCCTTGTCTGCTGTATGACCTGGGGTAAGTCACTGGACTTCTCTGTGCCTCAGTTCCCTCATCTGCAAAATGGGGATTAAGACTATGAGTCCCATGTGGGACATAGGCCGTAACCAACCTGATTCATCTACCCCAGCACTTTGAACAGTTTAGTAAGGGTTTAACAAGTACCATTAAAAAAAAATACCTGTGCTCCCATCTACTTAAACTGTGAACCCTGTGTGGGACAGGAACTGTGTCTGACCTGATTATCTTGTGTCTTCCCCAGTTCTTAGAGCAGTGCTTAACACATAGTAAGTGCTTAACAATGTCACGGTTATTGTTTTCATTGTTATAGTAATTGCTATTCTCCTTCTCCTCCTCCTCCTTCTCCTTCTCCTTCTTTTCCTCCTTCTTCATCTTCTTCGTACGTTAGTCCCCGCGGGCCTGGTTGGAAGGGCCCATCCAAGCCCAGTCCTCCCTACATAGCAGTTCCTCAGGGTGACGATGCCTCGGCTGTTGATCTGAGTCTGGAAGGAGTTGGAGGGGGGCTCTTGCTTCCCCCCCCGCCATGGCGCGTCCAATCTCCTCATCATCTCAGATGAGCCAGTCCGGTGCCTCTGTGGAGAAGCCCGGTGCAGAGAGCCCCGGCCAGCCAGCGCCGGCTTCTGATGAATAATTACAGGTCCCTGAGCAAAGCCGATAGTCTGCTAAGTCCCTTCTTGGTTTCGTACATCCCTCAAAAATGCCTAATTGTAGGCTAGAAATATGAAAATATACAGGGGCTTAGATCCATGGCATGCCTCATTACTTAGAGCAATAGCATGAGTCAGATGAAGTGCGATCTGAACTTGGGTGGCTTTTGGTGCGTGCAAAGCCACTTGGCGGCAGGGAGTTGGGTAGGGGGGCAGGAGTGTCACCTGAGTCGGGACAGAACTCAAGGGGAATGGGGAGCAGGACACCCCCCCCACACACCTACTCTAGGGTCCCGTGGAGATGGGTTTGCTAACTGTAAAGTCAGGGAAACATACAAGGCGGCCTATTGGAAAGGGCACTGACCTAGGAGTCAGAGGATCTGGGTTCTAAACCCAGCTCTGCCATGTTCCTGCTTGGGCAAGTCACTTCACTTCTCTGAGCCTCAGTTCCCCCATCTGCAAAATGGGGACTCAATACCTGTCCTTCCTCCTACTTAGACTATCAGTCAGTCAACTGTATTTATTGAGTGCTTACTGTGTGCAGGGCATTGTACTACGCACTGGAGAGAGTGCAATGTAGCAATATCCATACACATTCCCCGCCCACAACGAGCTTAGAGTCCAGAGACTGTAAGCCGCATGTAGGCCCTCACTATCTACCCCAGCGCTTAGTACAGGGCTTGGCACATAGTATGCACTTAACTAATACCCCAGGTACTATTATACTCTCCGTCTCTGAGGAGACCAGACTCCAGGTGGAGACACAGCCCTCATCCAGCCTGAGGAAGGGCTGAGAAATCCAAGTTTCTCTGATAGCGATTACTGAAGATGGTGGGACAACCAGGGCGTCGATCAATCGAGCATTCAATGGTAGTTATGAGTTGCGTCCTGTGTTCCTGGGAGACTACTATATAATCAAATTGGCAGACACATTCCCTTCCCACAATGTGTGAACCGAAGGGATTGATTAGATGGTGTTGGGACAAGTGGTTGACACCCCAGGGACCCTCCCTTCGACCAAGAGAGTGATTAATAATAATAATAATAATGTTGGTATTTGTTAAGCGCTTACTATGTGCCGAGCACTGTTCTAAGCACTGGGGGAGATACAGGGTAATCAGGTTGTCCCACGTGAGGCTCACAATCTTCAGCCACATTTTACAGATGAGGTAACTGAAGCACTGAGAAGTTAAGTGACTTGTCCAAAGTCACACAGCTGACAGGTGGTGGAGCCAGGATTAGAACCCATGACCTCTGACTCCTAAGCCCGTGGTCTTTCCACTGAGCCACGCTGCTTCTCAACGAGTGGTCCAGTTTCCCATCCTTGAGGCGCAGAGGGATGCGGGTCAGTGGATAGAACACGGGTCTGGGAACAAGAAGGGTCTGGGTTCTAATCCCGGCTCTGCCACGTCCGCTGTTTGATCTCGGGCAAGTCACTTAACGGCTCTGTGCCTTAGTTATCTCTTCTGTAAAATGCTGATAAGTGTGAGAGCCCCATGTGGGACAGGGATTGTCTCCAACCTGATTAACTTGTATCTACCCCAGTGCTTGGCACACAGTAAGCGCTTAGCAAGTACCATAATTAATAAGTGGCCATGAGCTGGGCAGTCAGGAGTGGGGGATGCCCCGAGGGGGGTCTCCTGGGGACCCCGGGCCAAGAGGAACCCCTTACACGGCTCCTGCTCAGAAGGGGCCTGGCTCAAACTGATGCGGCTTCATAATTGGGGTGCTGTGGGAAGCTTGAGTCGGGTCCGGGAAGCTAGTCGCAGGTCAGAGGGTCCTCTCCTCAGGATCCATTGTGGGATCTATTCCTTCTGAGTCCCTTTGGACTTTTAGGCTAATTCAGATTGTTTTTCCAGCTCCTTAATGGAAGAGAGAATGCCCTAGCTTGGGTAGGACCAGGAACAATTTTGTGTGTGTTTAATGGGAGAGCCGACTCCCGCCCCCTTCTCTTTCCTCCTCTGAGAGCGTCTAGCCAAGGAGTTCTTTCACCCATCTTCTGTAACTGCCATCCCTCATGGTTTCTAAATCATCTCAGTGCTTAGAACAATGCGTGGCACATAGTAAGCGCTTAACAAATGCCATCGTTATTATCTTCCATCCTGGGTGGGAAGATTTTCACAAAAAACAAAATTCCCATCCCCTTGTTCTCTCTGCTCCTGTTCCTTATCCCCGCAGCACCTGAAGTCACAAACGATGGTCTCGTGACATCTAGACTCAACTCTCATTTCCTCTTCTCCCACTCCCCCATGTGTTGCTCTTGCACCCCTAATCACCCCTCCCTCAGTCCACAGCACTTATGTACATATCGGTACTTGATCTATTTATAGTCATATCTGTCTCCTCCTTTAGCCTGCAATTTCTTGTGGGCAGAGAACGTGTCTACCAAATGCCATGTTGTAAAAATAAATGATAATAATAATGATGGCATTTGTTAAGCGCTTACTGTGTGCCGAGCACTGTTCTAAGTGCTGGGGTACATACAAGGTCATCAGGTTGTCCCATGTGGGGCTCACAGTCATAATCCCCATTTTACAGATGAGGTAACTGAGGCACGGAGAAGTTAAGTGACTTGCCCAAGGTCACCCAGCAGACAAGTGGCGGAGCTAGGGTTAGAACCCACGTCCACTGATTCCCAAGCCCGTGCTCTTTCCACTAAACCCCGCTGCTTCTCTGTACTCTCCCAAGCACTGAATACAGGGCTCTGCACACAGTAAGCGCTCAGGAAATACAATTGCTGGATTGATTGATCACAAACAAGTGGCCATTGAGCAAATGGCTGTGATGTCACTAGCAGAGGGTGATGATTCTGTGAGGAGAGGAAGAACCAGTGGGAACGGATTCTGTTTTCATGCAGATCTCTCCTGCCCGTTAGAAAACAGAGAGACTGTGGAAATTGTGTTGCCTTTTGTGATGTTCCTCCTCAACAGAGGGTTTCTCAGAGCCTCCCAAACCAGTGGCTGCCACTCACTCTTCAGAGTGACGAATCGCGGCTTGCAGATGTTGCCCCAGGCCAAGCAAGCGCCCGTCAGCTCGGTTTCCCCATTACCCAGCCTGCTCCAGGACTTGCCTTTGGTTTTCCTTCACGAGGTCGGAGCTGAATGGAGCTTTGGAACGAAGGTCAGAGGTGAAGCTGGGAGTTGTGGGTTCCCTCAGATGACGGTGCCGGCACAGATGTGAGCTGGCCTCGGGGACTGAGGGACGCGGCGGGGGGCCGACTCCGTCGGCGGCCGGCCGGGTCCCTCCGGGAGGCCGCTTCGTTGGTGAAGGCCTCTCGGAGGAGAAGTGATTTCCATTAGGTTTAAAGGTGGGGAGAGTGGCGGTCTGACGGATGTGATGGAGGGGAGGGAGTCGCGGGCCAGAGGCAAGTTATGGGTGAAGGGGTGGCCGGAAGGTAGACGAGAAGGCACAGCATGTGGGTTGGCGTTAGAGGAGCCAAGAGTGCGCACTCGGTTGTATCCCTGGGGACAGAGTCCCCAGATTTTGCCCCTGGATAAATTTGCACCAGGTGCCCTGTTTATGGTTCTGGATAAAACTCAGAGAAAACCACCTATGGGCTAGGAGCCCACGGGCTAACTTTTATTTTTCCCATGGTATTGGTTAAAAGCTTACTATGTGCCAGGCACTGTTCTAAACGCTGGGGTAGATACAAGAAAATCAGGTTAGACACAGTCCCTGACCCACATGGGGCTCTCGGTCTCAATCGCCATTTTATAGATGTGGGAACTGAGGCACAGAGAAGTGAAGTAACTTGCCCAAGGTCAGACAGAGACAAGTGGTGGAGCCGGGACTGGAACCCAGGTCCTTCTGACTTTCAGGCCCGTGCTCTATCCACTAGACCATGCCAACTTCTCCTCCGGCTGTCGGGAGAGCTAGGATCTTGTCATTTGGCCGTTTCCTCGTCATACAATCCCGGGCTCCGGAAAGGGCTACACGGTCTGGGCCCAAAGCAAAGTCTCCTTGTCCGAGGAAGACGGGCTGTGGTATGGCTTTGTTCACTTTTGGCCTTCTGATTTCTCCAAATAGGTGGAGTCGGACGGGACAGCGGAGCGCGTCTCTAGGGGCTGTGAGCGCCGTTCTTTGGGGAGTTGGTAGTCTGGCCCGGGCTTGGGGGAAACAATGAGCCGTCGCCCATACATGTGCCTAAGTGGCGCTTCTCTGCTGGGCCGATAATAACCGTGGCTTATCTCTCTGGGAGCGAGCGGCTCACCACCGGCTCACCGCCATCTCTTGGGGGCCGTCCAGGTGATGTCATCGGAAGCTTATCGCGGGCCGGCCCGGGAGGGCGGGCAGCCGTGAGTCAGCGGCCTCCATGGCGGCGGCGGCCCAGATTTACGCGAGGGGGAATTTAAGAGCTTCGCTGCAAATCCGCCCGAGCCGCCGGGAGGATTTAGATCACCCGGAGGACCGGGCTGGCCGTTTACAAGCAAACGGATGCTCTCGTTTTACAAAACTAAGTCCGTGAGCCCTCCCAAATCCGAGGGTTCTGCCCTCATCTCTCCCAAGGAGCCAGCCCGGTGATGGCAGGAGGGGACGGGGCGGGAGGTCGGGGTGGAAGCTTGGGGCTTTGGGTACGGCCAAGGGCCCTTTGCAGCAACGCAAGCGGCTTGGCTTTTTTGCTCTTTTATAGTATTTATCAAGAGCTTATTTTGTGCCAGGCACTGTACTAAGCGCTAGAGTCTTGTATTATGCCGTCAAGTCATCTTCGACCCATAGCGACACCATGGACACGTCTCTCTCGGAACACCCCACCTCCATCTGCGTTGTTCTGGTAGTGGATCCATAGAGTTTTCTTGTACCCACCCCAGTGCCTAGATTCCCCACATGGGAATCACAGTCTAAAAAGAAGGGAGAACAGGCATTGAATCCCCATTTTACCGGTGAGGAAACTGAGGCCCAGAGAAGTGAAGTGACTGGTCCAAGCTCACACAGTAGCCAATAGAATCCAGATCCTCTGATTCCCAGGCTTGTGCTTCTTCCACTGGGCCACACTGTTACATTAATCTCTTGAGTAATAACAATAATAATTATGGTACTTTTAAAGTGTTTACTATGTTCCAAACACTCTCCTAAGTGCTGAGGTAGATACAAGTTAATCAAGTTGAATACAGTCCCTATCCCACATGGGGCTCACAGTCTTAATCCCCATTTTACAGATGAGGTCACTGAGGCCCAGAGAAGTGAAGTGACTTGCTCGAGGTCACACAGCAGATGTATAATGGAGGCAGGATTAGAACCCAGGTCCTTCTGACTCCCAGCTCACACTCTAGTCACTAAACCACGCTGCTTCCCCCCCAGGGTGGGAGGGGGTAAGGCAGAGAGATGGAACAGGACAGAGCCGAGGGGTGGGGAGTCAAGTTGGGGGAGGAGGTGGAGGGGCCACACAGGGCAGGGGAGGATTATTACTTGGTTTGAACACTTTCCTTGTGTGAAGCACTGGGGAAAGGAACAAGGATGAATCTACAGAGCAGGCCCACAGGGGATTCTCATTGTAAAAGTGTGAGGGAGGAGGCATAATTAATTAAAAACAATGAATTAACTACACCAGCCACCACAAAAACAGTAGGAGCTGCAGCATCGTGGCCTGGTGGAAAGAGCCTGGGCCTGGGAATCAGAGGCCCTGGGTTCTAGTCCCGGCTCCACCACTTACCTGTTGCATGACCTTGGACAAGTCACTTCACTTCTCTCTGCCTCAGTTCCCTCATTTGCAAAATGGGGATTCAATACCTGTTCTCCCTCCTACTTACTCTTTAAGCCCCTTGTAGGACCCGATTATCGTAGATCTACTCCCGACTCTGCCCCTTGTCAGCTGTGTGACTGTGGGCAAGTCACTTCACTTCTCTGTGCCTCAGTTCCCTCATCTGTAAAATGGGGATGAAGACTGTGAGCCTCACGTGGGACAGCCTCATTCCCCTGTATATACCCCCAGCGCTTAGAATAGTGCTCTGCACGTAGTAAGCACTTAACAAATACCAACATTATTATTATTATTATCATTGTTACTCCGGGTCGTAGTGCAGTGCTTGGCATAGAGTAAGTGCTTAATAAATACCGCAGTTGTTACATTGCTTCTACTAGAAGTTTTCAGGTTGCTCAGAAGTTACGGTCTTCCCCATGGTCTATCATCTGCAGAACCATCTGGAAAGCAGTATGGCTTGGTGGATAGAGCAAGGGCCTAGGAGTCAGAAGATCATGGGTTCTAATCCCGGTTCTGCCATTTGTCTGCTGTGTGATGTTGGGCAAGTCATTTCACTTCTCTGGGTCTCAGTGACCTCATCTGTCAAAATGGGGCTTGAGACTGTGAGCCCCATGTGGGTCAGGGACTGAGTCCAACCGGATTTGCTTGTATCCATCCCAGCGCTTAGTACCGTGCGTGACACATAGTAAGCGCTGAACAAATGCCGTAGTTATTAATAATAAAAACTACTTTCCGCTCCCCCAAATCCTGGAGAACAGACTTTCTTCCCAGTGGTGGTGGGCGGGGAAGACAATTAATCATTCAGTCAATATGGTATTTATTGAGTACCTACTGTATACTGAACACTGGAATTTGGGAGAGTAGAGTACAGTAGAGTTGGTAGACGTGATATCCGCCCACGAGGAACTTAACGTCCCCGGGGGGAGACGGACATTCAAACAGATTAAGGATAAGGGAGATAGTAGAGTATAAAAATATTGCCCTAAGTGAAAAGTAACATAGCCTAGTGGAAAGAGTACGTGCCTGGGAGTCAGAGGCCCTGGGTTCTGTTCCACGCTCCGCCACCTGTCTGCTGTGTGACCTTGGGCAAGTTACTTAACTTTGTGCCTCAGTTACCTCATCCGTGAAGTTGGGATTTAGTCTGTGAGCCCTATATGAGACAGGGATGGTGTCCAACCTGATTGTCTTGTATCTACCTCATACTTAGTACAGTGCCTGGCACATTGTAAGTGTTTAACACAAGTCATTTAAAAAAATAGTACTGGGGGTTTAGGGTGAGTATTCAAGTGCACAGTTGACCCAGGGGGAGGGCAGATAGGGGAAATGGGGGCTTAGTCTGTCACTCTGTGTGGGGGAGGAGAAGAAGCTGAAAGCCAGGTGATTCTGGCTTCTCCCTCTAGACTGTAAGCTCACTGTGGGTGGGGAATGTGACTGTTAGATTGTTGTATCGTACTCTCCCAAGTGCTTAGTATAGCCCCCTGCATGCAGTAAGTGCTCAAAAAATACGATTGACTGACTGACTGACTCCCTCCAATTCAGCTGAGAGCTCCATGTGGGACAGGGACTGTGTCCCACCTGATGAATTTGTGTCTATCCCAACGCTTAGAACAGTGCTTGACACAGAGTAAGTGCTTAACAAAAACCATTTTAAAAAAAAAGAGGTGGCTACAACTCCATGGATTCAGTCATATTTATTGAGCGCTTATTGTGTGCAGAGCCCTGGACTAAGTGCTTGGAAAATACAATTTGGCCACAAATAGAGACAACTCCTATCCAATAACAGGCCTGGCACCTGTCCTCCTTCCTTGGGCTCATCCATTCATTCATTTAATCCTATTTATTGAGCGTTTACTGTGTGCAGAGCACTTTACTAAGCGCTTGGAAAGTACATTTCGGCAACAGATAGAGACATTCCCTACCCAACAACGGGCTCACAGTCTAGAAGGGGGGAGGGGGTTCACTTCACCGACGGGAAGAAGCCAGGGGTCATTCTCCACATATTACAGCGGGCAAGTCCGAGGGCTGGAGACGGATCCAGCATTGCCCAGTGAGGTGATGAGTGGCAGAGTTGACTGCTCTGCCCTCTGAACCACTCCCAGTGCTTAGTAGAGTGTTCGGCACCGAGTACGCACTTAACAGATATCACAGTCATCCTCCTCATCATTCGGGCATCTGTGCCGGCTTCTCGGTTCTATATTTAGTGGTGTGAAAAGTACTGACCTCCTGGGTTCTTGAAAGCTCGATGTGGGCAGGGAATGTGCCTACCAACTCTGTTGTATTGTACTCTCCCAAGTGCTTAGTACAGTGCTCTGCACACAGTAAGTTATTCATTATATTAATGTCTATCTCCCTTTTTTAGACTGTGAGTGTGTGGTGGGCAGGGAATGTGTCTACCAACTGTTGTATTGCACTCTCCCAAGCTCTTAGTACAGGGCTCTGCACACAGTAGGTTTTTTATTTATATTAATTTGTCTCCCTCTCTAGATTGAGCTTGTTGTGGGTAGGGAATGTGACTACCAACTCTGTTGTATTGTACTCTCCCAAGCGCTCTGCACACAGTGCTCTGCGCACAGTAAGCTCTCAATAAAAACCATGGATGGATCGATCGACTGGATTTATCAAGCCCCTCGAGTGCATTCTGTCTGTTAACTGTAAATGGAGGGAACACAAAGGCTCAGAAAATGTAGGCCCAAAGGAGTCAGAATTCTTTGGCTTGTGTTGGGACACAAGGGTGATTCTACTGTGCGGTTGACTCAGAGGGAGTGAGAGAGTTCATCGTGGTCAAAATCGTCCACCGAAGGACTCTAGCTTCAGGGGAAATGGGGTCCGGGGACGATTTAAGTCAAGAAGGACCATCTGGTAGGGAGAAAGGCTAAAGAGCTTAGGCAGGAAGGGTTTGAAGTAAATAATATTTAAAGGAGGGAGAAGAAGACGTGGAAGAATCCGGGAACCCGGGGGAGTGAGGGGAATAGAGCGGCAGAACTTTTGAAAGAGATCTTGAATGCTAAAAGCTTTTCAGTGGAAAACTCGGGGTCTTTAGGGAGAGTAAGGCCTTAGCCCCACCAAGGCCAGAGGAAACTTTCTTCATCGTGCCCTAACTCACCCTGGCCTCCCCCATTCGATGCCTGCATTAGGAAGCCCACAGATGGGGAGTAGCCCAAAATCTCAAAGGTCCCACCCCCAGACCCAGATTCCCAGGAAAATCAGACCCAGAGGTCACTAGGGCCTGGGAAAGGAGAGATTCAAAGATAAGATAAAGGGGAAGGTTTGTTTCAAAGCCGGACACTTCCATATGGAGGGAAGGAGAGAAGGAGGCTGAAGTGTGGGGGAAGAAGCCAAGAAGAGAAGCACATTTATTGTGTCATCCTTGCCCACCGCAGGTCCTCTAATGGTTGATTTGCCCCAGGATTCCTGGACTTCAGGAATTTTGGCTATTCTGATGGTATTCATTCTTCTCCATCTTCCCTGGGGTGGAGTAAAAATAGTACTCCCCCCCCGCCCCACACACCAAGACAGGATCAGGGAGGGTGGGTGGACTGAACTTTAGGGTGAGAAGACTGCCTGACCGCTGCCCCAGGGCCCTTGGAGCCTAAAATCTGGCCCTAGGCCTAATGCCCATTTTTTTTTTCATGTAGTTACAGCCTGATTTATTTTGAGGTCTTGCCTTCAGGAATATGGGTTAACTCTGCCAAAATGCAGGTCAGCCCTACCACTGTCTTACCGGGTGACCTTGGGCCAGTCATCTAACTTTTCTGGGCCTCAGTTTCCTCATCTGTAAAATGGGGATTCGATCCCTCCCCCCCCCCCACCCCGATAGACTGTCAATCTCATGTGGGACAGGGACAGAATTGGTCCTGGATTATTTTGCCTCAACCCTGGAGCCTGGTTACAGTCATCGGCACATGATAAGCACTTAACAAAGGCCACAGTTATTATTATGACTTTTTTTACACTCCGGAATAGCCCCCTCTGCCCCCAAAATATATATATGTTTAGTAGATAGAGCACAGGCCTGGGAGTCAGAAGGATCTCTGTTCTAATCCCGAGTCTGCTGAGTCTGTCTGCTGTGTGACTTGGGGCAAGTCACTTCATTCATTCAGTCATACTTTTTGAGCACTTACTGTGTGCAGAGCACTGTACTAAGCACTTGGGAGAGTACAATACAGCAATAAAGAGGCACAATCCCTACCCACAGTGAGCTTAGAGTTTAGAGATGGGGAGACAGACGTCAATACAAATAAAGAAATGACAGATATGTACATAGGTGCTGTGGGGCTGGGAGAGGGGAAGAACAAAGGGAGCAAGTCAGGATGATGCAGAAGGCAGTGGGAGAAGAGGAAGGTGTCTTGGAGGAGACGTCCTTCAATAAGAGTGTGAAGCAAGGGAGGGTAATTGCCTGTCGGATTTGAGAAAGGAGGTTGTTCCAGGCCAGAGGCAGGATGTAGCCAAGGGGTTGGCTGTGAGGTAGACGAAATCGAGGCGATTGATTATCTCGCATTTACCCCAGCACTTGGTATACCGTACAGTATAGTACTGTGTGCTCTGCACACAGTAAGCTTTCATTAAATGCGATTGATTGCTCACAGTGCTTGGCAAGGAGCAAATATTTCCCAAATACCCACTATTACTGTTATTATTAATAAGCCAGTCAGGGATGAGGAGAAGAGAGGCATCGCAGACTGCCCGACTGTCTCTCTCCCCATGTGTGAGAGCTGAGCTTGAGCAGAAGTAGCCGCCGTTTGCCAGCGACTGCTACCTCAGTGACCGCACAGCCTGGGAGAGGAATCCAGCGATGGATTAGAAGCCGCATGGCCTAGTGGATAGAGCACAGGCCTGAGAGTCAGAGTACCTGGCTTCTCATCCCAGCTCTGCCACTTGTCTGCTGCGTGACCTTGGGTAAGTCACGTCACTTCTCTGGGCCTCGGTGCCCTCATCCGTAAAATGGGGATGAAGACCGTGAGCCCCATGTGGGAGAGGGACTGTGTCCAACCCGACGATTTTGTATCTACTCCAGCACTTAGTACAGGTTCTGGTACAAAGTAAGCATTTAACACATACTACAAATATTATTATTATTAGGGAGAGGCTGGAGATTTGCAGGGTGCTGGAGCTAGTCTGGTAGGGTAGACCGGCTTCCACCCAGCGGGCACGAGCCCCTCCCAGTGGGCAGTTTGGCCAGGAGAGCCCACCTCGGGGGCAGCCAGGGTGAAGTGGAGACTCGGAGGAGAAACCGACGTGGGAGGTGGAGGAAGGGAGAAGAGGGGGAGGCAGGCTTTGTGGTTTGGGTCCAAACCCAGATCGAGGAGAGTGAAGAGGGCAGAGCCACCCTTGAAATAAGCCAGATATCTGACCTCATCTCTCCTGAGCCGCCCTTATCTGACGGGCCTGCATGGGTCAGTGAGAGGAGGCAGACATTTTTCTTTTTCTGTATAATTCGAAGTGTTTACTGGGTTGTTTGTATTAGCCAGGCCGCGTTGTGAAGCTCTCAAAACAGAGCAAGCAATATCTCTCTTGGTAATCTTCTGCCTGACAGTGTCGTCGTGTCAAATGCCCCAGCCCTCTCCCCATCCCGTACTACCTCACTGCTGGCCTTCTCCCTCAAGCTCCCCCCTCAACTTCCAAGTTGTTCCCGACAGCTATTACTTCCACATGAACAGATTTCGTAGGAAGTTGATGGAATGTATTTCTCAGCAACAATTCTCTCATGTGGTTTAGAACTTTCCTTTAGTGTGTGTGTTTGTTTGTTTGTGTACGTGTGTGTGTGTGTGTGTTTGTGTCTGTTTTCTAAACCGCCGACTTCTTTGCCAGGCAGTTTAGCAATAGCGGAAGCACACCATTTGCTAATGTTATGCCTTATCTGGCGATTTTTAAAAGCAAGAAGAAGAAGGAGGATTCCATGGAGCCGCAGCAACATCAACTCCTTGACTCTATTTATTGCCATTGTTCTCGTCTGTCCGTTTCCCCCGATTAGACCGTAAGCCCGTCAAACGGCAGGGACTGTCTCTATCTGTTGCCGACTTGTTCATTCCAAGCGCTTAGTACAGTGCTCTGCACATAGTAAGCGCTCAATAAATGCTATTGAATGAACGAATGAATGAACTCCTGCATCCACTTTCCTCTGAGTCTGGACTACAGACAGAATGCACTTTTCCCAGAAGTTCATGGCTCTCAAGTCCGGATTTGGGTCTGCACTTAGAAAGTACCAGTAGAAGCATTTTGAAAATAGAGTCAGGACTCGGCAACCACTTGGAGAAACGGTTTATGAGGCACCCAGAGGCTCCGCATTGAGCGAGACCTAATAATAATAATCGGAATTGGGTTTTTCGTTAAGCACTTACTGTGTGCCAGGCACTGTATTAAGAGCTGGGATAGACACAAGATAATCGGATCAGACACAGTCTCTATCCCACATAAGGCCCACGGTCTTCATCCCTATTTTACAGATGAAGTAACTGAGACTCTAGACTGTAAGCTCACTGTGGGCAGGGAATACATCCGTTATATTGTTATATCGTACTCTCCCAAGCGCTTAGTAAAGGGCTCTGCACTAAGTCCTAAATAAATACGATCGACTGACTGACTGAGGCATAGAAAAGTTAAGTGACTAGTAGAAAGAGCTCGGGCCTGGGGGGTCAGGAGACCTGGATTCTAATTCCAGCTCTGCCACTTGCCTGTTGTGTGACCTTGGATGAGGCACTTTTTATATTTGTTAAGTGCTTACTGTGTGCCAGGCACCGTTGTAAGCACTGGGGTAGATACTAAGTAATCAGGTGGGACAGAGTCCCTGTCCCCGGTGAGGCTCATGGTCTTACCCCCCACTTTACAGATCCATCCCATTTCACTTGCTGTGCCTTATTTTCCTCATCTTTAAAGTGGGACTACTTAGATTGCAAGCCCATGTGGGACAGGGACCTGCTTAAATTGAATAACGATAATAATTGTGGTGGTGTTAAACTTTTATATCAAGCACTACACTAAGTCCCGGGATAGATACAGGATAATAAGCTCAGACACGGTCTCTGACCCCATAAGGGGCTCACGGTAGGACCGGAGAACATGGATCCAATTCCCATTTGACAGCCGAGAAAACTGAGACACAGAGAAGTGAAGTGTCTGGCCCAAAGTCACACAGCAGGCAAGCAGCGAAGCCAGGATTAGAACCCAGGTCCTCTGACCCCCAGGCCTACGCTCTTTCTGGGCAGGGAATCTGTTCTGCTTCTCTTGTAGCAGGGAAGCAGTGTGGCTTAGTGGAAAGACCCCAGGCTTGGGAGTCAGAGGTCATGGGTTCGAATCCCGGCTCTGCCACTTGACAGCTGTGTGACTGTGGGCAAGTCCCTTAACTTCTCTGTGCCTCAGTTCCCTCATCTGTAAAATGGGGATTAAGACTGTGAGCCTCACGTGAGGCAAACTGATTACCCTGTATCTACCCCAGCGCTTAGAACAGTGCTCTGCACATAGTAAGCGCTTAACAAATACCAACATTATTACTATTATTGTAACTGCTGAGTACTTAATACACTTAAGGGATTGAGTAGAGAAGCAGCGTGGCTCAGTGGAAAGAGCATGGGCTTTGGAGTCAGAGATCATGAGTTCAAATCCCGGCTCTGCCACTTGTCAGCTGTGTGACTGTGGGCAAGTCACTTAACTTCTCTGTGCCTCAGTTACCTCATCTGTAAAAATGGGGATTAAGACTGTGAGCCCCACGTGGGACAACCTGATTCCCTTGTGTCTACCCCAGCACTTAGAGCAGTGCTCTGCACGTAGTAAGCGCTTAACAAATACCAACATTATTATTATTATTATTGAGTACTCAGTAAGTACTCAGTAAGCATCAGTCAATCAGTGGTATTTATTGAGCCCTTACTGTGTGCAGAGCACTGTTACTAAGAGCTTGGGAAAGTCTCGTACAACAGAATTTGCGGGCACGTTCCTGCCCATAACGAGCTTACCATCGTTACTCTTACTGCCGCTCCTACAGCAGAAGCAGCGTGGCGTACTGGCTACGACACAGGCTTGGGAGTGAGAAGATCATGGGTTCTAATCCCGGCTCCGCCACTTGTCTGCTGTGTGATCTGGGACAAGTCACTTCACTTCTCTGTGCCTCAGTTCCCTCATCTGGAAAATGGGGATTAAGACTGTGAGCCCAATGCGGGACCACCTGATTACCTTCTATCTACCCCAGCACTTAGAACAGTGCTTGACACACAGTAATCGCTTAAGAAATACCACTATTATTATTATTATAGTGACTTACTACAGGGACTCAGAAGTAAGGAATCAGCGGGGGATTGTTTCTCAGCAACCTACTTTCCAATCCAAAGAGGAGGAAAGTCTGCAATAAAGTAGGGAAGCAGTATGGCCTAGTGGAAAAATCATGGGTCTGGGAGTCAGAGGATGTGGGTTCTAATTCCTGCTCTGCACTTGCCTGCTGTGTGACCTTGGGCAAGTCACTTCACTTCTCTGGGCCTCCATTTCCTCTACTGTAAAATGGGGATTCAGTACCTGTTCTCTGCCCTACTTAGACTGTGAGCCCCATGTGGGACAGAGATTGGGACCAACCTGATTAACCAGTATCTACCCCAGTGCTTGACTCATAGTAATAATAATAATTGTGGTATTTGTTAAGTACTTTCTCTGTGCCAGGCACTGCTCTAAGCACTAGGGTAGATACAGGGTAGTCAGGTTGGACACAATCCCTGTCCCACACGAGGCTCACAGTCTTAATCCCCATTTTACAGACGAGGTAAATAAGACCCAGAGAAGTGAAGTGACTTGTCCAAGGTCACCCACAAGACAAGAGGCAGAGGTGGGACTAAAGCGCCGATCCTTCTGACTCCCAGGCCTGTGCTGTATTCACCAGGTCATGCTGCTTCTGTAGTAAATGCTTAGCAAATACTATAGTTATAATAATTACAATAATAATTTTTGAAAAACCGATGGGGCCAGTGTAAGTCCGGTCACTTTGGGAACAATTGATCCTGGCTCAGCCTGCCTCCCTCCACCCCCCAAAAGCCCCCTTTTTCTCTTTCTCTAACGACAGATCAGTTGATCAGTCAGTAGTATCCGTCAAGCACCTTTGGTGCACAGAGCACTGTACAAAGGAGTTGTGAGCAGCGTACAGTAGAGTTAGAAGACATAATGTCTGTCCTCAGGGAGCCCACAGCCAAAGCTTCAGCTGCCTGGGGTTTCCTTCCTTCCAGAAATGGCCAGGAGGCTCACCTCCCCTCTCCCTACTCCATCCCTCTGGACTGGAAGCTTGTTGTGGGCAGGGAATGTGTCTGTTTATTGTGCTACTGTACTCTCCCAAGCACTTAGTACAGGGCTCTGCACACCGTGCCGGGTGACAAAAACAGATGAATAAATGGCAAGTTCTGCCTTTGGCAGTGGTTAGAGGAAGCTTTGGGAGGAATCTCGAGATGTTCATCCTCCTTGTCATCCATCCTAAATCATTCAGTCATATTTATTGAGCACTTACTGTGTGTCGAGCACCATACTAAACGTTTGGAAAGTACAATTCAGCCATAAAGAGAGACAATCCCTGTCCACACCGGGCTTAACGGTCTAGAAATGATACCAATGTGCCATCTTCCCTCCCTTTTTCCTCCACATGCCTCGCTCTCTGTATGGTGACTTGTAACAGTGGGAAATCCAGAATGCAAAGTGTTTCAGACTGGGAAATCTTGTCCCCAATACTCCACCCTCTGCCAGACCCAAGCCAAAGTCTTTGTCCCTTTCTTCCAGAATGGGGAGTTGGGGGGGGGGGGGGGGGGGGGGGGAGGGCGGAAGGGGAGGAGGGGTCACTCTGATTCTGTACTCTGATCCGTGGGCTCCGGGATCTTCCGGAAATTTTTGGACCGTCACACCCAAAGTGGACACGTCCGCACAATAAGTTGCTGAGTCTGAGGCTGTCTGCATTGTTTCTTCCCGGTTCATCTGTCATTAGTAGATACTGTAACTGGAGTAGTAGCAGAGAAGCAACATGGCATAATCGATAGAGTCTGGGAGTCAGAAGGTCGTGGGTTCTAATTCCGGCTCCTCCACTTGTCGGCCGTGTGATCTTGGGCAAGTCACTTTACTTCTCTGGACCTCACTCACCTCATCTGTAAAATGGGGATTAACTGTGAGCCTCACGTGGGACAACTTGATTACCCTGTATCTACCTCAGCGCTTAGAACAGTGCTCTGCACATAGTAAGCGCTTAACAAATACCAGCATTATTAGTAGTAGTAGTAGATACTGTAATTGGAGTAGTAGCAGAGAAGCAACTTGGCATAATGGAAAGAGTCTGGGAGTCAGAAGGTCGTGGGTTCTAATCCCGGCTCCTCCACTTGTCGGCCGTGTCATCTTGGTCAAGTCACTTTACTTCTCTGGACCTCAGTCACCTCATCTGTAAAATGGAGATTGAGACTGTGAGTCCCACATGGGACAGGGACTGTGTCCAACTCGATTTGCTTGAATCCATCCCGGCGCTTAGTACAGTGCCTGGCACATAGCGCTTAACAAATACCATCCTTATTATTAGTAGTAAGTGTAGTAAGGGCTGGGTGCAGAGCACTGTTCTAAGTGCTGGGATGGAACATGCAGGTGGGAATTAGCTACCAGCCTTATCCCTCGTGGGATCCACAATCTAAGAGTTTAAAGGGGAGTTTGTTGTGGGCAGAGAACGTGTCTGCTGATTTTGTTGTGTTGTACTCTTCCAAGGGCTTAGTACAGTGCTCTGCACTGAGGAAGGGCTCAATAAATACCACTGATTGATTGATTGATCGATTGGAAGAAGGGATTGGAGACAGACACATCAGGAAGGAGGGTGGTCTAATGGTTAGAGCACGGGCCTGGGCGTCAGAAGGACTTGGTTCTAATCCCAACTCTGCCACTTGACTGCTGTGTGACCTTGGGCAAGTCACTTCACTTCCCTGTGCCTCAGTTACCTCATCTGTAAAATGGGGATTGAGTCGATGAGACCCAGGTGGGACAGAGACTGTGTCCAACCCGATTTGCTTGCGTCCACCCCAGCGCTTACTACGGTGCCTGGCACAGCGTAAGTGCTTAACAGATGCCACAGTTATTATTATTATTAGAGTTAGTCCCTCTCTATTGCCCAAGTGATGCTGAAGAGACAGTTGGATTATGGATCAGCCTGGGAGAAGGGATGGCCGAGCCAAGCTCTACCCTTCAGGTTTTGGTACCAAACTCCATTTCCTAACTGCAGTGAGAGCACTGTCAGAAGAAAGGCAGCAGCAACCTCTCCGCTCGGATGGATTGTGGTCGGGGGAGCATGGACTCGGCCCCTCGGAGTCTTTCCTCTTTCCCCGTGAGAGGGAAGTGACCCGTGATATTGATGATGTCTCGAACAGCAGTGTGGCCTCATGGGTAGAGCACGGACCTGTGTGTCAGAAGGACGTGGATTCTAATCCTGGCTCCGCCACCTGCCTGCTGCGTGACCTTGGGTGAGTCTCTTCACTTCTCTGAGCCTCAGTTCCCTCACCTGGAAAATGGGGATTAAGACTGTGACCCCCATGTGGGTCACGGACCAGTTCCAGCTTGATCAGCTTATATCTACCCCAGTGCTTATACGGTGCCTGGAACATAATAAAGGCTTCACAAATACCATTAAAAAAGGTCTCCTTTCCTCCTTCCATCCTCCCCTTCCTCCCTCCCTTCCTGTTTCCTTTGTTGAAGTGGACCTGGGATGCATCCGCTCCTGGCCTGCTGGGGATAATTAAGTACCGATTGTGTTATTTGTTAAGTGCTTACTATGTGCCAGCACTGTACTAAGTGCTGAGATAATTACAAGATAAGCAGGTTGGACACGGTCTCAGTCTCACATGAGGCTTGCAGTTGAAATAGGAGGGAGAACAGACATTGCCTCCCCATTTTGCAGACGAGGAAACCGAGTCCCAATTAGGTGAGGCGACTTACCCAAGATCCCAAAGCAGGCAAGTGGCGGTGTCGGGATTAGAACCCAGGTCCCTTGATTCCCAGGCTCGTGCTTTTTCCACTGGGCCATGCTACTTCACAGTCCCCAAGTTCCACTACCGCCAGCCAAGGCTTCCGCTGCCTGGGGTTTCCTTCCTCCCAGAAATGGCCAGGAGGTTCATCACCCCCCTCCCTACTCCATCCCTCTAGACTGGAAGCTCGTTGTGTCTGTTTATCGTTCTGTTGTAGTCTCCCTAACGCTTAGTACAGTGCTCTGCACACGGTAAGTGCTCAATAAATACGATTGAAAGAATGAATAAATACCTACGTACTCGGTCCCTCTTCTGACCCATCGCTCCTCGGACCTCCCAAGCGTCAAGCAGAATCAGCTGGTGATTTCTCGCTCGCTCTGACACACAAACACACACTCCTCCTTTCTCACACACTGCCGCACCAAAGGCTTTCAGAGAAGTCTGCTTTTCTTTTGTTGGGAATTCTAGAGAAAGAGAGGTCAATATGTTTCTCATCATGATTTGTTAATTTATAGCTGCTCCTGCATTCCCCGCCCCCCAGCCCTGCCTTCTTCTCCCTGCATCCTCCAGCCCTGTCTGCTCCTCCCGTCTCCTCCACCACAGCGCCTGCCTAGCCCGGGGCTGCTAGGAAATAACCGAGTGTTGCTTTGACGATGCTGATGATTATTGTGACTGTTGCTATCACCGTCACTGACACAGTGAGAACTTTTTGCGAGTTTGTTCTGCGGGGCTGTTCTTCTCAGGAACCCGGAGCGTGGGGCTGTTGTTGCCGGTCACTAGGCTTGAGGAGTTCCAAATGGCTGGGCCGTTACACTCTGAGCCCCATGAGGGACAGGGACCGTGTCTGACCTGATTATCTTCTATCTACCCCAGTGTCTGGCACTATTCTTAGCACATTTTTTAACAATAATAATAATGTTGGTATTTGATAAGCACTTCCTATGTGCGGAGCACTGTTCTAAGCACTGGGGGAGATACAGGGTCATCAGGTCGTCCCACGTGAGGCTCACAGTCAATCCCCATTTTACAGATGAGGTAACTGAGGCACAGAGAAGTTAAGTGACTTGCCCACAGTCACACAGCTGACAAGTGGCAGAGCCGGGAGTCGAACCCATGACCTCTGACTCCGAAGCCCGGGCTCTTTCCACTGAGCCACGCTGGTATTTGTTAAACGTTTACTATGTGCCAGGCACTGTACTAAGCACTGGAGTAGATAAAAGCTAATCATGTTGGACACAGTCCATGTCTCACACGGGGCTCACAGTCTTAGCCCCCATTTTATAGATGAGGGAACTGAGGCACAGTGAAGTGACTTCCCCAAGGTCACGTAATAAAAATTATGGTATTTGTTAAGCACTTACTAAGTGCCAGGCACTGTACTAAGCACTGGGATGGATACAGGCAAATTATGTTGGAGCCAGACCCTGTCCCAGGTGGGGCTCACAGTCTCAATCCCCATTTTTACAGATGAGGTCACTGAGGCCCGGAGGAGTGAAGTGACTTGCTTAAGATCACATAGCAGACAAGTGGCAGTGTTGGGGTTAGAATCCAGATCCTTCTTCCTTCCAGGGCCATGGTCTATCCATTAGGCCATCCTGCTTCTCTGCAAGCCCTTAACAAATATCACTGTTATTATGAGTGTTGTTATTATTTGACCCAAGCATTCCAGGCTCAGTCTTCCTTCTCCTCCTCCTTCTCCTCCTCCTCCTCCTCCTCCTCTTCTCTGCATTCACAACGGCCATCATCCAGAACCAATCAAGCACATTCAGGCCCCAGAAATGAGTCTTTGGCCATGTCCTCGGGTAAAAATGAAAATAACTGCGGCATTTGTTAAGCACTTACTATCTGCCAGGCGCTGTGCTAAGCACTGGATAGATATAAGTTAATCAGGTCGGACAGAGTCCATGTCCCACATGGGGCTCCCAGTCTTAATCCCCATTTTACAGATGAGGGAACTGAGGCCCAGAGAATTGACTTGCCCAAGGTCACAGCAGTAGACAAGTGGCTGAGTTGGGATTAGCACCCAGATCCTTTTGACTCCCAGGTCCGGGCTTTTTCCACTAGGCAACGTTGCTTTTCCTGGTAGGAAAAGGGGAGAGGGAGGAATCCATGCCAGGCCGGGATGTGAGACGCCCCAGTCAGTCATTGCCCCTCCCCTGCTAGTGGATTGGTGGGGTGGGTTGCCGAGGTAGACTCTTCCAGTCATTTCCAAGCTGAGGGACTGTTCCCCCAGGTCACCTGTGTGGTGTGCAGGGAAACGGTATAGTGGGTCCCAGTCTGGCTTGGCCCATGGTCACGTACCACAGTTATTTTCATTCATACCTGAGGACGTGGCCAAACTGTGGCCAAGCCTGACTGTGCTTGACTGGTTCTGGACGATGGCCATTATGAGCCTCCCATGGTCCATGGTCACCTTGAAAACATCCCGAATTGCAGAGAATCATGTTGGCCCCCTTTCTTCCCCTCCATAGGCTCCTTTTTAAGAGTTATTAGTCAATCAGGGTATTTATTGAGCACTTACTACTACTAATAATAATCACTGTCGTATTTGTTAAGCACTTGTGTGCCAGGCAGCGTACTAAGCTGTGGGGTGATTACAAGCAAATCGGGTTGGACACAGTCCCTTGATCCGCATGGGGCTCACAGTCTCAATACCCGTTTTCCAGATGAGGTAACTGAGGGACAGAGAAGTGAAGTGACTTGCCCAAGCAGACACGTGGCAGAGACGGGATTAGAACCCAGTTCCTCCTGATTCCCGGGCCCGGACTCTATCCACTAAGCCACCCTGGCTGTAGGGTCTCTCCTGGCAAGGAATCAGCAGGGAGGCGTAGTGGGTAGAGCACGGGTCTGGGAGTCAGAAGGTCATGGGCTCTAATCCCAACACCTCCACTTGTCTGCCGTGTGACCTTAGGCAAGTCACTTCACTTCTCTGTGCCTCAGTGACCTCACCTGTAAAATGGGGATCGGTACCGTGAGCCCCACGGGTGGGACAGGCGCTACGTCTGACCCGATTTGCTCGTTTCCACCTCAGCACTCAGTATGGTGCCTGACACATAGTAAGCATTTAACAAAAACTATAATAAAAATTATTATTATTTGGATGCCATAGACTGTAAGCTCCTCAATTCTATTGTATTGCATTCTCCCAAGCAATTAATATAGTGCTGTGCTCACAGTAAGTACCCAATAAATACCACTGATCAATTGTCAGATTGAGTCGTATGCTTCTCTGGGGGCGAGGACCGTGTCTGTTTCACTATATTTGGACTGTGCCCAGCACAGAACCGGGACCCGTTTATGTCCACTAAGCACTCATTGGTGCTGACGATGATGTACGCATCCGTGTTCCCGGCTGCATGTCCACCCGCCCACCAGAGATTTTCACAACGTTGACATTCCAAAACTAGGAAAGAAATACTTGGCTACTTCCTCTGCCTTCTCGCCGACCTCCCTGCCTCCTGTCTCACCCCGCTCCAGTGTACTTCACTGTGCTGCCCGGATTGTTTTTCTACAAAATAAAAAACCCAGTCCGTGTTTCCCCGCTCCTCAAGAACCTTGCAGTGGTTGCCCATGCACCTCCGCATCAAGCAGAAACTCCTTACCATTGGCTTCAGAGCACTAAATCAGCTTGACCCCTCCGTGTTACCTCACCCATCTACTACAACCCGACCACACACATCACTCCTCTAGCACCAGTTTGTTGACTGTGCCCCGATGTCGTCTATCTTGCCGCCGACCCTTTTCCCACATCTTCCCCTAGTCTGGAACTCCCTCCCGCTTCATGTACGCCACACCTCCACTCTTCCCACCTTCAGAGTCTTCTTAAGGTTACATCTCCTCCAAGAGGCCTTCCCCGATTAAGCCTTCTTTCCCCTATGTCTTCTATGCAGTTGAATCTGTGACCTCTGGGCTTTGGTCATTCACCCCACTCTCAGCCCCACAACACGACACGTGCCTATCTGCGACTCATTTCCTTATATTAATGTCTGTCTCCCCCTCTAGACTATAAGCTTGTTGTGAGTAGAGAACATGTCCACCAACTCTGTTGTACTTTACTCTCCCAAGTGCTTAGAACAGTGCTCTGGGTACAGTAAGTGCTCAATAATTGATTGATTGATTGATAGAAAGGCACACGTCCAGTTCCTAGAAACCTAAATATGCAATTTAGAAAAGAAACAGTTGCAGCATGAGCTCAGGTGATGATCTGCTTTTAATGCCTAGGCCTCATCAACATTCATAGCAGCCTGGCTCAGTGGAAAGAGCGCGGGCTTGGGAATCAGAGGTCACGGGTTCTAATCCCGCCTCTGCCGCTAGTCAGCTGGGTGACCTTGGGCAAGTCGCTTCACTTCTCTGAGCCTCAGTTACCTCATCTGTCAAATGGGGATTAAAACTGTGAGCCCCACGTGGGACAACCTGATCACCTTGTATCCCCCAGCGCTTAGAACAGTGCTTTGCACATAGTAAGCGCATAACAAATACCACAATTTTTTTTTAAGTGCTTGCTAATGCATCACGCCCTGTTCTAAGCGCCGGGGTAGATACAAGTAATCAGGTTAGACACAGTCCCTGTCCCACGTGGGGCTCACAGTCTTAATCCCTGTTTTCCAGATGAGGTAACTGAGGCACAGAGAAGTGAAATGACTTGCCTAAGGTCACACAGCAAGCAATTGGCAGAACCAGGATTAGAACCCAGGTCCTTCTGAGTCCCAGGCCCGTACTCTATCGACTAGGTCACGTTGCAGGCCAATCCCTTCGGAATAGCCTTTGGACGTCATCAGTGGAAGTCAACAAATAACAATGGACACACACATAGGAAGGTTGGGTGTTTGGGGGTTTTATTTCTTGGTTGTTTATTGGTTTTTTTTAAGAAGCCCTCTTGGAAAGTTTTGGCGGGCCCTCTGGAAAAATCTCTGAAGTGCCAGCTGGCCCCTGAGCCTCAACTCAGCTGACTTGCCCTCTCTCCTCCACAGGGACCCGGGTTCATAGATAGCAGAAATGACCATGACCGCCAACAAGAATGCCAGCATCACCCACGGAGCCGGAGGGTCTAAGGCGCCCCGGGAGACGCTGGGACGGTAAGTGAGGAGCCGCTGTCTCGAGGGAGCACTTTGGGCCAGCGGAGGGGATAGGGGAGGGGTAGGGTTGGGTTGGGAGGGCCAGAGGGAGGGGGAAAAGGAGATCTAGATTCCAGGGGGGTACCACAGGACTAGCATCCAATGCTGAGGAGATCTAAAACCAGGCAGGAGCTCTCACTGTGCTAATAATAATAACTGTGGGATTCATTAAATGCTGAGGTAGGTACAAGGTACTTGGGTTGGATCCAGTCCCTGTCCCACATAGGTCTCACTGTCTAAATTCCCATCTTACGGATGACGGAACTGAGGCACAGAGAAGTGAAGTGACTTGCCCAAGGTCACCCAGCAAACAAGTGGCAGAGCCAGAATTAGAACCCAAGTCCTTCTGACTCCCAGGCCCGTGCCCCATCCACTTGGCCATGCTGCTCAAAGACAGGTGGACAGGTAGCTGGGTGGTGGTCTTTGGTTAGCACTTACTCTGTGTCAAGCACTGTGTTCAGCCCTAGGATAGGTATAATCAGCTCGGACACAGTCCCTGCCCCACACGGGGCTCACAGCCCAAGAGGGAGGGAGAACGGATATTGAATACCTGCTTTACAGAGGAAGAAACAGAGGCAAAAAGAAGTAGTGGGTCTTGCCCAGAATCACCCAACAGGCAAGCAATAGGGAAGCAGCGTGGCTCAGTGGAAAGAGCACGGGCTTGGGAGTCAGAGGTCATGGGTTCGAATCCCCGCTCTGCCACTTGTCAGCTGTGTGACTGTGGGCAAGTCACTTCACTTCTCTGTGCCTCGTCTGTAAAATGGGGATGAAGACTGTGAGCCTCATGTGGGACAACCTGATTACCCTGTATACCCCGGCACTTAGAACAGTGCTCTGCACATAGTAAGTGCTTAACAAATATCGACATCATTTTTATTATTATTGTTATTATTAAGTGGCAGAGGTGAGATTAGAACACAGGCCTCCTGACTCGGCCTGGTTTGAGATGGATCACTCCACTCTGGAAGTAGATTGACCCTCCTGACCCCTGGGCCTGGTGAGACTGTGCTGTCCAAGGTGGGCAGGATGGTCCAGGGACTTTAAAGCCAACGACGAGGAAAAGAAAATGGGAGTCAGCATTTCCCTTTTTCACAAAATGGGCAAAGCCAGATGACACTCCACGGATAAGGCTTAGCCACTGCAAGGGAGGGGGAACTCCTGAGATAGTGGAGACTCGATGTGTGGTTAAACTGGCCATGTGCAAACTGGCCCAGCAGGTCTGAGACTGAAAAGAGGCAAGCCTGGGCACCAAATAAATCACACTTCCAGACTGAAAGCGGGCAGCCTACTTGGCTGGTGTTGGCCTTTTTTTCCCATTTTTTAAAAATGGTATTTGCTAAGTGCTCACTATGCGCCAGGCACTGTTCTAAGCACCGGGAAGATACAAGGTCATCAGGTTGGACACAATCCCTGTCCCCCATGGGGCTCACAGTCTTAATCTCCATTTTACAGATGAAGGAACTGAGGCCCAGAGAAGTAAAGTGACTTGACCAAGGTCACACAGCGGGCAAGTGGTGGAGCCGGAATTAGAACCCGGGTCCTTCTGACTCCCGGGCCTGCGCTCTACCCATTAGGTCACACCGCTTCGTCTTCAGGCCCGTTGCTCTCTTCTGGCCACCGCACTATCTCTGCAATGTTGAGGAGTGTTTCAGGTGGGTTGTAGACTAAGCTCTTCACGGGCAGGGATCGCATCTACCAAGTCTGTTGTAGTGTACTTTCCCGAGCGCTTAATATAGTGCTCTGCGACTGTAAGTGCTCAATAAATACCAGTGATTGATTGGGCTGGGTCTAAAGCCCGCTGCATTGAGCGGTGCCAGAAAGCTAGCTCTCTGCAGAGCAGCCCAAAGCCTTAGCCATTCCTCACTTCTAACTGGTCGGCGGTGACCTCTGAGGCTCACAGAGCATTTTGACTCACATCCAGGCGGCTTCCCAGCGCCCTCTTCCCGGGCCTGCAGCCAAGTGACTTCTCCGGGCGGGAAACCTGGGCCCTGAGAGGGATCAGATGATTCTTACGGGACAGAGAGTGAATCCAGCAAGAGAAACTGAGATCTCTCAGCTCCCTGGTTGTCTCTCTGACCCCCCAAGATAATAATAAGAAGAGTGGTATTCGTTAAGCATTTGTCAGCTGTGTGACTGTGGGCAAGTCATTTAACTTCTCTGTGCCTCAGTTACCTCATCTGTAAAATGGGGATTAACTGTGAGCCTCACGTGGGACAACCTGATGACCCCGTATCTCCCCCAGCGCTTAGAACAGTGCTCGGCACATAGTAAGCACTTAACAAATACCAACATTATTAAACAAGAAGCAGCGTGGCGCAGTGGAAAGAGCACGGGCTTTGGAGTCAGGGCTCATGAGTTCGAATCCCAGCTCTGCCACTCGTCAGCTGTGTGACTGTGGGCAAGTCACTTAACTTCTCTGTGCCTCAGTTCCCTCATCTGTAAAATGGGGATTAAGACTGTGAGCCCCACGTGGGACGACCTGATTCCCCTGTGTCTACCCCAGCGCTTAGAACAGTGCTCTGCACATAGTAAGCGCTTAACAAATACCAACATTATTATTATTATTATTATTAAACACTGTTCTAAGGGCTGGGGTAGATGCAAGGTAATCAGGCCGTCCCACGTGGGGCTCAGAGTCTTAATCTCCATTTTACAGATAACTGAGGCCCAGAGAAGTTAAGTGACTTGCCCAAGGTCACATCACACAGTTGATAAGTGGTGGATCCGGGATTAGAACCCAAGACCTCTGACTCTCAAGCCCGGGCTCTTTCCACTAAGCCACGCTGCTTCGCTAAAAGACCTCTGCCCCAAAACACCAATCCCAACCCCAGAAGTTTCACTGCTCTGATCCTTTGGGTGCGTTTGGCAGGGTGGAGGCTTATTGGTAAATTGATTGAGGTCAATTGGGATTTGACGTTAGTGGTAGAGGCTGTGGGTTCAGGTGCCTGCCTAGGTTCCCTAAGTTTGAGCATAATAATAATAATGATCATAATAATGATCATTATTATTGTTGTTGTATTTGTTAAGTACATACTGTGCCAAACACCATTCTACGTGCTAGGGTAGATACAAGATCATCAGGTTGGACACAATCCCTGTCCCACATGGGACTCACAATCTAAGTAGGAAGAAGAAGGATTGGATCCCCATTCTGTAGCTGACGGAAACTGAGGCACAGAGAAGTTAAGTGCATGCCCAAGGTCGCACAGCAGACACAAGGCAGAGACGGGATTAGAACCCAGGTCATCTGACTCCCAAGCCCGTGCTCTTTCCATTAGGCCACGCTGCTTCTCGAATTATTCTTCATTATTTGAGGAAGAGCAAATGGTTAGAGTGTTGGCTCCCCGGGCTAGGGATTGAATGACTTCCTTGCATTTTCTCCCAAGAACCTAAGTTTCCTGCTTTCCGCTCAATAAGTACCATCGATGAGGATGTTGATGATGGTGACGATTATGGCTGCCTAACCTCGGGACCCACGACCATTCCCTTAACCATTTTTGATTTTCCACCTCGGCTCCTCGGGAAAGTGTCTCTGTGTCTGCGGAAAGCTGCGGCGCAGAATGGGTTTGGGTGCCAGAAGCCCTGATCTCTTTTCAGAGCTCATGCCTCAATTTTTCCAGTCCTTCTCAAGAAATTTCCCTCTCCCCTTTAGCCTCCTGCCCTGTTTGGCGTGGTGACATGCTGGGTGAGTGTGCGTGTGACTAATTGGGCCTTTGATCTGACTCAATTGCCTCTTTTCCTCCCTCCCTCATGCCTCCTCCCCTTCCTTCCTCCCTCTCTCCCTTCTTTCCTCCCTCTTTGCTGCCCACTCTCAGGGCCCCTGTGCAGTGGAGCCCCCAGGTCCCTAGCAGTGGCCGGGCGATATGGGCCAGGGTTAGGCGTCCCTGTGTAGCCACCCTGGCCGGGAGACCCCTCCCCACCAGGTCCTTCAGCTACTTCTGGCTTCCTCCTAGCCACCTTGGCAAAGTTGGCCTCCTTTCTGGTGTTAGTGAATTGGAGGAGAAGCAGCCAAGAAACTTGGGCTTAAGCGGTCTTTTGATCTTTGATTTCCAGGGCCCAGAGCCGAGGCAGCCGGCTCCTACCCAGCCCGGGATCTGAGGGTAAAGGTGGGGTTCTAGGGGTGACCGCTCACCCCGGGGCAGTAGGGCAGGCCGATTCCAGACCAGAGCTCCCTGGCCCAACCCAGTTCTGCCATCGCGTGTGTTTTGGATATCCATTATCGATCGTACGTGAGCGGGGAATTCAGAAACGCCCTTCCAGCAGCGCCATCTTATCTGGGCTCGGCGTGCTCTGTTCTCAGAGACACCGGCTGGGCACGAGCCTCTGCCGTCCAAACAAGTCAGCGGGTTCTCTTAAATGTGCCCTGTTATAGGAAACCCTCACGTTAGACGAGAACTGGATGTGTTCTCCTCGATCTCCTATCGCTGACCTCTTGTATGTCCTGTGCCAGGGACCCCCCGCCCCGGGGGGCTCTAAAAGGTTCTAGGAGGTGGGAGGCCGGGGGGCCCGTAGCCCAGGGGTCCGACCTTCATCGGAAGCAGCGTGGTAGAGTCGATAGAGCGGGGGCCTGGGAGCCAGGAGGTCATGGGTTCTAATCCTGGCTCAGCCACTTGTTTGCTGTGGGACCTTGGGCAAGTCACTTGACTTCTCTGCCTCAGTTACCTCATTTTAAAATGGGGATTGAGACTCTGAGCCCCAGATGGGACAGGCACTGTGTCCAACCCGATTTGCTTGCATCCACCCCAGGGCTTAGTACAGTGCCTTGCACATAATAAGTGCTTAGCAAATACCATAATAATAATAATAATTATTATTATTCTCTGGGCCTCAGTGACCTCTTCTGTAAAATGGGGATTAAGACTGTGAGCCCCACGGGACAAGGGACCAGGTCCAGCCTGATTTGCTTGTATCCGCCGCAGTGCTTAGTACAGTGCCTTGCACAGGGTAAGTGCTTAACAAATACCGTAATTATTAGTATTATTATTCTCCGGGCCTCAGTGACTTCATCTCACCTGTGGTGAAGCAGCGTGGCTTAGTAGCCAGAACGCATTCTTGGGAGTCAGAGGCCATAGGTTCTAATCCCGGCTCCGCCACTTATCTGCTGTGTGACCTTGGACGAGCCGCTTAACTTCTCTGTGCCTCAGTGACCTCATCTGTAAAATGGGGATTAAGACTGTGAGCCCCATGTGGGACAACGTGATTACCTCGTATCTATGCCAGCACTTAGAAGAGTGTTTGGCACATAGTAAGCTCTTAACGGGTACCATTGTTATTAATATTATTATTGAAATGGGGATTAAGACTGTGAGCCCCACGTGGGATAAGGACTGTGTCCAACCCGATTTGCTTGTATCCACCCAGCGCCTAGTACAGAACCTGGCACACGGTAAGCACTTAACAAATACCGCAATTATTATTATTGGCACTGCCCCCCACTCCTGTTGGCAGGAAGAAGAACCGGTTAAGCCTCGTTCCTCATTTATCCAGGTCTCCTGGCATTGGATTCCCCTCTCACTTTGGGCAAGAGCCCTACCCTCTCTCCCCTGCATATTCCCTCCCTTTCCTCACTCCCCATGCTGAGGAAGATTGAGTCCTGGGTCACTCAGTCGATCGACGGCATTCATCGAGCGCTTACCGTGTGCAGAGCACTGGACTAAGGTCTTGGGAAGGTAGAGTTGGTAGATACGAGCCCGGCCCACAAAGAGCTACCGTCGTAAGGTTGCGGGTTTGTGCTCAATAAGCCACGGTCGGAATGGAGAGCCCTCTGAGGGCAAAGGACAGTTACAAGGAACCGTGGAACCATCCTTGGCTTCTGCCCTGAGGAATTTTGGCTACATCTGGGGAGACGGCACCGACGCAGACAGAGCAGAAGAGATCAATCGGTGGGATTTATCGAGCGCTGCCTTTGTGCAGACCACTGCATTAAGAGTTTAGGAGGGTTCAGTACAACAGACCGGGTAGATGCATTCCCTGCCCACGGCAAACGTACAGTCTAGAGGGATAAAGATGTGGAAAGGACAGAGAAATGTAAACAGGAAACTAAATAACTTAACAGAGACATGCGTAAGTACAAAAGGGTGAGGGCATGAGGGGGAGGGAGTGGACCAGAGCCATATGGGATTAATCCGGAATTACTTCATGGAAGCGGTGGGCTTTTAGTAATTTTGAGAGGGACGTAGATGGTCTGGTGAAGAGAAGAGGGGAGGGCCTTCCAGCTCGGAAGAATATCGCGTGTAGTGTAGAGAAGCAGCGTGGCTTGGTGGATAAAGCACGGGCCTGGGAGTCAGGAGGTCGGGGGTTCTAATCCCGGCTCCGCCACTTCTCTGCTGTGTGACCTAGGGCAAGTCATTTCACTTCTCTGGGCCTCTGTTACCTCATCTGAAAAATGGGGATTGAGACTGTGAGCCCCTTTGTGGGACAGGGACTGTGTCCAACCTGATTACCTTGTATCTACCCCAGCACTTAGAACAGTGCTTGGCACATAGTAAGTGCTTAACAAATAGCAGAATTATTATTATCCTTATTATTATCCATTTTACAGATGAGGTAACTGAGGCCCAGAGAAGTTAAGTGACTTACCCAAAGTCACACAGCTGATACATGGCAGAGCTGGGATCAGAACCCAGGACCTCTGACTCCCAAGCCTGGGCTCTTTCCACTGAGCCATGCTCCTTCTCTTAAATGATGGTATTTGTTCATTCATTCATTCGATCATTCAATCATCTTTATTGAGCGCTTACTCTGTGCAGAGCACTGTACTAAGGGCTTGGCAAGTATAATTTGGCAACAAGTAGAGACAATCCATGCCCAACAACAGACTCACAGTCTAGAAGGAGGGAGACAGACAATAAAACAAAACAAAGCAAGTAAACAGGCATCAGTAGCATCAATATAAATAAATAGAAATATAGATATATACACATCACTAATAAAACAGTAATAAATATGTACATATATCCACAAGCACTATGGGGCCGGGGGGGTAGAGCAGAGGGAGGGAGTCGGGGCGATGGGGAGGGGAGAGGAGCAGAGGAAAAAGGGGCTCAGTCTGGGAAGGCCTCCTGGAGGAGGGGGGCTCCAGGAGGGGTTTGAAGGGGGGAAGTGTGCTAGTTTGGCGGATGTGAGGAAGGAGGGCATTCCAGGTCAGAGGTAGGACGTGGGCCAAGTGTGGATGGCGGGACAGGGCAAGAACGAGGCACAGTAAGGTTAGTGGCAGAGTAGTGGAGTGTGTGGGCTGGGCTGTAGGGGAAGAGAAGGGAGGTGAGGTGATGGAGAGCTTTGAAGCCAAGAGTGAGGAGTTTTTGCTTGATATGAAGGTTGATAGGCAACCCCTGGAGATTTTTGAGGAGGGGAGTGCCATGCCCAGAGCGTTTCTGTAGAAAGATAATCTGGGCAGCAGAGTGAAGTGTAGACTGAAACAGGGAGAGACAGGAGGATGGGAGATTAGAAAAGAGAATGATGAAGTAATCCAGTCGGGATATGATGAGAGACTGTACTATCAAAGTATCGGTTTGGATAAAGGGGAAAGGGCAGATCTTGGTGATGTCGTGAAGGTGAGACCGGCAGATTTTGATGACGTATTGGATTTATGGGGTGAATGAGAGCGGAGTCCAGGATGACACCAAGTTTGCGGGCTTGTGAAACGGGAAGGATGGTAGTGCCCTCCCCAGTGACGGGAAAGGCAGGTAGAGGACAGGGTTTGGGAGGGAAGTTAAGGAGCTCAGTCTTGGATTTGTTAAGTTTTAGGTGGTGGGAGGACATTCAGGTGGAGATGTCCTGAAAGCAGGAGGAAATGCTGGCCTGGAGGGAGGGAGAGAGAACCGGGGAGGAATTGTAGATTTGGATATCATCCTCCTATATGTTAAGGTGTTAAGCACTAACTATGTGCCCACATGGGACTACCCCAGTGCCTAGAACAGTGCTTGGCACATAGTAAGTGCTTAACAAATGCCATCATTATTATTATTTTTATGATTACTACTGTGGCAGAGGAGAAGTGGGGGTGGGATCACAAAGCAGGTTTGACCCGAGAGCCCAAGAAGAGATGAAGCCTGGGAAGAGGTCGTTGGAAAAGGGGAGGGAGACTTGGTGGGCAGGTCGTGGAGAGCCTGGGAAATGAGTTTCCATTTGTTGCAGGAGAACTGGACGCCACGGTAAGCTACCCAGAAGGAAACCGACAGCTCGCTGTGGGCAGGGAACATATCTACCAACTCTCCCAGGCGCTTAGTTCAGTAATCTGCACGCAGTTAAGTGTTCAGTAAAAACCAGTGATTGATGGATTGATTGAGATAATGATTGATTTCTTGCTGCTGTGCTAGTCCCCCATCCACCCCTCCCCTCCCCAGCACATTGGCACAATGTCACGGGGCAGCTGCTGGTCCCCTCCCACCTGAGCCCATGCCCCATGCCATATTCCAGAATTCAAGCCCTACTGAATCCCCGAGAACCCAAGTAGCCTAGTGGGAAGAGCTTGTATCCACCCCAGCGCTTAGTACAGTGACTCACACATAGTAAGCACTTAACAAATACCATAATTATTATTATCATTAGCACGGGCCTGACGGTCAGAGATCCCCAGGGTTCTGATCCTGAATTTGTCACTGGCCTGCCGTGGGAACTTGGGCCAATCACTTCACTCCTTTGGACCTCGGTTTCTTCATCTGTAAAATGGGGATTCGGTTCTCCCTCTTACTTACACAGTGAGCACCTTAGGGACCTGCTTATCTTGTTTGTAGCCCACTGTTTAGAACAATGCTTGGCACTTAATAAGCAGTGAACAAATACCATAATTCTTCTTATTATTATTGGTATCATTAAGTACTAAGCGTTTTGGAGAGTACCATATAACAAAGTGTGTAGATATCCTCGCTGCCCACAACAAGCTCACAGTCTAGAAGGATAGAAATGTGGAAAGAACATAGAAAAATCATCAGGAAACTAAATAAACTGTACAGGGACATGCGTAATAGTAATAATGATAGGGATGGCATTTGTTAAGTGCTTACTATGTTCCAGGCACTGTTCTAAGCGTGGGGTTGATACGAGGTAATCAGGTTGCCCCACGTGGGGTTTCAGTCTTAACCCCCATTTTACAGATGAGGTAACTGAGGCATAGAGAAGTAAAGTGACTTGCCCAAAGTCACACAGCAGACAAGTGGTGGAACGGGGATTAGAACCCATGACCCCACCCCGTGCTCTTTCCACTAAGCCACACTGCTTCTCATCACTCTGCTTCTTAGTGCATAAGCACTAAGGGGCGAGGGGATGAGGGGGAGGAAATGGAGGACCAGAGCCATATATTAATCCAGATTATTTCATGGAGAAGTTGGACTTTTAGTAGATTTGAAAGAAAGGACAGACTAGATCGTAAGCTGGTTGTGAGCAGAGAACGTGTCTCGTTGTGGGCAGAGAACGTGTCTACCAACCCAGTTATTATTGTGCTCTCTCAAGCACTTAGTACAGTGCCCGGAACACAGTACGCGCTCAGTAAATACGACTGATTGATTGATCATTAAACTGATAGTTCTGTCCCGACGCCCAGGATGGCATAAGCCTCCCCATTGCTTTGCAGTAGCGTAATTGTATCATGCACAGGCCTGGGAGTCAGAAGGACCTGGGTTCTGGTTCCATTTCTGCCACTTGTCCACTGTGTGACATTGGACAATTCACCCAAATGCTCAAGACAGTGCTCTGCATACAGTAAGCGCTCAGTAAATACCACTGATCGATTGAGTGATACTCTTTTGTCAGCTGTGAACTAGTCTTGGACTAGAAGTAATTAGTAATCCATTCCCCCTGAATCGGTACATTGATTCTTTCAAGGTGGAAAAGAGACTCCATCCCTTTAGATACAAAAGGGAAGCAGCGTGGCCTAGTGGATAGAACATGGGCCTGGGAGTCAGAAGGACCTGGGTTCTAATTTCGGCTCCGCCACTTCTCTGCTGGGTGGCCTGGAGCAAGTCACTTCACTTTTCTGGGCCTCGGTTGCCTCGTGTTAAATGGGGATAAGAGTATGAGTCCCATGTGGGACAGGGTCTGTGTTCAACCTGATCAACTTGTGTTTTAGAATATTGCTTGGCACAGAGTAAGTGCTTAACAAGTACCATAATAATGATAATAGTAATTATTATTATTATTCCAGGGCTTAGCATTCCTCTCCCTTCATATCTGACAGGCCACCACACTCGCCACCTTCAAAGCCTTATTAAAATCGCATCTAGACTGTTGAGCCCATTGTTGGGCGGGAATTGTCTCTCTGTTGCCGAATTGTACTTTCCAAGCGCTTAGTCTAGTGCTCTGCACACAGTGAATGCTCAATAAATACGATTGAATGAATGAATGAATGAATCTCCTCCAAGAGGCCTTCCCCAACAAATCCCTCATTTCCTCTACTCCCTCTCCTTTCTGCATTGTGCTTGCACTTAGATTTGCTCCCTTTATTCACCCCACCCTCAGCCCCACAGCACTTATGTACATATCCAGAATTTATTTTACTATCCATCTTCCCTCAAGACTGCAAGCTCTTTGTGGGCCAGGGAACGTGTCTCCTGACTCTGATATATTGTAATCTCCCGAGGGCTTAATGTGGTGCTCTGAACACAATAAGTGCTCAATTAACACCATTAATCGATTGATTGATCAAAAGCAGTTGTAGAAGCTTTTAGAGGGTAAGGGAAAAGCCAGATTGGCTTGTCTTGTGAAAGACCACCATGGCCTCCACTGCCTGCTTTTTAGGTTCCAAGTGTGAAAAGTCAGCATCAATAATCAGGTAGAACCACACTCCTGCTGAGATGTGGACCATTTTAAGACTTTTATCAATTAATAATAATAATTATTATTATTATGGTATTTGTTAAGTGCTTACTCTGTGCTGGGCACTGTTCTAAGAGCTGGAGAAGTTACTAGCTAATCAGGTTGGACACAGTCCCTGTCCCATGTGGGGTTCACAGTCTCAATCCCCATTTTACAGATGAGGGAACTGAGGCACAGAGAAGTGAACTGATTTGTCCAAGGTCACACAGCAGACAAGTGGCGGAGCCGGGATTAGGACTCGTGACCTTCTGACTCCCGGGCCCGGGCTCTATCCACTAGGCCACGCTGCTTCTCATATTGTAAGATCTGCATCCAAACTCGAGCGGGGGAGAGGTGATCTGGTTTCTGATGACCAAAGGACAAAGCAGAGGTCATCTTCCCCTGGGCGATGGAGCAAGAGCTCTCAGGGAACATGTGCTTTCCAGCTGGGGTGCCTGCGTCTGCTGCTCTCAGGCCATCCATCAGACTCCCCCGTCCCCCACCGCTTCCTTCCCTCCTCTGCCTCCGATTGAATCTGCTGGGAGCCAGAGGAGCTCCCCTTTTGTCCCAGGTGTGATTTCTGCCCATACCACCCAGCCACCTCTCCTCCCTCCGGGCCTTCCTGAGGAATCGGGTGACTGCGGAGCCCAGGCAAGAAGGGAGGAGGGTGCGGGGTGTGTGTGTGTGTGTGTGTGTTTTGCTGAGGAATTATCCTTCATCTGTTCTGGTTTTCAATCATTCATTAGATCATATTTATTGAGCGCTTACTGTGTGCAGAGCACTGTACTAAGCGCTTGGAAAGTACAGTACAGCAATAAAGAAAGACGATCCCTGCCCACAATGGCCTTACAGTCCGGGGGGGTGCGGGGGACACAGACATCGGTACAAATCAACAGGCATCAATATGCTCATTGTATGTATTTTTTATTACCCTATTTATTTTGTTAATGAGATGTACATCACCGTGATTCTATTTATTGCTATTGTACTCGTCTGTCCGTCTCCCCCGATTAGACTGTAAGCCCGTCAGTGGGCAGGGACTGTCTCTATCTGTTGCCGATTTGTACATTCCAAGCGCTTAGTACAGTGCTCTGCACATAGTAAGCGCTCAGTAAATACTATCAAATGAATGAATAAATACTTAGAATTATAGACTTAGACAAATATACATAAGTGCTGTGGGGTGGGGAGAGGGGGGAAGAGCAAAGGGAGGGACTCGTGGTGAGGCAGAAAGGAGGGGGAGCTGAGTTTTCCATTTTCACCCATCTTCAGCAGTGCCCGCCGGGCAGCGGGCCCTCCCGCCACCGGCCGTGGGCTGTGCCCGGCTCCCCTCCCGGGGCGGCCCCGTCTTGAGGGCGGACAGGCCGGTAGGCTTCAGGAGCAGGGCGCCGACCGCCCGGCATTTCCACGGTTAATTCCAGAGGGAGGCAGCGCCGTCCGGCTCACCCCTGTCACTCAGTATCTGCCGCCAGGAATTTACTAGATGTTGCAATTAGCAGAGGACCCGTGTCGCTGGGTTCCTCTCCGCTCCGCAAGCGTGTGTATCTGGGGGCTTGGCCCGAGCTGGGCCCTGTGTGGGAAGCTGCCCGTGGGCTTGATTTTTGGACTCACTTCGCCCGGGCCTCGACTCTCCGGGCACTTGTAGTACCCGGTGACTCGGCCCCGCTGCCTCCTTGGGCGGCGTGGGCCAGTGAGGGAAAGGCGGGGGGCGGCAGGCCGGAGGCGTCAGGGGTGGTTCGTCCGGTTTTGCTCGGTCTCTCCGAGAAGATCCTGGCCGGGGCCTTCCCGGCGGGGGCAGGAGGGTGGGAGGGAGGAGCTGGCTGGCTGCTTCGGCTCGTTCTATCCCGATCTATCTATGAGAGCTGAGGGAAGCGGGCCCGGCCCAGAGGACTAGGCCCGGTGGGAGAGCACCACCTGATGGGAAGGTAAGCGGAGCGGGGAAGTGGGTAAATTCCCTGTGGAGACTGTCCACTTGGCTCCCAGGTGAGGAAGCTGGCAGGTGGACCTCCCGGACGGCCTGTCCGGGGACAAGAGACAGCTGGACGGGGTGGAAAGGGACAGGACCATAGCCCCGAGGGATGGAGCGAGACGGTGTGTTGGGGGGTGTGTATGTGTGTGTGTGTATGGAGCGGGGTGGTTGTGTTGGGGGGGGTGTGTGGTTGGAGAGGGGTGGGAGTGAATGTGGGTGGATGAAGCAGGGTGTGTGTGATTTGTGTGTTAATGGAGTGGAGAGGGTGTGTTGTATGTATGTGGATGGAGCAGAGTGGGTGTGTTTGGTGTGTATGTATATAATTATAATAATAATAATGATGATCATATTTGTTAAGCACTTACTATGTGCCAAGCACTGTTCTGAGCACTGGGGTGGATACAGAGTAATCAGGTTGTCCCACATGGGGCTCACAGTCTTGATCCCCATTTTACAGATGAGGTAACTGAGGCCCAGTGAGGTGAAGTGACTTGCCCGAGTTCACACAGCAAAGTGGCGGAGCCGGGATTAGAACCCCCGTGCTCGGACTCCCAAGCCCGGGTATATCTGTGTGTGGATGGAGCGAGATGGGTTTGTTGGATGTGTGTGTCTGTGTGTATGTATGTGGATGGAGCAGGGTGGATATGTTAGGTGTGTGTGTGTGTGTGTGTGTACATGGAGATGGAGTGGGATGGGTGTGTTTTGTGTGTGTGTGTGTGGGGATGGAGTGGGGTGGGTGTGTTGAGGGTGTGTGTGTGTTGGAGTGGAGTGTGTGAGTGTGTGAACGGAGCGGGGTGGGTGAGTTGAGGGAGTGTGCGAGTGGATGGAGTGGTTTGTGTGTGGATGCAGCGGAGTGGGTGTGTTGGATGCGCATGTGTGTGTTTGTGTGTTTGTGTGTGGGTGGTGGGGGGAAATGCTACTTTCTGCTCCAGGGACAACCTCTTCCCTAGGAGTGTTTCTGGGGAGCCCAGCTTTCCCCATGAGAGATCGGAAGGTCCTGTCAGAGCCGGGGAGAGAGGAGCCGGGCATCCGACCCAGGGATGCACCTGGATTAGGTGAGCTCCTGCCCGGGCCGGGAGTTTGCCGATGGAGCCGAGCCCCCGGGCTCGGTGGCCTGCGTGATTGCGCCGTCCGGTGGGCTGCTCGAGTGGCCGGCACAGTCCAGGTCTGGCCTGACCCGCTGTGGGCTCGAGTCGGCTCCGAGCCGGAGCCGGCCCACCGTGGGGCAGGTGTGGGGGGGTAGGGATGGGGGCAGCCCCAGGGGGTGCTGGGGGTGGGAGAGGAACAGGACTCGGTGCCTCGTGAAATGTTCTTGCTCGTGGCTTTGAAAGCCCAAAGTGGCCGAGCTGGTTCTTGTGGGCTGAGGTTCCTGCCGTCAGGGGTTTGTCCAGCATTTCTGTGGCTCCTTGCCCCTGGCAAGGCGCTTTAGGGCCAGGGGTAGATCGGGGGTCGGGGGGGCGCCGATCACTGCTCCTTCCTTCCTTCCTTCCTTCCTTCCTTCCTTCCTTCCTTCCTTCCTTCCGTCCTTCCGTCCTTCCGTCCTTCCGTCCTTCCGTCCTTCCGTCCGTCCTTCCGTCCTTCCGTCCTTCCGTCCGTCCTTCCGTCCTTCCGTCCTTCCGTCCTTCCGTCCTTCCGTCCTTCCTTCCTTCCTTCCTTCCTTCCTTCCTTCCTTCCTTCCTTCCTTCCTTCCTTCCTTCCGTCCTTCCGTCCTTCCGTCCTTCCGTCCTTCCGTCCTTCCGTCCTTCCGTCCTTCCTTCCGTCCTTCCTTCCTGTCCCTCCCTGTCCCACCCACCCTTCTTCCCTCCCTCCCTCCCTGCCCCTCCCTCCCTGCCCCTTCCTCCCTCTCCTTCCCTCCCTCCCTCCCTGCCCCTCCCTCCCTGTCCCTCCCTCCCTGCCCCTCCCTCCTTGTCCCTCCCTTCCTTCTTCCCTTCCTTCCTTCCTCCCTCCTCCCATCCCTCTCTTCCTTCCTCCTTCCCTCCCTCCCTCTCCCTCCCTTCTCCCCTCCCTCCATCTCTCCCTCCCTCCTTCCTTCCATGTTTCCCTCCCACCCCTCCTCCCTTTCTTCCTTCCTTCTTTCCTTTCTTCCCTGCCGAGCTCTCCGAAGGCTAGTTCGGTCCTGGGGAGCCCAGGACAGCCTTCATGGTTCACCTGGAGAAATGTCTGGGAACCACTTGCCCGCTCTGGGTTGAGAAGAGGTGGCTGACTCCTCCCCGAGGCCAGCCCGCTGCCTTGGCAGGAGGGTCTTTGGCCGAAGAGGGATCTACAAAAGGCAATCCTCATTCTGACCGTCCCCCGGATGGGTTGGCCCAGGGGCACCCCGAATCTGCCCACAGGCCCGCCGTCTTTCCCCGACCCGAGATTCGATTACGTAGGATCCGAAAACTCACTGGGAGGATGGTCTGGATCCTTTCGACTTGTCTACTCTCAGTTCCTGCTGCTCCCTTTCTGGGCATTTCCCTACTCGGCGGGTGAATTGGGAATGAGATGGAAACAGGGAGGGGGAACGTAAATAAACCATCATTGCCGTCTGCTCTAGTAGGAGGGACGGACGCAGAGGGACCCGCATCTGTTATTTGGGGTCATTTGTGGATTTTACTTCCCCGGGCCGTCCCTCTCCGTTTGCTTGCATAGGTAAATACCGATTGAACTCTCGAGATGGAGAGTATAAACCGGGAGGCCTCGAGGGTCATTAGATTGTGAGCAGAAATTGAGGATGGGGGTTGTGTTTTTACCTCTGGCATTGGCCACCAAGCATTCAGCACGGTGTTCTGCACCCAGGAGGTGCTCGGTAAAAACCCGTGATGGATCGACTGTTCGGTTTGCCGAGCTTGGGAGTCGAGGACTTGTAACAGGGCTCCGGTTTGTAATTGGGAGTTTGGTCTCTGGCATCATCATGAAGCTGAATCAGTTTGGAAACTACCTAACACCCCCTCCCCGCCTCCCCACCCCACCAGAGACTGGCTGAAGGGGTGGAGAAATATCAAGCAGCTGCTGCTCAACCAGGACCACCTCTGCAACTGGGGCTAGCCGTCTCCTAGGGAAGTGACATCCTGCCAATCCAAGGAGTCGTGCGGCAGCTCTCACTCCCTAAGCAACGAGTTGGGCTTTTTGTTTTTGTTTTTTTATGGTACTTGTCGAGCGCTTACTCTGTCAAACACTATCCTAAGCGCTGAGGCAGGTACAAGTCAATTAGTGAGTCACTGGGCTCACAGTCTGAAGTAGGAGGGAGAACAGGTTTTGAATCCCCATTTTACAGCTGTGGAAACTGAGGCCCAGAGAGGTGAAGCGACTTGTCCAAGGTCACACAGCAAGCGATTGGCAGAGCTGAGTTTAGAACCCAGGTCCTCTGACTCCCAGGCCCGTGCTCTTTCCACTAGGCCAGGCTGTTTTACTAGGCTGGGCTGCGAGTGTCTTTCCTGGCAGTAAGTGGGTCACCCGCCATTCGATAGCAATGAGGACCAGACAGAGTGAGTTATTGGCCTGAGGCAGGTGTAGACCGGGTCTTCGGGTCAATGAGGGGGCAGGCTGGGAGCAAAGATAGGCGCTCTGAGCCGCTCCGGGCTTCCAAGCCCTCGTCCTCTTAGCTTAGACATCTCCCGGCCGCTGGTGGCATGCGTCACGTCTTTGGCCCTGAAGGAATCCATTCATTCGTTGAGCACTTACCGTGTGCAGAGCCCTGTTCTAAGCGCTTGGGAGAGTACGGTGCAACAATAAGCAGACACATTCCCTGCCCACAACGAGCTTAGAGTCTAAAATGGGGGAGATGTGAAAAAGGGAGAGCCTCAGGGGCACCCCAAGCACCCCCATCCTCCTCGCCGGGGTCCTGGCACGGTGCCACGAGTGCAGCCATCGTGGAGTGAGCTGGCGGTCTTTCATCGGGGCCGAATTCCCCAGATGGAGTTTGGACCAGTCCCCAGGTGGGTGTAGAATTCTTTCCGCCGCCTCCTTGTTGGCTTTCTCCGCCACCCTGAAGCTGGCCCGGCCACATGTCCCGGAGGCCTGGGGCGGTGGGGATTTCCGGAGGCTTCAGGAGTCACTTGACTTGAGGAGAGCAGCGGGGTGGGTCTGAACTGCTGGTGGTTTCACGACTCCGCCGGCCTGGTCTCTGGGGGCGGATCCTCGCCCCGAGATGCTCCCCTTACCTGGAATTGATTTTAACTTCCGTCTCCCCCGTTGCTCCGTAAGCTCCCGGAAGGTCTACTGACTCTCTTGTACTTTTCCAATCGTCTGATACAGTGCTCGGTACAAAAGGAGCGTTCAGTAAATACCATCAATTGTTAGCTCGATTTGGGCTTGGAATGTGTCCGTTATATGGTTGTGCCCTACTCTCCCACGCATTTCGTGCGGTACTCTGCTCTCAGTAAGCGTTCAATAAATATGTTCTGTTAGCGATTTGTACATTCCAAGTGCTTAGTACAGTGCGCTGCACCTAGTAAGCACTCAATAAATACTATTGAATGAATGAATGATGGAGTGATTGATAGCTAGTTTCTCCATTGTACTTTTCCAAGCCCTCAGTAAGGTGTTCCGGAAAAAGCTTTAAATAAATGCCATTGATTGATCGATACCTATGTACTCCATCGTACTCTCCCAAGCACTCAGAACAGTGCTCTACACCCAGTAGATAATAATAATAATAATAGAGATGGTATCTGTAAATGCTTACTATGTGCCAAGCACTGTTTTAAGCGCTAGAGGAGATACAAGGTTATCAGATTGTCCCAGGTGAGGCTCACAGTCTTAATCCCCATTTTACAGATAATAATGATGGGATTTGTTAAGCGTGTACTATGTACCAAGCAGTATTCTAAGCACCGAGGTAGATATGAGGTAATCAGGTTGTCCCACGTGGGGCTCACAGCCTTAATCCCCGTTTTACAGATGAGGTTCTGAGGCCCAGAGAAGTGAAGCGACTTGCCCAAAATCACACAGCTGACAAGAGCCGGGATGAGAACCCACGACCTCTGACTCCCAAACCCGCGCTCTTGCCACCATAAAGTTGAGGGTGGATATTCATTCATTCAATCGTATTTATTGAGCGCTTACTGTGAGCAGAGCCCTGTACTAAGCCCTTGGAATGTACAGTTTGGCAAAAGATAATAATGTTGGTATTTGTTAAGCGCTTACTATGTGCAGAGCACTGTTCTAAGCGCTGGGGTAGATACAAGGTAATCAGGTCGTCCCACGTGAGACTCACAGTCAATCCCCATTTTACAGATGAGGTAACTGAGGCACAGAGAAGTTAAGTGACTTGCCCACAGTCACACAGCTGAGAAGTGGCAGAGCTGGGATTCTATGGCTCTATCAACATTATTAAAATGGGGATTAAGTCCGTGAGCCCCATGTGGGACATGGACTGTGTCCAACCCGATTAGCTTGTGTCTACTCCAGCTATTAGTCCAGGGCTTGGCACGCAGTAAATCCTTAACAAATACCATAAAATAATGAAAGAATCATTTAAAAAAACCGGCGATGGGCTCAGGGGAAAAGCCAGACCAGCAGCAGACCCAAGACGGTCTTCTCAGTCCCGCCTACGCCGGAAAGAACCAACACGAGGAAAGGAAAGTTTCGTTTGATTATTCTCCCAGATGGAGCTCTGGAGGACGAAAGTTAGAGCCACCTGGAAAATCCCTGGCTGTAAGAGCCAATAAAAGGCAGGTTCCCTGTTGAGAAGATGTCTGTGGTTCCACGGGTGGTAGGGATCAACCAACCAGAGGCTGGTCAGTCAACCCGTCGCTCCGTCAGTCCACTTAGAGCAGCAGCGTGGCCTGGTGGAACGGGCCTGGGAGTCAGAGGACCGGGGTTCTAATCCTGACGCTGCCGCTTGCCCACCGTATGATCTTGAGCGACTCATTTCACGTCTCTATCCCTCTGTAACAGGGCGATAAAGACTTTGAGCCCCATGTGCGATAGGGACCGTGTCCAACCTGAGGAGCAGCGTGGCCTAATGGCAAGAGCATGGGCTTGGGAGTCAGAGGTTGTGGGTTCTAATCCCGGCTCCGCCACTTGTCTGCTGTGTGACCTTGGGCAAGTCACTTAACTTTTCTTTTCTTTGGTTACCTCTTCTGTAAGATGGGGATTGAGACTGTGAGCCCCATTTGGGACAACTTGATTACCTTGTATTGACCCCAGCGCTTAGAACAGTGCTTGGCACATGGTAAGTGCTAAACAAACGCCATAATTACTATTATAATTATCTTGGTACAGTGCCTGGCTCAGAGTAAGTGCTTAGCAAATGCCATAAAGAAACTAGAGCACTGAACAGAGGACTTGGGGAGTGGACAGTGGGCAGGGAATATGTCTGTTACTTTGTTGTATTCTCCCAGATGCTTAGTACAGTGCTCAGCACATAGTGAGCACTCAGGAAATGCCATTGATTAGTTTGACAATACAATAGAGTTGAGGGACATGATCCCTGCTCTCTGAGGGCTCAGTGGAAAGAGCGAGGGCTTGAGAGTCAGAGATGGTGGTTTCTAATCCCGGCTCCGCCATTTGTCTTCTGTGTGACTTTGGGCAAGTCATTTAACTTCTCTGTGCCTCAGTTACCTCTGGAAAATGGGGATTAAGACTGAGCCCCACGTGGGACGACCCCATTACCCTTACCATCTCCCCAGCACTTAGAATAGTGCTTGGCACGTAGTAAGCGCTTAACAAATGCCATTAACATTATTATTATTAATATCATTAGTGAGAATTTATAATCTTGTGGGCATTTTCAGAGGAACAAATACTCCTGAGGGTGCTTTCCACTATTTGTTCTCATATCATCCTTCCCTCTCTTCTCCCTCGCCTTTCCTTCTTCCCACGTTTTCTTTCTCTCATCCTCTCTACTTCTGTCCCTCTCTCCCCGCTTCCTGCCATGACCGCAAGGGCTCGTTGACATCTGTGAAAAGCACAAATAGAAACCAAATATCAACTATTCCTGGACACTCTTCCTCAAATAAACCACTTCACCCGAAGCTCCCAAACCCAGCCGCCGGAGAGCCTGGTAAGGCTGTTGGCTAATGGACATCTGGGCAGGCAGGAAGCCCGAGAAGTCTCTCCTGTCGGGGTCGGGGGAGGAGGAGAGAGAGGGGAGGGCCCGGGCTGTCACCACTCCTAGCCAGATCCAGGATGTTATTTAATACCTGTTTGCTTCCAAGAGCTACAGTTTAGTTCCTTCTTTCTTAGGAGTTGAGATGTTTTTCTTGGCAAAATGTTTACAGCTGCATCTTCTGTAAACAGGCAAATGTCAAGCCCCACCCCAAGGACCCCTCCCCTGCCCTCTTCCCCCTCCCCGAAACACCACAGACTAATAAACACGGAGCGCCCGGCTTCCCGAGGCCATGGAAAACTGGGCTGCGGGAGCCTCCGGGTGGACTGGATAAGATCTGAGGGGAAGGGCTCGGAAAGGGCTCCTGCGGGAAGGGAGGTCCGAGAACTGATGCTGTAAGATTCCCGCGGTGAAGGACCCACATTTAAAACCCGGGCCCGAGGTGATATAACGTTGAAAATGGCCACCCTGTAGTCGGTGGCTGGGGACAGTAGTGAACTGGGTTTCTGTCGGCCTTCGGAGTCAGTTGATCGTTCGGTGGTGTTGCCTGAGCTCCTTCTGTGCGCCGGCGCCGCGCTAAGCGCTTGGGGAGAGTACAGTAGAGTTAGTAGGCCAGTAGAGGAGTAGCGCGGCCTAGGGGAAAGAATCTGGCCCGGGAATCGGAGGACCCGGGTTCTAATCCCAGCTCTGCCAAGCGCTTGCTGTGTGACCTTGGGTAAGTCACTTCACTTTTCTGGGTCTCAGTTCCCTCAACTGTAAAATGGGGATTAAATACCCATTCTCCCTCCTACTTAGACTGTGAGCCCCATGCAGGACGGGAACTGTGTCTGACCCAACTAACTTGTACCTACCCCAGCACTTAGAACAGTGTTGGATACATAATAAGTGCTTAATAAATACCATTTAAAAAAAAATTACCTGCCCTCAAGGAGCCCTTTTCTCCAAGATAATCCCGAACCAAGGAGAGCAGAGGACTCCAGTGGACTGGGCGGTGACAGAAAGGATGGGAGGTCTAGATTCTAGTAGAAGACTGAAGACTGTGGGGCAACCTGATAACATTGTATTTAACCCAGCGCTTAGAACAGTGCTTGGCAAATAGCGCTTAACAAATACCATTATTATTATTATTATTATTAATAGTGCACTAGGAGGGACTTGAGCAATTCACAGGGAAGCAACATGGCCTAGGGAATAGAGCATGGGCCTGGGAGTCAGAGGACCTAGGCTCTAATCCCACCTCTGCCAATGGCTCTGCCGATTGTTAGCTGTGTGACCTTGGGCTAGTCACCTAATTTCTCTGTATCTTGGTTTCCTCAGCTGTAAAATAGGGATTAATTACCTGTTCTCCCTCCCACTTCAGACTGCGAGCCCCATGCGGGACAGGGACTGTGTCCAACCTAATTGACTTGTACCTACCCCAGTGCTTAGAACAGAGTTTGACACATAGTAAGTGCTTAACAAGTACCGTAAACCAAATAAACAAACAAATCCAGGATTTGGGGCCAGTCCCCGGCGTCTCTCTGCCTCAGTTTTATCATCTGTAAAACAGGGAGGGGGGAAAAAAGAAATCTCTACTCCTCCTAGCCTCACAAAAACATTCTGAGGACTAATAATAGATGGGAAAGTGCTTTGAGCTCTTCCAAAGAAAGAAATTCCATACAGACCAGGTTGCATTTATTAGAAGTATGATGCATAGTCAGAGCGCTGTAACAAGCATTACCCCGAAATTGGGGAGAATGTCTGTCTAGGCTTGGGGGACCGGGTTTGGGCACGTCCTGAGAAAAACCAGGAAGAGCTATTTTCTTCATCGGATAAGTGTCTTGGGCCTCACCCCACAGGGTGCCCTCGGCCCCCTTGAGCGTTAAGGGGATCCGTTAGTGATTCGGGGGGGGCAGACCTGAGACTCCCCACCACCCGGCCGATGTGTCCGTGCTTCCGGCGGTCAAAGCCGCGTGCCAGCCGGGGAGCGGTTGCCGCCAGCTTTCGTCCCGGCAGCGGTGATTCATCCTTCCGCGTAACCGGGGGATTCTTCCAGTGGATACTGCAATCCGGAGGGGGTGTCAGGTCTGGAGCCACGAAAGCCACCAGGTGTTTTCTGTAACCTCCCCTTCCCTCTTACTTTCTCCACCTCTTCCTCCTCCCCGGGGCTGCCCCAGGGCCGCCGGGCCTGGGCTGGAACAAATGGGAAAGCCCCACTGATGTGGGCCAAGAGTTTGGGCTAAGCGACACCTGGGCAGAGAGGCCCCCGGCTCCAAACGCCCGACTCTGGGGGAACTGACCCCCCTCTGGCTTCCGGTGACCATCAGAACAGCCTTGAAAGAGGACCTGGAGAGGTCTAGGTCTGGTGCTGCCTCCCTGCCATTCTGGCCTTTAAAAGACAGGACCTCCCAGACCCCTTTGGCCCCGGATGGGGAAGCAGATGGGGAGTTTGTTTGCTGTTTTGCTCAGGGGTTGGGATGACTGCAGGGCAGGGAAGGGCTTTCTCTGAGGGAGTAGGACTTTGGTCTTGGCTGAGAGATTGCTTTATGTACACACAACGCGAACACATTTTCAGGTTCACGTGTGTACGGACCCACTTTCCTCCCTTTCTCCCTCTCCCCCTTCCTTCTCTCCTCTTCCCCCTTTCTCCCTTCCCCCCCTTTCCCTCCCTCTCTTCTCTCAATCCCTCCTTTTCTCTCATTCTGCACCCGCTCATCTTCTCTTCTCTTCATCTCCCCTTCATTCTTTTCTCTGGCGCTGGCAGCGGTGGGGCCCGAGGGTGGGCAGAAAGACCAGGCACATTGAAGTCTCAGGAAGCCCATCCTCTCCTTCTGTAAACTTCCCTGGAGTTCTGTTTGTCTCTAGTTGAGCAAATAAAAGCCCCTCCGGGCTGGACCTGGGCCTCGGCCCCTTTGTTCTCTTCCAGGCCAGGTTGGTGTCATCAGTCCGTAGATACCGGTCATCATCTAGGTTACCAAATCCTCCCCCGACTCGGAGCAGTTGGGAAGGGGTCAGGCGAAGCCCGTGAAAAGGAATCTGAGCGCCGACGGTGTGCCGATTCCCCCTCGCCCCCACTCCCGACCCCCTCTCCCTGCTTCCGTGTATTGGACGGGCAGAGGACACAGAATGTGCAGTGCCTGAGAAGCCAGAGTCAGGGCGAATCATCGTTTGAGCTCAGAGAAGAACGGCATCTTCTTTCTCTTCCCTTCTTTATGGTATTTGTTAAGTGCTTACTATGTGTCAAACGCTGTTCTAAAGCATTTGGGGTAGGTACCAGTTAATTAGGTGGGCACAGACCCTGTCCCACATGGGGCTCGCAGTCTAAGCAGGAGGGAGAACAGGTATCGAATCCCCGTTTTATAGTTGAGGAAACTGAGGCACAGAGAAGCTGAGTGACCCGCCCGAGGTCACACGGCAAGCAACCGGCAGAGGCAGGGGTCCCGAGAGCCACTCTGCAAAATCTGTTTCTTCAATCAGTGGCATTTATTGAGCACTTACTGTGTACAGAGCAATCAGTCTGTATTTACTGAGTGCTTACTGTGTGCAGAGCACTGAATGAAGCGCTTGGGAGAGGACCATACAAGGGAGTTGGTAGACAGGCTCCCTGTCCACAACGAAGAGCGCTGTACTAAACTCTCGGGAGAGGACAGTTCAACAGAGTCTCTAGGCATGTTCCCTGCCCACAATGAGCTTCATGCTCCTGACTTCACAGCTAACAAGGCACCTTCCCTCCCTCCTTCTTGAAATTCCCTCCCAGGTCTCGTTCTTTCTCGGGTGCTGGTTCTGGGGTGATGGGCGAAGCAAAGGGACGGGTCGAGCCTTCTCTCCCCTTGCCCCATTAGCAAATCCGACTGCAGCAGAACAGAAAAAATGTCATCGAGGTGCAGCTGGAATCATAATAATAATGGTATTTGTTAAGCGCTTACTATGTGCAAAGCACCGTTCTAAGCGCTGGGGTTGATGCGGGGTAAGCAGGTTGTCCCATGTGGGGCTCACATCTTAATCCCCATTTTACAGATGAGGTAACTGAGACACAGAGAAGTGAAGTGACTTGCCCAAAGTCTCACAGCTGACAAGTGGCAGAGCTGGAATTAGAACCCACGACCTCTGACTCCCAAGCCCGGGCTCTTTCCACTAAGCCACGCTGCTTGGCAGACTCTGAGCTAATAATTGGCCAACTTGCCTCCTGAGCAGCCCAGTGGTGGGTTTCTGGAACCCTGCAGGAGCGTATGGCCTGGGAGTCAGAGAACCTGGGTTCTAATTCCAGCTCCGCCGCTTGCCTGTTGTGTGACCTTGGGCAAGTCGGTCGATCCTATTTATTGAGCACTTACTGTGTGCAGAGCACCGTGCTAAGCGCTTGGGAGAGTACAGTAGAACAGAGTTGGTAGACCCGTACCCTACCCACAACGAGTTTACAGTGTAGAGGCAAGTCGCTTCACTTCTCTGGGCCTCAGTTACCTCATCTGTGAAATGGGGATTAAGACCGTGAAACCCCCGTGGCCAACCTGATTACTTTGTATCTACTCTGGTGCTTAGAACAGTGCTTGGCATATAAGCACTTAGCAAATACTGTCATTATTGTTATTATCATTATTTCCCTTGCTGTGGGTTTTGTCTGGGAGCATCAGAAGGCTCCAGCCCAAAGAGAGGAAGGCCCAGCCAGCGGTCTTGTGGTTCAGCCAGGGTGCCTCGTCAGTCAGTCGGCCAGTCGGTCTTCTGAGCGTGACCAGCGATGGCCGGCTTGTTCAGCGGGCAGGTCTCTGGGAGGTGGGGGGGCCGGCGGGCCCTGAATGTGGTGGCTGGCTCAGGTTGACCAAGGGGAACGGTCAGCAGGGTCCCTCGGGGGGCAAGGGGGACCAGGCGGGGCAGAGTTCGCAACTCAGGAAGAACCGAGGCCTGGCCTTGGCTGTCCCCTGAGACTATATAGGAGAAGTAGTGAACGGAATAACAACCTTGGCCCCTTTCTCACGAGACCTCCCCTCAGCACCCACGCATACACCCCCACACACCCACCCACACGCACTCGCACACTCACACTCTTTGTTCAGGTATCGCGGGCTATTCCCAGTAACTTCCAAGGGGCGGAGGACTCTCCCTTTTCATCTGCCTTTATGTGGCTTTGGGCTCATTTAGGTATTAAAAGGTAACCTGACTCATGCCTGCTTGTAAGGGTTTGGGTTCAAGCTTCAGTGCTGCTGATTCAATCCTCCCTGCTTCCCGGAATAGCTTGTTCCCAGACTTGATCCTTCTCCTGAGCTGGGCTGTCCCCCAGCTGGAGGGCCCTCCCCCTCCTCCTCCTCCTTCTCCTCTTCCTTCTCCCCCCTCCACCCCTTTCTCCCGTGTAAAAACAAGCCGTGTCTTGTGATGGCGGCTTCCAGGGAGCTGGGCCTCCCCCTGGAATCATCCCGCAAATACACACACAAACACACACACAAACCCAGAGTGAGTAGACCCTGGGTAAGATCTGGGCAAAAGGGGAATCTGTTTCCTGTCTGACCGATGCTTTGTGAGCTGCCGTTTTGCTCCGCACAATTCTTCCCAGACGGGGAAGTATCTCAGCTCTCTTGCCAACGGATGATTTTCCAGCCTGAGAAACCTGCAGGAAGAAGTCACCGCGTGCGTTTACCAAAAAAAAAAAAAAAGACCAAGAGGTCGCCAACCAGGAGTCTGGGATGAGCGAGTGGCTCACTGTCGTGTCTCTCTGTTCCTAGGTCTCAGTCGGTCTCTCCGCCCCCGGTCCTTTCCCCGCCGAGGAGCCCGGCCTACCCGCTCAGTGACGGCGAAGCCTCGGCCGGCCGATTCTCCCACGTCCCCAGCTCCCGGCTGCTCCTCAAGGATTGGAGTCCCCGGAGGACCCCGTCGAGTGGCCCGCTCTCGCCCCCCTCGGATCTCGCCCCCACCGGCCGCCCCCTCAAGACCACCGGCGTCGGCCGCCCGGACAAGAGACTGTCGGCCTCCGGAGGGGAGGAACAGAAGGAGAACCTCCAGGGGGCGGCCCAGGCCGGGGAGGCGGTAGCCGGCCGCCCCCTCGCTCAGAGCCCGCTCCCCCCGGGCCCGGGCCCAAATCCGAGGAGCCTCTCCCTGGGCCGCCCCGGTGCCCGCGCCCAGACCCTGGGCGTCCGGCAGAAGATCTCAGCATGGGAAGGCCGCCGAGAGGCCCCGCCCCGGACCGGTCTGTGTGCGGACAGGCGGGAGGGCCCCAGGGGCGAGCGGTCCGGCAGTGAGAGCTGCCCCAGCGTGCTGCCCTCCCCCTGCGGCTCGGACAAGGCCTTCGACTTCAAGGGCTTCCGCAGGATGAGCAGGACGTTCTCCGAATGCTCCTACCCCGAGACGGAGGAGGAGGAGCCGCCCCCGCCCCTCACCCCTGCCCGGGACCCCGGCCCTCGGCTGGAGAAGAGGCCTAGCCGGCCGGAGCCCGCCAACACCTTCCTCAAGGGCCACGCCCGCAAGGAGAGCTCTGCGGTGCTGAACCGCATCCAGAAGATTGAGCAGGCCCTGAAGGAGCAGCCGGGCCGCGGCCTGCCCCAGCTGCCCAGCAGCTGCTACAGCGTGGACCGCGGGAGAAGGCGGACCCTGCCCGCCGGGGAGGACCGGGCTCGGGGCGCCAGCGGCGGCCGGGGCGGGGGCCCCGCCGACTCCCCCCCCGAACCCGAGGGGAGCGGATCCGGCCAGCCGGGGTCCCCCGCGGGATGCCCCGACCTGCCGCCGGACGGCCCGCCCGACCCGGCCGTCAACCCCGTCCCCAAGCCCAAACGCACCTTCGAGTACGAGGCCGACAAGAACCACAAGAGTAAGCCGAGCAACGGTCTACCTCCTTCCCCCACGCCTGCTGCTCCCCCGCCTCTCCCCTCCACCCCGGCCCCTCCGGTCACCAGAAGACAGAAGAAAGACCCGCGCTTTCATCGCAAGTCCCAAAATAGGTAATGAAAAGATAAGAAAGGACCTGCCCGCCCCGTCCCTCCAAAACTCCGGTCACCACGAACGCTTTTCCTGTGAACATCTTCTCTTTGGGAGGCAGTTGGTGGGGGTGGAGGAAGAGAGGAAATGCGAGCAGGGGGTGTCTGGGGTTGCCTGGATCCCTCTCTTTCTCCACTGGAGATTCTCTTCTGGGTTGGGTGGGTAGAGCCAGGCCCCACTGCCACGCAGGATGGTGTGCGGGGCCTCGTCGACCTCGGATCGCCTCCGTGGTGCTTGGTGCAGATCTCTGGACGCCCACTTGAATCGTGCAACGCTAACGTTGGCTTCCCAGCGGGCCTCCCCTCCCCCCCGCCACCCTGGCCCAAGGCAGGGAATCGGGGACCCGAGGGAAGCTAGGAAAACCTAGAGCACTTTCCACCCACCTGGCTCCTCTCCCAACTCCAGGCAAGCTCTGAGCTGGGAGAGGTCAGCTGCCTTGTGAAGAGCCATCCTACCGCTCTCCCTCCCTCCTCCAGAACATACCGCGCCCTGGATGGTCAAGATAATGCATCACTTCTCTGGGGCGTGGGCCCAGCCTCTGTGCTCTACTTCAATACCATCCGATAACTCCCAAGCCTGATCCTTCGAGAAGAACTGGGAGAATCTCCCGCCGGCCCTTGTTGAGGTCAAACGCGGCGAGTCCCAGAGCCTCGTGCAGACCCAGAAATCCAGTGGGCTGGAACTCAGGATGTATAAAGAGCGTGGGGTTCAGCGGGGAGTTAGCAACCTCCTTCCATCCGTCTATCTGCCCAGGCCCGTGGGCCCGGGAACTCCCGCTTGGGCTTTACGCCTTCTCGTTTGTGACGACCTGCCACCCCAAGTGTCTTCGCTTTGTTCTCCTGCCTGCAAACACCTTTGTTTCCAAAGTAGCAGGCTCCTCCGGGAGGGATTGTGAAGCTGGTTTAGTCACCGGGGAGATGGGAACTAGCCCAGCCGCTCAGCTAGCTAGGGCACTGGGAATACTGGGATTAGGATGTACGCTTTGTGTCAGCCAGTCGATCGTATTTATTGAGCGCTTACTATGTGCAGAGCACTGTACTGAGTGCTTCGGAGAGTACAGTATAGCAATATAGCAGGCACATTCCCTGCCCACAACGAGCTTACGGTCTAGAGTGCTGTGGAGCAAGCGCTGTGGGGATGGGAAGACGAAGCAGTCTCCGCCTCCTCTCTCCCGCCCTCCACCCCCAACTCCTTTCCGGAGAGGATTCCCCCCCGCAGCCTTGGGGGAGGTCCTTTGTGGAAACCTAGAGATCTGTGCTCCCATGGGTTCGAAGATCTCGCTGAGATGATCACGCGTCGAGGAGGTGGGGAGTTGGAAGGTCTGGTCGCCGCGGCGCTCACCTTCGAGCTAGGGCTTGAGGTCTTCGAAGCACACGGTTTTTCCTTTAGGAAGCAGAGGGTTCCTTCTAAGGTGCCCATTGATGGGATTAAATAATCCCAGATGCCCCTTTGCCCTCCCTGTATCCTTACTTAGGTTTCGCAAAATAATAGTTGGTGTTCCACCAGTGAGGGTGACACGAGGGCATAGACGAAGAGGTTCTTTGCGGGAATCCGTGGAACTTAGGAAGTGACCAGGCGGGTCGCCGGGGGGTCCCCGGCCCCCTTTCCCTTCCTCCAGGGCCATTGCATTCCCCTTCCACATTCCCATAAGTGCTGGTGCTGCTGCTGAGCCTTGGAGCTTGGAGGTAGGTGCTGAATTGGAGGGAGGATGGGCATTTAAAAATGAAAATACAGGGGCCGCCAGACAGTGGACTGGCCACCGAAAACCAGGTTGTCTGGTTAAAAACCGGACAAAGTGCTACTCCCCCTCTCCAGGCCTGTTTCCAGAGACCCCCATCCTGTGATTTTTGTTAGCCTTCTCTCTCTTTCAGTTAGATTTTCCAACTGCCTCTTCCCCCTCCCACTAAGGCACGAGCCCAACTGGAGTACAGACTTGTGATCACTTGCTTGTGTCGAGTCTCTGCTGGCTTGGTCTTCTCCAGGGCCATGACAGCAAGGGGGTCCTGTGGCTGGGAAAGAGACAGTAGGGAAGGACTATTTCATGAGCTGTGGCCATGGTGATATGGCCTCGAGGCGGGCAGCGCCTTTTGCTTCAGGGGGATGCTTGAGGGGAAGCCGGTAGGTTTCTTTCATTCATTCAATAGTATTTATTGAGCGCTTACTATATGCAGAGCACTGTACTAAGCACTTGGAATGAACAAGTCGGCAACAGATAGAGACGGTCCCTGCCGTTTGACGGGCTTACGGTCTAATCGGGGGAGACGGACAGACGAGAACGATGGCGATAAATAGAGTCGACGGGAAGAACGTCTCGTAAAAACAATGGCGACTAAATAGAATCGAGGCGATGTACATTTCATTAACAAAATAAATAGGGTAATGGAAATATATACAGTTTCTGGGAGAGAGCAACTGGTTCTCATATCTGCCAGAGGGGAGTAAAGCCTCCGGCGGAAAAGACGGAGCCATCGAGACTCAGGTCCTTAACCCAAGTAGTCCGGAAGGCTTAAGAGCGGGTGGCTGCAGGGTGGAGAGCATCCGTCTTCACAGACTTGCTGCTCTCATCCCCGCCCGCTTCCCAAGGTGGAACGTCTACAGACAGCCGGACACCGGGCCCGGGACAGAACAAAGCCCCGGTGTATTCCATGAGCTGTTGAGAAGCCCGGACCGCATCCGCTTTGGAGTCAGGGCTCATGAGTTCGAATCCCAGCTCTGCCACTTGTCAGCTGTGTGACTGTGGGCGAGTCACTTAACTTCTCTGTGCCTCAGTTCCCTCATCTGTAAAATGGGGATGAAAGACTGTGAGCCCCACGTGGGACAACCTGATTCCCCTGTGTCTACCCCAGCGCTTAGAACAGTGCTCTGCACATAGTAAGCGCTTAACAAATACCAACATTATTATCTGTTTCAATCGCCTCATTCGGCGGCCAGTGCAGTGCCAGCTACGGGCGGGAGCTTTGTGGATGATACTCGATGCCGCTAACGATCCCGCTCTCAAAGACAGAGACTGGGCGGTCAGGTCTGGCCGGTTCCCTTTTTAGAGTTACCCTCGGGGTTTAGATTTGGCTGTTTTTGAGCCTTGGGCTTTGCAGGTTGTCAAGTTGCAGTGGGCTCCGGTTGGAGTTGTGGCTCTCCCCCATCGAGCCCCGCTCCAAGAAGCGGCAAGCGGCCCCGTCACCTGAGGGGGCGGGGGGAGAGGGGGCAGGGCAGGGTGCCAGCTAGGCCGGTCCTGAATTGCTCTCGTTCTTTTAAACCACAGAAAGTCCTTTGAGTTTGAGGATGCCTCCAGCCTTCAGTCCCTCTATCCCTTAACCCCTACCGAGAATGGTACCGAGAGCCAGCACAAGTTTGGATCCAAGAGCACTTTAGAAGAGAACGCCTACGAGGACATCGTGGGTAAGCCTCCCGCTTCCCCTCTATCCCGGGTCGGGAAAGGGAAGGCGGTGTGACGGTGGGCCGTGGAGATGCTGGGAGGAGGAAGGGATGATGCTTTGCTGGGGCACGTGGGCTTCTGACTGGAAGTCACCGAAGGGTCACGTGTCCTCACGGTACCATTATTTCCAGGTTCGGGGTGGGGGCCGGGGGGGATCGCTTGAAATCGCTGAACCCGGCCTCCGAGGGGGCTGGTTGGACGGGGAACTTTCGGTCTGGCTTTGGGTAGGCCTCCAGACTCGTCCCAAGCACGTTGGGGCCCACCAGCCTTCTCAAATAGGGTCAGGGGGTTCCCTCAGAGGGCGGAAGGGGTGTGGTGTTTAAAAGCGTTTTGAAAATCGGTTATAAGAAAACCATTTTCCTTTACCCTTTAAAGGGTAAAATCAGAATAACTTTAAATATATTTAGTTGTCCTTCGTATTTGAAGAAGACACCGTGAGGCTCACTGATGAGCGTGTGTGGGGTTGAAAAGGCCAGTGGCAGGAGCACAGTCCTAGCTGCGTTGGGCACACAAAATGGTGGTTCCTGAAATAACATATACGATCCTCCCCTCCCTGGAGAAATGTCAGGAAAACCATGTACAAATATACCTAGCCTAGAATAATGCAGCGTGACATAGTAAAAATAAAGGGCTTCAGGGAACTTTCCTAATACTAAAGTCAGCCACAGGAGGAAGGAGAGAAGAAGTGGTTTTTGTAGATCTTCTGGCTCAAAATCATAATAATAGTGTCATTTATTCAACATGATAATAATGGGAAAATTTATTCAGTGCTTACTATGTCAGATTCAAGATAATCGGATCAGACGCATTCTCTGTACCACGTGGGGCTCACCGTCTGAGCGAGTATTTTATCCCCATTTTACAAAAGGAAGAAACTGAGGCACCGAGAGTTTAAGCGGTTTGCCTGAGGACACGCAGGAGGCAACCGACGCGGCCCGGACTAGAAACCGGGCCTCCTGACGCCTAGTCCCTTGCTCTTTGCAGTAGGGCACACAAACTAAAAGGAGATTCATTCATACATTCATTCAATAGTATTTATTGAGCGCTTACTACGTGCAGAGCACTGTACTAAGCGCTTGGACTGATCAGGTCGGCAACAGATAGAGACAGTCCCTGCCCACTGACAGGCTTACAGTCCAAGATGATTCCTGGCTAAAGGATTGTAAACTCCTTCAGGGGATGGGGTCCTGTCTAGTCACCCTGTGGTGCTCTCCCAAGCTCTCAATAACTCGGTGCTCTCAGTGACGGTGCTCGGCACTCTCAATGCTACGGAGATTGTGGCCTGGGTTTTGGTAATACGTTTCCTTACAGTAGAGTAAGAGGAATGCAGTGCGTATATGGAAAAGGCGCGCAGCGTGGCTCAGTGGAAAGCGCCGGGCTTGGGAGTCAGAGGTCATGGGTTCGAATCCCAGCTCTGCCACTTGTCAGCTGTGTGACTGTGGGCAAGTCACTTCACTTCTCTGGGCCTCAGTGACCACATCTGTAAAATGGGGATGAAGACCGTGAGCCCCACGTGGGACAACCTGATGACCTTGTATCTACCCTAGCGCTTAGAACAGTGCTCGGCACATAGTAAGCGCTTAACAAATACCGTGATTATTATTATTATTAAAATCCAGTGGGGTGCAGTGAAAATGCATTATTCAAGCATTTGTCAAGGGACAAATGAATGGCTGGATTAGCACTTATGTACATATCTGTAATTTATTTGTATTGATGTCTCCCCCACCACCCACCCAGACTGTAAGCTTGTTGTGGGCAGCGAATGTGCCTGTTTATTGTTGTACTGTTCTCTTCCAGGTTTAGTGCAGTGCTTTGCCCACAATAAGTGCTAAATACAGTTGAATGAATAAATGAGTGGGGCTGAGCCTGAGAATGCAAGGGTTCAACCCCATTCAGTCCATCAGTCAATCGATCAGTCGCGTGGCTCAGTGGAAAGAGCCCGGGCTTTGGGGTCAGAGGTCATGGGTTCGAATCCCAGCTCTGCCACCTGTCAGCTGTGTGACTGTGGGCAAGTCACTTCACTTCTCTGTGCCTCAGTTACCTCATCTGTAAAATGGGGATGAAGACCATGAGCCCCACGTGGGACAACCTGATTCCCCTGTGTCTACCCCAGCGCTTAGAACAGTGCTCGGCACATAGTAAGCCCTTAACAAATACCAACATTATTATTATTATTATTTATGGAGCACTTACTAGGCTAACCGCTTGGGAGAGTATGCTATAACAATATAACAGACACATTCCCTGCCCACAAAGAGTTTACAGTCCAAAAAAACAGTCTAAATTGGTTCCCTTCCTACTTCTGAAATGCCCAGCACAGTTATACTCCAAAAACCACAGCTCAAGACAACAGAGTGGGAAGCAGCGTAGCCTAGTGGAGAGCGCACGGGCCCGGTAGTCAGAGGACCTGGATTCTAATCCCGGCTCCACTGCCAAAAAACAGGGTCTTCCTGCATTTAGTGGGGTGGGGGGAGGTCTTCCATAGGACCAGAGTACGCACTCGTTCTTCCCCTCCCCCTTTTGGATCCTCTGACTCAGAGGATCCGAAAGACTGTATAATGTAAGCTCCTTGTGGGCAGGGATTGCATCCTGGAGGAAATGGAGCTTTCTTCTGGGAGACGTGGCTCCAGTCTGCGGGTGGCTTCTTCTCACCCACTCACGATAATCGTCACCATTGTGATATATGTTTAGCGCTTATTATGTACAAGAAGCAGCATGGCTTAGTGGAAAGAGTCCGGGCTTGGGAGTCAGAGGTCATGGGTTCTAATCCCGGCTCTGCAACTTGTCCACTGTGTGACTTTGGGCAAGTCACTTCACTTCTCTGTGCCTCAGTTACCTCATCTTGAAAATGGGGATTAAGACTGTGAGCCCCACTTGGGACAGCCTGATTACCTTGTATCTACCTCAGCGCTTAGAACAGTGCTCGGCACATTGTAATCGCTTAACAAATGCCATCATCATCATCACTAAGCACCGTACTAAGCACTGGGGTAGATACAAGATAATAAGATCCCACATGGGGCTCACAATCTGAGTAGGAAGGAGAACAGAGGAAATGAATCCTCATTTTGCAGTTGAGGGAACTAAGGCTCAGAAATTGAAGTGACTCGCCCAGGGTCACACAACAGGTAAGTGGTGGAGCCAGGATTAGAATCCAGGTCCTGGGACTACCAGGCTCATGCGCTCTATACTAAGCTAAGGATGTTACCCACTCTGTTGTCTTGAGATGTGGTTTTTGGAGTGTACCTGGGCTGGGCATTTCAAGGGCATGAAGGGAACCAGTTTGGGCCTCCCTGTCCTGAGTTGAGCCCTCACAGGGGAGGATCTATAATAATAATAATAACGTTGGTATTTGTTAAGCGCTTACTGTGTGCCGAGCACTGTTCTAAGCGCTGGGGAAGACACGGGGGAATCAGGTTGTTCCACGTGGGGCTCACGGTCTTAATCCCCATTTTACAGATGAGGTAACAGAGGCACCGAGAAGTTAAGTAACTTTCCCAAAGTCACATAGCTGACAAGTGGCCGAGCCGGGATTCGAACCCATGACCTCTGACTCCCAAGCCCGGGCTCTTTCCACTGAGCCACGCTGCTTCTCTCTGAAGATCTGAAGATAGTTCAGCCCTGCCAAGGTGGGGCGGTGAGGGGGCAGGTGGGTGAAAGCTTGAGGAAGAGCAGACGGTCATCTTGGATGGGATCTTAATTGGTAACCTGGACGAGGTGCGCCATTTGAGATGGGAGAATTATTTTTTGTTTGCCTTTAAGTGTATTTGTTAAGCACTTTCTTCTTTGTTTTTTATGGAATTTGTTAAGCATTTACTATATGCCGAGCACTGTACTAAGTTCTGGGGTAGTTACGGAATAATCAGATTGAACCAAGTCCTTGTCCCACATGGGGCTCACAGTCTTAATCCTCATTTCGCAGATGAGGTAACTGAGACCCAGGGAAGTGAAGTGACTCATCCAAGATCACCCAGCAGACAAGTGACAGAGTGGAGATTAGAACCCAGGTCCTTCTGGTTACCAGGCCCGTGCTCTGTCCACTAGGCCAAGCTGCTTTTCAGTAGAATAAAGGAGATTCAGGCCGTCTCCTTGGGGGATGACCTCCTGACCCTGGGCCAGGGAATTCAGTTCATCCAGTTTGTTCATTCCTACATTAGTTCATTCAGTTGTATTTATTGAGCACTTACTGTGTGCAGAGCACTGTACTAAGTGCTTGGGAGAGTACAATGCAACAGTAAACAGACATGTTCTCTGCCCACAACAAACTTACAGTCTAGAGTCGGGGAGACAGACAATAATATAAAAAATAAATAACAGATATGTACGTAAGTGCTGTGGGGCTGGGATGGGGGAAGAACAGAGGGAGCAAGTCAGGGCAATGCGGAAGCGAGTGGGAGAAGAGGAAAGGGGGGCCTTAATCAGGGAAGGCCTCCTGGAAGAGATGTGCCTTCACTGAGGCTTTGAAGAGTGGGAGAGTAACTGTCGGAGGGCGTTCCAGACTAGAGTCAGGACGTGAGCGAGGGGTCGGTGGCAAGATCGAGGCACAGTGAGAAGATCGGCATTAGAGGAGTGAAGTGAAAGAGTCGTAGTAGTTCATTCATTCAGTCGTATTTATTGAGCACTTTCTGGGTGCCGAGCATTGTACTAAACGCTTGGGAAAGTATGATACAGCAATAAAGAGAGACAATCCCTGCCCATAACGAGCTCACAGTCTAGAGGGAGGGAGAGAGACATCAGTACAAATAAACGGACATCAATATAAATAAATAAAATGACAGATATAGACATAAGTGCTGTGGGGCGGGGGGCGGGGGGAAGAGCAAAAGGAGCAAGTCAGGGTGACTCAGAAGGGAGTGGGAGATGAGGAAAAGTAGGGCTTAGTCTGGGTTCAGAGGCAAGCCAGAGGGCCGGGACCCCAGCCCCTTCACCAGCTGAACCTGGAGGCGGGGAGGAGTTCTGGACAGGTCTGGGAGCGCAGAGTCCAGCAAGGAAGACCTAGGACATCGGGCAGGAGCTCGAGGGGGCACCGGAGGGGCGGTGGGGGGGGGGGGCGGGGATGGGACATTTTGGGTGGAGTCGACCTCCTAGTGCAGCCAGTGGTCGAGAGCGAGCCTTTAATCAGAGCCACATTGCTGTGGCTTTGCAGATGCAGCCCAGAGACCCAACACGGTGATCACGGTTTCACCGAACCCACCGCTGACCGCGGGAGGTTAGAAAGCCGGACCCTCCGCCGTCGGTAACAGAGACGGTTCCGCTCGCTGGTTCGCAGGTTTTCCTCCCTCTCCCCGTCCTCCTTTTTGTCCAAGCCGGTTGGCCTGCCACGATCCTGGAACTCTAAAGCCAGCTCTGAGCCCTGAGGGGCCCACTGGGAGCCGGGTCTCTGCTGGTCCTTCTCGAAACTCCTGTCAGAAGAGGAGCGGGGAGAGAGGGAGTCGAACAGCAGAACGTGCCTCCGTCATCTTGATTTTTATCCATGAACGTGGGCCTCAGGGTTCTCAACAGTGAAAAAGGGAGTGAGAGAGGGTGGTTATGGCTGGAAAAGGAGGGAGAGTCACAGCAGGATGGAAATTGAACTCAACAGTCTACCATCCCTGGAGTTTGGGGGCTGGACCAATTCTAATCATAACTATGGTATTTATTAAGCACTTACTATGTGCCAGGCACTGTTCTAAGCGCCGGGGTAGATACAAGATAATCGGGTCGGACACAGTCCCTGTCCCACAAAGGGCTCACATTCTTAAACAGATGAGGGAGCCTGAGGCCCAGAAAAGTGAAGTGACTTGCCCAGACAAGTGGTGGAGCTGGAATTAGAATCCATGACCTTCTGACTCCCAGACCCGCGCTCTAGCCATTAGGCCATGCTGCTTCTTGGGGTTCAGGTTGGCTCTATGTCGGATGGGGCTCTCTTCCAACTCTGTTATAGTGTACCCTCCAAAGTGCTTAGTATAATGCTCTGCTTAATAAATACGATCAATCGATCGATTGTCTGGAACCCCCCCCCCCCAGGAGGACCTCGGGTTCAAAGGGCAGTGACTTAACCCCTCCCCTCTCCATCCCTTGGTCCCTGGAGTCCTCCCCCGGCACCGTACCGGTCCATCCACCGTGGCCTAGAACTTCCCTAGTCTCTCCAGGGTTCTCCGGTCCAACCGTAACCCAGACCTGTGGGATTCAAAGGCCTGTTTGGGTTCCTGGGAAAGGCAGGGGCTGGGCAGAGGTCAGCTCACTGTTTTGCTGATTCTGGTTTCTGGTCAGGAGCCTGAGGAGGGTGGGCTGGGAGAAAAGTGAGTGGGGAGAGAGTGTCAGCGTTCCAGTTTCGCTGTTCTTTCTGCCGCTGTTCTTTCTTTCGTCCGGCCTCTTGGCCAGAGCCGGAGTACCGTGGGCCAGCCTGGCGCTTTGGTTCCCTCAGGAATTGTTTTTCCAGCCACCATAGGAGCTCGATCGGGCTTGGTCGAGGTTCAGGATTTCATTGATCGCTTCCGGAAAGCCCTCGAGGCGGGTGATCTAACGCGCCCTCGGTTCCGTCCACTCAGGCCGCAGTTTGAGAGTTTAAACCCTCGTCGGTCCGGCCCGGGGCAGTAGAGGCCAGTTGAAATTAGAGGGTTCGCTTACACCACCGGCTGCCCTCAACCACACAGGCAGCCCCCGGGAGCCTCCCGCGAAGCCCTTCTCTGCCTCGCTTCCCGGAGGAAGGAAGGATAACCGTTAGCCATAACCATTGCCTAATTGAATGGTAATAGGAAAACAGGCCGGTGACTAATAGCTTAGGCCTTCCCCGCCAGCCGGCGGCGGAGTCAGCGTAAACCCAAAGTTGTTTCTGGCCGGATCTCGACATCCTGGCATTTCCCTCCTCTTGTCGTCTGCGGGGATGGACACAGAGGGGAATGCGGTGGCTGTTCCGGAGGGTTTTGCTGGTCTTTTTTTTATATAGTCTTGGTTAAGCGCTTACTGTGTTCCAGGCACTGTTCTAAGTACTGGAGGAGATACAGAATTAACCAGCTGGACACAGTCTATGTCCCGTAGGGGGCTCATAGTTTTAATCCCCATTTTTCAGATGAGGGAACCAAGGCTCTGAGAAGTGTCCCCACTTCAAAACCTTATAGAAGGCATATCTCCTCCAAGAAGCCTTCCCTGACTAAGCCCTCCTCTCCTTTTCTCCCACTCCCTTCTGTGCTGCTCTCATTTACTCCTTCATTCATCCTCCCCATCCCCACAGCACATATGTACACATAGAGAGAAGGCGCGTGGCTCCGAGAAGCAGCGTGGCTCAGTGGAAAGAGCACGGGCTTTGGAGTCAGAGGTCATGGGTTCGACTCCCGGCTATGCCACTTGTCAGCTGGGTGACTGCGGGCAAGTCACTTAACTTCTCGGTGCCTCAGTTACCTCATCTGTAAAATGGGCATTAACTGTGAGCCTCACGTGGGACAACCTGATTACCTTGTATCTGCCCCCGCACTTAGAACAGTGCTCTGCACATAGTAAGCGCTTAACAAATACCGACATTATTATTATTATTATTATTCCTGTAATTTATTTATTTATACTGATGTCTGCCTCCCCCTCTAAACTGTGAGTTTGTTGTGGGCAGGAATGTGTCTGTTGTTATTTTGTACTCTCCCAAGCGCTTAGTACAGTGCTTTGCATACAGTAAGTGCTCAATAAATACGATTGAGTGAATGGAAGTGATTTGCCCAAGTCACACAGCAGGCAAGTCGGGGGGTGGGATTAGAACCCAGGTCCTTCTGACTCCCAGGCCTGTGTTCTATCCACTAGGCCTCGCTGCTTCTCTTTCGTATCGGGTGGCTTGTGATCGAGTGAGGATCGAGCACTGCAGCTGTAACAGGACTATCGCTCCTCCCCACTCACGGGGTTGCCCGCGCTTAGGGCTCTGGGGGCACGGTGGAGGGGTGTTGCGGCTCACTTGGTGCGGATTGGGACTCAATGGATCTGGGAACCGGGACACTATTCCACAGGGAATCCCCGAGGGGGAAATCCCTCGAGGTCAGGGCTGGTCTTACTGCTGTCCCCCTCTAGAATCAGTCAGTCCATCATATTTATTGAGTGCTTACTCTGTTCAGACAACTGTACTAAGCTCTTGGGAGACTACAGTACAGCAATGCAACTGACGCATTCCTTGCCCACAATGAGCTTAAGGTCTACAGGGGGAGACAGACATTAGTAGAAGTAAATAAATGACAGATATGGACATCAGCGCTGAGGGGCAGAGAGTGAGAATGAAGAAAGGGAGCGAGTTAGGGTGTCGCAGAAAGGAGTGGGAGAAGAGGAAAGGAGGGCTTAGGCAGGGAAGGCCTCTCGGAGGAGATGGCCCTTCAATAAGGCTTTGAAGGAGGGGAGAGTCATTGTCTGTCGGAGAGAGAGCATCTTGGAGGCTGTGGCTGCCGCAGGTGATCCAGACTGGACGCAGCGCTCCCCGAACTAACTTGGGTCCTTTGTTGGACCACGCGGGATGGAGGCTTCAGGTCTTACAGAGAGGCCTGCACCCAGGCGCCCGCTCCTCGGGGGGCCACGATCCCCACAGCCTTTGGTGCCGGACTACCATCCCACGCTCATCTCAGGTCGGTGATCTTTGACCCCAGAGATTCCAATCGGGGACACAAAGCGCCAAAATGGTGGCTTTCCCCCTCCCTCTTAAAATCCCGACTCCCTTTTTCACCCCTCTCCCACTGGTCCTGCAGGGTTGGCCCCCTCCCCCAGCATCGAAAGGTGGCCTTCCCGGCTGACCTCCTGATGGCTTCGACTCCGTTATTTAGGTACTTATTTATATTTATGTTAGCGTCTATCTCCCCCTCTAGACTGTAAGCTCGTTGTGGGTAGGGAATGGGTCTGTTCCGTCGTACACTCCCAAGTGCTTAGTACTTAGCACACAGTAAGGGCTCGAGGCCGACTGACTGTGCCTGAGGGGAAAGCGGCCCTTCAGAACACGATGTCAAGCGACTGACCTGAGAGCCAGCTCGACATTCCTCCGAAGATGTTCTCAACACAGGCAGAACTCTTCCCGGAATCCGGGAGAGGGCTCCAGATGGGGGCTGCTTGGCCCGCTCTCCTGGCTTCCAGTAAGAGCCTTTGGGCGGCTTCCACGTTCTCACACATTGTGGGGAGAGCCTTGGGGCGGGAGGCGAGTGCCGGGGAGCCGTGGGCCGGGAGCCTGGCACTGGTAGGTGCAGGGGAAATCTGGATTGCTTTCTAGGCCTTGGAACTAGTTAGGCTGCCCAGAGGAAGCCTCTTACCTGGGCTTTATTTTGCCCCGGATCAGTGAGTTGCCTCCCAGGGAAGAAAGGGTCTCAGGACTAGAGCTGGCTGGAACTGCAAGGGGGCTGGACCAAGACTGAGCTTCTGGGGAGCATCCACATAGACTTGGGGGTCTCCTGGTTATACTTATCTCCTTTTCCTTCTTTATTATTATTATTATTATAATTAATCGTACTTATCGAGCGCTTTCTGTGTGCAAAGCACTTTTTTTTTTCAATAGTATTTATTGAGCGCTTACTATGTGCAGAGCACTGTACTAAGCGCTTGGGATGAACAAGTCGGCAACAGATAGAGACAGTCCCTGCCGTTTGACGGGCTTACGGTCTAATCGGGGGAGACGGACAGACGAGAACGATGGCACTAAACAGCGTCAAGGGGAAGAACATCTCGTAGAAACAATGGCAACTAAATAGAATCGAGGCGATGTACAATTCATTAACAAAATAAATAGGGTAACGAAAATATATACAGTTGAGCGGACGAGTACAGTGCTGTGGGGAGGGGAAGGGAGAGGTGGAGGAGCAGAGGGAAAAGGGGAAAATGAGGCTTTAGCTGCGGAGAGGTAAAGGGGGGATGGCAGAGGGAGTAGAGGGGGAAGAGGAGCTCAGTCTGGGAACGCCTCTTGGAGGAGGTGATTTTTAAGTAAGGTTTTGAAGAGGGAAAGAGAATCAGTTTGGCGGAGGTGAGGAGGGAGGGCGTTCCAGGACCGCGGGAGGACGTGACCCAGGGGTCGACGGCGGGATGTACTGAGTTCTTGAGAGAATACACCACCAAACACATTCCCTGCCCACAACTAGCTCACAGTCTAGCGGGAGCTCACATTATAATAATAATCATAATCATGATAGCATTTGCTAAGCGTTTACTATGTGTCAGGCACAATACTAAGCACTGAGGTAGATACAACCAAATTGGGCTGGACACCGTCCCTATCCCACGTGGGGCTCACAGTCTCGATCCCCGTTTTACAGATGAGGTAACTGAGGCCCGGAGAAATTAAGTGACTTGGCCGAGGTCATTCATTCAGTTGAATTTATTAAGTGCTTACTGTGTGCAGAGTGCTGTACTAAGCGCTTGGGAAAGTGCAATACAACAGAAAACAGTGACAGTCCCCGGCCACAGTGTGCTCACAGTCTACAGGATGTCACAGAGCAGGTAAGTGGCGGAGCCGGGATTAGAACCCATAACCTTCTGACTCCAAGGCCTGTGCTCTACCCACTAGGTCATGCTGCTTCTATCAATCAGTGGTGTTTATTGAATATTTACTATATGCAGGGCACTTTACTAAGCGCCTGGGTGAGTACAATACAATAGAGTTGGTAGACATGATCCCTGCCCTCAAAGAGCTTACAATTTAAAGCTCCCGTTATTATTCTTTTATTGTTATATTTGTGAAGAGCTTACCATGTACCAAGCACTGTTTTAAGCGCTGTGGTAGTTACAAGTTAGGTCGGACACGGTTCCTGTCCCACATGGGGCTAACAGGCTCCCATCTGTAATTGATTCCAGAGTCTGTCTCCCTGTCTAGGATCTTGTCTTCCGTAGCTACTGTACTTCCCCAAGTGCTTAATATAGTGCTCTGCACACAGCAGGCGCTCAATAAAGACTGGAAATTCCCTCTAGACTGTAAACTCATCCCTCTAGACTGTAATCTCGTGGTGTACGGGGAATGTGTCTTTCATATTATTATATTGTGCTCTCCCAAGTGCTTACTTAGTTCAGGGCTCTCCACACAGTAAGTGCTCAATAAATACGATTGACCGATTGATTGGACCCCCCCATCACGATTGCTGGCTAGTCAGAACGGTGCCGGTGGCTCGTTCTGCTAGCCACACCTTCCACCTTCCTTACCCACCTTTCCAGGTTCAGGGCCCGAGCCTCAAGGCTCAGTTCCTCTTCATACTGCATTGGGCTCCCCCCAGCAACCCAATTTGCAAAATGGGTTTCTGCTGCTATTTGTGGAGGAGCAGTAGCTTGCAACAAGAAGAATGGCCCTGGGGGCTGGGGACCCCCCCCCCCCCCCGAGGCCACCACGGTCAGAATGGCCCTCGGGGCTGGGGCCAGCGGCCGCCCGGTTAGTGGGTTTCTCTGACAGGGAGAGTGGGACGAGCCCGAGCGCTGACCATCACCCCCTCCCCATCGCCGAGAAAGTGCAAAGCGGAAATTCCCGGAGATGCCCTTTCTCCTTATCTTAACTGCAAAGCTGGGAAAGGTTGAGACCTCGGCCTTCCCAGAGTCCAGCTGGGGGGGAATCAAGTGGCTTTGGGCCAGGCCTCTTGGGAGCTGGAATTTGGAGCGCTCGAGAGGCGCTCCGTCCGCGGGAAGCCGAGGGCCGGGTCGTGGGCCGGGTTGGCGGCTCCGGAGCCTCCGTCCTCTATTCTCCCGAGGAAGCGGGCAGGACGGAAATGGAGGTGAAAGTCTTCTGGGCGGTTTTGCCACTTCCACATGGCACCCCCTCTCGCCGCCAAGGCCAGATTCCTGGCCCAGACCCCGGTGTGTCCCGGCGGGACAGATGCTACCTCTTCCCCTCCGTCCCGGGCCCTGGGCTGATGCTCTCCTCCGATCGGAACCACCGAGATCCGCCCCCTGCCCAGCCTCCCCATCTCTGCCAACCCCACCCTGGCTCCCCTTGGCTGTCTGCGGGAAGCCAGCTCCTCCCCCTTGGCTCAGAAGCCCCCTGCTAGTTTTCCCTTGGCTCGTTCGGCCCGTCTCTCCACCTCGTGCTCCCTCTCCAATCTGCCGGGACAGAGCTAACCCGGCCAGAGAGCGAAAAGGGCCAAAGACGTAAATGCTCTAAAACGACCAAGAAGGAGGTGGTGACAGCGGCCGCAATACCTTCCCGTGTGTTTAGAGGAAGAGCCTGGAGGAGGAGAACAGGAGCAGGGCCTGGAAGGGTGGAGCTAGTACCAGCCCTGTGGAGAATCTTCTTAGGTTGCAGCCCCAGGAGGGAAAGGGACTCTGGCCTACCTGTAGATCTTCTGTCTACCCCAGAGCTTAGTACAGTGCTTGGCACATAGTAGCCACTCAGCGAATACCACTGTTATTGTTATGGTCATGTTCAGGAAGGATTTGGGGTGGTGGGGGGCAGGAGAGGCCAAGGTGGTGCCATTCTGAGCGCAGGGCTCCAGGGTCTGGGCCTGGGTTCAGCCATTATTTATTATCGTTAGATTAGATTAGACTAGATTAGACTGTAAACCCGTCAAAGGGCAGGGACTGTCTCTATCTGTTACCGATTTGTACATTCCAAGCGCTTAGTACAGTGCTCTGCACATAGTATTGCCACTGTTCTTGTCTGTCCGTCTCCCCCGATTAGACCGTAAGCCCGTCACACGGCAGGGACTGTCTCTATCGGTTGCCGACTTGTTCATTCCAAGCGCTTAGTACAGTGCTCTGCACATAGTAAGCGCTCAAAAAATACTATTGAATGAATAGTAAGCGCTCAATAAATACTATTGAATGAATGAATTAATTATTTGTAGTATCTACTGTCCTCTCGCAAACGCTTAGTACAGTCCTCCGTGCACAGGAAGCGCTCAATAAATACCACTAATTGACTGAGAGCACGGGCCTGGAAGTCAGAAGGTCGTGGGTTCTAATCACTGCACCCACAACCTGTCTGCTGTGTGACCTTGGGCAAGCCACTTCACTCCTCTGTTCCTCAGTTACCTCCTCTGTAAAATAGGGATTAAAACCGTGAGCCTGATGTGGGGCAAGGACTATGTCCAACCTGATTTGCTTGTATTTCCCCCAGCACTTTGTACAGTGTCTGGAACACAGTAAGCGCTTAACAAATACCATAATTATTAGTAGCAGTAGAAGTAGTAATAATACTAGTAATAATAATAGTATATGTTAAGGGCTTACTATGTGCCAAGACTGTACTAAGCACTGGGGTAAGTACAAGATTACTTCCGGCCCTCCATGGGGCTCACATTGTAAGCAGAGGTAGAGAAGAGGTATGGCTCAGTGGAAAGAGCCCGGGCTTGGGAGTCAGAGGTCATGGGTTCGATTCCCGGCTCTGCCACTTGTCAGCTGTGTGAGTGTGGGCAAGTCATTTCACTTCTCTGGGCCTCAGTCGCCTCATCAGTAAAATGGGGATTAACTGTGAGCCTCACGTGGGACAACCCGATGACCCTTTATCTACCCCAGCGCTTAGAACAGTGCTCTGCACACAGTAAGCGCTTAATAAATACCAACATTATTATTATTATGAATCCCTATTTTACAGAGGAGGGAACTGGGGCACAGAGAAGTTGAGTGGCTTATCCAAAGTCACACAGCAGATAAGACGGAGATTAGAACCCAGGTCCTCTGTCTCCCAGGCCTGAGCACCTTCCAGCAGATCATGCTGCTTCCATGCTGCTTCATCCAACCGGGGACACCACCCCAAGAGTTTGGGGGAAATGGGTGTCCCCCCATTTCCACAGTCTCGCCACCGGCTCCCTGCTCGGGACAAAAGAGGAGCAGCGTGCCTGTGGGTAGAGCGTGATCCTGGGAGTCAGAAGGATCTGGCTTCTAATCCCGTCTCCACCGCTCGTCTGCTGGGTGACTTGCCCAAGGTCACTTAACTTCTCTGTGCCTTAGTTATGTCATCTCTAAAATGGGGATTAAGACCGTGAGCCCTAGGTGGGACGGGGACTGTGTCCAACCTGATCAACTCTATGCCAACCCTGCCTGGCATACAGTAAAACACTTAACAGATACCATTAAAAAAAAAAAGGGTGCAGGCGTCTGCCGGGTGCTCAGCTAGGGGTGTATAAGGGGGCTTCCCCCCCCCCCCCCCCCCGGCTTCTGGCAGGGTTGGCTGGGGGAAACATGCTGTAGGCTGCTAGGTCCATAATAATTATTTGCAAGACCGAACAGCTGGGTTCCGCCCTGCTCAAGCCTCTGGATCCAAGGCAAGTCATTGGAATAACATTCGGCTTGTTATTGGAAAGCCAACGCTCAACTTCTGTATTCTGTGCATGGGTGTTTGGGAATCGTTTAATCCAAGCTGAAATCCTTTCTTGACCCCTACTTGACTCACTGGTTTACAGATGCTTTTATTGCTCCAACTGCAATCTAATTAGGGGAATTAGCTAGGACTCAAATTCTTGTGTTTTTTTTTTTCTTTCCTTCTTCTCTAGAAGGCATTTCCTAACTTCATTATGCTTTTTAAGTAGCGATAGCAGTAAGGAGATTCCGAGGTTTGGGGACTCTCTACTCTAGAAACTGTGAAACCTGGGTGGGCTGGTTTCCTTTTCCTCATAATAACAATGATGGTATTTGTTAGGTGCTTACTATGTGTCAGGCACTGTAATAATGATAATAATGTTGGTATTTGTTAAGCGTTTGCTATGTGCAGAGCACTGTTCTAAATGCTGGGGTAGATACAGGGTAATCAGGTTGTCCCTCGGGAGGCTCACAGTCTTCATTCCCATTTTACAGATGAGGTAACTGAGGCACAGAGAAGTGAAGTGACTTGCCCACAGTCACACAGCTGACAAGTGGCAGAGCCGGGATTCGAACCCACAACCTCTGACTCTCAAGTCCGTGCTCTTTCCACTGAGGCACGCTGCTTCTCTGTACTAAGCGCTGGGGTGGTTACAAGCAAATCGAGTTGGACACAGTCCCTGTCCCAGGTGGGGCTCACAGTCTTGATCTCCATTTTACAGATGAGGTTACAGTGGCTCATAGAAGTGAAGTGACTTGCCCAAGGTCACAGAGCAGACAAGTGGTGGAGCCGGGATTAGGACCCGTGACCCTCTGGCTCCCAGACCCGTGCTCTATCAACTAAGCCATGCTGCTTCTTAGGTAACTGAGGTCCACAGAATTGAAGTCACTTGCCCAAGGTGATCCAGCAGACAACTGGCGGGTTCAGGATTAGAACCCAAGACCTTCTGATTCCCGGGCCTGTGCTCTATCCGCTTAGGCTGCTTCTCGTAGACACTCTCTGTTCTGCAGATGCCCCGGTATCAGTCGGTCGGGCAATCAGCGGTTTTTATTGAGCAGCCGCCGAGCACTGGTACTAAGTCACCGATGCCCCATTTGGTGTCCATACCCCACCCACCTTCTTTCAGATGCTCTCAACTCCAGCCTCTCCAATGAACTCAACTCCCTCCAACCCCCGTCCATCTGTCAATCTCATACCACCGACCCAAAGCCCTGGATCACTTCCCCACTACGCTTCCTTCTAGTCTTGTGCCCAAGCTGTGGAGCGCTAGAGAGTCAGAGGTCATGGGTTCTAATCCCGACTCTGCCGTTCGTCTGCAGAGTGACCTTAGGCAAGTCATTTAACTTTTCTATGCCTCAGTTATCTCATCTGTAAAATGGAAATGGAGACTGTGAGCCCTACATGGGACAGTCTGATTAACGGTCTGTGTAACTTCGGGCAAGTCACTTCATTTCTCTGTGCCTCAGTTCCCTCATCTGTAAAAGGGGGATGAAGACTGTGAGCCCCACGTGGGACAACCTGATTACTTTGTATCTACCCCAGTGCTTAGAACAGCGCTTGGTACATAGTAAGCGCTTAACAAATACCAACATCATCATTATTATTATTACTGGGGGAAATGCAGACATCAAGCCGAACTCATCCATTTTAAACTCATCCTCACCTGTCCTCACCTGCTACTACTCTGTCCTCTCTTCTGCCGGCAACAATACTTCTCCATCCTAATCGACTCCTCTGCTAGCTGTTTCAGACTTTTAACTCCCTCCTAAAATCCCTTGCCCTCCTGCCTTTCCCATCCGTTGCCACGTGTTCCATCAAAAAAAAAAATGGAGACCGTCGTGTACAATCTCCTTAAAATCTCCCTCGGCCCTCTCCGTCCCCACCTTCTTCCCGTCCGCCCTTGAACTCTTCCCCTACTTCCCAGGAATATCTCAAGGGGACATCTCCCTTCTCCTTTCAAAATTTGCCACCTCCACCTCCACTTTAGATCCCATCCCTTGGCCCCTCATTAAAGCACTTGTTTTCTCCCTTCTTCATTCATTCATTCAATAGTATTTATTGAGCGCTTACTATGTGCAGAGCAGTGTACTAAGCGCCTGGAATGTACAAATCGGTAACGGATAGAGACAGTCCCTGCCCTTTGGCGGGCTTACAGTCTAATCGGGGGAGACGGACAGATAAGAACAATAGCAATTCTTCCCTGTCTGACCGTCATCTTCAACTGTTCAGTGAATCAATCATATTTATTGAGTGCTTACTGTGTGCGGAGCACTGTGCCAAGCACTTGGAGAGTACAGTATAAAAGAATCGGTGGACACGTTCCCCGCCCACAACGAGCTTACAGTCTAAAGGTCTCCAATGGCATCTTCCCCACTGCTCTGTAACATTTCCCCATCTTAAAAAAATCCCTCCCTTGACCCCTCTGTACCGTCTAGTTATCACCCCATCTCCCTAGTTACCGCTCCATCTTCCTCCTACCATTCCTTTGCAGACTCTTGTTCCGTAAGAGTTCCAGAGTCGGGGGAAGATTTGGGCAAGAGGCCGGTGGCTGGAGAGACGAGTAGGCTGGCATTAGAGGAGTGAAGGGTGCGGGAAGCAGTGTGGCTCAGCGGGAGGAGCCCGGGCTTCGGAGGCAGAGGTCATGGGTTCGTCTCCCGGCTCTGCCACTCGTCAGCTGTGTGACTGTGGGCAAGTCAACTTCTCTGGGCCTCAGTTACCTCATCTGTAAAATGGGGATTAACTGTGAGCCTCACGTGGGACGACCTGATTACCCTGTATCTCCCCCAGCGCTTAGAACAGTGCTCTGCACCTAGTAAGCGCTTAACAAATACCAACATTATTATTAGTAGGATACCGGAAAGATAAGGTAGGAGTGGGGATCTGATTGAGAGACTGTTGTTCTCGGTCTGGGCAGGACCCTGTGTGATTTCGGCTCTGGGACTAGAGGTCGGCCTAGCCTATAAAATCCAGACGTTCCCCTTCCCCTCCCCAGCACCTGCATGGATTTGGGCCTTTACAGGCCTCGCAGCGCACCGGAACGGTGCTGAGCGCTGACGGATACGCGCGCACACGCCACCGTGATGCAGCCTTCCTGTCCACTCCCGCCACACCAATTCTGTCGTGGCACCGGAGCCCCTCTCCTCGATGGCCATGGCTCAGGGGCAGCCAAGTGGCATGGACTCTGCTGTTGTGGACTCGCTGTTGTGTTGTGCTGTTGTGTTGTGGACGCTGCGAGTGGTGGACTCGCGGGACCCCAAATCCCAGCAGCCCCGGTGGTGGTCAGGCCCCCCGGGAAGTGAGGTTGGGCTCCCTTCAGCCCTTGTCGAGTGTCGGCCCAGGAGTCCGGGACTGGAGTTAGAGCCCGGCTCTGGGACTCAGAGGACCGGGCTTCTAATCCTTTGCTATGTTACTTGTCTGCCGTGTGACCCTGGGCAAGTCACTTCACTTCTCTGTGCCTTAGGTACCTCATCTGGAAAATGGGGATTAAGACGGTGAGCCCCATATGGGACAGGGAATGTGTCCAACTGATTAGTTTGTATCTGCCCCAGCACTTAAATTTCCAGTGCCTGGCACATAGTAAGCACTTAACAAAAACTGAAATTATAATTATTATTGTTATTTTTATTAATAATCCCTGCTCTGCTGCTCGTGTGCTACATGACCTTGGACAAGCTCCTTAACTTCTCTGTATCTCACTTACCTCACCTGCAAAATGGGGATGAAATCCTACTTCCTTCTACTTAGACGTAAGCCCCATGGGGGACAGGGACTGTGCCCAACCTGATGATCCTGTATCTACCCCAGCTCCTAATACAGTGCTTGGCAAATAGTTAGTGCCTAATGAGCACCATTAAAAAAATAATAAAGGTCTGGGTTTCCCATATCCCAGTGACCACAGCAGTCGAGTCAAAGAATAGCATCGATATGGTATTTATTAAACACTTACTATGGGCCACACGTGGCTAAATACTAGAGTAGATCAATAGATCAGTGATTTTTATTGAGCATATATTGTATACAGAGCACTGTACTATGTGCTTGGGAGAGTCCAGTTCAACAGAGTTGATAGATATAATAATAATAATAATGTTGGTATTTGAGTGTTTACTATGTGCCAAACACTGTTCTAAGTGCTGGCAAAGATACAGCCAGGTGGGGCTCACAGTCTTCATCTCCATTTGACAGATGAGGTAACTGAGGGACAGAGAAGAAGAATAATAATAATAATAATGATGTTGGTATTTCTTAAGTGCTTACTATGTGCCAAGCACTGTTCTAAGCACTGGGGTAGATACTAGGTACTCAGGTTGTCCCACGTAGGGCTCACGGTCTTCATCCCCATTTGACAGATGAGGTAACTGAGGCACAGAGAAGTGAAGTGACTTGTCCAAGGTCACACAGTTGACAAGTGGCGGATCTGGGATTCGAATCCACCACCTCTGACTCCCAAGCCCGTGCTCTTTCCACTAAGTCACGCTGCTTCTCTACGGCGCCCATAAGCTCCCACTAGGAGCTTACAATCTAGAGGGGAGACAGACATTATAATCAGTTACAGGTATGGACATTAAGTGCTATGGGGCCGAGGGTGAAGTGATTATCAAGGGAACAGATCCAGGGACAGAGACGATGCAGAAGGGAAATGAAGAGTTAGTCGGGGAAGGCCTCTCGGAGGAGACGTAGTTTTAATATAGCTTCGAAGGTGGGGAGAGTGGTGGTTTGTTTCCAAACTAGACGGGAGACACGGGCAAGGGGTCAGCCGTGAGATGGATGAGATTACAGTGCAGTGAGTAGGTTGATGTTAGAGGATCTGAAGCTCGCGGGCTGAGTTGTGGTAGGAAATCAGTGAAGTTCGGAGGGGGAGAGGTGACTAAGTGCTTTCAAGCTGAAAGTAAGGAGTTTCCGTAAGATGCGGAGGTGGATGAGCAACCACTGGAGGCTCTTGATGAGTGGGAAGACGTGGACTGAGCATCTTTTTGAGAAAAACGAGCCGGGCGGCAGAATGAAGTATGGACTGGAGCGGGGGAGAGATGGGAGTCAGGGAGGTCAACGAGGAGGCAGATACAGTAGTCAAGTCGGGATATGATGATTGCTCGGATCAGGGTAGAAGCAGTTTGGATGGAGAGGGAAGGGGGGATTTTTAGTGACGTTGTGAAGGTAGAACCGACGGGATTTGGTGACGGATTGAATATATGAGATGAATGAGAGAGACGAGTCGGGGATGATGCCAAGCTTATAGGCTTGGGAGGCAGGGAGGATAGTGGACAATATGGGAAAGTCTCAGGGAGGACGAGGTTTAAGTAGGAGTAGCTCGTTGTGGGCAGGAATGTGTCTATTTGTTGTCATATTGTACTCTCCCAAGCGCTTAGTACAGTGCTTTGCGCACAGTAAACGCTCAATAAATACGATTGAATGAATACGAGTTCGTTTTGGACACGTTAAGTTTGAGGTGTTGGCAGAACATCCAAGTAGAGATGTCCTGAAGGCCTGAAGGCGGGAGGAAAGGCAAGACCGCAGAGAAGGAGAGGTGTCAAGGCTGGAGAAGTAGATTTGGGAATCATCTGCATAAAGGTGGGAGTCAAAGCCATGGGAGCGATTGAGTTCTCCGAGGGAGTGGGTGTAGACGGAGAATAAAGCGCCGAGCCTTGAGGGACGCCCACGGTTAATGGGTGGGAGGCAGAGGAGGAGCCCGCGAAAGAGACTGAGAATGAGCGGTCAGAGGGCTAGAAGGAGAACCAGGAGAGGACAGTGTCGGTGAAGCCAATGTTAGATAACGTTTCCAGGATAAGGGGGTGGTCCCCAGTGTCGAAGGCAGCTGAGAGGTTTAGGGAGGATTAGGATACAAGGTAATCAACGTAGATCCCCTTTCCCTCCCACTGCTGGGCCTGCCCAGGGCAGGGAATGGATTAAATAGGGACCCAAATCAGAAACTCCCACCCACCTGGGCCCTTGGCCTCCACAGGTGCACTCCCTACTTTTTTTTTTTTATGGTATTTGCTAAATGCTTACCAAGTGCCAGGCACTGTTGTAAGCGCTAGGGTAGATATAAGCTAATCAGGTTGGACACAGTCCCTGCCCCACATAGGGCTCACAGTCTTAAACCCCATTTTACAGATCAGATAACTGCGCGCAGAGAAGTGAAGTGACTTGCCCTAGGTCCGTAGCCAACACCTGCTGGAGCCGGTTGTACTTTCCAAGCTCTTAGAACGGTGCTCTGCACGCAGTAAGCGCTCAATAAATACGAATGAGAGAATGAATGACCCCATGACCGTCGGACTCCAAGGCCTGTGCTTTATCTAATAGGCGCATTTTGATTTCCCTGGGGGTTCTAGTGGGGACAGGCTCTTCAGTGGGACTGGCTCGATCTTGGGGATCTGCCCCCAGAACCCCAGCAGTGGGCTTTCAGTTTTCCCAGCCAGGTTTCCCTGCTGCCACCTGACCGTCTGTCTTTCAGTCCTTCGGCTTCCCTTCTCCATGGTCTCCTCCTATTGCCCAACCATCTCTGTCTCTCAGCGGCTCCGCTCCTTCAGCGTCCCTCCTTCGGGGTCTCCTCCTTGAGAGGTGGGGAGAGTTTGTGCCGTTGGGGCTGAGATATGGGGGCAAACTGTGGGGGAGGGGTGGGGCGGGGGAAAGGTATGCTGGAGCAGCGATGGGGATCAGTTTTCTAGGATCCCGCTGAGCGTCCAGTAACTTCGGCCCGTTGGTATTGAATGGGGTCCAAGGTCCTGTTTTGGGGTGATTGTCCAGGCCTGGAGTCCAGCTCTTGCCCGGTGAGAGTTCCCACGGCAAGTGGGTCGGTCGGTTGTATTTATTGAGCGCTTACTGGGTGCTGAGTGCCGAGCATTGAGGGCTTGGGAGAGTACAATGTAACAATAGCTGGGCTGGACCTGGTAGCCCCCACCCATAGCGTATCACCCCGATGCATCCGCAAAGGGCTGATCTGGTCTCCTTCCACACCCCTGGGCTCAGAGATGGACTTTCTGAGGGCACCGAACGTGTCTACCAGCTCTATTATATTGGACTCTCCCAAGCACTTAGTACAGTGCTCTGCACACAGTAAGTGCCAGTAAATACCATTGATTGATTGATAACTATGCTATTTGTTAAGCACTTACTATATGCCAGGCCCTATACTAGGCGCTGGATTCCGTGCTGAAGCCCTGAGGGACTAATAGAAGAGAGGATGGTCTGGCTGGTCTTCCTCTCCATTAAGAGAATAAATAAGAAGAATTGTGATATTTGTTAAGTGCTTACTATCTGCTACACAAGAAGCAGCCTGCCTTTGTAGTTAGAGAACAGGACTGGGAGTCAGAAGGACCTGGGTTCTAATCCCAACTTGCCACTCATCTGCTGTGTGAACTTGGGCAAGGCACTTCACTTCTCTGTGCCTCAGTTTCATCATCTGGAAAATAGGGATTAAGGCTGTGAACCCTCTGAGGGACAGGGACTGTGATCAACCCAATTACCTTTTATCCACCCCAGCACTTAGTATGGGGCCCGGCACATAGTAAGTGCTTAACAAATACTAAGCGCTGGGGTCGATGAAGGATAATCGGGTCCCATATGGGGCTTACAATCTAAGTAGGAAGGAGAACGAGAACTAGAGGGAAGGAGTTGAAATTGCAGTAAGAGAGATTTAGGCTAGACAGAAGGAAGAACTTTTTGACCGTGAGGGATACAGAGGACTGAGGCGTCGCACGTCCCAGACGGCCCGTCGATGAATGGTATTTTTGGAGGGCTTAATAATTGTGGTTTTCATTAAGCGCTTACTGGGTGCCAGGCTTCAGGCTCACTGTATACAGAGCACTGGTCTAAGTACTTGAGAGTATCTAATACGGTAGAATTGGGAGACACGATCCCTGCCCATCTGACCGTCTCCCAAGAGGGAGAGGAATGGAGGGCCTTTTTTCCATCCTAAGGATCCTGACCTGATCCCTAGAGCTTTGAAGCTGTTGGGGGCAGAGCAGGAGCGGTTTGTTGCTGCTCTCGTGGAGATTTGGGGAAAAGAAAGAATTCCCCGCCCCCTCCCCGCTTTCCCGCACCCCACAGAGGGCGGTTAAAGGATTTCTACCCAGGCTGGAGCCGGGGCTGTTTGAGCCCAGCTGAGGGTGCCTCATACAATCCGTCCATTTATGAAAGGAGATGGCCGGGCGGTGGCGGGGAGGGAGGGAGGGAGGGAGGGAGGGAGGAGGAAGGAGAGATGGGGAGAGGGAGAATGCAGCTCCTGGACATCCCGGCCAAGCTCTGCTCCCAAGCCTTCCAGCTGCAGACAGAGGCCTGCCTCACGTGGTCCTCGCGGGGCCAGAGGGGGAGGGCACTCTGCTGGGTTTTCGGGAATTTTTTTTCCATTTGTCTGTGTGTGTGTGTCTGTGTGTGTCTGTGTGTGTGTCTGTGTGTGTCTGTGTGTGTGTTTGTGTGGGTGTGGGTGTGTTTTTATGTGTGTGGGTGTGTGTCCGGGTGTATGGGTGTGTCTGGGGTGTGGGGTTTTTTTTTCCTTCTCCTTCTCCCCCGTCTTCCCCCACCCCAAAACCGACCCTCCCCCTGTCCCCGACTGCAGGAGATCAGCCCAAGGAGAATCCCTATGAAGATGTGGACTTGAAGGGCCGACCCACGGGGCGAAAATCCCAGCCGTTGTCCGAGAACTCCCTAGACTCTTTGCACAGGATGTGGACTCCCCAGGAGAGGAAGTACACCAACCCACCCCAGGTAACGGACCCCCGCCCAACTCCCGCCGCCCCCAGCCCCCGGAGCCCGGAGTGGGCAACCCCCGCTCCTCCTCGGGCTGGCCCTCTCCCCAAGAGCTCCGGGAGCCCCTGACAGGGAGGAGCAGTTGGGCCGGGCTGGTCGTTCCCAGAAATCCAGGCCAACCCCGGGGCCCGGCCGACCCCTCGAAAGGCTGGGGGGCCGCCGCTCTTTTTCTTAACTCTTCCTCCGCTGGGAAGGAGACCGCCTGCCTCGGCCTTTCTAGGCCCATTCTGCTCTCTGAGAGAGGCTCCTTCCTGCCTTTCCGTTTCCCTCCTTGCTGCTTTCTTCTGTTTTTAACCCTGTGCCTGGTCCCCAAGGGAGGCCTCCCCTCTCGCCCGCCCCCTCCCCCAAAATGCCAGGGTTCTGGCGCTGACATAACAAAGCTGTGAACATCTTCATTCTTCCGGCCTCAAGTCACTCTCCCCGCCGCCGCCTCGCCACCGCCGCTGTCGCTACTGTCACCTCTGCCGCCTCTGCCGAGCAGCGCACCCCGGCAGGGCCTTGGCCCCGGGTCAGAACACTGGGCTTGGCAGCTTTTCCAGGAATGAACTAAGCCCTGTCCGCGGGGGGCCGGGAGAGGAGGGGCTTGAGGCAGAGTTGAGGAGCAGCTGGGGGATGGGGCAGTCTGGGAGACCTGTCCAGGAGCTGACCGGGGCAGAGGGAGAGAATGCGGGGTGGGGGACAAGAGGAAGAAAGCACCTCTGGCCCACGAGTCCACCGGCTCAAGGGCATCTCTCACCCGTCTTTGTTTCTCTTCATGACAAAAAGCTCCCTCACACCAGAGATTTTTTTTTAATCTTTTTTTTAAGCACTTACTACGTTCCAGGCACTGTACTAAGCGCTGGGGTAGATACGAGCTCATCAGGTTGGACACAGTCCATGTCCCACTTGGGACTCCCAGTCTTAATTCCCATTTGACAGATGAGTTACCTGAGCCCCAGAGAAGACCTGGGGCAGAGCCGGGATTAAAACCCAGGTCCTTCCCACTCCCAGGTGCACGCTCTTATCTACTAGGCCACGCTGGTTCTCTGTGTTTCGATGGACTCCAGGCGGCCACAGGTAGCACGTGGAGAGGCTTGGGATCTCTCTCCCTAAGGAGGCACCACTGGGGAGCTCAGCCAAGGGTTTGGAACTTTAGCAGGAAGCGAATTGTCTCTCCTAGAACCTTGTCCAGACTGGTGGAAGTCAGGGGGGAGTGGCCCAGCCAGGGCCACAAAGCAGAGCCCGCCCCGTTGCCCTCTAAGGTCACCTCTAGAGTGTAAGCTCGTTGTGAGCAAGGAATGTGCCTGTTATATTGTACTCTCCCGAGCCCTTAGCACGGTGCTCTGCACATAGTAAGCGCTCAGTAAACACGACTGACTGACTTGTAGTCTTACTGAGAGGAACGGAGGAGCCAGCTGGGGCCTTGTGTAGGCCCCCGAGGGAAGGAGGGTCCATATTGTTGCCTGATCCCCGTAGAACGGCTTCTGAAGAGCAAGTACCGGAGATGGGCCCCGAGCTGAGCTGTACTCTGGACAGAACGCCGGGCGCCCCCCAGCCCAGGTCTCTGGGACCCCGTTCTCCTAGAACCCAGGGGCTACTCTCTTACTCGCGCTGGAGTCCTCCTCCCGGCCCATACAAACCTGCCTCTTCCAACTCTTCCAACTTCACCTCACACTGTATCCAAAACAGGCTCATCTGGACTGAGAAACCTCCCCTGATTCCCTAACGGCAATCGGGGCCAAAAGCATGGTGAATACATGTGTTGGGCAGAACTGAATGTAACTCTGACCACTTCCTTGAATGTGTCTTTTTCCCTCTTCTAAAGACCTCTCGAGGGTCAGTCAGTCAGTCGTATTTACTGAGCGCTTACTGTGTGCAGAGCAGTATACTAAGGTCTTGGGAGAGTACGATATAACAATATAACCGACATTCCCTGCCCACAACGAGCTTACAGTCTTGAAGCAGTGTGGCTCACTGGAAAGAGCATGGGCTTGGGAGTCAGAGATCACGGGTTCTAATCCCACCTAAGCTTGTCAGCTGTGTGACTTTGGGCAACTCACTTAACTTCTCTGTGCCTCAGTGACCTCATCTGTAAAATGGGGATTAAGACCATGAGTCCCACGTGGGACAACCTGATCACCTTGTATCCGCCCCCCATCTCTTAGAACAGTGCTTTGCATATAGTAAGCGCTTAACAAATGCCATTATCATCATCGTCATCTTGAGGACCCCTTCTTGGGGACAGGCCCCACCTCTATAGGCTCTTGAATTTAGGGGTTCTGAAAGCAGCAGAGATCACCACTTTTGGGCCCAAGGATTAGACCTGAGGATAGGCCTCCCGGCTAGTTTAGTGACAGGCTTCCCCAAGGGGAAGAGCCCAAGGCGAACTCCTGCGGATGGTCCCTCAGGGCCTGGTGGGCCGACCTGCCCGCTCCTGCTCTCCTTTAGTTCAGGTCTGACCGGGTCGGGGCGGGCAGAGCACAGGTGTTCCTCTGGGAGTCAGTCAGTCAGTTGTGTTTATTGAACACTTACTGTATGCTGAGCACTGTACTGGAGCACTGTAGAGAAGCAGCGTGGCTTAGTGGAAAGAGCACGGGCTTGGGAGTCAGAGGTCATGGATTCTGATCCCGGCTCCGCCACTTGTCAGCTGCGTGACTTTGGGCAAGTCACTTAACTTCTGTGCGCCTCAGTTCCCTCATCTAGAAAATGGGGATTAAGACTGTGAGCCCCACCTGGGACAACCTGATAACTTTGTATCTCCGCCAGTGCTTAGAACAGTGTTTGACACATAGTAAGCACTTAACAAATACCATCATTTTTATTATTACTAAACTCTTGGGAGAGTACAGAAGAACAATGGGACAGACACATTGCCCGCCCACATGACGGTCTAGAGGGCCACTGCCGTTACCGGGTCGGTGGCTCAGCGTGTGGCCTTCCCCCTCCAGCTGACCCTGAAGTCCGGCAGCCACTCCCTGCGCGTCGGGAACTGGTCGGAGAGGAAGAGCCAGCGGGTGCCGCGGTTACCCAAACGGCACAGCCACGACGACATGTTGCTGTTGGCCCAGCTGAGCCTGCCCTCCTCCCCGTCCAGCCTCAACGAGGACAGCCTCAGCACCGCCAGCGAGCTGCTCTCCAGCCGACGGGCCCGCCGCATCCCCAAGGTAGTCCCCTCTCCTCCCTCCTCGGCTCAGGGCCTTGGCCCGGTTCTACCCCCGAGGTGTCCTGCCCCACCTACCTCGCCACCGGGAGACGTGGCCTGACCTCTTTCCCTCAGGCATGCTCGATTTGTCCCCTACCACTTCACCTTCTCCTGCATCTTGTTATCGTCACCTATCAAACCGCCAATCGATCAATCAGTGGTATTTATTGAGTGCTTACTGTGCGGAGCACTGGATTGAGCTCTTGAGAGAAGTCTAAGCAGCGTGACCTAGTGGATAGAGCACGTGCCTGGAAGTCAGAGGACCTGGGTTCTAATCCCAGCTCTGCAACTTGTCTGCTGCATCACCTTAGGCAAGTCACTTAACTTCTCTGTACCTCAGTTCCCTCATCTGTGAAGTGGGGAGCGAGACTCTGAGCCCCACATGGGACGTGGACTACGTCCAACCTGATTAGCCTGTTTAGCTGGTATCCCAGCGCTTTGTACAATGCCTGGCACATAGTGAGCACTTAGCAAATACCAGATAAAAGGACCATTCGATAGAGTTGGGAGACCTGATCTCTGCCCTGAAGGAGCTTTCAGTCTAATGGGACATATTAAAATAAATGACTAATAGGAGAAATGGCAGAGTGTAAGGAGATGTGCATAAGTACGTTAGGCTGGGTTGGGGAGGGAATTACAAAAGTACTTGAGAGTGCATAAGTGACACAGTAGGGTGGGGAAATGAGGGGGTTAGTCAAGGAAGGTCTCTAGGAGGAGGTGTGATCATTTTGCTAATTTTAGCATTGCTATTTGCCCGCTCCCTGGACTGTGAGCCCGCAATCCCTGGCTACAGGGGGTTATGGAGTGAGGAAAGAGACAGTACAGACCTTGCCCACAAGCTATCGACACTCCAGAAGGGGAAGTTAGACCATCTTTGGACTGTAAACTCCCTTCTAGACTGTAAGCTCATTATGGGCAGGGAACGTGTCTGCTAACTCTGATGTATTGGCCTCTCCCAAGGGCTTAGTACAGTGCTCTGCACCCAGAAAGTGCTCAATAAAAACCATGGATTGATTAGTTGATTGATAAACAGATACACAAGGTAGTATTGTCCAAGTGCCCAGGTTTGCATCAGGCGGTCAATAGCGTTACCATGTGGTTCAGTACTAAAGACATGGAAGAGTCCAAAAGAATTTGTAGACATTCCTGCCCTTAATAATAATAATAATAATGTTGGTATTTGTTAAGTGTTTACTATGTGCCGAGCACTGTTCTAAGCGCAGGGGTAGACACAGGGGAATCAGGTTGTCCCACGTGGGGCTCACAGTCTTAATCCCCATTTTACCGATGAGGTAAGTGAGGCACAGAGAAGTGAAGTGACTTGCCCACAGTCACACGGCTGACAAGTGGCAGAGCCGGGATTCGAACTCATGACCTCTGACTCCAAAGCCCTTGCCCTTTCCACTGAGCCACGCTGCTTCTCTTAAGGACCTTACAGTCCGGTGGGGGTGATGACACTAAAAGAAATTATAGATTTGAGGAAGTAATAGAGTATAAAGATACGTAAGTGTGGTAGGGGGTGGTGAGTGCTTCGTTCTCACCCACACACACATATGAGCAGGAGGTTCTGGGGTGCCTGTCGTCTCCCCCTTGATTCCGTCAAGGCACACATATAACACAAAGCAGTCTCCAGCCTTCCCGAGGGTCTCCAGGAAGGCTCCGAACCCCCAGGCCGAGGCAGGACGTAGCCGGTTAAAAATACCCGGCGAACAATGCTCGGGTGTATTGGAAATGGAGCTCCTTCCTGTTCATCCCCAAATAGGGCCAGAACAGGAGACCAGATGATTCCCTGTTCCTGCCATTGTGCTTGGAAGGCAATCCAGGCAATTTCAGGGGGTCCGAGGGGTCATACGGGGCATCTTATCTCTCACCCAGTTGGGGGAACTGCTCTCCCTGCTCTTCTCTCCTGCTCTGTCCCTGCTTCAGGGCCTAGATGTCGCTTCGCCTCTCACTCTCCGGCCCTACTCCATTCACTTCCCTATTCCCTCTCCCTTCTGCTTCTCCTACACAGCTGGATCTGAACCCTTTAAGTACTTTTTTTATGGTATTTGTTAAGCGCTTGCCGAGCACCGTACTGAGCACTGGAGTAGATACAAGACGATCGGATTGGGCGTAGTCTTTGTCCCACGTAAGGCTTCCAGGCTTAATCTCCATTATACAGATGAGGTAACTGAAGCACGGAGAAGTGAAGTGACTTGTCCGAGGTCATAGAGAAGCAGCATGGCTAGTGGAAAGAGCAAGGGCTTGGGAGTCAGATGTCGTGGTTCTAATCCCGCTCCACCACTTGTCAACTCTGTGACTTTGGGCAAGTCACTTGACTTCTCTGTGCCTCAGTTACCTCATCTGTAAAATGGAGATTAAGACAGTGAACCCACGTGGGACAACCTGATTACCTTGTATCCACCCCAGCACTTAGAACAGTGTTTGGCCAATAGTAAACGCTTAACCAATGCCATTATTATTATTATTATTATACAGCAAACAGGTGGCAGAGCCGGGATTAGAACCCAGGTCCTCTGACTCCCAGACCTGTGCTCTTTTCACTAAGCAGCACTGTTTCTCATAAGTGCTTGATATTCACCCCACGCTCAGCCTCCCAGCGATTCTTTTCATATTCATTCAATCAGATTTACTGAGCCCTTAATGAACAGAGCACTTACTAAGCACTTGGGAGAGTACAGCATAACAACAGAAGCATCCCTTGCCCACATCAAATTTAAGGTTTAGAGGACGAGCGGGCCATATTATATTTTAATACCTATCTTGCTTTAGACTTCAAGCCCTTGGTGGCAGGGAACGTGTCTCCCAACTCCGCTGTACTCTCTCAAGCGCTCAGTAAGCTCTGAATAAATATGATTGATCGATTGATTATGCAGTCCTTCTTGGCAAGAGGGTGGTAAAGGACCAAAGGACCGGAGGTTTGAAAAGAGAGAGATCTGTAAATGCAGGGCCCCGAAAGTCGGCGAGACCCAGGGAGTTCTTTACTCAGGATGGCTCCCTTCTCCCAGCCCCGAGCGATCCTCAGCAGCCCTTTGGGATCAGGGCAGTGAGGTCGGCCATCAGACCCTCTGGAGCCAGCCTGTGTTTGATGCGGCATTGAGTGTCGCTGGGGGAGGGGCCGTTTCCTGTCATGGGTTCATTCATTCAATCGTATTTCCTGAGTGCTTACTGTGTGCAGAGCACTGCACTAAGCGCTTGGAACGTACAGTTCAACAACAAATGGAGACAATCCCCGCCCACAACGGGCTCACAGTCTAACCAGCCCCTTCCTGTGGTCTTTGGGGTGGGAGAACCGGCTGTCTGTGAACCCTAAGGCCTGGCTTTGGCGAGGAGCTGGAATGCAGATGAGCCCCAAGAAATGAGAGTAGGCCAGGCTGGATCACGAGAGAGGAGCCGAGACCCGGGTAGAGCCAGGTTCCCCGAACGTGACCTTGGCCGAGAGGGTCGATGTCAGCGTTGGAGGGGCGGGGGCCTCTCTCTGGTGGTGCCGGAGTCGCCCAACGCTCCCCCGCCTCGCTCCTCTCTTCCAGCTGGTGCAGAGGATCAACGCCATCTACAGTGCCAAAAGGGGGAAGAAGAGGTTAAAGAAGCTGTCCATGTCCAGCATCGAGACGACCTCCCTGAGAGGTAGGCCGGGGAGCCCCACGTGCGAAAGTTAGCTGCCGGGCAGAGCCTGAGACCTCACTGAGCGGCGGCCAGTTTGAGATCGGGAGGAGGGGCCCCACCGACCCTCGCCCTCCCGGCTGGACCTCCTCCAGACCCAGGAGAGGGACCCCCGGATCGTGCCCCGAAAACACGGCTCCGCCTCGTGTGGGGGGTGAACGGGCAGGGGTGAGGTCACCACCTTGGGTCATAGCGATGGATTTGTACTTCCCGCCTGCCGGCGGGGAGGGGCCTACAAGAATTCAGACCGGCCCATTACCTGGCACGGCGGAAGGGCCAGTCGAGCCCCAGGGCAGGCAGAGGGCGGGAGAGGAGCCCATTCTCACGTTCCCCGTCGGGGCTCTTGTCCGGTCTGGCAGAGACGGGGTTTTACCAACTCGATCCAGGGCAGGGAAGGAGACAGACTCGGCTTCGCCAGGTCCTACCGCCTCTGACCTGCGAATCCCTCGGTGACCCTTGGCACTGGATTCGGAGTCCGGGCATTGACCCGACTCTCTCTGTTTCTCTTGCAGATGAGAATAGCGAGAGTGAGAGTGACTCAGATGACCGGTTTAAAGGTGAGGGAAGGCCCCCCCCGTGGCAGCTGCGGCTTCCTATCCAGTGACCCTCGCCCCCCACCCCGATACCCTATCGTCCCCAGGTTCTCTTGGAAATTCTCTCCCAGCGGGGACCCCTCTGACTCAGGTGGGGAGAGGGGTGAGTGGAATTTCTGGGAAATTGGCCTCGTTTTATCTCCCAGGGTTACGCCAGCCGTTGCCCACATGGCTCCTTATCGGGAATCCCTGGCATCCAGGAACATCCATCCCAACGGGGCAGGGGAAGACCAGTCTAGGGCGCAGGACCCCAAAGCCTCGCCAGCGCTTCCAGCCAACAGTGGGGGTCGGGAGAGGGAGCGGTTCAGGGGAATGGGCAAGCAGGCTCTGGCTTTGACCCCTGGAACGATTCCACTCCCCAACCACGGGAGTCCTGAGGAGATACCCAGTTCCGGGCTGAAACCCGGTGTGAACTCGCTGCCACCCTGCCAGCTCCTCGGTCTTTAATGCGGGGCTATTTCCCGACTGCCTACCCTGGGCAGAGCACTGGGAGACGACTACAGAGGGACAGTAGATGGTCAAGGAGAGGGGGGGAATCTCGCTGGGCTCTCCCTTCCTCAGTCAATCACTCAATCAGTGATATTTATTGAGTGCTTACTATGTGCAGAGCGCTGTACTGAGTGCTTGGGAGAGGACGGTACAACAGTTTGGCAGGCTCATTTCCTGCCAAATATAAGTTTAAAGTCTAAAGGGGACAGACATTAATAGAAATAAATAATATATAGTGAATAATTTTAAGTTCCTCATCAGGCCCAGAGGAACTCAGGGGAACCCAGGTATTGGGAAGGGAGCTTGGGTAGCTCCACAACATTGCACCCATCCCCTTTTGCTCTCTGTCCTCCCGCTGGGTTGACCTATTTAACCAGACCCTACTGTGTGCTAAGCACTAGGGTAGATAGAAGGCTGTGCGGGCTCCTGGTTTTTCTGGACATCCGTTCTGAAAAGCTAAGACTCTGTCAAGTGCCCCGCTGTTATTATTATGGTACCGGTTAAGCGCTTACTATGTGCCAAACACCCTACTAATCGCTGGGTTAGATACGAGTTAATCAGGTCGGACCTAATCTCTGTCCCACGTGGAGCTCACAGTCTAAGTAGGAGGGAGAACGGATATTTAATCCCCATTTTGACATTAGTAGTAATGGTAGGTACTGAGCGCTGTGCACTGTACTAAGCACTGGGGAGACACCCTCTCCCCCACCCTGTCCTCCCTTGTTACTGAACTCGGCAATGGGAGTCGTAGAGAGTGAGAATCAGAGCTCGTGGTGAGCCGGGAACATGGCTACCAACTCTGGTGTTTTGAGCTCTTCCAAGCGCTCAGTGCAGTGAGAAGCAGCGTGGCTCAGTGGAAAGAGCCCGGGCTTGGGAGTCAGAGGTCATGGGTTCGAATCCCGGCTCTGCCACTTGTCAGCTGTGTGACTGGGGGCAAGTCACTTCACTTCTCTGTGCCTCAGTTACCTCATCTGTAAAATGGGGATTAAGACTGTTGAGCCTCACGTGGGACAACCTGATTACCCTGTATCTCCCCCAGAACTCAGAACAGTGCTCTGCACAAAGTAAGCGCTTAACAAACAAATACCAACATTACAGGGCTCTGCACACAGTCAGTGCTCAAAAAATATGAGTGATTGATTGAGGAGTTGGCATTTCCTGCCTGGGATGCCGCCTCCATGGCAAAACCCCAGAGAGAAAGCCGTCGCCGAGGCCCTTCCTGCGGGCTGAGCCACACCGAGGGAGGAGGGAGGCTGAGGAGATGGGAAGGGCTGGCTTCACACGTGCCCAACATGCCCAGTTGTCCCTCAGAACCCCAAAGTCCACCATGCCCCTCCTTTTCATTCATTCATTCATATTTATTGAGCACTTAGTGTGTGCAGAGCACTGTACTAAGCGCTTGGGAGAGTACAATACAATAAGCAGTCACAGTCCCCGCCCACAGTGAGCTTACATTCTAGAGACTGGCCTTTTCAGGGCAAAAGGAGGGCCAGTGAGAAGTAGTATGTCTCTGTTGCCGAATTGTACATCCCAAGCGCTTAGTACAGTGCTCTGCATATAGTAAGCGCTCAATAGATACTATTGAATGAATGAATAGTACGGCCTAATGGAGAGAACACAGACCCGGGAATCAGAAGGACCTGGGTTCTAATTCCAGCTCCGCCACTTGAATGGCTTGTGGCCTCGGGCAAGTTACTACCCTTCTCTGTGCCACCTCATGTGGAAAATGGGGATTAAGAATACGAGCCCCATGTGGGACAGGAACTGTGTCTGACTGTCTGCCTGGCACACAGTAAGTGCTTAACGAATACTATTAAAAAAAAGAATAACTGTCCATCCCCTGAGGGCCCCGTTATTAAAGAGAAACAGGGTGCCCGGGCCAGGGGGTGGGGGCGCGTGGGCTGAGGCGGGAGAGCTGTTTGGGCTGCTTCAGCCTGCACAATGGCTGAGAGAGAGCTGAAGGGGTGGGAAAAAAGGAAGAAGCTGAAATTCCAGATGTTGGTCACGTGAGGCCAGTGCACTATGGGCAAAACCAGATGTTTCCCTCTGCCCATATTTAATTTCAGAGCAAAAATGTGAACTTATCCTAACCCTGCCCACATGCCCCCAGATTCCCGCCTACTTGCATGGAAGCCAGCTCTGCCTGGGAAACCGTGCAGAGAGACCGAAGGCAGAGGCAGGACTCGGGAACCCGGCTGGGGCCGAGGGCAAATCTCGGGTCAGAGAAGACGGGGAAGATCAGCCTCACACTGGCGAGGTGGCAGGTATCAGGAGAGCTCCTCTGGGCATCTTCCCGCCACCGGGCAGGATGGCCGATTTCCCCGCCCGGCAGAGAGATGCCTTGGTGACAGTCTGGGGTTATCATCAGCTCCCCAAACCACCGGGCCGCTACCTGTTTGTTGTAGTGTACTCTCCCAAGCGTTTAGTACAGTGCTCTGCACACAGTAAGCCCTCAATAAATATGATTGAATGACTGACTGGCCCCCTTCCAGGAAACTCCTCCGGTCAGGGCAGAATGCTGGCAGTGCCCTTCCGTAGAGAAGCAGAGTAGCCAGTGGATAGAGCCTGGGTCTGGGAGTCACAAGGACCTACATCGCAAAGTGGATAGAGCACAGGCCTGGGAGTCAGAAGGTCACGGGTTCTGATCCTGACTCTGCCACTTGTCTGCTGTGTAACTATGGACAAATCACTTCTCTGTGTCTCAGTCACCTCATCTATAAAATGAGGTTTGAGGCTGTGAGCCCCACATGGGGCAGGGACCGAGTCCAACCTGATTTGCTTGTTCCCGCCCTGGCGCTTAGTACAGTACCCGTCACCCAGTAAGTGCTTAACAAATACCGTTATCACTATTATTATTGCCTGAGTTCTAATCCCGGTTCCGCCAATTGTCTGCTGTGTGACCTTGGGCAAGTCACTTCACTTCTCTGGGCCTGAGTTACCTCATCTGTAAAATGGAAATTTGAGACTGTGAGCCCCACATGGGACAGGAACTTTATCCAACCTGATTTGCTTGTATCCAACCCAGCGCTTAGTACAGTATGTGGCACATAGTAAGCGTTTAACAAAATAGCATAATTAGTAGTAGTAGTAGTAAAATGGGGATTAAGACTTTGAGCCCCACGTGGGACAGGGACTGTGTCCAACCTGATTTGCTTGATTCTACCCCAGCACTTAGTACAGTGTCTGGCACATAGTAAGTGTTTCACAAATACCACAGTTTTATTATTATTATTATTACTATTATTATTGGACAGCAGTGGCTCAGCTCATGAGAAAGGTGGGATTTCACGGTGGCAACCGGGAAAACTGGGGATTCGTTCAGCTGTATTTATTGAGCGCTTACTGTGCGCAGAACACTGCACTAATTGCTTGGAAAGTACAGTTGGGCAACAGATAGAGACAATCCCTACCCAACAACGGGCTCACAGTCTAGAAGGGGAAGACAGACAACAAAACAAAACAAGTAGACAGGCATCAATAACATCAAATGCTTTAACAATATTGGACAGCTGGAGGGGAGGACAGCTGCAATCTATCAGTAGTATTCATTGAGCACCCACTGTGTGCAGAGCACTGTTCTAAGCGCTTTGGAGAGGATAGTACGACAGAGTTGGGAGACACAATCCTTGCTGTCAAGGAGTTTACAATTTAGCTGCAGAGAGAAACAGACAGACAGAGACAGCTTGTTGTGGGCAGGGAACGTGTCTGCCAACTCTTTTGCATTTTATTCTCCCCAGCACTCAGTACAGTGTTCTGCACACCGTAAGCACTCAATAAATATGGCGATTGATTGATGGGTGGTGCATCTCTGAATCCCCAGCTAGGAATCTCGGGGGATTTTCTTAGGAGCCAGCCGGGGCAGCGATGTAACGTCGTCCGTTGCGAAGTAGCGTGGCCTAGTGGCAAGTGCACAAATCTTGGTGTCAGAGAATCCGGGTTCTAATCCTGCCACTTGCCTCCTGAGTGACCTTGGGTGAGTCACTTAACTTCTCTCTACCTCAGTTTTTTCATCTGCCAAAATCCTACTCCCTCCTACTTAGGTTGGGAGCCCTATGTGGGACAGGGATCGGGTCTGACCCGGTTATCTTGTATCTACCCCAGGACTTAGTGCAGTTCTCGGCACATAGTAAGCACTTAACAGATATCACAGTTATTGTAATCGGAGCCAACGCTGGTTTGAACTTGAAGGTGAGCAACCAGATTATCCTTCCCCCTCCCCTCGTCCCTTCCAGGGGTCAGTCTGAGGGAAGTAGAGGCTGGGTCTGCTCCGAAGTGACCCCGAACAGCCCCGAGGGGCGGGTCCTGGGGGCGCCCTGAGATTCAAAACCGGACGGGACTCGGAGTCCTCTGTTCAGGGGGACTGTGAACCCAAGACCAGGCTGAAACTAAGACCCAATCAGTCATTCAGTCATATCTATTAAGTGATTACTGTGTGCAGAACACTGTACTAAGCACTTGGGAAAAAACAGTAATAATAATAATAATAATGGTACTTGTTAAGCGCTTACTCTGTGCCAGGCACTGTTCTAAGTGCTGGGGTAATCAGATAGATACAAGGTCATCAGTTTATCCCACGTGGGGCTCACAGTCTTAGTCCCCATTTTACAGATGAGGTAACTGAGGCACAGAGAAGTCAAGTGACTTGCCCAAAGTCACACAGCTGACAAGTGGCAGAGTCATTCACTCATTCATTCATTCAGTTGTATTTATTGAGCACTTGCTGTGTGCAGAGTACTGTACTCAGCTCTTGGAATGTGCAATTCGGCAACAGACGGACAATCCCTGCCCAACAGAGGCAGGATTCGAACCCACGATCTCTGACTCCCACGCCCGGGCTCTTTCCACCGAGCCACGTTGCTTAGAGAAGCAGCGTGGCTCGGTGGAAAGAGCCCGGGCTTGGGAGTCAAGAGGTCATGGGTTTGAATCCCGGCTCTGCCACTTGTCAGCTGTGTGACTGTGGGCAAGTCACTTCACTTCTCTGTGCCTGTTACCTCATCTGTAAAATGGGGATTAACGTGAGCCCCACATGGGACAACCTGATGACCCTGTATCTACCCCAGCGCTCAGAACAGTGCTCTGCACATAGTAAGCGCTTAACAAATACCAGCATCATTATTATTATTATTATTATTCTCAGTACAATAAGCAGCGACAATCCCTGCCCACAAGGAGCTCACAGTCTAGAGGAGGGAGACGGACAAAAATGCAGATAAACAGACATCAACACAAATAAATAAAATCACAGATATATACGTAAGTGTTATGGGGCTGGGGGCGGGCGGCAGAGAGCAAAGAGCGCGAGTCGGGAAAAGTGGGACTTCGTCTGGGAAGGTGTCCTGGAGGAGATGTGCTTTCAATAAGGCTGAGAAGAAGAGGAGAATGATCGGAGCATTGGAGGAGGGAGGGCGTTCCAGGCCAGAGGCAGGACGCGGGTCAGGGGTCGACGGCGAGAAAGGAGAGATGGAGGCCCAGAGAGAAGGTTAGCGTTAGCACCGGAGGAGCCAAGTGTGCGGGCTGGGCTGTAGGAGAGAGGCCAGGTGAGGTTGGAGGGGGCAAGATGTCGGAGAGCCTTAAAGCCAACGGTGAGGAGTTTTTTGTTGGATCCGGAGGTGAAAGACCCAGTGATGGAGTTCCTGTCGTGATATCCTGAAGCTGGCGTGGGCCTGGGCAAGGCCTGTGGTGAGGAGAGCCGGCTGCCCCGCTTCCTCCCGTCCCCCCGCCGAGCCGGCCGGGCCGGGCGGGCCGCTCGGGCTTGGGGGCCGCTCGGGCTGGGGTCCGGCGGCCCCCCGGACGGCCCCCGGCTGAAGGCCCGCTCCTTTCCTCGGCAGCTCACACGCAGCGTCTGGTCCACATCCAGTCCATGCTGAAGAGAGCCCCCAGCTACCGGACCCTAGAGCTGGAGCTGATCGAGTGGCAGGAGCGGGAACTGTTCGAGTACTTCGTGGTGGTGTCTCTCAAGAAGAAGCCTTCCAAAAACACCTACCTCCCCGAGGTCTCCTACCAGTTCCCCAAGGTAAAGGGCCCGCAGCGGGCTCGCTCGGTCCGGCGGGGAGACGTGCGGATACCAAGCGGCTTCGTGGCTAGAGCACGGCCTTGGGAGTCAGAAGGATCTGGATTCTATTCCCGGCTCCGCCGCTTGTCTGCGGTGTGACCTTGGGCCAGTCACTTCTCTGGGGCTCAGTTACCTCATCTGTAAAATGGGGGCGAAGACTGTGAGCCTCACGTGAGACAGGGACTGTGTCCAACCTGATTAACTTGTGTTTATCCCAAGGTTTAGAACAGTGCTTGGGACATAGTAAGCACTTAACAAGTACCATAATTTTATTCATTCAGTTGGATTGATTGAGTGCTTACTGTGCTTAATTTTTTGCATGCGAAGCACTGTACTAAGCACTAAATATTATTATTGTTTTATTATTATTATTATAAACCTGGCCCTGGGCCAGCGTTGCCTAGGATTTTGTAAAAGCACAGCTCTGGTAGTTAGGGTCAATTAGACAGTCAGTCGGTCGGATCTATTGTGTGCAGAACACTTTACTAAGCGCTTGGGAGAGTACAATAACAATAATAATAATGATGATGGCATTTGTTAAGCGCTTACTATGTGCAAAGCACTGTTCTAAGCGCTGGGGAGGATACGAGGCCATCAGGTTGTCCCATGTGGGGCTCACAGTCTTCATCCCATTCTACAGTTGAGGGAACTGAGGCCCAGAGAAGTGAAGTGACTTGCCCAGAGTCACACAGCTGACAAGCGGCGGAGCCGGGATTTGAACCCATGACCTCCGAGCCCCCAGCCCGTGCTCTTTCCACTGAGCCGCGTTGCTATAACAGATACATTCCCCGCCTACAATGAGCTTACAGTCTAGAGGGGTACTGTGTTCTCACCCTGACTCTGCCACTTCTCTGCTGGGTGACCTTGGTCAAGTCACTTCACTCCTCTGTGCCTCCCATCTCGTCGGCAAACTGGGGATTCAGTCTGTGTTCTCCCTCCTACTTAGACTGTGAGCCCATGCGGGACCTGACGACCTCATGTCTACCCCAGCCCTGAGTACGGTGCTTGGCACATAGCGCTGAATAAGCGCCAAAATTATCATCAGTATTGTCTCCGGCCAGGCGGAGAACTTCCGGTTCGCGGCTAGTTGCCGGAGGGAGGGAGGGCCTCGGCCCGGGAAGTTGGGTCCTTGCAGAGGACCGTGGTCCTGGGGGGTTTAGCCCCGGGTGGTGTCGGTCTGGGTCTCCTTCTGGGTCAGCTCATATTTCCTCCGTCCATCACCGGGACTGTTATGGCACAGACCCTCCTGGAGGATCCCGCCAGGGTCCACACTCAAGGCCCAAACCCAAGGTGGAGACAGTCCGGGTGCTACGTTGCTCAAGTGGGGCTCCCCCAACGATAATAATGATATTGTTGGTATTTGTTAAGCACTTACCGTGTGCCAAGCGCTGTTCTAAGCACTGGGGTAGATACGGGGTCATCAGGTTGCCCCATGTAATAATAATAATAATGTTGGTATTTGTTAAGCACTTACTGTCTGCCAAGCGCTGTTCTAAGCACTGGGGTAGATACGGGGTCATCAGGTTACCCCATGTAATAATAATAATAATAATGTTGGTATTTGTTAAGCGCTTACTATGTGCAGAGCACTGTTCTAAGCGCCGGGGTAGATACGGTGTAATCAGGTTGTCCCACGTGAGGCTCACAGTAAATCCCCATTTTACAGATGAGGTCACTGAGGCACTGAGAAGTTAAGTGACTTGCCTGCAGTCACACAGCTGCCAAGTGGCAGAGCCGGGATTCGAACCCATGGCCTCTGACTCCCAAGCCCGGGCTCTTTCCAGGGAGCCCCGCTGCTTCCCGAAGGGCTCACGGCCTCTATCCCCATTTTACAGATGAGGTAACTGAGGCACGGAGAAGTTAAGTGACTTGCCCAAGGTCACACAGCTGAGAAGCGGCGGAGCAGGGATTAGAACCCATGACCTCTGACTCCCAAGTCCCGGCTCTTTCCACCGAGCCACGCTGCTTCTCAAGATGACTCAAGCTACGGACGGGGGCCGGAGCTGGGGTGGTCGGATCCGGTTTCAGTTGGATATGAAGCGAGCGGCGGGCAGATGATGGGCAAATGAAATCCAGCCAAGGACGGTTATTTTGGAGCGGAGTGTAATTGGCTGGGCCTGGGAGTCAGGAGGACCTGAGTTCTAATCCCAGCTCCGCCCCTTGTCTGCCGTGGGACCTTGGGCGAGTCACTTACTTCACCCGTCAGATGGGGATTAAGACCGTGAGCCCCACGAGGGACAGAGACCGTGGCCGACCCGATTTGCTCGTATCCACCCCGGCGTTGAACGGAAACCAAAATTATTATTATTACAATTATTATTGTTATTACCGTCATCAGGAAGCTTGTTCGCGGATGGTCCTGGCTTACTGGGGGATGACGGGGAGGGGAGAGGGTTTCCGGGAGACGAAGCATTGGGCCCCTCAGGCCGGCTGGGAGACGGGCCCCGCGTTGGGCCGGGCTACGGGTTCGACCGGGGACGCTGGCAACGCTCCTTCTCTTCCCCCCTCAGCTGGAAAGACCCACGAAGCAGGTGCGAGAAGCCGAGGAGCGGCTCAAAGCTATCCCTCAGTTCTGCTTTCCCGACGCTAAGGACTGGCTCCCCGTGTCCGAATACAGCAGGTGAGCCCGGGCCCCAGCCCTGGGAAGCTTCAGTCGATCAATCGGTCCGTCGTATTTATTGAGCGCCGTGCACTGTGCTAAGCGCGTGGGAGAATACAGTATAACAGAGTTGGCTGGCCTACGACGAGCTTCCAGGCTAGAGCTCCCGTCCTCGTGGCCGGACTTGTGACTCTTGGCTTCAGAGAGAGAAGCCGTTTGGATAGAGCGCGGGCCTCGGAGTCGGGAGGTCATGGGTTCTAATCCCGGCTCCGTCACTTGCCTCGTGTGTGATCTCGGGCCTTTCACCTCACTTCTCTGTGTCTCAGTCACCTCATCTATAAAATGAGGTTTGAGGCTGTGAGCCCCACATGGGGCAGGGACCGAGTCCAACCTGATTTGCTTGTAAAATAAATAAAAAATAAACTGTGCTATTTGTTAAGCGCTTACTATGTGCCAAGCACTGTTCTAAGCGCTGGGGGATACCGGTGATCAGGTTGTCCCACGTGGGGCTCCCAGTTTTAATCCCCATTTTACAGAGGAGGTAACAGGCACAGAGAAGTGAAGTGACTCGCCCACAGTCACACAGCTGACAAGCGGCAGAGCCGGGATTTGAACCCATGACCTCCGACTCCTAAGCCCGGGCTCTTTCCACTGAGCCTTGCTGCTTCTCTGCACCCCGGCGCTTAGTACAGTGCCCAGATCATAGTAAGCACTCAACAAATACCACCATCATTATTATCATCACCCCCTCTGGAAGCCTTGGCCCGACTCTCCCTGAAGTGAACTCCCGTCCGAGCCCAGGCCGGGCGCAGCACAGACCCGGTGAGGGTCAAAGGGATGCGAGGAAAATCCAGAGCGAGCGGGCGGCACGTTGGACCTGGGGGAAAGTAGAAAGCTGCCCCGTTCGGAAGCGCTCAGTCAGCGACGCCAGTAAACTCTGGGCCTTTCTCTCTCTGTTGCAGCGAAACCTTCTCGTTCATGCTCACTGGTGAAGACGGCAGCCGGAGATTTGGCTACTGCAGGCGGCTGCTGGTGAGTCCAGCCCGGCTGCGTTCACTACCCGGGGCTTTGGTGATAGGGCCCGGGGGGCGCTCGGAGGGTCCTCCCCTTTAGCGCTCTGTGGCAAGGCTGCCCAGAAGCCCAAGAGTTTGCGTGGGCTGGATCTCGGGGGCTTGCTTGGTGAGTTACCGGCTCTTCTTGTTCCAAAAATACCAATGTCGTTGCCCGTCGGGGAGCAGCGTGGCCTAGTAGAAAGAGCACAGGCCTGGGTGGTAGAAGCCCTGGGTTCTAATCCCAGCTCCGCCATTTGCCTGCTGTGTGGCTTCGGGCAAGTCACTTAACTTCTCTGGTCCTCGGTTTCCTCATCTGGAGAATGGAGAGCCAATTCCTCTTCATTTAGACTGTGAACCCCATGCGGAACAGGAACTGTGTCCCATCTGATTATCTTGTATCTACCCCCGCGTTTAACATAGGGTTCAGTGACCCCTTAACAAGTACCCCTTCCCTCAGCCTCCCCACTCGTGGAACAGTAGCTGGTTGTGCTCAAGGGTCAGCGCACCTGGGTTGTGGAAGTCGGGGATGAGGGGGTGGGGACCCGGGGGGGAGACAATATGCCTTTTGCGTAGGACTGTCCAAAACCCTTTTCCTCCCTGACCCAGCGTGGCCTAGTGGTTAGAACAGGGGCCTAGAAGTCAGAAGGACCTTGGTTCTAATCCTGGCTCTATCACGTGTCTGCTGTGTGACCTCGGACGAGTCATCTAACTCCTCTGGGCCTCAGTTCCCTCTTCTGTAAAATAGGGACTAAGACTGTGAACCCCAAGTGGGACGGGGACCGTCTCCAACCCCATCTGCTCGTATCCACCCCGGCACTTGGTACGGTGCCTGGCACATAGTAGGTGCTTAACAAATACCATTATCGTTCATTCATTCTGTCGTATTTATTGAGCACTTGCTGTGTGGAAAGCACTGTACTAAACGCTTGGGAGAGTACGATATAACATTCCTGGCCACAGCTAGCATACAGCCTCGAGGGGGGAGGCATGATTTTCATCACTGTTATTATTCCGATTACCGCTACTACTCCTGCTCTGTGGGGAAGCCCCACCCTAAAAACCGTCCCTGGGGGGTGAAGGAGAAGGGGAGGGCACATTTGGCACTGTCCCTAGGCATGACTCGGGGCACTTGGGGACCCAGTGAGTCCTGAAACCCAGGCCCTGCTGGGTCAGGACCCGACTCCCCTAGGCCCGGAACCCGACTCTGGTCCCGGAGATATCCGCCTGTCCAGAGGAGGGGTCAGTGGCCTCACGGCCCCTGAACCTGAATGGAACGGCCCCCTGACAGGTGCTGAACCAGCCTGGATTTCTGGGGCCGGGCATCTCACTGGGGGGCTCCGTCCACCGGGACCTCCGGACGGTTTCCGTCTCCTCTCGGGCCAGAGCCGGGCGCCCACCAGAGGAGGCTCCTCTTTGTCCGGGCCACCCCGCAGTCCGGCGCCCTTGGAGGGAGACGCAGGAAGAGCCCGGGGCCCGGGTGTCCGCCCCCCGCTCCCCCGGAACTGGGCCGACGGTGGGATGGGGGGAGGTTTGGAGAGCAGAGACGCCCCGTCCCCGCTGAGACTTGCCGGGGTTCCGCTAGGGCAGTCCCGGCAACGGGCCCATCTGGGCCATGTCCCCTCCTGGAGCTCACAGGGCCCAAACTGCTGCTCCAAACCCCTGGGTCAGGGCTTCTCCGCTCCCCTCCGCTCCACACCTCTGCTCGGCCCCTGTCCCGGTTCCGGTCCTGGGGTTGGAAGAGAGCTAAGTTCCAGCCGGGGGCTTTAGCCTCCTCCGTAGCCGGAGACCAGCTGGCTCCCTCCCTCCCTCCGTCTCTTCCTCCGTCCCTCCGTCCGTCCCCTCCACCCCCCGCTCCCCGCTCCGAGCCTGTGCCAGCTGCAGAGTCCTGCCTCAGACTCAGCAGCCCCGAGCCACTGGGGGAAGCGGCTGGTTCGGAGCCAGACTGGAAAGCTCTGAAGAATGCACTGAGTAATAGTCCCCGCCACTTTCCTGGGCCCGGCCAAGGCCCGGATCCTCCCCGCTGGGGGCCAGCACGGCTATTTTTGTGCGTTTCTGGCTTTTGGGGGTCTTCGGGTTGTTTGTTTTGAACCGTCCCTTTCTGTTCCCAAGTCTCTTCCCGGGAATATCGTCTTGCTTGTGAACACGGGATCCGGACCGGCTCCCTTGCGCTGCCCAAGTTTCCTCCTTTTCCCCGCCTGGAGGAGACGGAGGAGGGGGAGGGAGAGAAGGGACAGGCCGGGAAGGCCTGACCCATCCCCCTGGAGGGGATGGGGGATGGGGCAGGGTGGGGGGTGGAGGGAGTCATAACCGGTCCTTGTCCGGAGTGGGCATCTGCCGCTCCGTGTGTTTATGTGGATGAGAGGGTGCGGTGGAGTCTCAGCGGGGCTCGGGTTCCCATAGTGAGAAAGGGCCAGCCTGGCGCACAGCCCCTTGTCACCTGATCGGTCAGCCGTCCGTCCGTCCCTGGTCGGCAGAGAACGATGCCACGGGTCTGCCAACGGGGGCAACCACCCCAGGAGCCCGGCTAGTCGGGCTTATCTCGCCCAGTTTGACCCAGGGGCAATGCGCTCCGCTCCCCGGTGCTCCCTGGGGTGGCTGGGGATGTTGGCCAGAGAGCCACGGGAACAGAGTCTCTCACGGCAGAGAGGCCGCTGACCCCTGGGCCGGCCGGGCTCACTGGGGCCCCGGGGCAAGAGCCCAGCGAGGTCTCAGGGGCAGGGTCCTGGGAGGCCCCCGCAGAGGGGCTGAGCCCACTTGCTTGGGGAAAAGCCCTCTTCCCTCCGGTGCTGGCGGCGGCCGTTCTGTGACTTGGAAGTGCCGTCTGTCTGGAGGTTACCATCGAGCTGTGACCCCTGGTCTTTCCCCCCTGTTCCCACCGTCCTCTCCCTCACCACTGTCACGCCAAGGGCCGGGGAGAGATTGCAGAAAAAGCACGGGGGAGCCAGGGCCGGTGCCTCGGGGGGCGAAGGCTGAGGCTGTAGGGGGACAGGGCTGGCACTGCGGGGGGCTGGGCCGTCAGGGGCTAGGGATTGATTGGAAGCGAAGGCCACGGGCAGCCCCCCCCGCCCCCAGTTGCAGGCCCTTTGCCGGCGATGCCGGGAACCGTGTTGAGGCCACGGGACTCGGAGTCGGAAGGGCCCCCGGCCAGGCCACTAGAGCCGAGATTTGGCTTAGTGTCATTTACAGCCACGGGGCGGAGAGTGCGGAGATGCCCTCCGCGATGCCACTCTGGGAGCCGGCCCGCTTGGGGCCTTTGCGGCCAAGGAGGCCCTTGGCTCCGGCCCCCGGGACGCCACGGGGGTTTGGTGCGGGCACGCGGCAAGGGGCGGCCTAGCCGGGCGCAGCCCCCGCTACCTGGAGGGGGGCACCGCGGGAGGGCGACTGCCCGGGCCCCGGGCCCCACGTCTCGGCCGGTGACGGCTGGGCGAGGGGTTCCCGGGGCCGTCTTCCCGTCGGAGCCTCCCAGCGGTTATTGTCTCCGGTCGTCCGGATGACCCGGGAACGCAGTGTTTTTACTGGCGTGCGGAGAGACGGCCCCGGGCTGGGAGCGGGCCAGGGGGGCTGGCACCGGCTCGGCATTCCAGCAGATTTGACACAATGATTTTAACCAAAATCCCACATACTTGATTTAATCACTCGGGGCTTTGAGGAGAAAGAGCGCAAGAAAGAGAGGGCTAGAAAGGGAGTCCGTTTCATGCCTAATATGGACAAAAAAAAGGGATTCTGCCTTCTTTTCGGAGCGGTGACGTGTGGCCGGCAGGTTTGGATCCAGAAATAGGCCCATCTGCGTTCGCTTAGGGGCCGGCGACATCGCGGGCCGCCCGGAGCAGCGGTCTGCACCTGCTGAGCCCCCTGGTCTGCCCCGCTTCGGAGCAGCCGAGAGGCAGAGCGGACGGCCGCTGCCTGGAGGGGCGGGGGAGGCAGACGCCCCCTTGCCCCCGACCCCCGAGAACCCCTTCCCCCTTGCTCCGTGGCCCCTTGGCCGAGAGACGAATGAGAGAGACGAATCCCCCTGTTATCCCTTGGCCGGAAAAGGTAATGGGGATGGGGGAGCCCACCCTCCCCTCGATCCTGGCCTGGTTCTGGACTTGGGCTCTGGAGAGGGAGAGTCAGTCAGTCGTATTTACCGAGCGCTTACTCTGTGCGGAGTTTGGGAGAGTACAATGTAACAGACACATTCCCCGCCCACAACAAGCTTACAGTCTAGAGGAGGAGGCTGCAGCCCCGAGCCTCCAGGGCAGGGCCGAGCAGGGAAAGGGGAAGGGAAACTGAGCCCTGGGACAACGGAGGGGCTCCATTTCCCTCGGTCGGTCGTGTTCCTTGAGCGCTTACCGTGTACTCTCACCCTCCGCGGCTCCACAGGGACCGTCCGACCCCGGCTGCCCCGGCACAATGTTCCCCGCGGGTGGTGACCTTTATCTGACCTTTGTCCCTGGAGGGACCCCGCCATCGGTGTTCAAGCCCCGACACTCAGGCTGAACCTTCTCTCCCTCCTGCCTCCCGTTTCTTCTTCTCCCTTCTCGGTCTCCTCCCGTCGACTCTTCCCCTTCCCCTCCGCCCTGCGCCTTCTCCATCTCTCGCTGTTATTAAGCACTTGCGTGCCAAACACCGTGATCGGCGCTGGAGTAGATCCGAGATGATCAGATCTTGGACGGTCCTCATCCCAGAAAAGACACGCAGTCTAAGAGGGAGGGAGAGCGGGTATTTCATCCCCATTTCACTCATGAGGAAACTGAGGCACAGAGTCGTTACCTGACTTGCCCAGAGTCACACAACAGGTCGGTTGCAGAGCTGGAATTGAAGTCCAGGTCGTCCGACTCCAGGCCCGGGATCTAGCCACCCTGGGCTCCCATCTTGCCCCGTCTCCCGGTGTTATTTACTTATCTAATAATTTATGAGAAGCAGCATGGCCTAGTGGCGAGAGCACGTGCTTGGGAGTCAGAGGACGTGGGTTCTAATCCCGGCTCTGCCACTTGTCTGCTGTGTGACTTTGGGCAAGTCACTCAACTTCTCTGTACCTCACTTACCTCAACTGTAAAATGGGGATTGAAGACTGTGAGCCCCACGTGGGACAACCTGATTACCTTGCATCTACCCCAGTGTTTAGAACAGTGCTTGGCACTTAGTAAGCGCTTAACAAATACCATAATTATTATTACTGTTATTATTTATCTATCTATTTATATTATTGTCTGTCTCCCCCTCTAGCGGGTGAGCTAGCTGTGGGCGGGAATGTGTCTGATGTTATACTGTACTCTTCCAAGCAGTTAGTACAGTGTTTTGCACAGAGTAAGCACTCAATAAATACAATTGAATGAATGCGTTCATTCAATCATAGGGAAGGAGGGTAGGGATGGAGTCGGGTGAAACGGTTTCTTTCTCCTGAGCTGCCCAACCTGCCACCTTCTTTCTTTCTTTTTTTCAAGTGGTATCCGTTAAGCGCTTACTTTGTGCCAGGCACTGTTCTAAGCTCTGAGGTAGATACAAGGTAATGAGATTGGGACCCAGTCCCTGTCCCACGTGGGGCTCACAATCTCAATCCCCATTTTACAGACGAGGTAACTGAAGGCCAGAGAAGTGAAGTGACTTGCCCAAGATCACACAGCAGACAGGTGGCAGGGTCGGGATTAGAACCCAGGTCCTCCTGACTCCCGGGCCCACGCTCTAACCACTGGGACATGCTGCTTTGAGCCGGGCAAGAGAAGGACACCCCCAGCCACCGCCTCTCCCTCCTCTCTTTGGCCCAGTGGTGGTGGCTTCTAGGGCTGTTCTGGACCCCGGGCCACCCTGGGGGACCCAAGGTGGCGTGGGCTGAGATTTAAAGAGAAGCGGGAGAGGAGGGGGTTGCCCGGGGCCCCCGGGGGTCTGTGTTCCTGCCCGCAGGGGGAGGCCTGTCTGGTCTGGAAGCTGTGAAATGCCGGGACCACCCCCACACCTACAGACCCTTGGCCCCCAGCCCGGAGCCGCAGTCCCAGCGAGCTCAGAAGAGTGAGCTGCTTCGGGTGGGGGAGGGCGCGGGGGTCGGGGTGGGGGTGTTTACCAGGACAGAGGCCAAGTCCACACGGGAGCCCACCCCCCCGCCGCCCCCCACCCCGGCCTGGCTGGGCGGAATGAGCCCCGACGGTAATCAGCACCTCTCCGCCTCCCTTTCTCTGTTCCCCAGCCCAGCGGGAAGGGGCCCCGGCTCCCCGAGGTGTATTGTGTCATCAGTCGGCTGGGCTGCTTTGGCTTGTTCTCCAAGGTAAGAAGACCCTGACCCTGGGAGCTGGAGGGGAGGAGTCCCAGGGGGCCAGGGGACAGGGACGGCGGGGGGGAGGCGGCGGGGCATCCCTCCCACCGGGAGGGTCGGCGGGCTGCCCCGGAGGGCCGCCGGGGCCCGTGCCTGCAGCCCAGGACGATGCAGAAACCATCTGTGTGTCTGTCTGAGTCGGCTGCCTGTTCGGTTCCCCACCTCCCCACCCCCAGCCTCCCGCCCCGCCATTGTTCCCCAAGCGCCGGCCCTCCGAACTTTCTGAACGGTCATTCCTGGCATTCTTGTTCCTGTCAATGCCGGGCTTTGTCACAGGCCTCTGACCCCGCTGGTGATGGGGAGACCGTCCCCTGGGACGGTCCGGGTGGGGAAGAGACTCCGGTTCGGGATAATCCCGGGCCAAGCCTGGCAGGGGCACCATCCGGCTTTAGTTGTTCTGACCTGGAGCCGGCCGGCCAGCCTCCCTGTAGGAGAGCGAGGCGGTGGGGTGGGGGGGACGGGCACACTGGGATTTTGGGGGACAGCGCGGGAATGGCCTTCGGAGAAAGTGTCCAGGAGACGGGGAGCTTGAGGCAGAGAAGCTCCCGCAACTGGGGCAGCTCCTCCGGTCTCTCTCTCCCCTGGGAAGGGGAGCTGATGCGGGGACGGATTTGCTCCAAGCGGGTCTCCCGCCATTTCCGGTCTATCGCAGGCAGAGAGTGCCTAGGCGGGGCTGGGGCGGGCTGGAAGAGGGCACAGAAAACAGAGTTGGGTGGGTAGGGGCCCTAAAGGCAGATTTCTGGGACTCCAGTTCCCCTGGCCTCTTCACCCTCTCCCTCTTCACCCTTGGGGAAAGTCAAGTCGTCAATCAATCCGTCACCAGCATTTATTGAGCACTTACTGCGTGCAGAGCACCGTACTGACCGCTTGGCAGAGTGCAACATAACAATATAACAGAGTTGGCAGACGCATTCCCTGCCCACAGCGAGCCTACAGACGGAGACAGACGTGAATATAAATAAAAGTAAACTATGGATATGGACGTATGTGCCGTGGGGCCGAGGGAGGGATGAATGAAGGGAGCAGATCCAAATGCAAGGGGGACATAGAAGGGAGCGGGAGCCCCGAGAAGCGAGGGCTTGCTCGGCTCGGCCTGGGAGAGGGCATCTCTCAGATCCGCGAGGAGTCCACTTGCTGCCTACCCAGGCTGTCTGGCGGCCTGTCCTCTGGGGAAGTGCAGACTGGGGGACCCGGCCAGTCTACGACCCTGACCCCGGGACAGGCCCTACCCGGCTGGGTGGAGCTCCTGACTCAGTTGGTTCAAAACCAAGCCGGAGGGGAATGACCAGTCCCGCCTGCCTGTGGGGTGGCAAGACGCCCCGGTCCGGGGGGTGGCCGCCAAAGGATCCGATCCCCAACATGCCCTCACCGTTGTCTCTCCCCGATCTGGCCGTGGCGGACAGATCCTCGATGAGGTGGAGCGGCGGCGAGGGATTTCGGCAGCCTTGGTGTATCCGTTCATGAGGAGCCTCATGGAGTCCCCGTTCCCCGCCCCGGGGAAGACCATCAAAGTCAAGACATTCCTGCCGGGTGCTGGGAATGAGGTAGGAGATGAGTCCCGGGCCCCTTCCATGTCTTCCTGGGACCGTGGAGATCGGGAACAGTTCGGACACAGCCTTGCAGAGAGCCACGAGCCCCCGCCGATAGTAATTGTATGCAGTTTTACCGGGTGGGGATTTTATCGGCCGGAAGGTTTACAGGCTGAGTGAGCTTGAGCGTGGGGAGGAATAGAGACATAGATATTCTCTGCCAGGCTGCCCCTGTTTCCCAGACAGATTGGAAGGACCCTCAGCATCCTCACTAGGAGCCCGCCCCATCTTGTGCCAACCCTCTCTACTCTGCCATCAGCCTCTTCTCTGTCTCTCCCCCTCCCTGGTTCCCAGCCAGCCCCAGCCGGCCTTTCCGTGTTTCTGTACCCCTGAGGGCCGAGGACTACCGTTTGCCTTGAGGCACATGGTGGAACTGGGCCCTGGGACACAGTGGTTGGCAACGGTCCCGGAGAGGGCCGGAGAGTTTTCCGTGGCAGGGGTGGGAGTGGTCACTGGGCTGGGTTGGGGGGCTGCAGTTCCTGCGGGGGGGGCTCTTGCCCCGAATTGCAGTCCGGGAGCTTCTGGACCGACTCCCGGCTTCCATCTCCCTGGGGGAGGGATTGCCCGATGTTCTCCTTCGCTCCCCGGGTCCTCGGGGAAGGCCGAGCGGAGAGGCCTCCGTCCTCTTGGCAGCGCTCGGCCGCTTTGGATTTTGGCTCGTTGGGGGCCGAGTCTCCCCTCCGCTTCCCACGGCTAACCGCGAGCCAGGCTCGGCCTCTCCAAGACTCGCCTCTCCCGGCCGGGCTCTTCCCCACCGCCCCACGCCTGCCGAGGAGTCGGCTCCCTGGGGGGTTGGGGCCCTGACCTCAGGGAGAAATCTCGTGAGAAATTTCTGAGAACACAAGGCGGCTAATACCAAGCCGAGACCGTGCCCTTCCCGGCTGCCCCGGGCCACGGCCCCGCAACAATACCCCGGCTCAAAGAGCGGAGGTCGGGGCCAGAGCCCGAGGACGCTGGGAAAGAGCGGGAGGGCAGCCCCTCTCATCCCGGTCTGTAATTTTGCCCTCCCCCGGCGCTGGGACTGGTCTCCCCAACGTTGGCCTCCTTCCTGTAGCCGCAGGGCGGGTCGCTGAGGGCCGAGACCGCGGGAGGCCCGGAAGTTAGACATAAGGAGGAACTTTCTGCCAGTTGGGTGACACTGCAATAGGAGATGGAGGGAGGTGAAGGGAAGCTGAGTAGCCGTCTCCTGGAGAGTTTTAAGGACATGAGAGAGCCCCTCCGTTCTGAGCTGGTTAGGCTACCTAGAGACAGAGGATTGGAAATGATCTCCGGAGGCTCCCGCTAGCAGGACACAGTAGGATCTGGGGACAAAATCTCGCCCGGGGCTGGAGGTTGGAACTGGCGGCCCGAAGCAGCTGCTGGGAAATATGCCATCTGGAGCCCTTCTGTGCTGTCATCACCCGAGAGCCAGCACGCTGCGCTGCCAAGTCCACCCGGAAGAGAGGCCCAGACCCTCCTGTTGCCCCCCTTTCCTGCCACCGACTGTCTTTTTTATCCCTAAGGAAATTCAGCTGCCTGGCTGCTGCTTCTCCCTCAGCCCTGCACTCCTCTTTCTTCCTTTTCCTGGGCCTCCTTTCCACCTTCCTCCGTTCTCCTCTCCCCGTCAGCTGTGGCCAGAGCCACTCCTGGCCGAGGCTAAGACCGGAGGTAGCTGCCGGGAAGGGAGGGAAGCTTTCCCCGGCAGGCGTTCCCCGTGATCCTGGACACACCTGTAGCCGGAGAGGGGAGGGAGGAGGGACCAACAGGAAGCAGCAGATGTGGGCTGCTGGAGGAGCCTTTCCTGATCTTGCCTTCTTGCAGAGAGGCCAGCGGTGGTGCCGACCCTCTGAGCCGGGAGTCGGGGGCTTTTCCGAGGGGCCTGGGCCAGGGTAACGATAATAATAATGATGGTATTTGTTTAAGTGCTCACTAAGCGCCAAGCACTGTTCTAAGCGCTGGAGTAGATCCAACGTGATCGGGTTGTCCCACATGGGGCTCACAGTCTTAATTCCCATTTTACAGATGAGGTGAGTGAGGCCCAGAGAAGTTAAGCGACTTGCCCAGAGTCCCACAGCTGACAAGCGGCAGAGGTGGGATTAGACCTCACGACCTCCGCCTCCCAAGCCCGTGATCTTTCCACTAAGGCCTCGCTGCTTCTCCAGGCCGCTTCTCCGGTGTGTCCATCCTGGAGGAACGGGGTCCGGAGCAGCAGCAGTAGGGCCTTTGCGGGATCGGTTCTTTTGGACCGTGGACTAGTGGCCGCAGGGAGCTGGGGAGGGGCGGGGAGCCGAGCGGAAGCTGACGCGTGGTCGCCGTGCAGGTGCTGGAGCTGCGGCGGCCCATGGATTCGCTTCCTGGAGCACGTGGACTTCGAGTGCCTCTTCACCTTGCCTCAGCGTGCGCCAGCTCATCCGCATCTTCGCCTCCCTCCTGCTGGAGCGGCGGATTCCATCTTCGTCGCCGACAAGCTCAGGTAGGCCCGCGGCGGGGCGGGCGGTCTCTGGGGGAGGGCGACCTTGGGCCCATCCTGCGATGCCCAGAGAAGAGCCGGGATGAACCTGATGTGGATCCACCCCAAGCGGCGTGGCCCAGCGGAGAGAGTCCGGCTGGGAGGCAGCAAGGTGCGGGTTCTAATTCCGGCTCTGCCACTTGCCGCCGTGTGACCTCGGGCGAGTCACTTCGCTTCTCCGACCCTCAGTTCCCTCAACTGGAAAATGGGGATTGAGACGGTGAGCCCCCGTGCGGGACGGGACTGTGTCCAATCTGATTAGCTTGTATCTGCCTAGAACAGTGTCTGGCAAATAGTAATTATGGTATTTATTAAGCGCTTACTATGTGGCCAAGCACTATTCCAAACACTCAACAAATAACATAAAAACTGGAGGGTAACTTAGAGAAACAAGCACGAGGCCTGGCCAAGCTGTGGGCGGGGAAATCGCAGCGGGCCTCCCCTCGGCCGATGGTGAGGGCGGCCTGTGGTCTGGTTTTCAGCTGGCCTGTCCCCGGTCCAGGACGGATTTGGCCCGGGGTGCCTGTGTGGCCGAGATTTTTCTTTTCTGCGTGCAGCCTCCTGCCTCCGAGTCCCATGGCTTGGAAGCAGCCCCTTCCACCTCCCGTCGGGGACACGACAGGGAATCTCAAAGGCGCTGGAGCGGGGCCGAGGGTCAGGTCCCACCTTAGGGTCTCCTCTTCCTCGGGGGAGCCCAGAGCCAGCAGCCCCAGAGGGCGAGGTGCTTCTAGCCTCTCAGGTGATCACCAGTTGTATTTACTGAGCGCTTACTGTGTGCAGGCCACTGTATTAAACTCTTGACACATTCTCTGCTCACAGCGAGCTGGAAGATCAGGAGGAGGGGGAGGAGAAGAGGGCCAGGGGCTGGACCAACCAGCCAGGCAGACGTGGCTCACAGGAGAACCCGGGGGGCCGGGCTCCGCTGGAATGGGGACTTTGACTCCCCGCTCTGTTGGTTCCCACCGACCCCGCCCTGGAGAGATGGGAGACCGGAGTCCTCTGCTGATATAGGCCAACGAGCCGGGGTGAGGAGGGTCCGGCTCTGAGACCCCCTGAACCCACTGCCGTAGCCCACTCTGCCCAGCCCTCCAGTCTGCCCTGTTGGTAATAATAATCATAGTATAATAATTATGGTATTTGTTAAATGCTACTATGTGCCCAGCACTGTTCTAAGAGCCGGGATAGATACAAGGTAAGCTGGTTGTCCCACTTGAGGCTCACAACCGAAATCCCCATTTTACAGATGAGGTAACTGGCCCAGAGAACGAAGTGATTTGCCCGAGGACAAATGGCGGAGCCGGGATTAGAAGCCACGACCTCTGACTCCCAAGCCCATGCTCTTTTCACTAAGCCACACTACTTCTCTGGTGGAAGATCACCGTGGGCAGGGAATGTGTCCACTAATTCTGTCGTACTGTACTCACCCAAGCGTTAGTACAGTGCTCTGCACACAGTAAGCACTCAGTAAGTAATAATAATAATAATAATGTTGGTATTTGTTAAGCACTTACTGTGTGCAGAACACTGTTCTAAGCGCGGGGGTAGATACAGGGCTAATCAAGTTGTCCCACGTTGAGGCTCACAATCTTACGGTTCAGAAGCCGTCGCCCAGGGCCAACCCGAGGAGGCCGACTGTCTGTGCGGCCGTGTCTCCCTGCCCGGGCCCCCTCCAGATGGCAGATCCGGGCCGCCCGCCCCGTGCTGTGCCGCCCGACCGCTTTCGCACCCTCTCGGGGTCGCAGCGGGCCCTGGGCTCCCCGCCCCCACGGTCAGAGGTCCGGCCCGGCCCGGCCCGGCCCTCCCCTTCCCCGCTAATCTCCGCATCAGATGTTGGGAAGGCGAATGCCCCAGTTGTTCCGTGGGGCTGGGCTGCGGGCGTGAGCACATTCCAACCCCGCCGGTGCTCTGTCACGGGCCGCGGCTGTTCCGGGAGCCCGGCTCCCCATCGCCGTGGAGAGGTTCCCCCCGGGCCGGCCCGTAACCCCACCCGGAGTCCCTGGCGAGGAGACCGACCATCCTCGCCCCAACCCCGGCCCCCTAGCGTGGCGGGCGGCGGCGGCAGAGACCACCCTCTCCTCCCGGGCCCCGGGCGCGCCGCGTGTGGGAGTCACCTGCCTCCCGACTCATTCAGCCAGGAGCACTGTGGCCGGGGCTCCGGGAGCACAGTGGCTCCCGGAGCGCCGTGGCCTCAGACCTCAGAGGGGAATTGGGAGGAATCCAGAAACCCCCAGGCAGCCGAGGCTGAGCACCGTTCTCTTAACACCCTGCCAGTCCTTTCCCCGGGGGCTTTGAGGAGAGGAGAGGTCCCATCTGCCCGGCCTGGAGACCGGGGCTGGACCCTATGACCTCTGAAGGCCCTGGCGGTCCACGCCAGGGCTGCTTTCATTCAATCATATTGGAAAGAGCCCGGGTTCGGCGGTCAGAGGTCAAGGGTTCGAATCCTGACTCCGCCCCTTGCCAGCTGAGTGACTTTGGGCAAGTCATTTAACTTCTCTGTGCCTCAGTTCCCTCACCTGTGAGATGGGGATGAAGGCTGTGAGCCCCATGAGGGACAACCTGATTTCCTTGTATCTCCCCCACTGCTTAGAACAGTACTTGGCACATAATAAGTGCTTAACAAATACCATCGTTATTATTATTATTATTATTGAGCGCTTACTGTGTGCAAAGCACTGTACTAAGCGCTAAACTGTCATCATTCATTCATTCAATAGTATTTATTGAGCGCTTACTATATGTGCAGAGCACTGTACTAAGCGCTTGGAATGTACAAATCGGCAACAGATAGAGACGGTCCATGCCCTCTGACGGGCTTACGGTCTAATCGGGGGAGACGGGCAGACGAGAACAATGGCAATAAATAGAGTCGAGGGAAGAACATCTCATAAAACAATGGCAAATAAATAGAATCAGGGTGATGTACCTCTCATTAAACAAAATAAATAGGGTGATGAAGAATATATACGGTAAGATATATAGAGTATCGTTTCCTGTGGTTCGTCCTAGGCCCTGGCAAAGGCAAAACTTGCCAAGGAAGACTGGCCCGGGTGTGCCGGCCTCAGAACCCCCCACCGCCCCCGTCTCACCGTAGGAGAGATCCGCTTCTCGGCCTGGATAGAAAGGCTTGAGCCCCACACTCGGTCACTCATTCGTTCATTCGTTCAACAGTATTTATTGAGCGCTTACCGTGTGCAGAGCACTGTACTAAGTGCTTGGGCAAGGACAACAATAAACAGTGACATTCCCTGCCCACAGTGAGCATACAGTCTAGCGATGGGTCTACGGTGGGTACCGGTGCAGCGCGGAGCCTCCAGAGGCCCGATTAGGGCATTATACGGGTCCAGTGCCCTCCTCCTCCTCCTCCTCCGATCCCCCCGTGGGAACGCTGGGAACAACAGAGTTTTCCACCCTCCTGCCGCCGCACCAGCCCGCAGTCAGCCGGGTTGCGGGGAGAGCGAGTAAGCGGTGTGACCGGCCGGAGGGCGCGGCCGACTGCTGGCATTGGTGACCGGGGGCATCGGTCCTGTGCTGCCTGTGCCGCAGGGGAACCGCGTGCGCCTGGCCTCCGCAGACACCTTACCTTGCCCTCCGGAGCCCTCCCTCCGGGCCAGGAGCCGCCAGGGCGGACTGGGGAGGGAGCAGGACCCTGGGCCGTCGAGGAAAAGCCCAGCCCGGACAGGGGGCGGGGGGCAAAGCACCCGTGGGGTCTCCGGGCTGCAAAGGGAGGGAGATGGGTGGGCTCCGCGGGCCGGCCCTGCCCGGCCCCGTCCAGCCCTTCCCGGCCCAGTCCCGTCTGCCCGGGTTCCAGGTGGGGCCCGCCTTCGGCCCGGGACATACGGCGGGCTGGTCGGGCGGGCCCGGGCCGAGGGGGAAATGCTGCCAGCGGGTGGTGGACGGGGCAGTGGGTGTGGGGGCGGGGGGACGCTGGGGGGCGCAGGGGGGAGCGGGGGGCGAAGGAAGACGGAGAGGAGGGCCGGTGGAGCCAGCATTTGATCAGGCTGGGAGCCCCCACCCCTCCCCCGGCCCCGCACCGGCCTGGGATGGAAGACGACCCCGGTCCAACCTTAGCGGGGGTGGGGTCGGGGGTCAGGGGTGGCCGGTCGGCCCAGGGAGTCATTCATTCATTCGTTCGTTCATTCGGCCGCATTTATTGAGGACTTAATGTGTGTAGAACACTGTACTAAGCGCTTGCAAAGTACAATTCAGCAGCAAATAGAGGCAATCCCTGCCCAACAACAGGCTCGCTGTCTAGACGCGGGGAGACAGACATCAAAACAAGAAAGCAGGCATCAGTGGCAACAATATATAACGATGGGATCTGTTAAGCGCGTACTATGTACCAAGCACTACTCTAAGCACCGAGGTGGATACGAGGTGATCGGGTTGTCCCACGTGGAGCTCACAGCCTTAATCCCCGTTTTACAGATGAGGTACCGAGGCCCAGAGAAGTGAAGTGACTTGCCCAAAGTCACACAGCTGATAAGTGGCGGAGCCGGGATTAGAACCCACGCCCTCTGACTCCCAAGCCCGGGCTCTTTCCACCGAGCCACGCCGAGACCAGAGGCAGGCAGCCGGGGGAAAGACGGAAGCACCGCCCAGGCCCAGGACCTGCCCCCTGCCCGTCCACTGCCCTGGCTCCCTGCCCTGGCTCCCTGCCCAGCCCCTGCCGGCCCCCTACTTGCCCCCTGCCCACCCTCTGCTTGCCCCTGCCTATCTTGGGTCAGGCCTGGGCCTGGCCCGGGTGCGGCCCGGGTCCAGGCCCACGTCCCGCCATCCGGGTCTGCGTAGAGGTCTGCGAGAAGCAGCAGGGCTCAGTGGAGAGACCCTGGGCTTTGGAGTCAGAGGTCCTGGGTTCGACTCCAGGCTCTGCCACTCGTCAGCTGGGTGACTGTGGGCGAGTCACTTCACTTCTCTGGGCCTCAGTTACCTCATCTGTAAAACGGGGATTAACTGTGAGCCTCACGTGGGACGACCTGATGACCCCGTATCTCCCCCAGCGCTTAGAACAGTGCTCTGCACATAGTAAGCGCTTAACAAATACCAATTATTATTATTATTATTATTGTTATAGAGATCCGGCGCCTCCTCCTGGCAGTGGAGACACCACCCTCGGGCTCGCCTCCCCTCAATCGATCGATCATATCGATCGAGCCCTTACCGTGTGCAGAGCACTGTGCTAAGCGCTGGGGAGAGTGTCGTACGGCAAATTCGATAGACACTCTCCCTGCCCACCAAGAGCTTACAGTCTAGAAGGGGAGACAGACATGATTGTAAATAAATAAATCGATAAATTGCAGATAGGGAACTAAAAGTGGGAATGTCTCTGCTTAGTCTTTTGTATTGTGCTCTCCCAAACGCTTAGTACAGTGCTCTGCGAGTAGAAAGCGCTCAGTAAAAGTCATTGACTGAGATGCAGCGTGGTGGAGTGGATTGAGCTCGGGCTGATAACGTTGGTATTTGTTAAAGCGCTTACTATGTGCAGAGCACCGTTCTAAGCGCTGGGGTAGATACAAGGTAACCAGGTTGTCCCACGTGAGGCTCACGGTCTTCATCCCCATTTTACAGATGAGGCAGCTGAGGCCCAGAGAAGTGAAGTGACTTGCCCACAGTCCCACAGCTGACAAGTGACAGAGCCGGGATTCGAACCCATGACCTCTGACTCCCGAGCCCGGCCTCTTTCCACTGAGCCACGCTGCTTCTCTTGTGCTCTCCCAAGCGCTTAGTACAGTGCTCCGTGAGTAGAAAGCGCTCAGTAAAAGCCATTGATTGACTGAGAAGCAGCATGGTGGAGTGGATAGAGCTCGGGCCTGGGAGTCGGAAGGTTATGGGTTCTGAGCCCGGCTCCTCCACCTGCCTGCTGTGTGGCCTTGGGCAAGTCACTTCACTTCTCTGGGCCTCAGTTACCTCATCTGTAAAGTGGGGATTGAGACTGTGAGCCCCATGTGGGACAGGGACCGCGTCCAACCCGATCAGCTTGTATCCATCCCAGCGCTTAGTACAGTGCTTGGCACACGATAAGTGCTTAACAAATACCACCATCATCATCATTAATAATGTTGGTATTTGTTAAGCGCTTACTACGCGCAGAGCACTGTTCTAAGCGCTGGGATAGATACAGGGTCACCGGGTTGTCCCCCGTGAGGCTCGCAGTCTTCATCCCCATTTTACAGATGAGGTAACCGAGGCACAGAGAAGTGAAGCGACTTGCCCACCGTCACACAGCTGACAGGCGGCAGAGCCGGGATTCAAACCCAGGACCTCTGACTCCCGAGCCCGTGCTCTTTCCACTGAGCCACGCTGCTTCCCAATCATTGATTGATTTGCTCTGAGTCTGAGGAAGAGAGAAAGGGAGAAAATCCAGGAGCGAGCGAGCTCCAGCTGAGTTCACCAGGAGCCCGGGCCAACTGGTGCCCAGCGCCCAGCCCAAATTGGGCCTTTCGCCGGCGCTGAGCCGAAAGTAGGGTGACCGGAGTTGATGGGAGAGACTGCCCTGAGCTCAGCCGGAATCAGTCCCTTCCCCAGCGGGATTAGAACCCAAGTCCTTCTGACTCCCAGGCCCTGCTCTTTCCACTAGGCCACGCTGCTTCTCTACAGGCCCTCCGAGGCCTTGGGCCACCCCTCTTTTGCAAGGAGACGTGACCGCCGGGCCATAGAGAGGTTGCTGTGTGCCCCTGGGCCTCGGTGACCTCATCCGTAAAATGGGGACTGAGACTGTGAGCCCCTTTGGGAGAGGGATTGTGTCCAACCTGATTGGCCCGTACCTACCCCAGCGCTTAGTACGGGGCTCGGCACATAGGAAGCGCTTAAAATACCATCGCAGTTAAGCGACTGGCCTCTGTTGGTTGGCCGGAGTTTGGAGAGCCCTCTCCCGCGGGCCTTGTCCGTTCCTGGCCGGATGGATCGTGCCCGGGTTTAAGGGCCGCCGCCTTCTGCCTCCCCAGCACCCTGTCCAGCTGCTCGCACGCTGTGGTGGCCCTGCTGTACCCCTTCTCCTGGCAGCACACCTTCATCCCCGTCCTCCCGGCCTCCATGATCGACATCGTCTGCTGCCCCACCCCGTTCCTGGTCGGCCTGCTGTCCGGCTCCCTGCCCAAGCTGAAGGAGCTGCCCGTGGAAGAGGTGGGCTCCGTCTGTGTGTGTGTCTGTCCGCGTGTCTGTCCGATGTGTGAGAGAGAGAGACGGACAGAGAAAGACAAAAATGGATGAAGAGAAGCAAAGCTTGGTTCCCCCCACCCGCCCCATGGTCTGGTCTCGAGGTTCTGCCCGAGTTCAACTTCCCTCCTCCCCCCTTCCCGCCCCACCCTGCCCCGCGGGGAATCTCCCCCATCTCGCTGTGCCCGGGGGTTCCAGACTGCTCATTCATTCATTCAATAGTATTTATTGAGCGCTTACTATGTGCAGAGCACTGTACTGAGCGCTCGGAGCGAACGAGTCGGCAACAGATAGAGACGGTCCCTGCCGTTTGACGGGCTTACGGTCTGATCGGGGGAGACGGACAGACGAGAACAGATAAGTGAGTTGGGTGGGTTCCCCCCCGGAGACGTTGGCTAATTCCCGATGTGCTCCCATTTCTCAGGCTCTCATGGTAAACCTGGGATCTGACCGGTTCATCCGACAGGTAAGAGGGGCCCTGGGAGGGAGAATAGTAATAATAATGATAACAATAATTAATGAGGTTAATTATTTAAGCCCTTACTGTGACCTAAGCGCTAGTGGAAAGAGCCAGGCTTGGGAGTCACAGTCCGTGGGTTCTGATCCCGGCTCTGCCACTTATCGCTTTATCACTTATCAAGTCATTTCGCTTCTCTGCGCCCCAGTTCCCTCATCTGTAAAATGGGGATTAAGACTGTGAGCCCCACGTGGGACAACCTGGCTACGTTGTATCTACTCCAGTGCTTAGAACAGCGCTTGGCACACGGTAAGCGCTTAACAAATACCGTCGTCACCGTCAGTACAGTACAACAATAAACAGACACATTCCCTTCCCACATTGAGCTTACTGTGTGTCACGCACTGTTCTAAATGCTGAAGTGGATCCAAGCAAATCAGGTTGGTCACAGTCCCTGTCCCACGTGGGACTCACAGTCTCAATCCCCAATTTCCAGATGAGGTAACTGAGGCCCAGAGAAGTAAAGCGACTTGCCCAAGGTCACACAGCAGCAGACAAGTGGCAGAGCTGGGATTAGAACCCAGGTCTTTCTGACTCCCAGGCCCGGGCTCTATCCACTAGGCCAGGACGCGGGCGCCCTGTTTGCCGGGAGGCCCGGGCGGGCCCTGAACCCATACTTGGGCCGTGGTGGAATTAGAGATGAGAGGAGGGAAGGAAGGAGGAGAGGAAGGAGCAGGAAAAAGCCTGGGTTTGGGTTTGATTTTTCTGTCCCATCTGGAGGGGAAGCAGCCACTCGGAAGAGTGGTGGGGATGGGGAGCCTATGGGATGGAGCCAGGCTTTTCAGGATAGCTCACCAGTCCGGCCATGAACCGATCATTCGACCAATCAGTAGCATTTATCAGTCACCTGCTATAATAATAATAACGATGGTATTTGCTTAAGCGCTTACTGTGTGCCAAGCACCGTTCTAAGCGCTGGGATAGATACGAGGTAATCAGGTTGTCCCACGTGGGGCTCACCGCCTTAATCCCCATTTTACAAATGAGGTGACTGAGACACAGAGAAGTTCAGAAGTGGCTTGCCCGAAGTCACACGGCTGATAAGTGGCGGAGCCGGGATTAGAACCCACAACCTCTGACTCCTAAATCCGTGCTCTTTCAACTAAGATACGCAGAGCACTGTACTGAGCTCCTGCGGGCGGACAGTGCGGCAGAATTAGCGGCCACGTCCCCCACCCGCGTCGGGTATACAGTGTAGAGAAAGCTTGAAGCCGGAGGCCCCGGCTGCCCGGTGACCCTGTCCCCTCCCCTGCCCCGCCCCTGCAGATGGACGACGAAGACACGCTCTTGCCCCGGAAGTTACAGTCGGCTCTGGAGCAGGCTCTGGAGAGGAAAAACGAGCTGATCCACCAGGACTCGGACAGCGATTCCGACGAGGGTGAGGCGGCCTGAGCCGGGAGGGACCGGTCCACCTGGGAGATGTTGGAGCAGCCGGGGACGGGCGGCTCTGGGGGCCTCGCGGCCCGGACCCGCTTCCTCCCGGGCCCACCCCGGCCCGGCCGAGGGAGCGTCCGAGGAGGGTCGAGACCGTGAGCCCGTCACTGGGCAGGGATTGTCTCTCTCTGTTGCCCGATTGTACATTCCAAGCGCTCAGTACAATGCTCCGCACGCAGTACGTGCTCAATAAATACTACTGATTGAATGAATGAATGAGATCCCGGGGCCTGGACGGGAGAGATCCTGCTGATGATAACGATGGTGCTCTCTAAGCGCTTACTAGGTCCCCGGCATTGTACTAAGCGCTGGGGTAGATATATTGACGCCAGACTAGTTGTTTTGTTTTGCCGTCTCCCCCGTTTAGACTTGGAGCCCGTTGTTGGGCGGGGATTGTCTCTATCTGTTGCCGAATTGTATATTCCAAGCACTTAGTAGTAATAATAATAATAATGGTATTTGTTCAGCGCTTACTGTGTGCAGAGCACTGTTCTAAGCGCCGGGGTAGATACGGGGTCATCAGATTGTCCCACGTGGGGCTCACATTTTTAATCCCCCGTTTTTACAGAAGTATAAGAGAAGTTAAGTGACTTGTCCGAGGTCACACGGCAGACAAGTGGCGGAGTCGAGATTAGAACCCTCGACCTCTGACTCCCAAGCCCGCGCTCTTTCCAGTAAGCCACGGTGCTACAGCGCTGTGCACATAGTAAGCGCTCAATAAATAGGATTGATTGAACGAATAAATAAAGAATCATCAGGTTGGACCCAGTCCCCACTCCCTTCGCCAGTCTAAGGTGGAGGGAGGGATGGAATCCCCGTTTTACAGAGGAGGAAACTGAGGCCCAGAGAAGTCAGGTGACCTGTCTAAGGTCACTCCGGTGGTGAGCGGCAGAGCCGGGATCAGAACCCGGGGCTTCTGACTCCCAGGCCTGTACCCTTTCCACTGGGCCAGGCTATTTCTCCAAGTATTGCACGGTACTGTAGAGTGCTGTAGAGAAATCCGATTTACAGTCCCCATGGAGGGAAGGGAGGAGGAGGGAGAGCCCAGGAGGCCATAGTGGACCGTGCTGAGCTGTATCCGTCGGTCAATCAATCAATCAATCGTATTTGCTGAGCACTTACTAGGTGCAGAGCACCGTTCTGAGCGCCTGGGAGAGTACGATACAACAGAATGAGCAGGCACCTTCCCTGCCCATAACGAGTTTACAGTCTAGAAGGGGAGACAGACGTCAATACGAATAAACACCTGTAGTCATCAGGATGTGATGGGATAGAGAAAGAGGATCCTGGCCAAGACTCCTTCGAGCTAAGGGGAGGGAGTCTTTTTTTTCCTTAATGGTATTTTGTTAAGTGTTGGTATTTGTTAAGTGCTTACCACGTGCAGAGCACTGCTGGCAAGCACTGGGGGAGATACAGGGGAATCGGGTTGTCCGCGTGAGGCTCACGGTCTTCATCCCATTTGCAGATGAGGAACTGAGCCCAGAGAAGTGAAGTGACTTGCCCGCAAGTCACATCAGGCTGACCAGTGGCAGAGCGGGAGTCGAACCCGTGACCTCTGACTCCCAAGCCCGGGCTCTTTCCCCCGATCCACGCTGCTTACTAGGTGACAGGCACCGTACTAAGCACTGGGGTAGATACAAGCTGATCAGGTTGTCCCCGGAGGGTCTCGCCGTCTTAATCCCCATCTGACAGATGAGGTAGCCGAGGCCCGGAGAAGCGAAGCCAAGGTCACCCGGCAGCGGGCCAGTAGCGGAGCGGGGATTCGAACCCAGGTCCCCCGACTCCCTGGCCCGTGCCCCTTCCGCTAGGCGGAGCCGCTTCCCCCGGGTGCTGACTTTGCCTCTCCTTCCAGAGTGTAACACGCTGAACGGGCTGGTGTCGGAGGTGTTTATCCGGTTCTTCGTGGAGACCGTCGGCCACTATTCCCTCTTCCTGACCCAGAGCGAGAAGGGCGAGCGGGCTTTCCAGCGAGAGGCCTTCCGCAAGTCCGTGGCCTCCAAGAGCATCCGCCGCTTCCTGGAGGTCTTCATGGAGTCCCAGATGTTTGCCGGCTTCATCCAGGACAGAGAGCTGAGGAAATGCCGAGCCAAGGGTGCGTGGGGGTGACGCGGGGTTTGGTCGGGGGGCGACCGGCGCACGGGGTCGGGGGGGGCTCGACCACGGAGGAAGGAAGTGGTCCGGGACCCCCCGTTTGTCTCTTGGGGCCGGGGGGTCCCGGGGGCTCGGGTTCTGGAGCCGTGGGGTTTCAGCTGCCCGGGTCCCCAGCGTTCATTCGTTCAGGCGAATTTATTGAGCCGTGTGCAGAGCACTGTACTAAGCACTCGGGAGAGTACGACAGAACAGGAAATGGACATATTCCCTGCCGCGTTCCAGACTAGGGAGGGAGCTCCAGCCTTCAGGACTCTCCCTGCCTCCTATTTCCCCACCCCAGTCTAATGCTGATGATAAGCCTTATGAAGCAGCGTGGCTCAGTGGAAAGAGCCCGGGCTTGGGAGTCAGAGGTCGTGGGTTCATATGAAATAACGGGGTGGGGCACAGCCCCCGCCCCACATCGGGGCTCACGGCTCCTCTCCTCCCCCTCAGAGCCTTATCGAAGGCCCATCTCCTCCCGGAGGCCGTCCCTGACTAAGCCCTCTTTTCCCCTCTCCGACTCCCTCCTGCATCACCCGACTTGCTCCCTCTATTCATCCCCCATCTCGGCCCCTCGGCCCCGCTGTGCATCTCTGTCCTTTATTTCTGTCCGTTCCCCCCTTTAGACTGTAAGCCCACTGCGGTCAGGGAACGTGCCCGTTGTATCGTACTCCCCCCGACTTAGCCCTCTTGTCCTTTTCTTCCGCCCCCTTCTGCGTCGCCCTGACTTCCTCTATTCACCCCCCCCCCCCCCGACCCATCCCCGCAGCACTTACGTACTTAACCTGTCATTCATTTCTTTATAGTACGGTCTGGTCTCCCCCTCTGTATCTCCATATCTCATATATCTCAGATACCCTGTATCTCCCCCAGTGCTTAGAACAGCGCTCTGCACATAGTAAGGCGCTTAACAAATGCCAACGTATTATTATTAAGCTCGTTGAGCGTTATATTGTGCTCTCCCAAGTGCCCGGTACAGTGCTCTGCACACGGTAAGCGCTCAATGAATACGACTGACTGGTTGACTGACTCTCTGCTGTCTCCTGCCCCCCCCCCCCCCCGTCTCCTCCCCGCCGAAACATCCTCTCCGCCCCTGCGCCTCCCGCCCCGCCTGCCTTCCTCTCTCCCATCGGGTCGCCTCCCCCAGTCCCCCCTCTGCCCCCCGAGGCACCCAGCTCCCCGGGCCTAAACAATCTGGGGTGACGCATTTCTTCATCTTGAAAGAAATCAGACCTCCGGGCCTCCCCGCCTGCCTTTCCTCCTCCCTCCCCGACCCCGCCGCGATCCATCCCTTCCATCCGCGGAGTGACAGCCGGTCCCTTCTGCCTCCCCCCCAGGCCTGTTTGAGCAGCGAGTGGAACAGTATTTGGAAGAACTTCCAGACACGGAGCAGAGCGGCGTGAACAAGTTTCTCCGAGGCCTGGGTGAGCGAGCGGCGGCAGCCCCCGGACGGAAGAGCCTGGGGCTGGATCCCCGTCCCGGGGGACGGAGGGAGAAAATTGCCGAGTTGTAGTTTCCGAACGCTTAGTACAGTGCTCTGCACACAGTAAGCGCTCAGTAAATACGACTGAATGAATGAAAAGGAAGAAGGGAGGGAGGGAGCCGGGTGGCCCGGGAGCCCCCATCAATCAGTCGGGGATATTGACTGAGCACTTACTGAGTGCAGAGCACTATTCTAAGCACCTGGGAGCATATAATTCAGTAGAACGAACAGGAGCCCACAAGGAGAAGCAGCTCGGCCTAGTGGAAAGAGCACAGGCCTGGGCCTCAGAGGACCTGAATTCTAATTCTGCCTTCACCTCGTACCGGCTGTGTGACCTTGGCCAATTCACCTAACTTCCCCTCGCCACGGTTCCCACGTCTTGAAAACGGGGATTCAGTCCCTGTTCTCCCTCCTAGTAATAATAATGTTGGTATTCGTTAAGCGCTTACTAGGTGCAGAACACTGTTCTAAGCGCTGGGGGAGATACAGGGTCATCAGGTTGTCCCACGTGAGGCTCACGGTCTTCATCCCCATTTTACAGATGAGGGAACTGAGGCCCAGAGAAGTGAAGTGACTCGCCCACAGTCACCCAGCTGCCAAGTGGCAGAGCTGGGATTCGAACCCATGACCTCTGACTCCCAAGCCCGGCCTCTTTCCACTGAGCCACGCTGCTCCTACTGAGACCGTGAGCCCCACGTGAGACCGGATTATCTCGTATCTACCCCAGCGCTTAGTACAGCGCTTGACACGTCGTAAGCGCTGAACAAAAACCTCAGTTATTATTACCGTTATAATAATGATCTTACAGACTAGGGGAGGGTAGTCCGGGCTGTCACCTCAGCCTCCCTCCCTCTCCCCGGCCCCAGCGGAAACGAGGAGAGGGCTCCAGGGAGGGACCGGGAAGGGGAAGGTCCGGAGGAGGGGAGACTCAAGGGCTGGGACAAGGGAGGGGAGGGACACGGAGCCGAGTAACAGCCTTCGAGTGCTCGGAGGAAGAGGTCCTTTGGAACAGAGTGACCAGCCATTTCCATCTCCGCGCTGAAGGCACGGATTTAGTCTGCAGCAGAAAGGATTGAGGCTAGACGGCCAGAAGAAAATCTTGGCAGAGTTGTTCTGCCCTGAAAAGGGAGGCCCTGCGGCTTCTACTTCGGGTCTTTTGGTTGGTTGTTGTTTTTTTGAGGGGGTGGGGGCTTGGTATTTACTAAGCTCTAACTATGTACCAGGCGCTGTATTAAGCGGTGGAGTAGATACAAGCTAATCCGGTTAGACACAGTCCCTGTCCCTTATGGAGCTCAAAGTCTTAATCCCCATTTTAGATAGAGTAACTGAGGCATAGAGAAGTAGAGAGCAGCATGGCTCAGCGGAAAGAGCGCGGGCTTGGGAGTCAGAGGTCAGGGGTTCTAATCCCGGCTCCGCCACTTGCCAGCCGTGTGACTTGGGGCAGGTCACTTCACTTCTCCGTGCCTCAGTTCCCTCATCTGTAAAATGGGGATTAAAACTTTGAGCCCCACGTGGGACAACCTGATCACCTTGTATCATCCCAGCGCTTAGAGCAGTGCTTGGCACACAGTAAGTGCTTAACAAATACCACTATTATTATTATTATATATATCTAAAGTTTATTTATTTCTGTATAATAACGGTGGTATTTGTTAAGCGCTTACTATGTGCCAAGCACCGTTCTAAGCGCTGTGGGGGGGATACAAGGTGATCAGGTCGTCCCACGTGGGGCTCACAGTTTGAATCCCCATTTTACAGATGAGGTAACTGAGGCACGGAGAAGTGAAGTGACCTGCCCGAAGTCACACGGCTGACAGGCGGAGGATCCGGGATTCGAACCCACGACCTCCGACTCCCAAGCCCGGGCTCTTTCCGCTGAGCCACGCTGCGTTGATTTCTGTATATTAATGTCTGTCTCCCCCAACTAGACCATGAGCTTGTTGTGGGCAGAGAATGTGTCTGTTTATCGTTACGTCGTAATAATGATAAAAGTGATGGTATTTGTTAAGCGCTTACTGTGTGCCAAGCGCTGCTCTAAGCGCTGGGACAGATACAAGGTGATCAGGTTGTCCCACGTGGGGCTCACGGTCTTAGTCCCCGTTTTACGGATAAGGCAACTGGGGCACAGAGAAGTTAAGTGACTTGCCCAAAGTCACACGGCTGACACGTGGCAGAGCCGGGATTCCAACCCACGACCTCTGACTCCCAAACCCGTGCTCTTTCCACCGAGCCACGCCGTTTCTCCTAGCCACACTGTGCTTCGCACACAGTAAACGCCCAGTAAATCCGATGGAACGAATGAATGAAAGTGAAGTGACTTGGCCGAGGTCACCCGGCAGAAAAGTCGGGGAGCCGGGATTAGAACCCAGGTCCTACCGACCGTCGGGCCCGGGCTCTATCCGCTAGGCCACGCTGCTCCTCTGGGCTCTCTGGGAACAGGACGGACGGACGGACAGACGGGAGGTCCTCTTCCCCGGCCTGATCTGGAGGCAACGTGAGCCTCCTCGGGGAGGAGCTTTCTGCTTGAGGTCACCCCGACGCCCGCAGAAAGCTCCGAATTGGGGCTGCCTGAGAGGTCGGCGGGAAGCTCTGCGGGGTGTAGGGGGGGACGGCGGGGCCAGTCCATTGCCAGACGGTGCCCTCAGGGAGCCCCTCGGAGGCCAGCGATTTTCAGGGATTTTCAGGGGATTTTCTAGGATTTTTCAGGTAATAATAATAAATGTTGGTATTGGTTAAGCGCTCACTATGTGCCAGCACTGTTCTAAGCGCTGGGGAGGATGCGAGGTGATCAGGTTGTCCCTCGTGGCGCCTCGCAGTCTTCATCCCCATTTTCCAGATGAGGGGGCTGAGGGCCAGAGAAGTCAAGTGACTCGCCCAAAGTCACACAGCTGACAAGTGGCGGAGCCGGCATTCGAACCCGGGATCTCTGACTCCCCAGCCCGTGCTCTTTCTACTGAGCCACGCGGCTTCTCAGGTCCCCTGAGGGAGAGTCCCGTGTCTTCCCGAGCAGGGCAAATAATACTAATAATGCTATTTGTTAAGCGCTTACTACGCGCTAAGCACCCTTCTGAGCGCTGGGGTAGATCCAAGGTGATCAGGTGGGGCTCAACGTCTTACTCCCCATTTTCCAGGTGAGGGAACTGAGGCCCGGAGAAGTGAAGTGGCCTGCCCACGGTCACCTTACCCCAGGGTCACTCCCACCCCTAACATATTCCTCTCTCTCTCTCTCTCTCTCTCTCTCATTCGGCTGCAGGGAACAAAATGAAGTTTCTTCACAAGAAGAATTAATCCCTTCCCTCCCCGGCCCCAGCAGGGCCACCGCCGGGAGACTATTTATGAGACGTTCGGGGCCTCCGGACCCCCGCTGGCTCCCCGGAACGTTCCGGGGCCGGGGGCGGGGGGCGGACGGGGGGCCCCGCCGACGCGCCCCCGCCTTTCCAGCCCCCCGGCCGTCACCCCCGCCCCAGAAGCCGCCACTGACCCCGCCGACCACAGCCAAAGAGCCCCTGCCTCCGATCCCCTCGGCTCGGTGTTTGTACATAATCTGCTGTAAACTCTCTTCGCCGGTTCGGTCACCAGCAAGGAGGACCGCGGGGGCGCCGGGTGTATATTCCCCCGAGGACTGGGCACCGTCTGGCCGGAGAAGGGACCGACCGAGCCGCCCTCGGGGCCGGGGGCCGGCCCGGCCCGCCCGGGGCCTCGTGGGGCCGGTGGGCCGAGGGGACGGCCCAGGTGGCCTCCGCGCCGAGTTTCTCTTTTTCTCCGGTTTCCTTCCCGGAAGGTGAGGGCCGCCGAGGCGAGGTCCGGGCCCCCGGCCGGCCCGGGCGGGACGGGACAGTTGGCGTCGGGCGGCCGGCGGCGGCGCCCCGACGCCCCCGCGGCCGTGTCCCGGCCCCCCGCCCCTCAGCCCTGCGCCACGCCGGGCCGGCCCAGCGCGAGCCTCGTCGCTCCCCGGCTCCGGGGCGAGGATTCGGTACAGCGCGCGTCATTACTTGTGTCCGGTCGTGTACGGTTCCTAATAAACGGTGTACGGACGTCCGGGCCTGGGGCTCTTGCCGGTTTCCGCCGGGGTCCCGGTGGGGCCGGGGAGCCGGGCCGCCCGCCCCGGGACCCCCGGTTCCCCCGGCCGGGCCGCCCGACCCTTGCTCGGGCCCTCCGACGACGACGCTGGTGGTTGAGCCCCCGCTGCGGGTCGAGCGCTGTCCTGAGCCCTGGGGTAGATCCAGGCTAACCAGTCGGACGATAGTAATTCGTTCGATCGTATTTATTGAGCGCTTACCGTGTACAGAGCACTGTACTGAGCACTTGGGAAGTACAGTTGGGCAACAAATGGAGACGATCCCTGTCCACCGTAATAACGATAGTGGCATTTGTTAAGCGCTTACCATGTGCCCAAGCACTGTTCTAAGCGCTAGGGTAGATGCGAGGTTATCAGGTTGCCCCGCGTGGGGCTCACCGTCTTAATCCCCATTTTACAGACGTGGTAACTGAGGCACGAAGAGGAGTTCGAGTGACTTGCCCTAGGTCGCACAGACAAGCGGCAGGGCCGGGATTGGAACCCAGGTCCTCTGACTCCCAGACTCTCTCCACTGCTTGCTGTGTGCAAAACGCTGGATTAAGCGCTCGGGAGAGTACAGCGTAACAGAGTCGGGAGACAGGTTCCCTGCCCACAAGGAGTTTACAGTCCGGAGGGGGATGCGGACATTATGTACCTGGCTTTGTCTGTTGCCTGCCTTTATCTGGAATTTATTTTCATGTCCATCTCCCCCTCAGTAAACGCCCTGAGGGTAGGGATGGTGTCTCCTAACTCAGTCCCACTCTCTCCCGCGCTTAGAATAGCGTTCCGCCCACAGTAAGCACTCGGGCAGCGTGGCCCAGTGGGAAGAGCGTGGGCCTGGGAGTCGGAGGCCCTGGATTCTAATCCCGGCTGCCAAGAGCTCAGCCTTGATGTCTGTTTGCCTCAGTTTCCTCAACTGTCCTCCCTCCCACTTAGGACGGTGAGCGTCCCCATGGGACCGGGACCGCGTCCGACCCAACGGACTCGTATCTGCCCCAGTGCCGCTCCGTTTCCCCGGCGGCCAACCGATCTCGGGGCCGAATTAGGTTACCCGTTACTTCTTGGAATCTTTAACGTCAGGAAGAGGTCCTGAGTCTGGCTAAGGCCACTTAGGTGTGAAGGCAGGAGGAGGGACTGGATGACAATAATAATAATAATCATGGTATTTGTTAAGCGCTTACTATGTGCCGAGCACCGTTCTAAGCGCTGGGGTAGATACAGGGTAATCATGTTGTCCCACATAGGGCTCACAGTCTTCATCCCCATTTTACAGATGAGGTAACAGGCACAGAGAAGTGAAGTGACTCGTCCAGAGTCACCCAGCTGACAGGTGGTAGAGTCGGGATTGGAACCCACGACCTCCGACTCCCAAGCCACAGAGCGGATGACCTCTGCGGGGTAGCCGCCCTCCCTCCCTGCCCCCTCCAGATTAGGGGGCGTTCTGATTCTGTGGCGTGGAATGAGCGTTCCGTGGCACGGACGCTAGCATGGCGTAGAGCAACGGGCCTGGGACTCAGAAGGTCATGGGTTCTAATCCTGGTTCCGCCACTTGTGTGACTGTGGGCAAGTCACTTCACTTCTCTGGGCCTCAGTTCCCTCATCTGGAAAATGGGGAGTAAGACTGTGAGCCCAACGTGGGACCGCTCGATTGCCTCGGATCTACCCCGGGGCTTAGAACGGCGCTCGGCACGTAGTAAGCGCTTAACAAATACCATCGTCATTATTATTGTTATTATTATTATTATTTGCCCCAGACCCCCTCAGGCAGACATGGGACTCTCCCTCAGGGGACCTGAAAATCCCAGAATCCATCCGTCTCCATCCCGGAGCGGGAAAGCAGAGCCGAGGGACCGGACCCGGGCTCTTCCCTGCCGATCCCGGCCCTGCCCTCCCCCCGAGGCCTTCAGGCTTCCTCGCGCCTGGGATGGCCGGCACTTGGAGGAATGTCTGGGAGACTGGATCTCCCTGTGGGAGCCCCGGAAGCTACAAGGCCGCATCCCCTGCCCCCCGGCCCTCCCAGAGACTCCGGGATAGGGTGGAGTTGGAACGTTTCTCTCCGGGGGACAAGGATCCATCCTCATCCAGACCTGTCACTGCGTCAGGGAGAAGCAAATCGATGGAATTCCCTCGTCGGTCGGTCAGTCGACGGTATTTACTGGGTGCACCGTACTGAGCGCTTGGGAGAGTCCGATACAACAGCGTTTTATTCATTCACTCATTCATTACATTTATTGAGCGCTTACTGGGTGCCGAGCACCGTACTGAGCGCTTGGAAAGTAGAGTTGGGCATTGGTGGGCGCGATCACCGCCCACAAGGAACTTCCAGGCTCCGGGCCCCAGGAGCCGAGCTGGCTCCTTCTCGGGGGACTGATCGGCCCCCGTCCCCTCGGCCCCCGGCGGGGGCTGCGGACCGGGCCGGGCCTCGCCTCCCTTCTTCTTGGTGGAAATGGGGTCTCGCGTCAGCCTGTCCCCGGCCCCCAGACCCTCCCAGAGAGGGAGAGCAGCGTGGCTCGATGGAAAGAGCCCGGGCTTGGGGGTCAGAGGTCGTGGGTTCTAATCCCGCCTCTGCCGCTTGGCAGCTGTGTGACTGTGGGCAAGTCACTTCTCTGTGCCTCAGTTACCTCATCTGTCAAATGGGGATTAACTGTGAGCCTCACGTGGGACGACCTGATGCCCCTGTATCTACCCCGGCGCTTAGAACAGTGAGCTCTTAACAAATACCAACATCGTTATTATTATCTCACCTCACGGGGGGGGGGGGTCTCGGTGTTGTCCGTTTGCCCCGCCCCGGCCCCCTTCCACCCCCCGCTGCCCTTGAGGCCCGCGCAGGGCCCAACCTGCCAGTGGTTCGGGCTTGCTCTCTGCCTCATAGAACAAAGAGAGAGGGTCCGTCCGCGGGAGGACGGAGTCATTTTCCTCCCGGGAACCTCTTCCTACACGGATGGCCGGCGTCTTTCCCAGTGGGAGGGGCTGGCCGGGGGGGGGGGGGCCTGGAGAGGGCGGGGGCTCCGACGGGTCAGCGGGGGAAGAAAACCGTGCCGGACGGGAAGCGTGAGCAGAAGATCCTGGGCTGGGGACCATCACCTGGGTCCCTCCAACGGGGCAGCCGGTTTTTCTCTCTTTCTTTCTTTATGGTACCTGTTAAATGCTTACTGTGTGGCAAACACCGTCCTAAGCACTGGGATAGGTGCAAGTTCATTAGACCGGACGCAGTCCCCGGCCGTCTAGACTGCGAGCTCGCTGTGGGCAGGGAACGGGTCTACCAACTCCCTTGCGTCGTACTCTCCCAAGCGCTTTGTACGGTGCTCTGCACACGGTAAGCTCTCAATACGTACCACTGATCGATACTCATTGATAATGCTGGCATTTGTTAAGCGCTTACTCTGTGCAGAGCACTGTTCTAAGCGCTGGGGTAGACATAGGGGAATCAGGTTGTCCCACGTGGGGCTCACGGTCTTAATCCCCATTTTCCAGATGAGGTCACTGAGGCCCAGAGAAGTGACAGTGACTTGCCCCCAGTCACACAGCTGACGAGTGGCAGAGCTGGGATTCGAACGCGTGACCTCTGAGTCCGAGGCCCGTGCCGCCCTTTCCACCGAGCCACGCTGCTTCTCAAGATCGGTCGACCGAGAGATCGGCCGACCCGCGTGGGGCTCACGGTCTAAGGAGAGGGATAACGGATATGTGATCCTTATTCTACAGTCGAGAAAGCTAAAGCGCCGTCAGGCTAAACGGTGACTTGCCCAAAGTCACGCAACAGGTAAACGACAGGGTCGGGATTAAAACCCAGGTCCTTTTTTTTAATGGTATTTGCTAATTGCTTACCCTAAGCCCTGGTGGAGATAGAAAATCATCAGGTAGGACACGGGTCATGTTCCAGATGGGGCTCACGGTCTTAATCCCCGTTTTAAAGATGAATTAACGGAGGCCTGGAGAGGCGAAGTGACGGGCCCAAGGTCACACAGCAGACGGGTGGTGGAGGCGGGATTAGGACCCGGCTCCTTCTGATTCCCAGCCCCTTGCTCTATCCTCTAGGTCACGCCGCTCTTCAGTCTGTCTATCAGTGGTATTGACTGAGAGCTTCCTGGGTGCAGAGCGCCCACCCGACCACTTCAGTCGTCTTTATTGAGCGCTTACTGTGTGCCAAGCACTGTACCAAGCGCTCGGGAGAGTGCAGCGTAGCAACGAACAGACACGTTCCTGCCCACCTCCAGCTCACGGCCAAGAGCACGTGGCGGAGAACAGTACAGTGGAGGGGCTTACAGTCTAGAGGGACGTGAATAGAAATGAATTAAGGATACGGACGTAAGCGCCGTGGGGCTGAGGGAGAGAAGGTCTGGCTGAAGGAGGGCCTCAGGTCTGGGCCGGGGGACTGGACTTCAGGGGCTTTCGGGGCCTGGGTCCATCAGAGTCAGAGTTGGGGTGGCAAGTTCCTGGAAGGGCTTGAAACCAGTCTGGAAATAATAATGTTGGTATTTGTTAAGCGCTTACTACGTGCAGAGCACCGTTCTAAGAGCCGGGGTAGATACGGGGTCATCGGGTCGTCCCACGTGAGGCTCACGGTTAATCCCCATTTTGCAGATGAGGGAACTGAGGCCCAGAGAAGTGAAGTGACCTGCCCACAGTCACACAGCTGACAAGCGGCAGAGGTGGGAGTCGAACCCGTGACCTCTGGCTCCGAAACCCAGGCTCTTTCCACTGAGCCACGCTGCTTCCCGAATAACGTGGGTATTTGTTAAGCGCTTACTATGTGCCCAGCACTGTTCTAAGCGCTGGGGGAGATACAGGGTGATCAGGTTGTCCCACGTGAGGCTCACCGTTAATCCCCATTTTACAGATGAGGGAACTGAGGCGGAGAGCAGTGAAGTGACTCGCCCACAGTCACAGAGCTGAGAAGCGGCAGAGCCGAGATTCGAACCCATGACCTCCCAAGCCCGGGCTCTTTCCACTGAGCCACGCTGGAACATCAAGCGGTCCCGGCTCTGCCGCTTGGGTGACTTTGGGCCAGTCTCTCAACTTCTCTGGGCCTCAGTTTCCTCATCTGTAAAATGGCGATTGAGATACTTGTTTCGTTTTGTCGTCGGTCTCCCCCCGTTTCGACTGTGAGCCCGTTGTTGGGCAGGGAGTGGCTCTACCTGTGGCCGAATTGTACACTCCAAGCCCTTAGTACAGTGCTCTGCACGTAGTAATAATAATAATGTTGGTATTTGTTAAGCGCTTACTATGTGCGAAGCACTGGGGGGATACAAGGTAATCAGGTTGTCCCACATTCATTCAATCGTACTTATCGAGCGCTTACTATGTGCAGAGCACTGTACTGAGCTCTCGGGAGAGTATAATCTAGCAGAGCCGGCCGACACATTCCCTGCCCGGGCTGGAGGGAGAACAATAATAATAATAATAATAATAATAATGATAACTATGGCATTTGTTAAGTGCTTACTATGTGCGAAGCACTGTTTGAAGTGCTGGGGGGGAATACAAGGTAATCAGGTTGTCCCATGTTCATTCATTCATTCATTCATTCAATAGTATTTATTGAGCACTTACTATGGGTTCGAATCCCGGCTCTGCCCCTCGTCAGCTGTGTGACTGTGGGCAAGTCACTTCACTTCTCTGTGCCTCAGTTCCCTCACCTGTAAAATGGGGATTAACTGTGAGTCTCACGTGGGACGACCCGATGACCCTGTGTCTACCCCAGCGCATAGAACAGTGCCTGGCACATAATAATGGTGGTATTTGTTAAGCGCTTACTGTGTGCCAAGCACTGTTCTGAGCGCTGGGGGTAGATTCAGGGTCATCAGGTTGTCCCACGTGGGGCTCACGGCCTCAATCCTCATTTTACAGATGAGGTCAATGAGGCAACAAGGAGTGAAGCGACTTGCCCAAAGTCACACAGCTGACACGTGGTGAGCCGGGAGTAGTGGCTCAGTGGAAAGGGCCCGGGCTTGGGAGTCAGTGGTCGTGGGTTCGAATCTCGGCTCTGCCCCTCATCAGCTGTGTGACTGTGGGCGAGTCACTTCCCTTCTCTGTGCCTCAGTTCCCTCATCTGTAAAATGGGGATGAAGACCGTGAGCCTCATGTGGGACAACCTGATTCCCCTGTGTCTCCCCCAGTGCTTGGAACAGTGCTCTGCATAGTAAGCACTTAACAAATACCAACATTATTATCATTATTATTATTATTTTTAGGACCCATGACCTCTGACTCCCAAGCCCGGGCTCTTTCCACTAAGCCACGCTGCTTCTCCTTTGGGATGCCTCCACTGAATTCAAGCTTCCTGACCATTTCACACAAAATTTTGGTGGAAATGGAAAAAACAATCTGGAAAAAAATAATAATGGCGATGGCACTCGTCAAGCACTTACTATGTGCCAAGCACCGTTGGAAGCGCTGGGGTAGATACAGGGTCATCAGGGCTGCCAGTCTTCACCCTCATTTTACAGATGAGGGAAGTGAGGCCCAGAGAAGTGAAGTGACTTGCCCACAGTCACCCAGCTGACAAGCGGCGGAGCCGGGATTAGAACCCGTGCCCTCTGGCTCCGAGGCCCGGGCTCTTTCCACTGAGTCACGGACACGAGAGAGGTCAGGCACAGTCCCCGTCCCAGCTGGAGCTCACAGTCTTAATCCCCATTCTACAGATGAGGGAACTGAAGCCCGGCGAAGTGAAGCCACTTGCCCAAGGTCACGCAGCAGACCGGTGGCGGAGGCTGGATTAGAACCCAGGTCCTTCTGACTCCCAGGCCCCTGCTCTAACCACTAGGCCACGGAGCTTCTCCACGGCCCCACCTTTCGCCCTCAGAGGGCCAGTCTCTAGACCGTGAGCTCACTGTGGGCAGGGAATGTGTCCGCTTATTGTTGCATTGTACTCTCCCAAGCGCTCAGTACGGTGCTCTGCACATGAGAAGCAGCGTGGCTCAGTGGAAAGAGCCCGGGCTTGGGAGTCGGAGGTCATGAGTTCGAATCCCGGCTCTGCCCCTTGTCAGCTGTGTGACTTCGGGCGAGTCGCTTCACTTCTCTGGGCCTCAGTCCCCTCATCTGTCAAATGAGGATTAACTGTGAGCCTCACGTGGGACGACCCGATGACCCCGTATCTCCCCCGGCGCTTAGAACGGCGCCCTGCACATAGTAAGCGCTTAACAAATACCAACATTATTATTAGTAAGCGCTCGATAAATACGATTGAATGAATGAAAAGGAGGGGCGTGGTGGACTTTGGGGTTCGGAGGGACAACTGGGCGAGTGCGAGTGTGAAACCGGCCCTTCCGTCTCCTCAGCCTCCCCCCTCCCTCGGCGTGGCTCAGCCCGCGGGTCGGGCCTCGGCGACGGCTTTCTCTCCGGGGTTTTGCCGTGGAGGCGGCGTCCCGGGCAGGAAGAGCAAACGAGGAATCAGTCACTCGTATTTATTCATTCAGTAGTTCAATCGTATTTATTGAGCGCTTCCTATGTGCACCGTACTAAGCGCTCGGAACGGACAATTGGGCGACAGGTAGAGACGATCCCCGCCCAACGACGGGCTCGCGTCTGGGTCCGTGTGTCTAGGGATAGTCCAGGTGATGGGGAGGATGAGGGAATGTGCGTTACATTGTTATAATAATGATAATAATGCTGGTATTTGTTAAGCGCTTACCATGTGCAGAGCGCCGGGGTAGATACAGGGTAATCGGGTTGGTTGTCCCTCGTGAGGCTCACCGTTAATCCCCATTTTACAGATGAGGGAACTGAGGCCCAGAGAAGTGAAGGGACTCGCCCACGGTCCCACAGCTGACAAGCGGCAGAGCCGGGAGTCGAACCCGTGACCTCAGACTCTGAAGCCCGGGCTCTTTCCACCGAGCCACGTTGTTATACCGTCCTCTCGCACGCGGTGCTCTGAGCGGCACTGACACCGAGCACCGACTGGGTGCAGAACACTGTACTGAGCGCTTGGGAGAGCCCACTGCAACAGAGTTGGTAGCCGTGTTCCCGGCCCACCACGAGCTCTGAGCCTCACTCTCTGCGACTCCCGTTGCCAAATTGGGTGAGAGGGGAGGACAGGGTGGGGCTGGGGGTGTCTCCCCAGTGCTCAGCACACTGCACAGTGCTCAGTACATACCATTACTACTAATACAATAGTATTTATTGAGCGCTTACCGTGCGCAGAGCACCGTACTAAGCGCTTGGAATGAACAAGTCGGCAACAGATAGAGACCGTCCCGGCCCAACGACGGGCTCACGGTCTAATCGGGGGAGACGGACGGACGAGAACGACGGCAATAAATAGAGTCAAGGGGAAGAACGTCTCGGAAAAATAATGGCGACTAAATAGAATCGGGGTGATGTACGTCTCATTAAACAAAAGAAACAAAATAAATAGGGTGATAAAGATATATACAGTCGAGCGGACGAGCACAGTGCTGAGGGGGTGGGACGGGAGAGGGAAAGCGGGGAGAAAGAGGGTTTAGTCGCGGAGAGGTGAAGCGGGGGTAGAGGGAGCAGAGGGAAAAAGGCGGGGAGCTCGGTCTGGGAAGGCCTCTAATGTCAAAATGGAGATTAACTATCTGTTCTCCCTCCTACTTAGACTGTGAGGTCGGTGTGGGACGGGGATTAGCGCTTAGTACAGGACTCTGTAGACGTGTGGGAGACAGCACGGCCTAGTGGCTAGAGCTCGGGCCCGGGAGTCAGAAGGACCTGAGTTCTAATCCCAGATCCCCGCCTTGTCTGCTGTGTGGCCAGTCACGCCACTCCGCTCAGTGGAAAGAGCAGGGGCTCAGGAGTCAGAGGTCATGGGTTCTGATCCCGGCTCTGCCGCTTGTCAGCTGGGTGACTGTGGGCGAGTCACTTCCCTTCTCTGGGCCTCAGTTCCCTCATCTGTAAAATGGGGATTAACTGTGAGCCTCACGTGGGACAACTTGATCACCCTGTATCAACCCCAGCGCTCAGAACAGTGCTCGGCACATAGTAAGCGCTTAACAAATACCAACAGTACCAACGTTTTTATTAATCTCGGCTCCGCCACCTGTCGGCTCTGTGACTTCGGGCAAGTCACCTCACTTCTCTGTGCCTCAGTTCCCTCATCTGTAAGATGGGGATGAAGACCGTGAGCCTCACGTGGGACAACCTGATGACCCTGTATCTCCCCCCGCGCTCAGAACAGTGCTCGGCACACGGTAAGCGCGTAACGGATACCAACATTCTCATTACATTGCTATTCTCTGGGCCTCAGTTACCTCACCTGTAAAATGGGTATTCAGACTGAGAGCTCCACGCGGGACAGGGACCGTGTCCAACCTGATTAACGTGCACCCACCCCAGCACTTAGTACGGTGCCTGCCACATGGTGAGCGCTTAACAAATGCCATTAAAAAAATAAACAGCTCACTAAATGGCACTGCTGGATGAAGACGACTCTCAGCGGCAGGGAAGGGGGTGGTCTTTGCAGAACCTGCATCCCAGCGTGGACGCGTCGGCGAAGAGCAGGACCGGTGGAGTTCGGCGGTCCCTGGAGCCGGGAGCCACCGGTTTTCCAGGAACCAGCAGGTCCCGCCCGGGACTCCGGGAAGCTCGTAGGGGTTTGGGATGTGACCGGCGTCGGGCTTCGGGGCTGTGAAATGCTCCCGGAGACGGAACGTCGCCTGAAAACTGTGGGGTTTGCGACCTGCTTCTCTCCTCCCTGCAAAATCATTTATCTTGCCGACGGCCTTGGGCCGGCCATTACCTTTCTCTTCATATAGAGAAGCGGCGTGGCTCAGTGGAAAGAGCCGGCTTGGGAGTCGGAGGTTGTGAGTTCTAATCCCGGCTCCTCCCTTGTCAGCTGGGTGACTTTAGGCAAGTCACTTCACTTCTCTGTGCCTCAGTTCCCTCATCTGTAAAAATGGGGATGAAGACTGTGAGCCCCACGGGGGCCAACCTGACGGCCTTGTATCCCCCGAATGCTTAGAACAGTGCTTTGCACATAGTAAGCGCTTAACAAATGTCATCGTCATTACTGTTATTACTCTCGGCGCCTCAGTTCCTCATCTGTAAAATGGGGATGAAGACTGTAAGCCCCACGTGGGACAACCTGATCACCCTTTATCTGCCACAGTGCTTAGGACAGTGCTTGGCACACAGTAGGCGCTTAACAAATACCATCATCATTATTATTTATGCTCTGTCGGGCATCTCGGGCCAGCTTGGCGGTTGGAGATTCATAAATACGTTTTTTTAAAGCGACAGTGTGAAGGTCACTGAAAAAGCACAGAGCCCCTTGCCAGCGGGTTGGAAAGGAGACCGTGAACTCGCTGCGGGCAGGGAACTTGTCTGCCAACTCTGTTGTACTCTCTCGAGCACTTAGTACACTGCTCTGCACATAGTAAGTGCTCAGTAAATACCATCGACGACGATTCTGGGCCCCTGTCTCTCTGCAGGGAAAACCGGGTTGTTCCTTAATGACAAGGATCTGTGTTGAGCTCTACCAGAGAGGAGCAGAGACTAAATCCTCCTCCTGATGCCAAACTCCCTGACTTGTCTTATACCGTCGAGTCGTCTCTGACCCATAATAATAATAATTATGGTACTTGTTAAGCGCTTACTATGGGCAGAGCACTGTTCTAAGCACTGGGGTAGATACAGGGTAATCAGGTTGTCCCACGTGAGACTCACAGTCTTCATCCCCATTTTCCAGATGAGGGAACTGAGGCCCAGAGCAGTGAAGTGACTCGCCCACAGTCGCCCAGCTGACAAGTGGCAGAGCCGGGATTCGAACCCGTGACCTCTGACTCCCAAGCCCGAGCTCGTTCCACCGAGCCACTCTGCTTCTCGCAAGCTAATATCTGCTAGTTCTGTTGTAGCGTACTCTCCCAAACGCTTAGGACAGTGCTGGGCACATAGTAAGCTCTCAATAAATACCATTCATTGAGCGATAGTATTCAGGGCAGTGCCCCGGACCCAGAAGGTGATCAATAAATACTACTGATTGATTGCAGAAACATAGAGGTCGGGGCCTCCTCAGGAAAGTGGAAAATGAACGCAAGTGTTTGACTCTTCAATTGGCCTTTTGCTGTAAGGGCAAGAGACTGTAGAAGATGAGCTGTCCTGGCCAGATCGCTTTTCTGGGGAAGCAGCGTGGCTCAGTGGAAAGAGCCTGGGCTTCGGAGTCAGAGGTCACGAGTTCGACTCCCGGCTCTGCCACTCGTCAGCTGGGTGACTGTGGGCGAGTCACTTCACTTCTCTGGGCCTCAGTTCCCTCATCTGTAAAAATGGGGATTAACTGTGAGCCTCACGTGGGACGACCCGATTACCTCGTATCTACTCCAGCGCTTAGAACGGTGCTCTGCACATAGTAAGCGCTTAATAAATATCAACATTATTAAAATATCAACATTATTATTCTAAAACATCATCCCGCGCACTTCTCCCCGCTTCTCATCAAAACCTTCAAAGATGATCCATTTAATTAATTTCTGCTGTGCAAAGCACTCAGCTCAATCCTCTGGAGATTTCAATAGTATTCATTCATTCATTCATTCATTCAATAGTATTTATTGAACGCTTACTATGTGCAGAGCACTGTACTAAGCGCTTGGAATGAACAAGTCGGCAACAGATAGAGACGGTCCCTGCCGTTTGACGGGCTCACGGTCTGATCGGGGGAGACGGACAGACGAGAACGATGGCGATAAATAGAGTCGAGGGGAAGAACATCTCGTAAAAACCGATGGCGACTAAATAGAATCGAGGCAATGTACAGGGACCCTGCCCTCGAGGAACTTACATTCTAGCAAGGAGTGAGGGATATGAAGTTGAGGGTGGATATTCATTCATTCAATCGTACTTATTGAGCGCTTACTGTGTGCAGAGCACTGTACTAAGCGCTTGGAATGTACAGTTTGGCAAAAGATAATAATGTTGGTATTTGTTAAGCCCTTACTATGTGCAGAGCGCTGTTCTAAGCGCTGGGGTAGATACAGGATCATCAGGTTGTCCCATGTGAGGCTCACCGTTAATCCCCATTTTACAGATGAGGGAACTGAGGCCCAGAGAAGTGAAGTGACTCACCCACGGTCACACAGCTGACAACTGGCAGAGCCGGGAGTCGAACCCGTGACCTCTGACTCCGAAGCCCAGGCTCTTTCCACTGAGCCCCGCGAGACCATCCCTCCCCCAACGACGGGCTCGTGGTCTAGAAGAGGGGAGACACACAGTGAAACAAGTAGACATCAACAGCACCGATATAAATAAATCGAATTATAAATAGATACGTCATGAATAAAATAAATAGAATGATAAATATGTACATGTATATATAAGTGCTGTGAGGTGGGGAAGGGGGGTAGAGCAGAGGGAGGGAGTCGGGGCGATGGGGAGGGGAGGAGGAGCGGAGGAAAAGGGGGGCTCAGTCTGGGAAGGCCTCCTGGAGGAGGTGAGCTCTCAGTAGGATCACAAGGATACAAGGACAGACATTAAAATAAAAGGCGGAAGGAGTAAAAGGGACCGTGCACGTGTGTTATTGCTTGAACAATTAGGCGCTTAAGACATGTGAATGAGTGCTAAGGGAAGTTGTACTAGGCTTTCCCAGATTAAGCTCCAACTTTTCCTCATTTCCCACTCCCTTCTCCGTCATCCCGACTTGCTCCCTTTCTTCTTTACCCCCCCTTCCCCACCCCACCACACTCATATATAGATCTGTCATTTATTTATTTCTAGTAATATTCATTCAATAGTATTTACTGAGCGCTTACTATGTGCAGAGCACTCTACTAAGCGCTTGGAATGGACAAATGGGTAACAGATAGACAGTCCCTGCCCACTGACGGGCTCACAGTCTAATCGGGGGAGACGGACGGACAAAAACAATAGCAATAAATAGAATCGAGGGGATGAACATCTCATTAAAACAATAGCAGATAAATAGAATCAAGGTGATGTACATCTCATTAACAAAATAAATAGGGTAATGAAGATGTATACAGTTGAGCGGACGAGTACAGTGCCCCCCTCTAGACAGTAAGCTTGTTGTGGGCAGGGAATGTCGCAGTTTATTGTTGTATTATACTTTCCCAAGCGCTTAGTACAGTGTTCTGCACAAAGGCTCAATGGGTATGAATAAATAACTACATCAATTCACATGTGTTTCAAGTGGCAGTTGGAGAGCATATAACTTGGGGAGATGAGAAATTAATTGGGCAAGGCCTCCTGGAGGTAATTAGAGAAGCAGCGTGCCTCAGTGGAAAGAGTACGGACTTGGGAGTCAGAGGTCCCGGGTTCGAATCCCCCTCTGCCGCATCAGCTGCGTGACTATGGGCAAGTCACTTCATTTCTCTGTGCCTCCGTTACCTCATCTGTAAAATGGGGATGAAGACTGTCTCGCGAGGGACAACCTGATGACCCTGTATCTCCCCCAGCGCTTAGAACAGTGCTCTGCACATAGTAAACGCTTAACAAATACCAACATTATTGTTATTACAGGTGAGTTTTGAAGAGGGGGAAAGTGATGGTAAATCAGGTAAACTAGGCAGGGGTAAGGTGTGGCTTAGCGGAAGCAGCAGAGAAGCACCGTGCCTCAGTGGAAAGAGTACGGGCTTGGGAGTCAGAGTTCGTGGGTTCTAATCCCGACTCTGCCACTCGTCTGCTGTGTGACCTTGGGCAAGTCACTTCACTTCTCTGGGCCTCAGTTACCTCATCTGTATAAATGGGGATTAAAAAAATGTGAGCCCCACGGGGGACAATCTGATAACGCTCTAACTACACCAGCGCTTAGAACAGTGCTCTGCACATAGTAAGCGCTTAACAAATACCATCATTATTACTAAGGCCTTGGGCAAGAGGTAAAAACACACCTCCTCCAGGAGGCCTTCCCCTCGGAGCCCTCATTTCCTCTTCTCCCGCTCCCTTCTCCGTCGCCCCGGCACTTGGATTTGAACCCTTTAGTCGCCCCCTCCTCAGCCCCGCAGCACTCAGGTCCATAAATTGAATCTAGAATTCGATTTATTTATATTAATGCCTGTTTATACTTGTTTTGATGTATATATACCTAAAATTCTATTTACTTTTATTGATGCCTGTTTACTTGTTTTGCTGTCCACCTTCCTCCTTCTAGACCGTCAGCCCGGTGTGGGCAGGGATTGTCTCTCTTTATTGCTGAATTGTACTTTCCAAGGGCTCTGCACATAGTCAGCGTCCAATAAATCTGATTGAGCGAAGGAATATCGTAATTTTTTTCTACTAATGTATGCCTCCCCATCCAGACTGGAAGCTCACTGTGGACAGGGGACGTTTCAAATGACTCCGTTATAGTGTAGTCTCCCTAGCACGTGCTACAGTGGTCTGCTCACAGTAAGAGCTCAATAAATAAGAGAAGCTGTGTGGCTTAGGGGAAGGAGCCTGGGCTTGGGAGACAGAGGTTGTGGGTTCTAATCTCGCCTCCACCACTTGTCTGCTGTAGGACCTTAGGCAAGCCACTTCACTTCTCTTATGAGAAGCAGCGTGGCATGAGAAGCAGCGTGGCTATGAGAAGCAGCGTGGCTCAGTGGAAAGAGCACGGGCTTTGGAGTCAGGGCTCATGAGTTCGAATCCCAGCTCTGCCACTTGGCTGTGTGACTGTGGGCGAGTCACTTAACTTCTCTGTGCCTCAGTTCCCTCATCTGTAAAATGGGGATTAAGACTGTGAGCCCCACGTGGGACCACCTGATTCCCCTATGTCTACCCCAGCGCTTAGAACAGTGCTCGGCACATAGTAAGCGCTGAACAAATACCAACATTATTATTCTCTGTGCCTCATTTTCCTCATCTGTAAAATGGGGATGAAGACTGTGAGCCTCACATGGGACAACCTGATTACCCTGTATCTACCCCAGCGCTTAGAACAGTGTTCGGCACATAGTAAGCGCTTAACAAATACCGACATTATTACTATTGATTAGACTGTAAGCCAGTCAAGGGGGCAGGGACTGTCTCTATCTGTTACTGATTTGTCCATTCCAAGCGCTTAGTCCAGTGCTCTGCACATAGTAAGTGCTCAATAAATACTATTGAATGAATGAATGAACGAAAGAGTGAAGGAATGAACAAATGGATGAAGGAACGAATCAATGGATGAATGAGGGAATGAATGAATGAACGAATGAAGGAAGGAATGGATGAATGAAGAACGAAGGAATGAATGGATGGATGAATGAGGGAACGAAGGAAGGAAGGAAGGAATGGATGAATGAGGGAATGAATGAATGAACGAATGAAGGAAGGAATGGATGAATGAAGAACGAAGGAATGAATGGATGGATGAATGAGGGAACGAATGAAGGAAGGAAGGAATGGATGAATGAGGGAACGAAGGAAGGAAGGAAGGAAGGAATGGATGAATGGATGAATGGATGAAGGAACGAATGAATGAAGGAAGGAATGGATGCATGAGGGAAGGAAGGAAGGAAGGAAGGAAGGAAGGAAGGAAGGAAGGAAGGAAGGAAGGAAGGAAGGAATGGATGGATGAACGAATGAGGGAACGAATGAAGGAATGGATGGATGGATGAAGGAACGAATGAATGAATGAAGAAAGGAAGGAATGGGTGGATGGATGAAGGAACGAATGAATGAATGAAGAAAGGAAGGAATGGATGAATGAAGGGATGGATGGATGGATGAAGGAACGAATGAAGGAAGGAAGGAAGGAAGGAATGGATGAATGAAAAATGAATGAATGAACGAGCGGATGAATGAAGGAACGAATGAATGAAGCGGAGCGGCCATTTCCGGTGAGGGCTGTGAGGGGCCCCTCCCCCCCGGGAAGTGGCTTCGGCCGGGGCCCGCGCACGCGCCCTCCCTCCCTCGGCCCCGCCCTCCCGCGCACGCGCCCTCCCCCGGCCCCGGCCTCCCGCGCACGCGCCCTCCCTCGCGCCCTCCCCCCGCCCCGCCCCGCCCCTCCGCCCCTGGCGCGCGCGCGGCCTGTTCTCGCGAGAGCGGGCGCCTCCTCCTCCTCCTCCTTCTCCTTCTCCTTCTTTGTGCCGCGGCGGCCGGCGACATGGTGAGCGGGGCGGGAGGCGGCCATTGCCCCCCCCCCCCTCCCCCGGGCATAACCAACCGTCCTCAACCTCCCGTGACGGGGCCCCCCTCCCCTCCTTCTCCCTCTTAATCTGTGTGTGTGTGTCTCCCTCCCCCCCGCAGCCCTCCAGACTACGGAAGACGAGGAAGCTGCGCGGACACGTCAGCCACGGGCACGGCCGCATCGGTGAGGGGGACGGGGGGGACGGGCGGGGCGGGGGGAGGAGGACGACACACCACCGTGCGACCCACCGTGGCGCCGGGGCCCGCCTGCGCCTCCGCCGTCCTCCCCGTCGCGGGCCCGAGGGCACCGGGGCGCAGAGAAGGGAAGGGGCCCGCCCGGGGCAGACAGCGGACCGGCAGCACGGACGGGATTAGAACCCACGCCCTCCGACCCGCCAGCCCGAGCCCTGTGCAGCAGGCCCGGGGGGCCCAGCGCTGCCCTAAGCGCTGCCCTAAGCGCTGCCCTAAGCGCTGCGGTGGGTGCCAGGCCACGAGGCGGCCCACGTGCACCTCAGCCTTCACCCCCATTGTATAGATGACGTCACCCAGGCCCCGAGAAGCCCGGGGCTTGCCCAAGGCCCCACGGGTGGCGGGATTAGAACCCACGTCTTCCCACTCGCAGGCCCGGGCTCTCAACCCTAGGACCCCGTGGCTTTTCATCATAAGGATTGTCTCGATGAAGCGCTCACTGCTAATGAGAATGTCGGTAGCTGTCAAGCGCTTACGGTGGGCCGAGCCCTGTCCTAAGCGCCGGGGGAGATCCGGGGTCGTCGGGTTGTCCCGCGTGGGGCTCACAGGCTTCATCCCCATCTTCCAGATGAGGGAACCGAGGCCCCCGAGAAGTGAAGTGACTTGCCCACAGTCACACGGCTGACAAGGGGCAGAGCCGGGATTCGAACTCATGACCACTGACTCCCAAGCCCGGGCGCTTTCTGTGGGCCAAGGACTGCGCTAAGCGCCGTGGGAGATCCAAGGTGACCACTTTGGCCCACGTGGGGCTCACCACCTTAATCCCCATTTTACAGATGAGGGAACCGAGGCCCAGAGAAGCAAAGGGGCCTGCCCAAGGCCACACTGCAGACAAGTGTCGGACCCAGGATTAGAACCCACGTCCTCTGACTCCCCAGCCCGGGCTCTTGCCACTGAGCCACGCGGCTTCTCATAATAATTGTGGTGTTTGCAAAGCAATTAGTATGTGCCAAACTCTGTTCTAAGCACAAGGGTAGACGCTTGGTGATCAGGTTGTCCCACGTGGAGCTCACAGTCTTAACCTCCATTTTGCCAATGAGGTCACCGAAGCCCAGGGAGGTGAAGTGACCTGCCCGGGGTCACATGGCAGACAGGTGGAGGGGTCGGGATTAGAACCCACCTCCTCTCGGGCTCTTTCCACTGAGCCACGGGCTTCTCTGGGTGGACGAGGGAGCCCGAGGCCATCGTGGCCTAGCCGGGAGCATCTCCTCCCGCGTCGGGTCCCCGAAGGAGGCAGAGTAGATCGAAAGTGAGCGATCGGAGTCGGAAGGATCCGTTGCAGCCCAATTGAAAAGCGACCTAGGGGTGGGGGCTTAATTGAGTTCATTAAAGCACCTCTTTTCTCCAAGCACCCGGTTCTGGTTTTCCTAGGCAAACACAGGAAGCATCCCGGAGGTCGTGGGAATGCCGGGGGGTTGCACCACCACCGAATCAACTTCGACAAATAGTAAGTCCTTGATGTTGGAGGTTCTCTAGAGTGTGTTTCTTGCCCACGAGGCAGTCTACCAAATGGGTGGCATTCTGTGTCACTGAGGGTGTTTGGGCTGCCACTAGCGACTCTTTTATTTTGGTCCTTGGTAAAGCCCTTGGATTTGTGTGTGCCAAGCACTGGGGTAGATCAAAGATGATCAGGTGCCACCTGGGGCTCACAGACTCACGTAGGAGGGAGAACAGGGATTGGTTCTCCAGTTTTGTCGGTGAGGGACTCTGAGGCACAGAGAAGTTAAGTGACTAACCCAAACTCGAATTAACAATACTAATAATAATGTTGGTATTTAAGCGCTTACTATGTGCAGAGCGCTGGGGGAGATACAGGGTGATCGGGTTGTCCCACGAGGGGCTCACAGTCGTAATCCCCGTTTGACAGATGAGGTCAGTGAGGCACAGAGAAGTTAAGTGACTTGCCCACAGTCACACAGCTGACAAGTGGCAGAGCAGAGATTCAAACCCATGACCTCTGGCTCCCGAGCCCGGGCTCTTTCCACCGAGCCATGCTGCAGTAGTATTTATTGAGTGCTTACTGTGTGCAGAGCACTGTACTAAGCGCTTGGGATGTACAGTTGGGCAGCAGATAGAGATCATCCTTGCCCACTGACGGGCTCTCAGTCTAAACGAGGGAGACAGCAAAACAAGACAACATCAGGCTAAGTAGAATCAAGGAGCTATACAGCACATTAACAAAATTAATGGGGTAATAAATAATATAGACAAATGAAAAAATATATGGAACGCGTAGCAAGCGAATGGCAGAAGGCAGAATTAGAACCCAGCTCCCCTAGTTCACTTCGGTTCTCAGGGTGAAAGGTAACGAGAAAGTTCCTTTCTTAGAGTTAGTTGCCCTGCCACCCCCTTGGGAATGAATGGCTTGCTCCTGGGGTTCTGGAAGATTCCAGAACCATCTCTAGGTTTTGCAGGGTCGGAGAGATTGCCGATGTGTAAATGTATCCGGTGACTTTAGGCGCTCCAGAAAAGTGGTCGCGACAACAAAAAGTTTTGTGTGATTGGGGCTGAAACTCGAGACTTAGAGTCACATCTGGATTACTTCCCGTTGCCGTGGTGTGCTAAAGTCCTCGAAGAGTAACTGCTCTCTCTATTCACTGGCTGTTCGATCTCGTGGTGCAGTCAGTCACCGGGTTAGTAACATCGGCTTACCTGGGAGGGCATTTTGTGGGAATTGAGTCATGCGCGTGTCTTTGTAGCCGCTGACTGCGTGGTGGCTTCGGTGGAGCTGTGTCAACAAGGCGATAATTTTCGCTACTTTGTGTTGCGCTTCGCAATGTTGTGACAGTGAATCAGAGCCGGCTCTGGGTTCATTCAGTCGTATTTATTGAGCGCTTACTATGTGCAGAGCACTGTACTGAGCGCTTGGAACGTACAATTCGGCAACAGATAGTCAATCCCTGCCCAGTGACGGGCTCACCGTCTAATCGACCGTAGGCCTTCTGGATTGTGCCTTCAGTCTTGGAGTGAATTTTGATCCAGACCCTCCGCCCTACTGGCTTCATCTGCTTTAGGGGATCATCACTATCATCCTGTGGTTTGCTGGGCAGCGTGGGTCCTGCCGGAAAAAATGGCTTCCACACAGTGCTAGTCTGGAATTATTCATTCAAATATTTCTTTTTAACTTTATTTTCCATTCCATTAGGCGGTTTGGGCTGCATTTCCATCGGGAAGGCCTAAACTGCCCGACCCGTTGGCCAACACTGACCGTTGCCGGTTTTTCTCCCCCCTTCCCTCCCCCAGCCACCCCGGTTACTTCGGGAAAGTTGGCATGAGGCATTACCACCTGAAGAAGAACCAGAGCTACTGTCCCACGGTCAACCTCGATAAGCTGTGGACCCTGGTGAGCGAGCAGACGAGAGTCAGCGCCGCCAAGAAGAAGCCGGGCGTCGCCCCCATCATCGACGTCGTGCGCTCGGTGAGCCGGAGGGGCTGGGTTTTCCGCAACCCTTCCTTCCCGGGTCCGGGCGGGAGGCGGTCAACCTGGAAATCGGTCTTCCCACCGAGACTAGAGTCACATCCTGACACCGTTGGTTGTCTTGGCGTGCTAGAGTCCTCGCAGAGAATCCCCCTGCTCTTTATTCACCGGCCGAGGGCCGTCCCGTGCCTCGGCCGGTCACCGGATCGGGAACATCGATTTGGATTTCTGGTGGATGATGGTGTTAATTGAAAAATGGATTTCGAAATCAAATCACACTAACGCTTAACCAGTGGGTGCTAGTTAGTGAGTGCCTAGTGTGCGTAGAGCACTACATTAAGCACCCGGGAGAGAACAGTAGAAGGCAGGTGGATTAAAGGCGTGTCATTCGTTTTCCCTGCTGTCTTCCAGGGTTATTACAAAGTCCTGGGTAAGGGAAAGCTTCCCAAGCAGCCCGTCATCGTGAAAGCCAAGTTCTTCAGCAGGAGAGCCGAGGAGAAGATCAAAGGCGTCGGCGGTGCCTGTGTCCTGGTGGCCTAGTTGTTTTTGACCGGGAAATAAATGTTCTTTATTACGAGTCCAGAGATTCTGATGTCCTTCGTATTTTACTGGAAGACTTTCTGAATATTGCCCGGTGGAAGTGTGGGACAAGGCGGGGTGGGGGGAGGTGTTCTGAACTAGCTGTCGGCCACTGGGTTAAAAGCCCAGTGATGGTTTTTAGGGTCACACTTCCTCACATGGGGTCAGGTTCTAATATTAGTGGGAGCTAGGTGGACTTGTTCTTTGTGGAATCCGCCCGATTTTTCAGCAGTAAAATGGGACCGTAAGTACAGTAGTCTAGCACCGTAGTTTCATTTTTGAGCAACTGTGTATTGAGGCTCTGGGGGGTGGGTTTTTGTTCCACACTGGTTTCCAAAAAGCTGAGAGAGGGGAGCGCTTCAGGCCACCTGGCAGTTCTGTCCTTCACAACCGACCTATTTACTTCACCCCAGGATTCATTCATTCAGTTGGATTTATTGAGGCCTTACCGTACTTGGAAAGTACAATAAAGCTACAAAGAGAGACAATCCCTGCCTACAATGGGCTCACAATCTACGGGCCTGAGGGAGGGGGGATGATCCCCATCCCCACCAGCCAAGGACAGATAATTTTTTAGTTAGCTCTTCAATACTTGTTCTTAAATGTGATATTCCTCCTCTTCAGCTTTCTATTTTCCCTTCCCTTAAGACTCGACGCTTGAAGACTACTCGATAAGAGCTTCGCTCACATCAAAGTCCCGGTTCTAAATGTGGCACGCCGTCAGTCGTGTCACTGCGGAGTGTTCACGTCTTATGCTATAAAGGGCCAGATGGGAGCTCGTCACAAGCCGTTGGTGTCCGTCGTAATGTTTTGGCAAGTGATTTAGGGTATCGGACTGGAGCGATAATCCATAGTTTATCTGAATCTCGGTACGGCGGTAAGGATTCTGGAGTTGGAAGGGGCATCACTTCGGATGCCTGAACTCCCTGGGAGAGTCTGGCTTCTCAAAATGGAGAGGGATCTTGGAGAAGACTTGGAAAAGGGATCAAGTTAGATCGGCCGACTTGCAGTGACGGCGCAGAATGTCGGCCAAGTTTTCTCTAGGAAAGTCATGTGGCAATAACTGCCGTGGATTGGGTAGTCCAAGCGGGCGACTGGGAAAAGTGGAACACGCGATGCCTTCCGGGTGTGGAGAGCGTCTCACGGGCACCATGGGGCAAAGGATCGGACTTGGGGCCTGTGGGACCGGGCCGCCGTGGGCTGGCCAGCACCGGACCACGCAAACGCAAGTGCTGAATCCTGCAGTAACAATAATACTAATAACGATGGTTTTCTTTAAGTGCTTGCTATGTGCCAAGCACTTTTCTAAGCGCTGGAGTAGATACAAGGTAAGTAGGTTGTCCCACGTGGAGCTCACAGTCTTCATCCCCAGTTTGCAGATGAAGTAACTGAGGCACAAAAGGTAACTATTTTGCCCAAGGTCACATCAGACGAGTGGCGGAGGTGGGATTAGAACCCAGGTGCTCACATCATAATCATAATAATCGAGGTATTTGTTAACCACCTACTATGTGGTTAAGCAGATAAGCAGCCTGGCTCAGTGGAAAGAGCCCGGGCTTGGGAGTCAGGTCACGGATTCGATTGCCGGCTCTGCCACTTGTCAGCTGTGTGACTGTGGGCAAGTCACTTGGCTTCTCTGTGCCTCAGTTACCTCATCTGTAAAATGGGGATTAAGACTGTAAGCCTCATGTGGGACAACCTGATTACCCTCTATCTCCATCTCCCCCAGCGTTTAGACCAGTGCTCTGCACATAGTAAGCACTTAACAAATACCAACATTATTATGTTATTATGCTATCATTATTATTATGTGCCAAGCGCTGTTCTAAGCGGTGGCGTGGTTACAAGGTAATCAGGTTGGACCCAGTCCACGTCCCTCATGAGGCTCACAATCTTGATCCCCATTTTACAGGTGAGGTAACTGAGGCACAGAGAAGAGAAGTGACTTGCCCAAGGTCACACAGCAGACAGCAGAGCTGAATCCCAGACCGGGGCCCTTTCCACTTCTCCATCAGATTTCCTTTTCCAGTGCCCACGTCTTTGGAAGAGTGTTCCGGGGAACCAATGTGACCCCGTGGAAGGCGCCCCGACCGGAGAGAGGATCAGAGAGGTTCGGATCCTGCCTTTGCCTGTAGTGTGTGACCTTGGGCAAGTCAGTCTGCCGTATTTATTGAGAACTTACTGTGTGCAGAGCACTGTACTAAGCGTTTGGGAGAGGACAACTGAGAGGCAATTAATTGCCTGTCTACTTGTTTCGTTGTCCGTCTACCCCCGTCTGGACTGTGAGCCCGTTGTTGGGTAGGGATCGTCTCCATCTGTTGCCGAACTGTACTTTCCGAGCGCGTAGTACAGCGCTCTGCACACAGTGAGCGCTCAATAAATACGGTTGAATGAATGACCAGATAATAAACACACATTCCCTGCTCACAGGGTTAAGCCTGTCAAAGGGGGGTAATTCCCCATCCAACCTAATGCCAAGGGCAGTCTTGATCAGCGTTGACAGGATTTTAGTAGGTATGTAGCAACCTACTTGTCTTAAGTAGAGAAGTAGAGAAGCAGCGTGGCTCAGTGGAAAGAGTCAGAGGTCATGGGTTCGAATCCCGCCTCTGCCACTGGTCAGCTGTGTGACTGTGGGCAAGTCACTTCACTTCTCTGTGCCTCAGTTCCCTCATCTGTCAAATGGGGATTAACTGTGAGCCTCACATGGGACATCCTGATGACCCTGTATCTACCCCAGCGCTTAAAACAGTGCTGGGCACATAGTAAGTGCTTAACAAATATCAATATTATTATTATTATTATTAATAAGTGAAGTTGTGACTCAGTGGACAGAATCGATCAGTGAGTCCTTTCTAGGCGCAGAGCACTGTACCAGACACTTGGGAGAGTACAACCCGGCGGAGTTAGTAGACGACAAAGTTGCAGTCTTAGAGATGTGGTGGATTGCCAGTAAGTTTGAGATAAGGACTTCCTTCACGACCCCTCCTGCAACCCATTTGCAGTCCTAGAAATCAGTAGTTCAGGTAGAGGGAAGAAAATAGTAACGCTCAATCATCACCAGTGGGACTGAAGCAGCGTGGCTCAGTGGAAAGAGGCCGGGCTTGGGAGTCAGAGGTCATGGGTTAGACTCCCGGCTCTGCCACTTGTCAGCTGGGTGACTGTGGGCGAGTCACTTCACTTCTCTGGGCCTCAGTTACCTCATCTGCAAAATGGGCATTAACTGTGAGCCTCACGTGGGACGACCCGATGATCCTGTATCTCCCCCAGCGCTTAGAACAGTGCCCTGCACATAGTAAGCGCTTAACAAATACCAACATTATTATTAGTAGTATTATTGAGCGCTTACCGTGCGTAGAGCACTCTACTAAGCTCGGGATAGACACAAGATAATCAGGTTCCACATGGGGCGCTCAGTTTTAGTAGGAGGAAGAACAGGATTCATTCATTCTGTGTCAGCCTTCTCTCTGACCTCCCTTCCTCCTCTCTCGCCCCGCTCCGGTCTATTCTTCACTCCGCCGCCCGGCTCATCTTCCCGCAGAAACGATCTGGGCATGTCACTCCCCTTCTTAAACACCTCCAGTGGTTGCCTATCGACCTCCGCTCCAAACAAAAACTCCTCACTCTAGGCTTCGAGGCTCTACATCACCTCGCCCCTTCCTACCTCTCCTCCCTTCCCTCTTTCCACCGCCCACCCCGCACGCTCCGCTCCTCCGCCGCCCGCCTCCTCACCGTCCCTCGGTCTCGCCCGTCCCGCCGTCGACCCCCGGGCCGCGTCGTCCCGCGGTCCCGCAACGCCCTCCCTCCTCACCTCCGCCAAACTGATTCTCTTCCCCTCTTCAAAACCCTACTTAAAGCTCACCTCCTCCGAGAGGCCTTCCCAGACTGAGCTCCCCTTCTCCCTCTACTCCCTCTACCACCCCCCCTTCACCTCTCCGCAGCTCAACCCTCTTAATGGGGATTAAGACTGTGAGCCCCACGTGGGACAACCTGATTCCCCTATGTCTACCCCAGCGCTTAGAACAGTGCTCGGCACATAGTAAGCGCTTAACAAATACCAACATTATTATTATTATTATTTTCCCCCCATCTCCCTCTGCTCCTCCCCCTCTCCCTTCCCATCGCCTCGGCACCGTACTCGTCCGCTCAATTGTATATATTTTCATTACCCTATTTATTTTGTTAATGAAATGTACGTCGCCTCGATTCTATTTAGTCGCCATTGTCTTTACGAGACGTTCTTCCCCTCGACTCTATTTATCGCCATCGTTCTCGTCTGTCCGTCTCCCCCGATTAGACCGTAAGCCCGTCAGACGGCAGGGACCGTCTCTATCTGTTGCCGACTTGTTCATTCCAAGCGCTTCATTCATTCAATAGTATTTATTGAGCGCTTACTATGTGCAGAGCACTGTTTGAATCCTCATTTTGCCGATGAAGGGACTGAGGCCCAGCGAAATGACTGGCCCAAGGCCGCACAGCGGGCAAGTGGCCGAGCTAGAACCCAGGTCCTCTGATCCCCAGGCTCTTTCCACTAGGCCAGGCTCCTTGTTAGACAAGGTCCCTGCCCATAGTGAGTTTACAGTCTACTCACGGATTTCGGAGGAGTCGCTGAGGGGCAGGACAGAAGCCAGTTCAGAGGCTTCAGTGAAGAGGGTCGCTGTGGAGGAAAGCGTCGGTTCACTGCGAAGCTTAGAAAACACCGCAGACCCAGGACAGATCATGTGCCGTTCGTTCCGTGCTTCTTTTATTTAGGCGGATGTTTCTTGAGACTGCAATCATTTAAAAGTTATTTATCTCTTTAAGGATCCTGGAGAAGAGAGCTTCACGGAACCATTTCCGAGGATCGTCCCTGTGACTTGACACCATTCCGTCGAGATCACGTCACTCTCGAAGGATTTTTCTACTTGTCGGGGATGGCGGAATGACAGGAAGGAGGCAAAAGGCCCAGGGCGCCTGAAGAGCATGGTGAGCATAAAGGTGATCATTCAATAGTATTTATTAAGCGCTTACCATGTGCAGAGCACTGTACTAAGCACTTGGAATGGACAATTCGGCAACAGATAGAGACAATCCCTGCCCACTGACGGGCTCACAGTCTAATCGGGGGAGACGGACGGACAAAAACAAGACAACTTCATCACGATAAATAGAATCAAGGGGATGGGCACCTCATTAACAAAATAAATAGGGTCATAATATATACAAATGAGCACAGTGCTGAGGGGAGGGGAAGGGAGAGGGGGAGGAGCAGAGGGAAAGGGGGGGAAAGGGAGCTTAGCTGAGGGGAGGTGAAGGGGGAGCAGAGAGGGAACAGAGGGAGCAGAGGGAAAAGGGGAAGCTCAGTCTGGGAAGGCCTCCTGGAGGAAGTGAGCTCTCAGGGCTTTGAAGAGAGTGGCAGAGGAGCGGAGCGTGCGGGGTGGGCAGTAGAAAGAGAGAAGGGAGGAGAGGTAGGAGGGGGCAAGGGGATGGAGAACCTTGAACCCCAGAGTGAGAAGTTTTTGTTTCGTGCGGAGGTCGATAGGCAACCACTGGAGGTTTTTAAGGAGGGGAGTGACGTGCCCAGCGCGTTTCTACAGGAAGATGATCCGGGCAGTGGAATGAAGAATAGACTGGAGCGGGGCGAGAGAGGAGGAAGGGAGATCAGAGAGGAAGGCTGACACGATAATCCAGCCTGGATATTATGAGAGCCCGTACCGGTAAGATAGCCGTTCGGGTGGAGAGGAAAGGGCGGATCTTGGCGATATTGTAAAGGTGAGATCGGCAGGCCTCGGTGACAGATCGGATGTGTGGGGTGAATGAGAGAACCGAGTCAAGGATGACACCGAGGTTGCGGGCTTGAGAGATGGGAAGGATGGTCGTACCGTCCACGGTGATAGGGAAGTCAGGAAGAGGACAGGGCTTGGGAGGGAAGATGAGGAGCTCGGTTTTGGCCATGTTGAGTTTTAGGTGGCGGGCAGACATCCAGGTAGAGACGTCTTGGAGGCAGGAGGAGATACGAGCCTGAAGGGAGGGGGAGAGGACAGGGGCAGAGGTGTAGATCTGTGTGTCATCTGCATAGAGATGATAGTTGAAGCCGTGAGAGTTCGCCGAAGGAGTGAGTGTAGATGGAGAACAGAAGAGGGCCAAGAACTGACCATTGAGGACCCCCTACAGTTAGAGGATGGGAGGGGGAAGAGGGGCCTGCGAAGGAGACCGAGAATGAACGGCCAGAGAGATAAGAGGACAACCAAGAGAGGACGGAGTCCGTGAAGCCAAGGTGAGATACGGTGTGGAGGAGAAGGGGATGGTTGACAATGTCAAAGGCAGCTAAGAGGTCGAGGAGGATTAGGATAGAGTAGGAACCGTTGGATTTGGCAAGAAGGTCATGGGTGACCTTTGAGAGCGCAGTCTTGGTAGAGTGGATCCTTAGCAGAGGCCAACTCATAACCGTTTTCAAAACACCAACTCATGGGATCATCTGTAAATCATTCGTTTCTTTCTGCAAAGATTCACGAGCGTCTAATCGGGGTAGCAAACGACGTTTCTGATGACAAAATCTTGAAGACGCGAAGGACGGACGATCTTGAGGAAGTGTCCTCAATAGTCTGAATCGGATTGATTGACATTCGCTTGTTACCTTGGCATTTATGATGAACTTTAGCTTGAGAGACCGTGCCGAATTCTTACCGCAGAGTGAACCGGGGCAGATGATGGTCAGATTTTCTCTTCGCTCAAGAAGATTCTAAGAATCTGACTCTAAAGAGAGAGGGATGTGGCTGGCTGGAACCTCCCTCCAGTCCTTAACCACTTCAGAGGGCGAGCTCCGTGTGGGACAGGGACAATGTTCTGTCTGACCCCTTGTTTTTACCATGTATAGTAAGTACTTTGGAATATTTTGAAGTTATCTCCCATCCCCGTGTCCTCTAAGGATACCTGATGGTATTTCAGGCTTTAAGCATAAAATCTAATTAAGCTGGCTTTTTTCGGGGGCAGGGGGGAGTGTAGACAAATGACTCATTAGTGTCTGGAGGTGCAGTCGCAGCGGTAGGATATTTTATCACAAATAAAATGTGTTCATTATGTGTCAAGCACTGGGGCGCTATAACATTAAAAGCACATCAGATGTACTCCCTACCCCATATAAGGCTCACAGATTAGTAGAGGAAGAACAGATCTTAATAGTAATAACAATGATGATATATGCTAAGCGCTTACTATGTGCCAAGCACCGTTCTAAGCGCTGGGGCTGATACAAGGTAATCAGGTTGTCCCACGTAGGGCTCACAGTCTCCGTCCCCAGTGTAGGTTATTCTAATCAGAGACGGAGAGAGAATATTTTCAAGACTCTCTGCCCCCAAAGAAGAGATCCTGGCTCTGAATTTCTGTGTGATCTTGCACTGTTTAAGGCCCGTCTGAGGTGTGTTTTATTTTTAGTTGAATTTCTCTCCTGATTATATGTGTTGGTCACAGGTGTTAATAATGTTGGTATTTGTTAAGCGCTTACTATGTGCCGAGCACTGTTCTAAGCGCTGGGATAGACACGGGAATCAGGCTGTCCCACATGGGGCTCACAGTCTTAATCCCCATTTTACAGATGAGGGAACTGAGGCACCGAGAAGTGAAGCGACTTGCCCAAAGTCACACAGCTGACAAGTGGCTGAGCCGGCATTCGAACCCATGACATCTGACTCCAAAGCCCGGGCTCTTTCCACGGAGCCACGCTGCTTCTCTGTTGAAGGTGTTGCCGTTGACGGGTTGGAATTTTTCTGGGGGAGAACAAGGGCAGTGCCAGGGAGGTCACCGAGAAGCGAAGTGACTTTCCAAAGTCACACAGCTGACAAGTGGCGGATCCGGGATTAGAACCCATGACCTCTGACTCCTAACCCCGTGCTCTTTCCACTAAAGGACGTGGCCCGGGGGTCGACGGTGTGATAGGCGAGAACGGGGGACGGTGAGGAGGTGGGTGGCGGAGGAGCGGAGCGTGCGGGGTGGGCAGTGGAAAGAGAGAAGGGAGGAGAGGTAGGAAGGGGCAAGGTGATGGAGAGCCTCGAAGCCTAGAGTGAGGAGTTTTTGTTTCGTGCGGAGGTTGATAGGCAACTACTGGAGGTTTTTAAGAAGGGGAGTGACAGGCCCAGAGCTTTTTTACATTCTTATGGCTTCAAGATTTTGTGATCACAAAAGTGCAATTACTCAATAGGACTGGAGGGCCACGGCCGGCCCGAAGAGGCAGTGCTTGGGAGGTAGGGTCCCCCACTTCCTTCCCCCCGCCCCAGCTCCGAGGGAGAATGTTCAACCCTAATCACGTGCCCACGAACAACTCGCGACCCAATCCGCACAAAGGGCACAAAACGAGAGCCCAAGGAGCCAGGCACCGACAGAATGATTATTGTTCCTGGCAGGAATGTTAAACTCCTCTAGGCCACCAGGACACAGGCTCCTCCGACACCTTTGATCTTCTCCTCCGCTCTCCTGCTGAAGAATTTTGCTTTCACGATGACAGGCTGCTTGGGCAACTTTCCTTTACCCATTTCTTGGGTAAATAACAAGGTTATTAGGACCTTGTAATAACCCTAAGGAAAAGAAACTGAGAGGTGGTGAGGCCAAAGACGCCAGTCTTCTCCCAACCTGCTAACCATAATCTAACCCAACCCCTGGAACGAAATCAGGATCTGAAATAATCTCCCAGATACCATTTTCTTCCGGAGGTTTCTCCTGACATGCATCTTTACTGCCCATCAGCTATGAACCCCAGGTCCTCTTGGCTTCTGGTCACCGTCAGACCCGCATCGTGGCCGTAAGTGTATATCATTATGTAAATTTTACGTTCCTCCTACAACAGGAGCTCTTGAACAAGCGGGCTGGCTAGACAACAAATTCCTTCTGGAATGATGACGTTCCCGATCCGGTGACCTCAGCCGGTGAATAAAGAGCCGGGGATTCTCTGCGAGGACGCTTGCACACCGGGACAACCAACGGTGTCAGGATGTGACTCTGGTCTCGGTGGGAAGACCGATTTCCAGGGTGACCGCCTCCCGCCCGGACCCGGGAAGTGTGGCGGAAACCCAGCCCCTCCGGCTTACGGAGCGCACGACGTCGATGATGGGGGCGACGCCCGGCTTCTTCTTGGCGGCGCTGACCCTCGTCTGCTCGCTCACCAGGGTCCACAGCTTACCGAGGTTGACCGTGGGACAGTAGCTCTGGTTCTTCAGGTGGAAATGTCTCATGCCAACTTTCCCGAAGTAACCGGGGTGGATTGCCATTGTTCTTGTCTGTCTCCCCTGATTAGACTGTGCGCCCGTCAAACGGCAGGGACTGTCTCTATCTGTTGCCGACTTGTTCATTCCAAGCACTTAGTACAGTGCTCTGCACATAGTAAGCGCTCAATAAATACTATTGAATGAAAGGGAGGGAGGTGGAACCGCCAGGTCAATCAGCTTCACTCTAGCGGACCTTACCCTTCTCGCCCATGAAGCGGCGTGTCCCAGTGGAAAGCGCTCAGGCCTGGGGGCGGCGGAGGACCCGAGATCTAATCCTGGCTCCGCCACCTGCCCGCTGTGTGACCTTGGGCAACTCACTTCACCGGACTCAGTTCCCTCATCTGCAAAATGGGGATTCAATACCCGTTCGCCCTCCTATGTAGACTGTGCGCCCCACGTGGGACTTGATTATCTTCTAGCTACCCCCCGCGCAGGGTTACTATAGTGCTTGGCACATAGTATGCCCTTGAATAATAATAATGTTGGTATTCGTTAAGCGCTTACTATGTGCAGAGCACTGTTCTAAGCGCTGGGGTAGATACAGGGTAATCAATTTGTCCCACGTGAGGCTCCCGGTTAATCCCCATTTTACAGATGAGGTCACTGAGGCACAGAGAAGTGAAGTGACTTGCCCACAGTCACACAGCTGACAAGTGGCAGAGCCGGGATTCGAACCCATGATCTCTGACTCGCAAGCCTGGCTCCCATTTAACTCCACACCCTGCAGAAACACGAGTGGCGTGGGCAACAGAGGAAGCTAGCCAGTCGTTATAATCGGCTTTTCTGGTCAGGCTCTTGGTCCCCAAAGTCTCGGGCCCCAGGTGCACCCCCCCGAAGGGAGACCCCATCACCAGAAGTCGTATACGGCCATTATTTCTGTCACCGTCCCAGGGACCGGTCCCCAAGATGAAAGAGACGGGTTTTACTCTCCGAGGACTCTCACGCCGTGACTTCAGGCTGTGTCCAGATGTGACTCTAAGCCTCGAGACCGATCCCTCCCCGCTCATTCCCATCGTTTCTAAAGAACTGATTCTAATCGTGTGACTGTCACAACTTCCATTCCCCTGCACTTTTAGAACATGCGTAGAATTCATTCATTCAATAGTATTTATTGAGCGCTTACGATGTGCAGAGCACTGTATTAAGCGCTTGGAATGTGCAAATCGGCAACAGATAGAGACAGTCCCTGCCCTTTGACGGGCTTACGGTCTGATCGGGGAGGGGGGGGACGGACAGACAAGAACGATAGCAGTAAATAGAATCGAGGGGAAGAACATCTCGTAAAAACAATGGCGACTAAATAGAATCGAGGCGATGTACATTTCATTAACAAAATAAATAGGGTAATGAAAATATATACAGTTGAGCGGACGAGTACAGTGCTGAGGGGAAGGGAGAGGGGGGAAAGGAGGGTTTAGCCCAGAATACAAGAAGCAGCAAGGCCTGGTGGAAAGAGCGCCCGGGGGTGGGAATCAGAGGGCTAGGGCTCTAATCCCGCCTCCGCCACTTGTCTGCTGCGTGACCTTGGGCAAGTCACTTCACTTCTCTGGGCCCCAACTACCTCATCTGCAAAATGAGGCACAGAACCCTATGTGTCCAACCTGATTATCTTCTATCTAGCCCAGTGCTTAGTACAGTGCGCGGCACAAAGTAAACACTTAACGAGGTTACAAGTCTGCTGTGTAACTTGGGACAAGTCACAGCTTCTCTGTGCCTCAGCTTCCTCATCTGGAAAAACTCTAAAAAGGAAACTATTCTTCCTCCTCCTTTAGACCCATCGGGGATAGGGACTGTGTCTGGCCCGATTATCTTCTATTTCCCGCTTCGCCTAATACAGTGCTTGGGCAGCAAAGTTACGATTGAGTCACTTGACTTGTCTGTGCCTTGGTTTCCTCATTTGTAAAATGGGGATTCAATAGCCACGTGGCTCAGCGGAAAGAACATGGGCTTGGGACTCGGAGGTCACGGGTTCTAATCCCGGCTCCGCCACTTGTCAGCTGTGTGACCCTGGGCAAGTCGCTTCACTTCTCTGTGCCTCAGTTATCTCATCGGGAAAATGGGGATGAAGACTGGGAGCCCCGTGTGGGACAACCTGATTGCCTTGTATCTACCCCAGTGCTTAGAACAGTGCTTGGCACACAGTAAGTGCTTAACAAATACCAACATTATTTCACCTTGTATCCTCCCCAGCGCTTAGAACTGTGCTCTGCACAGAGTAAGTGCTTAAAAAAAGCGATTAGTTTAGACTGCACGCCCCAGGGTTTAGTGCCCGTTAAATACTTAACAAATACAATTATTATTAATTCTTCACTACCCCCTTTTTTCCAACCCACAGCTCTTGAGTTGGGCCCCCTACCCAGAGGACCACGACGGGATGTTCTGTGACAAGGTGGCCGAGTGGTTAAGGCGACGGACGGCTAATCCACTGTGCTCTGCATATACGTGGGTTCGAATCCCATCCTCTTCGTCGACGTTTTGAGGAGCACGGTACAGTGGGTAGAGCCCGGGCCTGGCAGTCAGAAGGTCGTAGGTTCTAATCCCCGCTCTGCCATTTGTCTGCTGCCCTGGGGAAGTCACTTCACTCTCTGGGCCTCAGTTACCTCACCTGGAAAATGGGGAGGAAGACTGTGAGCTCCACCTGGGACACCCTGATTACTTAGAACAGTGCTTGGCCCATAGTAAGCGCTTAACAAATGCCATCATTACTGTATCTGCCCTAGTGCTTAAAGAGCTTTGCACATAGTAAGCACTTAACAAATGCCATTATTATTATAATATTATTAACATTTAGACAGCGGACCCATTGTCGGGCAGGGATTGCCTCAACCTGTTGCAGAATTGTACATTCCAAGCTCTTAGTTCAGTGCTCTGCACTCAGTAAGTGCTCAATAAATTCGACTGAATGAATGAATGACAATACAGCAATCAAGAATGACAATCCCCGCCCACAAGGAACTCAGAGTCTGTTGGGAAGGAGGTGGGGGGGAAAAATAGCAATACAAATAATAATGTTGGTATTTGTTAAGCGCTTACTATGGGCCAAGCACTGTTCTCAGCGCTGGAAGGGATACAAGGTCATCAGGCTGTCCCCCAGGGGACTCACAGTCTCAATCCCCATTTTACAGATGAGGGAACCGAGGCACAGAGAAGTGACTTGCACAAAGTCACACAGCTGAGCAGTGGCAGAGTTGGGATAAGAACCTACGACCTCTGACTCCCAAGCCTGGGCTCTTTCATTCAGTAGCATTTATTGAGCGCTGTGTGCAAAGCACTGTACTAAGCGCTTGGAATGTACAATTTGGCAACAGATAGAGGCATCCCTGCCCAACAGTCTCACAGTCCACTGAACCCTGCTACTTCCCAAATAAATAATAATAATAATAATGGCATTTGTTAAGCACTTATTTCTCTGTGCCTCAGTTTCCTCATCTGTAAAATGGGGATGAAGACTGTGAGCCCCCCATGGGACAACCTGATTTCCTTGTATCTCCCCCAGCGCTTAGCACAGTGCTCTGCACATAGTAAGCACTTACCAAATACCAACATTATTATTATTACTATGTGCTCAGCACTGGGAGGGCTACAAGGTCATCAGGTCGTCCCCCGTGGGGCTCCCAGTCTCCACCCCCATTTTCCAGATGAGGTGACTGGGGCCCAGAGAAGTGACTGGCCCAAAGTCACCAAGTTGAGAGGTGGCAGAGGTGGGATTAGAACCCATGACCTCTGACCCCCCCCAAGCCCGGGCTCTTGCCACTGAACCTTGCTGCAGTGTGTGATAGCAATAGAAATAAATAATTTGAGTCAACAGATCTTCTGGCTCAGTGGAAAGAGCCCGGACTTGGGAGTCAGAGGTCATGGGTTCGAATCCCAGCTCCGCCACTTGTCAGTTGGGTGACTGTGGGCAAGTCACTTCACTTCTCTGGGCCTCAGTTACCTCATCTGTAAAATGGGGATGAAGACTGTGAGCCCCATGAGAGACAACCTGATGACCTTGTATCCTCCCAGTGCTTAGAAGAGTGCTTGGCACATAGTGAGTGTTTAACAAATACTAATATTATTATTATTATTATTACTGTGGGCAAGTCACTTCTCTGTGCCTCAGTTCCCTCATCTGTAAAATGGGGATGAAGACTGTGAGCCCCACATGGGACAACCTGATGACTCTGTATCTAGAGAAGCAGCATGGCTCAGTGGAAAGCGCCCGGGCTTGGGAGTCAGAGGTCATGGGTTTGAATCTCAGCTCTGCCACCTGTCAGCTGTGTGACTGTGGGCAAGTCACTTCACTTCTCTGTGCCTCAGTTACCTCATCTGTCAAATGGGGATTAAGACTGTGAGCCTCACGAGGGACAACCTGATTCCCCTGTATCTACTCCAGCACTTAGAACAGTGCTCTGCACATAGTAAGTGCTTAACAAATACCAACATTATTACCCCAGCGTTTAGAACAGTGCTCGGCACATAGTAAGCGCTTAACAAATACCAACATTATTATTATTATTATTACTGTGGGCAAGTCACTTCACTTCTCTGGGCCTCAGTTACCTCATCTGGAAAATGGGGATTAAAACTGTGTGTCCCATGTGGGACAACCTGATTACCTTGTGTCTACTCCAGCGATTGGAAAAGTGCTTGGCCATAGTAAGCGCTTAACAAATACCAACATTATTATTATTATTATTATTATTACTGTGGGCAAGTCACTTCTCTGGGCCTCAGTTCCCTCATCTGTAAAATGGGGATGGAGACTGTGAGCCCTACACGGGACAACCTGATGACCCTGGATCTCCCCCAGCGCTTAGAACAGTGCTCTGCACCTAGTAAGCCCTTAAATACCAACATTATGATTATTCGATCTTATTATTCTGATTATTTATGATTGTTATTATTAGAGCAGGGCGCCCCCTTGTGCTGGGGCAGGGAGGAGGGGCCGCCCCCGGGGAGGCCGCTTTCTTCTCGCGAGACTTCGGCCCGCGAGCTCCCCAGCACCTTCCATCTTGGCGATCGCCGGGGGGAGAGAGAGAGAGAGAGAGAGCGAGCAGGCGGGCCCGGGCTAACTCTCGCGAGAAGACGCGACCGGAAGTCGGGCCCCCGAGCTCCTCGCCTCATGCGTCACTTCCGGAGTCTAAGGGGGCGGGGCGGGAGGCCTGTCAATCTTCCCCTGGGTTGGGGCAGAGGAATCTTGTCATCATCATAATGATGACATTAGTTAAGCCCTTACTAGGTGCCAAGCACTGTTCTAAGCACTGGGGGGATACAAGGCCATCATGGTTGTCCCTCATGAGGCTCCCAGTCTTCATCCCCATTTTAATAATAATAATGTTGGTATTTGTTAAGCGCTTACTATGTGCCATACACTGTTCTAAGCACTGGGAGGATACAAGGCCATCATGGTTGTCCCTCATGAGGCTCCCAGTCTTCATCCCCATTTTAATAATAATAATGTTGGTATTTGTTAAGCGCTTACTATGTGCCATACACTGTTCTAAGCACTGGGAGGATACAAGGCCATCATGGTTGTCCCTCATGAGGCTCCCAGTCTTCATCCCCAAAATAATAATAATAATGATAATGTTGGTATTTGTTAAGCACTTACTATGTGCCATACACTGTTCTAAGCTCTGTGGGGATACAAGGCCATCAGATCGTCCCACGTGGGGCTCCCAGTCTTCATCCCTATTTTAATAAGAATAAATAATGTTGGTATTTGTTAATTGAGACCCAGAGAAGTGAAGTGACTTGCCCAAGATCACATGGCCGACAAGCAGTAGAGCTGGGATTAATATTAATAGTAATAATTATGGTATTTATTAAGTGCTTACTATGTGCCAAGCACTGTTCTAAGCACTGGGTGGATAGAGGCTCATCAGGTTGTCCCCCATGGGGCTTCCAGTCTTCATCCCCATTTTAATAATAATGTTGGTTGTTAAGCGCTTACTATGTGCAGAGCACTGTTCTAAGTGCTGGGGTAGATACAAGGTCACCGGTTTGTCCCCCTGGGGCTCCCAGTCTTCACCCCCATTTTAATAATAATGACATTGGTATTTGTTGAGCACTTACTGTGTGCAGAGCACTGTTCTAAGCACTGGGGCAGATACAGGGTCATCAGGCTGTCCCACATGAGGCTCACAGTCTTCATCCCCATTTTACAGATGAGGAAACCGAGGCATAGAGAAGTGAAGTGACTTGCCCACAGTCACTCAACTGACAAGTGGCGGAGCTGGGATTTGAACCCATGACCTCTGACTCCCAAGCCCGGGCTCTTTCCACTGAGCCACACTGCTTCCCTATCTTAAGAACAAAGGTTCTGAAGTTCACCATCATGCCTTCCTCGTACTCCTGCCTCCCACCATGCCTCAGTTTCCCCATCTGCAAAAGAAAAGCCCTAGGGCTCAACCCCCAGCCTCTCCTCTCCTCATTCCCATCATCCCATGCACTTATTTAGTCCCCTTTTAGGCCCACTGGAGCCTGGGGAAGGTAATAATCATAATTATGGTACTTGTTAAGCACTTACTATGTGCTGAGCACTGTTAATAATTATGTTGGTATTTGTTAAGTGCTTACTATGTGCAGAGCACTGTTCTAAGCGCTGGGGTAGATACAGGGTAATCAGGTTGTCCCACGTGAGGCTCACAGTTAATCCCCATTTTACAGATGAGGTAACTGAGGCACAGAGAAGTGAAGTGGCTTGCCCACACTCACACAGCTGACAAGTGGCAGAGACGGCAGTCGAACCCATGACCTCTGACTCCCAAGCCCAGGCTCTTATTTTTGAAAAACAGTCTGTAGCACAGGTGCCTGCAACCTTTTTGTGCAGAAGAGCCAAACAAAAGGAAAACTTTGAGCAGTTGTGTCAGCACTTGCCTGGCCTACTGGCTAGAGAAGAAGGCTGTGAGTCAGAAGGATCTGGGTTTTAATTCCGGTTCTGCCACCTGTCTGCTGTGTGAGCTTGGGCAAGTCACTTCACTTCTCTGGGCCTCAGTTCCCTCATCTGTAAAATGGGGATTAAGACTGTGAGCCCCACGTGGGACAACCTGATTCCCCTATGTCTACCCCAGCGCTTAGAACAGTGCTCGGCACATAGTAAGCGCTTAACAAATACCAACATTATTATTATTATTATGTGGGACACGGACCGCGTCCGACCTGATTTGCTCCTACCTGCTCCAGCGCTTCATACAACTGGCACCTAGTAAGCACTTAACAGATATCATTAAAACAGGCAAACAATCAAAGAGCTAATCATTCCAATTAAACACACATTAGCCTAGTTTCCTTGTGAAGCTATTGGTTTTAAAACTTCACTGCTATTTTTTGAAATGGAATTTATTAAGCACTTGCTATGGGCCAGGCCCTGTTTTAAGCCTTGGGGTAGATAGAAGCTAATCAGGTCGGATACAGTCGCTGTCCCACACGGGGCTCCCCGTCTTAATCCCCATTTTACAGATGAGGTCACTGAGGCACAGAGAATAATCATAATGTTGGTATTTGTTAAGCACTTACTTTGTGCAGGGCACTGTTCTAAGCCCTGGGGTTGATACAGGGCAATCGGGTTGTCCCACGTTAGCCTCTCGGTCTTAATCCCCATTTTACAGATGAGGGAACTGAGGCACAGAGAAGTGAAGTGACTTGCCCACAGTCACCCAGCTGACAGGTGGCAGAGCTGGGATTCGAACCCATGATCTCTGACTCCCAAGCCTGGGCTCTTTCCACTGAGCTATGCTGCTTCTCGGATAATAATTATGGTATTTGTTAAGCGCTTACTATGTGCCAAGCACTGTTCTAAGCTCTGGGGTAGCTACAATACTATTGAATACAATACTATTGAATGAATACAAGGTAATCAGGTTGTCCCACATGAGGCTCACAGTCTCAATCCCCATTTTACAAATGGGGTCACTGAGGCCCAGAGAAGTGAAGTGACTTGCCCAAACTCACACAGCAGACAAGTGGCAGAGCTGGGATTAGAACCCACGACCTCTGACTCCCAGGCCCGGGCTCTTTCCACTGAGCCACGCTGCTTCCCTATGTCTCCATGAAACCATGTGTTGACTTCAGGAGATCAATCGATTGATGGTATTGATTATAGATGCCTCAGATCATCCCAAACTTCTCAAACCTCAAAAGACAGAAAATGGCCTGCTCCGAAAATGTGTTTGAACACGGTTGTGAAAGTGTCTGGGTGATCACTGTGTACAGTGCCCAGTGCTCACTACAGTCCCTGGCACATAGTAAACATTTAACAGATACCAAAATTATTATTATAATCATGCCCAGAAGTGGGGGGAATGTCCCCTACGCTAAGCAGCGTGGCTCAGTGGCAAGAGCCCGGGCTTGTGAGTCAGAGGTCATGGGTTCTAATCCTACCTCTGTCACTTAGCTGTGTGACAGTGGGCAAGTCACTTAATAATAATGTTGGTTTTGTTAAGCGCTTACTATGTGCAGAGCACTGTTCTAAGCGCTGGGGGAGATACAGGGTCATCAGGTTGTCCCACGTGAGGCTTACAGCCTTAATCCCCAGTTTACAGATGAGGGAACTGAGGCACAGAGAGGTGAAGTGACTTGCCCACAGTCACACTGCTGACAAGTGGCAGAGCCTGATTTCGAACCCATGACCTCTGACTCCCAAGCCCAGGGTCTTTCCACTGAGCCACACTACTTCCCTCGGCCTCAGTTACCTCATCTGTAAAATGGGAATGAAGACTGTGAGGCCCACATGGGACAACCTGATGACCTTGTATCCCCCTGGTGCTTAGAACAGTGCTTGGCACACAGTAAGCGCTTAAATGCCATTATTATAATTATTATTGTTAAAACTGGAGTGGCAACTCCTAAAGAAAGGTCTGCTGCTGCTCGTTGTTGGCAGGGAATGTGTCTGTTATAGTGTATTCAGCACTCAGTACACTGTTCTGCACAGAGTTAGAGCCTCAGTGGAAAGAGCCCAGGCTTGGGAGTCAGAGGTGGTGGGTTCTAATCCTGGCTCTGCCACTTGTCAGCTGTGTGACTGTGGGCAAGTCACTTCACTTCTCTGTGCCTCAGTTACCTCATCTGTAAAATGGGGATGTCCGTGAGCCTCATGTGGGACAACCTGATGACCCTGTATCTACCCCAGCGCTTAGAACAGTGCTCTGCACATAGTAAGCGCTTAACAAATACCAACATTATTATTATTATTCTCTGGGCTTCAGTGACCTCATCTGGAAAATGGGGATGAAGACCGTGAGCCTCACTTGCGACACCCTGATTACCTTGTGTTAAAAACAGCATTCTGAGCATAGCAGCTCTTGATCTAAATGGCTTTGTTTTTTGTCTGAGGAAGTCTCCCATTTCAGGTGGGATGTATACCACATCCGCAAATTCCAAATTCCGGGGGACTGGTGATTGCTTCTTACCCCAAACAGATAAGGCCTGCTTGAAGAGTCTCTTTTGTCATGGAAGAAAACACACTTGTCCGAGTTCTTTTGGGATTGGCTACTTCTCCTATATCTGTGCCTCAGTGACCTAATCTGGAAAATGGGGATTAAAACCGTGAGCCCCGCGTGGGAACTGATGACCCTGTATCTATCCCAGCGCTTAGAACAGCGCTCGGCACATAGTAAGCGCTTAGCAAATACCAACATTATTATTATTATGTTGTAAATAAAGGCACAGCCAAACTGGAGAGGGGGGCCGTTGTGTCACTCCTACCTTTTTGGAGGTGAACGGGCACTCGTTCATATTCCTCCCTTTTCTGATCTCTCCAGCACTGTCTCTGAGTGTTACTTTTCCTTGCTTGCGTCACCACCTTGGGTTCGAATCCTCACTTTTTAGTTCCATTCTCTTTTCGAGAACCCTTGTATCTACCCAGCGCCTGGAATGGTGCTTGGCACATAGTAAGCGCTTAACAAATACCAAAATTACTATTATTAAATACAACTGACTGTTGCTAAGAGGTGGGGGTTACTGTCCAATTTCTTCATGATAAAACTGGCAACTCTGGTGTGAGCCGAATGTCTCCTAGCCTTGGGAATGGTGCACTCTTCCCTTCTGCTTTCCGCCGGGTCCGCCAAATTCAGAGGATTCAGGGCAGAAGGTATTCCCTGAGCTGGGCCTCCGGGAAGGACAGTGAGCCCGTCGTTGGGCGGGTATTGTCTCTCTCTGTTGCCAAATTGTCCATTCCAAGTGCTTAGTTCAGTGCTCTGCACATAGAAGCGCTCAATAAATACTAAATGAATGAACAGGATAATCTTAGTCTTTCAGGCAGAGAAAGAACATGACCTAGTGGCTGGAGCACAGGTCTGGGAATCTGGTTTTTAATCCTGTCTGCTGTGTGATGATGTTGGTATTTGTTTGTTCAGCGCTTACTATGTGCAGAGCACTGTTCTAAGCGCCAGGGTAAATACAGGGTCATCAGGTTGTCCCACCTGAGGCTCACAGTCTTAATGCCCATTTTACAGATGAGGTAACTGAGGCCCAGAGAAGTTAAGTGACTTGCCCACAGTCACACAGCAGACAAGTGGCAGAGCTGTGTGTCCTTGGGCAAATCACTTAATAATAATGTTGGTATTTGTTAAGCGCTTACTATGTGCAGAGCACTGTTCTGAGCGCTGGGGTAGATGCAGGGTAATCAGTTGGTCCCACATGAGGCTCACAGTCTTAATCCCCATTTTACAGATGAAGTAACTGAGGCACAGAGAAGTGACTTGCCCACAGTCACACAGCTGCCAAGTGGCAGAGCAGGGATTTGAACCCGTGACCTCGGACTCCCAAACCCGGGCTTAATTTCTCTCTGCCTCAGGCCACTCGTTAGTAACTTATTTGTAAAAGAATGGGGATTAAGACCGTGTCCACCCTGATTAATTTGTAACTACCCCACAGCTCAGAATAGTGCTTGGCACATAGTAAACCCTTAACAAGTACCATTTTATTATTATTACTTCACTTTTCTGTGCCTCAGTTGTTGAATGGAAATTGTCTGTGATTAACCTGATTAACTTGTAAGTATCTCAGGGTTTAGAACAGTGCTTGGCACATAGTAAGCACTTAACAAGTACTATTCTTAGTCTTATTACTTCACTTAATAATAATGATGGCATGTGTTAAGCGCTTACTATGTGCCAAGCACTGTTCTAATCGCTGGGGTAGATACAAGGTCATCAGGTTGGACGTGTGGGGCTCAGTCTTAACCCCCATTTTCCAGATGGGGTAACTGAGGCCCAGAAAAGTGAAGTGACTTGCCCCAAGTCCCACAGCTGGCAAGTGCTTTTTATTGCTATTGTTTTTGTCTATTTGTCTCCCCCGATTAGACTGTGAGCCCGTCATTGGGCAGGGACTGTCTCTATCTGTTGATGATTTGTACATTCCAAGCGCTTAGTACAGTGCTCTGCACATAGTAAGCGCCCAATAAATACGAATGAATGAATGAAAGTGGCTGAGTCGGGATTTGAACCTATGACCTCTGCCTCCCCAATTCTTTCCACCGAGCCACGCCGCTTCTCTCTCTGTGGCTCCTTTAACTCGCCTGTAAAATGGAGGTTAAATCTGTGAGTCCCAAGTGGGATGGGGATTGTGTCCAACCTGATTAGCTTGTATCTACCCCAGTGTTTAGTACAGTCCCTGGCACATAGTAAGCACCATTTAAAAAAAAGGTCTCAGCAAGTCCACTCTAAATCTCTTACCATCGAGTTTGCCTAGTTTCCCTGGGGGGTGGGTTTATCCTGCTCATCTGTAGGAGTGAACTGAATCGAGCACAGTTAATTGTTCTAAGAGGAATATCCCCCCCAGGAATCTCACAAAGTAGTTAATCAACACAGCTGCAAGGTCCTGCTTGGGAGGTTCTCCACTTTGTAAAAGACCCGCAGAGTTTGAAGGAGACATCTGAGCTGCCTGACCTTTCGCGGGAAAGAAGGCGGGATGGGAAATGGGCCAAGTAAATAAGGTAACTACGATATGGCTTTCTCAAACTTTCCCCCAAAAGGCCTCGCCAAAGAAATCCACAAGGCAGGGAAACCCAACTCCTTTCTATTTCCCTTTTTTTGGCTAAATGCAAGCTCCAAGCGGGTACGCCATGGAGGGAATTCCCCGCTTCCCAAATGGCATCTTGTCTTAACAAAGGGATTATTATCCTGCCCCGTAACTAACCACTCGTTTGTATTCCTGGCTTTCCTGCGTTGGTTTGTGATTTTCACAGGCTTTGTCACCTTTATGTTTCAAGGGGGCAGCAACGGCCCACGTTTGCAAGGCCCATCAGCTGGACTTGAGCTCATCTGGTTTTACTCTGGGAAGAAAGAGAAGCAGGGTGGCTCAGTGGAAAGACCCCGGGCTTGGGAGTCAGAGGTCATGAGTTCGAATCCCAGCGCTGCCACTTGTCAGCTCTGTGACTGTGGGCAAGTCACTTAACTTCTCTGGGCCTCAGTTACCTCATCTGGAAAATGGGGATTAAGATTGTGAGCCTCACGTGGGACAACCTGATTACCCTGTATCTACCCCAGGGCTTAGAACAGTGCTGTCAAATACCAACATTAAGTAACAGTTGAGATTTCCTATAGAATGCATGACAAATCCACGCACACCCTGCCAATCGTACTTTCCCAAGTGCTCTGCACACAGTGAGTGTTTAATAACCAAGCCAACTCTCTTCTCCTCTTCAAAGCCCTATTGAGAGCTCACCTCCTCCAGGAGGTCTTCCCAGACTGAGCCCTCTCCATCCCCCTTCCTCCCTCCCTCTGCTCTACCCCTTTCCCCTCCTCACAGCACTTGTGTATATTTGTATGTATTATTTATTACTCTAATGGTGGTATTTGCTAAGCGCTTACTATGTGCAAGGCACTTTACTAAGCGCTGGGGGATGCAGGGTAATCAGGTTGTCCCCTGTGGGGCTCACAGTTTTCATCCCCATTTTACAGATGAGGTAACTGAGGCCCAGAGAAGTTAAGTGACTTGCCCAAAGTCACACAGCTGACAAGCAGCGGAGCCAGAATTCGAAGCCATGACCTCTGACTCCCAAGCCCGGGCTCTTTCCGCTGAGCCACGCTGCTACTTTATTAATGATATGTCTATATCTATGATTCTATTTATCTTGATGGTATTGATGCCTACTTGTTTTGCTGTCTGTCTCCCCCTTTAAGACTGCGAGCCCGTTGTCGGGCAGGGATTGTCTCTCTCTGTTGCCGAATTGTACATTCCAAGCGCCTAGTACAGTGCTCTGCACACAATAATGAATGAATGGAATGAATAATGAATGAATGAATAATACCACTGATTGATTGGAAAGGGATGGAGAGAGACGAAAGGAGAAGAAAGAATGTTCAAAAAGGTACTCCAAAGTTAGAAATTCTCCCTAGAGGAATAAGTGGATCTCTTTATTGCTGAATTGTACTTTCCAGTGCCCTGCACACAGTAAGCGCTCAATAAATACGATTTAATGAATGAATCAATCAATAGAATTATTTGAGCATCTGGATGAGGAAACCCAAACTGAGTATTGGGGAGGGTACAGTAGAGTTGGTAGACACATTCTCTGCCCTCAAAGAATTTTCAACCTATTCAGAGAGACCTTCACTGCAAGAATTTGCAGAGAGGAAAGAGAAGCAGCCTGGTGTAGTGGATTGAGCTCGGGTCTGGGAGTCACAATCTAATCCCCCGCTCTGCCACTCGTCTGCTGGGTGACCCTGGTCAAGTCACTTCCCTTCCCTGGGCCTCAGTTACTTCATCTGTAAAATGGGGATTAAGACTGGGTGGGGCTCCCAGTCTTAATCCCCATTTTACAGATGAAGTGGATTACGATTGGGAGCCCCATATGGGACAATCTGATTACCTTGAATCTACCCCAGTGCTTAAAACAGTGCTTGGCACATAGTAAGCGCTTAACAAATACCATCATCATTCTTATTATTATAGTAAGTGCTTAAATGCCATAATTACTATTTTTATTATGCAAGTTAGTGGAGCTGTGATTTCAGAAAGGCACTGGAGATGCAGGGGGAAGAGAAGCACCGTGGCTCAGTGGAAAGAGCACGGGCTTAGAAGTTAGAGGTCATGGGTTCGAATCCCAGCTCTGCCACCTGCCAGCTGTGTGACTTTGGGCAAGTCACTTGACTTCTCGGTGCCTCAGTTTCCTCATCTGTAAAATGGGGATTAAGACTGTGAGCCTCACTTGGGACAACCTGATTACCCTGTATCTACCCCAGCGCTTAGTGCTCGGCACATAGTAAGCGCTTAACAAATACCAATTTAAAAAAAAGTGTAGTCCATTGGATATGGAAGAGGAGGGTGTTTCCGGCTAGAGAAAGACTTGGTTTGGGGAGGGACAGTGATTGGATGAAGTTGTTTTTTATGGCATTTGTTAAGCATTTACTCTGGGCCAGGCCCTTTCCTAAGTGCTAGGGTAGGTACAAGATAATCCACATAGGGCTCACAGTCTTCATCCCCATTTTTCAGATGAGGTAACTGAAGCACAGAGAAGTGAAGTGACTTGCCCCAGGTCAAACAGCAGATGAGTGGTGGAGCTGGGATTAGAACCCAGAGCCTCTGACTCCCAGGTCCTGGGTTGAGGTGAGAATAAGCCTGCTGTGGGCAGGGGTTGTCTCTCTATTGCTGAATTGAACTTTCCATCACTTAGTACAGTGCTCTGCACACAATAAGTGCTCAATAAATTCGATCGAATGAATGAAGGAGAGAGTTGATTGTGAGCTAGGTCGCAGTGAGAGAAGAAAGTTGATCGAGTGCCTTAAAGGCCAATGATCAGGAGTTTCAGCTTGACGATGAGAGGAATGGGAAGTTTGGGCAAACTCTGGCTCCCAGCCTGCCAAACATTTTAATTAATAATAGTAATGTTGGTATTTGAGCGCTTACTATATGCTGAGCACTGTTCTAAGTGCTGGGGGAGATACAAGGGAATCAGGTTGTCCCACTTGAGGCTCACAGTTAATCCCCATTTTACAGATGAGGTAACTGAGGCTCAAAGAAGTTTGAATTCAGCCTAGGGACCCAATTCAGGCACCTACTTTCTCCTGTTGGGACTCCAGCTAGGATAAGCCTGTCAATGGGCAGGGATTGTCTCTCTGTTGCCGAATTGTATGTTCCAAGTGCTTAGTACAGTGCTCTGCACATAGTAAGTGCTCAATAAATACTACTGAATGAATGAATGTTGGTAATAATCCCCTATGTTGTCACCCTGCAGTCAGCAGCAGCGGACAGTTGCTAACCATATCACTTTTTTTTAATGGGATCTGGTAAGCACTTACTAGGTGCTAGGCACTGTAGTAAGCGCTGGGGTACTTACACAGCATGGCCTCTACTCACGAGGCCATGCTGCTCTTCTGCTGCCAGTTGGATATAGGAAGGAGACAGGCCGCACTTCCACAATTTAACCCACCCACACTTTTCCCTATCAGCTAAGCTGCACCTGCTTTGAGCTCACAGCTCAAAGCCCACCTCCTCCAGGAAGCCTCCCCTCAATCCCAGATTCTAATCCCGGCCCCGCCACTTGTCTGCTGTGTGTCCTTGGGCAAATCACTTCACTTCTCCGTGTCTCCGTTTCCTCATCTGGAAAAGGGGGATCGAGACTGTGAGCCCCATGTGGGATAGGGTCTGTGTCCATCTTGATTTGCTAGTATCCACCCCAGCACTTAGTACAGTGCCTGGCACATAGTAAGTGCTTAACAAATACCACAATTATTATAATTACTATGAACAACAATAATAAAGCAGTCATCAATCCCCGAGTCACCTTTTCTTCACAACTCCTCATTTCATTCACTCAGTCGAATTTATTGAGCGTTTACTGTGTGCAGAACACCTCAATAAGCGCTTGGAAAGTACAATTCGGCAATGGAGAGAAACAATTCCTGCCCAACAATGGGCTCACAGTCTAGAACTTGGTTGCTATCTTTGCATCTATACCGTTTAGCCTTTCATCTACTTGAGCTCTCCCCGACATTGAAACTTTTCAGTCCAGAGGACCTATCCCATTGTCAAGCTTCCAATTGATGATGAATATTAAAAAAACAAATGTTTTTACTCTCTTTATGGGGCCAGCTGTAAATAAAAGTGACTTCTATCACTTTAGCCGCCACGCCCCTTGGAATTATTAGGATTCCAGCAATAATACAAATACGACCGCGTCCTCGAAGCTAAATATGGATGTTCAAAGAGGGCAGAGATGAAGCCACAAAAAGAGCAACTAATAATTAGATAAGAATGGCATTTATCAGCAAGAACCTCAGGCAGGAAATGATACAGAAGTGAGAGGTTTCAAACTAGTCATTATGCTCTCCCTGCTATTTATAAACAGCCTCCTACCCCCTTCACCTCCCCCTCGCCTTGTGCTGCAGAGTCTGGTGAACTGTACGGGGCCACGGCGATGCTTTATAGAAGAGTTGGTTTCACAGGGCACTAAACTTACAAAAGTTTCCGTGCACAGTCATCTGGATTTGCCGATTTGCCTAGCGGTGCGAATGTGAAATCGGGTCAGCATCTCAAAGAACTTCCTTTTCTTCAAAGGAAACCCATCGTTTTTGTTTTGTTTCGCTCACTTCTCCCCCGCACCGCCTCAGCCCGGACCGCTGGAACCGGGTGACGGAGCGGGCCTGGAAGGAGAGAGGACGGGTCCGTTTGACCATGAGCCGTTTGGCGACTCTGGGACGCTGCTGGAGTCCGAAGGGGGAGAACGTGCAGGTGATGAAGGCCTGCCTGTTGTGCCGTCGGGTCCTCAAGAGGAGAGCAGCTAGGATTCTCCCTTGTCTTCACTTGTTTTGTAAGGCCTGTCTTCCACAGTTAATTCATGGATACAATTACACTCCTACAGCGTGGGGAGTTGCCCCCGAAGGTAATATTTTGGACAACAATAGCGGGTTGTTGGTTGGTTTCTTTTCTCCCTATAAAAGAAAGTTTGGGAAGCGTCAGCTTCCAGGTACCCAGCTGACCGAGAGACTGGCTCTGAGGGGTGGAAGTGTGTGGAGGGGTAAGATTCCTCACTGCCCTATGTGGTATCGGATGAGATTGAGCAATACTTGGTTTTAGGTCCCAGCCCTCCAACCCACCATTCTCCTTTTAGGGCAGAGAAAAACAAGCCGCGGGCAAAAGGGAGCCTGAGTGAAAGGTGTGCTTACCAAGGAGAAAACATGATGGGTCTTTCATGAGAGAATTTGCTCTGCTGTTGCTTCTAAATAGCCGAGCTTCAATTTGTCCCATCAGCGGAGGCCCACTGGGAGAATAGATTTTGGTCCAGAGAAGCCGCTCCTTCGAATGTTTTCTTCTCTGTGTCACGGTTTTCCTGTGGAGTAAGTTTTGTTGTGGGTGAGACGAAAACACCGGGCAGAACTTGCAAACTTTCTTGACGGTTGTTTCCTGAGCAGTGTTTTTACAGCGCCTCTCTGGTACTTTCTCAGCAGCAGATGAACCCACATTTTCTTGATCCTACTCTTCTCGCATGACTTTCCACAAAAGACCAGAAAGAAATTCCTTAGTCTGATTGGTGTGGGGCGGGTAAACTGCTAATGGTTCTGTCAGTCAGTTGGTTGTATTTATTGGGCGCTTATTGCAGGCAGAGCACCGTGCTAAACGCTTGGGAGCGTACAATATCACAATAAACAGATGCATTCCCTGACCATAACGAGTTTACAGTCTAGAGGGTGTAGGACTGGGAGTCGGGGGACCCAGGATCAAGTTCCAGTTCTACCACGGGCCTGCTGTGTGTCCTTGGGCAAGTCATTCCACCTCTCTGGGTCTCAGATTCCTCCTCTGTAAAATGGGAATAAGATACCTGCTCTTCCTAGGTCTTAGATTGTGAGCCCTGTGTGGTACAGAGACTGTCTCCAAACAGATTATTCTGATTCTACACCAGCACTTAACGCTATACTTGGCATCTGTGTTTTTGGTTTGGTTTTTCTTAAGTGGTATTTGTTAAACCACTTACTATGTGCCGGGCGCTGTACAAAATGTGAGCTTAATAAATATGCTCAGGATAATAGTAATTATTAAGCGCTTCCTGTGTGCAGAGCACAGTACTAAGCACCGGGAGAAATTCCACGGGTGGGAAGTAGACACAGTCCCTGTCCCTGAGGGGGCTCGCAAGAGTATGATTTATTACTCTATTTATTTTATTAGTAGTGTGTATATACCTGCGATTCTATTTATTTTGATGGTATTGATGCCTGTCTACTTGTGTTGTTTTGCTGTCTGACTCCCCCTTTTGGACTGTGAGCCGGCTGATGGGCAGCGATTGTCTCTACCAATTGCCGAATTGTACATTCCAAGCGCTTAGTACAGTGCTCTGCACACAGTAAGCGCTCAATCAATACGATTGAATGATTGAATTAATACAATCCTCGGTTTACAATTGCCCAGAAACGGATTGAACCGTGGTTTCTAGCATGGGTCAGGGAGTCAGAAGGATGGGGGTTGTAACTTTTCTGTGCCTCAGTTAGCTCGTCTGTAAAATGGGGATGAAGACTGTGAGCCCCACAGGGGACACCCTGATTACCTTGTATCTATCCCAGTGCTTAGAACAATGCTTAGCACATAGTAAGCACTTAACAAATACCACCATTATTATTAGAGAAGCAACATGGCTCAGTGGAAAGAGCCCAGGCTTGGGAGTCAGAGGTCATGGGTTCAAATCCCAGCTCAGCCGCTTGTCAGCTATGTGACTTTGGGCAAGTCACTTCACTTCTCTGTGCCTCAGTGACTTCATCTGTAAAATGGGGATGAAGACTGAGTCCCACGGGGGACAACCTGATCACCTTGTATCCTCTCCAGCGCTTAGAACAGTGTTTTGCACATAGTAAGCGCTTACCAAATGCCATCATTTTTTTTTTTTAATTTTAATCCTACCCTGCCACTAGTCTGCTGGGGAGCCTTGGGCAAGTCACTTCACTTCTCTGGGCCTCAGTTACCTCACCTGTAACCCGGAGATTAAAACTGTGAGCTCCAGGCGGGACAGGGACTGTGTCCAACCTGATTAGCTTGCATCTACCTCAGCGCTAAGTACAGTGCCTGGCACATAGTAACAAAGCGCTTAACGAAGACCATTAAAAAAAAAAAAAGACCCTTGAGGCTTTCTTCTCCATCTCAGTCAAGCTCGGTTCCCTTTCAATGGTTCCCGTTTTGCCTTACCGCACACCACATCTGCATCTGGGGAATGGAAGAATGCTTGTGGCCAAACAAAAGTATTTCTAGGACTTCAGAAGTGCTCTCCGTCAGATGCGAGACACAGTGGGGTCATCGCTGTTTCACTACCCGCTGACATTTGTGACTTCGGTTCTCGTTAATGATGGGAAGCAACGGTTTGAGAAACTGGCCCTTGGTTGAGGCCGGCCTGGTGGTTAAGGTATTTTTGCATTTGAGTCTCTGGCTATTTGTAGCGGAGGGCGACGGAAACTAGAAATGGACCGATAATTGCGGGTATCGCTCATGGTGAGGAGGCGGCAAGAGACTCTCCTGTCCCCCCCGCTCTGGTTCTCAGGGACCCAAGGGGAAGATTCCAGAGGGTGGATTTTGGAGGAAGGAACAAGAAGACAAATGATCCACCGCGTGTCTAATCACCACGAGAAGCAGCCTGACATAGTGGAAAGAGCCCGGGTCTGGAAGTCAGAAGTCATGGGTTCTAATCCCAGCTCTGCCACTTGTATGCCGTGTGACCTTGGGCAAGCTGCTAAACTTCTGTATGCCTCAGTTATCTCCTCTGGAAAATGGGGATTAAGACTGGGAGCCCCACAGGGGACAAGCTGATTACTTTTTATCTACCCAGCGCTTAGAACAGTGCTTGGCACATAGTAAGCACTTAACAAATACCGTAATAATAATAAAATACAAAGCTGATTATACCAGGTGATGCTTTCCCACATTTTCCATGGCTTCTTGGGTACCTAGGAGGGCTTGCCAAAGTGGCTGAGGCAGATCTGAGATTCTGTGTTTATTAAAATATTTGGGAAAGAGTTCTGGGCACAAGACAGTTTCCTGCCCTCTGGAAGGAATATCTGGGAAAAAGGCAGAGAAGCAACATGGACTAGTGGAAAAAGCACGGGCCCAGAAGTCAGAGGACCTGGGTTCTACCACTTGTTGGCTGTTTGACCCTGGGACTAGTCCCTTCCCTTCCTCTGTGCCTCAGTTCCCTCATCTGTAAAATGGGGAATAAGACTGTGAGCCCCATGAGGGACAGGATCCAACCTAATTTGCTTTTATCTACTCCGGTGTTTAGTACAGTGCCTGGGACATGGAAAGTGCTTATCAAATGCCATTATTATTATTGTTATATCTTACGTGGCTTCTTGGTTACAAGTGGGCACACCAAAGAGGGCTTGCCAAAGTGGCTGAGATTCCATGTTTATTAAAAGGTTTGGGAAAGAACCTGGACATAAACAGCTTCCTGCCCTCTGGAAGGATTATCAGGGGAGAAGGCAGAGAAGCTTAGGGGAAAGAACATGGGCTCAGGACTCCTGGGAATGCCTCTTGCCAGCTGTATGCCTTTGGGCAAGTCACTTGACTTCTCTGTGCCGCAGTTTCCTCATCTGTAAAATGGGATTAAATACCCATTTCTCCCTCCTACTTAGATTGTGAGCCCCAAGTGAGACAGGGATTGTATCCGATCTGATGATCTTGCAGCTACCCCATTGCTCAGGACAGCACTTGACAGGTTAATCTCTTAACAGACACTACCCTTAGTCAGGCCCCGGATCCCGTGATGCCCACCACCTCTTTTGTGACGATCTGAGTTGGGGGCTCAGGGAAAGTAATACCTGCTGTACCCAGAATCCATCCCCAAGCCTCTTAGGATGGGAGACCCACCCTGGGGAAGAAACGAGGGGGAAGAGAAGCAGCCAGGCAGCAGAGTAAGCGGTTCAGAGAGCCACCAGGTGCAAGGCTTTAATTAATGAAGAAGCAGGAAGGAAAGCACAGCTGGGACTCACTCATTTAAAACAGCCTCTGCAGCAAGTGGGAAGCAAACATAAGCTAGGTTTATGCTAGGCAGATCCTCTGCTTCTCATCCTGGGCGGAAGGGCCAAAGGGAAAATATGAGTTTGTCTTTAGTAGTGTGTCTTCTTGACAACGGTGGGTTCAATGGGGCTTGTTTAAATTCTAGGATGTTGCCATGATGGAGGTTAGGGGGTTGTGGTGTCTAGGGGTGTCTGAAAGAACCTGCTGATGGCTTGGGGGAGTTTTCAAGGAGCGAAAGGATTGTAGCATCACGGCAAGGCATGTGGAGGAAGGGAATGGAAATTGTTCCTGTCTGTAGCTAATAATAATGTTGGTATTGTTACTATGTGCAGAGCACTGTTCTAAGCACTGGGGTAGATACAGGGTAATCAGGTTGTCCCACGTGAGGCTCACAGTCTTAATCCCCATTTGACAGATGAGGGAACTGAGGCACAGAGAAGTGAAGTGACTTGCCCACAGTCACACAGCTGACAAGTGGCAGAGCTGGGTTTCGAACCCATGACCTCTGACTCCCAAGCCCGGGCCCTTCCACTGAGCCACTATCTCCCCCTCTAGACTCTAAGCTCCCTGTGGGCGGGGAACGTGTCTATTATACTGTTTTTACTCTCCCAGCTGCTTAATACAGTGTTCTGCATACAGTAAGGGCTTGATAAATGTGATTGAAATTGGAAAAGGGCCAAAAACTTTTTTAGTTGGGAGTTTGAGTTTCATTCCGTTGTATTTATTGAGTGCTTACTCTGTGCAGAGCACTGGACTAAGTGCTTGGAAAGTTTGATTTGCAATACAGGTCAAAGTCTGGGCCCAAAAGTTTGCTGCCTAGTAGCTTGCAGGCTAGGCTTTTTTTATGGTATTTGTGAAGCGCTCACTATGTGCCAGGCACTATGCTAAGTGCTGCGGTAGATAGAAGCTAATCAGGTTGGAGTCTGTGTCCCACATGAGACTCGCAACTTTAATCCCCATTTTATGGATGAGGTAACTGAGGCACAGAGAAATTAAGGGATTTTAAGTCCCAGAGCAGACGAGTGGCAGAGCTGAGATTCAAACTCCATTCCTCTGACTCCCAGACTCCCACCACCTTCCCTAAGCCACACTGCCTCTCCAGAATTTCACTTTAAAAATTCCCAGAACTTCACCAAGGGTTCAACACCCAGGTGGCATTCAAATGCAAATGAATAAACCTAGGCTCTGTCCGCTTGTATGACCTTAGGCAAGTCACTTCTTCTCTGTTCCTCACTTAGGTCCTCTGGAAAGTGGGGCTGAAAACGGTGAGCCCCATGTGGGACATGGACTGTGTCCAACCTGATTAGCTTCTGTCTACCCCGCTGTCTAGCATAGCACCTGGCACAGAGTAAGTGCTTAATAAATACCCTAAAAAAATTAAAAATGAACAAGGAAAGCCAATCTTAGTCAAGCAAGGGGTCTAGCCCAAGTTCCCAGAATATCCACTCTGGGCAAGTCTCAGGTGTTCAGCTCTCTGAACTGCAGGTGGGTTTCACCAGTGACCCTTAAGGCTTGAGGTGCTGGATCCTCCCCGTTCCCGTTGGTCAATAGAGCGCTTCAACACCACATAGATTTGGGAAAGCTATTTCTGGCTCAATAATAATAATGTTGGTATTGGTTAAGCGCTTACTATGTGCAGAGCGCTGTTCTAAGCGCTGGGGTAGATACAGGTTCTTCCCCCTGACTCTATTTATTGTCACTGTTCTCGTCTGTCCGTCTCCCCCGATTAGACCGTAAGCCCGTCAAACGGCAGGGACTGTCTCTATCTGTTGCCCACTTGTTCATTCCAAGCACTTAGTACAGTGCTCTGCACATAGTAAGCGCTCAATAAATACTATTGAATGAATTAATGCAGGGTGATCAGGTTGTCCCATGTGAGGCTCACAGTTAATCCCCATTTTAATAATAATAATGTTGGTATTTGTTAAGCACTTACTACGTGCAGAGCACTGTTCTAAGCGCTGGGAGAGATACAGGGTGATCAGGTTGTCCCACGTGAGGCTCACAGTTAATCCCCATTTTATTAATAATAATGTTGGTATTTGTTAAGCGCTTACTATGTGCAGAGCACTTCTTTGTGGCTCACTTCTCTCATCTGTAAAATGGGGATGAAGACTGTGAGCCTCACGTGGGACAACCTGATGACCCTGTATCTCCCCCAGCGCTTAGAACAGTGCTCTGCACATAGTAAGTGCTTAACAAATACCAACATTATTATTATTATTATTACTATCCATTAGGTCACACTACTTTGTGTTTATGTTGTTGTCCATCTGTCTCCCCCGATTAGACTGTGAGCCCGTCATTGGGCAGGAGCTCTCTATCTTTTGCCGAATTGTATATTCCAAACGCTTAGTACAGTGCTCTGCACATAGTAAGCGCTCAATAAATACTATTGAATGAATGAATGAATGGAGATCAGTGAGTGTAAAGGATTTAGCAGACAGAGACGGGGGCAGCGGGGGAGAAGCGATCAGAAGAACAAGTATCTTAGATCAAATTCAGGAGTTTTCAGGGGCCGTGGCTGAGAGGCCCCCTGACCGGCTAACCTCAAACGCGGAGTCACAGGTTAGAGGTTACGGGGACTCCAGACGGCCGACGGCCGGCCAGGCGGGTTCTAATCCCGCCTCCTCCACCCGTCTGCCGTGTGACCTTGGCCAAGTCACCTCGCTCCTCTGGGCCGGAGTTCCCTCGTCTGTAAAATGGGGACGACGGCCGCGAGCCCCACGTGGGACACGGCCCGTGCCCATCCGTCCCGCTTAGCTCGTATCCACCCCCGGCGCTCGGTACGGTGCCTGGCCCGCAGTAAGCGCTTAACGAATACCGTGAGAAGAAAAAAAAAAGTGGGATGTGATGCAAGATGTCACAACCACAGAGTCAGAGAGAGAAATGCCCGCTGCTGCCTTAATTAGCAACCCACCCCGAGGTTGTGCAGCAAACGCCGGTGCTCTAATTCACTGCAGTGAGGAGCCACACCAAACCACATCACGGACCAGGGAAGGTCTCTGATGTTTGCAAAAAACTGCAAGCACCAGGAGCACGGCCGCCGTTTAAACCGCTCTTCCCAGAGTTGGGCTTCTCTGACCTACATGACAATCGGAGTCTATCAATCGCTGAGGCGGCAGACCCCAAAGGCAAGCCTTTCGGTCCCCGGTCGGGTTTGGTTGGATCCGTGCGAAGCTGCCGAACAGCGTCATCCTGGGGGTGGGTGGATTCGGTGGGGTGGGTTGGTTTTGGGGGTTTTTTTTTTGGTCTTTTTAACACCGTTTCCTGGCCCCTAATTGGGTCTCCAAGGCGATGTGAATCGCCTTGGCACCACGGATCGGTCGGATTTGCACCGGGAGAGTAATTACCCCGACAGTCCTAGAATGTGGGAGGAAGGGAGAGGATGGGCTGGGGGGGGGCGGTTGGAGGGTGCGGGGTTTGGGTTTTGAGAGCGAGAGCGACTTCTGCTGCTGGGTGGCCGGTCTGGGAGGATGATGCGCGGGCTAATTAGTAGCACAGATTTTGGCAAGGAAGAGATTTTTCTGGGGGTCTGTGAAAAGAGGCCAGGGGGCGGCCACGCTAAAGCACTGACTGGAAGACGTATTTAATAGTCGTGGTATTTCTTAAGCGCTTACTATCTGCCAACCACCGGGGTAGCTCCAAGAAGCAGCACGGCCTAGTGGGGCCCGGGCCTGGGAGTCGGAAGGTCACGAGTTCTACTCCCCTCTCCGCCACTGGTCTGCTCTGTGACCTTGGGCAAGTCACTTCACTTCTCTGGCCTCAGTTCCCCCATCTGTAAAGTGGGGATTGAGGCAGTGAGCCCCACGTGGGACGGGGACCGTGCCCAACCTTATCCGCTTGTAGCCACCCCAGCGCTCAGTACAGGGCCTGGGACGTAGTAAGCACTTAACGAATGCCTTCATTATTATTGTAGTGGGGTGGGACACGGTCCCTGTCCCACAAGAGGCTCACGTTCTAAGTATTCATTCAATAGTATTTATTGAGCGCTTACTATGTGCAGAGCACTGTACTAAGCGCTTGGGATGAACAAGTCGACAACAGATACAGTCCCCGCCGTTTGACGGGCTTACGGTCTAATCGAAAGTGTTCTAAATAGGCACGAGAGGCAGCGTGGCTCAGTGGAAAGAGCACAGGCTTGGGAGTCAGAGGTCATGGGTTCGACTCCTGGCTCTGCCACTTGTCAGCTGTGTGACTGTGGGCAGGTCAGTTCACTTCTCTGTGCCTCAGTGACCTCATCTGTAAAATGGGGATTAAGACTGTGAGTCTCACGCGGGACAACCTGATTACCCTGTGTCTCCCCCAGCGCTTAGAACAGTGCCCTGCACAGAGTAAGCACTTAACAAATACCAACATTAAATAGGCGAGAGAGCAAGTTTGTGACGCCCCATCTTACAGAGGAGGAAACTGAGGCATGAAGATGAGAAGTGGCTTGCCCATGATCGCGCAGCAGACGAGTGTGCGTAGTAAATAGGGGAAGCAGCGTGGCCTAATGGATAGAGCACGGGTCTGGGAGTCAGAAGGTCACGGGTTCTAATTCCGACTCCGCCACTTGTCAGCTGTGGGACCTTGGGCAAGTCACTTCACTTCTCTGTGCTTCAGTTACCTCATCTGTAAAATGGGGATTGAGACTGTGAACCCCATGTGGGACAGGGCCTGTGTTCCACCCAATTTGCTTGTATCCACTCCAGCGCTTAGTACAGTGCCTGACACATAGTAAGCACTTAAATACTATTATTATTATTATTCTTATTATTAAGTGGCCTAGTGGTAAAGGTACGGGCCTGGGAGTCAAAGGACCTGAGTTTAAATTTCAGCTCTGCCACTAACCTGTTGTGTGACCTCAGGCAAGTCACTTCACTTCTCTGTGCCTCAATTACCTCATTTGTAAAATGGGGATTGAGACTGTGAGCTCCAGATGGGACAGGAACTGTGTCGGACTCATCTTGCATCCGCCCAAGAGCTTAGTACAGTGCCTGGCACATAGTAAGTGCTTATAAATGCCACAATTATTGTAATTGTTATTATCCAGACTGAAACTAGAGTTGTACGTATTGAAGGTGGAGCTGCGGATTAAGGGGCTGCTGGGATCCACTATGGGGCTTCTGTTTTTCCATCCAGGCCGGGATTTACAGACAGCCCGGGGTCAGCTCAGTGGAGAAAAGCTGCTCTGGGGTCACTTATTCAATGCTCTGGACAGGAAAGAGGGTGGGGAAAAATGACTTTTTAGGAATAGTTTATCTATTTGTATTTATTGACAAGGCTGGGTTGTTTGAATGAGTTCTGAACCCCTTTACTTTGCTCTCAAAATGGCTAAAAAGAATAACTAGAAACCGCTGACCCCTATATTCCCATTTAAGAGCAATTAGTAACGAGAAGCAACGTGCCCTCCTCGTGGCTAGAGCACGGGCCGGGAGTCGGAAGGATCCGGACTCTAATCCCGGCTTCACCGCTTGTCTGCTCCGTGACCTCGGGCGAGCCACTTCACTTCTCCGGGCCTCAGTTCCCTCGTTTGTAAAATGGGGGATTACGGCCGTGAGCCCCACGTGGGACGTGGACTGTGTCCAACCTGATTAACTTGTATCTACACCAGCGCTTAGTTCTGTGCCTGGCACATTGGGAAGTGCTTAGTAAATCCCATAAAAAAGAAAAATTAGCCATCCCTAGAAAATCTCCATTGGAGAGTTGTAGGGATGGCTGGGACTGTGTAGAAGACCAAAGACAGAATTATGTTTTCCTTTCTGCATGTTGGACTGGATTATGTGTGAGAAGAGATTTCCCCCCATTTCTGGGTGTCCTTAGGGGTTGGGCTTACCTACTGTGGAAAGGAAAAATGCAGCTGGGAGAGACGGGTGTAGGCTCAGGAAGATGAGTAAGGTTGACATGATTCCGATCTTCTCTTGGGGGAAAAACTACTGGAACCTCAGCACCGTCCGAGGCGACATTCATTCTTTCATCCAGTCGCGTTTATTGAGCACTTACTGTGTGCAGAGCACTGTACAAAGCGTTTGGAAAGTACAATTTGGCAACAAGTAGAGACGGTCCCTACCCAACACCGGGCTCACAGTCTAGAAGCGGGGAGACAGACAACACGATCTTGGGTCACCAAGAAGATCGATGGGAAACTGATTTCCTTATTATTCCCATATAACCTCCCTACTTCCTCCTCCCCCCCAGCCCTCAACCCTCAACCCCTTCCCAGGGGGCCTGCCATGCCATTCCTGAGTTGGGCATCTTCTTCCAGAGCAACATCCCTGAGAAGAGAGCGCGGTTCTACTGAGCGGAGTTTACCTGTGGGCAGAGTTGCTAGTTTTTCATTTTGAGTTGGCGGCGGGGGTGGGGTGGACTTTGAGAACCACAGGGAATAAAAATAATAATAATTATGGTATTTGCTAAGCGCTTACTATGTGCCAGGCACTGTACTAAGCGCTGTCAGCAGGGGGTGAGGGTTGGGAGTGATAGGCTTTGAAAAGCTGTGGGTCAGACCGAACTGGGGCCCTGTCAGCTCTGCTGAGGAGCTCTTAGGTCTTGATGGAACCCAGTTGAGGAGCTCTTAGGGCTTCACGAGACCCGGGAGGAGCGAGCTGGGTCCAGCGGGAACGGTGGTCGGTGAAGACGATGGCTTCAGCCACCGGCCAGCTGGAAATCCATGGGACCAGTGGGCCCCATTACCCTGCACCGGTCAGGGATGGAGAATAATAATAATAATGTTGGTATTTGTTAAGCGCTTACTATGTGCCGAGCACTGTTCTAAGCGCTGGGGTAGACACAGGGGAATCAGGTTGTCCCACGTGGGGCTCACAGTCTTAATCCCCGTTTTACAGATGAGGTAACTGAGGCACAGAGAAGTGAAGTGACTTGCCCAAAGTCACACAGCTGACAAGTGGCCGAGCCGGGATTCGAACCCATGAACTCTGACTCCAAAGCCCGTGCTCTTTCCACTGAGCCACGCTGCTTCTCGTGTGGGGTGGGGATGGGGGTGCCTGTCTCCTCCTTCAACTGGTGGAGAATGGTCACTATCCCTACCTTCCTCTTCTCTACCTCATCAACTGGCATGTAAAGGCAACTGGAGTGTTAACAGGATTCGGACTTGAGACCCTCCTCTCCGTCCTTGATGCCTCTTGCTTTGTCCTTCTGTGCATCTCCAGAGGTCAGAGCTGGCAGCTGAGAGACCCAGGACCCCTCTGTTCTGGAAATTCACCTCTTCCTCCTCCTCCTGCTCTCCTTCTCCCCCTCTCTTCTTCCTTTTCCTCCTCCTCCTCTTCTTCTTCTTTCCCCCCACCCTGAAGTCCTAACCCTCAGCTTGGGACTTCACAACTGGTTGCTAAGGCAACAGATTGTGATGTCACAGGAGGGGAATGTCAGGTGGAGAGGCAGAAGCAAGCGAGGCTTAGGAGAAGGGGATTCTGCTGGGGCGCCAACGTTCTCTGTAGCTCGAATGCAAACAGCGCAAGGCTTCCCCCCTCCCTCCGAATATAGGCCACGGAGGCAAAATGTGAGGCGTCAGCAGCTTTCTAACGATGAAACAAGGGTACCGGGTTTGGCGTCCGATCGGTACAGCGTGGAGCTGCCAGTGCGTGTCGAGTTGATCTCCGGCTAGGCAGACACTGTTGTTTTAATCCTGTTATTCCATGTTGGATTGCTATTTGGATCCTGGGATTGCATCATCCTTCATACGTACAAACAGGGAGTCCCCAGGGCTCGACCAACTATTCATTTCTTCACCAACAATGTTGTTATGATGAGATATTTAAATGAGCTGCCTGAAACCTACAGGTTCTAGTGACAAATGAGCCTTGTCATTTAGAGGGAACATGGAGGATCAGAGGGTTTTGAGGACCAAAACCCGGGAGTGAAGGTGCCGGCGAGCGGCGCGGAGCGCCCCGGGCACGGTTCCCCAAAGTTGGGAGTCCCGATTTCTTCCTCCCGCGCTGCTCTCACAAGTCACCCCGAGGATCAGAGAGAAGACACAGCCCCTTTGCCGTTCAGTTGGGGAATTTCATTGCAGTGCTCGCCAGATAAATACGAGCAGGAGGACGAACCAGAGGCCTCCCTTATTCGGGTATCTCAGGTGAGAGGTAGGGAGACGAGGACTCGGCTCCTCCTGCCCAGCCTCCCCAAGCCCCCTCCTCCCCTCCCACCCCCGGCCCCCCTCCCCCCCGCCCCCAGATCCCTGGTTTGAATCCCTGGTTTCCTGATGGGAAAAGGGAGATGCCCCCAGCTGCTCAGAGCAGAGGTGTAGTGGTGCATAGAGCCTCACTTTCTCTCAGCGGCGCGGCTGACAATTAATGTACAGAAAAGCCCGTTTCCAGGGAGTCCGCGCCGTGCGTGCCCTTCTGCTTAGTTACGACCCATCCCGAAGGCTCAGCTGGGAACCCAGGTGGGCGGCTGCAGGACCGAGAGGCGGCGGACAACAGGTAAGCGAGCGGGAGGTTTCGGGGGGTCGGGCGAGACGGTGGGCCGGAAACGGCCCCCGCTGCAACCTAAGGGGCTCAGCCGGGGAGGGGTGCCTGCACGTCGGACCTCTCTGCTGCTCGGGGCAGCGGCTCAGGTGAAGTGTGGTGACCTCGAAGGGGACACGTCGCCTTGAAGGCTGGCTGGCCCAAGGGAGTACCTTAGGAGCCTGGGCGTCCAAAAGATTAACCATCCTAACAATCGTGGGATTCGTTGAGCGCTTACTGCGTGCCAGGCACTGTGCCAAGCGCTGGGGGTAGAGACGAGCGCATCGGGTTGGAAGCAGTCCCTGTCCTATGGGGGGCTGTCAGTCTCCACCCCCCATTTCACAGCTGAGGGAACTGAGGCATCGAGAAGTGAAGTGACTTGCTCAAGGTCACGCAGCAGAAAAGGGGCAGAGAAACCGGGTCCTTCTGACTCCCGGAGCCTGTACTCTACCCGCTAGGCCACGCTGCTTGTCTACCCCCGAAACCTACAATTCTGGGAGGAGACCGTTTTAGAACTGTCGGCGGAGAAAATATCGGAGAGCTTGTGCGCTGGGAAGTTGGCTCTTGGCTTGCGTGGGGATGTTGGGTGTTGATGGGGGCGTCTGTTCATTTGCATTTGGGTTGGCCCTCCCCAGAGCAAATCTTTGCGGCTTCTAGACAGTCGGTGGCCGTAGCCTGAGCTGGGGGCCGACCGGAGCGCCCGTCGTTGGTGCCTGACCAGGCTGGACCCAACGCAGGCTTCACAGAGGGGATTATGACCATTTGAAAAAGGGAAACTGAGACCTGAGCAGAGTAACTGATTTGCTTGAAGCCCTCCCGGATCGGGCCTAGTCGGAAGTGGGACTCCAGGAGCCCTGGTGCACTGGCCTACTAGCCCATCCATCACCCCTTCTCCCCCTGAGCCTCGTTGGGGCAGAAAGAAAATTAATTCCACATGGAAACGACAGTTAGCCGTGGTCTCAACCCCCGCATTCCAGGAGCCGAGGCCGGGGCTGAAAGGAGCTCAGAGGAGGCCTGATTCCTTGTACTCCGAGGAGACGACACAGGGGCGGCTGACCCGGTCGATGACATTGATTTGATTGGCAGCGGAAGTATGCATCTCTCATCCTCTTCCCTTCTCCCAAGGGGGCTCAGTTCAGGGCCACTAAGATTTTGCACCAGGAGCTGATGGTGGTAGAGGTTCTCAGCCGTGACCGTGTGCAGTTGAGCAGGGGCCCTTTATTTCGCCTCCCCCTTTGAGAACATAATCTGATGGAGAGGTAGAAGGGTGTTGATTTGCTACCCGAATCCCCAAGATCTCAGGTCCAGTAAAGAAAACTGGTTCAGAAGACCAAACACTCTTATGGAGTCGGAAAATTCCATCAGCACTGCTACCAAATCTCACTCTCGTTCTACAGAATTGAGCGAGGTGGGTTCCGGGCGTTGACTCTCTCGCATCTTATGCCCATTGCCGATGTCACCATCTTGCCTTGGCTACTGGGCTCTGGGTTCCATAATCACATGACAAGGGACTCACAGGCTCCTTGTCATGTGATCGGGAAAATTCTGGACACCACTAAGATGGCAACCCGAGGTGAATCCGGGCCGGGTTCTCAATACAAAGCCCCAGCCCTAATTCATGCCAAGAACCAGGCTGTAATTCTCTGTTTCCAGAAATACCCCGGCAATTCTCTCTCCCAAGCCCTTAGCGCGGTGCTTGGCGCGCAGCAAGTGCTCAGTAAATAGGATCGAACGAATGAGTGATCCGTTTCTGGCTCCGTCAGTGAGCACGCACGTGGGGACGGTTTTGGCCTGAGGAAACTGCTCCCGGATTACTTTGAGCTCTTGTGAGAGCAGTTGTTCTGCAAATCTGGGGAATTGCCGTTCCTTCCGTCATGGAATCCCAGTTCTGAAAGAGGGATCACCTTGCTACACCTTGCTACTCACCTGCCTTCAGCCACATCCAAGCCATCCTACATTGGTGGCAACTTCAATCAATAGTATTTATTGAATGCTTACAGGGTACAGAGCACTGTACTAAGCGCTTGGGAGAGTACGATATAACAATATAACAGACACATCCCCTGCCCACAAGGAGCTTCCAGTCTAGAGGGCTCATTATCTTATCTTTTAGACTGTGAGCTCGTTGTTGGGCAGAGATTGTCTCTCTCTGTTGCAGAATTGTACATTCCATGTGCTTAGTACAGTGTTGCGCACACAGTAAGCGCTCAATAAATACGATTGAATTATCATTATCCAGTTTGTCATCTCCTCTGTCCGTATGCCCTGCTGCTTTTAAGGAACCTGCGGGGAGTGGGGCAAAAGCAAAATCCTCCTTAAAAAGAAGACTTCAACTGTTTTTGGAGGAGCTCAGGGCAAACCTGGGAGCTTTTTACCCAGGCGGAAGGCAAACACGATGTGTTCCCAAGATTCAAAAGCCTCTAATCTGGATTGCTGGACTATCATGTTACCATAGTTACTCCACTGGGGCTGGACCCCAGTGGCCTTATTGGAATTCTAGACTCTTAGGGGAGAAAGATCCCTTGCCTCCAGAAAGAACAAGCCAGAAGGACCTGGCTTCTAATCCCAGCTCCGCCACTTGTCTCCCATGTGACCTTGAGCAAGTCACTTCACTTCTCTGAGCCTCAGTTATCTCATCTGTTAAATGGGGATAAAGACTGTGAGCCCCATGTGGGACAGGGACCGTGTCCAACCGTATCTACCCCAGTGCTTAAAACAGTGCCTGGGACATAATAAGCGCTTAACAAATAACACAATTACTGTTTGGATGGAGGATGATCAGACTTTTAAACAACTCCCAATCGGGAGATTCTGCAGTCTTCCTTGGTCAACTCTTCCAGTGTTTTAGCAACCTTCCCCGCCTGGAAGCGCTTCCTTGTGTATAATCTTGGTCTCCCGGGTTATAGCTGGAGCCCATTTCCTTATGCTTAAATTCAGAAGGAGAAAAAGCAATTCAGAGAAGCAGCATGGCTTAGTGGAAAGAGCCTGGGCTTGGCACTCAGAGGTCGTGGGTTCTAATCCCGGCTCTGCCTCTTGTCTGTTGTGTGACTTTGGGCAAGTCACCTCACTTCTCTGGGCTTCAGTTCCCTCATCTGTAAAATGGGGATTAGGACTGTGAGCCTCACGTGGGACAACCTGCTTACCTTGCATCTACCCCAGCGCTTAGAACAGTGCATGGCACATAGTAAGTGCTTAACAAATACCATTACTATTAATATTATTATTATGATTATTAATAATAATGCCTTCCTCTGTACCCATATTACATCACTTTCCCTTTAGCGGGCTGGAAAATCTCAGTGGCTTTGCCCTTTCCTTATAGGAATGCTCCTCTATATCTTGTTGCTCTCTCCAAGTTCTCCAGGTCCTCTTTGCCTGTGGAAAAAAGGTCATCTCTAAGGGGGATTTCCTGCCCAACGTGGGTGGAGCTAATATTTTCATAACAGTGGCATTTAAGCGCTTGCTCTGTACTGAGCTCAGGGGTAGAAACCCAATAATTAATAACCCAAATGGGGCTCCCAGTCTAACTCCAGAGCAAAGAAGTCGGGAAGCTAAGAATTTTGGACCCAAATTGCATCTTTCTGACCCAGAGCTTCAGAAACCTGCCTGGCAATCCCAAGCTTCACCCCTTTTTACCTCCCCTATAGAAAATGAAGAGTGAGCAAACTGACTGAAGAGTGAGCAGAGTGACCCAGAACCTGAACATGAATTGGGCCCACAGAGGTTCTAGAGAGAGCGGGATAACTCCCTGTAACTTATCATACACTCTCCCTTGAGTCGAGCAGAATCCATCGATGAGTACTATCTACTGAGCACTTTACGATGCTCAGAGCTCTGTACTGAAGACTTGGAAGGGCACACAACAGAATTAGCAGACACGTTCCCTGCCCGTAACGAGCTTACGGTCTAGAAAGCAGAACTCTGCGCATCAGCGGCCAGGAACACCATCCCCCTGCAAATCCTGAGATTCGAGTCTCCCAGGGCTCAGTCCAGCCTCTTTCATCCACCCCGGAGGTGGACAAATTCGTCCCCATTGACTGGTCTTTCGGATCTGGCTTTGTGCACGGGAGGGGTTGGTGGTTATCGCGTATGTTTGCCTCTGGGATTTCCTGGCCCAGATACCTGTCTCAGACTGGCACCTGCAGTATTCGAGCCATCCTGCTTAGCGGTATACATTTGAATCGGGTCCACGTCACCGATTTCTTTGCTCTGATCGGAATTGGGCCTTCGACTCTTCCTTTTCTCCAGGCGGGGTCTGGGGGAAACCTGAAGCTGAATCTGGTTCCCAGACTTCAGAATAATAGTATCTGTTAAGCGCTTACTGTGTGCCAGGCACTGTACTAAGCGCTGGGGTAGATTCAAGCAAATCCGGTTGGATGCGGTCCCTGTCCCACATGGGGGTCCCAGTCTTAATCCCCATTTTAGAGGCCCAGGGAAGTGAAGTGACTTGCCCAAGGTCACGCAGCAAACAAGTGGCGGAGCAGGGATTAGAACCCAGGTCCTTCTGACTCCCAGGCCACTAGGCCTGGAGAAGCAGCGTGGCTCAGTGGAAAGAGCATGGGCTTTGGAATCAGGGCTCATGAGTTCGAATCCCAGCTCTGCCACTTGTCGGCTGTGTGACTGTGGGCAAGTCACTTAACTTCTCCGTGCCTCCGTTCCCTCATCTGTAAAATGGGGATTAAGACTGTGAGCCCCACGTGGGACAACCTGATTCCCCTATGTCTACCCCAGTGCTTAGAACAGTGCTCGGCACATAGTAAGCGCTTAACAAATACCAACATTATTATTATTATTAGGCCATGCTGCTTCTTACCTGAGAGCTTCGGTACCCCGGCTCTCAGGGGCCGCCTACCTCAAACAACAGGAGCCTGTGGACTCTTGTATTTGTGTTGCTGCAGAGCTAATTGTCAAGTGTCAGCCTGGCCTCTCCCCTCCCCTCTGCCTCCTGTGCCCTCCCCGAGGGAAGGTGGGTGCAACCCGGGCAGGAACCCGGGAGCTTCCCACCTAGCAGACAAAGGATGCCAGGCTCAGCTGCTCACCACGCGTTTTGCGCCTCTAATCCTAACCTCCTCACTGTCCCTCCATCTCGTCTATCTCGCCGCCAACCCCTCGCCCACGTCTCGCCTCTGGCCTGGAACGCCCTCCCTCCTCCTATCCGACGGACAGTTCCTCTCCCCGGCCTCTGCTTCAAAGCCTGATTGAAGGCAAATCTCCTCCAAGAGGCCTTCCCTGACTAAGCCCTCTTTCCCTTTTCTTCACCTCCCTTCTGTTAATAACAAAGGTATTTGATAAGCGCTTACTATCTGCCAGGTACTGTGCTAAGCGCAGGGGTGGATTCATTCATTCAATAGTATTTATTGAGCGCTTACTATGTGCAGAGCACAGTACTAAGCGCTTGGAATGTACAATTCGGCAACAGATAGAGACAGTCTCTGCCCACTGACGGGCTTACGGTCTAATTGTGGTTCAGACAGGGTTCCTGAGCCACGTGGGGCTCACGGCCTCAATCCCCCTTTTACAGATGAGGGAACTGAGGCCCAGAGAAGTGAAGTGATTTGTTCAAGGTCACACAGCAGACACGTGGCGGAGTCAGGATTAGAACCCCTGACCTCCTGACCGCCAGGCCCGGGCTCTACCCGTTAAGCCACACTGCTTCTCCAGACCATCGATCGATGGATCGATTGATTGAACTACTGCCAATGCCAGCCCCGTTCACGAGAATGGAGGACCAGGGGACCGAATGGAGGCTCCTGAGAGGTTCTGAAGCTTTCACTCCCGAAGGTGAAGCACCACCATCCCCAGGAAGGATCCGGTCTAGGCCCAACGGCCCGCGCCTCAGCCAGATCCGCCGCCGGAGACGGTTTCGGCTGGTTCGGTTCCCAGGCGAGAAATGGACCTCGGAGAGGAAAGCAACTCATCCTGGTATTTACTCTAGGCGTGCTGGTTCCCAGGGGCTCTCACTGAAGAAGCCAGCTTGGGTCTGTTGCCAGGGAGGACCGCTGAACCACACCCTTCAAGCTTCAATGATAATAATAATGTTGGTATTTGTTAAGCGCTTACTATGTGCAGAGCACTGTTCTAACGCTGGGGTAGATCCAGGGTCATCAGGTTGTCCCACGTGCGGCTCACAGTTAATCCCCATTTTACAGATGAGGTAACTGAGGCACAGAGAAGTGAAGTGACTTGCCCAGAGTTACACAGCTGACAAGCGGCGGGGCTGGGATTAGAACCCATGACCTCTGACTCCCAAGCCAGGGCTCTTTCCACTGAGCCACGCTGCTTTTCTAGCCACGCTGATCAGCTCTCAGTGTGTGCCAAGCACCGCCCTAAGCGCTGGGGTAAGACGAGATAATCAGGCCTTCCATGGGCCTCACAATCTAAGTAGGAGGCAGAACGCATAGTCAAGCCCCATTTTACAGATGAGAGGACTGAGGCACAGAGAAGTGAAGTGATTTGCTCAGTGACACGTGACTTACGATCATAGACAACCCACTCTCTCTTCTTTCTTGCGTCTCTCTTTCCCCTTCCCTCTGCTTTTATGCCGGTCGTTAAGCGCGTACTGTGTGTCAGGCGCTGTAATAAGCACGGGCTAGATACGAGATAATTGGGTTGGACACCGTCTGTGTTCCAAGTAGGGCTCACAATCTTAATCCCCATTTTACAGGTGAGTTAACTGAGGCACAGAGAAGTTCAGTGACTCATCCAAGGTCACCCGGCAGATGAGTTGCGGAGCCAGAATTAGAACCCCAGTCCTCTGACTCCCAGGCCCGTGCTCTTTTCATAAAACATAACGTAGGCGCCATTTAAGCAATTCAGTCATTCAGTGATATTTATTTTGTGTTTACTTTGTGCAGAACACTCTACTAGGCTTTTGGGAGAGTACAATAGAACAGAGTTGGCAGACTTGTTCCTTGCCTACAGTCAACTTACAGTCTAAATGGGGAGCGAGACATGAATATAAAGGAGAGGAAGTCTGGCTTAATGGAAGGAGCACAGGCTTGGAAGTCAGAGGACGTGGGTTCTAATCCTAGCTCCGTCACCCATCTGCTGTGTGTCCTTGGGCAAGCCACTTAACTTCTCTGTGCCTCAGTTACCTCCTCTGTAAAATGGGAATTAAGACTGTGAGCCTATTGCTATTGTTCTTGTCTGTCCGTCTCCCCCGATTAGAGTGTAAGCCCGTCAAAGGGCAGGGACTGTCTCTGTTACCGATTTGTACATTCCAAGTGCTTAGTACAGTGCTCTGCACATAGTAAGCGCTCAATAAATACTATTGAATGAATGAATGAATGAATGAGGGACAACCTTGTATCTACCCCACTGCTGAGAACCGTGCTTGGCACATAGCGCTTTACAAATACCATAATTATTGTTATTGGTATAAAGAAATAATTTATAATATATAATTTAAAGATTCATCCAAATTACAGCTCAGTAGTCGCCAACTACACTGCTCTTCTAAACTCCACCTGGAACAAAAATCTATCTAATCCAGGATTTTAGCTGAAAATAAGGCACCGGTTTCACTTTTAGCTAGCTCTCTCCAGTGCCTGGCACATAGTAACTGCATAATAAATATCACTATTATGATTATTATAATTTGGGGTGGCACATCATCGTTGAGGTTGTGGCTCCCACTGGTAATGAAGTCAATCACTGCAGGCTTTATTTAACCACAAATAAGTGGTTTATTCGATGATTTAATAATGTACACACAAACCTCTCTCAAGCTCAATTCTTTGATGTTTATTCTGGCTCTCCCAGCATTTCCTGTTCCTTTCTGAAACTTTTTCTTTAATTGAGGAATTATCTCAACTCCCCCCCTTTCATAATATTTGATATTCTAACGTGAACATGCTATTTAATTGCTTTAAAGAGCTTCAGTTAGCCTTTCCAGCTGAGCTCTCTAGTTAACAATTTTTAAAGTGTCTTTCATTGTCATATTTATTGAGCGCTTACTGTGTGCAGACTGCTGTGCTAAGCGCTTAGAAAGTACAATTCAGCAAAAGAGACAATCCCTGCCCCCACCGGGCTAAAAGTCTAGAAGTTTTCCTCATCTTCAGGACTGTCATTTTTCCTCATTTTAATAATAATAATTGTACTTGTTCAGCCCCTACTATGTGCCAATCACTATACTAAACGCTGGGTTAGATACATGTTAGCTTGGGCACAGTTCCTGTCCCACCTGGAGCTCACAGCCTAACTAGAAGAGGGTAGGAGTTAATCCCCATTTTACATTTGAGGCAACTGAGGCACGGAGATATTAGGCGACTTGCCCAAGGTCACACAGCAGACACGAGGCAGAGTTGAGATTAGAAACCAGGTCTTCTGACCCTCAGGCCTGTGTTCCTTCCACTCGGCCACGCTGCTCTCAAGAGTAGAGTTTTCCTTTGTATTAGTCCTCCAGGATTGCATAGGATATCCTCAGTCTTTGGTTTAATAATAATAAAAATAATAGTAGTAGTTATTAAGCACTTATTATGTGCCAGGCACTGTACTAAGCACTGGGGTGGATGCGAGCAAATTGGGTTGGGCACCGTCCCTGTCCCACGTGGGGCGCACAGACTCCATCCCCATTTTACAGATGAGGTAACGAGACCCAGAGGAATGAAGTGACTCGCCCAAGTTCACACAGCAGACAGGTGGCAGAGCTGGGATTAGAACCCAGGTCCTTCTGACTCCCAGGCCCTTGCTCTATCCAGTAGGCCACGCTGCTTCTGCCCGCCTCTGGAGAACCTCCATTTGCCGAGTTATTCGGTTCTCAGGCACTGTCCCCTCTCAAGCAGCTGCCGACATGCTCCCGTGACCTCGGGAAAGGCCCCCCATTCTTGAACCTTCACTGCAGTCTTGAATCTCGAGCCATCCCAGAAGGACCTCTTTCACTCCTTCCCTTCTTCAGAGTGTCATCTCACTGTGTCATCGCCACAAAATTTTTTGCCGGTCATCAGAATTTGAAAAAAAATACGTTTACCTGGTTATCTAATCCTGACTCCAAGTTTGCAATTTTTCATCATATGCTCCAGTGTGTCTGCCTTAATTAACGATCTCCCTGGAGCATAACATAACCGTGTCTAATTGCATTTTGAAAAAGGGCTTGCAATCAAGATGTCCCCCCGATTTTTCTTAAAAGCGGTAACCGCTGATGGGATGATCTGCTTCTGCAAAGAATGACCTTTCGCGCATAAAGGAATGGACATTTTAAGTGTAGACAGGAACTGACTTTTTTTTTATGGTATTAGTTAAGTGCTTACTTTGTGACAGACACTTTACTAAGCACTAAGATAGATACAAGCTGATCGAGTTGAACTCAGTCTGTGTCTCTCAAGGGGCTCATGGTCTTAATTTCCATTTTACAGATGAGATAATTGAGGTGCAGAGAAGCTCCTTCAATCATTCAGTCGTATTTACTGAGCACTTACTGTGTGCAAAGTATGTACTGAGCACTTGGGAGGGCACAATCTAACAACAAACGAACACATTCCCTGCCCACCACGAGCTTACGGGCCCAAGGTCATGCGGCGGACAAGTGGCGGAGTCAGGATTAGAACCCAGGTCCTTCTGTCTACCAGGCTTGAGCTCTATCCTCTAGACCATGCTACTTTGTTGTTGGTATTTAAGCGCTTACTATATCCAGAGCACTGTTCTAAGCGCTGGGTAGATACAGGGTCATCAGGTTGTCCCACGTGGGGCTAACAGTCTTCATCCCCGTTTTACAGATGAGGGAACTGAGGCACCGAGAGGTGAAGTGACCTGCCCACAGACACCCAGCTGACAAGTGGCAGAGCTGGGATTCGAACCCATGACCTCTGGCTCCCAAGCCCGGGCTCTTTCCACTGAGCCACGCTACGACTCTCACTCTCCTCTTACTCCTCCTGTCTCCTCCTGTGGAAGCCAGTGGGTCTGTGATTTTTGCGGCTCCAAGGTCCAGGTGAATCGATCTCCAGCTCCACTCTGAACATCGATGCCGAGTTTCTTTTAAGCAAAAGGGGGATTCGAGGTGGAGCTTCTTGGGAAAGGGACAGAGGTGCAAGAAGAGAAGGGCGGGGACTCAGAGTGGAGAGAAACCCAGGGATCCAGAAGTAGGGTGGCTGTTGTCTAATTTTATGCAAGTAGCTGGCACCTACTAAGCGCTTAACAAGTACAATAATTATTATTATTCATTCATTCAATCGTATTTTCTGAGCATTTACTGTGTGCAGAGCACTGTACTAAGTGCTTGGAAAGGATTGTTTCTATCTGTTGGATCTGGGTTCTAATCCCAACTCTGCCATTTGTCTGCTGTGTGACCTTGAGCAAGTCACTTAACTGGGCCTCAGTCACCTCACCTGTAAAATGGGGATTAACTGTGAGCCTCACGTGGGACAATCTGATTACCCTGTAACTACCCAAGCGCTTAGAACAGTGCTCTGCACATAGTAAGCGCTCAGTAAATATTATGGAATGAAAGGAGCCCTGATTTTGAATAATAATGATAGCAGTTATTCAGTTCATACCGTGTTAAGCGCAGGAGTGGACACAAGATCATCAGATTGGACATAATCCCCAGGCACCTGGAGCTCATCTGATCAGTACCCGATCAGAGAAGCAGCGTGACTCAGTGGAAAGAGCCTGGGCTTGGGGGTCAGAGGCAATGGATTCGAATCCCGGCTCTGCCCCTTGTCAGCTGTGTGTCTGTGGTCAAGTCACTGCACTTCTCTGGGCCTCAGTTCCCTCATCTGTCAAATGGGGATTAACTGTGAGCCTCACGTAAGGGAAGCAGGCTGGCGCAGTGGAAAGAGCCTGGGCTTCGGAGTCAGAGGTCATGGGTTCGACTCCCGACTCTGCCACTTGTCAGCTGTGTGACTGTGGGCAAGTCACTTTGCTTCTCTGTGCCTCAGTTACCTCATCTGTAAAATGGGGATTAACTGGGAGCCTCACGTGGGACGATCTGATTACCCCGTAACTACCCAAGCGCTTAGAACAGTGCTCTGCACATAGTAAGCGCTTAACAAATACCAACATTATTACAACCTGATGACGCTGTATCTACCCCAGCGCTCAGAACGGTGGTCGGCACCTAGTAAGCCCTTAAATACCGACATTATTATTACTATTACCCTGGGGCAACCGGTCCAGGCCGGGGCCCTTTTGGTTCTGGTCTTTCCGTTGGAATCGTCCAGGTTCCCTCTGCCTGGACCCCGAGTCCCCTGACCTGGAAGCGGCGTCTGTGTCCAAAAGGGAGCTGGGAGGGGCTGCATTGCCGAATTCGGAGCCCACCTGGCCAGGTGGCCTTGGACCGACGTCTTCAACCCCCACGCTTCTGGCTGGGCAGGGGAGAAGAAGGCTCCCACGCTGCTCCAACGAGGAGTGGAGAGAGTTCTCCCCTTTAGGGCTGCGTGAGACTCCTCCAGGGCGGCGACTCCTCCTCTAGACTGTCCTCTAGGCCGGCAGCTCTAATAATAATCTAGACCGTGAGCCCGTTGTTGGGTAGGGATTGTCTCTATCTGTTGCCGAATTGTACTCTCCAAATGCTTACTACAATGCTGTGCACACAGTAAGTGCTCAATCAATACGATCGAATGAATGAATAATAATAATTGTATTTGTTAAGCGCTTACTATGTGCCAGGCAGGTGCTAGGGTGGTTACAAGCAAATTGGATTGGACACAGTCCCTGTCCCGCATGGGGCTCACAGTCTCAATCACCATTTTACAGATGAGGTAACTGAGGCCCAGAGAAGTGAAGTGACTTGCCCAAGGCCCCGCAGCAGTCAAGTGGCGGAGCCGGGATTAGAACCCATGACCTTCTGACTCCCAGGCCCGTGCTCTATCCGCTACGCCGTGCTGCTTCCCCACGGCAGGCTGCTCCTCCTCTAGACTGTCCTTTAGGGTGGCCATCACGTGGGACTCACCGTCTTAATCCCCATTTTACAGGTGAGGTGACTGAGGCCCAGTTAAGTGACTTGCTCAAGGTCACACAGCAGACAAATGGCAGAGTTGGGATTAGAACCCAGATCCTTCCGTCTCCCAGCCCTGTGCTTGATCCATTACACCACGCTGCTTCTCCGTCGATCGATCGATTGATTTTTGGGTCTTTGCTGGGCTCCAGGACTTGCAGGGGGACGGGGAGGCATAAGAGAAAATGATTATATCTGGTCCAAAGTGACAGATTTTTTCCAAATGCAAGGTATCTTTGGGGTGAAGATGACTCCTTCCATATTTTTGGCAACTTTCTGTTATATTCCATTCTCTCTGAAAAACTCAGTTTTTTTACTTGGACAGGTTTAACCAAATTCCGGTTGTCTTTTGCCTGGCCACCGGATCTCTTTGTGTTTCCGGCTTCTGCCCCGACACCCAGAAGGAATTAGCTTCAGCAGATTGACTTGTTTCAGGGGTTTTGAATAAAATCCCATTTATTCACTGCCTGATATTGCTGACTTCTCATAAAAGAATCTCCTAAAATGTTGGAATTTCAGTCGGGCTCAAATTCTTTAATAATAATAATGATGTTGGTATTTGTTAAGCGCTTACTATGTGCAGAGCATTGTTCTAAGTGCCGGGGTAGCTACAGGGTAATCAGGTTGTCCCACGTGAGGCTCACAGTCGTCATCCCAGATGAGGGAATTGAGGCAAAGAGAAGCTAAGTGACTTACCCACAGTCACACAGCTGACAAGTGGCAGAGTGGGGATTCGAACCCGTGACTTCTGACTCCCAAGCCCGGACTCATTCCCCTGAGCCACGGAGGACTTTTCCACCATCTCCATCTTCACTGGTGAATGGGAGACTTGACATCATCATCTTCATCGTCGGTATTTATCGAGCCATGACTACAGGCAGAGCACTATATTAAGCACTTGGGAGATTACAGTGCAGCAGACGAGTTCCCTGCCCATACGAGCTTTCAGACTAAAGGTGCGACAGACATTAATATAAGTAATTTAGACATCTCATAATCCATGAGATTGAGGGCTCAGCTTGATTCAAGCGCTTAGAACAGTGCTTGGCACAGAGTAAGCGCTTAACAAATACCATCGCTATTATTAAAGCGATCAAAGAACAAGAGAGTTTCTGGCCCCCAAACATGAGAAATATTGCTGTCTTCCCAGGATCCTCCATTTGATAATGATGATTTTGCTCACTAATCAAGAGTAAGTCAAATTCTGCTATGGAGCACTTAAACTCACGAACGACACTAATGCTCAATTTAGATTGGGCCTTAGATACTTTTAGTTGATACTAAATAGTCTCTAAAACGCAGCTTTCATTCTGTTTTCAGCCTTTCAGTGGTATTTATTGAGTGTTTACTCTGCACAAGAGCCCTGGATTGAGCACCTGGGAGAGTACAGTATAGCAGAAGAAGAAAACACAAATCCGACTTTCAGGATATATACGAGCTAGCAGGTTTTTTATTCATTTCTGTTACCAGGAAGGGGTTGTCTAGCAATTCTATTGTATTATACTCTTCCAACCACTTTGTATAGACCTGGGAGTCAGAGGACCTGGGTTCTAATCCCCGCTCTGCCACTTGTCTGTTGTGTGACCTTGGGCAAGTCCCTTCACTACTCTGGGCCTCAGTTCCCTCATCTGTAAAATGGGGATTGAGACTGGAAGTCCCATGTGGGACATGGACTGTGTCTAACCCGATTAACATAACTATCCAGTGCTTAGTACAGTGCCTGGCACACAGTAAGCTCTTGACAAATACCACAGTTATTGTTACAATATAACAGACTTGGTAGACACAATCCTTGCCCACAAGGAGCTTACGGTCTAGAGGGGGAGACAGATATTAATAACAGTCAATAAATAAATTATGGATCTAGACGTAAGTGCTGTGGGGACGAGGGAAGGGTGAATAAAAGGGGGAGAATCCGAGTTCAAAGGTGACTCAAAAGGGAGTGGGAGAAGGGGAAATGAGGGCTTAGTCAGGGAAGCCCTCTTGAAGGAGGCCTCTAGAGCGTAAGCTGGTTGGAGGCAGGGAATGCATCTGTTATATTGTCAGACTGCACTCTCCCAAGCAGTTAGTACAGTGCTCTGCCCACAGTAAGTACTCAATAAATACAATTGATTGACTAAACAGTAAGTGCTCAGTAAATACAATTGATTGGCTAACTGAAGGAGTTGCGCCTTCAATAAGACTTTGAAGGTGGGGAGAGTGATCATCTGTCCGACACGATATAATAATTGTGGTATTTGTTAAGTGCGTACTATGTGCCAAGCACTGAACTGAGCGCTGGGGTAGGTATCAGCTAATCGGATTGGACTCAATCCCTGTCCCACATAGACCTCACAGTCTTAATCCCCATTTTACAGATGTGGTAACTGAGGCCCAGAGAAGTGAAATGACTTGCCCGAGATCACACAGCAGACAAGTGGCGGAGCCGGATTAGAACCCAGGTCCTTCTGACTCCCGGGCCCGGCTCTACCCGCTAGGCCATGCTGCTTCTCCAAAGATACTCGTGGAATGGCTGGAGGGACCCAAGCCAGAGAGAACCCAGTTTACCAGCTGGTTTCTGGTGCTCGATCATGTGAAACGGGAGGCAAAACATCTCAGCCTGGCCCTCGGAACGCCCCGGTGCTATTACCGGCCCAAGCACGACTCAGAATGAGTCACCTCAGGCCGCCTCAGTCGCCTGGATGCTCGCTGGCGCCCGGAGATGCAAATTGGGAATGGTCCCCAGAGATGCGTGGTTCCTCCCCCAACACTGTGAAAGTGAATGAAGTGGTCACCGGCTCCCCCGGGATGCTCAGCAAATCTCACCCAGTGGCTTGAAGGAGAGAGGGAGAAGAGGACACGAGGACTTAGGGAAGACCGAGAAACTCCAACTATGTTATGCAGGTCTTTGGTTGCTTCGTTTGACACTCTGCAAATAAGTCGAAAATGTAGCGGGAGAAATGCCTGGGAAACCAGTGTGCTGGAACCTTAAAACAAAAGCGACTCCCTAAAGACAGAACAATCCCAATCAAAAAAAAGCCACTGATTTCTGGGTATCAGCACAGAGAATAAACACAGAGAGCAGTGCCCGCTTCATTACGAACTCAATCGGGCACATTCTCCTTCCCCCCACTTCTGAGAAAGGCACTGACAGCTGCTGCTTTGGTTGGGAGTTATTGGTAGTCACGGTAATAATAGTGAGAGTATTTATTGAGCACCAACTGAATGCAGTCCACTGTACTGAGTCCTTGGGAAAGTACATCAGGGGCACAGGGACTCACAAGGAGCTAACGCTCAGATAGGGGAGAGAGAGCTAGAAATGTTCACAAGCAGCAGAATAAGAATAAAGTTGAACAATCAAAAATACCAATTTTACTGGCATAATTACCTCCACCGTATAATAATCCCACTCTCCTCCCCTCTACACCTTCTGCCCCCCCACTCCTCCCATTTTTGAAGAGCAAATAAAAATGTTTTGCCTTTTTTTGAAGCAGGGGTAGGAAGAGGAGAGGGGATTAGGGTGGTTGCTGGGAATTCATTCAGTGCCTATTGTATGCAGCACTTTTGAAGGTGAAATAAGAGAGGCAGTCTTACCTTTTTTCTTCTTCCTTCCTCTCCCCACCCCACAGACTACAAATTCCTTATGGGCCGGAATCCCATCTACCAAATCTATTACAGTGCATTGCCCCAAGTGCTTAGTACAGTGCTCTGCACACATTAAGTGCTCAATAAGTACCACTAATTGACTGATTCTCCCCTCCTTTCCTTCTAATTTTTTTGTTTACCCTCCTCTTTTTTTAGTTCTGCTCCCCTTATTGGTAGTCTTAATTTCCCACATAATAGCCCCTCTCTTATTTCAGAACTGCAAAAATTGGGGCAATTATGCAAGTAAATATCGTAGATATATACCGTGTAAATATACCATATAAGCATGGTAGATATAAATGGTGAGGATGGGTATAAATAGGTAAGTAATAATAATGTTGGTATTTAAGCGCTTACTACACTGGGGTAGATACAAGGTAATGAGGTTGTCCCACATAAGGCTCACAGTCTTAATCCCCATTTTACAGATGAGATAGCTGAGGCACAGAGAAGTTAAGTGACTTGCACAGCTGACAAGTGGCAGAGCTGGGATTCGAACCCACGACCTCTGACTCCCAAATGCAAGAGGAGGCTGGCCCTTACCAGAGCGAAAAGGAGTCAGCTCTCAATTATCCAAGAGAGCTGGATGTCTCCTGCCTCCCTCCACCCCCAACTTATTCCGTTCCCTTTGGCCCCTGCTCTGGGTCCATCTCAAAAAGGGAGAAAAAGGATAAAGTATCTGCTATTTGTCGACAGCTCTGGAGAAGGAGGGTGAGACCATTGGCTAATAATTATGGTATCTGTTAAGCACTGTTCTAAGCACTGGGGTAGATAGAAGGTAATCAGGTTGGACACATTCCCTGTCCCACATGGGGCTCACAGTCTTGATCCCCATTTTACAAATGAGGTAATTGAGATCCAGAGAAAAATAAAAAAAAATAAGTGGTGGTATTTGTTAAGCACTTACTATGTGCAAAACACTGTTCTAAAGCACTGGGGGATACAAGGTGATCAGGTCGTCCCACGTGCTAGAGAAGCAGCGTGGCTCAGTGGAAAGAGCACGGGCTTTGGAGTCAGAGGTCATGGGTTCGAATCCCTGCTCGGCCACTTGTCAGCTGTGTGACTTTGGGCAAGTCACTTCACTTCTCGGTGCCTCAGTTCCCTCATCTGTAAAATGGGGATTAAGACTGTGAGCCCCACTTGGGACAGCCTGATTCCCCTGTGTCTATCCCAGCGCTTAGAACAGTGCTCGGCACATAGCAAGCGCTTAACAAATGCCAACGTTATTATTATTATTACGTGGGGCTCACAGTTTTAATCCCCATTTTACAGATGAGGTAACTGAGGCACCGAGAAGTTAAGTGACTTGCCCAAAGTCACACAGCTGGCAAGCGGCGGAGCCGGGATTTGAACCCCTGAACTCTGACTCTCAAGCCTGGGCTCTTTCCACTGTGCCACGCTGCTTCTGAAGCGGCAGAGCTGAGATTAGAACCCATGTCCTCTGACTCCTAGGCCCGGGCTCTTCACAGGAGGCCATGATGAACCATGGATTTCCACCATCCAGATGATTGCTCTTTATACCAAGGAAGGGTATTTCACGTTGGGAAGTGCTCAGAAAAGCTGCTTGGCTCTTTGCCCCCCCACCCTTCCCCTCTCTTCGCCTCCCGCCTCCCCCAGCCTCGCCTTCCCATCCACGACCTCCCCAGTCAACTACTGTGGATGGTAGAGGTTTGGCTGTCAATCAGATAGGCAGCCCGGCTGAGTGGAGAGAGCAGGGAACTGGGAGTCAGTACGCCTGGGTTCAGTTTTACAGATGAGGTAACTGAGGCCCAGAGAAGTTGAGTGGGTTGCTCAAAGTCGCACAGCTGACAAGCAGCGGAGTCAGAATTCGAACCCATGACCTCGGACTCCCACGCCCGGGCTCTTTCCACTGAGCCACGCAGCTACTTCATTAATGATGTGTCTATATCTATGATTCTATTTATCTTGATGGTATCGATGCCTACTTGTTTCGCTGTCTGTCTCCCCCTTTGAGACTGCGAGCCCGTTGTGGGGCAGGGATTGTCTCTATCTGTTGCCGAATTGCACATTCCAAGCGCTTAGTACAGTGCTCTGCACACAGTAAGTGCTCAATAAATACGATTGAATGAAGTCCCTCCCCCCCCCGCCCCCGGCCAGGTGGCTGAAACTCTGGGTGAGCCACTTTGCCTCTCTCTTCACCTCAGTTTCCTCACCTGCAAAATGGGGGTAAGTTCCCAGCTCTCTCTCCCTCCTAGGTTGTGAACCTCGGGCGGGACAGGGACGGCGTCCCATCTGATCATCCTCTGCCCACCCGAAGCGCTTTATTTTCAGTTATTTTCAGACCAGAGGGAATCCTTTGAAAAGAGATTCTGATCTCCCCCCATCTTATCCCTCGAAGGATTAGAGGCTCAGGGCAGATCGGATGATCAAAGAACCAACAGAGAAAGAAAAAGTAAGATCGGAAACCTTGCGCAAGTCGCTTCACCTCTCTGGGCCTCAGTTTCCTCACCTGCAAAACGGGGGTAAGTTACCAGCTCGCTCTCCGTCTTAGGTGGGGAGCCTCGTGCGGGACAGGGACTGTAAGCCCGTCAGTGGGCAGGGATTGTCTCTATCTCTTGCCGAATTGTATATTCCAAGCGCTTAGTACAGTGCTCTGCACATAGGAAGTGCTCATTAAATATTGTTGAATGAATTGAATGCTTATCCTCTCTCCACCCCGAGCGCTTAGCACAGTGCTGGGCACGCTAAACACCATGATTATTTTCAGACAAGAGGGAATCCTTTGAAAAGAGATTCTGATCTCACCCACCTTACCCCTCAAAGGGTCAAAGGCTCAGGGCGGGTCAGATGATGAAAGGGCCGACGAAGAGAGAGAGAGACTAAGCTCGCCGGCAACTGGTATTTTGTAGGATGCCGAACAGTAGTTGTAAAAACCACTTCCCTTTCCTCAAATGCTTCTGCCTTTGCTATTTATCTCAGCGAGAGCAGAACAGAGAAGTTGATGCACAAGCAAAGCGCTTACTGTTTGTCTTGAAAGGAGGCTGTCGAGGAGGAAGGGCTGAGCTCGGTTCCAGCAAGCAGAGACGACGGAGCGGTAGCCCTTTCTACCTCCGGGCGCTTTCTACCTCCGGTCTCGGGGACCCTGGCGGGATCCAGGACTCGATCCCCGAGGGCTTGGAATTGGGTGTGTTGGGGTGGCACAAAGGGCCTTGGGGGATTAGTTCAACTGGCACTGCAAGAGAGGAAGGACATTTCAGAAAGACGGGGCGATCCGCCCTTGCCCTCCACTTCAGAGCGTGGGAGGAATCCATCTATCTGTACCTCTTACGGGGTGCAGAGCACTGTACTAAACGCTTGGGAGAGTGCAGTACAACAGAGTTGGCAGACCCATTCCCTGCCCACAAGGAGCTTAGGGTCCAGGGGGTAGAATATTTTATGCTTCAAAGTGCTACATAATAATCGGTGGAATTTATTGAGCGCTTACTATGTGCAGAGCACTCTACTAAGCGCTTGGGAGAGTACAACAGAATTAGCCGATGCGCTCCCCGCCCGTAATGAGCTTACCGTCTATAATTACGGGAGTTAGCGCTACGTGCCAAACACTAGGATAGACACCCTGTCCCACCTTTGGCCACCAATCTAAAAGGTAGGGGGAATCCATTTTATCTCCCATTTTACAGTGGAGGGATTGGAGCCACAGACTGATTAAGCAACTTGCCCAAGGTCACACAGCAGGTCAGAGATGGAACTAGACCCCAGATTTCCTGATTCCCAGGGCCTTGCTCTTTCCACCAGGCCATGTTGTTTCTCTGTGCCTCAATGTACAATCTCCTCAGGCCACACTGTTTCTCTGGGCCTTTATGTACAGCCTCTTCAGGATACATTTTTTCTCTGGGCCTCTATGTTCAGCCTCTTCGGGGCCCACGGTTTCTCTGTGCCTTTATGTAGAATTTCTTCAGGCCTTGTAGTTTAGTTTCTCTGTGCCTCTATTTACGATCTCTTCAAGGAACATTGTATCTCTTTTTCCTCTGTGTATAATCACTTCAGGCCGCACTGTTTTTCTGTGCCTCTGCGTCCAACCCCTTCAGGCCACACTATTTCTCTCTGCCTCTATGTGCAGTCTCCTCAACCCTTTGGAGACAAGTCCTGCACATAAATTACAATTCTGGGTTCCCTCCATCAGAATGCCAGATAGTAGAAATTTTGTTGGTTAACTCACTGGCGTGTTCCCAATCTGCTCTCCTCCCCTCCCTGTATCCTTGACTGTTGTTTTCCTTTTACCGCTTAAACCTGTGTCATAGTAGATTGTCCTAAATGGGAAGCTCCTTGAGGGCGGGATTACTTTATTATATCATAGTCTCCCAAGGACTTAGTACGGTGCTCTGCATTCGGTAAAGTCTCCATAAATACCGTTGATCGATCGATCGGTTGACGGGGGAGGTGGGAGCTGGAAGTAAGCTCTTGAGCGTAAACTCCTTGTGACCAGAAAATGCGACACTTCTTTGTTTTCTACTTTCCAAGCCCGTTGTCCAGTGATTCTCCAAGAGGCTTCCCTCGATCCCTCATTTCCATATTTGTCTTCGTGCGTCACCTATCCACTTGGATCTGTACCCCTTAAATCCTTGATCTTCACCCCACTCAATCCCTCTGTGCTTACATATATATCCTTACACGCTGCCAATTCTCCTATCCGTATTTTTTATTTTAATGCCAGTCTCCCGCTCCAGACTGTAAGCTCCTTCGGGGAAGGGAACGTGTCTACCAACTCTATTGTATCGTACTTTCCCAAGCGCTTAGTACAGTGCCCTGCACAGAGTAAGTGCTCAATAAGTACCACTGGGAGAGGGTCATCCCCACCGTCACCCTCGTCTGGATCAGGCTCTGACTCTGTTCCTTTTCTTCCCTCAGGTATCATCTCCTGTCCCGTGTGCCACCGGAACTGCTTTGCCAGGGATGTAGTTGAGAATTCCCTTCCCCAGAACTTCCCAATGGCACATCCCACCATGGCCAGGGTAAGCGGGGTGAGGGAGGGGGGGTGAGAACCCCTCTTTCTTTCCTTTCTGATCTCCCAACCTCCTGTCTCTCCCCACTTCAGTCTATATAGTCTATATAGTCTGCTGCCCGGATTATCTTTCTACAGAAACAATCTGGGCATGGCACCCCGCTCCTCAAAAATCTCCAGTGGTTGCCTACCAACCTCCGTATCAAGCAAAAACTCACTCTTGGCTTCAAGGCTCTCCATCCCCTTGTCCCCTCCTACCTCACCTCCCTTCTCTCCTTCTCCATCCCAACCCTCCCACTCCGCTCCTCTGCCGCTCACCTCCTCCCTGGGCCTCATTATCGCCCGTCCCGCCGTCGACTCCTGGCCCACGTCCTACCTCTGACCTGGACGCCCCTCCTCCTCACATCTGTCAAACTAGCACACTTCCCCCCTTCAAAGTCCTACTGAGAGCTCACCTCCTCCAGGAGGCCTTCCCAGGCTGAGCCCCCCTCTCCTCTGCTCCTCCTCCTCTCCCCATCGCCCCTACTCCCTCCCTCTGCTCTACCCCCTTCACAGCCCCACGGCACTTGTGTATATATATACATATTTATTATTCAATTAATTTTATTAATGATGTCCATATATCTATAATTCTATTCATTTATATTGATAGTATTGGTGCCCGTCTACTTGTTTTGTTTTGCTGTCTGTCTGTCTACCTCCTTCTAGATTGTAAGCCCTTCGTTGGGTAGCGACTGTCTCTATTTGTTGCCACATTGTACTTTCCGAGTGCTTAGTACAGTGCTCTGCACACAGTAAGTGCTCAATAAAGAATGGAGAAGCAGCGTGGCTCAGTGGAAAGAGCCCGGGCTTTGGAGTCAGAGGTCATGGGTTCGAATCCCGGCTCTGCCACTTGTCAGCTGTGTGACTGTGGGCAAGTCACTTCACTTCCCCGTGCCTCAGTTCCCTCATCTGTAAAATGGGGATTAAGACTGTGAGCCCCACGTGGGACAACCTGATTCCCCTATGTCTACCCCAGCGCTTAGAACAGTGCTCTGCACATAGTAAGCGCTTAACAAATACCAACATTATTATTATTATTAATAAATACGATTGAATGAATGAATTGAATGAATAAATGAGAGCCCCCACCTCAGAAACTGTCTTCCTAAAACACTAATCTCAATGCCCAGGAATCAGTGCAGCATTGTGGTGAGTTTACAGTTCCTCTCGAAAGATAGATTCGTTCATTCAGTCGTATTTACTGAGCGCTTACTATGTGCAGAGCACTGTACTAAGCGCTTGGAATGGACAATTGGGCAACAGATAGAGACAATCCCTGCCCAGTAACGGGCTCACAGTCTAAACGAGGCACAGACTAGGTTGCTGAAGGTTGGAACATGGCTATGTCTACTTTCCTCGTCTTGGTTTTGCATCATCTTGTGAAGATGTCTGCTTTTCCAGTTTCCCCGTGACTGCTGAATGTCATCATTATCATCATCATGATAGTAATAATAATAATAATTATGATTTCTTGCGAAGTGCTTATTATTTTCCAAACACCGTTCTAAACGCTGGGATAGATACAAGTTAATCGGGTTGGACACAATCCCTGTCTCACATGGGGCTCACGCTCTTAATCCCTATTTTACAGATGAAGCAACCGATTGATTGATTAAGTGACTGATCCCAACTGGTAAAAGCAAAAGTAAATAAAAAGCGAATAATAATAATAAGTGGGATGAATAAACTGATAGCCACGTACGCGTTAAGGGTGGAGAATGGGATTATCCCATCACGGGCGAGGGGATTGGTCTGGTTGAATTTCAAATGCCCCTACCCGGCTCCTCTTCTTACCGGCTCCTCTTCCTTCTCGTTAATACGGACGTCGAGAATCCTGTCACAGATCCACCTGCTGGGACTCTGCTTCTCCCTGCTGGATTCCTTGTTAAGGATTTATGATCTCTACCTGGTTTCCTCCCCTGAGTTTGGGGTCTCTGCTCTTTGCTACAGGTGCAGCTTCTCCTCGGGGAGGTGCCCTGATTTGGGAAGCTGCCCTTTGGGATGGTTTATTTTTGGCGCCCAGTTGGGTAAACCGCTGGGCGCTACGGTGACTGATTTGGCCCACAATTCCACTCTGACACATCCTAACCCCTCCTGGAAACACACAGGGATGGGAACCATTCCGTTCTGTGCTTCCGAGGCCCTTTTTTTAAAGGTATTTGTTAAGGGCTCATTACGTTCTAAGCGCTGTTCTAAGCACTGGGGGTGGTGGAAGCCTATCGGGTGGGAAACAATATCTATCGCACGTGGGGCTCGCGGTCCGGGTAGGAGGGAGAACAGGTATCGGATCCCCATTTTACGGATGGGGCAACTGAGACGCTGAGAAGTTAAATGACCTGTCCAAGGTCACACAGCAGACAAGTGGCAGAACTGGGATTAGAACCCAGGTCCTCTGATTCCCTGGCTAGTGGTCTCTCCATTAGGCCGTGCTGCTTCTCTGTGTGATGTAATGCACGTGTTGTAATGACCCCCATTTGAGCCGGTTATCGTTCTCCCTTCACAGTTTTCGCTGCTCTCCCCTCTCTCTGTCAGTCCTGGTCTTCCACTCTCTCTTTTTGTCTGTGTCTTTTTTTTTAAAAAAGGTATTTGTTAAGTGCTGGCAGGTGGCAGAACCAGGATTAGAACCCATGACGTCTGACTCTCAAGCCCGGGCTCTCTCGACCGAGCCACGCTGCTTCTGAGTCTTGCCAGCTGTGTGACTTTGGACAAGTCACTTCACTTCTCAGCGCCTCAGTTACCTCATCTGTAAAATGGAGATCAAAACTGTGAACCCCATGTGGGATGACCTGATCACCTTGTCAGGTGCTTTGCACGTAGTAAGCGCTTAACAAAGACCCCCATTATTATTATTACTCTGGGACAGGCACTGTACTAAGCGTTGGATTAGATATAGACTAATCAGGTTGGACACAGTCCACGTCCCACATGGATCTCACAGCCTTAATTCCCGTTTTACAGATGACTTAACTGAGGCACAGAGAAGTGAAGCGATTTGCCCAAAGTTACAGAGCGGACAAGGGGAGGAGCCGGACTGGAACCCAGGTCCTTCTGACTTCCAGGCCTGTCCTCTGTCCGCTAGATCATGCTGCCTTTGTCTTTCTTTCCCATCAAAGAAATGCTTAAGAAAATACACCACCGTCACCTTGCTTTCGCAAGAGGGAAAATTAGTCGGCAAGAGCATAAAGGATACCCTCCTATCCTCCCCAGCTTCTGGCTATTTTGTCTTTTTGTTGTTTCTCAGAGGCTTTGGTTTTTCTGTCCGTCAGCACAGGGGCAGTTATAAAGTCAAAAAAGGCTCCAGTCTGTGAAGTTTTATCGTCCTGGGTGGTCCGTTCCCATTAGGACGCCCAGAGGAGAAGACACAGCCCTTCTGCAGGGGATGAGTCCGTCGATCAATCGGGGAAGCAGCGTGGCTCAGTGGAAAGAGCCCGGGCTTGGGAGTCGGAGGTCATGGGTTTGAATCCCGGCTCCGCCACCTTTCATTCATTCAATAGTATTTATTGAGCGCTTACTATGTGCAGAGCACTGTACTAAGCGCTTGGAATGAACAAGTCGGCAACAGATAGAGACGGTCCCTGCCCTTTGACGGGCTTACGGTCTAACCCGGGGAGACGGACAGACCAGAGCGATGGCAATAAATAGAGTCAAGGGGAAGAACATCCCGTAAAAACAATGGCAACTAAATAGAATCGAGGCGATGTACATTTCATTAACAAATAAAAAAAAACCCAAAAAAGTCAGCTGTGTGACTTTGGGCAAGCCACTTAACTTCTCTGGGCCTCAGTTACCTCATCTGTAAAAGGGGGATAAAGACTGTGAGCCTCACGTGGGACAACCCGATTACCCTGTATCTACCCCAGCGCTTAGAACAGTGCTCTGCACCTAGTAAGCGCTTAACAAATACCAACATTATTATTATTATCAATCAATCAGTGGTATTTATAAAGCGTTCACCGTGGCAGAGCGCTGTACCAAGCACTTGGGAGAGGGCAGTAAGATGGAGTTGGGGATGACTGCTAGGAACGCGGCCTCACCCTTTCCTGTGTTTTGCATTTCCTGTGTTTTGCAGCGGGGTTGCATTTTAGCTGCAGGTCACTTCCTCTCATTGAACAAACAAGCATGCGTCTTCCCCCCGCTTATCTGGAAGACCGCCGCTTGTCGGACCTTCCACCACATCTTCGGTCCACCGAGTCGAGCGGACCCTTCATCATCCCTGATTCCCATGAATAAAGTTTTTAGCGAAGTATTTACAACCGGGGAGCTGAGATTTCCTTTAGGGAGCGGTGTTAAAGGATACCGGCTCAACGTTCTTCGGAATGAATAACGCTATTTATTTGCCGGCCTTTGTTTTTACTACGTGTGTCTCTGCACGGGTTCTTCCGCCTGCCGGACGTCAGTCGGGCAGTTTGAGCCTGCTTGGCTGCCCCGGTGGATTTTGGGCTCTTAATCCCCATTTTACAGATGAGGTAACTGAGGCACAGAGAAGTGAAGTGACTCACCCAAGGTCACACAGCAGACAAGTGGCAGAGTCGGGGTTAGAATCCATGTCCTGCTGCCCCGTAGGTCCGCGCTCTATCCACTCTGCCATGCCGCTTCTCATGCAGAGAAGACACAGGAGGTGGGCCCTGCCCTCAAAGTGCTCCCGCATTATCACTCTCCCAAGCACTTAGTCCAGTGCTCTGCACGTAATAAGTGCTCAATAAATACCACTGATTGATGGATTGATTGTCTAAAGCAGCGTGGAAAGAGCCCGGGCTTGGGAGTCAGAGGTCATGGGTTCGAATCCTAGCTCTGCCACTTGTCAGCTGTGTGACTTTGGGCAAGTCACTCCACTTCTCTGTGCCTCGGTTACCTCATCTGTAAAATGGGGTGAGGACTGTGAGCCTCACGTGGGGCACACCCTGTATCTCCCCCAGCGCTTAGAACAGTGCTCCGCACATAGTAAACGCTTAACAAATACCAACATCATCATCATTAAAGGGAGAGACACGGAAGGAGAGGCCGCTCCCGTTAGGTTCGAGTGGAACAAATCCAAACCTCGTGAAATTGTAGATCAAAAAACAATTGCAATGTTCTTTCTGAAGACCGATTTCCCCTCCTTTTTGGTCTTTCCAACTCTATAGTACTGTACTCCCCCAATCACTTAGGACAGCGCTCCTCACGCGGTAAGCGCTCAGTAAATGCCGTCTGCTGAGGCACCGTGCCGTAGGTTTTCTAGGCCGCCCCGTTCTCGTCTCCTCTGGCCGTGCTGACCGTCTCGGCGTGGGAGACGAAGGGGTGAGGGATCTAGGCGGGGTGGCCCAGTGGAAAGAGCAAATGGGTCTCGGAGTCGGAAATGTCAGGCTCTCAACCCAACTGTGCTTTTGGCTTGCTGCGTGATCTTGGGCAAGTCCCTTAACCTCTCTGAGCTCCAGCTTAGCTAGAGAAGCGGCGCGGCTTAGTGGAAAGAGCCCCGGCTGGGGAGTCGGAGGTCATGGGTTCTAATCCCGGCTCCGCCGCTTGGCAGCTGTGTGACCGTGGGCGAGTCATTTCACTTCTCTGTGCCTCAGTTACCTCATCTGTAAAATGGGGATGAAGACTGTGAGCCCCACCTGGGACAACCTGATTACCTTGTATCTACCCCAGCGCTTAGTAAGCGCTTAACAAATACCAATTTTTTTTCAGTTCCCTCACCTGAAAAATGGGGATAATCAATTCATTAATGATATTTATTGAGCGCTACTGAGTGTGGAACTCTATACTAAGTGCTTGGGAGAATCCAATCCAATAAAGTTGGTAGACGTGTACCCTGCCCCTAATAAGCTTTACCGTTTAGAGGGGGAGATGGACATGAATATAAATAAGTCAATTATGGACATGTACATAAGTGCCGCGGGGCCGACAATGCAATAGACCTGCTCTCCCCGTCTCAGACTGCAGACGCTGTGTCGGACAGGGACTGTGTCCGGTCTGATGATCCTGAACCTACCCCAGCGCTCAGCACAGTGTTTGGCACCTAGTAGTGCTTAATAATAGTAGTGCTCTCCCCCGCTTCAAAGGCTCCAGGAAGCCTTCCCTGACTGAGCCCTCCTCTCCCTCTTCTCCCACTCCCTTCTGCGCTGCTCACACTTGCTCCTTCATTCACCCTCCGTCCTTTCCCCACGGCACATAAATATATTTCTCTATATATCTGTTTTATCTATCTATCTATATCTATTTATATTAATGCCCATCTCCTCCTGTAGACTGTGAGCCCATCATGGGCAGGGAATATGACTTGTGTTATGTTGTACTCTCCCAAGAGCTTAGTACGGTGCTTTGCACACAGTAAGTGCTCAATAAATATTATTATTATCAAAGATGATAATAAATACCACCGTTATTATTATCTTCTCTTCAGCCCATCCCTCACTCCTCGGTGTCATTCCCAAGGAGGCTCTGCTCTCCATCTTGCGTCGGTGAGTTAGCGTGCCCATCTTTATGAAAGGGGACCGGGCCTAGTGGATAGAGCACGGGCCTGAGAGTCAGAGGGATCTGGGTTCTAATCCCGGCTCCGCCACTTGTAATAATGTTGGTATTTGTTAAGCGCTTACTATGTGCAGAGCACTGTTCTAAGCGCTGGGGTAGACACAGGGGAATCAGGTTGTCCCACGTGGGGCTCACAGTCTTAATCCCCATTTTACAGATGAGGGAACTGAGGCACCGAGAAGTTAAGTGACTTGCCCACAGTCACACAGCGTACAAGTGGCAGAGCTGGGATTCGAACTCATGAGCCCTGACTCCAAAGCCCGTGCTCTTTCCACTGCGCCACGCTGCTTCTTATCTGCTGTGTGACTCTGGGCAAGGCACTTGGCTTCTCTGGGCCTCGACTCCCTCATCTGTAAAATGGGGATCGAGACTGTGAGCCCCATGTGGGGCGGGGACGGTGTCCAACCGGATTTACTTGTATCCACCCCGGCGCTTAGCGTTCATTCATTCAAATGTGTTTATTGAGCGCTTACTGCGTGCGGAGCATTGAACTAAGTGCTTAGGAAAGTACAGTATAACCAGCAGCATGGTACAGTGGCTAGAGCACGGGCTTGGGAGTCAGAAGGACCTGGGTTCTAGTCCCGTCTCCGTCGCTCGTCTGCTGTGTGACTTCGGGCGAGTCACTTCGCTTCTCTGTGCCTCAGTTACCTCATCTGTAAAAATATGGGGATTAGAAGTGTGAGCGCAGTGTGGGCCAGGGACCGTGTCCAACCTGGTTAACGTGTATCTGCCCCAGTGCTTAGAACAGTGTTTGACATATAGTAAGCGCTTAACAAGTACCGCCATCATAGTAATTATTATGATTATAATAATAATCGTATACACAATAAATCTTATAATCTTAGAAATAATAAATAATAATCAACTTGTTCATTCCAAGCGCTTAGTACAGTGCTCTGCACATAGTAAGCGCTCAATAAATACTATTGAATGAATATGATTAATAATCAACACATTCCCTCCCCTCAGGCCCGTCACATAGTAAGCACTTAACAAGTAGCATAATTATGAGCTCTACGGAGCTGCACGTCTCAGCGTGGCTCAGTGGAAAGAGCACGGGCTTTGGAGTCACAGGTCATGTGTTCGAATCCCGGCTCTGCCACTTGTCAGCTGTGTGACTGTGGGCAAGTCACTTCACTTCTCCGTGCCTCAGTTCCCTCATCTGTAAAATGGGGATTAAGACTGTGAGCCCCACGTGGGACAACCTGATTCCCCTGTGTCTCCCCCAGGGCTTAGAACAGTGCTAAGCACATAGTAAGCGCTTAACAATGACCAAAATTATTATTAAATTATTATTAACTGTGCTGCTGTTTCATCGTCCGTCTTTCCATTCTCGTTGGTATTCTTCCCCCCTCTCAGAGCTGTACTGAATGTAAAGAGAAGAGAGCGGCCCACAGCCTGTGCACCCACTGCAATAAATGGCTGTGCAGTTCGTGCACCGAGGAGCACAGCCACGGCCCGGAGGAAGGCGACCACTACCTGTCCCTGTCTCAGAAGGCCTCACCAGGTAAATTCCCCCGGGCCCCGGGGCCGGGGGGTCTGGACCGGGCTCTCCCAGGGAATTCCGAGTCGACGTCTACCGGCTCTGTTGTACCGTCCTCTTCCGAGCGCTTAGTACGGTGCTCTGTGGAAAGAAGCTGGGCTTGGGGTTCGAATCCTAGCTCCGCCACTTGTCAGCTGGGCGGCCGTGGGCAAGTCACTTCTCTGTGCCTCACTTACCTCGTCTGTAAAATGGGGATTAAGACTGAGAGCTTCATGTGGGACAACCCGCTTATCCTGTAAATCTCCCCCAGCCCTTAGAACAGTGCTCTGCACATAGTAAGCGCTTAACAAATACCAACATTATTATTAGTAGTAGTAAGCGCTCAGTAAACACCGTTGTTCGATTGATTGAAGTCCCAAAGGGACCTGAAGCCCCGTGACCCTCATCCAGAGAGGCAGCTTGGCCTAGTGGATAGAGCACGGGCCTGGAAGTCAGAAGGGCCTGACTTCTCGTCCCAGTTCCTCCACGTTCTTCTGGGTGACTTGGGCAAGTCACTTTACTTCTCTGGGCCTCAGTTACCCCCTCTGTAAAATGGGGATTAATTATAATAATAATAATGATGGTATTTGTTAAGGGCTTACTATGTGCCAAGCACTGTTCTAAGTGCTGGGGTAGATACAAGGTCATCAGGGGCTCACAGTCTTAATCCCCATTTTACAGATGAGGTAAACGAGGCACAGAAAAATGAATAATAATAATAACGTTGGTATTTGTTAAGCGCTTACTGTGTGCCGAGCACTGTTCTCGGCGCTGGGGTAGGTAGATACAGGGTCATCAGGTCGTCCCACGGGAGGCTCACAGTCTTAATTCCCATTTTACAGATGAGGTAACTGAGGCATAGAGAAGTGAAGTGACTTGCCCACAGTCACACAGCTGCCAAGTGGCAGAGCCGGGATTCAAACCCATGACCTCTGACTCCCAAGCCCGGGCTCTTTCCACTGAGCCACGCTGCTTCCCCTAAATGAAGCGACTTGCCCAAAGTCACCCAGCTGACAAGTGGCGGAGTCGGAATTAGAACCCTCGACCTCTGCCTCCCAAGCCCGGGCTCTTTCCACTGAGCCACGCTGCTTCTCTCTACCCCATGGGAGCCCCGTGTGAGAGTGGGAGGCTGGGACAGGGAATGGGTCCAACCTGACTGCTTCTCTCCACCCCAGAGTTTGGTAAATAGTACGTGCTTAACAAATACCACAACTAACAGATGGCACAACCCTCCAGGCCAGCCTGGTCAAGGGAGACTGACCCCCGACCAGTCCACCCTTCTCCACGAGAAGCGGAGAGTTCTAGTGGAAATTAATAATAATAACAATGTTGGTATTTGTTAAGCACTTACTGTGTGCAGAGCACTGTTCTAAGCGCCGGGGTAGACACAGGGTAATCGGGTCGTCCCACACGAGGCTCACAGTCTTCATCCCCATTTTACAGATGAGGGAACTGAGGCACAGAGAAGTGACTTGCCCACAGTCACACAGCTGACAAGTGGCGGAGCTGGGATTCGAACCCATGACCTCTGACTCCCCAGCCCGGACTCTTTCCACTGAGCCACGCTGAAAGGCACAGGCTGGCCTCAGGAGGCCTGGGTTCTGACCCTGCCTCAGCTAATTGTCTGCTCTCTGTGGGAAATCACTTAATTTCTCTGTGCCTGAATTCCCTTCTCTGGAAAATGGGGATTCAATACCTGTTTTCCTTCTCCCTGAGACTCTGAGCCCTGTGTGGGACAGAGGCTGGATTTGACCTGATTATCTTGTAGCTTCTCAGTACTTAGTGTAGCATTTGACACATAGTAAAAACTTCACAGAGACCATAATAATAATAAAATAATCCTAATAATAATAATTAGAGAAACAGCATGGCTCAGTGGCGGGCTTGGGAGTCAGAGGTCATGGGTTCAAATCCCCGTTCAGCCGCTCATCGGCTGTGTGACTCTGGGCAAGTCAATTAACTTCTCTGTGCCTCAGTTCCCTCATCTGTAAAAGGGGGATTAAGACCGTGAGTTCCCACGTGGGACACCTCGATGACCTTGTAGCCTCCCCAGCGCTTAGAACAGTGCTTGGCACATAGTAAGCGCTTAACAAATGTCATCATTATTATTATAAGGAACAGCCTAAGGAGACAGTCTGAAAACTCTCTGTGGATAGGAAATGCGTCTGTTTATAGTTATATCGTGCTCTCCCCAAGTGTTTAGCACAGTGCTCTGCACACTGTAAGCACTCGACAAATACGATTGAATGAATGAATGAATATGGGCAGATTTACATTCTTCTCCCTCACTCTGGAAGACAAGATGAGAATTCTTGGCAAGAACCCCGACCCCCGGATCACTCGGATTAGGGGTGGCTTTAGTCGTCCAGCCCAGGGGGATTATTTTTACCTCACAGATGAACGAGGAACCGGATGCTGGGGCTTTGTTCTATCTGGACGTAACTTTTAGGTCCAACCCAGCCCAAACGCTTCACTCCCGTAACTCCAGTCTATTCACTGTACCTCTGGCTCATCTGTCTCCTCGCTAACTCCTCATCCAAGTCCTGCCCCCGGCTTGGAAATCCCTCCGCCTCATATCTCCCCATCTCCAAAGCCTTATTAAAAGCACATCTCCTCCATGAGGCCTTCCAATCAATCATATTTATTGAGCGCTTCCGGGGTGCAGAGCACTGTACTAGACACTTGGGAGAGTATGATATAAAAGAGTCGGTAGATGCAAGAAGCTCACCGGTCTAGAGGAGCTTACTTCCCCGACTAAACGCTCATTTCCTCTTTGCGGTCAGTCTTATTTATTGAGTGCTTTGTCTGGGCAGAGCACTGTACTAAACACTTGTACTAAGCTCTTCTACCGCTCCCTCCTGCATCATCCTTGCACTTAGATCTGCACCCTTTATAAGAATGTTGGTATTTGTTAAGCGCTTACTATGTGCTGAGCACTGTTCTAAGCGCTGGGGTAGACATAGGGGAATCAGGTTGTCCCACGTGGGGCTCACAGTCTTAATCCCCATTTTACAGATGAGGGAACTGAGGCCCAGAGAAGTTAAGTGACTTGCCCACTTTATTCACCGCTCCCTCAGCCCCACAGCACTTTTGCATATATCGGTATTTCATATATTTATATTAAAGTCTGTCTGTCCCTTCAGACTGTAAACTCTTTAGAGGCAGGGGACACGTCTACCAACTCTGTTGTTTTATGCTCTCCCAAGAGCATAGTACAGCATTCTGCACACGTTAAGCACTCAATAAATACCATTGATCGATTAACTTTGAGGCTCCGTGTGGGCAGGGGACGTCATTTCTTTATTTTGCGCTTCCCCAACGCTCAATACAGTGCACTGCGCTCAGGGAGTGCTCAATAAATGCTATCACTACTATTACTCAGTATTTGTTCTTCCCTCATCCCACTCTAAGTGCCCAACAGACACACCCACCCACACAAAAACACACATATTCAGTAAGGAGCTCCTTGAGGAACCAGCTCTATTGTATTGGACTCTCGCAAGGGTTTTGTACAGTGCTCTGCACACAGGAAATGCTCAGTAAAAACCACTGATTAATTGATTGATAGAGGAAGTGAGAGTTGGAGGTAAACTCCTGAGAGAGCCTCGCTCAATAAATACACAGTAAGTGCACGGAAGAGTAGAGTACAGTAGAGTTGGTAGTCCGATCCCTGCCCTCGAGGAGCAATTAATCACGTGAAAATGAGTTTTCAACCCCTCTGCGGTGATTCTGCAGCTCAGGAAATGATAATAATAATAATAATGTTGGTATTCGTTAAGCGCTATGTGCAGAGCGCGGTTCTAAGCGCTGGGAGAGATACAGTGTCATCAGGCCGTCCCACGTGAGGCTCACAGTTAATCCCCATTTTACAGATGAGGTAACTGAGGCACAGAGAAGTGAAGTGACTCGCCCACAGTCACACAGCTGACAAGTGGCAGAGCCGGGAGTCGAACTCATGACCTCTGACTCCGAAGCCCAGGCTCTTTCCACTGAGCCACGCTGCTTTTCGATGGCACCTCTTTCTCCCCCGGTCACTCAGTTTGAGCAGGTTTAGTCTTGATTCAGGGGAATTCTGAGGTTGATCCCGCTTACCTTCTTTTTTAAAAAAATGATTTTTGTTATGCGGTCACCATGTGCCCGACCAGTCCCTGGCCCACATGGAGCACCCAGTCTTTATCCCCATTTTACAGATGAGGCCCGGAGAAGTGAAGCGACTTGCCCGAGGTCACGCGGCAAACAAGTGAAGGAGCGGATTAGAACCCAGGTCCTTCCGACCCCCGGGTCCGTGCCGTCCACTGGGCCGTGCTGCCCCGCGGCGTTTGAGCCGCTCTGATCGGAAGAGCGGCTCCGGTGGCCCAAGGGAGGCCGAGCCAAACCCACGTGAAAGGGGGCTTGGCTGGCAGCAGCTCAGCCCGCTTGCAGGACGAGGGAGAGCGGTTAAAGCCCGTGGTTTCCGGGTTCAAATGCCCGCTGTGAAGCTTCCCACTTGACACACAAACTAGTCAGAGAAGCTCCTTGTGGTTTTCTGGTTCTATGTGATGGTGCAGAGACCACAGGCTCAAGGTTTGTTTCTCAACTTCTGCTGAAACAGAGCATCCTCTACTTCCTCCGCTGGCACCTGAGCAGAAGCCCACGGCCGGTGAAAGAGAATCGGGCCCAGAAACGGGGTCAGCTTTAAACTGGCCAGTGTGGGAGTCGCCCGGTGCCCCATGGTGACCCCACAATCCCGAGGCAGGGGGTGGCTGCCCGATGGGGGTGCCTGGCAGTAAAATGGATCCCTAAGATCCTGAAAACATTTCAGAAGCCAAAAGTAGACGATTAGAATCGGGATTCCTAAAGTTAGAGAGCAGCTTTGAGCCCACAGCACAGTGTTCTGCACACAGTAGGTGCTCAGAAAATAACACCGATTGATTGTGACTCTGCCGGGGGACTTATGCAATGCCTTGTTCAGGGTTACTCAGATTTTCTTATGGTATTTGTTAAGCACTTACTATGTGTCAAACACTGTACTAAGCTCTGGGGAAGAGACAAATAATAATAATTATTGTCTTTGTTAAGCGCTTACTATGTGCAGAGCACTGTTCTAAGTGCTGGGGTAGATACAGGGTCATCAGATTGTCCCACGTGGGGTTCACATTTTTTAATCCCCATTTTTACAGATGAGGTAACTGAGGCCCAGAGAAGTTAAGTGACCTGCCCGAGGTCACACAGCAGACAAGTGGTGGAGTCGGGACATTCTCTGCCCACAGCAAACTCACAGTCTAGAGTGGGCGAGACAGACATCCCTATAAATAAGTGAAATGACAGATATTTACGTAAGAGCTTGGGGGCTGGGAGGGGGGAAGAGCAAAGGGATAAATAAAATTAGAGATGTGTACATAAGCCCCATCTGACCGACCACCTTATGCACTCAGATCTGTCCCCTTTAAGCCCTTGATAGTCACCCCACCCCCGGCCCCACAACACTTAGGTCCAAATCTTTACACTACCCCGTTTGGACACAGTCCCTGTCCCCCATGGGGCTGACGGTCTAAGTAGGAGGAAAATCAGGAGAACCGAGGCACAGAGAAGTTAAGTGACTTGTCCGCGGTCACCCAGTAAGCATTTGGCAGAGCTGGGATTAGAACCCAGATCCTCAGACTCCAAGGCCCGTTAGGCCGATTAGGCTCACTGTGGGCAGGGAATGTGTCTGTTTTATTGTTATATTGCACCCTCCCAAGACCTTAGCACAGTGTTCTGCACACAGTAAACACTCAATAAATACAATTTGACTGACTGGCTAGAGAAGCAGCGTGGCTCAGTGGAAAGAGCACGGGCTTGGGAGTCAGAAGTCATGGGTTCGAATTCCGACTCTGCCACTTGTCAGCTGTGACTGTGGGCAAGTCACTTCACTTCTCTGTGCCTCAGTTACCTCATCTGTAAAATGGGGATTAACTGTGAGCCTCACGTGGGACAACCTGATTACCCTGTATCTACCCAGCGCTTAGAACAGTGCTCTGCACATAGTGAGCGCTTAACAAGTACCAACATTATTATCATTATTAAGTTTTCCCTCCAAACGAGGCCTTCCGTCTGAAATACCGGCATTCTCTGTCACACTCCAGAACCATCGGAAAGGAAGTGAGGCTCGCTACGGTTTTATAAGGAAAAATTGAGACTCTCCTCTGTCCTGCTCAGTCCCTGTCCCACGAGGGGCTCCCAGCCTTAATCCCCATTTTACAGATGAGGGAACCGAGGCCCAGAGAAGTGAAGGGACTTGCCCAAAGCCACTCAGCAGACAAGTGGCAGTACCCAGATCCTTCTGACTCCAAGGCCCCTGCTCTTTCTACGAGGCAACGCCGTTTCTGATTTTTCCTCTATCTTTCATTTATTTGATATCTATCTCCCTCTCTAGATTGTTAAATTCATGTGGGCAGGGATTATGTCAGCCAACACCGTTGTACTGAACCTTCCCAAAGTGATTAATAGAGTGCTGTGCATTCAGTAAGCGCTCGATAAATACCATTGACCGAACTGGACAAGTCACTTCACTTCTCTGGGCCTTAGTTTTCTCATCCCGCCTTCCCATGTCTTCCTACCTCCCGCTGATGCTTTGAGGATAAAATGAGAAAATGCTAATAGAAGCACTTTGGAATAACCAATGAATGCAAAATATTCAGCCTGTACCTCTCCACTCCTCGAAAGCCTCCAGGTAGTTGCCCATCCACCTCTGCATCAGACAGAAATGCCTTACGATTGATGCCTATATAAGGCTCTCACTCAGCTCTCCCCCTCCGACTGTACCTCGCTGATTTTTTCCTACAACCCAACCCACACTCGTCCCCCTTCTAATGGTAACCTACTCGCTGTAGGTCCATCTTGTCTTTCTCACTGTTGATTCCTTGCCCACTTCCTCCCTCGGGCCTGAACTACTTTCCCCTTCCTATATAACAGGCCACCCCTCTCCCCACTTTCCAAGTCTTACTAAAATCACATCTCGTCCAAGAGGCCTTCCCCGCCTAGGCCGGCATTTCCTCTACTTGCTCTTCCTTCCGCATTGCCTACACGCTTTAATCTATACCCAATAAGGACTCGTTATTCGCCTCACCCCCAGTCCCTTGAAACTTATTTACGTCTCTTTATATCCGGCCGCTTCCCCTATCTGTATTTATTTCAGTGACTGTCTCCTTCTAGATGGGAAGTTCCTTGTGGGCAGGAAATGTGTCTATTAACTATAATAATAATCATGTTGGTATTTGTTAAGCGCTTACTATGTGCAGAGCACTGTTCTGAGCGCTGGGGGAGATACAGGGTGATCGGGTTGTCCCACGTGAGGCTCACAGTCTTAATCCCCATTTTACAGATGAGGTCACTGAGGCACAGAGAAGTGAAGTGACTTGCCCACAGTCACACAGCTGCCAAGTGGCAGAGCCGGAATTCGAACCATGACTTCTGACTCCCAAGCCAGGGCTCTTTCCACTGAGCCACGCTGCTTCTCTTGAAACTTATGTTCGTCTCCTTATATCCGGCCGCTTCCCCTATCTGTATTTATTGCAGTGACTGTCTCCTTCTAGATCGGAAGCTCCTTGTGGGCAGGAAATGTGTCTACCAGCTATCTTATATTGTAGTCTTCCAAGCCCTCAGCACATCTTTCTGAACGCACTAAGCGCTCAACAAATATCATGGATTAACTGATCGCTTGGTTGAAATACAAAGTAGTATTCATGGAAGGAGTGTCAAGGCTCAGATCAGCAGCTCCAGATATTCATTCATTCATTCAATCGTATTTTTTGAGCGCTTACTGTGTGCAGAGCACTGTACTAAGCGCTTGGGAGAGTGCAATCCAACAACAGCCACATTCCCTGCCACCCCTATCCTCCTCACCGGAAAGTAGATTTTTCAAATTTGCTTTAGCAGGTCCCCAGACAAGTGTTCAAAGATTTCAGTCCAGCCACGGTCTTCAACAAAGAAGGCAATGTGGAAGTGCCGAACGGATTGTTCTAAAGTAGCTTAAAATTTACTGCCCGAGTCACCTGAGCCCCTTCAATTCCACAGTTCCACAATTGTCTGTGGTATTTGGTGAAGAAAGGTGACACACCTTTTGGTTTAATACTGGTCTCAGCTAGACCAGAACGGTCTGGGTGAGTTTCCGCTCGAGTTTTTTCCTTGCTCGGCTCAGATTGAACTTTCCTAGCCAAACAAGTGAGGAAGGATCCTATCAACCTTTCTAAAGGCTGCCCGGTCACCCTGAGTTTGATTTTCTACTAATAATGTCATCTGACTCTGGCGGGAGACTTTTTGCTTCCTGTATTTGTTAAGCTCTATGTGCCATATTTTGAGTGAGCGACAGAATGAATGAACGTGCCAGACACTGTTCCAAGTGCTGGGGTGAATACAAGCAAATCAGCTTGGACACAGTCCCTTCTCCACATGGGGCTCACAGTCTCGATCCCCATTTTACAGATGAGATAACTGAGGCCCAGAGAAGTGAAGTGACTTGCCCGAGGTCACCCAGCAGATGAGTGGCGGAGCCGGGATTAGGACCCATGACCTTCTGCCTCCCAGGCCCGTGCTCTAATAATGATAATGTTGGTATTTGTTAAGCGCTTATTATGTGCCGTTCTAAGCACTGGGGTAGATACAGGGTCATCAGGTTGTCCCACGTGAGGCTCACAGTCTTCATCCCCATTTTACAGATGAGGTCACTGAGGCACCGAGAAGTTAAGTGACTTGCCCAAAGTCACACAGCTGACAGGTGGTGAGCTGGGATTAGAACCCATGACCTCTGACTCCTAAGGCCAGCCTCTTTCCACTGAGCCATGCTGCTTCTCCAAATAAAGGAAGGGGGAGTGGGGAAAGGAGAGAGGGGAAGGAGGAAAAGAGACAGAAAGGTAGTGAGAGAAGAGAAAAGACAGAGAATGGGGGAGAGAGGAAAAGAGAGGGGAAGAAAGGGGGGGAGAAAGAGTGGGAGTCAACAACTTTAGCTTTGATGATGCAGACACCTGCTGTGCCTTTTTTTGTTCCAAAATCCGAAATGTCCCCCACCCTCCTCCGTGACTCTCTCTGCCCCCATGGCGGCTTCCTATGTACTGGGCACTACGCCAGCTGCTGGGGTAGATCCGAAAGGAAGAGATAACGGGTAGTTTTTCCCCATTTGACAGATGAGGTCTGTAAAGTGACTGGCCCAAGGTGACCCAGCAGGCGACTAGCAGATTAGAACCCTGGTCCTCTGACTCCCAGGCCCAGTAGACTGTGCTGGTTCCCACATTTGGACATTTGGTTCATTGCCCAGGCCCAGGGGCCTCTGGGATTTGTAGTCCTGAAGGGCCACTGTGAATCTGCGAAACCCCTGCAGTAGCTCGGTTACCCTTCGGCCACCGAGTCCCAACAACCCTGCCCTCTGGAAACTCCGCCCACGGGGCAGCGGAAGGGCCACCGGATGGGCATCCAACTCAGTCCGTTCCTCCCTGGATTCAGTTTGACCCAGCCTAACCTGCTCCCCAGACAGTCCCTTTAGACTGTAAGCTCGTTGTGGGCAGGGAGTATGTCCCTTTATTGGTATATTGTACTCTCCCAAGTGTTTAGTATAGTGCTCCGGCAGGGGTCAATAAATAAAATTGACTGACCGATTGAACGACTGACCCTAGCCATTGAGAAGTGGCATGACCTAGTGGCTAGAGCACGGGCCCAGTAGTCAGAAGGTCATCGGTTCTAATTCCAGCTCCACTGCTTGTCTGCTGTGTGACCTTGGGCAAGTTACCTCTCTGTGCCTCAGTTACCTCATCGGTAAAATGGGGATCAAGACAGGAAGCCCCTTGTGGGACAGGGACTGTGTCCAACCTGATTTGCTTGTATCCACCCCAGCGCTTAGTACAGTGCCTGGCACACAGTAAGTACTTACTGAATACCACGATTATTATATTATTACCCATTATAACTGTAAGCTCCTCATGGGCAGGGAACATGTCTTCCAACTCTACCGTATTGTATTTTCCCAAACTCTTAGTACAGTGCACCCAGTAAGCATCCAGTACATACCACTGCTTGTTTGATTGGAACCACGTAGAGAGTTCCCTCCTGCTGTCGCCAGAACCCAGCTGGCTGGTTGGAGAAACTCTCCCCTAGAGCTCTGCGTGGCTCTGGGTCAGCCTGCGCCACCCAAGTCTGCTGGGCTGGTTCAGCTGGCTCGGGCTGATATCTTCAAAGGATGATCAATCCTAGTAATTCAGGTTAAATTTGTTGGACGATCAATCAGTGGTGTTTCTTCAGCGCTTCCTGTGTGTAGACACAGTACTAAACGCTTGGGAAGGAACAATACAATAGAGTAGGTAGACACGATTATATCCTCTGGAGGGTTTTGGGGTTCTCTCAGTTGTATGGAGGAAGCGGTACACTCTGGGGCTTGTAGTCTCTCACACACACACAAGCACATATATACATTATATATATATATAACTTAAATACCAACATTATTATATACATATACATCCACACACACACACACACACACTCTCTCTCCCCTCCCCACCCCAGTGAATACTCTAACAGACCTGTTCAGTCAAGTCACTCAAGATTCATTTAAAGGGCTATATCATCATCGTCAATGGTATTTATTGAGCTCTTACTATGTGCAGAGCACTGTACCGAGGACTTGGGAGAATACAGTACCACAGCGTTGGCAGATACGGTCCCTGAGAAAACCGTTAGGAAGCCTCAGTCGTTGGCAAGTTTTCTGAAAATCCAGGCCTCGTGTGGGTTGGGCACTGGTTTTTACCCAGCCTTTGATCTAGGCCCCCCAAATCTGACATCCGAACTCTACATCCTCCTCCCCTTTTTTTCATACTATGTGTTAAGTGCTGACTATATGCCAGGCACTGTATTAAGAACTGGGGTAGATATAATAATGTTGGTATTTGTTAAGCGCTCACTATGTGCCAAGCACTGTTCCACGCACTGGGGGAGACACAGGGGAATCAGGTTGTCCCACGTGGGGCTCACACTCTTAATCCCCATTTTACAGATGAGGTAACTGAGGTATCGAGAAGTGAAGTGACTTGCCCAAAGTCACACAGCTGACAAGTGGCCGAGTTGGGATTCGAACCCATGACCTCTGACTCCAAAGCCCGTGCTCTTTCCACTGAGCCACGCTGCTTAGATATTAGATATTTTAGCTATAAGCTAATCAGGGTGGGCACAGTCTCTGTCCCACATGGGGCTCCGAATCTTAATCCCCATTTTCAGATGAGGGAACTGAGGCCTAGAGAAGCGAAGTAATTTGCCCAAGCTCCCTTCACAATTCCAATCCCAAGCATGTTCCCAGCAGAATTGCTGGTTCCCACCCACCCCGGCCCCGCACCTCCAACTTCCCCTGGGGCATGTGCCCAGCCTAGACTGATGTGTGGTGCAGCGCAGGAGGCCCCAGCGCTGAGGGAACGGGCGTTTTCCTCTCGTCTCTCACAGGAGCCGATGGTGGGCCCAGTGACTTCTCCTTGTGCTGTCCCCTGCACAGCCAGGAGGCCCTCAAACTGTTCTGCGAGACCTGCGACGTCCTCACCTGCCGAAGCTGCCTCCTTCTCGAACACAAAGAGCACAGGTAGGGGCGGCCTGCGGCCCCGCGGTTCTTAGGTTGGCGGGGGTGGGTGGAGCGAGCCATCCTGGGGCTTGTAGTCACACATGCAGAGGTCCCAAGGTGGCCTGAGGAGGTACGGAGAGAGCAAGTGTTGGGTCCCAGCCTTGGAGGTCGACTCCTCATCAGATTTGAACTCGCCATGTCTGACAACGTTCATTCATTCAATCGGATTTATTGAGCGCTTACTGTGTGCAGAGCACTGTACTCGGCGATTGCAAAGTACAATTCGGCAACAGATAGAGACAATCCCTTCCCTCCGACGGGCTCTGCGTATATCTAGAGGGCGGGAAATGGTCAGAGGATAGGGAGCGAGGTAAGGGGATGAGAAGCGAGGGACCTAGATAATCCACAACCAAGACAGCCAAGATCAGCTTCCGGCTGATCGAGAGCAGATTGCCTATGGAAATGAAGCGGAAGAACAGCTCGCCCCCAGTTCAGCGGTCGACGTCTCCCCTGCTTCGGCCTTTCTCGGTCTGCGATGCCGAGGGCCCGATTTCTGACCGTGTGATCCCGAGGGTGGGTGTTTCTGACCTGTTCCTTCCTTGCCCAGGTTTAGGCATCTAGAGGAGGCTTTGCAGAACCAGAGACTCCTTCTGGAAAATGTAACGGCTCAAGTGGAGGAGAAGAAAACTGGACTGCAGGCATCCGCCAAGCAGATCGAGGACAGGTAGTGCTTCCTTCTTCCTGTGTTTAAATTCCACTCGCAGCACCGGAAATCCTCTGATCGCTGTTCATTTTCATTACCCTATTTATTTTGTTAATGAATTGTACATCGCCTTGATTCTATTTATTTGCTATTGTTTTAATGAGATGTTCATCCCCTTGATTCTATTTATTGCTATTGTTCTCATCTGTCCGTCTCCCCCGATTAGACTGTAAGCCCCTCAACGGGCAGGGGATGTCTCTATCTGTTACCGATTTGTACATTCCAAGCGCTTAGTACAGTGCTCTGCACATAGTAAGCGCTCAATAAATACTATTGAATGAATGAATGAATCCAAGGGCTCCAGGCCACCAGACCTATCAGTCAATCAATCAGCTCTATTTACTGAGCTCTTAAAGTGGGCAGAGCACTGTACTAAGCATTAGGGTGAGTGCCTTGTTGTTTTTCGGAAGAATAAAAAATAGGCAGCTGAAGTCGCCTATAAGGTGAAAATCCAGCAGGACGGAGGGGCGCTGAGCAGAATTTCCGGGGAGGTGGATCATGGTTACGCAGGGACAAGCGAGGATTAGTACAGTGCTCTGCCCACATTAAGAGCTCAATAAATACGATTGAATGAATATGGAAGTCCAATGCATAAACATTCAATGAAATCTAGTGATTCAGTCTAGAAGTCTCAGGTGCTCTGTACATTTTTAATGGTATCTGTTAACTGTGTGCCAGGCACTGTATTAAGCACAGGGTAGATATAAACTAATCAGGTTGGACACATTCCATTTCCCATGGGGGTCTCACGGTTTTAATCCCCATTTACAGATGAGGAAATTGAGCCCAGAAAAGTGAAGAGACTCGCCCAAGGTCACACAGCAGACATATGGAGGGGCTGGGATTAGAATCTAAGTCCTCCGACTCCCAGGCCAGGATTCTTTTCACCAAGTCATGGTGTTTCTAAACCCTGCTGGGTGACATTGGGCAATTCCCTTTTCTTTTTGGTGGCTCATTTTTTTTATTCATAAAACGGGGGTTCATTCAGTCATTCAATCATATTTAATAAGACTATGTGCAGAGCACTGTACTAAGCACTTGGGAGAGTACAATACAACAATAAGCAGTCATATTTCCTTCCCACCACCAGCAGTCTAGAGGAGGGGAGACAGACATCAATAGAAATCATAAAATGACTGATATGTATAAGTGCTGTGGGACTGGGAGGGGCGAAGAGCAAAGGGAGCAAGTCAGGGCGAGGCAGAAGGGAGTGGGAGATGAGGAAAGGTGGGGCTTAGTCTGGGAAGGCCTCTTGGAGGAGATGGGCCTTCAAAAAGGCTTTGAAGCGGGGGAGAGTCATTGTCTCATGCCTGTTCTCCATCCTACTTCAACTGGGAGTCCCACGTGGGACAGGGACTGTGGTCTGCTTAACGGGGATCTACCTCAGTGCTTAAGACAATGCTGGGCACATAGCAAGTGCTTAACAGATACCACAATTTTATTATTATCATTATTATCAGCCACAGGTGTATATTTGACCAATGACTCTGGACCTACCTCCAAAGCTTTAATGAAGGTACATCTCCTCCAAGAGGCCTTCCCTAAGCCCTCATTTCCCCTTTTCCCACTCCCTTCTGTGTCACCCTGATCTGCTCCCTTTATTCACCGCCCCCTTAGCCCCACAGCACTTATACACATATCCATAATTTATTTATTTCTATTCATGTCCTTCTCCCGCTCTAGACTGCAAGCTCATCGTAGGCAGGGAACACGTCTACCGACTCGGATGTATCAGACCCTCCCAAGTGCTTGGTACAATGCTCGGCACGCAGTAAGCGCTCGGTAGATACCATTGATTGATTGATTGCTGCCCAGCTTCTCTTAAAGCCCGTCTGGCAGCATCTGGACCTGTGCCATCCACTGGACCTTTCCCATGACCCTTGGGAAGCGGGAGTCTTTGGTCTGCAAACGAGCATTAATGTCTGTCTCCCCCCTAAGACTCTAAGTTTGCTGTGGGCAGGGAATATACCTGTTATATTGTTACATTGTACTCTCCCAAGTACGTAGTACAGTGCTCAGCACACACAAAGCCCTCAGTAATAATAATGTTGGTATTTGTTAAGCGCTTACTATGTGCAGAGCACCGTTCTAAGCGCTGGGGCAGATACAGGGTAATTGGATTGTCCCACGTGAGGCTCACAGATAATCCCCATTTTACACTTGAGGTAACTGAGGCACAGAGAAGTGAAGTGACTCGCCCACCGTCACACAGCTGTCAAGTGGCAGAGCCGGGCGTCGAACCCATGACCTCTGATTCCGAAGCCCACGCTCTTTTCACTGAGCCACGCTGCTTCTCCAAGTGCGATTGACTGACTGACTGACAAGCTAGGGAGTGGCTCTACTTACTCCCTTTTCATTGAATGTCATCAATCAATGAGTGGTATTTATTGAGAGCTTACTCTGTTCTAAGTGCCTGGGAGAGGACGATAGAAGAAAAATGAGCAGACACGTTCCCTGCCCGCAGCTTCCGGTCTGTCGGTCGGTCGGTTGATCGTATTTATTTAGTGTTTACCGTGTGCGGAGCACTGTACTGAGCACTTGGGAGAGTACCATATAACAATAAACAGATACATTAACTGCCCACGGTGGGCTTCCAATCTAGGGGGGGCCCAGCAGGCCGAGCGAGCCGGCAGCCAGGAGCTGGGGGGCTGTGAGGCCTGCTGACTCCGGTGATCCTCTCCTCGTGATTGGGAAGCCCGCGCTCAATGGGTCCGTTTTCCCGCAGGCTGTTTGAAGTGAAACACCTGCACCGGAAAGTGGAAAACCAGATCAAAATGGCCAAGATGGTGCTGATGAATGAACTCAACAAACAAGCCAATGGTCTCTTGGAGCAGCTGGAGGTAAGGGCTGGCCGGGGGGCGGGGGGGGGGGAGAGGACGTGTCCCTGGGGGGTGAGATGAGGAAAGGGGGGGCCCAAGCCGGTGCCCAAATCACTGCCCGCTTGAAACATAGACTCCTGAGGAAGACCACGGTGGGCTGTAGGCTGTAAACTACTTGTGGGCAGGGATCGTGTGTACCAACTCTGTTGTATTGCCCTTTCCCCAGCACTCGGTACAGTGCTCTCTGAACACAGTAAGCGCTCAGCAAATACCGCCGACTGATCGGAAAGGAAAAGGGATCCATTCAAAAGACGGAGAATCAGCGCGGCCTAATGGGTAGAACATGGGCCTGGGAGTCGGAAGGGCCTGGGTTCTGATCCTGACTCCGCCATCTCTCTGCTGTGTGACCTTGGGCAAGTCACTTTGCTTCTCTGTGTCCCTGTTCCCTCAATTGTAAAATGGAGATTCCTTTGCTTTGATGGTATTTTTTACTATGTGTCTGATACTGTTCGAAGCGCAGGGGTTGGTACAAGTTAATTGAGCCAGACGCAGTCCCTGTCCCCCATGGAGGTTGCAGTCTGAATAGGAGGGAGAACAGACATTTAATCCCCATTTTACAGTTGTGGAAACTGAGGCATAGAGAAGTTAGGTGACTTGCCCAAGGTCACACAGCAAGCAATTGCAGAGATGGGATTAGAACCCAGGTCCTCTGACTCCCAGGCCCGTGCCCTTTCCACTAGGCCACACTGATTCCCTTTAGGGCTTCTATCAATCATCATCATCATCATCATATCATTAATTAATTCATTCAATAGTATTTATTGAGCATTTATTATGTGCAGAACACTGTATTAAGCACTTGGAATGTACAATTTGGCAACAGATAGAGACAATCCCTGCATTAATGGTATTTACTGAGCACCCACAGGAAGCAGCGTGGCCTAGTAGATAGAGCACAGGCCTGGGAGTTAGAAGGACCTGGATTCTAATCCTGGGTCTCTTGCTTGTCTGCTGTGTGACCTTGGGTAAGTCACTTCACTTATCTGGGCCTCAGTTACCTCTTCTGTAAAACGGGGTTTAAGACCGTCAGCCCCATGGGGGACAGGGACTGTGTCAAATCTGATTTCCTTAGCACTTAACAAATACCGCAATTATTATTATCGTGATTACAGAGCACTATGCCAAGAGCTTGGGAGACTACAATACAAGGGAGTTTGGTAGATACTTTCCCTGCCCACAACGTGCTTACCGTCAATCATTGACGCTTATTAACAATGTATTTGTTAAGCGCTTACTATGTGCAGAACACCGTTCTAAGCGCTGGGGTAGATACAGGGTAAACAGTTTGTCCCACCTGAGGCTCACAGTCTTCATCCCCATTTTACAGCTGAGGGAACTGAGGCACAGAAAAGTGAAGTGACTTGCCCACAGTCACACAGCTGACAAGTGGCAGAGGCGGAATTCGAACCCATGACCTCTGACTCCCAAGCCCGAGCTCTTTCCACTGAGCCACGCTATTAAATGCTTACCATAAGCATAGCACGTTTGGCAGAATGCAGGAAAGTGCGGAGACACAACCCCTGCCATCAGAGAGGGGAAGACAGGCACCCTCGCCCTTCCCTAGAGTTAATCATATTTACTGCGTGCAGAACATTATAATAAGCGCTCCGGAGAGTACAACGCAACGTCGTAACAGACGCGTTCCCCGCCCGCAACGGGTTTACCGTCCGGAGGAGTCCCGTCCGGAGAGCTTCCGGCTCTCCCGTCGCTTTTCCCGTCGAGCCGCCCGGCTCATTCGGATGGCCGGCTGTCCGTCGGGAACAGGGCTCCGTTCATCCACCTCCTTCTCTCCGAACTCCAGGGCATCACCAACGAAAGGAAACACAAGCTGGAGCAGCAGCTTCAAAGCATCATGGTTTTAAACCGGCAGTTCGAGCACGTGCAGAACTTCATCAGCTGGGCCGTGTGCAGCAAGAACAGCAACCCCTTCCTCTTCAGCAAGGAGCTGGTAAGGGAGGACGCCCGTCTCTTGCCTGGCGTCGCTCCTCTAACTTCAGATTTAGTGGGGCCTTTTGGGGCCAGATCCCGAAGTGCATATCCTCTCCACTTCCCCTGCCCCCGGGGCTGTCCTGAAATAATAATAATGTCGGTGTTTGTTAAGCACTTACTATGTGCAGAGCACTTTTCTAAGCGCCGGGGTAGATACAGGTTAATCGGATTGTCCCACGTGAGGCTCGCAGTTAATCTCCATTTTACAGATGAGGGAACTGAAGCTCAGAGAAGTTAAGTGACTTGCCCACAGTCAAATAGCTGACGAGTGGCAGAGCTGCGATTCGAACTCATGACCTCTGACTCCCAAGCCCGGGCTCTTTCCACTGAGGCTTGCTGGCTGCCTCTGGGGTGGGGGAAAGAAGACTTGAGAAACGGGTTTCCAGGCTGGGCCGCCGCTGCCCACGTCTACAGATTTCCCCGCTCCCGGGGGCCCGGAACACTGACCGGCTCTTGTTCTTGGCCCGGTGGAGACGACTTTCCACAGGTTCCCAGGGCCTTAGGGGGAGAGAGTTTCAGGTAGATTTTCCTGGTAAAAGGGATTTCTTTTGGATGAGGAGAAGCAGCGAGGCCTAGTGGATAGGGCGTGGGTCTGGAAGTCAGAAGGACCTGGGTTCTAATCCCAGCTCCGCCACCCGTCTGCTGTGGGACCTTGGACAAATCACTTCACTTCTCTGAGTCTCAACTGTAAAATGGGGATGAAGACTGTGAACCCCATGTGAGACAAGGATTGTGTCCAGCCCGATGTGCTCATAACTAGAGAAGCAGCATGGCTCATTGGAAAGAGCACGGGCTTTGGAGTCAGAGGTCATGGGTTTGAATCCCGGCTCTGCCACTAGTCAGCTGTGTGACTTTGGGCAAGTCACTTAACTTCTCTGTGCCTCAGTTCCCTCATCTGTAAAATGGGGATTAAGACTGTGAGCCCCACGTGGGACAACCTGATTCCCTTGTGTCTACCCCAGCGCTTAGAACAGTGCTCTGCACATAGCGCTTAACAAATACCAACATTATTATTATTAGTACGGTGCCTGGCACGTAGTAAGCGCTTAAATACCGCAGTTATTATTATTGTTATTCGTCTTATGAGCAGGCATTCCACCCTAATTCCCAGGCTTTCAGGATTGAGAGTTACAGGCTGGAGCCTTTGAAAGGCACTGAGGGAATGTAGGAGGATCTTTGCCTGGTGATGCCCAAGTTTCTTCTCTGGGCAAGGAGGTACTGTGAGCAACTGGGACCCTTGTGAATGGCAGAAAAAAAAAATACGTGGACATCTAGCTGTCCCTCATTTTTGAAAATGACGCTACAGAGAGCGAGGCCTTATCCATGAGGGCAAGTGTGGTTGAAAACCCAACAGTCCTTCCACTGAGCGTGTTAGCGTACGTCTCTTCTGCCTCACTGGTGGTTGAGCCACCGATATCCTTCACCGTCTTCGTATATGGGATGATCTGGGGGGGCGAAGGGAGGTGTGTATCCAGCAGGACGTGAGCTGCAGGGGTTTTTCTGATAGCGGCGACGGTTTGCCCTGGGAGCCGTCCCCCCTCTCTCACCCAGTCTCCCCGTGCCCAGCAGTAAGAACTGGGGTCAGAGGAGCAGGGTTAGGGCCGTGGCCTCCGGCCACGGGGACAGAATAGTTCCGGATGCCTGCCGGGACCTTCTCTGCGTCTTACCTCGTTGTCGAGAGAGACATCCGCATCCAATCAGTCGATCCGTGGTATCTATTGAGCACTTACTCTGTGCAGAGCACCGTTCTAAGCGTGGGGCTCGTTGTCAGATTGTGTTTCAGATGCAGCGTCTGCTGGAGACCAGCTGCAACACGGATGTCGGCTCGCCCTGGAAGATCAGGTTCACCTGGGAACCTTCCTTCTGGACCAAGCAGCTGTCCAGTCTGGGTCAGGACAAGATCTTTCTCCTCTTCTGCCCTCTCCCACCACCTCAGTGGAGTTGCTTAAAGCCTGGATGGGGGGCCCCCGGGCATCCTAGAAAGCCACAGGGCGGGTCAAACCCCTCCTCCCGAAGGCACTTGCTGGGGGCCTCCGCACAGTGGGGTGGGGTAGGAAGCAGCGTGGCCTGACTCTGTCACTTGCCTGCTGTGTGACCTTGGGCAATTCATTTCACTTCTCTGTGCCTCAGTTTCCTCATCTGTAAAATGGGGATTAACTGTAAGCCTCACGTGGGACAACCCCGTTGCCCTGTATCTACCCCAGCGCTTAGAACAGTGCTCTGCACATAGTAAGTTAAGTGCTTAACAAATACCAACATTATTATTATTATTACTATGTGCAGAGCACTGTTCTAAGCACTGGGATAGATATAGGGCAGTCAGGTTGTCCCACGTGAGGCTCACAGTCTTAATCCCCATTTTACAGATGAGGGAACTGAGGCACAGAGAAGTTAAGTGACTTGCTCACAGTCACACAGCTGACAAGTGGTGGATCCAGGATTCGAACACAAGACCTCTGACTCCGAAGCCCAGGCTCTTTCCACTGAGCCACGCTGCTTCTCTCTGTAAAAGAGGGAGTCAGTACGTGTTCTCTCTCCTACTTTCATTCAATCGTATTTCTGAGCGCTTACTGTGTGCTTGACTGTGAGTCCCTTGTGGGACAGGGTCTGTGTCCAACCTGATTCTCCTGTATCTATCTCGATGCTTAACACAGTGCTTGGCACACAGTAAGTGCTTAAAAATACCATTATAATAATAATTATTATTCATAACAGCAGGGAGTTCCTCGTGGGGAGATGGAAGGAGCACATGTCCAAGGCCTTAGGAATGCAGTGGATAGAGCACAGGCCTGGGAGTCAGAAAGTCATGAGTTCTAATCCTGACTCCACCACTTGACTGCTGTATGACCTCGGGCAAGTTACTTCACTTCTCTGGGCCTCATTTACCATATCAGTAAAATGGGGATTCAGACTGTGAGCCTCATGTGGGATAGGGACTAGGTTCAACCCCATCACTTCCTATCTATCCCAGTGTTTGGTACAGTGCCCGGAACATAATAAGCACTTTTCAAATACCTCAATTATTATTTCTTATCATTCAGCTCGGAAATAGCCAAGGACCCACAGTCCGACTTCAAAAAAATGTTTGTTGCACTTTAATTTTCAGAGCTGGGGACAATTTGTCATCCTGATTCTTGTCCTGGTTTTGAATTCTCTCCATTTTATGGTACTTATAAAGCAATTACAGTGTGCCAGGCACTTTATCGAGCGCTGGGGTAGACACAAGCTAATCAGGCTGGACACGGTCCTTGTCCCTCTGAGGGCTCACAGTCTTAATCCTCCTTTTACAGATGAGGGAAATGGGGTGCAGAGAAGTGAAGGGACTTACCTAAGGTCACACAACCAACAGGTGGTGGAGCCAGGATTATAACCCAGGTCTTCTGACTCCCAGGCATGCGCTCTACCCACTAGGCCATGCCACTATCCCTATTCCATCCAGTTCTCTCTCACGCGGTGGCTCGCGGTCCACAAGAACCCCGTGCTGCGAGAAGCTCGCGGTGTCGCCCTCCCCCCTTGATCGACAAGAAATCCATTTATTCCAGCACCGCAAACATTTTAATCCATCAATCAGTGGTGTTTATTGAGTGCTCACTGTGTGCAGAGCACCGTACTGAGGCGCTTGGGAGAGTACGGTGCAACGGGAGAGCTTCCAGTCTCCAGGCAGATATCTGTGATTGGAAGAATGTTCCCTAATTTCTTAATAGCCTTCGATCCAAAACGTATAATCAAAGCCTTCTATTTTGGCAAGCGCTATCTTTGTCTGTGGGTAGAGTTGGAGTTGGGAGTCGACAGCTTCCCGGGCCGATAGATGCCCAGGCGAGTGAGCTGAACTCTGAAGGAAGCATGTTGAAGTGGCAAGAATATGGGGTTTTGAGTCAGGAGTTCTAGTCCCAGTGAAGTCAGCCAATTGTATTTATTGTGCTCCTACACTGTACGGAGCACTGAACTAAGTACGTGGGAAAGTACAATACAATAATAAGCAGACACATTCCCTGCTCCACATGAGCAAGTCTAGAGGGGGAGCTAGGCCTTAGGGATGTAGAGGATAGAGCACGGGCCTCGGCGTCAGAAGGATGTGGGTTCTAATCCTGCCTCTGCCACCTGTCTGCTGTGTGACTCAGGCAGGTCACTTGACCGCTCCACGCCTCAATTTCAAATCATTCAACCGATCAAGAAATCGTTTTCATTGAGTGCTCACTGTGTGCAGAGCGCTGTACTGAGCACTTGGGAGATTCCTTCAATAGTATCTATGGAGCGCTTACTATGTGCAGAGCACTGTACTAAGCGCTTGGAATGGACAGATCGGTAACAGATAGAGACAGTCCCTGCCCTTTGACGGGCTTACAATATAAGAGAGTTGGTAGGTTCCCTGTCAACTCTGTGGTGTTTCCAGGGACGGCGTATGGATCCGAAAGCTGGACAGTGAAACAACAGGATAGAAAGAATATCGATTCTTTTGAAATGTGGTATTGGAGAAGGCTTTGGCCAATACCATGGACTGCCCCAAAGACAAACAAATGGATTTTGGAGCAAATTAAACCAAAATGGGCTTTGGAAGGTCAAAGGACTCGACTTAGATTAGCGTATTTCGGACACATAATGAAAAATAATAATAATGTTGGTATCTGTTAAGCTCTTACTATGTGCAGAGCACTCTTCTAATGCTGGGGTATATACAGGGTAATCAGGTTGTCCCACGTGAGGCTCACAGTTAATCCCCATTTTACAGATGAGGTCACTGAGGCACAGAGAAGTTAAGTGACTTGCCCACAGTCACACAACTGACAAGCGGCAGAGCCGGGAGTCGAACCCATGACCTCTGACTCCGAAGCCCAGGCTCTTTCCACTGAGCCACGCCGCTTCCCTGAAGCAGGGAATGAAGAGGACTAATTCTCTGGAGAAGACGCTAGGAAAAGTCCAGGGAAAAGGTGGAAGAGGCAGACCGGCAGCTAGATAGGGACCCTAACAACGATAACGGAAGAACTGTTAGAAAGGTTGCGGATTTTGGCGGAGGACAGGACGTTCCGGAGAAAGCCCATCCATGGAGTCGCTATGAATCGGAAACTGCACATAATAATTATAATGATAATAGCATTAGGTTTCCTGCCCACAGTGAGGTGTCAAATGGGGATACTTTCTGCCTCTCCGTCCTCTCTCCCATGTAGTGAGAACGTGAGATAACTGTTAGGAAGATGTTTAAAGAAAATGAAAGCTCTCTAAATACAAGTCAATCAGTCAGTCAGTCGTATTTATTGAATGCTTACTGGGTGCAGAGAACTGTCCTAAGCGCTCGGGTGAGTTATTAAATCCCCTGGCGATCTGCAGGTTTCCCGAGCGCGGTAGAAATGGGCCAGATCGGTCAGCGGATTGCTTCACTGTGGCCCTTCCCTTTTCTCTCCAACGTGCCCCTTCCAGCTGTAGCCAAATCAGGCGACTTGGCACTGAAAGTAGCTTTATTCATTAGCTCCCATCATTGTCTAGAAGTAAATTCGCCCTAAGAGCCAATCTCTGCCCCCTGCCACCCATTTTTTTCGTGTATGGTATTTGTTAAGCTTTTACTGGGTGCCAGGCACTGTGCCAGGCACGCTGCTTGAGAAGCAGCCTGGCTCATTGGAAAATAATAATACCATCATTATTATTAGCGTGGCTTAGTGGAAAGAGCCCGGGCCTAGGAGTCAGAGGTCATGGGTTCTAATGCCCGCTCCGCCACCTGTCAGGTGTGTGACTTTGGGCAAATCTCTCAACTTCTCGGTGCCTCCGTTACCTCATCTGTAAAATGGGGATTAAGATTGTGAGCCTCACGTGGGACAACCTGTTTCCCTTGTATCTACCCCAGCGCTTAGAACAGTGCTCGGTACATAGTAAGCGCTTAACGAATACTAACATAATTTTTATTATTACTAAGTGCTGGAAAAGATCCAAGCTAATCAGGTTGGACACAGCCTCTGTCCCGCTTGGGATTCAAGGACTTAATCCCCGTGGTGTAGATGAGGAAACCGAGGTCCAGAGAAGGTAAGTGACTTGCCCGGGGTCACACGGCAGACAAGTGGCGGAGCCGGAATTAGAACCCGAGTCCTCTGAATCCCAGGCCCGTGCTCTTCCCACTTAAAATTAGTCCGCCCCGGGGTCGCCCCTCCCGCTGACCCGGCCCGGCCTCCCGGCCCAAGAAGGCCTTGTGGCATCTTGCCCGCTGGGGAGCTTTCCTCCGTTCCCAACCGGATCTCTTCGGAATCCACCGGGAATCCGGCGAAGGGGATTCGCCCGGAATGGGGTCAATCCAGAGGGTCACGGGTGAGGCGGCGGCAAACAAACGGCCAACCGGGACGGGGTGGGGGAGACGCCCCCGGAGGACCTCCGTGGGAAAATGGACCTCTCCGGTTTTCCAGGCTGCATCACCACGGAAGGCGGACCTCCTCCTCCCTCGGACGTCCCGGGTTACGGCACCGGGCCGGGCCTGCCGCCGGCCTTTTATCACGGACACCACTCCCCCGCCCCCCCGCCGGACCCCCTGAACCACCAGCCGCAGAAATTCCCCGTCTGCTGCTCCCACTGCGCCCCGGGCCCCCCCTGCCACAAAGGCCAGGCCCCTCATCCGGGGATGCACCACCACCACCAGCAGCAACAGCCGCAGCAGCAGCAGCAGCAGCTCGGCTTTCGCCAGGCCTCGGAACCGCGGCAGCTGTCGGCGCAGTACGCCACGCAGGCCGGGGAGAAGGAGCAGGCCTGCGGCCCCCACCCCCTGAGACCGGCGCAGCCCTGGCTGGAGCAGCAGCCCCATCTGGAGCCGGAGAGCGCGGCCCCGAGGATGGGGAAGCCCCCCCAGGCCCCTCCGCCTGCCCAGCCCGGCGGCCACCCGGCGTGCGTCGTTCCTCCCCGGGATGCGCCGTCGGCCACGGTCCCGCCCGTCCCGCCCGGTCCGTCCGTCCGGGTCCAGCTGGGTCACCACGCGAAGCCGAAGCCGAGCCACCTGCCCCAGCAGCCGCCGATGCAGCCGCCGCAGGCCCCTCCGCCGTCCCCTCTGAGCTCGGGCCAGAACGACGGGCCCCCGCAGGAGCCGGTCTTACACCAGAACCTGGATCTCATCCACCACAAGTTCGAGCTGGAGGAAATGCAGAAGGACCTAGAACTCCTGCTCCAGGCCCAGCAGCCCAGCCTGCAGCTCAATCAGACCAAGCCCCCTCAGCACGTCCAGCAGACCATCGTCGGCCAGATCAACTACATAGTGAGGCAGCCGGCCCCGATCCCGCCTCAGGCTCCGGAGGAAGTCCATCAGGTGAGCCGATCCATCGGATCTGTCGTTTTTTTAACGGCGATTTCTTCAGCGCCTCCTGTAAGCCGGGCGCCGTATTAAAGGCCGGGTAGATGAGCGCTTAGTACGGTGCTCTGCACCCGGAGAGCGCTTAATAAATACGACCGAACGCTTATTGGGTCGGACGCGGTCCCCGCCCCCGTCTGAATCCTCGCTTTCCAGATGAGGGAACCGCGGCGCGGAGAAGTGAAGCGACTTGCCCAGGGTCGCTTAGCCGACACGTAGCGGAGCCGGGGTTAGAACCCAAGTCCTTCTGACTCCCAGGCCTGTGTTCCACCCACTAGACCACGCTGTGCGTGGAGAGCAGTCTACTAAGTGCTTGGGAGAGCACCGTATAACGGAGCCGGTGGACACATTCCCCGCTCGCGACAGCTGACGGTCTAGAGGATGAGCTTTTTTTTCTTTCTCCTGATATTTGTTAAGCACTTTACTGTGTGCCAAGCACTTACGTGCCACGCACTGTACTGCACGCCGGGGTAGATACAAACTAATCAGACCGGCCACAGTCCCTGTCCTACATGGGGCTCACGGTCTTGATCCCCATTTTGCAGATGAGGTAATTTAGCCGCAGAGAGGTGAAGTGACTTGCCCAAGATAATAATGTTGGTCTTTGTTAAGCGCTTACTATGTGCAGAGCACTGTTCTAAGCGCTGGGGTAGATATAGGGTAATCAGGTTGACCCACGTGAGGCTCACAGTTTAAGATCACACTGCAGAAACCTGGCGGACCTGGGATTAGAATGCAGGTCCTTCTGACTCCCAGGCCCGTGCTCTAGCCATTAGACCGTGGTGCTTCGCCCAGGCCGTGCTGCTTTCCCTCCTAGGGAATTGTCGGTAATTTTCTCGGCAGGCCGAAAGGAGGGGAGGTGGGTGGAAATGGGAGTGAGATGGCAGCATGGCTCAGTGGAAAGAGCCCGGGCTTGGGAGTCAGAGGTCATGGGTTCGTATCCCAACTCTGCCACTTGTCAGCTGTGTGACTGTGGGCGAGTCACTTCACTTCTCTGGGCCTCAGTTCCCTCATCTGTAAAATGGGGATTAACTGTGAGCCTCACGTGGGACAACCTGATGACCCTGTATCTACCCCAGCGCTTAGAACAGTGCTCTGCACATAGTAAGCGCTTAACCAATACCAACATTATTATTATTATGGTTCTGAAGGCCTGGAAGCCCAGTGGATTATTTGAGTTGGATATAGAAGGCGCTGAGGAACCTCAAGGGAAAGCAGGATAGCCCCGTGGAATGGACACCTTTGGCAAGCCACGTAACTTCTGTACCTCAGTTATCATAGCTGTAAAATGGGGACCAAGACTGTGAGCCCCACTTGGGCTGTGTCCAACCCGGCTAGCCTGTGTCTAGCCCAGGGTTTAACACAGTGCCTAGAATATAGTAAGCGCTTAACATTGTGGGCAGGAATGTTTGTGTTCTACTGTGGTGTGGCACTCACCCTAGTGCTTTGTGCAGTCCTCTAGACTCCAAGCATGTTGCGGGCAGGGACCGTATCTGTTATACTGTTGTTTTGTACTCCCAAGAACTTAGTACTTGGGACCTGCACACAGTAAGCGCTCAATAAGTATGATCGACTGCTCTGCACACAGGAAGCGCTCAATAAGTATGATCGACTGCTCTGCACACAGGAAGCGCTCAATAAATGTGATAAATACGATTGATTAACAAGCACTGCAAAATAAGAGATAGATCAGGCTGTGTCCTGCACCCGGTAGCCTGTGTTTTGATACTTTAAAGAGACTGTTTCTTGATTTATGTTTTTCATCGCTGAACTTTTCCAAGTTTTAGTTTCCCTCCAGCTCCCCCTATTTCTTTCTGATAATAATAATGTTGGTATTTGTTAAGCCCTTACTACGTGCAGAGCACTGTTCTGAGCGCTGGGGTAGATACAGGGTAATCAAGTCGTCCCACGTGAGGCTCACAGTTAATCCCCATTTTACAGATGAGGGAACTGAGGCACAGAGAAGTGAAGTGACTCGCCCACAGTCACACAGCTGACGAGTGACAGAGCCAGGAGTCGAACTCATGACCTCTGACACCGAAGCCCAGGCTCTTTCCACTGAGCCACGCTGCTTCCCCTCTTTCTCAGTGCTTGGCACCCCTCGAGACACTGTATCCACCCCAGCGCTTAGTACAGCGCCTGACACAGTAAGCACTTAACAAATGCCACAATTATTATTATGATTATTACCCTCCTCACTCCCCCCTCCCAAAATAAAGAGTCATTTCTGGAATTACCGAACACAAGATCGAGTTCCTTACCTGGGAGGGAGCATCTCCTTCACCGTAGGGGCCGAAAAGTTGTTTGCACAGGGTTAGCACCTCTCCGGTGAGGGGGTGAGAAGGAGTTTGACTTCTCACTCCTCGGAGGTGCCTGGGAAAATTCACAGCTCCTCCTGCTGCTACAGCGAATTAGCCCGGCCCGGCCGAGGGGGGCTGTGGTTTCCTCGGGCTCGGCGGTGGACAGCCACGTGATTCTCAGCGGGGTGGAGTTGCGATGGAAACTTTTAAAGAAAATGATCTGGGCGCATTCGGCGACTGACTGGCGACGTCGTCTGGGAAGGGAGGCAGACTGCACAGATAGGAGGCGGAGAATGCAGGAGTACAGCAAAAATGGGCACACGTGGCTCAGCTGATCTCATAAAAAGAAGGATCATTATCATCAATAATAAGAGTAGCAGTATTTGTTAATAATAATAATAATGTTGGTATTTGTTAAGCGCTCACTAGGTGCCGAGCACTGTTCTAAGCGCTGGGGGAGATACAGGGTAATCAGGTTGTCCCAAGTGGGGCTCACACACTTTTAATCCCCATTTTACAGATGAGGGAACTGAGGCACAGAGAAGTTAAGTGACTTGCCCACAGTCACACAGCTGACAAGTGGCAGAGCCGAGAGTCGAACTCATGACCTCTGACTCCGAAGTCCACGCTCTTTCCACTGAGCCACGCTGTTAAGTAATAATAATAATAATTATGGCATTTCTTAAGCGCTTACTATGTGCAGGCACTGTACTAAGTGCTGGGGTAGTACAGACAAATTGGACTGGGCACAGTTCCTGTCCCGCATAGGGCTCACAATCTTCATCCCCCTTTTCCAGATGAGGTAACTGAGGCACAGAGAAGTGAAGTGGCTTGTCCAAGGCCGCACAGCAGACAAGTGGTGGAGCAGGGATGAGGACTCGTGACCTTCTGACTCCCGGGCCCGTGCTTTATCTACTGGGCCAAAGTACTTACGATGTTCTAAGTCCCGTATTAAGTTCTGGGGTAGATCCAAGATAATCAGGCCCCACAAGGGGCTCACAGTCTATGTGGGAGGGAGCGTGGGCTTTCAATCTCCATTTTTGGCGATGAGATAACTGGGGCACAGAGAAATGAAACGACTTACCCAGACTCTCAAGGCACACAAATGCCAGAGCCAGAATTGGAACCCAGGTCTTGGGACTCCCATGCTGCTGCTCTCTTCACTAGTCCATGCTGCTTCCCTTAAGTGTTCATGGAATGTAAACTTAACACCAGAGCTACAGAGCATCACTGACAATTTAGGTGAAAGGGCTTGGGACCCTGGGGACATCATTCATTCATTCAATAGTATTTATTGAGCGCTTACTATGTGCAGAGCACTGTACTAAGCGCTTGGAATGTACACATCGGCAACAGATAGAGACAGTCCCTGCCCTCTGACGGGCTTACGGTCTAATCATCATCAACGGTACGATCTCTCTTATATCGTACTCTCCCAGATGTTTGTTTAATCAATCAGTGGTCACCTACTGCGTGTAGAGCACTGTACTAAGCACTTGGGAGAGTACAGTGCCACAGAATTAGTAGTCACGTTCCCTGCCCGTAACTAGTTTACAGTCTAGAGGGGGAGACAGACATTAGTGGGAAAAAATAAGTAATTCATAATGTATAATTTAAAGACATGTACGTAAGTGCCGTGGAGTTGGACGAGATGTGACCGTAATGAGGCTTGGACGGTGGAGAGAGCGGTGGGCTGGCATATATGGAGGGGGCGGGAGTTCTAGGCTAGGGGGAGGATTTGGGAAAGGGGTTGGTAGGGAGATTGGCGAGATCGGGGCACAGCCAGTAAGCTGGCACTAGAGGAGCGGAGTGTGCGGGCTGGGCCATAGTAGGAGATCAGTGAGGTGAGGTAGGATGGGGTGAGCTGAGTCCTTTAAAGCCAATGGTAAGGGGTTTTTGTTGATGGGCAACCACTAAAGTTGAAGAGTGGGGGCACGTGGACGTGGACTGAACACTTTTGTCCAAAAATGATCCGTACAACAGTGCGAAGTATGGACGAGAACGGGGAGGCAGATGCGGTAGTCAAGGCAGGATGGGCCGAGTGCTTGGCTCAGCGTCATAGCGCTTAGGATGGAGAGGAGAGGGCGGATTTTAGCAATGTCGTGAAGGTAGATCAGTTCGGTGCTTAGTACCGTGCTCCGTATATAGAAAACGCTCAGTAGATGTGATTTGTTGATGGATTGAACACCTGCTGTCTGCAAAGCAATGGGCTTGGCATTTGGGAACACCGGAGACAAAGTCGTTAAGACGTGGTCCCCGCCCCCACGGAGTTTAGTGGGGAAAAACCGGGAACTGTAAATGGACAAAAATACAATAGAGGGGCACGAGAGCGGATTATAAATTCGCACAAGTGGATAACGCAGTAGCAAGCCAGAAGCGAGGCGATAAACAGATAAGTGCCTAGGAATTCATAGGGGTGTACAGGGCGTGTGTCTACCAACTCTGTTGTATCGTACTTTCCCGAGTAGTGAGTACAGTGCTGTGCACACAGTAAGCACTCAATGAATCCGACTGATTGAATTCTAAGGAGGCTCAGGGGAGGCAGGACCGGGAGAGAGAAATTTACTCTGGCTTGGAAGACCCTCCCTCATCTCTGACACGCAATGACTCTCTCCACCTTCAAAGCCTTAATGAAGGCACCTCCCCTCCATGGGGCCTTCCCTGAAAAGCCCTACTTTCCTCTTCTCCCACTCCCTTCCTGACTTGCTCCTTTTATTCGTCCCTCCTCCCCAGCCTCACAACACTTATGTTCATTCAATGGTATTTCATTCAATAATATTTATTGAGCGCTTACTATGTGCAGAGCACTGTACTGAGCGCTTGGAATGTACAAAGGGGTAACAGATAGAGACGGTCCCTGCCCTTTGACGGGCTCACAGTCTAATCGGGGGAGACGGACAGACGAGAACGATAGCAATAAATAGAATCAAGGGGATGAACATCTCATTAATAACGTTGGTATTTGTTAAGGGCTTGCTATGTGCAGAGCACTGTTCTAAGAGCTGGGGTAGATCCAGGGTCATCAGGTGGTCCCGTGTGAGGCTCACAGTTAATCCCCATTTTCCAGATGAGGTAACTGAGGCCCAGAGAAGTGAAGTGACTTGCCCACAGTCACACAGCTGACAAGTGGCAGAGCTGGGATAATAATAATAATAATAATAATAATAATGTTGGTATTTGTTAAGCGCTTACTATGTGCCGAGCACTGTTCTAAGCGCTGGGATAGACACAGGGGAATCAGGTTGTCCCACGTGGGGCTCACAGTCTTAATCCCCATTTTACAGATGAGGTAACTGAGGCACCGAGAAGTTAAGTGACTTGCCCAAAGTCACACAGCTGACAAGTGGTAGAGCCGGGGTTCGAACCCATGACCTCTGACTCCAAAGCCCGTGCTCTTTCCAGTGAGCCACGCTGCTTCTCTAAGCATGGATACGAACCCATGACCTAAAACAATAGCAAATAAATAGAATCAAGGTGATGTACATATCTCTAAGTTATGTATTTATTTATGTTAACGTCTATCTCCCCCTCTAGACCGTAAACTCGTTGTGGGCAGGGAATGTGTCGTTTTATTGTTGTATTGTACTCCTCCTCGTGCTTAGCACAGTGCTTTGCACACGGCTTGCGCTCAATAAATATAACTGAATGACTGACTGACCGACTAGACGGGGGAGATGACCTGGTTCTTACCCCGGCTCCTCCACTTGTCTGCGGTGTGACTTTGGGCCATTCTCTTCACTTCTCCGGGCCTCCGTTCCCTCATCTGTAAAAAGGGGATCAAGACTGTGAGCCCCACGTGGGACCTGACCCGTGTCCAACCTGATTCACTTGTATCTTGGGGAAGCAGCGTGGCTCAGTGGAAAAGAGCCTGGGCTTCGGTGTCAGAGGTCATGAGTTCGACTCCCGGCTCTGCCACTCGTCAGCTGTGTGACTGTGGGCGAGTCACTTCACTTCTCTGTGCCTCAGTCACCTCATGTGTAAAATGGGGATTAACTGTGAGCCTCACGTGGGACGACCTGATTACCCCGTATCTACCCCAGCGCTCAGAACAGTGCTCTGCACATAGTCAGCGCTTAACAAATGCCAACATTATCATTTCCCTCTGCTCCTCCCCCTCTCCCTTCCCATCCCCTCAGCACTGTACTCGTCCGCTCGACTGTATATATTTTCATTACCCTCTTTATTTTGTTAATGAAATGTACATCGCCTCGATTCTATTTAGTCGCCATTGTCTTTACGAGACGTTCTTCCCCTCGACTCTATTCGTCGCCATCGTTCTCGTCTGTCCGTCTCCCCCGATTAGACCGTAAGCCCGTCAGACGGCAGGGACCGTCTCTATCTGTTGCCGACCTGTTCATTCCAAGCGCTTAGTACAGTGCTCTGCACATAGTAAGCGCTCAATAAATACTATTGAATGAATGAATGAATGATCTACTGCAGCACTTAGTACGGTGTCTGGCACACAGAAAGTACTTAACAGATACCATAAAAAAAAAAAAAAGATGATGGGAAAAGCAAGGCGGAGTCGCAGTTGAGCAGATCCTGGGGAGAGCTACTGCTGTGAACAACAGGTGCTGCAGTGTGAGAGAAGGTCAGAGGTTAGGCAAGCTGGCAGCTAGGGAGAATTTAAGAACCTGCTTCAAACAATCCACAAAGTGGAAAGTCTTCTCACGGGTCATCGAGTTGAGTTAGAGCTGGAAGGGATCAGGCGTTCCTAATGGACCCCAAGCTGGGAGTGCCTCTGCTATGGAAAACTATTGTTCTGCGATATTCCGTGATCCACTGAATTTTCTTCTAGGAGAGTAAAGATTTGCCCATGCAGAGCTGTTGTTTGGGGGGAGCCTAAGATACCCAGCTTTTTTTTCCCAGCCTGTTTCTAACACTTCAGCTTTCTGAAGCAGTCTGAGGGAGCAACTACTTGGACCCCAACCAGGAACGGAAACTCTGCTATGAATATTAATTCTGGTATTTGTTCAGCGCTTACTGTGTGCCAGGCACTGTACTAAGCGCTGGGGTGGATACAAGTAAACTGGGTTGGACACAGACCCTGTCCCACGTGGGGCTCACAGTCCTCAACCCCATTTTACAGATGAAGTAACCAAGGCCCGGAGAAGCGAAGGGACTTGCCCAAGGCCACCCGGCAGACGGGGGGCAGAGCTGGGGTTAGAATGATGATAATGGTATTTGTGAAGCGCTTACTATGTGCCAAGCACTGTTCTAAACACTGGGGTAGACACGAGCTGATCAGGTTGTCCCAAGTGAGGCTCATGGCCCATAAATAAGGTAACTGAGGCACAGAGAAGTTCAGGGGCTGGCCCAGAGTCACACAGCAGACAAGTGGTGGAGCCGGGATTAGAACCCAGGACCTCTGACTCCCGAGCCCGAGCGCTTTCCACTGAGCCACGCTGCTTCTCTTTCTGCTCCCCAGAAACTCTGTTCTTTCCCCCGTCAGGCTTGTGACGACCCCATGGCATCGGAAGGCCCCAAACCGGTCCTGCCCCTGGACCGGCCCGTGATGGTCCCCCCGCCGCAGGCTCTGGCGGAAGAAGTCCCCGTCGGCCTGCACCGCCTCAGCGATGTTGCGCGCTGCTCCTCTCCCAACCTGGTGACGAAGGTACTGACCCAACCGGCTGCTTTCCCCTGAGCCACGGGACCACGGCCACCGTCCTCTCCGCCGGCCCGGAATCCTCTTTGCCATCTGGGCCCCTCGAGGGACGGGGGGTCGTGTCTAATTCTCACCTGTGTACTCTTTCCCAGCGCTTAGTCCAGTGCTGTGCACACTGTATTTATTGACTAATGGTGGTGTTGATTAAAAGCTTACTATGTGCCCGGTTCTCAGCGCTGGGGTAGATACAGGCTAATCAGGTTGGACACAGTCTCTGTCCCTCGTGGGGCTCGCAGTCTTAAACCCCATTTTACAGATGAGGTCACTGAGGCACAGAGAAATGAAGTGACTCGCCCAAGGTCACAGCAGACAAGCGGAGGAGCTGGGATCGGAACCCTCCTTCTAGCGGTACCGAGGACCAGGGAGCCCATTTCAAATGGGCCCCAACTCAAATCCAAGGGTTCTTTGGGAGCACGTTTTACTTGAGCCACCCTTCCTGATTCGAACAGAGCACAGCGCAGTGAAATCTGTCTGATGACCCAGATAGGGTCGGACCAAAATTTCTTATTGCCCCCATCTCCCCTCACCTTGACCTTTTCTCTGGCTTGGGGGGGTGTGTGTGTGTGTCCCGTGTACACTTCTGGGGTTGGGGGTTTAGTTCTGGAGGGTAGTCGGATGGGAGAGGCATTGGGAAGACTCCCCCCCGCCACCATTTTTGTGGTATTTCCTCCTTCTAATAGTAATAATAATAACTTTTAAGCACTTAATATGTTCCAAGCACTGTTCTGAACACTGAGGTAGGTACAGATTAATCAAGTGGGACAGAGGCCTGGTCCCACATGGGGCTCACAGTCTTAATGCCCATTTTACAGATGAGGGAACTGAGGCCCAGAGAGGTGACTTGCCCAAGGTCACCCAGCAGACAGTGGCAGAGCTGGGATTAGAACCCAGGTCCTTCTAGACTATAAGCTTCGTTTTAATGGAATTTCTTAAACACCTACTATGTGCCGGGTACTCTTCTTAGCGCTGGGGTCTTGTCTTGTGCCGTCGAGGAGTCCTCGACCCATAGCGACGCCGTAGACGCGTCTCTCCCAGAATGCCCGACCTCCATCTGCAATCGTGTATCCGTAGTTTTCTTGGTAGAAATACAGAAGGGGCTTATCGTAGCCTCCTTCCGCACAATAAATCTGAGTCTCCACCCCTCACTCTCTCCCATGCCACCGCTGCCTAACACAGGTGATTTTTGACTTGTAGCGGATCGTCTTCCACTCGCTAGCCGCTGCCCACACTAGGAATGGAATGGATATTTAATTATTCATTCTTTCATTCATTCATTCAATAGTAATTATCGAGCGCTTACTCTGTGCAGAGCACTGTACTAAGCGCTTGGACTGTACAATTCGGCAACAGATAGAGACAGTCCCTGCCCGTTGACGGGCTTACAGTCTAATCGTGCCTCTGCCTGGATCTCCCTCCCGTTGTCGAGACCGGTAGAGGACTGGGAACTCTTCAGGTGCCACCCTGAGAGGGGAGGCCTGGGGTAGTTACAAGATGTTCAGGTTGGGCAGAATCCAGGGCCCACCTGAGGCTCACGGTCTTCATCCCCATTTGACGGACGTAGTAACCGAGGCCGAGAGAAGTGAAGCTGCCCGGGGTCACACGGCAGGCAAGTGGCAGAACTGGAATTAGAACCCAGGTCTTTATTACTCTCTGGCCCACGTTCTCTCCACTGAGCCACACCGCTTCTCGCCGCTTCTTTTTAATCAAGACTTGTCAGCCCCTTCCCTATACCCAGTCTCGGGACTGTATGACGGTGACTGCGGCTGAAATGACACCAACGTATTTACTCTTGTCAGACGGCACATTAAAATGTCAAAGGCCAAAGACATTATCCTACACCTGGGGCTGCCATCTGGCCGGGAGCGTCATTAATGCTCTGGGTTGCTCAGTGGATCAAATCTGAAAGCAGGATGGGCTTTTACCCAAGGAGATCAGTCCTTCCACAGCATCCCCTTTATGAACTCCAGCTCAACAGGGGAAAAGGGAGGTGGTCGCCGCCGACAAAAGGCAGGATTATTTTAGGAGAGTGAATTCATTGGGTAGTTAATGGCCTCCGCTTCCGGCTTCTCCTTCCCCCTCTTGACAACGGTTTCCTGAGTCAGAGCTGGCAGCAAATGGTGGCTTTTGGGGGCTTCCTTGGGCACACCCTGTCTCTATCTGTTGCCGAATTGTTCTTTCCAGTGAAAAGAACACCGTAAGCACACAGCACTCCGCACACGGTAAGCGTTCAGTAAATACGATTGAATGATCGAACCGACTTTCTGCCTGGAGGTGGTGCCGGTCCAGCGATTTAGGGCAGCGTTCTAGAGATGGCTCCTCAAAAGAACTTTTGGTTCCAAAGAATCAGAAAGGAATTCGGGTGCCCTAGTTCTGATCTACCACCACGTCCCGGACAAAAAAAAAATATTGAAAAAATATTGAATATTGAAAATATTGAAAAATAGAACGCCTCGGTGTCCAGCTGAATGGAACGCTTGTCGTATGCCGCCGAGGCGTCTCCGACCCACAGCGACGCCGTGGACGTATCTCTCCCCGAACGTCTCACCTCCATCTGCGATCGTTCTGGTAGCGGATCCATAGGGTTTTCTTGGTCAAAATATGGAAGTGATTTACCGTTGCCTCCTTCCGCGTAAACGTGAGCCTCCGCCCTCGTCTCTCTGCCGTGCCGCTCCTGCCCAGCGCGGGTGAGTTTGGCCTTGTAGCAGATGGTCTTCCACTCGCGAGCCACTGGCCAAGCTAGGAAGGGAACGGACGGGCCTCTGCTTGACTCTCCCTCACTTAATCACCTCCTCCAAGAGGCGTTCCCAGACCGAGCTCCTCTTCTCCCTCTACTCCCTCTGCCACCCCCCCTTTACCTCTCCGCAGCTTAACCCTCTTTTTCCCCTTTTCCCTCTGCTCCTCCACCTCTCCCTTCCCATCCCCACAGCACTGTACTCGTCCGCTCGACTGTATATATTTTCGTTACCCTATTTATTTTGTTAATGAATTGTACATCGCCTCGATTCTATTTAGTCGCCATCGGTTTTTACGAGACGTTCTTCCCCTCGACTCTGTCTATCGCCATCGTTCTCGTCCGTCCGTCTCCCCCGATTAGACCGTGAGCCCGTCAGACGGCAGGGACCGTCTCTATCTGTTGCCGACTTGTTCATCCCAAGCGCTTAGTACAGTGCTCTGCACATAGTAAGCGCTCAATAAATACTATTGAATGAATGAATGAATGAATGAATGAATAATCGAGACTGGTAGAGGACTGGAAACTTCCAGGTGCGACCCATTGTAGCTAAAAATGTCTCCCACCGGGACTGCAGCAGAATTTATTTATTCATCCATCCAGTCATTCAGTTGTATTTATCGAGCGCTTACTGTGTGTTGAGCACTGTACTGAGTGCTTGGGAGAGTACAATACGACAATAAACATTCCCTGCTCACAAGAAGCTTACAGTCTAGAGGAGGAGTCAGACATAGGGGCTGCGGTTTAGTTTGTGTGGGCCCTTTTCATGGTATCAGAGAGACTGGTGGGGGACAAGACAGGTTCCCCACATTCAAAGCCCTCCTAAAATCCCACCTCCTCCCTGCCGCTGGCCTGGAACGCCCTCCCTCTTCATGGCTAGCATAGCTATGAAGCAGAGAAGCAGCGTGGCTCAGTGGAAAGAGCCCAGGCTTGGGAGTCAGAGGTCATGGGTTCGAATCCCAGCTCTGCCACTTGTCAGCTGTGCGACTGTGGGCAAGTCACTTCACTTCTCTGTGCCTCAGTTCCCTCATCTGTAAAATGGGGATTAACTGTGAGCCTCACGTGGGACAACCTGATTACCCTGTAAATCTCCCCCAGCGCTTAGAACAGTGCTCTGCACATAGTAAGCGCTTAGCAAATACCAACGTTATAGAGAAGCAGCATGGCTCAGTGGAAGGAGCACGGGTTTATGAGTCAGAGGTCATGGGTTCTAATCCCGGCTCTGCCGCTTGTCAGCTGGGTGACTTTGGGCGAGTCACTTAACGTCTCTGTGCCTCAGTTACCTCATCTGGAAAATGGGGATTAAGACTGTTTGCCCCACATGGGACCTGATTACCCTGTACCTACCCCAGCGCTTAGAACAGTGCTCGGCACATAGTAAGCGCTTAACAAATACCAACATTATTATTACAAGCAAATTGGGTTGGACACGGTCCCTGTCCCACAGAGGGCTCACGGTCTTAATCTCCATTTTACAGACGAGGTAACTGAGGTACAGAGAAGTGCAATGACTCGCCCAAAGTCACGCAGCAGACAAGTGGCAGGGACGGGATTAGAACCCATGACCTTCTGACTCCCGGGCCCGTGCTCTATCCGCTACGCCACGCTGCGTCCCGGAAGCAGCAAAAGCGTCTCCACCTTCGGCTCTCCTGCTCGATGGCGTTTGAACTTTACACAACACATCTTTTCTGTCATCTCCCTGGCCTTGGTCAAGGAAAACCAGAGGAAGCAGATTTAGCCACCGAGAGCATTCCTGTGGTTTACCTATTGTCAATCAGTCAGTTCTTTTTTTCATCCATCTTCCTTCCTCACCCAAAGTGACCTAATACTCTTTTCCCACCCCAGGCATTTCCCAACCCAAAGGCCCTCGTTGTTTCTGCCCAGAAATGTAATTCAGGACTCCCAGCCGTCTGAGCCGACAAATTCACTGCAGTTTACGTGCACTGATCAACTGCTTATTTCCTCCGTCATCATTTTTCATTAGAGCACCAGCTGCTTAGTTAATTAGCGGAGCGTAAACGTAAAGCGGCATTTCTCTTAGGAGATGTGGCATCTTCCCGGTCCCGCGTCTGGGTGGCCGAGTCCACCGTGCTGGTCTCTCCCGATCCTGGTTTCGATAGCCGTGGAGCGTGAGACTCCCCACTTCTTTAGTGGAGACGGGGACTGGGAAGATCAGTGGAGCGATGAAGTGGGGTTTTGCGTTCTTCAGAAGGGATGGGAAAGATGGCGATTCCGGCAGTCCGTCGGTACGGAGAAAGTAATAATCTGTCCCATGGCAACAGATGGCACCCCCAGCCCACGAAGGGCCATTTTGCCGTGTCTGCTGAGGGTCGCGCGTGGCCCGGCTGAGAGAGTGTGGATGGCTCTGTGCAAACCGTCACCACCGCTGGAAAATAACTCAAAATCGTGTCCTACTAATACTGTCCCTCTCTACTATACATAACTACTGTGTGTGTGTGTGTGTGTGTGTATCGTGGCTCCGCCACTTGTCTGCTGTGTGAACCTGGTCAAGTTACTTCACTTCTCTGTGCTTCAGTTACCTCATCTGTAAAAAGGGGATTGAGACTGTGACCCCCGCCCCCCAGAACAGGGACTCCATCCAACCCCATTTGCTTGTATCCACCCCAGCGCTTAGTACAGTGTAGTACAGCATGTAGTAAGAATTAATAGACACGATCCCTGCCCTCACCGAGTTTATAATCTAGTGGGGAAGGCAGACACTGCAGTAAATTACAGGTCGGCAAAAGGAATGGAGCGTAAAGCCATGTATACAGGGGCCCAGGATGGGGTAGGAGGATGGGGGCGGTGAGTACCTGAGTTCTCCTTGGCGCCCCGAGTGTGGCTCACTGGAAAGAGCCAGGGCTTTGGAGTCAGAGGTCATGGGTTCGAACCCCGGCTCTGCCATTTGTCAGCTGTGTGACTTTGGGCAAGTCACTTAACTTCTCGGTGCCTCAGTTCCCTCGTCTGTAAAATGGGGATTAAGGCTGTGAGCCCCACGTGGGACAACCTGATTCCCCTGTGTCTACCCCAGCGCTTAGAACAGTGTTCGGCACATAGTAAACGCTTAACAAATACCAACATTATTATTATTATTATTATTATTACCTGCCAAAACTGCCAAGCGAGCATCCCCGTTCTCGGTCCCTGACAGAAAGCTTCCGCGTCCCGGAGCCAACGACGTTGGAGAAGCCCCAGTTGACGATCCCTTTGCCTCCCCAGCGGGCGGCTTCGATGAGCATCTTGGGGTTCTCCGGCCCCTTGGAGAGGGAGCTGACATCCCCGCGGCCCGCACGGTCGGTGGAGCCTCAGATCCAGAGCGTGACCAGCCTGTCGGCCGGCCGCCCCCAGAACTCCCCGTTCGCCTCCGAGGTCCAGCCCGAGCTGCTGCCCGTCTACGGCCCCGCGCTCACCCGAGCTCCGGCCATCCTGCGCCCGGGAGGGGGAAGCGAGTTGCCGCCCACGGGGGACGGCCTTCTCGGGAACTCCCAGTGCAAGGTGAGACTCCCGCGGCTCATTCGGGGAAGGCCCGGGGTCCTCAGCTCATCTCCTCGCCCCAGGGGATGGTTGAGCCAGGCCCACTTCCTTCCTTCGTTCATTCAGTCAGTCAGTCAGTCAGTCAGTCAGTCGTATTTATTGAACACATACTTTGTGCAGAGCACTGTACTAAGCGCTTGGAGGAGTACAGCGCAACAGTAAACATTCATTCATTCGATCGTATTTAGTGAGTGCAGACACATTCCCTGTCACAACGAGCTTAGAGTCTGGAGAGGGAGACATTAATAGAAATACATAAATTATGGATATGTGCCTAAGTCAGTCGATCGTATTTATTGAGCTCTTATTGTGTGCAGAGCACTGTACTAAGCACTTGGGAGAGGACAAAACAGCAGTGAACGGACACATTCCCTGCCCACGAGGAGCTGACAGTCTAGAGGGGGAGATGACATGAATAGAAATAAGTAAATTACAGATATATGACTGAGGAACGGCCACTGGCAACATTCCCGGGTCCTCCTCTGGGCCTTATTTTTCTTCTCTCAAGATGGAAAACCAGAATTTCAGCCCCATTAGTGACTCCTCGGGGCCCGACCCGGTGGCCAGCTGTCTGGACGTTCAGGACGGATCGGATCTCCCGGCGCAGAAGATGCTCGATGAGCCGATCAACCTCTCGGTCAAAAAGCCGCCGCGGGCCGAGTCGCCTGCAGCCCCCATCGTCCTGCCCCCCGTGGCGCTCAAGCAGTTTTGGGATCCAGAAGGTACAGATAAACTAGGGAGACGCGCGATGGGCTTCCAAAAACTGGCCCTTTTTACCCAGATCCACGTTCAGGCTGTCCCCACATAGAACACAGCTTGGCCTAATGGATAAGAGCAAAAGTCCCGGAGTCAGAAGGACCAGGGTTCTAATCCCAGCTCCGCCACCACAGCTCTGCTGTGTGGCCTTGGGCAAGTCACTTCACTTCTCTGGACCTCAGTTCCCTCATCTGGAAAGTGGGGATTAAGGCTGGAAGCCCCATGTGGGACATGGACTGTGCTCAACCTGATTAGCTTGTATCGACCCCAGCGCTTAGTACAGTGACTGGCATATAGGAAGAGCTTAACAAATACCATCTTGCTTCTTCCCTGGGGTGGGCGGATGGAGATTTTGTACCATGGCTGGTCCCGTGGGTCTTCGGGGTTAGAAGGTGCCGATATTCCTGCCGCGTACCAGGGTGGATCTAGATTCAATCAATCAGTGAATGGTATTTATCGAGCGCTTACTCTGTGCCTTACGGTGTAAATAGAGTGGATAGAGCATGGGCCTGGGAGTCAGAAGGTCATGATCCTGGCTCCACCATTTATCTACTGTGTGACCTTGGGCAAGTCACTTTACTCCTCTGTGCCTCGGTTACCTCATCTGTAAAACAGGGATCGAGATCGCGAGCCCCACGTGAGACAGGGACTGGGTCTGACCCCATTTGCTTGGAACCACCCCAGCGCTTAGTACAGTACCTGGCACATAGTAAGCACTTAACAAATACCGTAATTATTATGAGAAACAGCATGGTATAGTGAATAGAGCACGGGCCAGGGAGTCAGAAGGTCATGGATTCTAATCCAGGCTTTGCCACTTGTCTGCTGTGTGACCTCGGGCAAGTCACTTTACTTCTCAGTGCCTCAGTTACCTCATCTGTACAATAGGGATTGAGACTGTGAGCCCCACGTGGGACAGGGACTGTGTCCAACCCGGTTTGCTCGTATCTACCCCAGCGCTTAGTACAATGCCTGGGACATAGTGAGCGCTTAACAAATACCATAATCAGCAGACGCTTTCCCTGCCCAACCGAGGATGGACCCCAGCCTTTAGTCTCCTTCCAGGGCTTCCAGAAGTGACAGAGGGGAGGAGGAGGAGGATGACTGCCCTGTCCAATCTGAGAACAAAACGGGGGACGAGGGTCTCGTTCTGGCTGGGGGGAACAGTCCCATACTCTGGATTCCGGGCCCCTGGTGGGTGGGGTAGGATGGGACCAGCCCACTCTATAATAACCATAACTCCATAATAATAATAACTGTGGTATTCATTAGGCACTAAGCACTGAGGTGGATACAAGCAAATCAGGTCGGACACAGTCCGCGTCCCACGTGGGATTCACAGTCTCAATCCCCATTTTACAGTTGAGGTAACTGAGGCCCAGAGAAGAGAAATGACTTGCCCAAGGTCACACAGTAGACATGCAGCGGAGAAGAGGTTAGAACCCAGGTCCTTCCGGCTCCCGGGCCCGTGCTGTGTCCAGAGAGCCACCCTACGCCTCGGTCGTTCATTCCCCGGAGAAAGGAGGCCTGGGGCCAGGTCGGGGAATGGGAGGAGGATGAGCTCGTCTGCGAAGGGAGGGAGCCGTTGGCTTGAAAGGCCCAACGCCGGAATTGCAACCGCGGATGCTCTTTGTTCCCTTCTCTCCTAGATTGTGGGAAAGCTGAGCAGGAATCATTTGACATCGACCCCAAGAGAAATCAGAATATCAGGTAAAACAACTCCCTCTATCGCCAGGGGCCTGGGTCTATTCCCCAGGACTTTTTTTTTTTTAAATGGTATTTGTTAAGCGCCTAAGAAGAGCCAGGCACTGAACTAAGCGCTGGGTAGAAACAAGGTTGGACACGGTCCGTGTCCCATGAGGGGCTCACAGATTTAATTCAGATTTTCCAGATGAGGTGACTGAGGCCCAGAGAAGTAAAGTGACTTATCCAAGGACACACAGCAGACGAGTGGCAGAGCTGGAATTAGAACCCACATCCTCTGACTCCCTTGGCCCATGATCTAATAAAAATAATAATAATGATGGTATTTGTTAAGTGCTTACAATGTACCAAGCACTGTTCTAATAATAATAATAATGTTGGTATTTGTTAAGCGCTTACTATGTGCAGTGCACTGTTCTAAGCGCTGGGGTAGATACGGGGTCATCAGGTTGTCCCCCGTGAGGCTCACGGTTAATCCCCATTTTACAGATGAGGTGACTGAGGCACAGAGAAGTTAAGTGACTTGCCCACGGTCACACAGCTGACAAGTGTCAGAGCTGGGATTCGAACCCATGACCTCTGACTCTCAAGCCCAGGCTCTTTCCACTGAGCCACGCTGCTTCTCTTGGCCCTGCTTCTAAGAGCCGGTATAGATACAGGGTAATCATGTTGTCCGTGTGGGGCTCACACTTTTAATCCCCATTTTACAGATGAGGTAACTGAAGCACAGAGAAGTTAAGTGACTTGCCCAAGGTCACACAGCAGGCAAGAGGCGGAGCCGCGATTAGAACCCAGGTCCTCCGACTCCCAAGCCCGGGCTCTTGCCACTAAGCCACGCTGCTTCTAGACCACACTGTTTCCTTGGTGCTCGTGTGTGGGGGTGAGGGTCCCCTGGGAGTTGGGATCCATGGGCAAGAGTCACCCTCTGTGTCCGGCCCCCCAGATCCTCTCAGGTCTCCACTGGAGCCCCAAAAGGTCCGAGTGTTTCCGAGCGGAGGCTGGGCCGGCCTAGCACCGGGAGCTCGTCGTGGGCGGGGAACGCCGCCGTTTATTGTTGTATTGCACTTTCCCAAGTATGGTGCTCTGCACGTAGTAAGCGCTCGGTAAATGAGATCGAATGAATGAATGAAAGTTGAACTTGGGGGGGCCGAGGTGGAGGGGAGAGGCCCAGGTTGGGCCCGATTGATATCGTATCAAGGTAGGATGAGCCCAGAGAAGCAGCGTGGCCCAGTGGAAAGAGCGCGGGCTTGGGAGTCAGAGGTCATGGGTTTGAATCCCGGCTCTGCCGCTTGGCAGCTGTGTGACTGTGGGCAAGTCACCTCACTTCTCTGTGCCTCAGTTACCTCATCTGGAAAATGGGGATTAACTGTGAGCCTCACGTGGGACAACCTGATCCCCCTGAATCTATCCCAGCGCTTAGAGCAGTGCTCGGCACGTAGGAAGCGCTTAACAAATAACAAATACCAGGAGGTTGGGGAACGCCTTGAACTCTGCCAGCAGCACCTGTTTAGCTGCGTGAGGTGGTCTGATTTAAGGACGCTGGTCTGTTTAGTCCCGAACTATGGTCGAGTGAAAAAAAATAATAACAACGATAAGAACTGTGGTATTTGTTGAGTGCTTACTATGCGTCAGGCACTGTTCTAAGACCTGGGGGAGATACGAGATCGTCGGGTTGGACACAGTCCCCCCCCCCGTCCTACATAGGGTTTGAATCCCATTTTACAGATGAGGGAACTGAGGAACAGAGGAAGTTAAGCGACTCACCCAAGGTCACTCAGAAGACAAGCGGCAGAGCGAGGATTAGAACCCAGGTCCTTTTGACTCCCAAGCCCGTGCGCTATGCACTAGACCGCACTGTGTGGTCGGCTTGGGCAGTGTGTCTTCTGCTACGAGCAGGTCCACGGCACGGTCTAGTTTGCCTGTGATTTTCTGAGATCTGCATTCAGTCAGTCAAGCAACTAATGGTATTTCTTGAGCGCCTACCATGTGAAGAGCACTGTGTTAAATGCTTAGCACTCCTAAACCCTTTTCTTCCGATTCTATCATCCGCTCTTCCACAGCTATTGATGCCTGTCTACTTGTTTTGTTTTGTTGTCTGTCTCCCCCTATTAGGCTGTGAACCCGTTGTTTGGTAGGGATTGTCTCTATCTGTTGCCGAATTGTACTTTCCAAGCGCTCAGTACAGTGCTCTGTACACAGTAAGCCCTCAATAAATACTTTTGAACGAATGAATGAATTTACAGTCACTTACAGAAAAGCAGAGTGGCCTAGGGGAAAGAGCCTGGGCCTGGGAGTCAGAGGAGCTGGGTTCTAATCCCCACTTAGCCATCTGTTTGCTGTGTGACCTGGGGCAAATCCCTTAACTTCTCTGTGCCTCGGTGTCCTCATCTGCCAAATGAAGATTCCGTGCCTCTTCTCCCTCCTATTTAGATCGTGAATCCCCAGTGGGACAGGGACTGCATCCTCCCTGATGACCTTGAATCTACCCCAATGCTTAGACCAGTGTTTGACACGGGACAAGTGCTGAACAGACCACAATTATAATAATAATAATTGTTACTATTATTGATGAAGCCTCGAGAAGCAGCATAGCCGAATGGATAGACCATGGGTCTGGAAGTCAGAAGGACCCGGGTTCTAATCCTGTCTCCATCACTTGTCTGCTGTGTGAACTTGGGCAAGTCGCTTCATTTCTCTGGGCCTCGGTTACCTCATCTGTAAAATGGGGATTGAGATTGTGAGCCCCATATGGGATATGGACAACGTCCAACCCGAGTAACTTGTATCTACCAGCCATGAGTACAGTGCCTGGCACATAGTAAGCTCTTAAAAAAATGCATTAAAAATCAAAAAGCCTCAAAAGTGGGGCTGCATCTTTATATTATTTCTGGAAGCCTTTACTTCCATAAATCTCTGCTCCCAGACATCCTGCCTGCGCTCCGTCCCTGGGCTCAAGATGAAAAGTTGGCACCTAAAGCCCTCAGTGAGTTGCACAAATAGGACAGAAGTTTGCCCTTTCTCGGATAATTCCAGGTGACTTCAATAAAACGGCAGCCGTCGGAGCCCCCGGCCGGCCGGCTCTGAGTCCTGTGGTCAGGGAATGCTTTATGGCTCTGGCATTTTCTGTAATTCTCAGAATGGGAAAGTTCATTGCTGATGGCACCGAAAAGAGTCTCTCCCTTCAGGCTCTCAGACTCCTTAACCAGGAGAAATGGAAGAAGAAGCTCCGGGGGGGCTTGGGTAGGATCCAGCCAGGGCTGCCGGGAATTCGTCTCGCTGGATGTGGCTGCTGGGGGAGTTGTCCAACGAGAACAGGTGTGGATGGAGGCACGCTCTCCTGCCCCCCAAACTGGGGTTTGGGGGGAGCGGGCTCGGTGGGAGGCTGGGGGTGGCAGGGGCTTTCTAACAGTGTGATAGCCCCCGCCCCCGTCTGCCAGTCAACCCGTGCAGAGCTTGGGAGATTATGAGAGTTAGAAAACACTCTCCCCCACCTCCTTCAAAGGCGTATTGAAGGCCCACCTCCTCCCCGACTAAGGCCTCCTTTCCTCTTCTCCCACTCCTTTTTGTGTTGCCCTGAGTTGCTCCCTTTATTCATCCCCCCTCCCGGCCCCACAGCACTTATGTATATATCTGTCATTTATTTATTTTTATTAATGCCCATCTCCCCCTCTAGACGGTAAGCTCATTGTGGGTAGCGAATGTGTCTGTTTTCTTGTTATATAGTACTCTTCCAAGGGCCTAGCAATGTGATTTGCACACAGTAAGCGTCCAATAAATAGGATTGAATAATAATAATAATGTTGGTATTTGTTAAGCACTTACTATGTGCAGAGCACTGTTTTAAGCGCTGGGGGAGATACAGGGTCATCAGGTTGTCCCACGTGAGGCTCACAGTCTTAATCCCCATTTTACAGATGAGGGAACTGAGGCACAGGGAAGTGAAGTGTAAGCCCGTCAAACGGCAGGGACCGTCTCTATCTGTTGCCAACTTGTTCATTCCAAGTGCTTAGTACAGTGCTCTGCACATAGTAAGCGCTCAATAAATACTATTGAATGAATGAAGTGACTTGCCCACAGTCACACAGCTGACAAGTGGCACAGCTGGGATTCGAACCCATGACCTCTGACTCCCAAGCCTGGGCTCTTTCCACTGAGCTACGCTGCTTCATTGAATGAATGAATGAGTGAGTGATTCCTAGCCCTCAAGGCGATCCATCATTTATTGAGTGCTTCCTGTGTGCAGAGCGCTTTACTTAGCACTTGGGAGAGTACACTAGCAAACAGTAACTGGTATATATTGAGCACTTACTATTTACTGAGCACTGTACTAGGCCCTTGGGAGAGAACAGTAGAGGTCATGGGTTCTAAACCCGGCTCCTCCCCCTGTCTGCTGGGTGACCTTGGACAAGCCACTTAACTTCTCTGGGTCTCAGTTACCTCACCCGTGAAATGGGGATTAAGACTGTGAGCCCTACACGGGACAACCTGCTTATCTTGTATCTACCCCAGCGCTTAGAACAGTGCTTGGTACATAATAAGTGCTTAATATAGTACAGTTAAAAAGTATTCCTTGTCCATAAGGAGCTTAAGGGTACCTAGCAAAGGAGATGACAAATCAGACACCACATCATTATAGATAGAAGGGAAAAGAGATTGGAAAGGTGGTTATGTGGATGAAAAAGTACTCAAAGAATACAGTAAATCTATATTTACAGAAGTGTTACATCTGGGTTTTTAATTATATTCGTTATGTTTGTTGTAGGCAGGCAAGAGATCAGTCAACTCTGTTGTATTGTACTCTCCCAAGTGCTTAGTACAGTGCTGTGCACCCAGTAGGTGCTCAATAAATATGATTGATCGAGCGCTATGTGTCAAACACTGTTCTAAGTGCCGAGGTAGCTGCATGTTAATTAGGCCAGTCCTCGTCCCACATGGGGTTCACAGTCTTAGTAAGAGAGAGAACAGGTATTGAATCCCCATTTTGCAGTTAAGGAAACCGAGGCACCGAAAAGTTAAGTGACTTGACCAAGGTCACCCAGCAGGCAAATGGCAGAGCCAGGATTAGAACCTAGATCCTCAGGCTCCAAGGCCTGCACTTCTTCCACTAGACCACACTGTGTGGTTCTCTTTTTTTTATGGTATTTGTTAAGTGTTCACTATGTGCCAGGCACTGTACGAAGCCCTGGTGTAGATACAAGTTAATCGGGTTGGACATAGTTCATATTCCATATGGGGCTCATAGTTTCAATCCCCACTATACAGATGAGGTAACTGAGGCCCAGAGAAATGAAGTGACTTGCCCAACGTCACCCGGCAGACAAACGGCAGAGCTGGGATTAGAACCCGGGACCTTCTGACATCCAGAACCGGGCTCTATCCATTAGGCCACACTGCTTAGCTGGGGCTGCTGAAGTGGAGCCAAAGTGCAGCAGGGAGGGTATGACGTGGGGAGAAGAAAAATGAATTGGGGAAGGCCTCCTGGAGGAGGTGGGCTTTCCAGGACACTGTAGATGGGGAGAGCTGAAAAGAGGAGGGAATCCCAGGCAGGGGGAAGGGTACAAGCTGGAAGTCACAGTGAACTGCTCTAGCTGGGTGCTCTGCAAATAGTAATAATAATAATAATAATGATGATGACATTTGTTGAGCACTTACTATGTGCCAAGCACTGTTCTAAGTAAGTGCTCAATAAATAGCATTGACTGATTGATTGATTCCCCACGATCCCGGGCTGATCGCTGGATCTCCGGCAAAACCCCGCAGCCAAAACGCTTTGGCCCTAGGGGTTGGGGATGTCAGATGGAGAAGTAGCATGGCCTAGTGGAATGCTCATGGACCTGGGAATCAGAGGACCTGGGTTCTAATCCCAGCTCTGGCATTTTTTTTTACGATATGTGTTAAGCGTGACTATGGCTCAGGCATTGTACTGGGGTGTATGCGATTTAGTCAGGTTGGACACAGTCCATGTCCCATATGGGATGCGGAGCTTTTATTCCTTTTTGACAGATGAGGTCACTGAGGCCCAGAGAGGTGGGGCACGTCTCTGGGCCTCAGTGACCTCATCTTTAAAACTGGGATTAAGAGTGTGAGCCCCATGAGGGACATGGACTGGGGCTAACCTGCCTAACTTTATCTACTCCAGTGTTTAGAACAGTGTTTGGCACATAGTAACTACCTTAATTATTATCATGAATTATTATTATAGTTATTATTGTTATTTCAGGGTTTATGACAAGGAGCTGAAGGTCCCTTACGTGCGCCTGGAGCGGCTGAAAATCTGTGGGGCCGCCGCCCCCTCGGGAGAGCTGCCCGTGTTCAAACTGCAGCCCCAGAACGGCCAGCAGGACGGAACGTTTCTGCTGATCATTGAGTGCGGCGCTCAGACCTCCACCATGGCCATCAAGGTAAACCCTTATCTACCCCATCTTCCCTCTCCTTCCTGCTGCTGTGGACCTGGGTTCGACTTCCCGCTCTGCCCCGGCCTGCTGGGCCACCTCGGGCATTTCCCTTAACCTCTCTGGACCTCAGTTTCCTTACCTGGCAAGTGAGGATAATTATCCCTGCCTCACTCTATCTCACAGGGAGGGTGGGATCTCCCCTTATAGGACCGTAAGCTTGTTGTAGGCAGGGAACGTGTCTATTTATTGTTGCGTTGTAGTCTCTGAACACAGTGAGCACTCAGTGATTACGACTGAATGAAAGAAAATGAAAAATAAAAAGGGATCTCGTCATTCTTTACTAACTTCCCGGTCCCACCTGGCTCGGCTACAAACAACCCTGTGGGACAGTGTGGCTGATGCTGTCGTTTCTTTGATCAAGCTCTGCCCCTTTAGGGCTCACTGCCACGGGGTGAGGTATTCATTCATTCAATAGTATTTATTTAGCGCTTCCTACAGGCAGAGCACTGTACTAAGCGCTTGGAATGAACAAGTCGGCAACAGATAGAGACGGTCCCTGCCCTTTGACGGGCTTACGGTCTAATCGGGGGAGACGGACAGACAAGAACTGGCAATAAATAGAGTCGAGGGGAAGAACATCTCGTAAAAACAATGGCGACTAAATAGAATCGAGGCGATGTACATTTCGTTAACAAAATAAATAGGGTAATGAATAAATAGGGTAATGGTAATAGGTAATAGGGTAATAGGTAGTCAAGAGTGTCAGTGTACCCCCCCGTATATCGATTCCATGTCCCGTCCAGTCACCCGCCAATTGACTCAGTGGGAAGAGCTCGGGCTTGGCATTCAGAGGTTATGGGTTCTAATCCCGGCTCTGCTGCTTGTCAGCTGTGTGACTTTGGGCAAGTCACTTCGCTTCTCTGTGCTCCGGTGACCTCATCTGTAAAATGGGGATTAAGATTACGAGCCCCATGTGGGACAACCTGATCACCTTGTATCTACCCCAGCGCTTAAGAACAGTGCTTTGCACATAGTAAGTGCTTAACAAATGCCATTATTATTATTATTATTACCTGTGGGGCACAAGGATGCCCCGCGGTAGATTTCCGAGGTCTCTCCGGTGGTGAGCCTGCTGCCTTTTGACCTTTTCCCACATTGCCACCCTTTTGACTGCACAGAGGCCCTCCCCAGGGACCCCCTCCAGACTGAGGGCCCGCTCCTCACATTGTGCAGGGGAGGTTGGGGAAACTCCCTCTCCCCCTTGCCAAGCTAGGGTCCCTGCGGTGGGATACCCATAATCTGGGGATGTCCTCCCTCCTCTTTCCCTGTCTCTTGGAGTGGAGAATCAGTCAATCAATTACTGAGTACTCACTGTGTACATAGCACTGTACTAAGCTCTTGGGAGAGTGCAGTACCACAGAGTTGGTAGTCACATTCCCTGCCCACAAGTGGCTTCCAGTTTATACGGCAATCAAGCGAGATGAAGCATGGCCTAGCGAGAGAGCGTGGATCTGGGAATCGAAGGACCTAGGTTTATTCATTCATTCAGTCGTATTTATTGAGCTCTTACTGTGTGCAGGGCACTGAACTAAGCGCTTGGAAAGTACATTTCGGCAACAGATAGACAATCCCTACCCAACGACGGGCTCACAGTCTAGAAGGGGGAGACAGACAACAAAACAAAACAAGTAGGCAGGCATCAAAACAAGTACACAGGTTCTAATGCTGATTCCATCACTTGTCTGCTGTGTGACTTTGGCTAAGTCATTTCACTTCTCTGGGCCTCAGTCACCTCATCTGGAAAATGGGGATTAAGACTGTGAGCCCCACGTGGGACATGGATTGTGTTCAACCTGATTAGCTTGTTTCTTTCTCAGTGCTTAATTTGGTGCCTGGCACATAGAAAGCACTTAACAAATACCGTGATTTTAAAAAAAGTGTTCATTCATTCAACCATTCGTACTTACTGAGCGCTTACTGTGTGCACAGCACTCTACTAAGTGCTTGGAAAGTACAGTTCAGCAACAAAGAGAGACAATCCCTGCCTGCAGTGGGCTCACGGTCTCGAAGTGGGGAGACAGACATCCAAACAAGTGAACAAGTGGGAGCCGGGGGAGCGTTGACTGGGGGTACAGAGGGCAGCCAAGCCAGAGCCCACCCTGGTGTGGGGGGAATGTCTGGCTGACTCAGTGATCCTTCACAGAGTCCAGGTGTCCAGCTACAGTCCAGCCAGCTTGGGTCACACTTTTAGACTCCGTGAGATCTTCTGCGTCCTCTCAAAATCCACCCCCTCCTCCGGTGCACCAGGCTCCATCCCTTCACCCCTCATCAAAACACTTGCCCCTCCTCCTTCTTCCCTTCCTGTCATCTTAAGCTGTTCGGTCTCCGGTACCTCCTTTCCCACTGCTCTCAAACATGCTCACGTCTCCTCTATCCTAAAAAAACCCTGCCTTGACCCCATGGCTCCCTTCAGGTATCGCCCCATCTCCCTCCTATCATTCCTCCCCAAACTCCTTGTGCGAATTGTCTATACCAGTTGCCTCAAGTTCCTCTCTTTCAATTCACTCCTTGCCCCCCTCCAATCTGACTTCCGTCCCCTTCACTTCACAGAAACCACCTTCTTAAAGGTCACCAGTGTTCTCCTTCTTGCCAAATTCAACGGCCTCTACTCCATCCTAATCCTCCTCGACCTCTCAGCTGACTTCAGCACTGTCGACCATCCTCTTCTCCTTGAAACATTATCCAACCTTGGCTTCACTGACACTGTTCTCTCCTGGTTAATAATAATAACGACGATGATGGTATTTGTTAAGCGCTTACTATGTGCCAAGCACTCTTCTAAGCGCTGGGGTAGATACAAGGTCATCAGGTTGTCCCACGTGGGGCTCACAGTCTCAATCCCCATTTTGCAGATGAGGTGACCGAGGCACAGAGCAGCTAAGTGACTTGCCCAAAGTCATGCAGCTGACAATTGGAGGAGCTGGGATTAGAACCCACGACCTCTGACTCCTAAGTCCGTCCTCTTTCCACTAAGCCACACTGCCTCTCGGCTTCCCGGTTCTCCTCCTATCTCTCTGGCTGCTCATTCTCGTGGGCTCCCCCTCCGCCTCCCACCCCCTACCTATGGGTATCCCTCAAGGTTCAGTTCTGAGTCCCCTTCTATTCTCCATCTACACCCACACCCTTGGAGAACTCATTTGCTCACTTGGCTTCAACTTCCATCTTTATGCAGCTGATTCCCAAATCCACATCTCCGGCCTTGATCGCTCTCCTCCCTCACAATCTCACATTTTCTCCTGTCTTCAAGATATCTCTAATTGGATGTCCCACCGGGCACCTCAAACTTAACATATCTAAAGCAGATCTTATTATCTTCCCACCCAAACCCTGACTTTCCCATCACTGTGGACGGCACCACCATCCTTCCTGTCTCACAAGCCCGTCATCTTGGCGTCATCCCCGATTCCTCTCTCTCTCTCTCTCGCTGAACCCACGTATTCAATCCGCTACTAAATCCTGTCGGTTCGTCCTTCGTAACACCGCTAAAATCCACCCTTTCCTCTCCCTCCAAACTGCTACTTTAGTTAATCCAAGCACTCATCCTATCCCGCCTTGATTACTGCATCAGCCTCCTTGCTGACCTCCCAGCCTCCTGTCTCTCCCCACTCCAGTCCATACTTCACTCCCTGCCCTGATTATTTTTCTACAGAAACATTCCGGCCACGGTTCCCCGCTCCTCAAAAACCTCCAGTGGTTGCCCATCCACCTCCATTTCAAAGAGAAACCTCTCACCATCGGCTTTAAAGCCCTCAATCACCCTGTCCCTTCCTACCTCACCTATACTACTCTCCTACTACCACTCAGCCCATACATTTTGCTCCTCTGATGCTAACCTTTTCACTGTACCTCCGTCTTGCCGCCGACCTCTCGTCCACATCCTTCCTCTGGGTCGAATGTCCTCCCTCTTCATATCCGACAGACAGTTTCTCTCCCCACCTTCCAAGCCTTATTGAAGGCCCATCTCCTCCAAGAGGCCTTCCCTGACTAAGCCCTCCTCTCCTCTTCTCCCACTCCCCTCTTCGTCACCTTGACTTGCTCCTTTTATTCATCCCCACTCCCAGCCCCAAAGCACTTATATACATATCTGTAATTTAATTTATTTATAATAATGTCTGTTTCTTCCTCTAGACTGTCAAACCCGTTGTAGGCTGAGAATATGTCTGTTGTATTGTTACGGTGAACTCTCCTAAATGCCTAGTACAGTGAGCACAGTAATTAATTGAGCGCAGTAAGTGCTCAATTAATACGATAAACTGACTGAGTTGATTGGTCCCTCACAGAGGCCAGGTGCCCGGCTACCGTTCAGCCAGCTCAGAGCACACTCTGGCAGGGGGAGATGTCTGGCTGACTCAGTGGTCCCTGACAGAGGCCAGATGCCCAGCTACTGTCCTCCTTATGGAGAACCCTTTTTTCTTTTAAATGGTATTTGTTAAGCGCACACTTTGTGCCCGGCACTATTCTAAGCACTGGGGTAGAGGCAAGCTATTCAGGTTGGAAACAGTCCCTGTCCCACGTGGCGCTCACAGTCTTAATCCCCATTTTACAGGTGAGCTAACCGAGGCCCAGAGAAGAGAAATGACTTGCTCAGGGTCACCCAGCAGACAAGGGGTAGAGCCGGGACTAGAACCCGGGTCCTTCTGATTCTTAGGCCCCTGCTGTTTCCACTAGACCATGCTACTTCTCCCTCGAGCCTTGTAAATTCCAGGCTTAGGGACCCTGAGTTCTCAGGAGTCTCTTCACTCTTTCCCCCCGCGCCCAAACCACCCCCTGAACTGTGTCTCTTTGCTCTCGGCTCCTCTCCCAAGGTCAACCAAGACAGTGGGCCAGAGCCTGTGAAACCCCAGCCCGAGGATTCCGAAGAGAGGAAGGTCCTGACGGGTCTCCTTGGCGGGCAGAGGCCCCCCGGGTTTGAGGACGTATACCCCGGGGAACACAGGCTCGGCCCCGGGATCCCCGGGGGCAAGAGGCCGTCCCTGGACCAGGACTCCGACCCCATCGAGAACGAGGACTTCTGCGCTGTCTGCCTCAACGGCGGGGAGCTGCTCTGCTGTGACCACTGCCCCAAAGTGTACCACCTCTCCTGCCACGTGCCGGCCCTGCTCAGCTTCCCAGTGTGAGTCCAGGGCCCTGCCCGGCCCCTGCTCGACCCCAGATCCGGCTTGCCCGAGCTCTGGCCCCGGCCCAACCCAGGTTCAGCCCCTGCCCGGCTTCTCAGTGTGAATCCCGGGCGCTGCCTGGCCCCAGCTCATCCCACGCTCGGCTTCCCCGTGTGAGTGCGGGGCATTGCCCGGCCCCTGTCAGGCTCCAGCCCGGCCCTGGTCCGGCTTCCGGCCCGGCTCCGGCCCCAGCCCCAGCCCCAGCCAACGCTTACCTTCCCAGTGGGAGTCCAGGGCATTGCTTGGCCTCTGCCCAGTCCCAGCCCTGGTCCAACTCCAGTTTGGCCCTGATCCAGCTCCAGCCCAGTCCCAGTCCAACTCCAGCCCAGCCCCAGCCCAGCCCCAGCTCCAGCCCCGGCCCAGGCCCCGCTCAGCTTCCCAGTTCAAAGCCAGGACGCTACCCTGCTCCCGTCCAACCCCAGCCTGGCCCCTCTTCTGCCCCCGTTCAGCCCCAGCCCAGTCCTGGGGTAAAGGCCTCTCCCCAGCCCGGGGACTTGCCAGCAACTGTCTCCACAGCTCTGCCCCGGAGACCTGGGTGGAAGCAGCTGAGAGCTTTGCGCTCTCTGGTTTTCTACCTACGTCGCCCCACGGTCCCTAGTGAAAATCCCCACAGGGCCAGGTGCCGCTGTCTCCTACTTGAGTTCCTGGACCCCCTCATTGGATGTGCCCGCCTAGGCCGCCCCTGCCAGATCTCCCCGGGTGGAGGAAGAGTTGAGGAACTGGCGCGCTGGGCCAGAGGGGAGCCGGAGGTGGGTCGGGGTGGGGTGGGGGGCTGTGTGGGCCTGAGCAGAGCCTCTCTGCCCCCCAGGGGGGAGTGGGTGTGTGCCCTCTGCCGGAACCTGACCAAGCCCGAGGTGGAGTACGACTGTGACAACACCCGCTACAGCCGAGCCGCCCACCAGGACGGGACCCTGCGGGGCCTGAACGACTACGACCAGAAGGTGGGCGTCCCTTTCTCCCCTACCCCCGGTGCCCCCCGCCCCCCGGTGTCCCCTGCCCCCCCCATCACATCCCACCTCCCCTCGTCTTAGGAGAAGGCCCTGAAGCAGTGTGGTCTAGTGGATAGAGCAAAGGCCTGGGCGTCAGAAGGACCCGGGTTCTAATCCCGGTTCCACCATTTGTCCGCTCTGTGTGACCTTGGGCAAGTCACTTTACTTCTCTGGGCCTCAGTTCCCTCATCCGTGAAATGGGGATTAAGACTGCGAGCGCCATGTGGAACAGGGACTATGTACACCCCGATTAGCTCCTATCTACCCTAGTGCTTAGTCCAGTGCCTGGCACATAGTAAGTGCTTAAGAGATACCATAAAAAAACCCCTTGTTGTCTCTGTTGCCTGTTATGGCGGTGACGACTGTTCTGGGAGGGGAAGAGCAAGTTTTTGTCTGTGGGGCCCTGGCTTCCCATACTATTAGTTCAGGGACAGGAGCCGTGGCCTGCTGATGGATTAGGGTGGCTTAGTTTTGTCAGAGTTCTGTGCCTTGATTTGTTTTTTTAATGGTATTTTTGCCAGGCACTCTACTAAGTCCTGGGGTAGATGCAAGTTAAACAGGTTGGATATAATCCATGTCCCATGTGGGACTCAAAGTCTTAATCCCCATTTTACAGATGGGGTAACTGAAGCCCACTGAAACGAAGTTACTTGCCCCAGGTCACACAGCGGACCAATGGCAGAGCTGGGATTAGAACCCGGGTCCTTCTGACTCTCAGGCCCATACTCTGCTAGGTCACTATTTTCTCAATCAGTCAATAAGTGGTATTTATTGAGTGTATAATGTGTGCAGAGCACCGTATTAAGCGCTTGGGAGAGTATAAGACAAAGGAAGCAGCATGGCCTGGTGGATAGAACACAGGCCTGGGAGTCAATAGGGATCTGGGTTCTAATCCCGGATCCACCAAGTCACATTACTTCTCTGTGCCTCAGTTACCTCATCTGTAAAGTGGATATTAAGATTGTGAGCCCCGGGTGGGACATGGACTGTGTCTAATCTGATTTTCTTGTATCTACCCCAGCAGTTAGTACAGTGCCTGACTGTACATAATAAGCGCTTAACAAATACCATTTTTTTTAAAAAACAAAGCAAGGTAAAGGCTTGGGTCAAGATTTCCCAATCTCCAGGTATTTTGCAGCGTTCCCTTCTCCCACCCTCCTCCCTGCTCAACAAGTCAATCAATTGTGTTTATCGAGTGCTTACTGTGGGCAGAGCGCTGTGCTAAGCGCTTGGGAGAGTACAATAGAACAATATAACAGACACTTCCCCGTCCACGACAAGTTTACAGTCTAGAGTCACAGGGTGGATTTTGGTCTTTGCAGAAATGCGAAAAGCTGGTGCTATCTCTGTGCTGCAGCAGCCTCAGCCTTCCGTTCCACGAGCCCGTCAGCCCTCTGGTAAGTTCATTCATTCGCTCGGCCGTATTTATTGAGCGCTTACTGTGTGCAGAGCACTGTACTAAGCGCTTGGAGTGTACAATATGGCAAGTTCTGCCCTCTCGGGCCCTCGGCGCCACCGGGATAAGCTCTTCCTCTAAGGAGGGTTGGTTCGGCGTCCTTCAGGCAGCCCTCAGTGGCGCTGGCACCACTGGAAAGCTCTCGGGGGTGGGGCCTCAGTGACCTCATCTGTAAAATGGGGATCGGGACTGTGAGTACAGTGCCTGGCACATAGTAAGCACTTAACAAATACCATCATTATTAGTAATAGTAGAAGGAGTGGGGGTGGGGTTGGTGGCATGTATTGAGCAACTGTTGAGTGCAAAACATCGTTAGTAAACTCTTGGAAAAGAACAGAAATGAGACAGAACTCCCCTCCCACAAGGAACTGACACTCTAGGTATGATTTTGTAAATTATGAGCCCCATGAAGGACAGGGCCCATGTTTAATTCCCACCGGTGTCTTTTCTCCCAGCTTTTAGTAAAGTGCTCTGCATACAGTAAGTGCTTAATAAATGCTCCGACTGCTACAATTCCCCCTTCTTAGACTGTGAACTCTGGGTGGAAAAGGGTCTGTGTCCGATTTGATTATCTTATGCTTCGCCAGTGCTTGTCTCGGGGCTTGGTACCGAGCAAGCACTGAACAAATGCCATAATTTTTAATGAGTGAGGCGGGCATACGAAACGACGTACAGCTCTTGGGGGTGGTTGGAAAAACCCAAAACAGATAGGCAAATATGCCAGGATGAAGGATCAGGATAAATCATTGAACATACAATGGAATCTGTAAAGAAGCAGCGTGGCTTAGTAGAAAGACCACGGGCTTGGGAGTCAGAGGTCGTGGGTTTTAATCCCAGTTCCGCCACTTGTCAGCAGTGTGACTTTGGACAAGTCACTTCACTTCTCTGGGCCTCAGTTCCCTCATCTGTAAAATGGGGATTAGGACCGTGAGCCCCACATGGGACAACCTCATTACCTTGTATCTACCCCAGCGCTTAGAACAGCGCTCGGCACATAGTAAGCGCTTAACAAAAACCATAGATATTATTATTATTTTTACCTATGTAGAAGAGTGAGGGGATGCTGTTTGGATGGATACGACTTGGGGCATTGGGAATTAATTGGGTAGAGCTTCCTGGAGGAGGTGGGGTTTTAGCAGCTTTGTAATCACCTCCCCGGGCCCCACCCTGCCCCCTCTCCCTCCTCCCCACTCCCGCAGGCTCGGCATTACTACCAGATCATCAAACGGCCGATGGACCTGTCCATTATTCGGAGGAAGCTCCAGAAGAAGGACATCGCCCACTACTCCTCTCCGGAAGAAGTGGTGGCCGACGTGCGGCTCATGTTCTGGAACTGCGCCAAGTTTAATTACGTGAGTCCCCGCCCGGCCCTCTCCCACGGCTCCGACGAGGACTCCCCTCATTCCACCCAGCAGCGGGGTCTACTGGAAAAGGCACTGGCCCGGGAGCCAGAGGGTCTGAGTTCTAATCCTGACTCTACCTCGTGTCTGCTGTGGGACCTTGGGTAAATCATTTGGCTTTTCTGGGCCTCAATTGCCTCATCTGTGAAATGTGGATTCTATATCCGTTCTCCCGCCTGCTTAGACTGTGAGCCCCGTGAGGGAAAGACATTGGGTTCAACCTTGTATTTACCCCAGCGCTTAGTACAGTGCTTGTCGTATAGTAAGTGCTTAACAAGTATCATCATTATTGTTACCTTTCTACTGTGACCTTGGGCAAGTCATTTTGCTTCTCTGTGCCTCAGTTTCTTCATCTGTAAAATGTGGATTTCATACCTGCTCTCCCTCCTCCTTAGACTGTGAGCCCCAAGCGGGACAGGCACTATGTTTAGCCTGATTACCTTGTATTTACCCCAGTGCTTAGTACAGTGCTTGTCCCGTGTAAGTGCTTAACGAATATTATTAATGTTTTTTTTTTAAATTCTCCCCGCCCCAGCCGGATTCTGAGGTGGCGGAGGCCGGCCGCTGCCTGGAGGTGTTCTTCGAGGGCTGGCTGAAGGAGATCTACCCCGAGAAGCTGTTTGCCCTGCCCCTGCAGGAAGATTCCGACTCGGAGGATTTGGAGCGAGGAGCTCCTCGGCCGTTCCAGTGGCCGGCGTACGGGCAGGAGAGCGTCCAGCCCAAGAGGAGGCGCCGCCAGGCCGTAAGGGTCTCCACGGTGGGGTTGGGGGCAGACGGTGCGGGCTCTGGGCCCGGCGGCCTCCCCGGGGACCCGAAGCAGAGGCGGGGCTGCCGGCCGACATCCGAGGCCCCCGGCCCACTTGCGGCCACCTGTGGGGTCACAGCCACGTCCCACCCGGCAAACCCGAGCGCTTAGAACGGTGCTTGGCGCACAGTGATCGCTTAATACCATCATAATTATTATTATGATTCAAGGTTTGAAGGGGGAGAGGCCCGGATAGTCTCGGCCCCTGCCAGGCCCTAGCCCGGAACCTCCAGGGAAATGACTCCGGCCGGCATCCGTCTCTCTTCCCTCTAGCCTAGCCGCCTCTGCGGGCGGGGAACGTGTCTCCCGACTCTGTTCCGTTGGACTCTCCCAAGTGCTTAGTCCAGTGCTCCGCAGCCGGTAAGCGCTCAAGAGATACGATTTGATCGACCGATCTCCCGTTCTCCCCCAGGGGCAAGAAGAGTTTCTCCCGGCTCCTCGGGGCCCACGGGAGCTCCCCTCGAGCCAGTTCTCTGGACCGTCTCCGCTGGCGGCTTTGCGTGCTGATCCGCCCCGCTGAGCAGGCCCCAGGGCTCCTGGGGAGCGGAGCCCAGACAAGCAGCACCCTCAGGGAAACGTCGCGGGTAGACCTTTCCCCCGGAAAACAAATCCTAGCCGCGGGTTCCTCCGGTTAGCCCTGACCTCGTGCCTCCCTTCTTCCCAGGAGAGCGAGAGAGCCAAGAGGATGTCATTTCGGCTGGCGAACAGTTTTCCCCAGGTGTGACAGCCCCGAGCCCTCCAAGAGCGGATCACCGTGACACCGGACACTGACGGGGGTGTGCGACTGCGCGTGAGGCTGTGAGGGAGAGAGGGAGAGAGGTGAAAGAGAACAGGGCAGGTGCCCCCGGCGGGGGTAGCGGTTCTCGGCCCCGGGGCGCCCTCTCCACCCCCGCTTCCCAGCCTCTCGCCTAGCCCCGCTGGAGAGCTGGCGGACGAGAGGCCACGCCCTCGCCAAGCTCCGTGCCCCTCCGTAGCCTTTCCCCTGGCGTCCTAAAACGAGGAGGGTAAAGTTCTCCCTCTCCAGTGTAGCAGATTGCGGTTGGTACAATCTCTTAATGAACAGCTCTTCCCGTTCTCCCCCTCCAGAACCTGCCACCGTCAGAGCCGGGCAGCCATTCCGATGCCCCCGGGAATTGGGCCTTTTAGAGGGAGCCGGCCTCTCGGTGACGGGGGCCCGAGGCACGACGTGTCCAGCCTCCGGTCGTCGGGGTCCGGCCTGCGAATGTGCATGTGAGGCATGAGCGTGTGTGGGTGTGTGTAATTTTGTGCACGCTCACCTGTGTGTGTGTGTGTGTGTGTGTGCGTGTGTGTCTATGTGTGAGTTTAGAAAGGGAAGAGAGCAACTGGCATGTGGTAGTTTCCATATTACCGGTCCAGAATATCCAAAGATGGTCATTCATTCATTTAATTGTATTTATTGAGCGCTCACCGTGTGCAAAGCACCGTACGGAGCGCCTGTCCCTCTTCCGCTTTTACTTTTGGGGTGGGGGACCGTTTCGCCCACGATCTGAATGCCCGGAACTACGGAGAGACTTCCGGGAACCGACTCCTCTTCGGGGTCCGTCACCTTTCTGCCGACTACGCCCTTCCCAGAGTTCCCTCGTCTGCTCCAGCGTCTGGCCGAAACCCCGGGAGAGACGGCAGATTCTCCTCGGGTGGGGACGAGATCAGATGGGGTCGATGATTGACCTCAGCTTTCCCTCCCTTGGGTGACAGGGTAGAGGTTGTTTTAGACAATGGATGTGGTTTCTCTGTAGGGGTACTTAAGATTGAAATACTCCAGCCCACTCTCTCCATCTTGCGCCGTTTACCGGTTACTCTCCCGCACGACAATCTGATGGGCTGAAAGTTCCTACAGGGTGTGGGAGCCGTCCGCGGAGGAGACCGGGACAGTGGTCGACAGGCTGCTCGCCCTCCCCGACCCCATTCTCTTGTGCCCCTCTGGGCGGAGTCACCGAACCTGGGCCACTTCCCAGAAAAAAACGCCCCTCTCTGCTCTCCTGCGGGTCCACTTCAGAGGAATGAATAAGGGTTTCAGGGTTTTCTGGTAGAGGCAGGCCTGGCGAGAGCTAACGACCTCTCTTTCTTCCCCCAACTCACCTTCGGGTTCTGACCAGTTGGGTCTTTCCCCGATCCCCGGCTGCTCCTTTTGCGGTCGGTGCCTGGCCGGGATTCTCGCCTCCTGGACCGGTCGGCACCCCGTGCTCCGGGATCTCAGAAGTAGCGGCACATCAGAGTGCCCTCCTGACCACCATCGGGAACTGATTCCCGCTTCGTATCCACCGTCTTCCCTTTGGAGCGGGATGGGGGTCCTGAAACCGGGAGAGGTCCAAGCCGAAGGGAGACGATTCAGGCCTCGGGCCACCCGAATGCGTGGTTATCTCCCCTCTGGCACCCTCTGTCCTGAAAAGACCCTTTCGGGTGTGATAATTGTAGTAATTGTGGAATTTGTTAAGCGCTTACTGGGTGCCAAGCGCCATTCCTTCTAAGCACTGTAAGCTCACTGTGGGCAGGGGACCTGTCTGTTATATTGTCATATCGAATTCTCCCAAGTGCTTACTACAGTGCTCTGCCCACAGTGAACACTCGATAAATACGATCGATTGGGGCAGGTACAAGGTAATCACAGTCTTAATCCCCGTTTTACAGTTGAGGGAACTGAGGCCCAGAGAAATGAAGCGACTTGCCCAAGGTCACACAGCTGCCACGTGGCAGAGCCGGGATTAGAACCCACGTCCTCTGCCGCCCGGGCCCGGGCTATTTCCCCTAGGCCGCTCTGCTTCCCTAAGGGCTTAAATGACCAGAACCACGGAGCTCACCCAGTCGGGGCTGGAGGCTACAGCCCGGAAAGCGGATTTGGGGAGGTTTCCCCGGCCCCGTCCGATGGCGGGCGGCGCCCCGTGAAGCTTCGACTTGGTGGCCTCCCCCATGCCGACTCTCTCTGCTATCATCCCTGGCGACTCTCCGGGATGGAAAAAACAAAGGACGCTTCTCCGCACATCTTAAAATAAAGTCTGCTGCGAGACACTGCCTGGGACACCCTTGGGCAATGGTGGCTTCGAGGCCTTTGACCCAGCTCATCGCTGTGAAAATAATCGCCGTGAAAATAATAGCCCCATCCTTTCCCCGTCCATCCCACAGGTAGCCATCTGGCTATTTGCACTTGCTTTCACGTTTGCCGGCCGTCTAGACTCCCCCGTGACGCTCTACCTGTGGACTGTATCCTCCCGTTACAAGACCACATACTCGTTGCCTTTTCTTTCTCTGTTTTGGAATGGGAGAGCTTTCTAGTTTAAGCCAAACAGATTCCGACTAGCAAACAGGGCTGATAGAGGCTCCCGGCCTATCAGGGTTGCTTGCCGAGTGCCTCCTGCAGCCAGAGCACTGCACTGAGCACTCGGGAGGGTACGCCAGAAGGAAAAGCACGGCCCCTGCCCGGAAGGAGCTTACGGTCTAACGGGGTTCCAGCTTCTTGGAAAGCTCAGAGTTGACGAGAGCAATTCCCAACTCACCTCGACGGAAGCGCTTCAGGACCGTCTTCCGGCTGCCTCTCGGTCGCTATACTCAGAATAATCCGGTCAGGTGTGGGAGGGACGTCGTCGTGACCTGTGAGGGCTTGGCTTCTTTTGTCGGGGCACCGTGCCGTCGGGTCAGGGTGGCTCAGTAAGGCCCCCGGGGCTCTCAGCCTCCCTTCCAAGGATCGTCTCTCCTCCCGAGTTCTTTGACCCGATTCGGATGATTGCTCCTCCCCGCCAGTTTCCGTGCTCAGGGTTCATCAGGGGACCGTTTCGGTATAGAGAGGTCAGGGAGACCCGGCTCGGACACCCACCCGGCAACTCCTCGCCAACGCCATCGGGAATTAAGATTTCCCGGAAGCCAGCGGTGGGCCGTGTGTGGAGCGAACACCCAGAAGACGGGCCCGGTCTTCAGGGAGGGGGTCTGGAAAGGGGGACCTGATCCTTGGACCCTAACAGAGCCAAGGGCTTCCAGGAGGAACCGGAGTCCTTTGCTGATATCAGCATCGCCCCTTCCCAGTTATAACCCCCCTTGGATAGTCCCAGTTCCTTCCTGGCCCCTCGACTGAGTCATTTCCCTCTTGGGATTTTCAACATCCTAGCGAAGTTACCAAATGACCAAAGTTTAATTCCCCATCCGGAACCTCCATGGCCTAAGCAAGGGGACCGGTTGGTGTGACCATTTCTGACGTAAGGTAGGAGAAGCCGGTAGTCGACATAGTGAGAAAATGAAGATCGGGATCAGAATGCCCAGTTAGGAATTGATTTCCGTTTAATGCTGTTAATATCTAGAACTCCTACTTCCCATCACGTAAGACACTCGGACAGGAGAGACTAGGTGATTTAAAAGTCGAAGAATCCCTCGGAGCCATTCCGCCAGGTAGCAGATGTTTAGTGTTGCTTCTTTGTGTTGTTCTTTCAGAGTTCGGATGGTTTGGTTTTGGTGTCACAATGTCTGGTTTTTAACAGAATGTAGAAAACTGAACATTTATATGAAAAATTAAAAGACCCATCTCCACCCACTGCTTTCCTCAGAGTGGTGTTTGTGCTGATCAGGTTAGGCGTCTCCCCCGCGGGCTTATGGGAACTCACATGAAAAGCAGTGTGACCTAGTGGAAAGAGCACGGGCCTGGGAGTCAGAGGACCTGAGTTCTAATCCCAGCTCTGCCATTTGCCTGCTGTGTGACCGTGGACAAGTCACAACTTTTCTGTGCCTCAGATACCTCATCTGTAAAATGGGGGCTAAATCCCCCTTTTCCCTCCCCCTGAGACTAGAAGCCCCAATTGAGACAGGATTGTGTCAACCTGATTATCTTGTATCTATCCCAGGGCTTTACTAGAGTGTTTGGCTTGTAATAAGTGCTTAGCAAATGCCACAATTATTATCAATCCCCTCTGAGTCCATCCAGGTTGGAGCAGCGTGGCTCAGTGGAAAGAGCCTGGGCTTCGGAGTCAGAGGTCATGAGTTAGACTCCCGGCTCTGCCACTTGTCACCTGTGTGACTGTGGGCAAGTCACTTAACTTCTCTGTGCCTCAGTTCCCTCATCTGTAAAATGGGGATTAACTGTGAGCCTCACGTGGGACGACCTGATTACCCTGTATCTACCCCAGCGCTTAGAACAGTGCCCTGCACATAGTAAGTGCTTAACAAATACCAACATTATTAATAACACACAAAGGTATCAGTATCCCATCACTTCTCCCAACCTTTTACTTGTCCATTGTCTCCCTCGGGCCTGGAAGCCAGAATGATATGGGTTCTAATCCCGGCTCTGCCGCGTGTCTCCTGTGTGGCCTTGGGCAAATCACTTCACTTCTCTGTGCCTCCATTACCTCATCTCCAAAATGGGGATTAAGACTGTGGACCCCACGTGAGATAGGGACTGTGTCCAGCCTGATTTGCTTGTATCCATCCCCGTGTTTAGTTCAGGCCTGGGACATAGTAAGTGCTTAGCAAATACCACAAATATTATAATTACCTCCCTCTCCACCACTCTTCCTGCCGTCCATGAAGGGTAAGCTCTTACTGCAGCAAGAGCACTGGAACATCAATCAATCAGAGGTATTTATTAAGTGTTTACTGTGAGCAGAACACCATATCGGAGCGCTCGGACAACAGATTTGGAAGATGCGATCCTGCCCCTAAGGCGCTGACAGTCTATAGGGGGAAACAGACATTAAAATAGATAAGAGATAGAAGAAATAGTAGAGTATAAGGTTTGGGAAACAGCGTGGCTCTGTGGAAAGAGCTCGGGCTTGGGAGTCAGAGGTCATGGGTTCGAATCCCAGCCACTTGTCAGCTCTGTGACTGTGGGCGAGTCACTTCACTTCTCTGTGCTTCAGTTCCCTCATCCGTCAAATGGGGATTAAGACTGTGAGCCTCACGTGGGACAACCTGATCGCCCTGTATCTACCCCAGTGCTTAGAACAGTGCTCTGCACATAGTAAGCGCTTAACAAGTACCAACATTATTATTATTATTCGTAAGTGCTGTGGGGCTGGGGGGAGTATCAGTGTTCTTAAGAGGTACCCAGCCACCTGCACAGTTGATGCAGAAGGGACGGAGGATAGGACCAATAAAGAGCTTAGTGTGGGAAGAGCTCTTGGAGGAGATGTGATTTTAGGAAGGTTTTGAAGGTGGGGAGGGTAGTGGACTGCTGGTCGCGGAAGGGGAGGGAGCTCCAGACCTGAGGGAAAATGTGTGCAAGGGGTCAGTGGTGAGATAGTCAATTCTGTCCATTCAACTTTCCCAACATTGCTAAAATCGGCCCTTTCCTCTCCATTGAAACTGCTGCCACGTTTCCCATCCCATCTTGATTGCCTTATCAGCCTCCTTGTCGACCTCCCTGCTTCCCGTCTGTCCCCGCTCCGGTCCGTACTTCTCTCTGCTGCCCAGATCATTTTTCTACAGATGTTCCATGTTTCCCCACTCCTCAAGGACCTCCAGTGGTTGCCCATCTACCTCCGCATCAAAGAGAAACCCCTCACCATCCGCTTTAAAGCCCTCAACCACCTTACCCTTTCGTACCTTACCTCCCCGATTTCCTCCAGCAACTCAGTCCTCATACTTCACTCCTCTAATGCCAACCTACCCGTTGCACCTCAATGTCATCTATCTAATCGCCGAGCCCTCGCCCACATCCTGCCTCTAAGGCCCGGAACGCCCTCTCTCTTCATATCTGACAGAGGATCGTTCTCCCCACCTTCACAGCCTCATTAAAAGCACATCTCCTCCAAGAGGCCTTTCCCAACTAAGGCTTTATTTCCTCGTCTCCCACTTCCTTCTGCATCACCCTTGTACTTGAATTCGCAACCTCTCTTCACCCCTCCCACAGCCCTACAGCACTTACGAACGTATCGGAACTTATTTTCCGATATTAACGTCTGCTCCCCCTCTAAACCGTAAACTCGTTGTGGGTAGGGAACGTGCCTACCAACTCTGTTATTTTGCACTCTCTCACGCGCTTAGTACAGGGCTCTGCACGCAGTAAGCACTCAGTATATACGATCGATCGATAGAGACGGATGGGATAGAGGTACGGAGAACAAGTTGGTGTTAGGGGAGTGGAGCGTGTGGGTGGGGCTGTAGTAAGTAATCAGGTTTAGAGTGCCAAAGCTGATGAAAGGCGTTCTGTCTGATGCAGAGGAGTGGGGAGACATAGTCTGAACATTTTTTTAGAAAAATGATGCAGCCGGCAGTGTGAAGTATGGACTAGAGAGGGGAGAGGCGGGATGAAGAGAGGTCAGCGAAGAGGCTGATGCGGTTGTCAAGGAAGGAAACGACGCGTGCTTGAATCAGCTTGGTAGCAGTTTGGACGGAGAGGAAAGGGTGGATTCTACCCACATGAAGGTAGAACCTGGAGGATTTCGTGACAGATCGAATGCTGAAGGAGAGAGATGAGTCGAGGGTAACACCAAGGTTACGGGCTTTTGAGACAGGGAGGTTGGTGGTGCTGTCTACAGTGATGGGAAAGCCAGGGGGAACACAGGGCTTGCATAAGAAGGCGAGGAGTTCTGTTTTGGACGTGTTAAGCGCCGGGAAAGAGTTCACAGGTGGGAATTAGACACGATCCCTGTCTCCAGGGATCCTCAGTCTACCAAGCCTCGCTCTCGCCTATCCCCTTACTCTCCTGTTCTCTCTGCTTGGGAGAGAAGGAAGGCTAAGCAGATGGTTGGAGAGAGCCTTAGGGATCCATCAGTGTGATGTAGAGAGAGAAGGAGCGGTCTCCATGGTGTCAGTGACATTTGAACTAAATTCTAGTCAGATAAATAGTGGTTCCCGGGAAACTCCGACACCAAGCTGTGAAAACCTCCCCTGATCTCCACAGAGAACAACAGTCTGATTCAGGGGCCCAGGCAGGCCAGGCAGACCCCTCCTCAGGCTCCGGGATGGAAAAACTGCTACGGTATTCAGTCATTCAATCATATTTGTAGAGTGCTTACGGTATACAGAGCACTGTACTAAGCATTTGGGAGAGTACAATACGACAATAAACAGATAAGTTCCCGGCCCACGGTGAGCTTACAATCTAGACTGGGGGAGACAGATATTAATAGAAGTAAATAAATAGAGCTCTGCCCCAAAAGCAAGATGCGAAGGAGATTTCTAGAATTAGGTGGCATCTCCACCTGTCCGCAGTGATTTATTTCACTGCAGTGCTCCCTCTGAGGCAGGGGATAGACGAGATGACCTGTGGAGGTCCTTTCCAGGTGTGGATCCTATGGTCGTCCAACTCCAGCCACTCAGCTGCAAGGCAAGTAGAGCCAGAGGGAGTTGGGCCAGGGGTAGAGAAGACGAGGGATGAGAAGGAGAGAAGACCAGACGCTGCTTCTGCAGCAGCCAAGGAATTAAAGTAAGACTTCCGCCCCGCACCATGTGGAGTCGAGCAGGTGAGATCCTTGAGAGAAACAACTGTGTAGCCATGGGCGATTCGGTTCCCTTGAGATAATGACATGCAATGTGGATTCCCCGGGGGAATTATTGCTCCGCTCTCTCGCTCGTAATAGCTCCGCTCGGCTGGGTCTGGCTGGCAAAAATAGCCCGAGCTGTTGATGTTTAGATCAGACATATGCCATCTGTTCCTGATTTTATAAGGAGCGTGGACACCTCAGGATTCCAAGCCCTGCTCTTCGGGCCCGGATCTTGGTTTGGGAAGTTTGTTTGAGGATGGGCTTTCTCCTCCCTTCGGCTGTAAAAGTTGCATCGTGTTCCAGATCTAGGGAATCAGTCTCCCCTCACCTCTCCCCCCCACTACCAACGCACCCTGGGGTTGCATCACGGTAGCTTGAGAGCCCCCCCCCCCCCCGCAGCTACACAGCCTGGAGTTGCATCATGGCAGCTTGAGAATTGGTCCCCCTCTCAGCCTCCAACAGGGTCTGGTATTGCATCATGATAGCTCGAGAGCCCCTATGAGGGCACCCAGAGGGCCTCCTCTTGCATCATGGTAGCTGGAGAGCCCACATAACAGGCCCTGAGAATTTCAAGGACAGAAAAGGGGGGCAAGGGAAGACCGGAGTCCAGCCGCATCATCCCGGAGGCCCTGGGAGGGGGTGGACTGGGCCCTCCAGGTGGTTCCTGCTGCCTCCTAGAGCAGCTTCAGCCAAGTTGAGGAGCCTTTCCCTGGAGAAAACTGCTCTGCCCTTCCCCTTCCCAAGAGTTTTTTTTGGGGGAGGTGGGGGAGTGGATTGAGATTGGGATTCCAGGGCTTAAATCTCACACAGGGATGTCTGAATTGCCTCCTTCCTTATTTAACAAGCTCTCCCTTCCCTAGGGTAACCATTCATCTGGTTTTATACCAGGCGGCCTGACCCCTGTCCAGAACTACTGTGGCACTGGCCGATTTTCTGTCCAGTAAGTTTATTTTAAGCTTCCTTCCTCCTTGACTCGTGCTCCCTAGTCCCACTGTTTGGGTTCGGAGCCCGGGCCGGGGTCATATGGGGCTCGGAGAGGAAAGTTCAGCTCTGGAGGAAGGGAGTAGCAGGGGTCCCCCTGGGAGGACACTCTAGGTTCTGTGGATTTTGCTTTGTGTGTTCTTATTCATTCAATCGTATTTACTGAGCGCTTAATGTGTGCAGAGCACTGTACTAAGCGCTTGGGAAAGTACAATTCAGAAATAAAGAGAGACAATCCCGGCCCACAGCGAGCTCGCAGCCTACCCTGACGTCATCGCTCCGTCGCCCAAGTGACATAATGTACATCTCTGGTCTCTGGGTTGGCTTTGGGTTTTCTGGTAACCCGAGTGGTGGTTCCTTAGCCATCCTCTGCAACTCCAGGCTTAATAAGACAACCAAGAACCAAATGCCCATGGTGAAGGTTATTATTATTAATAATAGTAATTGTGGCTTTAGTTAACCTCTTACTATGTGCCGAGCACTATTCTAAGTGCTGGGGTAGATACAAGGTATTCAGATCAGATTCGATCCCTGTCCCACATAGGGCTCACAGTCTTGATTCCCATTTTACAGATGAGGTAAATGAGGCCCAGAGAAGTGACGTGACTCGCCCAAAGTCACACAGCAGACACGTGGCGAAGCCGGGATTAGAACCCACGTCCTTTGACTCCCGGGCAGTGCTCTTTCCACTAGGTCGAGTTCAGTGGGGGTACTAATAAAGCCTTCCTTGGCTATAGTTACAGGAACTCCTCTCTCCCACATTGGCTCTTACCTTCCCCACCTGTAAAATGAGGAAAATAATCCTTGCCCTCTCTATTTCACAGGGTATGAGGTGTGATCAGAGTACGACAACATCAATACTATTACTACTACTACTAATAATAATGATAATGGTATTTGAGTGCTTATTATGCGCCAAGCATTGTAGTAGTTATAAAATAATTAGGTCCCCCATGAAGCTCACAGTCTAAGTAGGAGGAAGAATAGGCATTAAATCCCCAATTTGGTCATGCGGTAACTGAAGCCCTGAGAATTTAAGTGACTTGTCAAAGGTCACACTTGAGATATGTGGCAGAGCCGGGACTAGAGCCTGGGTCCTCTGTCTCCTTGAGCCATGCTCTTTCCATTAGGGCATGCTGCTTTTCCAATAAATGTGAAATCATTTCCCATCCTCGGAAAGAAGATGCTAGAAAATCCCAGGGTACCTTCATCATTCCTTTCAGTCCCCTCTGGGAAATGGTACTAGACTCCCAGCCTTTCCAATCCTCCCCAGTGAGGAGAGGGTCCTTGAATTAACTAGGGAGAGAAGAAAAATTAGGCAAATTCAAGGCATGGAAGCAATGTGGTCTATGGGAAATAATAATAATAATAATGATAATGTTGGTATTTGTTAAGCGCTTACTATGCACCAAGCACTGTTCTAAGCGCTGGGGTAGATACAGGGTAATCAGGTTGTCCCACGTGAGGCTCACAGTCTTCACCCTATTTTACAGATGAGGTAACTGAGGCACCGAGAAGTTAAGTGACTTGCCCAAAGTCACACAGCTGTCAGGTGGCACAGTCGGGATTTGGACCCATGACCTCTGACTCCTAAGCCCGTGCTCTTTCCACTGAGCCATGCTGCTTCTCTAAGAGCATGGGCCTGGGAGTTGGAGCACCTGTTTTCTAATCCAGCTCTGCCCCTTGCTTGCTTCTGTGACCTTGAGCCAATCACGTCACTTCTCTGGGCCTCAGTTTCTTCATCTGTAAAATGGGGATAAGCTACTTTTTCTCCCTCCCCTTTAGACTGTGAGCTCACGTGGGACATGGTCCATGTCCAGTCTGCTTAGCTTGCGTCATCCCCAGTGGCTAGTGCCTTTTTTTAAAATGGTATTTGTTAGATGATTAACGTGCATCAGGCATTGTACTAAGCACTGCGGTAGATACAAGATAATCAGGTTGGACACATTCCATGCCCCATGTTGGGCTCAGTTTTAATCCTCATTTTACAGAGGAGGTAACTGAGGCCCAGAGAGGTTGGTTATCTTTCTATCCCAACACTTAAAACGGTGCCTGGCACATAGTAAGTGCTTAATGAATACCATTAAAAAAAAGATAGTGATAGTATTCGAGTACTGAAAGATGAGGGTACCGTGTCCATGGAGTCGCTGATTCTCTCTGACATCAAAAAACCAGCCAATAGACAAATGTAAAATGAGTCTGAAGTATATAGTAATGATATTTGTTAAGCACTTACTCTGTGCCATGCACTGCGCTAGATAGAAGATAATCAGGTCAGATACAATTCCTCTCCCTCATCAGACTCACAGTCTAAATAGGAAGGAGACCAGATATTGAATCTTCATTTTACAGATGAGGAAACTGAGGCCCAGAGAAGTGAAGTAAGTTGACTAAGGTCACCCAGAAAGCAAGTGGCAGAGTGGGGATTAGAATCCAGGTCCTCTGACTCCCAAGCCCCCAGATCTTTCCACTGGGCCACACTGCCTCCCTATGTGAAGAAACTACGTATCTTTCGGGTGAGTTGTGGCCAGTGAAGTAAACCTGGGATAGACCCTATCGTTAGGCTCAGGAGCGAGTCCTCGGCATCTTGGATCTATACCCGTTCTGCCAAATATATGGAAGTTATAAAAGTTCACGAGCCTCACTGCTAATGAAAACCTACAGTCCAAGCAACCGGACTCGTGGGTTCTGCTTTCCTTTCTCAGGAGCGTGGCTAAGGGCAGACACTTTAGATTTCTCAAAGAAGATAAATGTACTAGGAAGTGCCACCTCTCAAACCCAGCCGGTGCCACCTGAGGGGTTGGCAACTCCTGCTACTTAATAAAGTGCTTCTAATTAAAGGGTGGCAGGCACCTGAAACGAGTTAATGAGGGCTTTTAAAGTTTCTCCTTATGGCCTTAGGCAGTCTGGCCCCCTTCTGAAAATGAACGCAACGTCAAGTTGACACGGGGTTGGCTAAAGATCCCTGGATTGTCTTCCCTCTGATTCACGCTGGTTCTTTTAACTCGTCTTTGGATGGACACGATCAAGGCTTGGGCTCTAGTCATTCACATTCTTTTTTTTTTTTACTTCTGCCCATCCCTGAAAATTAGAAGAAAAGGACCAACCGGCATCAGATGAATTTCCCAACCAAAGAGAGCCCAGTGCTCAGTACAGTGCCTAGCATCTAGTAAGCTCTTAACAAATACCACATTTATTCTTAGTAGAGGAGATTCTGAATGGGGTGGCTAAAATGGGGTACTTCTGGAACCTTTGGGAGTTTTTTTGGTTAAGGGCTTTTTATATGTCAGGAACTACACTAAGCGCTGGGGTAGATTCAAGATAATCAAGTTGGACACAGTCCCTGTCCCACATAGGGAAGCAGCGTGGCTCAGTGGAAAGAGCATGGGCTTTGGAGTCAGGGCTCATGAGTTCGAATCCCAGCTCTGCCACTTGTCGGCTGTGTGACTGTGGGCAAGTCACTTAACTTCTCTGTGCCTCAGTTCCCTCATCTGTAAAATGGGGATTAAGACTGTGAGCCCCACATGGGACAACCTGATTCCCCTATGTCTACCCCAGTGCTTAGAACAGTGCTCGGCACATAGTAAGCGCTTAACAAATACCAACATTATTACATAAGGCTCACAGTGTTGTTAATCCGTACTTTACAGATGAAGGAACTGAGGCACAGAGTAGTGAAATGACTTGCCAAAGCCACATCACAGATAAGTGGTGGAGCTGAGATTAGAACCCAGCACCATCTGGCTCCCAGGCCCGTGTTCTATTCGCTGTTTGCTGTTGATGTAGGTGGAAAGGCTTAGGAATCTCCAATCCATCAATCAGTAAGGATGTCCAGCTTGACTTCTTAAAGTTCTTCACCTCTGCCTTTGCAGCAGGAGGACATTTCTCCCAGAAACTGGCTAGCAAGTTGAAAAGACAGAATAGCCCCAAATTCACGCATCATGGCTGGTTTTTCTGTGTGTGCACCTGGGCAAGTCATTTAACTTCTCTGTGCCTCAGTTTCCTCAATTATAAAATGTTGATGAAATACCTAGTCTCTCTCCTAATAATAATAATAACGATGGTATTTGTTAAGGACTTACTATGTGCAAAGCACTGTTCTAAGTGTATAGGACAGGGACTGTGTCTGACCTGATTTCCTTTTTTTATGGTATTTGTTAGGCACTTACTATGTGGCAGGCACTGTACTGTGCTAGGGTAGGTACAGTCTGTGTCTCACATGGAGCTCATAATATTAATTCCAATTTTCCAGTTTAGGTAACTGAAGCACAGAGAAGTTAAATGACTTGCCTAAGGTCACACAGCAGTCAAGTGGCAGAGCTGGGATTGGAACCCAGGTCCTTCTGACTCCCAGGCCTGTGCTCTATCCATTAGGTCAATCTGCTTCTCTGATTAACTTGTATCTATCCCAGTGCCTTGAACAGTGCCTGACATGTATTAAGAGCTTAACAAATGCCATAGTTATTTATTTTTCATGGGCAATCGGACCCAAATTAGAAACTAAATATCTTTCCATATCCCATTCTGTGGAACCTGGTGGATTTCCAATCTGACCTCTCCGGCAACTTTTGTGGTTGAAGACTCGCTCCTGACAGTAAGATCCTGAATGGAGAGGGCCCCGGGTCGATAAGATTGCCAAGTTGCTCAAAAGGTCCTCTTCACTGCTGAGACTTTTTTTATGATATTATGTTAAGCACTTCCTCTGTGTCAAGCACTGTTCTAAGTGCTGGGATAGATCCAAGTTCATCAGGTTGGACACAGTCCCTGCCTGGGTCTCACAATCTAAATAGGAGGGAGTAGGATTTAATTCCCATTTTACAGTTAAGGAACCAGAGGATCTGGGTTCTAATCGCGGTTCTGACTCTTGTAATAATAATAATAATAATAATGTTGGTATTTGTTAAGCACTTACTATGTGCCGAGCACTGTTCTAAGCGCTGGGGTAGACATAGGGGAATCAGGTTGTCCCACGTGGGGCTCACAGTCTTAATCCCCATTTTACAGATGAGGGAACTGAGGCACAGAGAAGTTAAGTGACTTGCCCACAGTCACACAGCCAACAAGTGGCAGAGCTGGGATTCGAACTCATGAACCCTGACTCCAAAGCCCGTGCTCTTTCCACTGAGCCACGCTGCTTCTCTGCTCTGTGACTTGGGCAAGTCATTTCACTTCTCTGTGCCTCAGTGATCTCATCTGTAAAATGGAGATTGAGACTATGAGGCCCATGTGGGATATGGACAGGGTCCAACCTGATTACTTTATATCTATCCCAGTGCTTAATACAGTACCTGGCACATAGTAAGCACCTAACAAATTCCATAAAAAATGAAAATGTCTGAAGATCTCTTAGGATCACTTCATGAGGTAAATAGGATCTTTTAAGGCTGGTCAGCAGCCTAATGACGCTCTGTTTAAAACACAAGAACATATTTGAAGGCTAATCACATGAACATGTGTTTACAACCTGCACAGGTGCTTGTCAAAATATTTGAAGACCTTGAGGAAACTAAAGGTTCCGACACATAGGTGGTCCCTGTTACAAGCGCTGGATCTGCGACCATCCTGACTGGAAAACCCTGAATTTTACAAAGAATCAATCAGTCAGTCAATCCATCATAAACATGGAATTCATGGAGCACAAAACCGCTTGGAAGAGAATTATACAAGAGTAGGAAGACAAGTTTTCTGCCCCAAGGAGCTAACAGTCCTGAGGCGGGTGACATATTAAAATCAATTACAGGTGCTTAGGATGTGCCATGAAGTCAATTACATTTGCCTCTTTTGAGAGCAAAGATGAGGGGATGAGGGGAAAGGGGGAAAACAGGACAGAGAATCTGGAGTTTTCCCTGCATTTGGGGGATAAAGTGGCTTAGTGACAGGTAACGAGGAAGACTCAGGGAGCGGGATCTCTTCCGTTCGGGATCTTCGATCAATCAGTGGTATTGATTGAGTACTCTACTGCGTGCAGAGCACTGTACAAAGTGACTGGGAGAGTGCAGTAGAACAGAATTGGTGGATACGATCCCTGCCCTCAAGAAGCTTGAAGTTTAGAGGGGAGAGGCAGACGTTAAAATAAATTACAGGTAGAAGACATGGCAGAGTGGAAGGTTACAGACAGAAGTAGTGTTCCTATCTCAGATGACTTGGGGATGAGAACTGGGTGACTAATAACTGGACAGCAGTGGAGAGGCAGTGGGGAAGATACTCTTGCCCAGTCTCCTGCAACAAAAGGGACTAGACAACCAATCTCCCCACCTTCAAAGCCTTACTTAAAAGCACCTTTCCTCCAAGAGGCCTTCCCCAGCCAAACCCCCATTTCCTCTTCTTCCACTCCCTTCTGCATTATTACTATGGTATTTGTTAAGCACTTGCTATGTGCCTAGCACTGTTCTAGGCAGTGAGGTTTACAGTCTTAATCCCCATTTTACAGATGTGGTAACTGAGGCACACAAAAACGATTTGCCCAAGTTCACACAGCAGACCAGTGGCGGAGGTGGGATTAGAACCCACAACCTCTGACTCCCAAGCCCGGGCTCTTGCCATTAGGCCATGCTGCTTCCTCCCACTTGGATTTGCACCTTTTATTCACCCCTCCCTCAGCCCCGCAGCACTTGCATACATATCTGACATTTATTTGTCTGTATTAATATCTCTCTCCCCTTCTAGAAGTAAGCTCGTTGTGGGCTGGGGACGTGTCTGCCAACTCACTGTTATTGTATACTCCCAAGCGCTTAATACAGTGCTCTGCACATGGTAAGTGCTCAGTACATATGATTGATCGATAGCCGTTTCCTACGCGGTGCAGATCCTGTCGGACACCTTCTCTCTTTCTTTCCTTCCCCAGCAGACCCGAGCAGAGCGGTTTCAAGGCCTCGTGGGTGCTTTTGGTTGTACAAAGGCAGACACCTTAAAGCTTTGTGGGTCAAGAAACTTGTTAATTGGTGCCCAAAATAGCTCTGCACTAGTTACCCTTGGTCTTTAGCGCTGAGTTGGGCTCCCCACGTGGGCTTCGACGTGCCACTAGCAGCAGGAACAGCTGTGCTTATGCTCCGAGAGCCGAGCAGACACATCAGGTGTATGCTGGTGGCTCAGATCAGCTGCTGTTTCTAAGAGACTGAAAGCCGTAATGGGGGATCCATTATCCTTCAAACCACATTCGATTTGAGTGGCTCAAAGCCACCAGCGCCAACCCGAGTCATCCTGCCCATCCCCACCCTTCCCCTCTTCTCACTGCCTCTGGCCCACGGCTCCCCCGTCATCCCGTCCGAGCCTGATTCCGCCTGTTGATTGATTATGTTAATTCCCCATTGGCTGGTCTCCCAGACCGAGTCCTGTGGAAGCTCCGACCGAGGCAAGGTTAATCACCAGCACAGGATGTGATCACCTGAGATCTCCGAGGCCTCTTCCCTTTTCTAAGGTTTAAATTGATTTTCAAACCCTCATCCTGATTTATAGAGCTTGGCACTGATTTGCTCTTCTCCTGTATGTTTAGTTGCTTGGATCAGAACTCACCATGTGGCATCTTTCCGTAGGAGGTTTTTTGGTGGTTATTTGATTTATTTCAAAGGGCTCCAGGAAACTAGTTTGTTTTTTTTTAATGGTATTTAAGTGCTTACTATGTGCCAGGCACTCTTCTAAACAGCTGGGGTAGATTAATTCATTCAATCGTATTTATTGAGCACTTACTGTGTTCAGACCACTGTACTAAGTGCTTGGAATGTACAATTCAGCAACAGATAGAGACAATCCCAACCCAACAACGGGCTCAGAGTCTAAAAGGGGGAGAGAGACAGCAAAATAAAACAAGTAGTCAGGCATAAATACCATCAAAATAGATAAATAGAATGATAAATATATTCTCATGAATAAAATAGAGTAATGATATATACAAATATACACAAGTGCTGTGGGGAAGAGGGTAGAGCAGAGAGAGGGAGTAGGGGGAATTGGGAGGGGAGAAGGAGCAGAGGGAAAGGGAGCGGTCAGTTTCAGAAGGCTTCCTGGAGGAGGTGAGCTCTCAGTAGGGCTTTGAAGAGGGGAAGAGAGTTAGTTTGGCGGAGGTGAGGAGGGAGGGCGTTCCAGGTCAGTGGTAGGACGCGGGCCAGGGGTCGACGGCGGGACAGGCAAGAACGAGGCCCAGTGATGAGGTTAGCGGTGGTGGAGGAGCGGAGTGTGAGGGCTGGGCTGGAGGAGAGAAGGGAGGTGAGGTAGGAGGGGGCAAGGACAGCTTTGGAGCCAAGAGCGAGGAGTTTTTGCTTCATATGAAGGTTGATAGGCAACCACTGGTAGATGCGAGCTAATCAGGTTGGACACAGTCCGTGTTCCTTATGGGGCTCCCAGTTTTAATTCCTCTTTGACAGATGAGGTCTCTGAGTCACGGAGAAGTGAAGTGGCCTGTCCAAGATCACACAGTGAGTTGCCCGTACACCTGTTCAGGCTGGCTTTCAGGCGGACCGCAACGTGACACCATGGTCTAATGGAAAGAGCGCGAGCCTGGGAGTCAGAGCATGGGGGTTCAAATCCTGGCTCTGCCACATGTCTGTTGCATGACCGTGGGCAAGCCACTTCACTGGGCCTCAGTTACCTCATCTGTAAAATGGAGACTAAGAGTGTGAACCCCATGTGGGACAGGGACTGTGTCCAACCCGATTAGCTTGTATCTACCCCAGTGCTTAGAACAGTGCTTGACACAGAGTAAGCGCTTAACAAATGCCATCATCATTATTATTGTTGTTATACAGCAGACAGCCGTCAGAGCCGGGTTTAGAACCCGGATCTGATCCAACTGGGCACAGCCTTCCCTTCTTCCCCGTTGGTGTGTAAGTGCCTTGTAGCCAGGGCTCAGGTCACTCGCTTGCTTTGCCCTTCTCAAGTGTTTAGTGCAGTTCACTGTTCTCAGTGGACATTCGGTAAATGGCATTACTATTGCTTTACAGAAACCATTTTGTCTTTCCCTCAGCAGTTGTGTTTTTTGAGAGCTTCCTGTCCCTTAATTTATTTATCCTATTCATTTTCTAAGCGCGGAAGTGAGATATGCCAGTTTGTAATTTCCAATATCACCTCAGGCGCCTTCGTTGCAGCTATGAGTTAGACTGAAAATTCACCGGTATTTTGGTCCAGTGGCCATTTGAAATGGTAGGTTACATACTTGCATCATGTGTTCTGTAATTTCAGTTTTGAATTTTTTCAGTTACCATTCAAGTGAGTTAATTATAAGTGATCAGTTTGGCCGAAAACAGTCTGTGTGATCACCCCATTTTGATTTCATTCCTAATGATGATGGTAATTGTTAAGCGCTTACTGTGTGCCGAACACTGTTCATTCATTCATTCATTCAATAGTATTTATTGAGCGCTTACTATGTGCAGAGCACTGTACTAAGCGCTTGGGATGAACAAGTCGGCAACAGATAGAGACAGTCCCTGCCGTTTGACGGGCTTACGGTCTAATCGGGGGAGACGGACAGACAAGAACAATGGCACTAAACAGCGTCAAGGGGAAGAACATCTCGTAAAAACAATGGCAACTAAATAGAATCGAGGCGATGTACAATTCATTAACAAAATAAATAGGGTAACGAAAATATATACAGTTGAGCGGACGAGTACAGTGCTGTGGGGAGGGGAAGGGAGAGGTGGAGGAGCAGAGGGAAAAGGGGAAAATGAGGCTTTAGCTGCGGAGAGGTAAAGGGGGGATGGCAGAGGGAGTAGAGGGGGAAGAGGAGCTCAGTCTGGGAACGCCTCTTGGAGGAGGTGATTTTTAAGTAAGGTTTTGAAGAGGGAAAGAGAATCAGTTTGGCGGAGGTGAGGAGGGAGCGCGTTCCGGGACCGTGGGAGGACGTGACCCGGGGGTCGACGGCGGGATGGGCGAGACCGAGGGACGGCGAGGAGGTGGGCGGCAGAGGAGCGGAGCGTGCGGGGTGGGCGGTAGAAAGAGAGAAGGGAGGAGAGGTAGGAAGGGGCAAGGTGATGGAGAGCCTCGAAGCCTAGAGTGAGGAGTTTTTGTTTGGAGCGGAGGTCGATAGGCAACCACTGGAGTTGTTTAAGAAGGGGAGTGACATGCCCAGATCGTTTCTGCGGGAAGATGAGCCGGGCGGCGGAGTGAAGGATAGACCGGAGCGGGGCGAGAGAGGAGGAAGGGAGGTCAGAGAGAAGGCTGACACAGTAGTCTAGCCGGGATATAACGAGAGCCCGTAATAGTAAGGTAGCCGTTTGGGTGGAGAGGAAAGGGCGGATCTTGGCGATATTGTAGAGGTGAAACCGGCACTGGGGTAGATGTAAGGTAATCCGGTTGTTCTCCATGGGGTTCATAGTCTTAATCTCCATTTTATAGACGAGGTAACTGAGACACAGAGAAGTTAAGTGACTCGCCCAAAGTCTCATAGCTGACAAATGGCGGAGTCGGGATTAGAACCCATGATGTTTGACTCCCAAGCCCGTGCTCTTTCCACTAAGCCACTCAGCTTCTCTCCCTCTTCCTTGTCCACTAGAATAAACAATTAGAGTATACAGATCATCCCACCATCTCCCTCAGATGACAGATTATCGCCTTTGGGGATAAATTATGCCTTTTCTTCCTTGATTGTCAGTCTCCACTGATTGCCTATTCTGCCTGTGGCTTTTGATGCATTTGAATAAACTTTGATATCCTTTTTCGAGTTGCTCTTCAGACTCTTTTTTGATCCTAATTCCCTGTTCACACAGAACCTGTTATTCAGGGTCCTTTATGGTCTTCCCTGTTCTTCTCACCTGGGTAAGCGTTCCATTTTTGACTTGGTGACTTTTTCCCTTAGATGACCTCATTTCTTTGCCAGTCAGTCAGGCAAAGTCCTTGTGGGTGACTTGAGTCCTTGTTCTGTGGCACATATTTAACTTGGGCTGCTAAGGTGGTATTTTTAACAGCCACCAGGCTTCCTGGTTTCCTGTTACCCCTTTTTTCTTCTTCCTAACCCAAGTCCACATTTTTTTTTCTTTTCTAAAATTAAGTGCCCTTTGATTTTGAGGGGCTTCCTTCCCTCTCACCCTCTACAAGAATGTTAAATGTATTATTTTTTGGCCACTTCATTGAAATGACTCCCTTACAGATCTCTTGGAAGCAGGAGATTACCGGCATCCAAACAAAGCAGGACCTATTATGATGGGTAACACCAGTGTTTTTCTAGAACATAGAAACCGGCTTTTCCTCGGGCTACTTTGGGCCTTTATAAAGCAGTCAGCCAAAGGTGGAGCAGCTCAGAACTCTCAGGAGGAACCAGAGCCCTGTGAAGACAGAAAGAGGATAAAAGAGGGACCAGCTGTCATGCGACCTGGAGGCAAGGGAAGTGGCAATAACCAATGACAAAGGAGAAAAGAAGAGGAAGGACAGAAATGAAAATGATCGGCCAGAACGACCTATAAGGAGAGGGTGCCCTAGTCATCAGGGAAAGAGAAAATTGGGGAGCCGGCATAGAGTTGCGAGTTAGGGGGACCCCAGCAGTGGAGTGGGACTGACATTTGATTTGGCTTAGGGTGTTAGGAGTTAATCAGAGAAGGCTTGTTAGAGGAGGTGGCATTCTAGGAAATGTTTGACCATGGGAAGAGCGGAAGTCTGTCAGATTTGGGGGCGGGAAGGGAGTTCCCTCTAGACTGTAAACTCCTTGTGGGCAGGGAATGGGCCTACCAGCTCTGTTGCACTGTTCTCTTCCAAGTGCTTAATACAGTGCTCTGTGCCCAGTAAGTGCTCAATCAATATAACTGAATGATTGATTCCAGGCCCAGAGGACAGAGTAAATGAGGGGAAAGAGGCAGGAGAGGCACAACTAGGTGCAGTGGGGCAGTGGGAATAGTAAACTGTAGCTTTTATTTAAGGACAGTCAACATCAAATTGTAAACCCTGATTCGATTGTAAACTTCTTGAGGGGAAGGGACCTGGATCTTGCTTCACTTGTCCTATCTCGAGGGCTTAGTTCAGGGCTTTGCACTCAGTGGGTGCTTAGTAAATACTATGGATGGATGGATGGATGTCAGGCCTCCTCTCACAAGATGAGTTTGTATTTCTGTTGCACACTACTGTTCTTTTTTTTTTTTAACTTTTTAGGAGAGACTTTATCTGCTGAAGACAAAAAGGGGGAAAATTTATTCAGATGATTGTCAGGTGGTTCACACACAGATACTCAATTAGTTCATTTCAGGGATATTAAGAGAAGCAGCATGGCATACTTGGCTTCTAATTCTGGTTCTTCCACTTATCTGCTGTGTGATCCTGGGCAAATCACTTCACTTCTCTGTGCCTCAGTGACCTCACCTGTAAAGTGGGGATTAAGACTGTGTTAACCATGTAGGACAGGGACGATGTCTAACCCAATTTGCTTGTATCCACCCCAGAGCTTGCCTGGCACATAGTAAGCACTTAATAAATACCATAATAATAATTATTATTTCAGTGCCTGGCACATAGCAAGCCCTTAGCAAATACCACAGTTATTAGTCTTATCATTATTACTACCTATAGTGGGTTTGTATTCCTTGGCAACCAGTAAGAAGAGAAAAAGGTATATTTTCTCTTTTCCCTGTGCTAGGTCTCAGGGTGAGTGCCTGATGAACATGATGAAAGGAAGCCAGCATGGGCTACTAGAAACCAGGAATTTGGAGCTCTGATTCACACTCTTGATCTGTTCTGCAATTTGGGGCAAGTCATTTGATTTCTTTGTGCCCCACTTTCCGCCTGAGGAAAATAGGAATGTAACCTCGATCATCAAAACATAACTCCTCATACAAAAAGTTGACCATTTAGCCTCACTGCAAATACGATATGGGGCATGAGTGTTTAAAAATCCACTTTACCAGCATACGCAAGAACAAGTGTGACCTAGTGGCTAGAGCCTGGGCCCGGGAATCAGAAGGACCTGGGTTCTAATCCCTACTCCACCACTTGTCTGCTTTGTGACCTTGGGCAAGTCACTTTCCTTCTCTGGGCCTGTTACCTTGTCTCTAAAATGGGGACTAAGACCGTGAGCCCCACGGGGGATAGGGACTGTGTCCAACCCGATTTGGTTGTATCCACCCCAGCGTTTAGTACAGTGCCTGGCATATTATAAATGTACAACAAATACCACAATTATTATTATTATGCAAGGAGCCCCACATCCAAACCTTTCCGGCAGTGAATGGCTGCAGAGAAGATTTTGCAAGGTGTTGGAGCACGAGAATTAAAAACATTTCTGTACACCTAATAGAATGTTTAATATATTTAGCCCAGGAGGATCATGCTGAGAGATCTAGGAGCTGTAGTCATTAGTTTGGCCAGCACTATTAATGCTAAACGTTTTATGTCCCAGAGCCCCCATGGTACTTTCTCCTCTTCAGGGCAAATTTTGCTATGAGATGGTAACACCTGGTGGTTTTACTGCCATTACATCTCGCTAGAAAAACATGCACCAAGGTTTGCCCAAGAATAAATGCAAATGGCACAGTTAAAGTGTTTCAGAGGCCTCAGTGTTATCTCTAACTGCCAGATGAGTATAACTATCTTATTTTGGTATATAGGGCATTGTGTTCACAGTTACAGGTTTCATAGTAAATGAAATTCTCAGTTTGCCATCACCACAAAGGGGGAGAAGGAGTCCCCTCCTAAAACCTAGGCCCTAGTCAGCGTGGCTTTTTCTGTCTGTGCCATCTCCGTTGGATCCGGGTGCCCCCCCTCTGCGTCAGAAGATTGGGCGAGGTTCCAATCAATCGGGTGATGCCTGCAGGAACCAGTGAGACGACAAGGACCATGAGGGTGCCTTAAATCGACCCTTTAAACTGGTGGAGCGCTATTGAGGAAGGTTCCCGGGGATGCCTGCTGACCAATCCTTTGTAGTTTAGCAGAAGTGCACCTGCATCATGACTCTCTTCCATTTTCAAAGTCCTTCTGAATTTCCACCCCAGCCGGGAGAAGCAGTGTGGCCTACTGGCTAGAGCACGGGCTTGGGAGTCAGAAGGACCTGAGTTCTAATCCCAACTCTGTCACTTGTCTGCTGTGTGAACGTGGGCAAATCACCTGATTTATCTGGGCCTCAGTTACCTCAGTTACCCTCTGCTTTGATACAACAGTTTAGTGAGATATGATTATTCATTCAATAGTATTTATTGAGCACTTACTATGTGCAGAGCACTGTACTAAGCGCTTGGAATGGACAAATCGGCAACAGATAGAAACAGTCTCTGCCCATTGATGAGCTTACAGTCTAATCGGGATTAACCATTCAGCTAGTACCATGGCATTGTCCGCCAACTCAGAGAGCAAGAAGGGCTTATTTTCAGCGATGATGCACTGCAGGAAGTAGTCATATGTCACAAAGCTACTGTCAAGTTGATGATCACTGCGAATATATTTTGATGTTCCTGAAATGAAAGAATTTGGGACCGGTCGGGGGATAAGAAGGATGGATGACGTTTGAGTGAACAGGAAGCTCCAGTCGAAGCTCAGGTGTCGAATGTTTAGGAGGAGTGTGGTCTAGTGGCTAGAGCATGGGCCTGGGAGTCAGTTCTAATCCCAGATCTGCCACTTATCTGCTTTGGGACCTTGGGCAAGACGCTTCACTTCTCTGGGCCTCAGTTCCCTCATCTGTAAAATGGGGGTTAAGGCTGTGAGCCCCATTTGGGACAGGGACCGTGTCCAACCTGATTAACTTGTGACTACTTCAGCGCTAAATACAGTGCCTGGCACAGAGTAGGCACACTGAAAATTACCTTAAAAAAAGATGTTTTTATTTGGTGCTTTTCAAGGGCTCCCAGAAGCCCCTGGCTGGACACCGGCCACCTGCCGGCTATTTAGTGGTTGCCAGCTAGCTCTGGGGGCCACAATTCCACTGTAGACAGTTGACAGTTATTTGAGCAGACCTGGAGGTTTGGTCGGGAACCAAGTGGACCTGAGGCCCCCGAGAAAGGGCCGGGAGGGGGAGTGGGGAACACAAGTCCTGCTTCCTCTAGACTCTAAGCTCATCGTGGGCAGGGAATGTGTCTGTTCTGTTGTTATGCTGTGATCTCTCAAGTGCTTAGTACAGTACTCTGCACACAGTAAGCACTCAATAAATATGATTGACTGACTCATTTGTAAAATGGGGATTAATAATAATAATGGTATTTTTTAAGTGCTTACTATGTGCCAAGCACTGTGCTAAGTGCTGGGGGAGAGGGGGGACTACGCAGTAATCAGAGTGTTCCCAGATATGGCTCACAGTCTTAAGCCCTATTTTACAGATGAGGTAACTGAGGCACAGAGAAGTAAAGGGACTTGCTCAAAGTCACACAGCTGACAAGTGGCAGAGTCGAGATTAGAACCCATGGCCTCTGACTCCTAAGCCCTTGCTCTTTCCACTGGACCACACTGCTTGTGACCCCCATGTGGGATATGAACTGTGTCCAACTTGATTAGCTTCTATCTACCTCAGCGCTTAGTACGGCACTTGGCATACAACAAGCTCTTAAGAAATACCATTTTTTAAAGAAAGGAGGCTTTTCCTGATGAATTTGTCTTCTCCCCATAACATATCCTCCCAATTATCACCTGCAGGAATTATACACATACCTGGAAGGTTCGATACATATCCATTTGTATGCTCTACTATTTAAGCATTTGCTTTTTCAGCTTTTCCTGGTTTCTAATCCCTTTCACTCCTGCCTGTAATATATCTGAGTGTCTTTATCCCCTGGAATTGTAGTTTCCTCCAGGGCAAGGATAGTATCTTCTGCGGCTCTTGTACTCTCCCAATCCCTTGTTACAGTGTTTAGCATACAGTAGTCACTTAATAAGAAGCACTGACTGATTAATTAGTACGGTACTCTGAACACAGTGCTCAACAGATTCCATTGATTGATTGATTGAATGACCTGATCTAGATCCTTGCTCTAGGCAGGTGAATAACTAAGGAACCTAGGACAGATGCATGGTTTTTTCTTTCCTTAAAGAGATCTGTGAAGGCCCTCTGGTCTAATGAAAAAAGCACAGGACTGGGAATCAGAAGTCCTGGGTTCGAGTCTTGGCGCTGCCACTTGCCTGCTCTATGACCTTGGAAAGTCACAACCTCTCTAGGCTTCAGTTTCCTCATCTATACAGTAGGGATCAGATGGATAATAATAATAATGTTGGTATTTGTTAAGCGGTTACTATGTGCAGAGCACTGTTCTAAGTGCTGGGGTAGATACAGGGTAATCAGGTTGTCCCACGTGAGGCTCACAGTTGATCCCCATTTTATAGATGAGGTAACTGAGGCACAGAGAAGTTAAGTGACTTGCCCATAGTCACACAGCTGACAAGTTGCAGAGTCGGCCTTCGAACCCATCACCTCTGACTCCCAAGCCCGGGCTCTTTCCACTGAGCCACGCTGATAACCCTACCCTGTAGGTTCACTGTCTTATGTGAATGCATAGTGTCTACCTATCACTTCGTACAGTGCTTAGCACACATTAAGCACTTAAAAAATACCATGATTATTAATTATTAATCCTCCCCAGAGCCCATTTCAGTCTTTTATCACCCCAAGAGTCAATAACTCTCTTTAATCCCTGGGCAAGATCTCTCCTGCTTTCACTTAAGCCCATTTACTATTCATTTAAGCCAATTTTCCCCTGTTTGATCCTCCAGGGAAATGGAGAAAAGATTTTCAGGATACTTTCCATGAAGCTTCTTCCTCTACTTGGAGGTATTAAGCCTCCCCTTAGCTAAATAGCCCCATTTCCCTTAACCTTTTCACATAGGACCTGTTTTCTTATTCTTTAAAATTTTTTGTAGTACTTCTCTATACTCTCGGCAGCACCTCTTCATCCTTTTTAAACGCAATGACTAAAATTGGCCATACTGCTCCAATAAGAGGCTGAGGAACGCAGAAAATAGCAGAAGGATTGTTTACCAATGAGTGCGTCAGTTTCTGCCAGTTTCTGTTAGTTTATCCCAGTATCATGTTTGAGTTTTAAAATTGCTTAACCATAGCTAACTTGTGGCCAAGAATGACCTTCACATTTCCTGTTGTACTTGTGCCTAGCCCGTCTTACTCCATCGTGGATTGTGAAAAGTTGGATTTTGCCTTACCCTTATCCTAGTTTTGCTTTATTCTGAAGGTCATTTCCCCCAATCTGTCTATAATAACATTGAGGCCTGTTACTTTCTCCCTAGGTTTTAGCAATTCTCCATCATTAGTGTCACCTACAAATTAGGTTTCCATTCATTCAATCTTATTTACTGGGCATTTACTGTGTACAGAGCACTGTACTAAGTCCTTGGAAAGTACAGTTCAGCAACAAATAGAGAGAATCCTTGCCCACAATGGGCTCGCATTCTAGAAGTGGCGTGGCTCAGTGGAAAAAGCACGGGCTTAGGAGTCAGAGGCCGTGGGTTCTAATGCCCACTCCACCACCTGTCAGCTGTGTGACTTTGGGCAAGTCACTTAACTTCTCTGTGTCTCAGTTACCTCATCTGTAAATTGTGGATGACCACTGGAAGCCCCACGTGGGACACCCTGATTACCTTGTATCTACCCCAGGGCTTAGAACAGTGCTTGGCACAGAGTAAGCGTTTAACAAACGCCAACATTATTATTATTAGAAGGGGGGAGGCAGACATCAAAACAAGTAAACAGGCATCGATAGCATCAATATAAATTAATAGAATTATAGATGTATGCACACCATTAATGAAAATAAAGAGAATTATAAATAGGTACATATAAACACACAAGTGCTGTGGGGCAGGGAGGGGGCTAGAACAGAGGGAGCAAGTGGGGGTGATGGGGAGGGGAGGTTTGCATGGTCTCAACTTCTTGGTCCATGCCATCAATAAAGATGTTGAATAAAACCAGTCCAGAACCAATAATAATAGTAATACTTGTTAAACGTTTACTAAACACTGGGGCAGATTCAAGATAATTAGGTAATCAACCCTGAGAAAAACTGCTGGATATAAGCTCCTTGTGCGCATGGATCCTGTCTACCAACTCTCTTGTACTGTTCTTTTACAAGAACTTAGTAAACGCTCAATGAGTACAGTTGATTGAAATTTGACAGTAAGCATCAGTAGCGATCCTTTGGCTTTATTTTAATATCTGTCCGTCTCCCTAGACTGTAAACTCATTGTGGAAAGGGGATGTGTCTATTTATTGTTATACTGTACTCTCCCAAGCACTTCTACAGTGCTCTGCACACAGTAAGCACTCAGTCAATATGATTGAATGAATGAATGAATATGTCTCATGAATCAGCTGAGAACTCATCTACAAGGTTGTAGAGATTGGAGATTGCAATCTCATTGTGGGCAGGGGATATGTCTGTTGTCGTACTCTCCCAAGCGCTCAGTACAGTTGCCATTTAGTTGCCATTGCTTTTACGAGATGTTCTTCCCCTTGACTCTATTTATTGCCACTGTTCTTGTCTGTCTGTCTTCCCCCATTAGACTGTAAGCCCATCAAAGGGCAGGGACTGTCTCTATCTGTTGCCGACTTGTTCATTCCAAGAGATTAGTACAGTGCTCTGCACATAGTAAGTGCTCAATAAATACTATTGAATGAATGAATGAACTTTCTCAGCTGGACAGTGAAGATATCCTGTGGGACAGGATCAGAAGCCTTAATGCTAGATGGTTCACATTTATCGCTTCCCTCCCGATCAATCAATTAGTCAGATGTATCGAGTGCCTATTAAGAAGGCTGAGCACTGCTGCTTCTCTAAGTATCTTGTACCTTGTCTCTAACTCAGCGCTTAGTATAGTGCTTGGTACAGTGAGCCCTGTGTGGGACAGGGACTGTGTACAACCTAATTACCCTGTAATAATAATAATAATAATGGTATTTGTTAAGCACTTACTATGTGCCAAGCACTGTTCTAAGTGCTGGGGGAGATACAAGGATATCAGGTCGTTCCACGTGGGGCTCAGTCTTCATCCCCATTTTTCAGGTGAGGTAACAGACCTAGAGAAGTGTCTCACCCAAGGTCACACAGCAGACAAGTGGCGGAGCTGGGATCAGAACCCATGTCCTCTGACTCTCAAGCCTGTGCTCTTTCCATTAAGCCACCCAGCTCTTAGAACAGTGCTTGGCACATAGTAAGCACTTAACAAGTCCTGCTGTTATTATTAATAACTCCCCGCTGGGGCCAGAAAAAGTATCCATACTTGTTTTGTTGTCTGTCTTCCCCTTTCTAGACTTTGAGCCCGTTGTGGACAGGGATTGTCTCTCTTTGTTCTCTAGAGAAGCAGCGTGGCTTAGTGGCAAGAGCCCGGGCTTGGGAGTCAGAGGACGTGGGTTCTAATCCCGGCTCCGCCACTTGTCCGCCTTGTGACCTTGGGCAAGCCACCTAACTTCTCTGGGCCTCAGTGACCTCACCTGTAAAATGGGGATTAAGACTGTGAGCCCCACGTGGAACAACCTGATCACCTTGTATCTCCCCCTGCGCTCAGAACAGTTCCCCTCCCCTCAGCACTGTGCTCATTTGTATATATTTTTATTGCCCTATTTATTTTGTTAATGAAGTGTACATCCCCTTGATTCTATTTACCGTGATTAAGTGGTCTTGTTTTTGTCCATCTGTCTCCCCCGATTAGACCGTGAGCCCATCAGTGGGCAGGGATTGCCAAATTGTACATTCAAAGTGCTTAGTACAGTGCTCTGCACATAGTAAGCGCTCAATAAATACTATTTGAATGAATGAATGCTTGGCACGTGAGTGCTTAACAAATACCGTGTTCTCCCACTCCATTTAGACTATAAAAGGCAAGAATTATGTCTGATCTGATTGTTGAATATCAACCCCAGCGCTCAATGGGATGTTTGGCACAGAGGGGATGCAGAACAAATATTGCCTGCCCTGAATGTGGCCTAGTGGATAGTGCACGGGCCTGGGAGTCAGAAGGGCCCGGCTTCTAACCCCGGCTCCACCGCTCGTCTGCTGGGTGACCGCAGGCTAATCATGTCAAAGGAGGAGATGAGGTGGAAGAGCCACTCTCTGAGAAAGAAGCACTAAAATAAATATACTTCAGGTCATCATTCATATTAAAAGAAGACACCCTCTAGACTAAGATCCCTGTGAGCAGGGAATGTGTTTGCCAGCTCTGTAGTTTTGTACTCTCCCAAACACTTGGTATGGTGCTCTGCACACGGTAAGCGCTCAATTAATGCCACTGAGTGATCATTTGACACCACCGATGATAACACTGAAGAGAAACGCCAATGACCGTGGTAACAAGGTAGGCTGTGGCCAATCCCCGCTGGGAAGGACCGGTCCTTGGCCTCCATCCTCGATCAGAACAAGGTTCCTCCTTCCCAGCAGAATGTTTTGTTGTCCGTTTCCGCCCCCTTCTAGACTGTGAGTCCGTTGTAGGGCAGGGTTTGTCTCTCTCTGTTGGCTTATTGTACTCTGAGGGCTCTGCATATAGTAAGCGCTCAATAAATACCATTGAATGAATGTTGTTTTGTAGGCCGTTTCCGCCCTTCTAGACTGTGAGCCACCCAGGCTTAGCCCCCCCTTTCCCTCTGCTCCACCTCCCCTCAGCACTGTGCATATTTATATGTATTATTTATTACTATTTATTTTGCTAATGATGTGTATATATCTATGATTCTATTCATCTTGATGATATCTGTGCCAGATTACTTGTTTTGTTCTGTTCTGTTTCGCTTTGCTGTCCGTCTCCCCCGCTTAGACCGTGAGCCTGTTGTCGGGCAGGGATTGCATCTGTTGCCGAATTGCACACTTCCGAGCGCTCAGGACAGTGCTCTGCACATAGCGCTCAATCCCAGCTCTGCCACTTGTCAGCTGTGTGACTGTGGGCAAGTTACTTAACTTCTCTGGGCTTCAGTTACCTCAGCGCTTAGAACAGTGCTCTGCACATATTAAGCGCTTAACAAATACCAACATTATTATTATTGATAGTAACGCCCTCCCTCCTCACCTCCACCAAACTGATTCTCTTTCCCTCTTCAAAACCCTACAGGACCGCGGGAGGACGTGACCCAGGGGTCGACGGCGGGATAGGCGAGACCGAGGGACTTGTCAGCCCTTCACTTCTCTGTGCCTCAGTTCCCTCCTCTGTAAAATGGGGAGGAAGGCTGTGAGCCCCACGTGGGACAACCTGATTCCCTTGTGTCTACCCCAGCGTGGCTCAGCAGAAAGAGCCGGGGCTAGGGAGTCAGAGGTCACGGGTTCGAATCCCGGCTCTGCCGCTTGCCAGCGGCGTGACTGTGGGCAAGGCACTTCACTGGGCCTCAGTTCCCTCATCTGTAAAATGGGGATGAAGACTGCGAGCCTCACGTGGGACCAACTGATTACCCTGAATCTCCCCCAGCGCTTAGGACAGTGCTCTGCACAGTGGAAGCGCTTAACAAATGCCAACATCACCCCAGCGCTTAGAACAGTGCTCTGCACAGAGGAAACCCTTAACAAATACCAACATTATTATCGATTCGACTGTAAGCCCGTCAAAGGGCAGGGACTGTCTATCTGTTGCCGATTTGTCCATTCCAAGCGCTTAGTGCAGTGCTCTGCACATAGTAGGCGCTCAATAAATACTATTGAATGAATGAATGAATGAATGAATGCGGGGGGGGGGCAGGGTTGGCCTCTGCCCGGCGCAAAGGCCGTTGGGAGCGCGCGGGGGGTGCCGGGAGAGGGGGCGGAGCCGCCTCCCCCTCCCCCCCAGGTTTTCCCGGCAGGCCTTTCGCCTCCCCCTCCTCCCCATCCCTTCCCTTCCCTTCCCTCCCCTTCCCCTCCCCCGCCCCTCCCCGTGCCCGACTCCGCGCGGTGGCGAAGTGTGTCCCGCGGCGGCCCCCGTCCCGCCCTCCGGCCGCCCGGCCGCTCCTCGGACCCCCCAGCTGGCGGGGGGGGGAGGGGGGCGGCCCCTCTGCTCTCCGGCGCCCCCTTGCTGCCGCTGCGCTCCCACCTGCCCGTCGCGGGGGCCGGGGTGAGTGGCCTCCCCTTCCCGGACGCCGCCGCCAGGGGGCGCCGCGGGGCCCCGCCCGCCCCGTTGCCGTGGCGACGCGAGGCCGCCCGCCCCATCGCCTTGCGAGCGTTAGCCGGGAGGGGGGGAGGGGCCTCGGCGCCCACTGGCTGCCAAGTTGGACGCAGGGCCTGGCCTGTGGGGCTCACCCTCTTCATCCCCATTTGTCTGATGGGGTCACTGAGGCCCAGAGTATAACAGTCATAATGATGGCATTTGTTAAGCGCTTAGTAGATGCCCCGCACTGGGCTAAGCGCCCGAGTGGATACACACCAATGGGGTTGGGTGCAGGCCCTGTCCCATGTGGGGTTCACCCTCTTCGTCCCCATTTGTCTCATGGGGGGAGTGAGGCCCAGAGAGTAATAATCATCATAATGATGGTATTTGTTAAGCGCTTAGTAGATGCCCTGCACTGTGCTAAGCGCTGGAGTGGATTCCCACCAGTCGGATTGGACGCGGGCCCTGTCCCGTGTGGGGCTCACCCTCTTCATCCCCATTTGTCTGAGGGGGTCACTGAGGCCCAGAGTATAATAATAATCGTAATGATGGTATTTGTTTAGCACTTAGTAGATGCCCCGCACCGTGCTAAGCCCTGGAGTGGATACACACCAATCGGGTTGGACGCGGGCCCTGTCCCGTGTGGGGCTCACCCTCTTCGTCCCCATTTGTCTGTTGGGGAGTGAGGCGCAGAGAATAGTAATGATAATAATAATGATGGTATTTGTTAAGCACCTAGTAGGTACCGGGCACTGTACTGAGCCCTGGAGTGGATTCACATAAATCGGGTTGAACGCAGGTCCTGTCCCGTGTGGGGTTCACCCTCTTCATCCCCATTTGTCCGATGAGGGGAGTGAGGCCCAGAGAGTAATAATAATAATGATGGTATTTGTTAAGCATTTAGTAGATGCCCTGCACTGTGCTAAGCGCCGGAGTGGATACACACCAGTCGGATTGGACGCAGGCCCTGTCCCGTGTGGGGTGCAACTTCTTCATCCCCATTTGTCTGATGAGGTCACTGAGGCCCCGAGAATAATAATGATAATAATAATGATGGTATTTGTTAAGCACCTATTAGGTACCGGGCACTGTACTGAGCCCTGGAGTGGATTCACATAAATCGGGTTGAACGCAGGTCCTGTTCCCATGTGGGGTTCACCCTCTTCATCCCCATTTGTCTGATGTGGGGAGTGAGGCCCAGAGAATAATAATAATAATTATGGTATTTGTTAAGCACTTATTAGATGCCCTGCACTGGGCTAAGCGATGGAGCGATTACACACCAGTCGGATTGGACGCAGGCCCTGTCTTGTGTGGGACTCTCCGTCTTCATCCCCATTTGTCTGATGAGGTCACTGAGGCCCTGAGAATAATAATAATAATAATAATAATAATGATGATGGTATTTGTTAAGCACTTATTAGATGCCCTGCACTGTACTAATAATAATGTTGGTATTTTATTTAAGCACTTACTATGTGCAGAGCACCGTTCTAAGCACTGGGGGAGATACAGGATAATCAGGTTGTCCCACGTGAGGCTCACAGTCTTCATCCCCATTTTACAGATGAGGGAACTGAGGCCCAGAGAAGTTAAGTGACTCGCCCACAGTCACACAGATGACAAGCGGCGGAGCCGGAATTCAAACCCATGACCTCTGACTCCCCAGCCCGGGCTCTTTCCACTGAGCCACGCTGCTTCTCCTACATACAATGAGTCCATACCTCAACACTCAGTAAAATGCCTGGCACATAAATAAATAAAGATGGTATTGGTTTAGCACTTACTCTGTGCCAAACGTGGGGTGGATACAAGCAGATCAGGTTGGACACCGTCTTTGTCCCACGTGGGGCTCACAGGCTCAATCCCCATTTGACAGGTGAGGTGACAGGCCCAGAGAAGTTAAGTGACTTGCCCAAGGTCACGCAGCAGACAAGTAGTGAAGCCGGGTTTAGAACCCATGCCTGTCTGACTCCGAGACCCGTGCTCTATCCGCTATAATAATAATAATAATGTTGGTATTTGTTAAGCGCTTACGATGCGCAGAGCACTGTTCTAAGCGCTGGGGGAGATACAGGGTGATCAGGTTGTCCCACGTGAGGCTCACGGTTAATCCCCATTTTAACTGAGGCACAGAGAAGTGTAGTTCCACTATGCCGTGCTGCTTCTATAGCACACATCGCAAGTGCTTAACGAGTACAATTAAAAAGGAATTTAGGCCCGCCACCCAATTTAGGATTATATCTGCAGTTCGGGTCTTGATTCCCTTTGTCCAGGACCAATCCCTGTTTAGGATTATATCTGCAATTCAGGTCTTGATTCCCTTTATCAAGGACCAATCCCTGTGGGACACCACATAGTATATTATCCCAAATTGTTCCTGGTCTATGGATGATCACCCTCTGGGGCTGAAGATGAGCGAGCTTTGCCCCGCCAAGAGTAAGGTGCGGGGAAGACTTTGCTAATTTGTGAATAAGGGGCAGATTTTAAAGCCTTACTACCTTTCAGGGAGGTTTCATTCAGTGCCTCCCGCTCGTCTGTGTAGGCCGTCAAACCATTATCGAAAGAGATTAAATCCGTGTGATGCGATTGACTTTTCAAGAAGCCATCCCCGTTGTGTCCTAGGTTCTTATGTTCCGGGTCGTTGCGAAGTGACGATGGTTTACTCCATTATCTTTCCAGTTATTAACGTTAAACTGACGGGGCCAAAAGTACCTTGGTTTTCCTCTTCCCCTTTTGGGAGATGGAACTGTATTGGTCCCTTTCCAACCTTCAAGGAATCCTATACTCCCTGAGTTTGCAAAAAATAACAGGCTTTATAAATCAACAGCCAATTTCTTAATAATAATAATAATAAAAATAATAATGTTGGTATTTGTTAAGCGCTTACTATGTGCAGAGCACTGTTCTAAGCGCTGGGGTAGATACAGGGTCATCAGGTTGTCCCACGTGAGGCTCACGGTCTTCATCCCCATTTTTCAGATGCGGGAACTGAGGCACAGAGAAGTGAAGTGAATTACCCAAAGTCTCACATCTGACAAGCAGCAGAGCAGGGATTCTTAAGTTCCCTAGGGTGTAAATCAAGCTTTGGCTGATTTAAGTACATTCTGTTTTTGTTAACAGTTTCTACTCCTGTTTTAGTTCACTTGTCCAATTTATCATGGAAAATGAGAAGCAGCGTGGCTCAGTGGAAAGAGCCCGGGCTTGGGAGTCAGAGGTCATGGGATTGAGTCCCGGCTCCGCCACTCATCAGCTGTGTGACTGTGGGCAAGTCACTTAACTTCTCTGTGCCTCAGTTACCTCATCTGTAAAATGGGGATGAAGACTGTGAGCCTCACGTGGGACAACCTGATTACCCTGTGTCTACCCCAGCGCTTAGAACAGAGCTCTGCACATAGTAAGCGCGTAACAAATACCAAAAAAATAAATAAATAAGACTTGGCTCAGTAAACTTTTCACATTTGACTTTTTTGAATAAAGAGAGGAGTGAAAAGATATGACGAGCTTCCCCCTCTCTACATTCAGCCGTTAGTAGCCTTTCTATTTTGGCTGCCAGACAAAATAAAATAAAATTTTATTGGAATGCCTTTTTTGCCTCCTATAATTGAAGAATCTTTTTTGTTTCATTTCATGATGTATGTTAGTTGCATCTTCTACTCAGCTAATTACATCTTTCTAATTTAGGGTATATCTTTGCATTTTCTCTGGGGAGTATGGGATTATCACTCTTTGACATTCATTTAGTACGGCACTGTGATCCTGAGACTTTTGATGGTTCGACTTCTAGGAGAGTATTTAAAACCATGCCTATTGAATAAGAAGTGTGTGCTGGATGTGATTTAACTGACATTGCAATTTTAAAAAGAATTTTTTCCCAACCGCGTCTGCAGGTATGGCTCTCTGATCTTCATCGGACATCTCTGGTGGTATGATTTAGTCGTGTAGATGTACTCTCAGGAGAGTTTAGAAAGTGAAGAATTTTCAACCTCTTATTAAACTGGATTAGTACATCCTTCCTCCATTAATTTATTAACTATAATAAGCATTAGGATGAATAAGAAACTAATTATCTCTCAAATCCCTATGTTTTATCGACCTAAAACCATTTCATGTCAGGAAGGTTTATAAGATGAGGGGCAATAGACTAATATAATTAAAGAGTGTGTCATTCTTATCCATAATGGACTATAGTAATTATCTTTACTAATACCCATTGACTTGTCATTTTAAATCTTATTGGGAAAATGGCACGGTATTACTTAAGAAACAAAACAATGAGAAATGGCTTTCGGCAATATGAAGAAAATGAATGGATCGATAAATACCGTGACCCGGGACTGTATGCTTTATACTATTAGCATAAATTCAACTCTGGAATTTAACACACTGATGCCTTACCACTATCTATAACGTTGGACCCACGTATTTTATCTCATTCTGGAATTTGAGACTTGCTTAAAGCAAAAGCTTCTTTTGGTCTATTATGCCGTGCCGTTGGTGGTTTAAAGTTAACACTTTTCCTGCTTTTGTTTCCGCAACACTAATAAGAATGAATAATTGTGACATCTGTAAAGGGCTTATCATATAATAATGTTGGTATTTGTTAAGCACTTACTATGTACAGAGCACTGTTCTAAGCGCTGGGGTAGATACAGGGTGATCAGGTTGTCCCACGTGAGGCTCACAGTTAATCCCCATTTTCCAGATGAGGTAACTGAGGCCCAGAGAAGTGAAGTGACTTGCCCACAGTCACACAGCTGACAAGTGGCAGAGATGGGATTCAAACCCATGACCTCGGACTCCCAAGCCTGGGCTCTTTCCACTGAGCCACACTGCTTCTCTAGTTTCTTGCTTCTTTCATATGCCAAACACTGTACTAAACCCTAGGGTAGATACAAAGTAATCAGGTCAGGCACAGGTTGGACACAGTGCAATGCCATTCCGAAATGACGTGGGAGACACTGGAAGAGAATCAGTGTAATAGTAATAATGTTGGCATTTGTTAAGCGCTTACTATGTGCAAAGCACTGTTCTAAGCGCCGGGGAGGATACAAGGTGAGCAGGTTGTCCCACTTGGGGCTCACACTCTTAATCCCCCTTTTACAGATGAGGTAACTGAGACACAGAGAAGTTAAGCGACTTGCCTAAAGTCACACACCTGACAAGCGGCAGAGCGGGATTTGAACCCGTGATCTCTGACTCCCAAGTCCGTGCTCTTTCCCCGGAGCCACGCTGCTTCTCTACTAAGTGTACTAAGTTAGCTGGTTGTTTGAAGCTCAGTTTAATGCCCCTGCTCTGTTTCCAGTTTTTCCCATTTTAGTAAAGTTAAACGTAAAGGGTGTCACACATGGAAGGATTAGTAACTAACTACCCAAAGACAATATGACTCATGTATTAATAAATAAGACAGATTTAATACAAATTAAGAGTAATTAGCCTTTCAATCTTTTTTAGTGGTATTTGTTAAGCGCTTATTATTTGCCAGGCACTGGGGTGGATATGAAGTAATCAGTCCGTGTCCCAAGCGGCCTCACGTACTTAATCCCCACTTTGCAGATGAGATAACTGTAGTCACTTGCCCAAGGTCAAATTAGAACCCAGATCCTTCTGGCTCCCAGGCCTTTCCTCTATCCACCAGGCGACACTGCTTCTCGGTTGTTTTCACTGCCGTTGATGACACTGAAGCAGGGTGGCTCAGAGCATGGGCTTGCGAGTCAGAGATCATGGGTTCGAATCCCGGCTCTGCCACTTGTCTACTGTGTGATTGTAGGCAAGTCACTTCACTTCTCTGTACCTCAGTTACCTCATCTGTAAAATAGGGATGAAGACCGTGAGCCTCACGTGGGACCTGATGACCCTGTATCTACCCCAGTGCATAGAACAGTGCTCTGCACATAGTAAGCGCTTAACAAATACCAACATTATTATTATTATTATGACCTTCTGACTCCACTACACCATGCTGCCTCCCCACTGGTTCTGCTTTCACCATTCATTCCTTCAACAGTATTTACTGATCGCTTATTATGTGCAGAGCACTGTACTAAGCGCAGGGCAAGGGGTTAGTCACTGATGACAGGGAGAGGCCGGGGGCGGGGAGACAGCAGGGTCGAAAGGAACCACTTGGGGCAAGAAGACGGGGCAGGACCCAGGCGTCCGGCTTTCGGGAGGGTCCCACCCAGGACCTGTGAAGATTTTTCTGCCCTTCTACCTCTGGCATGGGGTATTGGGAGGGGGCTGAAAGAGGGAAGAGTTGAATCCAGGGTGGGGAATTGGGAGGGAAATTGCTCTGAACAGGGGGGTGGGGACAGGGGAGGGCCTTGTTTTGCCAGCAATCACTGGACTTTGGGGTTGGGGCAGTAGGGAGGGACTTGTTTTACCAGAGGTAATTGGACATAACTTTGGGGGTAGGCCTTAGAAGACCTGGGGAACGTTTGTGCCGGGTCACTGGATTTTATGTTTTGGGCTTTGGATATACCGCGGGATATGCCTGAATTCATCGAGGACCTACACTGTACGGAGAGCACTGTACTAATCTCCTGGGAAAGTACAGTAGAGGTAGAAGGAACAGTCCCGACCCTCGGGAAGTTTAAAATCTCATGGAGACATCAGGCAGAAAATAATACACAGCTGGGAGGAGTACTTAGATTGTACAAAATCGCAACGGCCGGTTATGACTTCATAACCCCTCCGCGTCGCCCCGACTCGCTCCCTTTCCTCTACCCCCCTCTCCCCGCCCCATGACACTTCTATTTATTGATTTATTCTATTTATTCTGTTTATTTGTTGATGCCTGTTTACTTGTCTTGATGTGTATATAGCTGTATTTCTGTGTATTTATATTGATGCCTGTTTACTTGTTTGGAGGTCTATCTCCCCCCTTCTAGACTGTAAACCCACTGTGGGCAGGGAATGTCACCGTTTATTGTTGTGTTTTACTTTCCCAAGCGCTTAGTCCAGTGCTCTGCACACAGTAAGCGCTCAATAAATACGAATGAATGAATGAAAGGTTTGAGGTAATGCCAAAATGCTATCTACCTGCTAGGTAAAAATACAGCATTGATAAATTATCACCAGGGCGACGAGCTTTGTGTTTTATTAGAATGGTGTGAGGAAGCAGCGGGGTGGAATGGATACAGCACTGGCCTGGGAGTCAGAAGGTCATGGGTCGTGGGTTCTAATCCCGGCTCCATCACGGGTAAGCTGAGTGGCCTTGGGTAAGTCACTTCACTTTTCTGGGCCTCAGTTGCTACACTTAAAAAATGAGGATTAAGACTCTGAGCCCCTCATGGGACAGGGACTGTGTCCAACCGATTTGCTTGTATCCACCCCGGTGCTTAGTACAGTGCTTGGCACATAGTAAACGCTCAACAAATACCACTATTATTATTATTTTTATTAATAGCAGACTGTATGTTTCTCAGCCGGTCTATCACTGGGCTGGTGTGGCTCTGGCATGAGATGCCTTGATTCCCAGTAGTGGTATTTTTAGAGCATTCAGCCTTAATCCGCCTCCGCTCCTGCCCCTGCGGTCTGCGACTCGTAAGCGGCACCTGTGGATTCCCAGAGACCGGGGAGGGGAACGCAGCAGTTCCGCAGCCAGGGTGGATGGAGGTCCGGGGCTCCCTCCCAGAACAAGTCAGAAGGTCCTGGGTTCTAATTCGGACTCTGCCACTTATCTGCTGTGTGACCTTGGAGACCACTGCACTTCTCTTGGCCTCATTTACCTCATTTATGAAATGGGGATTTAGACTGTGAGCCCTATGTGGGACAGGGACTGTCTCCAACCTGATTAGCTTGTGTTCAGTCCCAGCGCTTAGTACAGTGCCTAGTACATAGTAAGCGTTTAACAAATACCACTGTTACTTTTATTATTATTATTAAGTGCCCAGGTTTGAGCAGGCTCAGCCATCCTTGCCCTACATGTCATGTGTGATGTCATCAATTGTATTTATTGAGCACTTACTATGTGCAGAGCACTGTACTAAGCGCTTGGGCGAGTACAGTGTAATAATATAACAGAGTTGGCAGACTCAGTCCCCGCCTACAACATCAAGTTATGCCGTGCGCCCACGGTATAATTGATTAATTCATTCATTCAATCAGATTTATTGAGCACTTACTGTGTGCACAGCACTGTACTAAGTGCTTGGGAGAGTACAATGTAACAATATATCAGAGTTGGTAGACATAGTTTCCGCCTACAACATCAAGCTATGCCATGCTCCCAGGGTATAATTAATTAATCAGAGAAACAGCATGGATCAGTGGAAAGAACACGGGCTTTGGAGTCAGAGGTCATGGGTTTGAATCCCGGCTCAGCCACCTGTCAGCTGTGTGACTTTGGGCAAGTCACTTAACTTCTCGGTGCCTCAGTTACCTCATCTGTAAAATGGGGATTAAGACTGTGAGCCCCACGTTGGACAACCTGATTCCCCTGTGTCTACCCCAGTGCTTAGAACAGTGCTCGGCACATAGTAAGCGCTTAACAAATACCAACATTATTAATTGATTCAATTAATTCAAACATGTATTGAGCACTTACTGTGTGCACAGCACTGTACTAAGTGCTTGGGAGAGTACAATTCGGCAACAGAGACGATCCCTACCCAACAATGGGCTCACAGTTTAGAGGTGGGGAGACAGACATCAGTGCAAATAAATAAATGATAGATATGTACATAAGTGCTGTGGGGCTGGGAGGGGGGATGAATAAAGGGAGCAAGTCAGGCTGACACAAAAGGGAGTGGGAGAAGAGGAAAGGTGGGCTTAGTCCGGGAAGGCCTCTTGGAGGAGATGGGCCTTCAATAAGGCTTTGAAGGCAAGGAGAGTAGTTGTCAGTCAAATCTGAGGAGGGAGGGCGTCCCAGGCCGGAGGCAGGACGTGTCGGGTAAGGGTCGGCGGTGAGATAGGAGAGATAGAGGCACAATGAGAAGGTTGGCATTAGAGGAGCGAAGTGTGCAGGCTGGGTTGGAGAAGGAGAATAGCGAGGTGAGGTAGAAGGGGGCAAGGTGGTGGACTCCTTTAAAGCCCGTGGTGAGGAGTTTTTATTTAATATGGAAGTGGGTGGGTCACCACTGGAGTTTTTTAAGGAGCAGGGTGACAGGTCCCCAGCGTTTTTGTAGAAAAATGATCCAGAGAGCAAAGTGTGGGCCGGAGTGGGGAGAGTCAGGAGGCTGGGAGGTCAGCAAGGAGGTTGAAGTTACAGTGCCATGTGCAACTCATCGTCCAGTATTTGGGGGTTCAGTCCCAGGTTTACTAAAATGGGATAAATTTACCACTCTCATCTTCCCTATTTGTCCTTCCCTCACCACTCGCTTTACACTTGGCTGTGTATTCCTTAAGCTCTTTGACACTCATCCCAACCTCGCAGCGCTTAGGTACATTTACCTTTCTTATTTACTTTATCAATCATGAATTTTAGTATTTGTCTCCCCCCAGTAGACTCTAGGTTCCTTGTGGACAGGGGCCGAGTCTGTCCACTCTATTATATTGTCCTTTCCCAAGCATCTAGTATAGTGCTCTGTATACAGCAAGCACTCAGTAAGCACTATTGATTGATTAATTGCCTAATCAATCATATATATGAGGGTTTACTGTGCAGAGCACTGTTCTGAGCAATCGGGAGGGAACAATACAACGGAGTCGATAGACGCGTTCCCGACCCACAACAAGCTTACGGTCTAGAAGACTGCGTAAGCTTCTGCAGAAGTGAAGGGTTTATTTTCTGGACTGCACATTGCTGGGATTGATGGCCATAGGTTAATTTTAATGTTTTTAATAAGTAACCCATGATTGCAAATAGATGACTAAATAACATTTTAAAGAGACTGTTTTTAAAAAGACGCTTTGTCGAGCGGGAACAAGCTGTCAGGTGCCAACCTAAAATCTGGGCACCAGGTAGAAAAACCAAGAAACTGTAGCCCAATTTCAGCCACCCACGAGTGGAAGTTTTATCAGTTGTATTAATCACATCCAGCACTGAACGAGTTATTAATAAGCCCATGTCTTTAGTGGCTCTTTATCTCGGTTTCACGAGTGATATATATTTTTTAATAAGCCGTACTTAATTGTATCAAATGTTTCTTTCTGGGAATGCGTAAAACGTCTGATTGCCGAAATCTCTAGGGAAGCTAACGGAGCTTATTAATTACATCTAGGGTCTTGAGTGTGAGTTGCTGCAAATGAAAGTTGTCGGCTCAAAGTAAAAAGACTACCGTCCATATAATTGAGCGTATTGCTCAAAGTTTAAAGGGAGTTTTTTTAGTTTTATCACATTAGTTCTGTTACCTCTGTTGCGTTGGGTTCACGGATGAATAAAACATGATTTCAGACTGTAGATTCCGTTAGGGCTTTTCCTTAATCTTTTGACCTTTCTTCACTTTTTTCCTCTCTCGCTTGGCTTTTGGATTAGTTCGATGGCTGCCCTTTGAACTATAAAAGTGAAAACCGTAAGAGAAGGTACAGGGAGCATGGCCTAGTGGCAAGAGCACGGGCTTGGGAGTCAGAGGTCATGGGTTCTCATCCCGGCTCCGCCACTTGTCAGCGGTGTGACCTTGGGCGAGTCACCCGACTTCTCTGTGCCTCAGTTACCTCATCTGTAAAATGGGGATTGAGACTGTGAGCACCAAGTGGGACAATCTGATTACCTTGTATTTACCTCAGTGTTTAGAACAGTGCACATAGTAAGCACTTAACAAATACTATAAATATTATTATTAAGTCCTTGGAATCTTCTCCTCTACTTAGTATTCGGCATTCAACTTTGTTTGCTATCTCTGCTCAGGCTTTTTGCACCTAGTTTTTCACTCTCCCCACCCTCCAAGGGACTCTTCCTTGAGTTTCCTGGCCATTCGAAGATGTTCTCTCTGCTTTTCTGCCTCCCGAATGTCCCCTCTTAGTTTTTCCTGGTCTGCCCAGAAACCCGTCCCGTCCTCCCTCCGCCCGCCCCACTTCAACTCTTCTGACCTTCTCCGGGCTCCCTTTTGAGTCTTCCCAGAAGTCAAGGGATCACGCTTCTTCCTTCTTCTAGAGCCCCCTTGTTTTTTGATGGTATTTGTTTAGCGCTTACTCTGTGCCAGGCACTGTACTAAGCTCTGGGGTAGATACCAGATAATCAGGTTGGACCCAGCCCCTGTCCCACATAGGGCTCACAATTTCAATCCCCCTTTTCCAGTGAGGTAACTGTGGCCAGAGACGCAAAGCAACCTGCCCAAGATCACACACAGACAAGCGGCAGAGAGAGAATTAGAACCCAGATCCTTTTGACTCTATCCGCAAGGCAACCCGGCTTCTCCTTGTTTCCTTGGCCCTCCCGCATCATCTCGACCCCCTCAGAGAGACCCTCTCCACCCCTCCAGCCGTTTAGCTCCTTCTCTCCCTGCTCTGTTCAGTTTGCTTTGAGAATTGCGGGTTCCACCCGGTAGGCCCCACCACCCAACAGAAGAGTGGTGGGTCTGGTCAAACCCCAACTAGAGGAGAACAACGATAGTAGCGGAAATGACCCGGTACCTGAGGCCTAACCAAGAGCGGAGCAACATCAGTACCAGCAGAAGAGACAAGGTAGCCACCACTCCCCTCTGGTTGCCCAGACTTCCTGGCTACGCTAGCCTCCTCCAGGAAGCCCGGAACCACTCTCCCCAGCTTCCAAGCCTTACTGAAGGCCCATCTCCTCCCCCACAACACTTATGTATCTGTCATTTTATTGATTTCTATTGCCATCTGTGTCTCTCTTCCCCTGCCTCCGCCAGGCTGTGAGCTCACTGTGGGCAGGGAATGTCACAGTTTATTGTTGTATTCTCCCAAGCACTTAGTACAGTGCTCTGCACACCAAGTGCTCAATAAATACAATCGATTGAACGGAAGTTCATCCATTTATTATTAGGGCACCTAGGGGCTGCCCTCTAATTAACGGCAGGGGGAGGCCAGGTAGTCATGGGGAGGCCACACCCGGCTGCTGCTGATAACAATAATAATATAACGATGGCATTTCTTAAGTGCTTACTATGTGTCAAGCACTGTTCTAAGTGTTGGGGTAGATACTTCTCATGTCCTACTGCTATTTTATGGCTCCAAAGAAAGCACATGGGTCCGGGAGAATCTATACCTATATCTAATGATAATAACTGTGGTATTTGTTGAGTGCTTACTGTGTGCCAGATAGTAGTACTGGGGTGGATACAAACAAATTGGGTCAGACACAATCCCTGTTTCATGTGGGGCTCACGGTCTCAACCCCTATTTTCCGGATGAGGTAATTGAGGCCCAGGGAAGCGAAGTGACCTGCCCTAAGTCACGTAGCAGACAAGTGGCGGAGCCTGGATTAGAACCAAGTCCCTCTGACTCCCAGGCCCGTGCTCTAGCCACTAGGCCATACTGCTTCTAAATGTGTGTGTCTGATACAAGTGGGTGTCCACACAGCGTCCGTGTGGGTCTGGGAATCTGGGGCTGGGGTGACCAAGTGGGCCTGGTTGAGGGTCTGAGTGCCAACATTTTTATTTCTTCTAGCAACTGCCTCCCACCTCTCTGTAACTCTCCAACTCCTTCTACACCTTCATCTTCCTTCCCACTCCTCCTCCTCTTCCTCCTCCCAATCCCCCCGTTTCCCCCTTCTCCATTACCCATCCATCCCCTTCACTCTCTCCCCCATCCTTGGACTGTTAGACCTGGAAGTTCATCCATTCATTCAGTTGTATTTATTGAGCGCTTACTGTGAGCAAAGCACTGTATGAAGCGCTTGGGAGAGTCCAATAGAACAATAAACAGACACATTCCCTGCCCACGATGAGCTTACTGCCCAATGAGTTTCAGAAAATAAGGTCATCTTATTAGTGTGGCTTAGTGGCAGGAGCCAGGGCTTGGGAGTCAGAGGTCATGAGTTTGAATCCCGGCTCTGCCACCTGTCAGCTGTGTGACTTTGGGCAAGTCACTTCACTTCTCTGGGCCTCAGTTCCCTCATCTGTAAAATGAGGATGAAGACTGTGAGCCTCATGTGGGAACCTGATTACCCTGTATCTACCCCAGCGCTTAGAGCAGTGCTCTGCACATAGTAAGCGCTTAACAAATACCAACATTAATTAATTAAATCACTTAACTTCTCTGTGCCTCAGTTACCTCATCTGTAAAATGGGGATGAAGACTGTGAGTCCTACATGGGACAACCTGATTTACCTTGTATCTACCCCAGCGCTTAGAACAGTGCTTGGCACGTAGTAAGTGCTTAACAAATACCAACATTATTATTATTATATTTAAATATAATTCAATAAGCATTGGTCTAGACACATTAGTTAGATGCATACTACCTAGAAAATATGTTCAGCTGTGAGTAGGCATACTTCCTTTTGTATACCTTTAGCAAGTTTATGTATATGTGTGTGTACGGATGTATAGTATGTGTATGTATATCTGAAGTGCATTCATATCTATCAATTAATTAATAATATTTTTTAAGGGATTCCTGTATGGAAAAGCACCCTGCTACATTCTTGTTGTTGTTGTTGTCTCATGCTGTCGAGTCGTGTCCGACCCATAGCGACGCCCTAGACACATCTCTCCCGGAACGCCCCGCTCTCCATCTGCAATTGTTCCAACAGTGGATCCATAGAGTGTTCTTGGTAAAAATCCAGAAGTGGTTTACCATTGCCTCCTTGCACGCGGTCAACTTGAGCCTCCACCCTTGACTCTCTCCTGTGCCACTGCTGCCCAGTTTGGACTTGTAGCAGACTGCCTTCCACTCTCTAGCCATTGGCCAAGCTAGGAATAGAATGGAGAAGGCTCTGATTGACTCTCCCTCCCATAGCCGAGACTGGTAGAATCCTGGAAGCTCTCCAGATGTGACCCTGAGGGGGGATTCTATAGCTACTCTTCCTTTAGCATAATAATAATAATAATGTTGTTATTTGTTAAGCCCTTCCTATGTGCAGAGCAATGGGGTAGATCAGGGTAATCAGGTTGTCCCATGTGAGGCTCACAGTTAATCCCCATTTTACAGATGAAGTAACTGAGGCACAGAGAAGTTAAGTGACTTGCCCACAGTCACACAGCTGACAAGTGGCAGAGCCGGGCTTCGAACCCATGACCTCTGACTCCCAAGCCCGGACTCTTTCCACTGAGTCACGCTGCTTCTCTAAGAATACATAAGAATTGGTCAACACGATCTCTGCCCTCAAGGATTAAATGATCTAGTGGAGAAGACAGGCCCTAAAACAAACTACAGGAAGTGAAAGAACATAAAGATCTTTACAGACATGTAAGATCTGTATATGACGCTGCTAAAATCCACCCTTTCCTCCCCATCCAAACTGCTGCCATGCTGATCGAAGCACTTATCCTGTCCCGCCTCTACTACTGCTTCTGCCTCCTCACTAACCTCCCTCCTGGCCTCTTGTCTCTCCCCGCTCCAGTCCATATTTCACTCTGCTCATTTTTCAACAGACGTTCAGTCCATATCTCCCCACTCAACAGCCTCCAACAGCTGTCCATCCACCTCCACGTCAAACAGAAAATCCTTACCGTCGGCTTTGAAGCAATCAGCTGGCCCCATCCTATCTCACCTCACCGATCTCCTACTACTTCCCAGCCCTCACACGCTGCTCCTCTAGTGCCAGCTTACTCACTGTACCCCGATCTCGTCTGTCTTGCCGCCAACCCCTTTCCCACAACCTCCCCTTTAGCCTAGAACTTCCTAACCCTCCATTTACGCCAGACCACCGTTTTTCCCCCTTCAAGGCATTATTAAGGTCACATCTCCTCCAAGAGGCCTTCCCCGATTAAGCCCTCTTTTTCCCCGGCTTGCTCTCTCTCCTCTGTCATCTAACACTTGGATCTGTGTCCTTTGGACATTTAATATTCGCCCCACCCTCAACCTCACAGCCCTTAAAATAATAATAATAATAATAATTATGGTATTTGTTAAGTGCTTACTATGTACCAACCACAGTTCTAAGCGCTGGGTTAGATACAAGGTGATCAGGTTGAGCACAGTCCCTGTCCCACGTAAGGCTCACACTCTTAATCCCCATTTTACAGATGAGGTAACTGAGACACAGAGAAGTGAAGTGACTTGCCTAAGGTCACACAGTAGACAAGTGGCGGAGCCGGGATTAGAACCCACGACCTCAGTCTCCCAAGCCCGTGCTCTTGCCACTAGGCCATATCTTTAAATTGTATAGTATAAATTACTTAGATTAATGTCTATCCCCCCTTCTAGACTGTAAGCTCATTATAGGCAGAGAACCTGTCCACTAATTCTGTTGTACTGCACTCTCCCATGCTTACAGTGCTGAGCACATAGTAAGCACTCAATAAACACCAGTGATTGATTGACTGATTGACACCCACGCCTTTTGGAAGAAGGGTGTTGGCTGTGGGAAGTGTGAGTACCCAGTTAGTTGCGGTGGGGGGGCTGGAGTGCTGGTTGAAGGGAGATATAGGGTACAAAGATAAGAGAATAATCAGGGAAGGCCTCCTGGAGGAGATGCTACTTCAGAAGGGCTTTGGACCTAAGGAGACCAGTGGTCTGCTGGATGTCAAGTGGGAGTCCCAAACAGAAGGGAAGGTATGCGCAAGAATTTAGCAGCAGGAAATTATAGTGTGTGTGCGTGTGTGTTCACATGACGTATACACACACACAAACACACAGAAGAAATACAAAGAAAATCCCCCACCACAAAAAATAATTTGCCTTTGGCACCTGGAGGGTGAATAGTAGTGATGATTTGAGCACGGCAATAAGACCGTCTTGTCCCTGTTCTCCGGTCCCGAAGCTGGCGAATGAAACGGCAATAGCATATGATACAAAAATATCTTTTGAAGTTATAAGGAAATACGTATTTTTATATTGAAGAATTTATTTGTCAAATAGAGTTTTTGGAGTGTTTTTAATTAAACTCTTCAAAGTAGTCTCGGCAAAAATCCATTCTGAAAACATGAATGGGAAGTAATGATTCTTACTGGGAGGTTATTTGAAAGATCTATAAATACAAATGTTGTGGACAGTCACTTAATTACGGTGCTAGGTATTTAAGCCTGGGAGGGTAGAAGTAGTCATTTTGGCAAATAATGTTTTCAGATTCCCTTACTAATTGGATTGTTGAGTTCAGTATCAGTACTTTCAAATGCTATTACAATTCATTGCAATTCTGACCCGGGGTAATAGACTTTGAGGTAAAATGAAATCCATCTTCCTGAAGAACCTCTGGTTATATGAAATGATTAAATCTGATTTTAAAATGGGACATTAAGTGCAAACCACTATGAGTTCAAAACATACTCTCAGTTCTCATGAAAGTAGATTTAGGGCATTTAGCTTTCAAACACTTTGCTCGTTGCCAGATAAAATGCCTTTAAAGAGATTCAAGTTATTGCATCCATAAATTAAGAAAATGGAAGAAAGTTACCGATTTTCTTCTTAATCAGTTCTGTCCTTCAGGGAGGAACTTGAAAGTTCTTCTTCAGAGTTGACCTTAGAAGAGGGAGGCAACAGGTAGCCATCAGATTTTAGTGCCCTCAAGCTCTTCACTGTACCTCGTTCTCACCTGTCTCGCCGCTGACCTCTCGCCCACGTCCTGCCTCTGGCCTGGAATGGCCTCCCTCTTCGCATCCGGCGATCACCCTCCCCACTTTGAAAGAATTATTTGGATTTACTCCCTTTATTCACCTCCTTAGCCCTGCAGAACTTATGTATGTATCTCTAATTTATTTATGGTCTGTCTTATGTATCTCTAATTTATTTATGGTCTGTCTTCCCCTGTAGACTCTAAACTCATGGTGGACGGCGAATGTGTATGCCAACTCTGTTATATTGTACTATCCCAGGTGCTTAGTCCAGTGCTCTTCATACTGTAAACTCTCAATAAGTGTGATTGATTGGTCGATTGATTGATTCCCCAACCTTTCTTATGTCTGGTCTGTTTTGCTAGTGGGCCTTGTTCAGTCTGCTGCCCGGATTATCTTTCTGCAGAAATGCTCTGGGCATGTCACTCCCCTCCTCAAAAATCTCCAGTGGTTGCCTCTCAACCTTCGCACGAAACAAAAATTCCTCACTCTTGGCTTCAAAGCTGTCCAGCGCCTTGCCCCCTTCCACCTCACCTCCTTTCTCTCCTCCTACAGCCCACCCCTTACTCTCCACTCCTGTGCCGCTGCTCACCTCCTCACTGGGCCTCGTTCTCGCCTGTCCCACTGTCGACCCCTGGCCCACGTCCTACCTCTGACCTGGAATGCTCTCCCTCCTCACATCTGCCAAACTAGCTCTCTTCTCCCCTTCAAAGCCCAACCGAGAGCTCACCTCCTCCAGGAGACCTTCCCAGACTGAACCCTCGCTTTCCCTCTGCTCCTCCTCCCTTCCCCATTGCCCCTACTCCCTCCCTCTGCTCTACCCTCCTTCCCCTCCCCACAGCACTTGTATATATTTGTACATATTTATTGCTCTATTTTATTAATGATGTGCATTTATCTATGGTTCTATTTATTTTGATGGTAGTGATGCCCGTCTACTTGTTTTGTTTTGTTGTCTGTCTCCCCCTTCTAGACTGTGAGCCCTTTGTTGGGTAGGGATTGTCTCTATCTGTTGCCGAAATGTACTTCTCAAGCGCTTAGTACAGTGCTCTGCACACAGTAAGCGTCCAATAAATACGATTGAATGAAAGATAGACCTGGCCCTGGCCACAGCAGGGTGGCATTAAATGCGATTCTCTCAGTTGGAAAGTGCCCGGGCTTGGGAGTCAGAGGATGGGGGTTCTAATCCTGGCTCCGCCACTTGTCAGATGTGTGATTTTGGGCAAGTCACTTAACTTCTCTGTGCCTCAGTGACGTCATCTGTAAAATGGGGACTAAGACTGTGAGCCCCACGTGGGATAACCTGATTACCTTGTATCTACCCCAGTGCTTAGGACAGTGCTTCACACACAGTAAGTACTAAAGAAATGCCATAATTATTATTATTACCACCCCACCAGACCTCCCCTCCCCACCTCTGGGCAGGCTAGAATGGAGTGGGACCGGGAATCCACTGGGAGGAAGAAAGAGGCAGGGAAACGCTTGTATCCTGGGAGATCCAGGGTGCACAATGACTTTGTTCCCCTTCAAAGCCTAATCGAAGGCACATCTCTTCCAAGAGGCCTTCCCTGACTAAGTCCTCTTTTCCTCTTCTCTCTGTCTTGCCCTCATCACTCATTCCCCCTTCCAGCCCCACAGCACTTATATATCTATCTGTAATTTATTTATATTAATGTCTATCGTTTTGAGCAGGGAATATGTCTGTTTATTGTTTGATTGTACTCTCCCAAGTGCCTAGTACAGTGCTCTGCTCACAGTAAGCGCTCAATAAATATGATGGAATGAATGAATGAATCTCTGGATGGTTAGAACGGATGGTACCCGATCAGTAATCGGCCCTCCCCAATTGTAGCCGTCGATGGACCAAAGGTGAAGAATGGACCGAAATTCTTTAATGGGAACGAAAAGGAATGAACTCGTAGATCCATTCATTCATTCAGTCATATTTATAGAGCGCTTACTGTGTGCAAAGCACTGCACTAAGCGCTTAGAAGATTCAAGGAAATCAGAGTGGACGCACACAGGTCTCACAGTCTAAGATGGATGGATATTTTCCCCTATTTTGCCGATGAGGAAACCGAGGCACAGTGAGGTTAAATGAGCCGCCCAAACTCATTAAATGAGTTAAATGAGAACCCTCTGTCCTCTGTCTTCCAGTCGCACATACTTTCCAGTAGACCACATTGCCTAGTTGTTGACTCCTGTGGGAATGTCAATCAGTCAATCAGTGATATTTATTAATAATAATAATGATGGTATTTGTTAAGCGCTTACTATGTGCCAAGTACTGTTCTAAGCACTGAGAGAGATACATGGTAATCAGGTTGTCCCTTGTGGTCTCACAGTCTTAACCCCCATTTTACAGGTGAGGTAACTGAGGCACAGAGAATTTAAGTGACTTGCCCAAAGTAAAACAGCTGACAAGTGACTGAGCGGGAATTAAAACTCACAACTTCTGAGACTCCCAAGCCTGTGCTCTTTCCCCAGAGCCACGCTGGTTCTCTCTGTTCTCTTTATTGAACATTTACTGTGTGCAGAGCACTGTACTAAGCACTTGGGAAATTACAATACAATAGGGCAGGTGGAATTGATCCCAGCCCAGAGGGAGCTTATAGTCTACAGAGAGGCAGATATTAAAATAATTTACAGGTAGGGGAAATTTGAGAATAAAGAGAGTTAGAAAAGCCCACCTGGGTTTTAGTGGTTACTCAGTTAAGAGCTGTCAGTGATTATTGCACTTTCTCTGGCTTTTCTGGCTTTGTCCAGTTTTCAGTTAAGAACTAAAGTCTTTTGTGAATTAGCCCTGGGAGGCCAAGGAACTTTGTATAATCAATGAAAATTTTATGCAAATCAATCTTGAAATGTTACATAGGAAATTATTTTTATTTGGGTTTGAGAGTCACAAGATTCAGTGAAGTGAGGTCTGCTGCCATATTTTGAAAGAGGGTGGAGATTTCTGCTGTGAAATATGCAGTGGGTTTCAGAAATTCGAGGTAACTTTCAAGTTTTAAAAGCAACTTCATCCTTCAGGTGTTCTGGAGTTTATGGTGTGGAAGTGAATAAATGTAGGAATGAATATATGGTGAAGGGTAAACGGTAGAAAGGTTAGGTTGGAAAGTGTTGCTTCCCCCCCTCCCCCCCCCCGTTCCAAACATTTATCTAATTCGAAAAGGGGTGTCTTTGTAGCTGTGACTTAGGTTTCTGGGCAGCTGCCTTAAAACAGAAAGTTCCAGCATTATTTTCTGACCAAAGTTCTTTTTAACTAAGCCAGGTGCTTCTGATAGACATGCATCTGCCCATATAGACATACCTAAATGTAGGTATATGTATATAGAAATATAGGTGGAATTTTAATTCCACCTTCTTCATTCTGATGGGTCAGATGTTCTAGAAGCCTGACAAAAGAAATGTGTCTTTTAATCTCTTCTGTCTTACTGAAGGCAAGTAGTTCAGTAATTAATTTTGTCCTCAGCTATTTTAATCAAATGTTTGATTTTTTGATATCCTTCTATTCATGTATGGTATGTCTTTGATCATGCATAAGCTTGATTTTCCTAGTAGTAAAAAGCCTCGTACTGTTCTAACAATTTGATACTGAATTTTTTGAAATTCATAAGGCTTGGAAGCAATCTGTATTAATTGCCAGTTTTCTTCTCCTAACTCACTGACCGAAGTCTTCCTTTGCCAGTTATTTATATATTGAGTTACTACTGTTTTTTCTGATTTCTCTGCTGGTTTGGAAATGGTCCAGTAATCATTCTTTAACTTAGAGTTCAGGTCTTTCAAAGTAATATTGAAAGCAATTGAAGTTTCCAGTTTTGCTTCAGTAAGTATTTAAATTTTGCTTGAGTGTGACCTCCTGGAATGTATTTGGTTATGGTAGCTTAGATACAGTAGTTTACAATAAGCTTCAACAGCTCCAAGAGAAAGTTTGGTAATAGTCTAGCAATGGTGTTTATTAAGCGCTTACTTTGTGCAGAGCACAGTTCTAAGGGCTGGGAAAATGGAAAAGCCCTCAAGAGGCTCATATTCTAAGAAATAGGGAGGGGAGGAGGGTACAGATGATTGACATGTAAGAAAGAGTGAAACAATAAAATGTCAAAAAGCAATCGAAAAGACCAAGACAACAATATATACCACAAAGAGGAATAGGGTACTAAACCTAGAGGAGCAGAATTTTGGACTCCTTGCTTCTCAGAGTCCAAGGAGGAGGCAGAACTGCTATTGAATCCCCATTTTCAGGTGAGGAAACTGAGGCACAGAGAACTCGATAGACCTACGCAAGGTGACGTGGCGGGCAAAAGCCAAAGCCGGGGTTAGAACAGGGTTTGAACTTCTATTTTACAGATGAGGAAACTGGAGCACAGAGAAGTTAAGTGACTTGGCCAACGTCACCCAGTATGAAGTGGTGGGAACTGGGATTAAAACCTAAGTCCTCTGACTCCCTGGTTTATGCTCTTTCCACTAAATCACACTATTTCTCATGGCACCTTGCAAAAGAGGCAGAGGATTCTTAAAATTCCTCTCCCTTTTTAAAAGTTCTTTTTGAGGGCAAGGTGAAAGTAATTTTAATCACTAGGAACATTTCCTTTGGTAGGATATACACATTTCAGCCTGTCGGCTGCTGCTGTAGTTTTAAGCCTAGGTAATGCTTTAATGTCCAGGCGCTTTTCTCAATGTAGAGGAGGCTTCTAAAAATACTGTTTTTGAACCTCTATGCATTTCTACTTCTGATAGTAAATTTTCAGGGTGACCTGTTTTTCCCCCCCTCCCACCCCCCTTATGGATGGGCTAGTGGGCCCCGTCCCCTGAAAAGCCTCTCACAGGAAAACCCCACCCTCTGTCCCACTTTGACTTGAGAAAACCGGATCTCTTTCCGTTCAGTGCAACACCAAACATTTATGCCCACAGTGTCAAGATGTACTTTAAAGTTTTTTTCCTTTAAACAATTCTAAGTAGTAGCAATTGATACATGTAAAATCAAAAATTAAATATGGCCCCAAAGTATTGAAAAGTAATTCTTTCATGATCTAAAAGGCTGGGCTTTCATGATCTGAAAGCAAGGCTTTACCTCTTGACATCGGCTAACACTTCAAACACCACATGGTTCACGAAGTGCAGAAAAGAAAAAAAGAAATCTCAAAGGCATTAAAGTCAGTTTTGGCACATTGTGTCATTCTGAAAGTCAGCAGCTGGGGTGATGCAGGAAGGAGGATTGAGGCCAGGTTAGAGAAGAGTTTTTACCAATATGAAAATGCCATTGCACTCTTTTAGTTTAATTCCCAGTCGGTTGTCAACAAGCAAGCCATGCTACATTACCTGAGCCAGTGGATTTCAAATTTCGAGAAAAGTGATATATATTTCATAGAATGGGCCCATTTGGAATTACAGCACGTGAGAACAGTCCGTAACCAAATCTGGGAGTTGGGTGAACTGGAAATTTTTTTTTGTAAATATATCTCAATATATAATTATCTCTGTATATCTATATCCATAGCCACATCTGTATCCATAGCCATATCTTTGGAAATATAGCTATATAGCTATATTGAAGGTATGATTCATTCACTGCAAAGTCAGGTGAGCGAAAATAATCATAATAATGACGCCAAACTGAGCACTTACATAATAATAATAATGCTGTTTACTTAGTGTTTAATATGTGCCAAGTAACCAAAGTAACATAAGCACCTTTACGGTAATCCGATAGTCTGTACGTGGAAGACACGGGTGCCGTACTGTCTGCAGAAGAACAGGGCTAGTAAGCGCTTAATAAATACCGACATCATCAAACTTCGGCAACCCAGGTGTTGATTTAGGACAAGAGCAATGAGAAGGTAATTTAAGACCTCGTCGATTAAGATCCGTCGACCTAAAAATGATGTAAGGGAATTGGATTTTCCCTGTATGGTGTCACTATTGATCTTTCTAGTGCTACACTATATTTCCTAAACAGGATTCTAGAGAATTATTCGGGGATACAGCTTTTCCAGGGCTGTTTTGAGCAGAGAACCGAAACCTGTAAAGATATAGCAGGACTGTTTTAATACTTTTAGGTAAACTCGAGGGTTTTTTAAAAAGAAATAGTAGGGGTTTTTTTTCCCTCTTGCTGCCCTTCATATGAATTGGTGCCAAAGGGACCGGCATTATTGTATGTGTATTGTTTTCTGGAATTTGCCTAGCCATATTGCAGTATTCATTTTAATAATTTTTCCTGTAAGGAGATGTTATCAGATCTGCAATATGTGGTGCCAGTTACATGAACTACTTACTCTACTTAGTTGCATGTTGTGAATAACGCAAACGGTATGAATAGATTTTTAGAGAAACTTGCGTTTCATTTCAACAGTTTCATTTTGGGATCGAATGATTGAAGCCACTCTTTAATTTCAGCTTGAGAAATAAGGCAAATAAAATATTTGAGCCTACATTCTCTTGCTGAAGTGAATTAGGGGTCCAAAGTGAGGAAAGAATCCTTCTTGGATCAATTTTCATTACATTTCAGGGATCATTTTACTCTGGCTCAGGGCAACAGTTCTTTAAGATGCACAGCAAAGACTGGCTAGATTGAAAGGGAGTTGAAGAACCTGGGTTCTAATCCCCGCTCCTCCACTTGTCTGCTGTGTGACCTTGGGCGAGTCACCTTACTTCTCTGTGCCTCGGTTCCCTCATTTGCAAAATGGGGGTTCCATATGCGACCTGACTATCTTGTCTTTGCCCCAGCGCTCAATACAGTGCATAGTGTAGAGTAAGCACTTAAAACAGATACCGCTGTTATTTGGGAAGCAGCATGGCCTAGTAGAAAGAGCATGGGCCTGGGAGTCAGGGGACCTGGGTTCTAATCCTGCCTCCACACTGCAATTCAATTCAATCGTATTTATTGAGGGCTTGCTGTGTGCAGAGCACTGTACTGAGCATTTCGAAAGTACAGTTTGGCAACAGAGACAATCCCTACCCAACAACAGGCTCACAGTTTAGAAGGGGGGAGACAGACAACAAAACAAAACAAGTAGACGGGTATCAATATAATTAAATAGAATTATAGATATATAGACATCATTAATAAAATAAATGGAATAATAAATATGTACATATATACACATGTATAAATATGTACATATATGCTGTGTGGCGGGGAGGGGGGTAGAGCAGGGGGAGGGAGTCGGGGTGATGGAGATGGGGGAGGAGCAGAGGAAAAGAAGGGCTCAGTCTGGGAAGATCTCCTGGAGGAGGTGAGCTCTCAGTAGGGCTTTGAAGTGGGGGAAGTGTGCTAATTTGGCAGATGTGAGGAGGAAGGGCATCGAGGCTAGAGGTAGGACATGGGCCGGGGTTGACGGCGGGACAGGCGAGAATGAGGCCCAGTGACGAGGTTAGCGGCGGCAGAGGAGTGGAGTGTGTAGGCTGGGCTGGAGAAGGAGAGAAGGGAGGTGAGGTAGGAGGGGGCAAGGGGATGGACAGCTTTGAAGCCAATAGTGAGGAGATTTTGCTTCATGCGAAGGTTGATAGGCAACCACGGGAGATTTTTGAGGAAGGGAGTGACATGCCCAGAGCGTTTCTGTAGAAAGATAATCCGGGCAGCAGAATGAAGTATAGACTGAAGTGGGGAGAAAAGGGAGGGGAGAGGGTGCAGATGATTGACATGTAAGAAAGAGTGAAACAATAAAATGTCAAAAAGCAATCGAAAAGACCAAGACAACAATATATACCACAAAGAGGAAAAGGGTGCTAATCCTAGAGGAGCAGAATTTTGGACTCCTTGCTTCTCAGAGTCCAAGGAGGAGGCAGAACTGCTATTGAATCCGCATTTTACAGCTGAGGAAACTGAGGCACAGAGAACTCAATAGATCTACCCAAGGTCACGTGGCGGGCAAAAGCCGAAGCCGGGGTTAGAACAGGGTGTTATATTGTACTCTCCCAAGCACTTAAATACAGTGCTTTGAACAAAGAAAGCGCTCAATAACTATGATTGAATGAATGAATAATGAGCTTCCATAATGTGCTGTTCACTGACTTGACTATTCCCTTCCTTAGGGCCTGACAGTTACTCTCCTGGTGAAAGCCCACAGCTGCATTGTGGCATCTTTGTGGTCGTTTGCGCTCTCCTGGTTCACTAGCAGCCTCTCTGCCTTTGCAGTTGAGATGTCGGACTGTTTTTCAGTCTTGCACAGGGCCTTCTGGAGAGCTTAATAAATGCTGTTGATGACCAATCAATCAATCAATCAGTGATGCAGTGCTCTGCACACAGTCAGTGCTCAATAAATACGATTGAATGAATTTATTGAGAGTTTACTGTGTGCGGAGTGTTGTATTAAGTGCTTGGAGAATACGGCAGAGTTGGTAGACGTGTTCACTGCCCACTAGGAGCTGATGCGATGATTTGGTTCATGCGAGTGATTTTAAAGTTCTGTGGAAAAGTTTATAGATTTTGGGGTCAAACCAAAATTTCTCATTTTCCTTTCTGTTCTTCAAGCATGACCTAAAGGAAAAAGCATGGGTCTGGGAGTCAGAGGACCTGCTTTGTAATCCCAGCTCCACCACCTGTTCTGTTCTCTGACCTTGGGCAAGTCACTTAGCTTCTCGGTGCCTCAGTTTCCTCATCTGTACAACGGGGAGAGTCAATTCCTGTTCTCCCACCTACTTAGGCTGAGAATTTTTTGGAAGACAGGGACTGTGTCCCATCTGATTATCTTGTATTCACTCTGGTGAATACAGTTCTTGATGCATAAGTGCTTAACAAATATCACAGTTATTATTATTATTGTTATTATCATATAGGGAACTGAAGTTGTAAAAGTATTTCTTCAGGAATAGTTTCATTCAGCTGTCTCTCTTCTTTCCATAATCATTTCGGGCCGGGAAGGTATCTGCTAACTCTGTTGTATTGTAATCAATCGATCGGTGGCATTTATTGAGTGTTTACTATATGCCGAGCACTGTACTAAGAACTTAGGAGCTTGCAGACATACTCCCTGCCCACAACGTGTTTACAGTCTAGAGGGGGAGACGGACATTAATATAAATGTCATTTCTCAGGTGTAATTTAAACATATTATATATATATGTTATATTGATTAGACTGTAAGCCCGTCAAAGGGCAGGGACTGTATCTGTTACTGATTTGTCCATTCCAAGCGCTTAGTACAGTGCTCTGCACATAGTAAGTGCTCAATGAATACTATTGAATGAATGAATATAGCACTTCATGCAGTGCTCTGCACATAGTAAGCACTCCATAAATGCCACTGATTGATTGATGACCTATATCTTCTTTTTAAATGAAGTATTTGCAAAAGTAGTTTTTTGGGTTTTTTTTACCTCTCACATGATTGTTCTCAATACTCAAAGACGATGCCTGAGAAGGTAAAATTCACATATGAGTTCATATGTAATTAAAAGGCCAAGCCAGAACTCACGGACCCAATCACATTTTGGGCCTAAAAAGACTGTCCCTTGATGTTTGTTCGACGTTTGCAGTGCCTGGTGCTATTTTTTCCCTTTTGCCTCACCGTCTCTCACTCCTTATGAAGTTTTTGTCCCCAAAGACAATCCTTTCTCCATTACACTAGGCCTTACTGGCCTGTCTGTGGCTTTTGACTCCCAGTTTTCATTCTATTTATTTAAAGATTCTGGTTCCATCCCTTTGTTGTAAACATCGATCGGGATCATTTTGGTAACATCGTTACCCAGCTGAAAACCCGTTTTGAAGTCGGCTATAAAGGTTAGGACCAAGAAAAGAGGCTGGCAGAGTGATTCACTTCAATTTCCACTAGATGTCAGGCGGTCACCTGACAACGTAAATGCCTGAAAAAAGGATTCCAAGAGTAATATTTCAGCAGTGGACTCGTTTTGGAATTAGAACCATGATAAAAGAGCTAATTTCTGTCATTTGTATTCTACCGGTATATTTCTACTGCCTGGATTTGTGCAATCGAATGAAAAAAATCCTAAGGGACCTAGGAAAGGTCAAACGCCAATGACCTCGACCCTTCTTTACTGCCTCAAAACTAACCACACATTAAACATTAAACCAATCTTGGGTTGCCGGTGCTCCATATTTCTATTCCTGCATCATTTAATTTGATCAAGGACTTAAATTGTGTCGAGAGAGTAGTGAAACCGAGATATGACTCAACCATGCCCACCGGAGATAAGATACCAGTAATTTGGCAGCTTATACGGTCTAAGATTTTAGCCTTGAAGCAATCAAGGCACATGGGTTGATGGCGAATGCAGCGTCCTTAATAATAGATCATCTGTGAGCCCGCTACCATTAGAAGGATTTGTTACCCTGAACTTTTGGTTACGTTTCCGGCAGGCTGGTCATTTTAAGGGAGATTGTGTTTCGTGGCTCAGTGGAAAGAGCCCGGATTTAGGAGTAAGAGGTCGTGGGTTCTAATCCCGGTTCCACCACCCCTCAGCTGTGTGACTTTGGGCAAGTTACTTAGCTTCTCGGTGCCTGTTACCTCATCTGTAAAATGGGGATTGAGACTGTGAGCGTCATGTGGGACAACCTGGTTACTTTGTATCTACCCCAGCCCTTAGAACAGTGCTCGACACATAGTAAGCGCTTAACAAATACCAACATTATCGTTATTGTTATTATTATTGTTAAAAGGCTTGATTGACAGCTGCTGCCCAGGGAAGCTAAGTGTCCTTACCCTCCTCCCCACCCTTCTACCTATCCTGCCTCCAAACCGATGACACTCTTTAGGCCTTCCAAGGTGGCAGCTGGGGAAAGTCGCAGCAGGCCCGAAGCTGGCATTTCGGTAGCCCCGGGCCGTCCTGTATTTTGCAGCCTTTCTCGGCTGGCGTTTAAAGGGCGGAGCAATTTGCCATACCAGTCGAACCTCATTTCTCAAACCGCTGGTCCCGAGACTGAGTGTGGGGGTCACAGTTCTGAAGTAAAGCACTGTCCTGGGCCTAGTCTGGGAAGGTGACGGTTTAAGGAGGGGAAAGCTGCTCTTTCGGCCGATAAACTGTGAGTCCCATGTAGGACAGGGATCGTGTCCTGATTATCTCGTGCCTACTCTAGGCACTGGTAGAGCTGGGTATAATAATAATAATGTTGGTATTTGTTAAGCGCTTACTATGTGCAGAACACTGTTCTAAGCGCTGGGGTAAATACAGGGTAATCAGGTTGTCCCATGCGAGGCTCACAGTCTTAATCCCCATTTTACAGAGGAGGTCACTGAGGCACAGAGAAGTAATAATGTTGGTATTTGTTTAGCGCTTACTACGTGCCGTGCACTGTTCTAAGCGCTGGGGTAGATACAGGGTAATCAGGATGTCCCACGTGAGGCTCACAGTTAATCCCCATTTTACAGATGAGGTCACTGAGGCACAGAGAAGTGAAGTGACTTGCCCACAGTCACACAGCTGACAAGTGGCAGAGCCCGGGATTCGAACCCATGACCTCTGACTCCGAAGCCCAGGCTCTTTCCACTAAGCTACGCTGCTTTGAAGTGACTTGTCCACAATCATACAGCTGACGGGTGGCGGAGCCTGGATTCGAACCCAAGACTTCTGCCTCCCAAGCCCAGGCTCTTTCCACTGAACCACGCTGCTTTTCTTTCTGGCTCCACCTTCTCATTCCCTTCAGAGAAGCAGTGTAGCTCAGAGGAAAGATCATGGGCTTGGGAGTAAGAGGTCATGGGTTCTAAGACTGTGAGCCCGTTATTGGGCAGGGATTGTCTCTATCTGTTGCCGAATTGTACATTCCAAGCGCTTAGTACAGTGCTCTGTACATAGTAAGTGCTCAATAAATATTATTGAATGAATGAATCCCAACTCCGCCACTTCACTTCTCTGTGCCTCAGTCACTTCATCTATAAAATGGGGATGAAGACTGTGAGCCTCATGTGGGACAACCTGATTACCTTGTATCTGCCCCAGTGCTTAGAACAGTGCCTGGCACATAGTAAGCGCTTAACAAATACCAACGTTATTATTATTATTATTTTGCAGGCTCTGTCTCTACCTGTAAGGTCACTGGGTACAGGAAATGTGTCTGTTCTATTGTTCCATTGTACTCTCCCAAGCGCTTAGTACAGTGCTCTGCACACAGTAAGTGCTCAATAAATACGACTGAATCCCATCGTCTCACTTCTGCCAATATCCGTAAATGATTTCAATGTCCGTCTCCCCCTCTATAAAGTAAATACCTTCAGGGGCAGGGACGTGTCTACCAACTCTGTTCTATTGTGCTCTCCCAAGTCCCCTCACCACAGAAAGCGTTCAGTAAGTATCACTGAGTGATTGATTGAAATGAGAATTTCCCAAGATTCCTCACTTCTTTCATCTAAATTGCATTCCCATACAAAGCAATACAGTCAAACTGAAAGCTTTTAATGTAATTCAATAGTCGAATCCTTTTGGTGAAGGTTTTATTTGCTTTGTCGAAACACTGTACCTTTCCTGAAGTTGCGGGGTGAAAGGAGTGAGTATGAATTTATTTGGAAGGCTTTCACTGCAAGTTGTTATAAAGTAAAACTTCAAATAGGAACTCAGAATTGGCATTTGTAAGGATTCAGCTGGTGGCAGCTATTCTGCTTTCCTGAAAAACGAAATGGTTGTGAGCAAGGAAACTTTGGGAACCAAATCTTTTTAGTATGTGAAACCTTAGGAACAAACTTGACAAGAAATGAGGAACTCACTCTTTAAATAAGAAAAAAAATCTGACTATCAACGGAAGAGCCATAATTGTAGAATTGCATGTCTCACCTTGATGATTTAAGCACTTAAGTACAAATCTGTAATTTACTTATATTTATATTAATGTCTATCTTCCCCTCTAGACTCTGAGTTCATTGTGGTCAGGGAATGAGTCTGTTTATTGTTGCAGTGTACTCTCGCAAGTGCTTAGTGCAGTGCTTTTCACACAGCAAGCGTTAATAAATGCGATTGAATGAATGAAAGTAGAACCAGTTTTCCAATTCCCCAACTGCTCAGCACCCTAAGCCATAAAAGCCTACCAGCCAATTCCAGCATGTATATGAACTCATTCGTACTGATTTCTGATTCAATTATTTACTTTGACTTTTCCTGTAAATCTTTGAATGAACCCGTTGGAGTGTAAGCTTCTTGTGGGCAGGGAAAGTGTCACTTGAAAATTTGGTTTTTCCCAAGGGCCTAGTTTAGCGCACTGCCCCACATAGCTGCTCAATAAATATTATTACTACTATGACTACTGCTAAATAAGGGGCAAGGTAGATTAAAAGATTATTTCAAAGTCCAATTCAGAGTGTGTTCATTGAAAGTAAGACCTTTAACAAAGAGGAGACCAATTACTACGCCAATAATAGTGCTGAACTGAATAACAAGAGAGTTGAATTCCATTTTTGGTTCAGTCATTGATTTATTCTAAGAGGTTCAACATGTCACTCAAATTCTCCATGCCATCTGTGGCATTTCTTACCTTTATTCATTCCAGTGTATTTATTGAGCGCTTAAGGGGTGCAAAGCACGGTATTAAGCACTTGGGAGAGTACAGTACGACGATAAACAGACACATTCCCTGCCCACAACAAGCTCACAGTCTAGAAATTGTTACCTACCTAACATGGGTGTTGAGAGAATTCACTGGATCATGAATGGGAAGTTCTTTGAGCTCTTTTAAAGAAAGCTGTGGTTAAATAGCTAATTAAATTAGAAAATTTACTATATAAATCAGTGGAAAGAGCTCGGGCTTGGGAGTCAGAGGTCATGGGCTCTAATCCTGGCTCCAACACTTGTCAGCTGTGTGACCTTGGGCAAGTCACTTCACTTCCCTGTGCCTCGGTTATCTCATCTGTAAAATGGGGATTAAGACTGTGAGCCCCACGTAGGACAACCTGATGATCTTATATCTCCCCCAGCGCTTAGAACAGTGCTTGCCACACAGTAAGCGCTTAACAAATACTATTATTATTATTATTATATATATATATATATATATATAGACTCTGCCACTTGTCTGCTGAGTGCCCTTGGACAAGTCACTTCTCTTTTCTGGGCCTCACTCATATACCTCATCTGTAAAATGGGGATTAAGGCCGTGAGGCTTATGTGGGACAGGGACTGTCCAACCTAATTGACTTGTATCTACCCCAGTGCTTAGTACAGTGCCTGGCACAGAATAAGCACTCTACAAATACCATAAAGAAAAAAAGTCCCTCTGCCTCTTCCAATCAATCAATGGTATTTATTGAGCATTTTCCTTGTGCAGAGGACTGTTCTAAGAGCTTGGGAGCTGCTTAGAACAGTGCTTGGCACATAGTAAGTGCTTAACAAATACTTTTATTATTATTATTATTACAATACGAGAGAAAAAGCAGAGATGCTCCCTGAACATAATGAGCTTCCACTGGTAGTAAGTCTTATCCAGAGACTAGATAGGGAGCGACAGAGGAACTTCGGGGACTCTCTGCCCTGTGTAGACGTTGGGGAGGGAGAGTGTGACTCCATGTCTATTTTTCTACCCTTTTACTCTCTGAAAGGAGCCTCAGCAGAATTGTAGATTAATTCAAGCCACCCTATATGAAAATGAAAAAACCTAGTGTGAAGATGCCACCTTGTGGGAAAGCTATATGGATGCAAGAAGAGTTTCTGAAAAATAGTGATATCTTTGAAAGTGAATTCGTTTACTGCTTTGGCTTCTGAATCTGAGATTGTCTTCAAACTCCTCATTTATGATTAGATTCGAATGAAGGATTCCCATGCCAGCTGTAATTATTGTTTCCAAAGCTTTCATACAATATAAATGAACTAAGAAGTCAAATACAGGACATGAAAAATCTCCTTGGCTCCGTTCTTGACTATTTGGAATCTGATTCCTGTTCTTTATTTTCCCTTTACCGTGTCAGGTGCCTTGCCAGTTATTTCTAGAAAAGCATGAAAAATACAGAGTCTCTCTTCATTTGAATATAAATTTAAATCGTATTTCATTTGTAAGCGTGCCGAATCATTTTCTGATTTTCATGTTTTTCACTTTTAGTTCAGTGATGTCAGAAGAGCAACAAGTTTTTAGGTTCATCCAAAGTTGAAGTTGAGTGTTTCTTCCCGCTGACCCAGCCTGGCACATCCAGTCAGGGGAGTCATTTTAGCGGCCAAAGCCCAAAGTTTTGCCATAACTTCAAAGTCCCTGTGGCTCACTGCAGTCTCTGGTGTATTCAGAAATTTCCACTGGACAGAAATGGTTTAGGATGCTGCTTTCACAGCCCTCCTTATTTAGGGGGTATTTTGGCGGCCTTTCTGATCACCTCAGTGACGCTAAGGTTAAGGTTAACACTACCCTTAACACTTAAGGTTCATAAATCATGCTGCCCCATGTATTTTGTGCCCCTTTTTGGAAAGTTTGTGTGTAGTCCTTCAGTTGAGTGATCCCCCCCCAAAAAAACACCTTCTCCATTTGCTAGCCCACAGTTGAGAGAAAGGTACCCCCCAGATATTGAACTTTTTTGGATAGTTGTGAATGTTGTCCTCTTCATTCAGTCATATTTATTGAGCGTTTACTGAGTGCAGAGCATTGTACTAAGTACTTAAGAGAGTTCAGGAGAACAGTAAGCAGACACATTCCCTGCCCACAACAAGTCTGCCTGGTAGCCTTGCGGTTTTGGGGGACGGGGGTGGGTTAGGAAGAACGTCCGCTGGATTGATCTGCACTTGGCTATCTGGGCATTTGATATTTGCCCCGCCCTCAATCCCACAGCACTTAAGTACGTATCTTTAAATTACATATTACAAAGTATTTATTTATATTAATGTCGGTCTCCCACTCTAGCCTGCAAGCTCCTTTTGGTTAGAGTATATGTCTGCCAATTCTGTAGTATTATATTCTCCCAAGTGCTTAGTACAGTGCTCTGCACCTAATTAGTGCTCGATAAATACCATTCATGATGCTCACTAATACTAATAGTAATAACTGTGGTATTTGTTAAGTGCTTACTGTGTGCCAGGGACTGTGCTAAGCACAGGGGTAGATACAAGTTTATCAGGATGGATACAGTCCCTGTTCCACATGGGGCTCACAGTCTTGATCCCCATTTTACAGATGAGGTAACTGAGGCACGGAGAAGTGAAGTGACTTGCCCAAGGCCATACAGGAGGCAAGTGGTGGAGCCGGGATTAGAACCCATGACCTTCTGACTCCCGGGCCCGTGCTCTATCCACTACTCCATGTTGCTGATGATGCAGTTTTTTCTTTTGGATGTAGACCTCACGAGAAAATTTTCCCTGGGTAGATGTGGGTGCTTAAGTTCTGTCGGAGCCTGTTGGATTTAACCAATGTCTCTGTGGTACTCTCCCAAGCGCGTAGTCCGGTACATGTCACAAAGTAGGTAGCATTGATTTTGCCTTCAGCTGTTGATCTTCTTTACGAGATCCATTCATTCGGTAATATTAATTGAGTGCTTACTGTGTGTGGAGCACTGAATGTTGGTATTGGTATTTGTTAAGTGCTTACTAATAATGTTGGTATTTTGTTAAGCGCTTACTATGTGCAGAGCACTGTTCTAAGCGCTGGGGTAAACACAGGGGAATCAGGTTGTCCCACGTGGGGCTCACAGTCTTAATCCCCATTTTACAGATGAGGGAACTGAGGCACAGAGAAGTTAAGTGACTTGCCCACAGTCACACAGCTGACAAGTGGCAGAGCTGGGATTCGAACTCATGAGCCCTGACTCCAAAGCCCGTGCTCTTTCCACTGCGCCACGCTGCTTCTCGTGTGCCGAGCACTGTTCTAAGTGCTGGGGTAGACACAGGGGAATCAGGTTGTCCCACGTGGGGCTCACAGTCTTAATCCCCATTTTACAGATGAGGTAACTGAGGCACCGAGAAGTTAAGTGACTTGCCCAAAGTCACCCAGCGGACAAGTGGCCGAGCCGGGATTCGAACCCATGACCTCTGACTCCAAAGCCCGTGCTCTTTCCACTGAGCCACGCTGCTTCTCTAAGCACTCGGGAAAGTACAATACAACAATAACATAATAAACGGTGACATTCCCTGCCCACAATGAGCTCACAGTCTGGGGTGGTGGGGGACAGAAATCAGTTCAAATAAATAAATTTACGGATATGTGCATAAGGGCTTTCACTTCTCAGGGTCGCACCCGCAGAGTTTCCAGTGCTCTACCAGTCTCGACTATGGCAGGGAGAGTCAAGCAGAGGCCTGTCCATTCCATTCCTAGCTTGGGCAGCGGCTAGCCAGTGGAAGGCAATCTGCTATAAGTCAAAACTCCCCTGAGCTGGGGAGCAGTGGCACGGGAGAGAGTCGAGGGCGGAAACTCAAGGTTGGAAGGCGGAGATGGTAAACCACGTCTGTATTTTTACCAAGAAAACTATGGAGCCACTACCAGAGTGATTGCAGATGGAGATAGGGCGTTCTGGGAGAGATGTGTCCGTGGCGTCGCTATGGGTTGGACACGACTCGACAGCATAAGACAACAACAACAACATAAGTGCTTTGGGGCTGGGAGGGGGAAATAGCAAAGGGACGCAAGGTCTGCGTGAGAGGTTGGTGTTTGGTTTGGATTTGGTTTCAGATTCCATTGCGTGGCGATCTCATAAAGGAAAACTATTGTGAACGTGGAACAGAAGTCCAGAAGGTCAGAGCAGGCTGGAGGTGCCATTGGGAGGTCATAATGTTGGTCGTTTTACCCTATCCTTTAAGTCTTTTAGTTGGCTTAGTGAAATATTGCGGAAGCGGAAGAGCGGGTTCATATAAATGTCCACTGGTAGGGCCAGCATATTCATTCATTCAACTGTATTTATTGAGTGCCTACTGTGTGCGGAGCACTGTACTAAGCTCTTGGAAAGTTCAATTCAGCAACAAATAGAGACAATTCCTGCCCACAACGGGCTCACAGTCTAGAAAGAAGAGGGGAGACAGACATCAAGACAAGTAAACCGGCATCGATAGCATCAATATAAACTAACAGAATTGCAGATATATACGCATCATTAATAAAATAAATAGAATATTAAATATGTACATATATACTCAATCCAAGCGCAAGGGTGACTCAACATGGAATGAAAAAGAGGACACGGAGGCTTAGTTGGGGAAGGCCTCTTGGAGGAGTTGTGCTTTTAATAAGATGGATACATCCCCTCCTGACTCACCTCGCTGCTCCCATGATAGAACCCAGCCCGCGCGCTTCACTCATCTAATGCCTACTCACTCGCTGTTCCCAGATCTCATCTATCTCACTGCCATCTTCTGTCTCCCATCCCACCTCTGGCCTGAAATAATAATAATAATTATGGTATTTGTTAAGCGCTTACTATGTGCAGAGCACTCTTCTAAGCACGGGGCTAGATACAGGATAATCAGATTGTCCCACATGGGGGCTCACGTTTTTTAAACCCCAGTTTTGCAGATGAGGTAACTGAGGCACAGAGAAGTTATGACTTGCCCAAGGTCACACAGCAGACAAGTGGCGGAGCCAGGATTAGAACCCACGACCTCTGACTCCCAAGCCCTGGCTCTTTCCACTAAGCCACGCTGCTTTTCTAGAAACACCCTCCCTCCTCATGTCTGACAATCCCTCTCCCCACCTTCAAAGCCTTATTGAAGGTTACTGGGAGACTGAGGACTTGGGTTCTAATCCTGGCTCTAGTATTGGCACTTCACTTCACTTCTCTGTGGTGCAGTTAGCTCATCTGTAGAGAAGCAGTGTGGCCTAGTGGAAAGAGCATGGGCGTGAAAGATAGAGGACCTGAGTTTTAATCCCGGCTCCGCCGCTTGCCTGCTGCGTGACCTTGGGCAAGTGAGAGCTCTTCTTTCTGTGGACAATGGATATTTCCTGGAATGGATGGTGGTTGGTGGGAGAGTGAGCGATATTCTCAAAACTGGCAATATATAATCTATGAACACTTTCATATCAAACATTAGCAACAATTTGGCCTCAGATATCCATCGACTTAGTCTGCAAAGTGGACTCTTGAGTACAGAGTATCGAGAAGAAGCGGAGAAGCAGTGTTGCCTAGCGGAGAGAGCCCGGACCTGGGAGTCAGAAGGACCAGGGTTCCAATCCCTAGTCTGCTACCTGTCTTCTGTGTGACGTTGGGCAAGTCAGTTGACTTCTCTGTGCCTCAGTTCCTTCATCGGTAAAACGGGGATTAAGACTGTATGCCCCATGTGGGACGGAGACCGTCTCCAACCCGATTTGCCCGTATCCACGCCAGCGCCTTGCACATAGTAAGTGCTTAACAATTGCCACAATCATCATTATTATTTATTACTATTATTACCCAGTTGCTTCGCACCACGTTGCAATTTCAAAGGGTAGTTCAGGCATCAAAGTGTATTTTTGGTCTGCATTTCCCATTTGGACTGTCTTCATGGAACAGAGAACTTGGGATAATAGCACAACCCTCCAGTTCCCTGTGTCTGTTTTACTGATGCTTCCAGGGTAGTTTAAAGCAAATGGAAAAGGGTTCAGGGGCAGCTGGCAGCTTCATTACCCTCAAGTGAAATAGCTAGTATTTCCAAGATACTCGTGGTACTCAGTTTTGTTTTGCATTTCCGGGTTAAATTGTCAAGAAGAAAGCACTCGGTTACCAAAGTCAAATTTCTAGAGAATTTTTATGGGCAAAAAAATTCCTTCTTTCTCAGATCATGACATCATGTTTCAGTGATCCCAAATGTGAAAGGAAATCACTCTGCATTAACTGTAAGTGTCAAAGTAGCAATTAATAATAATAATAAAAAAAGTTATCGGAGTTGGCAAAGTCATTCATCTCTCCAGTCTTTTCATAAATTCATGCCCCATCGAGGCCCTGAAGTTTGGTTCTGTGTGGATTGGAGAATTGGTCCTAGAGCACAGTGGGTACTGTAGAATAAGTAATAACCTCTAGACTATACGCTCATTGTGGGGAGGGAACGTGTTTATCAACTGTTTATACTGTACTCTCCTCAGTGCTTAGTACAGTGCTCCGCACACAGTGAGCGCTCAATAATTACAATTGACTAACTGATTGGCTGACAATGAATTGGATTTGGAAGTCGTGCGCCTCCACAAGCAAAACGGCTCTGAGCGAAACAAGAAGCGCTCAAGGCTCCGTAAGAACGGGATTACCTTTATAAACCGCCACGCTGCACTTGGTTTTGTTGATGGAGATCCAGCCAAGTCCCAAGATTTCTCGGGGCAAGGAATGCGAGGCTGGTTTAGTGAACTTGGGCCAAGCTGTTTAACTGTGTAGCTCTTTTTCTTCAGCTGGAAATAAGGATGATAACACCTAATAATAATAATAACGTTGGTATTTTGTTAAGCGCTTACTATGCCGAGCACTGTTCTAAGCGCTGGGGTAGACACAGGGGAATCAGGTTGTCCCACGTGGGGCTCACAGTCTTAATCCCCATTTTACAGATGAGGTAACTGAGGCACCGAGAAGTTAAGTGACTTGCCCAAAGTCACCCAGCGGACGAGTGGCCGAGCCGGGATTCGAACCCATGACCTCTGACTCCAAAGCCCGTGCTCTTTCCACTGAGCCACGCTGCTTCTCAACCTGCCCTTCAGGAACGTTATAAGAACTCGCTGTTTAACATATAGATTGATCAATGGTATTTATTGAGCGTTTACTGTGTGCAGCACACTGAACTAAGTGCTTGGGAGAGTACAATATAACAGAAGCATTCCCTGCCCACAGTGAGCTCATAATCTAGAGGAGGAGCAGACAATATGATTAAATGAGTAATTTATAATATGTAATATAAGGATATGTACACAAGTGCTGTAGGTGGAGTCTTTTGGAGTTGAAAATTCTGGTAAGAGGATTGTTCCCCATTCATTCATTCATTCATTCATTCATTCATTCATTCATATTTATTGAGTGCTTACGGTGTGCAGAGCACTGCACTAAGCGCTTGGGAAGTACAATTCAGCAATAAATAGAGACGATCCCTGCCCACAAAGGGCTCACGGTCTAGAAGGGGGGAGACAGAGATCAAAACAACTAAACAGGCACCAGTAGCATCATTATAAATAAATAGAATTCTTCTCTTGATGTAAATTAACCACATTCCATGTCACCAGAGTAGGGACGGGGGGGGGGGGGGGGGGCGGGGGCGGGGGAGAGCCAGATGACAGGGATGGGAAGAAAGGAGCAGGGCAAAGAGGAATGGAGGAAAAGGGAAAGAGAGGGGCAAGAGAAACAAAGAAGACTGGGAGGAAATAATAATAATAATTATGGTATTTGTTAAGTGCGTACTAAGTGTCAAGCACTGTTCTAAGCACTGGGGTGGATACAAGGTAATCAGGTTGGACAAAGTCCCTGTCCCACATGGGGCTCACGCTCTTAATCCCCATTTTACAGATGAGGTAACTGAGACACAGAGAAGTGAAGTGACTTGCCCAAAGTCACACAGCTGATAAGTGGTGGATCCTGGATTAGAACCAACCACCTCTGACTCCCAAGCCCGGGCTCTTTCCACTAAGCCACGCTGCTTGTTTGGTACTCTCCCAAGTGCTTAGTACAGTGCTGGGCACACAGCAGTAAATACGATTGACTGAATGAATGAATGAAAGCGGTGGATTAGAACCCAGGTCCTTCTGACTCCCAGGCCCATGCACTATCCATTAGGCTACACTACGTCTGGTAGAAATGAGAAAGAGAGAAGGAGAAAAGTAGAAGAAAGAGAGAGCAGGGAAAAGAAGGAAAGGGATGGGGAGAGGGACTAGGAACAGAAGGGAAAGGACAGGGAGCAGAGAACTAGGGGAATAGAAGGAAAGGAGCAGGGTGTGGCTCACGAGAAGCAGTGTGGCTCAGTGGAAAGAGCACGGGCTTGGGAGTCAGAGGTCATGGCTTCGAATCCCGGCTCTGCCACGTGTCAGCTGTGTGACTGTGGGCAAGTCACTTCACTTCTCTGTGCCTCAGTTACCTCATCTGTAAAATGGGGATTAACTGTGAGCCTCACGTGGGACAACCTGATTACCCTGTATCTATCCCAGTGCTTAGAACAGTGCTCTGCACATAGTGCTTAACAAATACAAACGTTATTATTATTATTATTAATAGGGGGAAAGAGAGAAGGGCAAGAGGGAGGGAAGAAAAAAAAAAGTAGGGGAAAGAGAGAGAAAGGAAAAGAAGGAAAGGGGTAGGAAGAGGGAGTGCCAACAGAGGGGAAAGGGAAGAAAAATGGTTGGAGGACTAGGTAAATGAGAGGGGACAAAGAGGGAAGCAGCATGGCTTTGTTCAAAGAGCACGGGCTTGGGAGTCAGAGGTCGTGGGTTCTAATCCCGGCTCTGCACTTTTCAACTGTGTGACTTTGGGCAAGTCACTTAACTCTCTGTGCCTCAGTGACCTCATCTGTAAAATGGAGATTAAGTCTGTGAGCCCCACGTGGGACAACCTGATTACCTTGTGTCTACCCCAGGACGTAGAACAGTGCTTGGCACATAGTAAACACTTAACAAATTATAATTATTAAAGAGGCAAATCTCCCCTACTTTTTCTGCCTGGTGGCTTCAGCAGTATCCCTGGGCTAGTTAGTTCACCGGGGCAAAAATAATGTAAAGGCTGAGCTCATTCATTCATTCATTCATTCATTCAATTGTATTTATTGAGCGCTTGAGCTGTGTGCAGTGTAATGTACTAAGTGCTTGGAAAGTACAGTTCAGCAACAAATAGAGACAATCCCTCACTCAAGTGCTTAGCACAGTGCTCCGGCATTAACAAATACCATTTTAATACCATGTTAATGGTATTTGTTAAGCACTTACTATAAACCAGGCACTGTTCTAAGCGCTGGGTATACAGACAAGCTAATCAGGTTGGACCCAGTCCATGTCCCACACTGAGGCTCAGAGTCTTAATCTCCATTTTACAGATGAGATAGCTAAGCCCAGAGAAGTGAAGTGACTTACCCAAGGTCACGCAGCAGCAAACCCAGATCCTTCTGAGCCCCAGGCCCGGGCTCTATCCACTAGGCCATGCTGCTTCTCCACCTCTGTTACGATCGCCCCTTTTTAGCTCCGCTGTAGAGCAGTGGCTTGGATCTAAGAGTAAATACACAGAAAAAATCTGTCAGGTACTGTTATTTTTACCCATTTGAGAGCGATTGCATTCATCTGTTGTTTTAAAGGGTTAGGTGACTATTATTGATACCACGCAAAAATTCCATTATTGTTGAGCTCATGTTCTGTGTTTCTTTGCACCCTGCTCAGAAGTTATAGGATATGTGAAACGTATTCTGAAAATTCATTCAAAGCTTTAAAACTTATTATATCCAGGAGAGACAGATTTAAGATTGCCGAGGTTTCTGGTTGAAGTATTTCAAGCAGAAATCCATACTCCATTAGGTTTTCGAACATTATGTGACCTTAATTTTCCAGATATTTTGCCCTTTAAATTGAAAGTCATATTTTAATACTATTTAAGCCTTCTGAAGGGGCTTGTAATATCATAGACTTAAGTTGTGAAACATTTGAACCAAATGAAAGGTAAAATAGAAACTGACTGAGGACTATATAATTTTATTTTATTTTTTATTTCTAAAGATACAGCAACATAAAGATATGCATCAAACATACTTAATGCACTGGAGTTGGGGAAAGGGCTCTTTGGAGGCCTAAGTTGTTCCCACTGTCCCTGGTATGTAATTTCTATGGCCGAGCTCTTTTTTTGCATCGACTACGATGTTTCTAAGCAGACCTGGCAGTAAGGTCTACAAAGTTAGGGGATTTGCTTCTAATAAAACTATGGCTTGGGTGAAATGAAAATCTACCTGGACAATAGCTACCGAGTTATCTCAACTCAACAGATAAAGCAGGAAATATAAAACTGTATTGTGGTACTGAAGTAAGATACGAAGGGCCATTTCAAAAAAAAAAAATTCTCCATGGAAAGGGTGGATCAAAAGCTTTTTCGCCCTTTCATTAGTAAATTAGGTCAGTAGTCTAATAATAGGCTCATTGAAAAAGGAACAGTTTTTTCAAGCAATTGATATAATAGAATCCAATTCATATCTCAAAATTGTAGTTACTGAACTAAACTATTTTAGAAGGCAGTGATTGCTTCATCTATTTTTCCTTGTAAAGTGTTGTTTAGGCCCTAAATGGGCCATAAAATCTTTTCTTTGGTTTGTGGTTGTTCATTGAAAGATGCCACGCATCAAGTTTTCTTTGTTAATCTCTAGAAAGAGTTTCCCTGAATCTGTTAGCCCTCATCGAGGTATTACTGTAGTTATGATTTAGCTATTAAAGACAGACTATTACCTTCCTGATCTTCTTTATGCAGACTCCCATTACATTAGTTAAATGCCAAATAAATTACATGATCATTTTAATGTCAAGTAATTACTGAGTTACTGGGAGACGTGAGTATTTTCATCCTTTAATGCTAAAAAAAAAAAAAATTGGAGTTAGTGCCTAGAGTCCTGTCTCTACCAGCATAGCTCTGGCAGTGATATGCAGTTAGACTGAATGCCGTGTGTCTCTTTTGATGATTTGAGAATCCCACTTCTTCAGGGTAAAAGTGAAAAAGGGTGAGCTTTTTTCACCCTTTTTCACCCTTTTTCACCCTATGCCCTTAAAAGTGGGGTGTAGTCGTGTGTGTGTTGGTAGGAAGGCTAATTTGGTCCCATTCTTACAAGGGAAAATATAGGATTGTCAGTGAGGAGCACAATGGCCTTAAGAAAAAAGCCCAGGCCTGGGAGTCCAGGGCTCTGGATTCTAATCCTGGCTCCGCCATTTACTTGGTGACCTTGGGCAAGTTCTTTAATGTCTCTTTACCTCAGTTGCCTCATGATAAGTGCTTGTTCTTCCCTCCTAATTAGGCTTTGCATTCCTTGTGGGACTGAGAGAGACTATGTTTGACTTGATGATCTTATATTTTACCCAGTGCTTACTACCGTGCTTGGCACATAGTTAAGCATTTAAATACCATGGTTACTGTAATGATTATAGTAATAATTACAGTATTTGTTAAGCACTTACTATGTGTCTAGCTCTGTTTTAAATGCTGGGACACATACAAGTTAATTTGGTCGGACACAGTCCCTGTCCCACATGGGACTGACAGTCTAAGTAGGAGGGAGAACAAACATTAAATCCTCATTTTACAGATGAGGAAACTGAGGCACAGAGAAGTTAAGTAACTTGGTCAAGGTCACACAGCAGGCAAGTGGCAGAGCTGGGGTTAGAAGCAGCATGGCGCAGTGGGAAGAGCACGGGCCTAGGAGTCAGAAGGTCATGGGTTCTAATTTTGGCTCCACCACATGTCTGCTCTGTGACATGTATGAGAGTGCTTAGAACAGTGCTTGGCACATAGTAAGTGCTCAACAATTACCATCATTTTTAATGTTATTATTTGTTTATCAGTCAGTGGTATCTATTGAGCACAATATATGCAGAGCACCGTACTAAGCTTTTGGAAAGGATAGCTGTCTACTTGTTTTGCTCTCTGTCTCCCCTTTTAGACTGTGAGCCTGTTGTTGGGCAGGGATTGTCTCTACCCGTTGCTGAATTGTACATTCTAAGTGCTTAGTACAGTGCTCTGCACACAGTAAGTGCTCAATAAATATGATTGAATGAATGACAATGTAATGAATAAATGACAATATAACAGAGTCGGTAGACACGTACCCTACTTACACAAGTTTAGAATTTAGAGGGGGAGACAGACATTAATCTAAAAAAATAAATAAATGAATTACAGATATGTTCATGTTAAGCAGATATGTTAACGGCTTATTATGTGCCAGGCGCTGTACTAAGCTCTGGGGTAGATACAGCTAATTTGGTTGGACACAGTCCATGTCCCACATGGCCTTGTCCCGTGTCCCTTCGATAAATCTTTGAAAGGGGGAGAGAGTCTGTCAGATATGAGGTGGGAGGGCGTTCCAGGCCAGGAGCAGGAAGTGGGAGAGAGGTCGAGGGCAACATAGATGAGTTGGAGCCATGGTGAGAAGGTTGGCATTAGAGGAGCAAAGTGTGCAGGCAGGGTTGGAGTTGGAGGTGAGGTTAGACGGGGGCAAGGTGATTGACTGCTTTAAAGCCGACGGTAAGGAGGTCCTGGGTGATGCGGAGGTGGATGGGGAAATATATCCTGAGCGTTTTTGTAGAAAAGTGATCCGAACAGCAGAGCCAAGTATGGACTGGAGTTGGGGGAGACGGGCGGCAGGGAGGTCAGGGAGGAGGGTTGAGACAGTAATCAAGGTGGGATAGGTAGGATAAGTGCTTGGATTAACGTGGAAGCAATTTGGATGGAGAGGAAAGGACGGATTTTAGCAATAATATTGTGAAGGTTCACAAGGGGATGCTTTGGAATGCCATCGGTCAAGCAGCTTTAAAGCAGTGCTCGTCATAACACGTGTTGTTTGGGTGGGGCATGTAAGGGTCATGGACGAGAGCTCCCCTCAGCTAAGCTCCCTTTCCCTCTGCTCCTCCCCCTCTCCCTCCCCTCCCCTCAGCACTGTGCTCGTCCGCTCATTTGTATATATTTTTATTACCCTATTTATTTTGTTAATGAGGTGTACATCCTCTTGATTCTATTTATTGTGATTATATTGTCTTGCTTTTATCCGTCTCTCTTCCCCGATTAGACTGTGAGCCCGTCATTGGACGGGGATTGTCTCTGTCTGTTGCCGAATTGTCCATTCCAAGCGCTTAGTACAGTGCTCTGCACATAGTAAGCGCTCCATAAATACTATTGAATGATTGAATGAATGAATGGATGAATGAATGAATGATGCCTAACCAGCTACTCCATGGGGGGAAGATAAGCAAGAAGAAGTGGAGAAACATTTTAGAGGCTCAGGTGAAGCAGAACCTGAAATAATGAGACATAGTTAACGTTGGTATTTGTTAAGCGCTTTCTATGTGCAGAGCACTGTTCTAAGCGCTGGGGTAGACATAGGGGAATCAGGTTGTCCCACGTGGGGCTCACAGTTAATCCCCATTTTACAGATGAGGTAACTGAGGCACAGAGAAGTGAAGTGACTTGCCCACAGTCACCCAGCTGACAAGTGGCAGAGCCGGGAGTCGAACTCATGACCTCTGACTCCGAAGCCCAGGCTCTTTTCCACTGAGCCACGAGTAGAGACCTGTGTGGCAAGGGCCAATTGGACATAAGGTGACTGTCTTAGAGCAGAAATTTAAGGAAGATTTTCACTGCAAGAAGTAGAATCAGACATAACTCGGCATTACAACTATCAAATGGAAAGTACAGCAAGAAACAGTTTTTACGTGCACAGGTGTCCAGGGATTGTCAGAAACACACTGTTCTTTGCCACACTAAAATGATTGTTTAAGCCTCCTAAGCATCATCTTCAAATCCCAAGGGATATCATGTATGTAAAATACGTGATTTGAGAGTTTTCAAGAAGCACATTCAAACGGTTGCGCTACCGAATGCGTTCGAAACAGGTGGGTCTTTTTCCCTAGAATTGTTTGTGATTTTCAAAAAAACAGCCTTCTCTAAAATGGCAAATACCCATAATAGAAGAGACCCCATTTCACTTACACTCAGGGGAGGGTTAGAAAATTTAGGGCTAGACTGAAGAATGGAAGGGACTGTATTTCACTTATATTCGGGGGAGGGTTAAAAAACCTAGGCCTAACCTGTGTTCAGGTAGTAGGTCTTTTTGAATCTCATGAGAGCTCCTCCATCTAGACTGTAAGCTCCTATTGGGCAAGGAACGTGTCTTCCACCTCCATTATATTCTTCTCTCCCAAGCCCTTTGAATAATGTTCTGACACAATAAGTGTTCAATAAATGCTACTGATTGATTGTAGGGGATTCTTTCCCAAATACATTCCCTCACATAAATGCAGTCTCAAGGGGAAGCAGCACGATATAGTGAGTAGAGCACTGGTCTGGGTGTCAGAAGGTCATGGGTTGTAATCCCGTTTCCACCACTTGTCTGCCGTGTAGCCTTGGGCAAGTCACTTCATTTCTCTGGGCCTCAGTTACCTCATCTGTAAATAGGGAGACTGTGAGCTTCATGGGGGATAGGGACTGTGTCCAACCCAATTTGTTTGCATCCACTCCAGCGCTTAGTACAGTGCCTGGCACATATTAAGCACTTAACAAGTACCACAATTATTATCATCAGCAACACACTTAAATCTAAGGCCAACTTTATTTACAGTAATGAATCTGTTGATACTCCCATCCTTGCCTTCCTCTTTTTTTAACGTGCAAAACTTAATTCAGACATAGTAGTGACTGTACGGAGACTTTAAGAATGTTTATGAAATGATATTATTCTCTTTACGAACTAGAATATCAGGGACTGTTTTCAGAGGCTGAAACCTGACCAGTGTAAGGAAGATATAATAATAATAATTATGAGATTTGTTAAGCACTTACTGTGTGCCAGGCACTACACTAAACTCTAAGATGGATACAAGCGAATCGGGTTGGACGCAGTCCCTGTCCTGCAAAAGGCTCACAGTCTTCATCCCCATTTTACGGATGAGGTAACTGAGGCCCAGAGAAATGAAATGGCTTGTGCAAGGCCACACAGCAGACAAGTGGGGGAGCAGGGATTAGAACTCATGACCTTCCGATTCCCAGGCTCGTGTACTATCGACTATGCCGTGCTGCTCCTCTAAGATATGTGTAGCGGAGTACTGATGAGCCAATACCAAGTAGATACCTCCATTAAAAAACATTACATTAAAGTTTGCTAGATACTTCAACTGAAAAACGATTCATAGGTCACTGATTCTTTTTATCTAGGTAATGGAGAAGAAGTTTGGTTTAGGTGCCGTTTCATGATTGCATTCAGCCTTCAGTAAACAAGGTAAGAGCATGCCTTTGAAAAATGAATAAGAATCAATTTTGAAATGGTTTGATTTCCCTTAACCAGCTGCTTAAAAAATCTCAAGTTTTTGGTAGCCCATTGAAATGTTTTTAATCAGTCGAATAATGTTTTTTAAAAGGTATTTGTTAAGTGCTTTCTATGGGCCAGGCTCTGTACTAAACACTGAGGTAGGTACAGGATATTCAGGTTGGACACAGTCTGGGTGCCAGGTGGGGCTTCCAGTCTTAAACCCCCATTTTATAGATGAAGTAACTGAGGCACGGGGAAGTTAAGAAAAATGAAAAAAAAAAAGCCCCAAATTGGAAAGAAAAGTGGAAAAATGAAATAGTGAGAAAAATGAAAAAAAAACCCCAAAGAAATGAAAAAAGAAAAAAAAATATGAAAAGGAGTGAAAAAGATTTTGAAAAAATTTGAAAAAATATTTTGGAAAAAAAATTAGAAAATTCCCATTTTACAGATGAGGCAACTGAGGCACAGGAAATGAAGTGATTTGCCCCAGAGCACATAGCAGACAATTGGCAGAACCAGAATTAAACCCCAGATCCTTTGACTTCTGGCCCATGCTCTTTCCACTAGGTCATACTGCCTCTCTGTAATGTTTCTCAAGTACCGGGTGGAAATCCCTGTCCCAAGAAGTTGGTAGAATCCATTAGAGTTGTAAATACGATCCCTGCCCTCATGGGTCTTCTAATCCAGTGGGGAAGACGGGCACTAAAATGAATCGAAGTAGAAAAGAAGCAATAAAGTATGAAGATATGCACTTAAGTGGGTAGGAGGGATTGGAGTGGGCGTTTGAGAAACAAAGTGTTTAAACGATGCAACAGTGCTGAAATGACAGTGGGGAAGGATGCAGTGTGAGGAGATGATGATGATAGTATTTGTTAAGCACTTACACTGTGCCAAGCACTATTTTAAGTGCTGGGGTAGATACCAGGTTATCCCTTGTGGGGCTCACAGTCAATCCCCATTTTACAGATGAGGTAACTGAGGCACAGAGAAGTAAAATGACTTGCCCAAGGTCACACAGCTGACAAGTGGCCGAGCCCGGATTAGAACTCACGACCTCTGACTTCCAAGCCCGAGCTCTTTCCACTAAGCCACGCTGCTTCTCTGGAGATGAGAGAATAATCATGGAAAACCTTTTGAAGGCGCTTGCAGTGAAAAGCAGCATGGTCTAGTAGGTGGACCACGGGCCTGGGAGCCAGAAGGACCCGGTTTTTAAACCCGGTTTACTTCTCTGTACCTCAGTTACCTCATCTGGGCAATTAAGACCGTGAGCCCCGTGTGGGACGTGGACTGTGTCGAACCCGGTTACCTTGTATCTGCACCAGTGCTTTGTACATTGAGTGTCTGGCACACAGTAAGCGCTTCCATGAGGTGATTGCAGTCTAGATGGGGAGAAAGCCATTAAAATCAATGACAGAGGTGTACGTAAGTGCTGGGGCAGTGAAGGTGGGGTGAATAAAGGGAATATTTCTGTTTATTGTTATATTGCCCTCTCCCAAGTGCTTAGTACATGGCTCTGCACACAGGAATTATCACCCTATTCATTTTGTTTAATGAGATGTACATCACCCTGATTCTATTAATTTGCTATTGTTTTAATGAGATGTTCTTCCCCTTGACTCTATTTATTGCCATTGTTCTCGTCTGGCCGTCTCCCCCGATTAGACCGTGCGCCCGTCAAAGGGCAGGGACTGTCTCTATCTGTTGCCGATTTGTACATTCCAAGCGCTTAGTACAGTGCTCTGCACATAGTAAGCGCTCAATAAATACTACTGAATGAAATACTATTGAATGAAAGGAAGCATTCAGTAAACAATAATGATAATAATTATGGCATTTGTTGAATGCTTACTATGTGCCAAGCACTGTGGATACAAGTTCATCAGGTTGGACATGTGGAGCACCCACTCTCTATCCCCATTTTCCATCTGGGGGAACTGAGGCCCAGAGAAGTGACGTGACTTGCCCAAGGTCACAGAGCTAACGGGAAGCAGCATGGCTCGGCGGAAAGAGCCTGGGCTTCGGAGTCAGAGGTCATGGGTTCGACTCCTGGCTCTGCCACTTGTCAGCTGTGTGACTGTGGGCAAGTCACTTCACTTCTCTGTATCTCAGTTACCTCATCTGTAAAATGGGGATTACTGTGAGCCTCCCGTGGGACAACCTGAATACTCTGTATCTCCCCCAGCGCTTAGAACAGTGCCCTGCACATAGTAAGCGCTTAACAAATATCAACATTAATTAAGTCGCAGAGCCGGGATTAGAACGCACGACCTTCTGACTCCTAGGCCCGGGCTCTACCCGGTGCGCCATGCTGCTTCTTTAATACGATTGAAAGAATGAATAAAGAGTAGAAATCCAAGGGCAAGCGTGAGGCAGAAGAGAGAGGGAAATGATGGCTTTGCACCTAATAAAGCACTCAATAAATACGATCAATGGCTAAAGTCTCTCCCATAGTCCTCTCTGGGTTTCCTGACTCCCTCACCCCTTGGGGTGTAATGACTCCAGCCCAGTGAGATCTCTTTCCTTGTTTCTGAATATTGTTTCCCTTATCATCTGCACAGGAAGGGCTGGAAAAATGGGACTCTTGTACTTCAGTGGAATTGAGATCATTTGTTACCGACTCCTGACCAAATTGTGGGTCGTTCATTCAGTTCAATCGTATTTACTGGGTGCAAAGCACTGTACCAAGCACTTGGGAGACACAATAAACTGACACATTCCTGCCCACAGTGAGCTCACAGTCTAGAGGGTAAGTGGGTGGGTGAGTAGTGGGTAAATCGTGAAGCTCATCTTCAAGAGTAGGTTCCCTCTTCCCCCCGTTATCCGACCAGCTGTGCATTTCTCTGGTTATAAAATCAGGCAAATCGAATGAAATGCGTATTTTTAAAATCGATCTTAATAAGAATCTCAGTGAGGATCCTTCAGCTTTGACAAGTTTTTTTTTTACTGCCTCATTTTAAATCAGAGCTCATCGTAGCTGCTACATTCCACTTTTCAGAAGTATACTCTAAAGTACCACAGAGTAATCAGAATAACGAGTGGGATTTTACAAGTCAGCAATTTTTTATCTCATATTGGCACCTGCAAAGGTGATTTTGCAGTGATTTGTCAGTGTCACATGATGTATTCCAGGTACTATTTGGGTTAACTTTAATTGCAGTTTGGTGTTTCGAAGTGTGTTGATTTAAAACAGGAACCTTTTGAAAGGGCTTTTTGATGTAGAATAACGTATAAAAAATTAAATGGAATTAACAGTATGAGAACATGGTACTAAGAGCAATAGGACAGTATACACCTATCAAGGGGGAATTTATTTAAAGAGGGTACACAGACAGGCTCGGCATGAGAATTTGAAAGTTTTGACATTGCCAGGAGCTGATATTCAGGAAGGAAAAGGAAAATATAATTTCGAATCCCGGCTCTGCCACTTGTCAGCTGTGTGACTGTGGGCAAGTCACTTAACTTCTCTGTGCCTCAGTTCCCTCATCTGTAAAATGGGGATTAACTGTGAGCCTCATGTGGGACAGCCTGATTCTCCTGTATCTAGCCCAGCGCTTAGAACAGTGCTCTGCACATAGTAAGCGCTTAACAAATACCGACATTATTATAATTTGGACCAAGAAATGGCTGTCCAGCGATTTACCTAAAATTTTCTTGAGAGTCTATCAATCAATCAGTCGTATTTATTGAATGCTTACTGTGTGCAGAACACGGTACTAAGCACTGGGGAGAGTACAGTATAACAAGATAACCGAGTTGGTAGACACGTTCCTTGCCCACAGCGAGCTTCTAGCCTAGATGGGGGCGGTTCTAGTTAGAAATATGATGTAGAGGAAAAAATATAGATTGGAATTTCAGACCAAAATCTAAGTCACTAAAAGCAGTAAATCTAAAAGAAATAGGTATAGAATACAACTGCCAGAAGTAGATCGTCAGGTTTTTTTTTAGAAGGTAAGATCTAAATGAAGGGGCCTGTATGGCCTCTTCTTTGTGGCTTTCAAAAAATAGAAATGAGATCTGGTACTCCACAGAAGCAGGGGCCTAGTGGAAAGAGCATGGGCCTGGGTTCTAATCCCCCCCTCTGCCATGGGTCTGCTGTGGGACCTTGGGCAAGTCACTTCACTCAGAGGAGGCTCAGTCATGTCATCTGTAAAATGGGGATTAAATCCTACTCTCTCCAATTTAGATTATGAGCCACCCTAAGGTGTCCAAACTGATGAACCTGTGCCTTCCCTGGTGCTTAGAACAGTGCTTGGCCTGCAGTAAGCACTTAAGTTGCATAATTATTGTTTTTTCTACAAAAACATTCAGGCCACATTTCCCCACTCCTCAGGAAACTCCAGTGGTTGTCCATCCACCTCCGCGTCAAACAGAAGCTCCTCACCATTGGTTTTTAAATCTTTCAGTCACCATGCCCCCTCCTACCTCACCTCACTTCTCTCCTTTTACAACCCAACCCGCACACTTTGCTCCTCTGATGCCAACCTTCTCACTATATCTCGATCTCATCTACCTTGCTGCTGACCTCTTGCCCACATCCTGCCTCTGACCTGGATTGCCCTCCCTCCTCATGTCTGACAATGACTCTCCCTGCCTTCGAAGTCTTACTGAAGGCACATCTCCTCCAAGAGGCCTTCCCTGACTTAAGCCCTCCTTTCCTCTTCTCCCACTCCCTTCTATGTCACCCTGACTTGCTCCCTTTATTCATCCCCTGCTCCCAGAACAAAACACTTATGTACATATCAGTCATTTGTTTGTATTAATGTCTGTATCCTCCTTTAGACTGTGAGCTCATTGTGTGCATTGTGTATCCATTTATTGTTGTATTGTACTCTCCCAATTGCGTAGTAAGGTACCCTGCACACGGGAAGTGCTCAATAAATCCGATTGACTAATATTATTATTATTATTATATTGCATAGATGTCCGCTCTATGAGGATGGTGCTGGGGCGATTCCACCCGCCCCCTGCAGCTGTTTGAGCCCATCCCAGGTCTTTGACAAGTTCTGAGAATTTTCCAGTCAGGATGGGATATGACCCAAAATGAAGGCCTTCTGCTCTGTTTGCTCTATGATGAAGAGGATGGTATTTGTTAAGTGCTTACTATCTGCCAAGCACTGTTATAAGCGCCGGGGTAGATGGAAAGTAATCGGGTTGTCCCTTGTGGAGCTCAAAGTCTAAATACCCATTTTACAGATGAGGTAATTGAGGCCCAGAGAAGTTAAGTGAGTTGCCCAAAGTCACAAGGCTGATAAGTGGCGGAGTTGGGATTAAAACCCATTACCTCTGTCTCCCAAGCCTGGGCTCTTTCCACTAAGCCACTCTGTGTCTCTATGAAACCTGTCCTTTCCCAGTCCCCACCCCTGCTAAAATCCTTGTTCTCATTTCACACCCCCATTCAATCAGTCAATCAGTGGAATATATTGAGCATTTCCTATGTGCAGAGTGCTGAGTAAAATATGATGGATTTGGAAGACACATTCCCTGTCCACAAGGAGCTTACAGGCTAGCCGGGGAGACAGACATCAGTCCTCTAGGCTGTAAGCTCGCCTGGTAGACTGTAAGCTCATTATGTGCAGGGAATGTGTTTGTTTATTGTTAGAGTGTACTCTCCCAAGTGCTTAGTAATAATAATAATAATAATGTTGGTATTTGTTAAGTGCTTACTATGTACAGAGCACTGTTCCAAGCGCTGGGGTAGATACAGGGCAATCAGGTTGTCCTACGTGAGGCTCACGGTCTTAATCCCCATTTTACAGATGAGATAACTGAGGCCCAGAGAAGTTAAGTGACTTGCCCACAGTCACACAGCTGACAAGTGGCAGAGCTGGGATTCGAACTCATGAGCCCTGACTCCAAAGCCCGTGCTCTTTCCACTGCGCCATGCTGCTTGTACTTTAGTACAGTGCTCTGCACACAGTAAGCGCTCAATAAATACGAATGAATAAATGAAAAACTCATTGTGAGCAGAGACTATATCTACCGACTCTGTTATGATGTCCTCTCCCAAGCACTTAGTACAGTGCTCTGCACACATTAGACACTCAACAAATAAAACGATTGATCGATAAATAGGTAAATTACGGATATGTACCTAAGTGCATTTCATTCCAAATGAAAAAGTCAGTCTCTATGGTAATTTTGACATGATGGATTGACCATGTCTGGGGCAAGAGGTGTCTATTCTGTATATGGTTAATGTTTAATTTTAAATATGAAAAGCATTGTAGACCAGGGAAGTAATAGCAAATCCTCAGGGAGAATAAGGTTTCGGGAGAGAAACTTGACTTTTCAGTTTTACCTCACTTTATTCTTATTTTCAACAACCCAAAAAAGATATGAACTCAAAAGAGAGAAAAACCACAAGCTCAAATGCTGTGAGGTTTTTTTTTTCCATTTGTAGATAAAAGTTGTGGTAGGAAGGAGTTTGGAACCAAAAGGAGGAATAAAGAAAAAAAAATCACTGGAAATTTATGAGATTCAATTTATTATTTTTAGCACATGGGACAATATTTCTCCAAGACTGTATTTGTTTATCTTTGGGAATTGCCTACTTGAAAATGAGAAAACCTGCCCTTTAATCTGGAATTATATCATAACAATCTCCGTTAAAGAAATGCCACGTACTTTTGCTCCTTTTGAAGCCTCAGTGCTTTAGCGATTACCGTGTAGTTACATTTTCATTTCATTTACGCTGAAATGCTAATGAGTTTATATTACGGGTTAATGCCTCGCAAAATCTTACTTTTTCAAAATTGTTTTTAGTAATCCCCAATCTGCAAGGTCATTAAGCCACATATTAGCCGCTGGCCACCCTGGCAGTTTCCGGCTTAAATAAAATAGATATTGCCTCAAATAAACTCACGATCGCTTGCTCAAATGTTTGTTTCAGTTGGAAGTGTTTATTTTGCTCATAATTGGAAAGTTTTTGCCTCATTGCTGCAGATAAGAGACCAATGTTTCTTTCAAGGAAAGTGGAGGTGGATTACAGTTGCATGCAAGTCCTTGCATATATCTGTATGTTCATTTGTTTTGATCACTCTTGTTATAAATATGCTTATGTTTGTTTCGTTAGAAGGGAAGCTTTTGGGCAGGAAATGCAATCACTTTCTCATTCAGTACTTCTCAGGCGCTTAGTACAGTAACACCACATCAAGTGGGCACTCGATAACGGTGATACGGCTGCTGCTATTACAATTATTACTGCTAAACTTCATTCAATAGTATTTATTGAGCGCTTACTATGTGCAGAGCACTGTACTGAATGCTTGGAGTGTACAATTCGGCAATAGATAGAGACAATCCTTGCCCAATGACGGGCTCACAGTCTAAACGGGGGAGACAGCAACACAAAACATAACAAAACAGAAACAACATCATCAAGATAAATAGAGTCAAGATAAATAGAATCAAGGTGCTAATACTATTATTCTATTACCTATACTTCTGCTGTTAATATTACAGCTACTGTAGCTACTATTATCATTATTATTATTAAGTGCCGCCGAGTCATTTCCCATTCACAGCGACTCCATGGATATAATTTGTCTAGAACGTCCTGTCCTCTGCCGTAATCCGCAACCTTTCTAATGGGTCTTTCGTTATCGTTGTTATGGTCGCTAGCCATCTAGCTGCCGGTCTGCCTCTTCCATGTTTTCCCTGGACTCTTCCTAGCATTAGTGTCTTCTCCTGATGATGTGTCCAAAATATGCGAATCTAAGTGGAGTCATTTGGCCTTCCTAAGACCACTTAGGTTTAATTTGCTCTAAAATCCATTTGTTTGTCTTTGGGGCAGTCCTTGGCATTCGCCAAAGCCTTCTCTAACACCACATTTCCAAAAAAATCAATGTTCTTTCCATCCCGTTGTTTAACTGCCCAGCTTTCGGATCCAGACATTGTCACAGGAAATGCCATAGAGTTGACGATTTGTATATTTGTGGCAACCATTACCTCAGCACATTTCATGACTTTTTCCAGGCTCTTCAGAGGTCATCTTCCTAACATTAATCTGCGGTATATTTCTTGGCTACTATTTCCTTTATTATTACTATTATCACTATTATTATTAACTTCTGCTATTACTACTGCCATTACCATAACTACTAGTGGTAAAGTGCTCAGCACTCAGTAAGCACTCGATAAATGTGATTGATCGATTGATTTTTATTTCCTCTACTTGTCATTTATTTAAACATGTGTCTCTCCCAATGAATTATGAGGTCCTTGAGGCATTGTATGTTCTAACTCTCATATTTTTCAACCACTTTGTGTAGTTTCTTTTCCATAGTAGGGGCTAAATACACTGTCTTCACACAGTTAGCACTCAGTAAATGCTGTTGGTGATGGTAAGCTCACTGTGGGCAGGGAATGTGTCTGCTAATTCTGCTAATGTGTCTAATTCTCCCAAGCATTCGGTACAGTGCTCTGCATGTAGTAAGTGCTCAGTAAATGCCATGATGATGGTGTCACAGCATTCTTATTTTGAACTGTCAATGCAAAAACCAGGATACAAAATTCAACAAACCCAAGAAGCCCTCTCAGTAACTGGAATAATCTCTCCTCCCACTTCTGGGTTGCTCTTACTTGCTCCTTCATTCATCCTCCCTTCCATTGGCAGAGCACATATGCATCTCTCTGTATCTATTTGTAATTTATCTATTTATTTACATTAATTGTATCCCTCCCTCCCCTCCCCACACCCCTGTAGGCTGTGAGCTCATCGTGGGCAGGGAATGTGTCTGTTGTTATACTGTACTCCCCCGAGCACTTAGGACAGTGCTTTGCACACAATAAACACTCAATAAATACAATTGAGTGAATAATATTTATCACTCTGAGCTCCCAGTAGTCAGGGACTCCCTTTTGACTCTAATATTTGAATCCCAGGTAGAAATTTATCAAGTGATTTAAATTTAAAACCATCTAAATTAATAGTAATATTTGGAAAAAGTAAGTCCTTGAAAACGGAAACGCTTTTTAAAAATTCCTAATTTTATTACTAGGAAAACCCCCCCAAAAACCATAGCCAGGTTTGGGGGCAAACTTGAAAAAACATGTTTTCTGTGCCTTCTGCCGCCCCTGCGGAAACAATAAACTAACATCCAGTACTCCCAGAGCTGGGCTGATATCTGAGAAGCTGATGTACAGAGACGTTATTGCATGGTTGGGCACCGTATTGTTAAACAAAAGTAGCTTTCAGCTCCATTGTAATTGGCAAAGCAAACCAGTTTTTATTTTTAGAAAAATGCAGGAAAAATTTAATTTTAAGCTTCTTTTGCAGGTGCTACAAGGGACGGTTTTAATCTTCATCTCGAAAAAAACCCTACATGATGGTTTCCTTTTAATTGAGGAAAAAAAAATCCCTTGGCTCTGAAAAAGAAATCCTCTATACTTCTTGGCTGCCTTTAAAATCTTGAACCTGTCAGTGAAATTGTGTAATCTAGTAATAACATGCCTGAGGCTTATTGCCTTTTCTTGGGCAGTGGTATCAGCAAATGATGTGCTCTATCGATTTTAATCACATTGTTTTTACAGTTCCATCGTAAGATTTCAGAAGCTCGCCAAAGAAAGAAATCCATGGATACGGAATCCTCCCTTCTTTCAGGAAAACCAATTATTCATCTGTTATCCCTTCCCGACCAATTGTTAAAGGAGGGTCGCGACGGCTCAAGGTCACGGACGGGTTGAGATGCCCGCTCTGTTTGTCAACACAATTTGAAAACGTCCTTTGTACTTCTCAGTGTGACACCTGGGTGGCCTGTGGCGTTAATCGGTCTATACCTACTCAGACTTCCCCAGGGGAAGCCACTACCTCTTCCAGTTGGGTTTAGAGGTCCTGAGAACAACTCCTTACCACTCCCATATCGTTACATCGTCGGTCGGCCAAAAGATGGGTGAAATAAACTTGGCTGTCCTGAGAATGAGTGAAAAGGACAGTGCTTTGCCCACAGTAAATGCTCAATAAATACGATTGAATGAAAGTGATCCCTTGGAGTCTGGCAATGAGGCGGGGATTGGGGCTCATCAGATCCATTCATTCATTCACTTATTCATTCATTCAATAGTATTCATTGAGCGCTTACTATGTGCAGAGCACTGTACTAAGTGCTTGGAATATACAATTCGGCAACAGTTAGAGACAATCCTTGCCCAGTGACAGGCTTACAGTCTAATCATACTTATTGAGCACTTACTGTGTGCAAAGTACTGTACTAAGCGCTTGGAAAATACAGTTCGGCAACAGATAGAGACAAGCTCACAGTCTAGAAGGGGGAGACAGACATCAAAACGAAACAAGTCTACAGGCATCAGATACGTTCCTGACATGGCAACTGAAGCAAGCAGTCAATTGATTGTATTTGTTGAGCACTTACTGGGTGCTATACTATACTATGCTAAGTGCTCACAAGAGTGCAATAGTGAGAAAAAGGCAGGATCCCTGTCCTCAAGGAAGTTGCACATTAACCTGGCAAAGTTTCACAGGCATTTTACGCTTTAGGGTTCCTATTAGTAAAATAAGATGGCCATCCTCATCTGAGAGGATTTTAGAGTTTTAAGAATTGGTTTGAAGATTGGTGAATTAGGACCCTGAAAAATCCAAGCGTGGTTGCTCTCTTGCATCTTGGATTTGTCTCGATTGAATGCGGAGAGTCTTTTTGAATTGGAAAACAAAGTAGTTGACCTCTTTGATAGAGAAGGATGCACTTAGAAGATATTTTTGTTAAAATGACATGAAACAAAAATGAATCGTGTGCCACTGTATCCCGGCATTGAATCTGATGGTTTAGAAACTTGGTTCTAGCTTGTTCGCCTAGCAGCAGATTGGGGATTGATTGCAAGTGTCATTCTAGTAAATCCCCTGTGGACAAGGCCTATTCAGAATGGTTTTCTTTAGACATCTTCATTTTTTTTTAATATCAAGGGTGTGCATTTTCAAAATGAAGCAGTGGGGGTTTCACAACGAGAGAAAATAAATCCTGAAACTTTAAAACAGAAGGTGAGTGGTGCGAAAGCCTACCGTTCACTGGTTATCCTGGCCTATTTGCACCTTTGGTTCTCATTTGCCAGGTTTGCGGTTTCACCGATAGGCAGGGTTTTTTTTTCTTTTTTGGATGGTGTTTGTTAAGCGCATACTTTGAGTCAAACATAGTTCTACGTGCTGGTGATTACGTGCTGGTAAATATGCAAGTGATTTGGGTTGGACACAGTCCCTGTCCTGCATGGGGCTCCTATTTTATTAAGAAAATTGACACCATCAGGTGTGAGCTCCCTAAAATCCCCCCTGCCGCTCCTCAGTCCCTCCCCCTTCCGGCCCCCTCTTCAACTCTCCCATCCTTCCCACCAGTATCTCTAGAGATCTACTGCCTCCTCTCAAAAGCCACCCCCATTCCTTCGCACCTCATCAAAACTCTCTCCCCCTTCCCTTCTTCTCTTCCTAACTGCCGTCTTCAACCGTTCACTCTCCGATGGCTTCTTCTCTACCGCTTTCAAGCATGCCCATGTCTCCCCATCAAAAAAACCCAACCCTTCCTCGATCCCACAGTTTCCTCCAGTTATCGCCCCATCTCCCTCCTTCCATTCCTCTCCAAACTCCTTGTGCGAGTCGCCTACACTTTCTTTTATTCATTCATTCATTCATTTATTCATTCAATTGTATTTATTGAGAGCTGACTGTGTGCGAAGTACTGTACTAAGCGCTTGGGGGAGTACAATATAACAACAAAGACACATTCCTGCCCACAGTGAGCTCACAGTCTAGAGGGGGAGTTCTAGACATTAGTATAAATAGATAAGTAAATAGTTAAATAAATTGCAGATATGACAATAACAATAATAATAATGATGGTATTTGTTAAGCACTTACGCTCTGCCAAGCGCTATACATATAGATACATGTGTTTTAGGGATGGGAGGGAGGATGAATGATTGAGCAAGTAAGAGCGGCGCAGAAGGGAGTTGGAGAAGAGGAGAGGAGGCTTAGTCAGGGAGGGCTTCTTGGAGGAGCTGTACCTTCAATACGGTTTGGAAGTGTGAGAGAGGAAATATCTGTCTGACATGAGAAGGGAGGACGTTCCAGGTGAGAGATAGGATGTGGGCGAGAGGTGGGCGGTGAGATAGATGAGATTGGGGTACAGTGAGAAGGTGAGCATTAGAGGAACAAAGTATGTGGGCTGAGTGAGAGTAGGAGAGTAGTGAGGTGAGGTAGGAGGGGGCGAAGTTATTGGCAACCACTGGAGTTTTCGAAGACCGGGGAAACGTGGTCTGAACATTTTTGAAGGAAAATGATTTGTGCAGCAGAATGGAATATGGACTGGAGTGGGGAGAGACAGGAGGCAGGGAGGTCAACAAGGAGGCTGATACAATGAAGTGGGATAGGAGAAGTGCTTGCATTAATGTGCTAGCAGTTTGGACGGAGAGGAAGGGGCGGATTTTGGTGATGTTGTGAAAGTAGCACTGACAGGATTTAGAGATGGCTTGAAGATGAGGGTGGACTGAGAGGAGTTAAGGTTAAGGGTATGTGAGGCAAGCCACTGGCTCAAATTCCTCTCCTCTACCCCTCCAAACTGGCTTCCGTCCCCTTCACTCCACAGAAACCACCCTATCCAAGGTCACCAATGATCTCCTTCTTGCTTGATCCTCCTCGACCTCTCAGCTCCCTTCAACACCATGGACCACCCCCTTCTCCTGGAAACATGATCCAACCTTGGCTTCGCTGACTCTGTCCTCTCCTGGTTCTCCTCTTATCTCTCTGGCCATTCATTCTCAGTCTCCTTCGCAGGCTCCTCCTCTGCCTCCCACCCCCTCACTGTGAGGGTCCCTCAGGGTTCAGTCCTGGGTCGTCTCCTGTTCTCCATCTACATCCACTCCCTTGGAGAACTCATTCGCTCCCATGGCTTCAACTCCCTCCTCTACGAGGATGACACCCAAATCTATATCTCCAGCCCTGATCTCTCTCCCTCTCTGCAGTCTCGCATCTCCTCCTGCCTTCGAGACATCTCTACTTGGATGTCCTCCCGTCAGCTCATCCTTAATATGTCCAAAACAGAGCTCCTTATCTTCCCACCCAAACCCTGTCTTTCCCTTGACTTTCCCATCACTGTAGACGGTACCACCATCTTTCCTGTCTCACGAGCCCGTAACCTTGGTGTTATCCTTGACTTTTCTCTGCCATTCAACCCACAAAGCCAATCCATCAGTAAATCCTTTCCGTCCAACCTTCGCAACAGCGCTAAAATCTGCCTTTCCTCTCCATCCAAACAGCTACCATATTAATACAATCACTCATCTTATCCCACCTGGCCTCCTGCTGACCTCCCAGCCTCCTTTCTCTCCCCACTCTCTGCTTACTATGTGCCAGGCACTGTCCTAAGCACTGAGGTGGATACAAGCAAATCACGTCTATGTCTCACGTGGGGCTTACAGTCTCGATCCCCATTTTACAGATGAGGTAATTGAAGCCCAGAGAAGTGAAGTGTCTTGCCCAAGGTCACACAGCAGATGTGTGGTGGAGCCAGGATTAGGACTCAGATCCTTCTGACTCCCAGGCCCATACTCAAGCCATTGGGCCATGCTGCTTCTCGCGGTTTCACCAGCAATGTGTATGGTAGTCTGGACAATGCCAGGGAATTGGTCACTCTCTGGCAATCAATCATCAATCATATTTATTGAGCGCTTACTGTGTGTAGAGCACTTTCTAAGCGCTTGGGAGAGCACTATATCATAATATAACAGAGTTGGTAGACCAACTCCGTGACCGAAACGAGCTTACAGTTTTGAGATGAGTTTACAGTCTACAGGCGAGTTTACAGTCTTGAGGGAATACATGAAATCCATGGGCTCAGGCAGACAATTTGAAACATCAAACCCTCTTTCATCACAAAGGCGTCCTTTAGTATCGCTATTTGTCTGATCACCTTTCTCAGTGTTTCCAACTTCCTTCCAAAGGGCAATTTACTAATATTAATAATAATGATAATTGTGGTATTTATTAAGCACTTACAATGTTCCAGGCACGGTACTAAACCCTGGGGTGGATTCGACCAGCAATTAGGTTAGTCACAGTCCTTGTCCCATGTGGGGCTCACATTGTCAACCCTCATTATGCAGATGAGGAACTGAGGCCCAGAGAAGTGAATTGACTTTCCCAAGACAGCACAGCAGTCAAGTGGCGGGAGCGGAATTGGAACCCATGACCTTTTGACTCCCAGGCCCGTGCTCTATCCTCTAGGTCATGTCTCCGCCTTCTTCTGGGGAACAAGAGGGCTTTTGGAAAGCCACGGAAGGTTCTCCCCGTAACTCTACCTAAATTGCCTATGCCCGTTTTCTCCCTCCCATGAAACCACTGTTGAGAGTTATTCCTTTTTTATGCCCACTTGACAAAGATGGGGTGGGGTTTGGACAGCTGCATATAACAGCAGGCATTCCACCCTTCTCTGTGAAATGGAGGGATTTCTGCTCGTTGCCCATGCAATAGAAATTCAAATACTTGTGAGCAGTTGTTGTAGCAATACTTAATGTAAAAAGAGCCCCAAAATTGCTTTTTGGGCAATAAAAATTGAAGCCATTGATATCAAATAAAGCTGTTCTCGTGTTCATTTTCTTAAAGAAATCTCCATAAATGTAATCTTATATCGTCACTTTATAAGTGGCCATTTAACATTTCAATCAAAGGTAAGAGATTTTCGGTGACATAGTAGTTCCTCCAGATTGTTTTAAATAAAAAGTGAAATTGTGAAATCTAAGAAGACTTTTAAAATTAATTTAGCTAAGACATGCTTTGAGCTCATTTTCTTTGTTTATAACGTGTAAATGCTTGCACATCTCTAGTCCTCGGGAACAGAGAGGAAAACTACTTAAAAGGTAACTTTATGGCTTCCTAATATAGCCGACGTGCTGAAGATCCTGTTTAAATAAGATTTAGTTACACTTTAGAAGAAGGGCGATTAGTCTTTGTGTTTGCATAGGATCTGTTGGGTTTGCAATACTTGATTAATTTTATGCCTCTAAAATATATAAATAGTATCACTCGGTCTGTGAGGTATTGTAGATTTTTGCGACGGACACCTCCGATCTTTTCATAAATTGGAAACAGAAATGTGAATGAATGTTTGTTTGGTTTTACTTTTCATTTCAAATAAAATAATTAGAAGTCATCCAGGTGAAAAGAAATTACATTTAAAAACTAATTATTTATGCATTCGATCATATTTCTTGAGCGCATACTATGTGCACAGCCCTGTACTAAGCGCTTGGAAGGTACAATTATTTACCAAGTCATTGTACATTCCACTGTGGAATTTATTGTCTTGGACTTCCTGGGCTGAGGTAGAATTGTACTTGGGTTCAGGATGGGTTGGTAAATTGCAAAGGAGTTTTTTTTTTTTTTTTACAGAATTGTGTTAAGTTTATCAGGCTGAGGTTTTGAGACTTTGGGAATTCTTGAAGGTTGGAAATACCCAAAATATACAGATTTGTATGGCTATGTCATTTGGCTTTTTAATAAGGTAAAATAATCAAGAAATAGTAGAATTAGAAGCAGTACTTTTAGAAACAAAGGTAAGAAAAAATCTGAAGCCGTTCATATTCCTAAATGTCCTGTCTTCCCGAATGCATGCATTTTGTATTACTTGAAAAGAATCTGTTGAAGAAACACAAAAATATAAATATTTTAAGGCCTGAAAGATATGTAAACTCTGTTTTGAAGTATTATTTATCATAAAAATGTTTCCACTATAACTTTAAAAAACATTTTTATTATTTATTACTATTCAGGAAGAAGGTCCTAATACAGGCATTTTTTCATGCAGGCACAAAATGAAGAGCTCTAACTATCTGACATAGAGTTTTCTACAGCTGCAGGCAGAAAGCACTGTCCTTTCTTTGAGAAGAAAAATTGGTATTTCCAGTTTCAGGGTTATTATTATTGGTAATAATAATAATTATAGTCGTATTTCCTAAGCACTTACTATTTGCAAGGACTGTACTAAGGGCTGGGGTGGATACAAGCAAATCAGATTGGACACAGTCCATGACCGCCATGGGGCACACAGTCTTCATCTGTGTTTTACAGATGAGGTAACTGAGGCCCAGAGAAGTGAAATGACTTGCCCAAGATTACACAGCTGACAAGTGGCAGAGCCGCATTAGAACCCAGGTCCTTATGACTCCCAGGCCTGTATTCTAGCCATTAGGTCCTGCTGCTTATTCCTTTAAATCTATGCAGAGGATTTGCCGTATTGTTTTGATTAATCACAAGCTACAGGCTTGACATTTAACCTATAATTAAGAACATTTCTGGTCAGTCAAATCACAATCGTTTGTAAACTTAGAGTGAATGGGTATGCAAAGATTTCTTGGTCCAGTTACAGATGAAAAGTAAGCAAAAGTAAAAAGCAGTAGATGGACTTGTTACTGTTAGGTATTTTTAAAAAAGTATGTAGGCATTTCCCTCCCTTTTTTACTTTTCCAGTTTGAAAAGATGCCAAGTTTCCCCATATCTGGAATCCAGTGCTCTTCCTAAATCTTTTCCATTCTGCCTTTACCATTGGGAGTCTTAACTCTCAGAAGCAATACTAATTTTTTAACTGCCTCTAAAGTGACTGTTTTTGATTTCTTTCAGGGAGTATTCAGAAAGTGGGGCTGTTCATTCATTCATTCATTCATTCATTCATTCATTCAATAGTATTTATCGAGCGCTTACTATGTGCAGAGCACTGTACTAAGCGCTTGGAATGTAAAATCGGCAACAGATACAGTCCCTGCCCTTTGACGGGCTTACAGTCTAATCTGCCCATTTTCTGCTTCCTGACAATTACAAAAATACTCTATACATGCTCTACGCATGAAGAAAGGGAAGCAGTATTTCCCCGTGGCTAGAACCCAGGCCTGGGAGTCGGAAGGAGCTGGGTTCTAATCCTGACCCTGCCACTTGTCAGCTGTGTGACCTTGGGCAGGTCACTTCACCTCTCTGGGTCTCAGTTACCTCTTCTGTAAAATGGAGGTAAAGACTGTGAGTCCCATGTGGGACAAGGACTATATTCCACCTGATTTACGTGTATCTACCGTAGCACTTTAGTGCAGTGCCTGGCAATAGTAAGCACTTAAAAAATGCCAGAGAAGCAGTGTGGCTCAGTGGAAAGAGCGTGGGCTTGGGAGTCAGAGGTCATGGGTTCGAATCCTGCCTCTGCCACTTGGCAGCTGTGTGACTGTGGGCAAGTCACTTCACTTCTCTGGGCCTCAGTTACCTCATCTGTAAAATGGGGATTAAGACTGTGAGCCTCATGTGGGACAACCTGATTACCCTGTATCTACCCCAGCGCTTAGAACAGTGCTCTGCACATAGTAAGCGCTTAACAAATGCCAACATTAGTATTATTATTAAAAAACGAACTACAACAACAAAAAACCTGAAGAAGAGCTTGCTTATCTTACATGATTCCATTGAAAGGGAGAACAGTTTCACATTATCAGTGTCTACCTGAAATGACACTGACTTCAGTAACCCCGAAAGTCGATTGGGTCCAGTGTGATAGTTTGTATCTACCCCAGCGCTTAGAATAGTGCCTGGCACAAAATTAGCCCTTAACAAATGCCCTAAAAAAAAAATTCTCCTCTCCTATGCAGCAGGGATAATGGTGTGGATTAAGTGCGTTCCATGTGCCATGCACCATGCTAAACATTATGCTAATGACCAGATAAGCAGATAAGACCCAGTCCCTGCCTTGTAAGTGGCTCACAAATCTAAATGGCAGTGAAAATAATAATGATGGTATTTGTAAAGCACTTACTATGTGCCAAGCAGTGGAGTAGATACAAGGTTATCAGGTTGTCCCACATGAGGCTCACAGTCTTAATCCGCATTTCACAGATGAGGTAACTGAGGCACAGAGAAGCCAAGTGACTTGCCTAAAGTCACACAGCAGACAAGTGGCAGAGCTGGAACTTGAACCCACGACCTCTGACTCTCAAGCCTGTCCTCTTTCCACTGAGCCACACTGCTTAGTGAACCACAGTGGAAACTGGCCAGGTGGGACAAGAACTCCGATTATTTTATTCCTATCCCAGTGCTTCCCACTGTGCTTGGCATCTAAAAAGTGCTCAGTAAATACCTACTGTAAAAAAACAACAATAAATTGCAGTCACCAATCCAAGATAGTGTAAAACACGGTAGCTAAACCCATTCATGGAAGGAGATTCCACATCTGAAGTAGGACCCTTTCCTGGATCGGGAAAGCTTCTTATAAAAATGATCCAGTAGCCAGTGTAAAGTGGAATTATTCACAAAGATCAGCAGCGTCACAAGAGGATATGTTTGATAGCTCAGCTATGCATTTCCCATTAGCCAGACTATCTTTCGGGAGTTTAAAGGTTCCTTTGTTACCGCCTGCTATTGAGCAAAGGGATCAATGGCCACATTTGTTTGACTATTTTGTTTTTTTCCAATTGGTCTCTGAGTAGTGGTAATGAATATGGGTGATATAGGTAGCCAGTTTTCAGCCATTTGGGTGGTATTTTTTTCAGTAAACTTAATCGGGGTGAATTATTGATATCGGAGGTGTTAAACTATGGGCTGTCTTTTTGTTTAATGTGTTCTTTGCATTATTACTCATTCGGCTGGTGAAATTAAAGTGAGAAATTGTAAACCATTAAAAAAAAGACCGGGAAAAAGAAAATGCATTTGTGTTTACTGTTTATTCTAATAAACTGCTTAAACATAAACTGGGAAATGTCTTTTTATCTGTTTAGAAAGACATTTCCCAGTTTGTTATATATGTTATATATGTGATGTGATGTTATATGTGTTATATGTGTGTGTGTGTGTATATACATATACAAACACGCACACTTTGCTCATCGTGGCCAGAGAATGGTTCTACCAATTCTATTGTACTCTCTCAAGTGCTCAGTACAGTGCTCTGCACTCAGTAAGCGCTCTATGAATGCCATTGATTGATGGAATGTGTCTGATATGTTATCATATATCCCCTCAGAGCACTTATGTTTATAGCTGTAATTTTATTTATTTGCACTGATGTCTGTCTCCCCCCTTCTAGACTGTGAGCTCATTGTGGGTGAGGATTGTCAATGTTTATTATTCTATTGTACTTTTCCAAGCACCTAGTTCAGTGTTCTGCACAAAGTAAGCCCTCAATAAATTCACTTGATTAATACTCCCTAGATACCTAAATATCACAGTATCTGCCCTTAAATGCCCCAGCAGCTACTAAAGAATTCAAATATTTTTGCTGAGATACATATCGATCTCTTTATTGCTATTGTTCTTGTCTGTCCTTCTCCCCCGATTAGACTGTAAGCCCGTCAGAGGGCAGGGACTGTCTCTATCTGTTACCGATTTGTACATTCCAAGCGCTTAGTACAGAGCTCTGCACATAGTAAGTGCTCAATAAATACTATTGAATGAGTGAATGAATGAATAATGGACTTTAATCAATCAATCAGCCAAATTTATTGAGTGGTTACTGTGTGCAGAGTGCTTTGGAAGAGTACAGTGTAACAGAGTTGGTAGACACGCTCCCTGCCCAAAATGCTGTTAAATAATTTTCACTTGAGAGTGGGGCAGCATCCCAGCATTTCTCTTAGAGACACTTAGTTCCTTTCCGGTCGGGAAACGTATCCATCAACTGTTAAATTGTACTCTTTCAAGCGCTTAGTACAGTGGTCTCCACAGAGTGCTCAGTAAATTCCAGTGATTGGTGGATTGTTTAAATTTAAACTTTTAAATATTTCTGATTATGTGTCTCCTCCTTTAAAGTGGAAGATCTCTGAGGGTAGGGATCATGCCTAAGGTATTTCATTTTTACCAGAGTTCCCCAAGTCACTATTACTATGTTCTATACAAAATGCAGATTTAAAAAAGAATTGAAACTGATAATGATGATAATATTATTTCTTGATGTTGAGGGTCTCAGGAAGAGTTACTTTTTATTTAGTCCCTATTTGGATAATGTGTTATTAGACTGACAGACGTTAGTACAGAACAGAGAAGCAGCGTGGGTCTGTGGAAAGAGCACGGGCTTGGGAGTTAGAGGTCATGGGTTCTAATCCCGGCTCTGCCGCTGTCAGCTGTGTGACTTTGGGCAAATCACTTAACTTCTCTGTGCCTCAGGTACCTCATCTGTAAAATGGAGATTAAGACTGTGAGCCCCACGTGGGTCAACCCGATTACCTTGTATCCTCCCCAGCGCTTAGAAGAGTGCTTCGCATATACTAAGTGCTTAGCAAACGCCATCATCATCACCATTATTATTATTATGACGGTCATAGTGTTTACAATGTGCCAAGCCCTGAAGTATATACATTTATTAAAAAAATCGTGTTTACTGAGTGATTACTATGAGCAGGACATCGTACTAAGCAGTTGGGTGTGTACAACACAGCAGTATAACAGGCACGATTCCGACGGTAAACTCCTTGTGAGTGGGGAACCTGCGTACCAACTCTGTTATGTTGTATTCTACCAAGCACTTAGCCCAGTGCTCTGCTCAAAGTAAGCGCTCAATTAATACCACTGATTGATCCCGGATAATCGATCAAAGAGGTAGTAAGAGAAGCTCCGTGGTGAGTGAATTAATATTTCCAGAAAGCAACGGGGCCTGACCTAGTATTTATTAAACACTTACAGGAACTATAAAAGGCATGATCTCTGTGCTTATGATGCTTACACAGCCGGATAAATATTCTTTGCAATATACATCAGTGTTTAATAATCACATTTACATTCCAAGGTCAGTGCCCAGTTATAATTTTGAAAAACAAATTGCGAAAGTGTGATAGCTGGATGATAATAGTCCTTGTTGTTGAGCGCTACCATGAGAAGCAGTGTGGCCGAATGGAGAGAGCAGGGGCCTTGGAGTCAGAAAGATCTGGGTTCTAATCCTGGGTCTGCCACTCGGCGGTTTGACCTCGGGCAAGTCACTTCACTTCTCTGGGCCTCTCTGGAAAATGGGGATTAGAAATTACTATGATCACATAAGGCAGCCAGACTGTTTTAGCAGAATAGAAGAGCATGGAGGAGTCATGTAGAATTTTGGGGTGATCGGACTCTGGAGTGGTTGCAGCATTTGTGTGAGAAGCAGTGTGGTTCAGTGGAAAGAGACCGGGCTTGGGAGTCAGAGGTCATGGGTTCTAATCCCGGCTTCGCCACTCATCAGCTGTGTGAGTTTGGGAAAGTCACTTAGCTTCTCTATGCCTCAGTTACCTCATCTGTAAAATGGGGACTAAGACTGTGAGCTCCACATGGGCAACGGGATGATCTTGTATCCTTCCCAGTTCTTAGAATAGTGCTTGACACATAGTAAGCGCTTAACAAATAGCATCATCATCATCATCATCATCATCATTATATGTATGAAACCCCAGGGAAGCAACCCCTTTTGGGGAGGCTAAGTAGACCTTATGGGTATGAACCAGGAAAGCGGTTCAGCCAAATGGATAGAGCACAGGCCTTGGAGCCGGAAGGACCTGGGTTCTAGTCCCAGCTCTGTCACATGTCTGCTGTGTGACCTTTGGCAAGTCGCTTCACTTCTCTGTGCTTCAGTTACCTCATCTATAAATTGGAGATTGAGATTGTGAGCTCCATGTGGGACAGGGACTGGGTCCAACAGAATTAGCTTGTATCTACCCCAGCACTTAATACAGTGCCTGAAACATAGTAAGTGCTTAACAAATACCATAAAGAAAAAGAACTGAAAATCCAACCACTGGGTTGACTTTTACAAAGCTAAGAGCCGCTCCTTGGGAAGGACTTGGGCTTTAGAGATTCCAAAAGGACCTGGAAAGAGAACCTTTCTTTTCATTCATTCATTCAGTTGTATTTATTGAGCGCTTACTATGTGCGGAGCACTATACTAAGTGCTTACGAGTATACGATACACCAATAAACAGACACATTCCCTGCCCACACCAAGCTTACAGTCTAGAGAGGGAGACCGGCATCAGTAGAAATAAATAAATTACAGCTATGTACATAAGTGCTGTGGGAGGGGGGATGAATAAAGGGAGAAAGTCAGGGCGATGCAGAAGGGAGTGGGAGGAGAGGAAAGGAAGGCTTAGTCAGGGAAGGCCTGCTGGAGGAGGTGGGCCTTCAATAAGGCTTTGAAGTGGGGGACGGTAATTTTCTGTCGGATATATGAGGAGGGAGAGCGTTCCAGGCCAGAGGCAGGATGTGGACTAGAAGTCAGCGGTGAGATGGATGAGATGAAGGTCCGGTGAGAAAGTCAGTGTTAGAGGAGCGAAGTGTGCGGGCTGGGGTGTGGTAGGAGACTAGTGAGGGGAGGTAGGGTGGTCCTAGGGCACTCTTAGCACATAGCGGAGAACGATCCCAGTTTCACCAAGCCAGTGCTTAACGTAACATATCCAGGGGTCATTTGTTTTTCTTCTTCATCTCTACCTCTCAAGTCTTTCCTTTCCTTTTCTCCCCGTGGCTCTGGCCAAAGAAGAGGGTCTTATACGTCTGCAAAACTAGGGTAATCCCTTCTTTTCTGCTTGGTCTCATTCAGAATGTTTTACCAGAAGTTGATCCTCTTTGTTCAATTCATCGATCAGCCAATATAGTGGTCTAAACTGCTAAGCTACTGACTCTGCCGAATGCCTTGGACTATGGAAGGAATCGAGGCTTAGGGTATTAATGTAGTGCTTTTTAAAAAGAGCAGTGGAACCTTGTTTACAAATCTCATGTAACGGCCAAAGCCAACGCGAGCTGCAATCAATTTTAGTCTGCTTAGCCAGCCATTTTTGGACCATCTCAAAATGGAAAAAGGCTCTAGCGTATCGGAGTTTTGAATCATAAAAGTAAGAAAGAAGAAAGCTGTGTCGAAGGGGATACGTTTGCAGTAGCGCGCGCGTTTCAGTTAAGTCTGTGAGAGTGAGATTACCTTCTAACAACTTAAACAAAAACCAGATCTCTTTGAACGTCTTTGCTTGGTCTCTGCAGAATCATGAATGGTTTCCGACCGCTGAGCTGAAGGTTGAGTGGCAGAGACTTCTGGGCCATTGACTGTCGGAGCTTGGGCAAGTCCCTACTGCTACAGTGAAAGTAGTCACCTGCCCAGGTGCCCTCGTAATGTCTTTCTGGATCCGCGTGCTTAGTAGAAGCGGTGTGGCCTAGTGGAAAGATCCTGGTCTGGGAGTCAAAAAGACCAGGGTTCTAATCCCGGCTCTGCCACACGTCTGCTGCCTGACCTTGGGCAAGTCTCTTCACTTTTCTGTGCTTCACTTACCTCAGCTGTAAAATGGGGATTAAGACTTTGAGTCCCATGTAGGGACTGTGTCTGACCGGATTACCTTGTGTCTACCCCAGTGTGTAGAACAGTGCTTGGTACATAGAAGGTGCTTAACAATTACCACAATTAGTATTATTATTATATTGTACTCTTCCAATTGCTTAACACAGTGTCCTGCACACCGTAAGCGTTCAATAAATACCAGGATGGATTGATTGAGGAGGAGAATCAAGTTTAACGGTAGCAAGAGTACATTAAAGGACAAGAACTAGAGATGTGAAGGTTTTATCTCCTGTTGAGCACATTCTGTCAAATAAAATGAATACTGAGAAACCTAAGTACTCCCAGACCTATAAATAAGCAGAATGAGAGCGAGCCTGGACAAAAACGTTCAGACCGTGTTTCTTCCCTCCTCAAGAACCTCCTGTGGTTGCCCATCCACCTCCACGTAAAACAAAAACTCCTTACTATCGGCTTTAAAGCACTCAATCACCTTCCCCCCCTCCTACTTGCTACTCTCCTGCTACGACCCAGCCAGCACACTTCGTTCCTCTAATGCCAACCTTCTCACTGTTCCTCGATCTCGTCCACCTTTCCCCCGACCTCTCGCCCACGTCCTGCCTCTGGCCTGGAAGGCCCTCCCTCTTCTTATCCGACAGACAATTACTACCCCTCCCACCCCTTTCGAAGTCTTATTGAAGGCACATCTCCTCCAAGAGGCCTTCCCTGACTAAGCCCTCTTTTCCTTTTCTTCCCTCCTTCTGTATCACCCTGGCTTGCTCCCTTTTCCTGTCTCAGCCCCACAGCGCTTATGTGCATATCTGTGATGTATTTATTTCTATTAATGTCTGTCTCCTCCTCTAGACCGTAATCTCAATGTGGGCAGGGAATGTGTCTGTTATATTGCACTCTCCCAAGTGCTTAGTTTAGTGTTCTTCATACAGTAGGCTCTGAATAAATACAATTGACTGACCGACTGATTTGCGATGCTCACACTTTTGCTTTCTTTCTTTAGTGTACAAATGTGAATGTTTGTGGATTGTATCTTTTCACTTACTCTGACAACATAATATTGGTCACCTCTTTTTTTTTTTTCAAAATCAATCAAACAGTGGTATTTATTGAGTGCTTACAAGACCACTGTACCAGGCACTTGAAAAAGCGTGGGTCCCCCAACTGGTAGGATTCCGATCGAAATCCCCAAGGCCAAAGAGCCTCTATTTAAAGTTCTGGTCCCTGGAAATACGAGCGCTCCATCGGAAGCATATTTTGTCTAGCGAAAGCGGTGTCTAAAAAACCACACCATTTGCACCTGATGATGTTTGCAGACAAATACTCAAAAGACTGTTTCTGGCAGCAGAGGAGCCGTGAGTCGACTGTAACCTCGACGGGTTGTTAGGAGTGAATCTGACAAGCTTTCTCTGAGAGCAAACCGCTTAAAAGCAAAGAGGGTCATCAGGGTAGCCAACAAGCTGTCTTTCTATTTGGAAGGGTTCCAGTGAAGTCAAGCACAGTGGGAACGGGTACCTGAGGAGGCTAATGCTTCATTTATTTGCCCAGAGGTTTAGATCAGTGGTATTTATTGGGTGCTTACTGTGTGCAGGACGCTGTTATGATCCCTTGGGAGAGAAAAGAACAATACGGTAATTAGACATGCCCACAAGGTGTTTAAAGACTAGAGAAGCCCTGTGGCCTGGTGGAAAGAGAACGGGCCTGGGGAACCTGGGTTCTAATCCCGGCTCCACCTTTGTCTACTATGTGAACTTGGCCAAGTCACTTAATTTCTCGAAGCCTCAGTTTCCTTATCTGTAAACTGGAGATTAAGTCCTATGCCCTCTTATTTAGAGTGTGAGTCCCATGTGGGTCAGGGACTGTGCCCAACCTGATTATCTTGTATCTACCCCAGCAATTCCCCTCTGAGGATGGCACTTAGAGAAATTCCAGTAGTCTACCAGTCTCGGCTACAGGAGGCACAGTCAAGCAGAGGCCTACCCATTCCATTTCTAACTAGTCCAGTGGCTAGCACGTGGAAGGCAATCTGCAGCAAGTTAAAACTCACCTGTGCTGGATAGCAGCGGCAGGGGGGAGAGTTGAGGGCGGAGACTCGAGTTTACTGCGCGGAAGAAGGCAATGGTAGACCGCTTCTGGATTTTTACCAAGAAAACTCTATGGATCCACTACGGGAACGATCGCAGATGGAGGTGTGGCATTCTGGGAGGGACATGTCTATGGCGTCGCTATGGGTCGGACACGACAATAGCATGACAAGGCAAAGCCCCAGCAATTAGTAAAATGCTTGGCACATAGCACTTTAGTGCCATAAGTATTAATTATTATTAGAGGGGTAGAGCTTGTCTGGAGTCCTAGGGCAATCATTTAAATTTCGGTAGAAAGAGAGAATTATGTCATACTTTTCGTGCCTGCCAACACTCACCGTGACTGGTTTGCCTAGTTTATAGTCCTTGAATCTCAACCCTGGCATTCCTGCTGCTTCTTTCTAAAGTTCAGATTTCTTCGCCTCCCTTTCAGAGCCTTTCTTTGATATTTTCTGCCCTCATTTGCTCCTCCCTCTCCGGGGTAGACTTATGTGGGCCAAAATTTTCCTCCTCTCTGCTCTCTCTGGGTCCCATTCCTTACTTTGTGCTTTCTTTCATGCTTCACCTTTGCTTGTGAGAGCCTGTCAGCTACCATAGGGAAGGACCCCCTTACCTTCTTCCAAAAGTTCCCCTTTCCTTAGAAGCACTTCAGCCCTAATTAGCCATATTCACGCTGCGTTTTGTGCTGTTCTCCGTGCCCTGTATTTTCCCACTTGGGGTGAGTGCCTGTTCTTTGTCCAAGCACAGTTTCCTTTATTGCCCCGTACTATTTATATTAACAGTAGTTTCCCCCTACGAGGCCTCATTAACATTACCTCACTAATTTTCACTACTTCCTAGGGAATAACACAGGTAAATTACTCAGATTCTATTGAAGATAGAGCTGCAGGTGGTTCCCTGTGGGTTTTTCATCATTTCGAGCCACGATCCGTTTATCGGGCAAAGTCCTCCAAGACGAGCGGTACTTCGTCGACTCCTCCGTTGTCTAGGTGGCTTTAACTGTGGCAGTCACCAGCCAAACTCAAGGAGGTAGGACGTTCCAAAGCCGGGCTCCAATCCCTCCCAGGGTGGCCCCGCCATCCCCCTCCACCAGGTAATCGACTGATCGTCATAATTCCTACCACAGCCCCTCCCCTCCCACCCTCCTCCTCTGCCTTCTGGAGGGCCGAGGGTCACGTATGGGAATGCCCTGGGTGGGCACGACCCCTCTCGAGGAACCAGAACAGAGCCGCTTCGGTACTTCCTCCGCCTCCTCCCTGGCCGGGGTGGAAGTAGCCGGCCATGACACAGCAGCATACAAGGGTTAGAGGCAGGATTAGAACCCACAACCCTCTGACTCCCAGTCCCGTGCTCTATCCACTACGCCATTACGCTTCTCAGTGGGGCTGCTCAGTTTGTCTCGGTGGTTTGGAGATGAAAGATCAGTCATTTTTCTTTTTCCTGCTTCCATTAAGCTTTTGCGTCAGTGACGACAAAGTTCTGTAGGCAGAATAAGCGGCCAGCCAGTTGAATAGCGAGCTTTTTAATTAAGTAGATCCTGAGATTTTTTAAAAACAGCACCCCCCCATAACTCTAAAGCAGCCACCATTTGGGTTCCTGATCTAAATCACCCCAGGACCTGGAGTAAACCATGTTAAGATGAGTTAATTCATTTAATAAGATCACTGAAGAGGTTGGAGCTTTTGGTACAAGGTAGTAAAAGAATAATGATAACATTGTAATAGAAACAGCTTAGTGCACACACTTTCTTTAATGCTGAATGTGCTTTCTAGATCCTCCATTCATTCAGTCATATTTATCAAGTGCTTATTGCATGCAAAAGTACGGTACAACAGTAAAGAGAGACAATCCCTGCCCACAAGGAGCTCACAGTCTAGAGATTATGATCTTCAGCATTTTAAGAATTATGACCTGATGAAGTTTTTTTTATTTTAAGATATTAAGCACTATGTGCCAGGCACTGTACTATGCACTGGGGTAGATACAAGTTAATCAGGTTGGACACAGTCCCTGGCCCATATAGAGATCACAGTCTTAATTAATCCCCATTTTCCCGATGAGGTAAGTGAGGCCCAGAGAAGTGAAGCCCAAGGTCACACAACAGATAAGTGATGGAGCTGGGATGAGAACCCAGATCCTTCTGACTCCCAGGCCTGTGCTCTAGCGACTAGCCCACGCTACGTCTCTGTTTGATTTGGGTATGAGTAAATGCCCTCTTGGAATTTAGGTGGCCCATTCGGTTAGAAAAGATAATGATAAACTCCCTGAGGGCAGGGATTCCGTCGATCTACTCCATTGAACTCTCCCTCAAGTTACTGGAGAGTTTTTGGAGAGTTTTTGAAGACACTCTCCTCGGTCCTGGGAGTCTGAAGGACCTGCGTTCTAATCCCGGCTCTGCCACTTGTCTGCTGTGTGACCTTGGGTAAGTTACTTCACTTCTCTGGGCCTCTGTTCCCTCATCTGGGAGATGGGGATTAAGATGGTGAGCCCCATGTGGGACATGGATTGGGGCCACCCTGATTAGCTTGTGTCTACTCCAGTGCCTCGCACATTAATTAATTAATGATGGTATTTGTTAAGCGCTTACTATGTGCAGAGCACTGTTCTAAGCGCTGGGGTAGACACAGGGGAATCAGGTTGTCCCACGTGGGGCTCACAGACTTCATCCCCATTTTACAGATGAGGTAACTGAGGCACAGAAAAGTGAAGCGACTTGCCCACAGTCACACAGCTGGCAAGTGGCAGAGCTGGGATTTGAACTCATGACCTCTGACTCCAAAGCCCGGGCTCTTTCCACTGAGCCACGCTGCTTCTCTATGGAAGCACATAGCACATAGCAGTACTTAAGAAATTCCATATGAAAAAAATAAAATAAAAAAAAATAAAATAAAAAAAGGTTTAACCTGGTTGAACACAGTCCCTGTTCCACAAAGGGCCCGGTGTCTAATTTGGACATCGTGTCCCTGCCAGGTTCTCTTTGAAAGTGTTTTTGCCTTTACTGTGCTCTCCAAAAACGGTGAAGTTAGAGGGGAGATGTTTTTCTTGATCATTTCTTAATGATCTCACAGCTCTTAGCACTTATGAACCCATCTGTAACTTATTTATTTATATATCCGTCTCCCACTCTGGGAAGGGAATATGTTTCTCAACTCTATTATATTCTATCATAATAGAACTCTACTATAACTCTATTAATAATAATAATGATAATGTTGGTATTTGTTAAGTGCTTACTATATGCAGAGCACTGTTCTAAGCGCTGGGGTAGATACAGGGTAATCAGGTTATCCTTCGTGAGGCTCAGTCTTAATCCCCATTTTACAGCTGAGGTAACTGAGGCCCAGAGAAGTTAAGGGACTTGCCCATAGTCACACAGCTGACAAGTGGCAGAGCTGGGATTCGAAACCATGACCTCTGACTCCCAAGCCTGGGCTCTTTCCACTGAGCCACACTGCTTCTCTATTCTATTCTATTTATAGTGTATAAAGCACTCTCCCAGGTGCTTAATACAGTCTTCTTACAGTCCTCTACAATCCTCTCTTGACTAAGCCCTCCTTTCCTCTTCTCCCACTTCCTTCTGTGTCACCCTGACTTACTCCCTTCAATCAATCCCCTCTTCCAACCCCTCAGCACTTATGTACACATCTGTAACTTATTTATATTAATGTCTGTACCCCCTCTATACCGTAGACTCCTCACCACTGGCTTTAAAGCAGTCCATCACCTTGCCCCCTCCTGCCTCATAATAATAAATAATAATGTTGGTATTTGTTAAGCGCTTACTATGTGCAGAGCACTGTTCTAAGCGCTGGGGTAGACACAGGGGAATCAGGTTGTCCCACGTGGGGCTCACAGTCTTAATCCCCATTTTACAGTTGAGGTAACTGAGGCACAGAGAAGTGAAGTGACTTGCCCACAGTCACACAGCTGACAAGTGGCAGAGCCGGCATTCGAACTCAGGACCTCTGACTCCCAAGCCCGGGCTCTTTCCTCTGAGCCGTGCTGCTTCTCCATCTCATCTCACTACTCGCCTACTCCAACCCAGCCCGCACACTTTGCTCCTCCGATGCCAACCTTCGCCATGTACCTTGATCTCGTCCGTCTCACCGCCGACCCCTCGCCCACATCCTGCCCCTGGTCTGGAACGCCCTCCCTCCTCATATCCGACACATAATTTACTCTCTCCTCCTTCAAAGCGTTATTGAAGGCACATCTCCTCCAAGAAGACTTCCCTGACTAAGCCCTCTTCTCCTCTTCTCCCATTCCCATCTGCATCACCCTGATGTGGCTCAGCAGAAAGAGCCCGGGCTTGGGAGTCATAGGTCATGAGTTCGAATCCCAGCTTTGCCACTTGCCAGCTGGGTGACTTTGGGCAAGTCACTTCTCTGTGCCTCAGTTACCTCATCTGTAAAATGGGGATTAACCTTGAGCCTCACGTGGGACAACCCGATCACCCTGTATCTCCCCCAGCGCTTAGAACAGTGCTCTGCACCTAGTAAGTGCTTAACAAATACCAACATTATTATTATTATTATTATTTATTCATCCCCCCTCTGGGCCCCACAACACTTATGACAATATCTGTAATTTTATTTATTTATATTAAGATCTGTCTCCCTCTCTAGACTGTAAGCTCACTGTGGGCAAGGAATGTGTCTGTTTCTCGTTATATTGTACCCTCCTAAACACTTAGCAGAGAGGTCTGCACCCAGTAAGCACTCAATAAATACGATTGACTGAGTGATTGCACTAAGTAAGTGGTCAATTAATTCGGTTGATGGATTGATTAATTATTCATTCAATCGTATTTATTGAACGCTTTCTGAGTGCAGAGCACTGTACTAAGCGCTTGGTAAGTACAAGCGGCGTGGCTCAGTGGAAAGAGCACGGACCTGGGAGTCAGAGGTCGTGGGTACTAATCCCAGCTCCGCCATTTCTCAGCTGTGTGACTTTGGGCATGTCACTTAGCTTCTCTGTGCCTCAGTTACCTCATCTGTAAAATGGAGATGAAAACTGTGAGTCTCACGTGGGACAACCTGAACACCTTGTATCCCCCAGCACTTGAGAAGCAGCGTGGCGCAGTGGAAAGAGCACGGGCTTTGGAGTCAGGGCTCAGGAGTTCGAATCCCAGCTCTGCCACTTGTCAGCTGTGTGACTGTGGGCAAGTCACTTAACTTCTCTGGGCCTCAGTTCCCTCAACTGTAAAATGGGGATTAAGACTGTGAGCCCCACGTGGGACAACCTGATTCCCCTGTGTTTACCCCAGCGCTTAGAACAGTGCTCGGCACATAGTAAGCGCTTAACAAATACCAACATTATTATTATTATTATTAGAACAAGTGCTTTGCACAGAGTAGGCGCTTAACAAATACCACCATTTATTTATTTATTTTTATTTATTCTCTGTGCCTCATTGACCTCGTCTGCAAAATGGGGATTAAGACTGTGAGCCCCACGTGGGACAACCTAATTACAACAGCCCCCAGTGCTTAGAACAGTGCTTGGCACAGAGTAAATGCTTAACCAATGTCATTATTGTTATTACAATTCAGCAATAATGACTTCTTTTGTTCCTGCAGGTGTAATGTGCTAACGCCTGCCCACTTCCTCGTTGACCTAGAAGACCTCATCAGTCAGAAAAGATAATTTGCTCTCCCGCTCCGGTCCTGTTTCTGCTCCCGCCCCGTGGAGACATTCCTCCGACTCAGCACACTCCATCCGCATCCGCCTTCGGACACAGAGCGGAACCATGTCCGAACTGACCAACGACCAAAACCCGTTGAAGGGCCCCAGGTGTTCAGTATGCTCCGTGACCACCTGCCTCTGCCACAAGAAAGCCCTCCCCTACTCGGTCACCTCCGTGGTGGAGACGTCGGCCACGACGAGCCCTTCCAGCTCCGAGAAGAGCGGGCCCGGCTCCATCGAGCCCACGTTGAAAGAGCTCGACCACAGCCAGGAATCCATCATGTTGAAGAGCGAGGAGCAATTCCCTCCTCTGCCTTTACCTTCCCGCTCCTTGCTTTCCAAGTCGAAGGAGCAGCTTTCCACGGTGACGGAGGTGAGCGGGTCGGTGACCCGATAAGGGGCAGCGATCGGGATTTTTTTGCCATTATGGGACTTCCGGACCGAAAGTTCGTTGGGGGCAGGGAATGTGTCGCTGATTCAATCAGTGCTCTCTCCCAAGCTCTTAGGACAGTGCTCTGCACATAGCAAGCACTTGTCAAGTCCAACAGAAAAGCAACACAGCACAATGGGTTTTTTAGTGTAATATTAATACATATCTGTATGGGTGAGGAGAGACATATTCCGCTGCCCTAAAAGCGGGCTCAACTTTAACCCCGAACGGTGGGAGAAGGAGCTAATTCTCGTCCGTGGTGGGTGTGCTGTTCCTTCGCAGGAACAACAGAATCCAATAATAATAACTGTGGTATTTGTTAAGCGCTTACTATGTGCCAGGTACTGTACTAAGTGCTGGGATAGACACAAGGACATAGGGTTAGACACAGTCCCTGTCCCACACGGGGCTCACAATCTCAATCCCCATTTTACAAATGAGGGAACCGAGGTGCAGAGAAGTGAAGTGACTTATCCAAGGTCACCCAGCGGATAAGTGGCAGAGTTGGGCATTAGAACCCATGACCTTCAGACTCCCAAGCTCGGGCTCTATCCACTACATAACTCAATTATGGCACCAGTTTTCATAACTGACGTCAGGGTGTGGCTGAAATTGACAGCAGGGGAAGGGTGTGGCTGAAGCATGATTTAGGAAAACAAGGTAGATTAATGCAAAATGGAGACTGAAAACAAAATGGAGTAAGGCTGGTTACGAGTCGCTTTCCACACACTCAGTAAAAACTATTGATGGCCTGACTTCTGAACAGGAATCAATCACTGCTATTGATTCCTTTGGGTTGGAAACTCGTTGTGGGCAGGGAACGTGTCTACCAATTCTGTTATTTTGTATTCTCTCTAGTACTTAGTTCAGTGCCCTGCATACAGTAAAAATCCTTTCTGATCTCCCAACCTCCTGTCTCTCCCCACTTCAGTCTATACTTCACTCTGCTGCCCGGATTATCTTTTTACAGAAACGCTCTGGGCACGGTACTCCCCTCCTCAAAAATCTCCAGTGGTTGCCTATCAACCTTTGAATGAAGCAAAAACTCCTCACTCTTGGCTTCAAAGCTGTCCATCCCCTTGCCCCTTCCTCCTTCACCTCCCTTCTCTCCTCCTACAGCCCAGCCCGCCCACTCCGCTCCTCGGCCGCCGCTCATCTCCTCACTGGGCCTCGTTCTCGCCTGTCCCAACGTCAACCCTGGCCCACGTCCTACTTCTGGCCTAGAATGCCCTCCCTCCTCACATCCGCCAAACTAACTTTCTTCCCCCCACATCGAAGCCCTACTGAGAGTTCACCTCCTCCAGGAGGTCTTCCCAGATTGAGCCCCCCTTTTCCGCCCCTCCCCATCACCCATACTCCCTCTTTCTGCTCCATCCCCTTCCCTGCCTGAGAGCACTTGTGTATATTTGTACATATTTTTCTATTAATTTCATACATATCTATATATACATCTATAATAAATATAGATATATACAATTCCATTTATATATCTATATTTCTATTTATCTCTCTCTCTCTAATTCCATTGATCTATTTTAATGCTATCGATGCCTGTCTACTTGTTTTGTTTTGTTGTCTGTCTCCCCCTTCTAGCCCGTGAGCCTGTTGTTGGGTAGGGATTGTCTCTCTCTGTTCAGACTGTGTGCCCGTCACTGGGCGGGGATTGTCTTTATCTGTTGCCGAATTGTACATTCCAAGTGCTTAGTACAGTGTTGTGCACATAGTAAGCGCTCAATAAATGCTACTGAATGCATCTGTTGCCGAATTGTACTTTCCAAGCGCTTAATACAGTGCTCTGCACACAGTAAATGCTTAATAAATATGATTGGATGAACCTCAAGACCCACTAGTTGAGAAGTGCTACTCCAGAGTTTAAATTAACTGTCGGCAGATAGAAAAAAATCCATAGAAGCGCTCCTTATATCACTGGAACTCTAACCTAGGCAGTGATTAGGACACCGAGGTTAAATTTAAATCGACTTCTGATTCATGATTACAAAAAAAAGCCACCCGAATCAATAAACGTGCACAAAATGAATTTGGCCAATCGATAAACTGTTATGTCTGTGTATCTACATAGTAAATGTTATGTTTCAGTTGCTTATTAAAGCTCTCTTTACGTATACGATTGGTTGTAGCATAGTGTCTAAATTATTGTATTGCTTTAGGAGTAAAAATATTCATTCTGGTTTAATTATTGTCTTTGCATTCTTATCCAAAGCCGTCAAGAATGACAGAAGTCATAGAGACTTTTAGAAAAATGTCTCAACAACAGTGGACTCGTGGCACTTGTGCGGAAGGAAAAATTCCTCACACGAGGATGGATGACGGAACTGCTATTAAAGTAAGAAGCCACTTCGCGCTTTCCTGCATTTTACAGTGTGTCGCTCCGGAAATAGACATTTGTGTTTTTTTAGCTGGCTTTATTATCGTGCCTGGTAGCCATCTGTCTGTCCAACCAACCCCAGGCAGGCCTAGTGAATAGAGCGTGGGCTTAGGACTCAGAAGGCCCTGGGTTGTAATCCCGGCTCTGCTACTTGCCTGCTGTGTGACCTTGGGCAAGTCGCTTCACTACTCTGTGCCTCAGTGACCTCATCTGTAAAATGGGGATGAAGACTGCGAACACTATGCAGGACAGGAACTGCGTCCGATGTGATTAACCTGGATCTGCCCCAACGCTTAGTACAGTGCCTGGCACATAGTAAGTGCTTAAGAAAAAAAAAGAAAAAAAAAAGCAGCGTGGCCCAGTGGAAAGAGCAGGGCTTGAGAGTCAGAGACTCTGGCTTCTAATTCCAACTCTGCCATTTACCGAAGAGCGTGGCCTAGTGGAAAGAGCACGGGCTTTGGAGTCAGAGGTCATGGGTTCGAGTCCCGGCTCTGCCACTTGTCAGCTATGTGACTGTGGGTAAGTCACTTCACTTCTCGGTGCCTCAGTTACCTCATCTGTAAAATGGGGATCAAGAGTGTGAGCCCCACGTGGGACAACCTGATTCCCCAGTGTCCACCCCAGCGCTTAGAACAGTGCTCGGCACATAGTAAGCGCTTAACAAATACCAACATTATTATTATTATTATTATTAATCCCCGCTCCACCACTTGTCTGCTGTGTGAACTTGGGCAAATGACTTCACTTCTCTGTGCCTCCGTTTCCTCATCTGTGAAATGGGGATTAAGACTGTGAGCCCCATGTGGCATTGGGACTGTGTGTCCAACTCTATTAACTTGTATCTACCTGAGCTCCTAGAACAGTGCCTGTCTCATAGTAAGTGCTTTACAAACACAATTATTATTATTATTACTGTGTGACCTTGGGCAAGTCTCTTCACTTTTCTGTGCCTCAGTTACCTCATCTGTTAAACGGGGAGTTAAAAGCCTGTTCTCCCTCCCCAGTACACAGTGGGACAGGGACTGTGTAGGACCCGATGATCTTGTATGTACCCCATCACTTAGTTCAGTAGGCACTTAAAATGCCACGATGAGGATGATTATTATTATTGTTGTTGTCATCATTATATTATCGTCAATAAGGAAGGGGTAAAAATGGTCGAGGAAGCATGGCCTTCTGGGAGGGTCAATGTGGAAAAATGTAGACCTTGGAGTCGGGCAAGAAACCACGAGGCTTGGAGATAGTCCACCTACCTGCATACAGCATACAGCAAGTCACTTCACTTCTCTGTTCCTCAGTTACCTCATCTGTAAAATGGGAATTAAGACTGTGTGGGACAGGGACTGTGTCCCACCCAATTATCTTGTATCTACCGCGGTTCTTGATTAAGCTTCCCATACTGTCGATCAAACTAGCCCCATATAATAATAATAATAATAATGTTGATATTTGTTAAGCGCTTACTATGTGCCAAGCACTATTCTAAGCGCTTGGGTAGATACAAGGTCATCAGGTTGTCCCACGTGGGGCTCACAGTCTTAATCCCCATTTTACAGATGAGGTAACCGAGGCACCGAGAAGTTAAGTGACTTGCCAAAAGTCACACAGCTGACAAGTGGCTGACTCCTAAGCCCATGCTCTTTCCACTAAGCCACGCCGGTTTCTGTTTTTGTTTCGAGAATGCGTCAGCCGTGTTCTACTGTAATAATAATAATGATGATGATGGTATTTGTTAAACGCTTAACTGTGTGCCAGGCACTGTACTAAGCGCTGGGGTAGATACAAGCAAATCGGGTTGGACCCAGTCCCAGGCCCTGTCCCACGTGGGGCTCGCAGCCTCAATCCCCATTTTGCAAATGAGGTAACTAAGGCACAGAGAAGTGAAGTAACTTGCCTAAGGTCACACAGCAGACAAATGGCGGAGCCAGGATTAGAACCCCTGACCTTCTGACTTCCAGGCCTGAGCTCTATCCTCTATGCTTCTGCTTCTTTTGTGTGCTCGGTTTTTCTTTCTTCCAGCTACACATGCGGCTTCTACTCTCCCAAGCCCTTAATACAGTGCTCTGTACGCAGTAAGCGCTCAGTAAATACCATTCATTGATTGTTTGATCGGTCGCCGTTCTAGCTGAACGGAAATGAATGGGGTCTGGCATCTGCTGAAAGATTGGGATGGGTTTTTTTCTTCGCCACCGGTAGGCTTAAGACGGGCCATAGCGAGTGTAGGTCTTTGTTACGGGCTTTACATCTTTTATTGAAGTAATCAAACCCGAGACACGGCGAGCACGAGCCAACCCTGTGCCAATTAAAGAGAGATTGACCTATATTTTTCCTTGTTTCCATCGGTAATGTGCACTGTAATAAAGTGCCATTTTTTTTTCATATAACATTAACATTGAACCATAGCCTTATGTTGCTGTCACTGCATCTTGTCCTGGCTTACGGAGATGCTGTATTTGGCGAAATAGAGTATAATGTTCTGTCAAGAAACAATCGCGTCCTTGATTCAAATAGACATTTTATTGTGCTCTCCTTAGCAGGGTGAAATCTGGCACTGAAATGTTAAATATGGGCTAGGGTATTTCTTTTATTTGAATGGAAATAGCTACATGGATGCAACATTAGAGAACCATGAGGTGTTTTTTTTGTATCTTCACTATGTATCGGCCACTTCTTAACCAGAGTACTCATTTTTGGGCTCTACCGCTTAACGGTGGAAGGATAGATGTGCAGATTACTCTGTATGTCATTCATTCAGTAGTATTTATTGAGCGCTTACTATGTGCAGAGCACTGTACTAAGCGCTTGGAATGTACAAATCGGTAACAGATAGAGACAGTCCCTGCCCTTTGACGGGCTTACGGTCTAACTGGGGGAGACGGACAGACAAGAACAATAGCAATAAATACATCAAACCCCATCATGTTGGGATTCATTCATTCATTCATTCAGTCGTATTTATTGAGCGCTTACTGTGAGCAGAGCACTGTACTATACGCTTGGGAAGTACAGTTCAGCAACAAATACCACATGCTTCCATGAAACCCGTGGTCTTGTCAGAAGAGGCTTTTATGTGCCGTGAAGACCAAAAAAAAAAAAGATTCAAAGCTCACGCTCTATAAGGTCTACACAACTAAAACCCTTGCAAAAATGCAATAGCAACATGAGCTCCAAAGAGGATAAGAATTATGATTGTTTGAAAACTAAATAAATACAATTATTCCATCAAGAGTAACCCTTAATTTGTTACAGTGCTAGAGTGAGAGGCGAGGTTTAAAAAAAATCCCTGCTGTTTTGGAAATGATAATTCTGAGTTTCCCAAGTTAATGTGTGTAAAATAGTCTTGTAACTGTGCATTATGATTGTTCGGAATTTAATTTTCTTGTTTTCTCAACTTAAAATGTAAAAGGATTGGGCGCTTTTATTGCTATTATACAGTGCGCTTGCCTAACTGTGCTATCACTAAATTAAATGCAACTGTGTTTTTCTTTGGATTTCTAAACACAATAATCCACATTGACTCACGTCCTTATTAATCTTCAATGTGTCATAATTCAACCTCCCTGCCTCCTTTGTTGGCCTTCTCTTCTCTTACAAAGTATACCTTTCACGGACATTTTGGCTAAATGTAAGCTCGTTGTGGGCAGGGAACATGTGTACCAACTCTGCTCTAGTATACTCTTCCAAGCGCTTAGTACAGTGCTCTGCACACAGTAAGCTCTCAACAGATTCCGTTGATTGAGTCCCAAGGTTTAAGCTATAAATGATGGGAGATTTTCAGATGCTGCAGAGAGCAGCGGAACCCTTGAACTCATTCATTCATTCGGTCGTGTTTATTGAGTGCTCACCGCGTGCAGAGCACTGTACTGAGCGCTTGGGAGAGTGCACTTTAACACTGTAACAGACGCATTTCCTGTCCACAACGAGCTTACAGTCTAGAGGGGGAAACACACAGAGACCCAGGGAGATCCCTCCCCCAGAAAACTGGTCCAGGACTTGCTTTAGACAAATTGCATTTGAGAAGAATTCTTCCATAATTTGAACTGTCCCCATTTTAGATTTGAGCTCTTCTCCCAGCTTCCCAGCATCCAAATCAGTGAGGTTTTATAAAGTTGCAGTAATCTAAAATAGGTGGACAAGGCTCACTTGTAAGCTCCATTTTTTTAAAAATAGCATTTGGTAAGCACTTACTATGTGCCAGGCACTGTTCTAAGCACTGGGTATATATAAGTTGATCAGGTTGGACACAGTCCTTGTTCCACATGGGGCTCACAGTCTTAATCCGCATTTTTCACATGAGGTAACTGAGGGCCAGAGAAGTGAAGTGACTTCCCCAAGGTCACACAGCAGACAAGGAGCAGATCCGGGATTAGAACCCGGCTCCTTCTGACGCCCCGGCCCATGCTATATCCACTAGGCCACACTGCTTCTCATTGGTTCCATCCTTTTATCACTTTCTCCCAAGTGCCTCTTGCACTCAGACTTCCTCTAGTGCTTGGGCAGGTCGTGTTCTTGCAGTAACAGCATGGCCTAGTAGACAGATTATGGACCTCAGAGTCAGAGGACCTGGGTTCCAATCTCAGCTCTGCCACTTGCCTGCTTTGTGACCTTGGATAAGTCACTTCACTTCTGTGCCTCGGTTACCTCGACTGAAAGATAGGGAACCACCATACCCCTTGGTCCTGTCTTCCCTGTCAACCACCATCAGCATTTACGTGTAAATCGGTTTACAAATTCCTTTTTTGTCTCACTTTTTAAACTTTTGTTATCAGTTTTTTTTTGTGGAATTTATTAACCGCTTACTGTGTGTCAAACCTAGGCACTGGGATAGATACAATTTAATCAGCTTGGCCACAATCCTGTCTCACTTGGGGAAGAGCTGGTGTTGAATCTCCATTTTGCAGTTGAGGAAACGGAGGCCCAGAGAAGTGAAGGGACTTACCCAGGGTCACACAGTGGAGACCGGGATTAATAATTGTGGTATTTGTTAAGCGCTTATTATGCGGCAGGCACGGGATTAAGCTCTGGGATTGATACAAGCAAATCGGGTCGCACACAGTAAGCGCTCGATAAATAGGATTGACTACCTTGATTATGTTTACCTAAGCTCTGAAGAAATATCACAGTTATTGTGATGATGGTGAACGAATGCAATGTAGAATTATGATCTCTAAGACATTTTATACAACTCTTTTACCATTTCATTTTTCTAATGATATTTGTTAAGCACTTAATGTGTGCCAGACACTCTACTAAAAGTTGGTACAAAGCTTCTCCATGGAATGATCATGAAGGGAAAAATCCATCAAATCCATTAAAACAATGTTGGTACATTATTATCGAAAGAATGTATTGGGAACAAGTGTGATCAATCAATACATCTTATTTATTGAGCGCTTACAGTGCGCTGAGCGCTGAGCTGAGCACTTGGGAGAGTGTTTTCAAAGATGAACTTCTTTGATTTAGGTAGGTGAGGTGCACTCCCATCAATAATACCACTGCATACGTAAGCTCGTTGTGGGCAGGGAACATATCTACCAACTCAATTCTGTCGTATCGGACTCTCCCAAGTGCTTAGTACAGTGCACCCAGTAAGTGCACAATAAGTACAAGTACCACTGATGGTGCTGATAGGAGCTGAGCTAGGGAGCTCTATCATCCTGATTTTAACTTTCAACGTGAGTGAGCTTGAGTGCATGTCAGACAGAGGATAGATAATTATTTCTCGTTTTTTTTTTTTAAAGCAATTCTATACTTTTGGTAGAAAACTGGGACAAGGCAATTTTGGAACAGTCATTGAAGTCACACACAAGGAAACGGGCCTGAAGTGGGCAATCAAAAAAGTGAACAAAGAAAAGGTATGTGTACTAAGTCAGAGCCCCCTTTTTATTATTATTATTAGCAATGATCGTAATAATAACGAATAATACCTTGATTTTTGTATAGCCCTTTTTTATTTCCAGAGCGCTTTCATGCCACGGAGATCTTATTTTATCTTCATTCTGTGAGAGAGGGAAAAGCAGGCATTATCAACCTCATATTATAGATGGAGAAACTGAGGCCCCTTCTAGTCTGTAAGCTCGTTGTGGGAAGGAAATGTGTCTCCCAACTCTGTTTTATTGCACTCTCTCAAGCACCCAGTAAACACTCAATAAATACTGTGGACTGATCGTCAGTCACTCAATCAGTTGTATTTATTGAGCGCTTACTGTGTGCAGAGCACTGTACTAAGTGCTTGGGAGACTACAATATAACACTAAGCAGACAATTCCCTGCCCCGTAATTAGCTTACAGTCTAGATGGGGAGACAGACATTAATATGAATAAATAAAATTACAGCTAGGTATGTAAGTGCTGTGGGACTGGGGGAGGGGATGAATAAAGGGAGCAAATCAGGGCAATGCAGAAGGGAGAGAAAGAAGTTTGATTGATTGATTAATAAAGTGAGTTGTCTAAAGTCACACAATTCATGCCAGGAAAAGAGGCGAGACTAGAAGCAAGGCCTCCTCGTGCCCTCTCCACTAGACCACACTGTCCTCTTTTATCGGCCCATTTGGTGATCAGTCTTAGAAGCGATAGTCATCAGGAGGGTTGTGCATAGTAGGTGGCTTTCAAGGAGAAATAATTACGAGCCCAAACCCCATCGGCCATTTCAGCCTGGCCCGAATTGAACCCGAGAGATGGAGTCTGAAACATGGCTACTATGAACCACGTAGGTCTTGACCACACTTGCTGTGTGGAGAAGAGAAGGGGCTGGCACGTGTCTGATGCAGTGCCCGTGGGCAATTGTACCCCTGGGCTGCTGGGATCTGTGATCTCAGAGGGCACAAAGAGCAGGTATTGTACATACTGGCTAGAGCACGGGACCGAGAGTCAGAAGTCATGGGTTCTAATCCTGTCTCCGCCACTCGTCTGCTGTGTGGCCTTGGACAGATCACTTCACTTCTCTGTGCCTCACTTATCTGTAAAATGGGGATTAAGACTGTGAGCCCTATATGGGACAGGGATTGGGTCCAACCCCAATTGCTTGTATCCATCCCAGTGCTTAATACAGTGACTGGCACATAGTAAGTGCTTAACAAATTAGTATTATTATTATTACCAACTCTGTTGTGTTATTCTTTCCCAAGTGCTGAGTACAGTGCTCTGCACGGAGTAAGCACTCAACAGTCGCCATTGATTGAAAGGGACTTACCTGTCATCATCAATCAATGGTATTTATTGAGCACTTATTCAATCGAATTTATTAAGCACTCTTATTCTGTGCAGAGTACTTTACTAAGCAATTGGGAGAGTTCAGTACCACAGAATTAGTAGATCCATTCCGTGTCCATAGCGAGCTTACGATCTAGAGGGGAAGACAAACAATAATGTAGAGAAATAATTTATAATATATAATCTATAGACCAGCCAATCAGTCAGTGGTGTTTATTGAGCGCTCACCTTGTCCCGGGCACTGTATTAAGCACTTGGGAGAGTCCAATATAACAGTATAACAGACACATTCCCTGCCCACACATAAGTGCTGTGGGGTTGAGAGGGGGGTGGCTCTCAAGTGCCCAAAGGTCACAGATCCAAGAGCATAAACAACGCCGAAGGGAGAGGAGCCTCGAACCGTACAGTTGTTTCTGCTATAAAGTGGCAGCATTGTTCTTGAAGAACACCAGGTTTTGGGGAAATTGTGTGAAAATAATCACTGATTTAGTCGGTTAGAGCGTAGAAGGTTTGAAAATACCACCATGCCGACAATTTGGGATACACATTTCTTTATTGTCAAAATGTTCACCTCCTAGCAGAATGTTTGCACCATTGTTATCTAACTGTACTAAATATGGAAAAGTTTCAAAACTTTACAGTAGAGAAGCGGTGTGGCCTAGTAGATAGATCCTGGGCCTGGGAGTCAGAAGGACCTGGGTTCTAATCCCAACTCCTCCATTTGTCTGCTGTGTGGTCTTGGGCAAGTCTGTGAACTTCTTTGGGTCTCAGTTACCTCTTCCGTAAAATGGGGTTAAAGTCTGTGAGCCCCATGTGGGACGGGGACTGCGTCCAACCCAATTTGCTTGTATCCACCCCAACCCTCAGTACAGTGTCTGGCACGTAGTAAGCGCTTAACAAACACTACAGTTATTACTACACTATCAATAATACGACAATGACAAAGAATCCCAAAAGTCTCCTACGATGCAAGGAAGCAGAAGCTGGGAAGTGTAGAAGCTTTTCACTTTGACCAGTGCTACTAGTAGGTTGACGGCTGTTTCCTCTTATACTGAATCTACCTGGGTCAAATTTTGGATCATTTTCTACCCATTACCGGCTTGTGTCGGGAACACCCCATCCCCCTAATACTTTCCTTGCGTGAGATCCAAATTACGGAACAAAAACCCACGGTACTGCAGAAATGACTGTTTTTACAAATGGAAAATGGAGGGCTTTCCCTCGGCCATTAAAAAAAATTGCAGCAAATTGCACGGCAATTCACTCTAAGCTGATATTAATGCCCAAATTGAGTAACGAGGTAGGCATAGACTAGAAGAGGTCAGATTTGTGAGATGATGATGTTCTACTTAGAAAAAGGCAAGTCTGTGTTGATTGAACTACACATGACCAGAAATGACACCAACAACCTGGGAAAGAGTTTAAGGTAGTGAACAATGAGGAAAGTTCAGCCATTTTAAGGTAAAAAAAAAATTACCTGAGGAGAACTGACACAGAAACCCGTGAAGAGGAAGAAATGGGATTTATAAGGTGCTTTTGTTCACACGTAAGCATTCTGAAAGGGAAAAAGGGAACGGGATACAAAGCAGCAGGGCCACTAGGGCACTTTCTCGGCCTCAAGATAAATCCCCTTCCCACTTTGAGGGTCAGAAGGGAGCCTGGTGTACTGAGAGTCGCGGCTGCTCCGTGCCCGTCTTCAGACACATTCAAAGGTATTTCGGTCGCCTCGTGTTCCCTATTGTTCCCTTTAAACCTCCAGACTGACCCCAAGGAGAGCAGCGGCTTCCGGCTGCTTGGAGGGGAGAGCCTGTTGCTTGGGGTGCTCCAACTGGCCCACACCTGTTAGAATACGTGAGGCGAGAGGGGAGAGGAAGACGAATTGGCCGGAGAGGCTTCCTGCTCTTCCTTGCCGCCCCTGCCCCTTATTGTTTGTTATTGTATTTGTTGAGCACTCGCTATGTGCCCAGCAGTGTTCTAAGCGCCGGGGTAGGTACAAGTCGGTCGGGTGGGATACAGTCCCTGTCCCACATGGGGCTCGCAGTCAAATAGGAGGGAGGACAGGTATGGAATCCCCCATTTTACATTTGAGGGAACTGAGGGCCAGAGAAGTGAAGTGGCTTTCCCAGGGGCCCACAGGAGGCAAGTGGCGGGACCGGGTTTAGAACCCAGGTCCTCCGGCTCCCAGGCCCATCCTTAAGGCTACTTAATAATAATAATAATAATAATGATAATAATGGCATTTGTTAAGCGTTTACTATGTGCAAAGCACCATTCTAAGCGCTATCAATCATGCAGTTGCGATTGTGTGTGGAGCGCTAATTGTGTGAGGAGCACTGTAGCAAGGGAGAGTACAGGACAGTAGAGTTTGGTAGGCCCGATCGTGCCCACGAGGAGTTTACGGCCTACAGGGGGAATATCCTCAGGGTGGCTGATGAGGGCTCGATGCTTCTCAGAACGTACGGAGGAGACCCCGGGATGAGGTCCCCGGTGACGGCAGATTTAGGATGGAATGAGTTGAAGTCGGGGAATCTTGCCATTCCAGAAACAGACTCTTCCGGTTTAGGGAGGCGTTCAAGCACCCAGGCACTGTTGACTGACCGAATGATTGCAGGTGGTCTGAGGGAAGTGTCGCTTTTCATATCTGACAGACCCAAAAGCACCCTTAATAATAATAATAATAATATGATATTTGTTAAGCACTTACTATGTGTCAGGCACTGGGCTAGGGTAGTTACTAGCAAATCGGGGTGGACACAGTCCCTGTCCCACGTGGGGCACACCATCTCAATCTCAGTTTTACGGAGGAGGTAACTGAGGCCCAGTGAAGTGATTTGCCCCAACCCTTCTGACTCCCAGGCCTGTGCTTTATCCACTAGGTCATGCTGCTTCACCCTTGAAAGCCCCCTGTCAGGTAAACTGCTGCTTACTCCTCTAGATTGTAAGAGCGCGGTGGGCAGGGAACCTGTCTACCAACTCTGTTATATTGTACTCTCCCAAGCGCTTAGTAGAGAAGCAGCGTAGCCTAATGGATAGAGCACAGGCCTGGGAGTCAGAAGGTCATGGGTTCTAATTCCAGCTCCACCACTTCATTCATTCATTCAGTAGTATTTATGGAGCGCTTACTATGTGCAGAGCACTGTACTAAGCGTTTAGCACTGTACACCACTTGCCTACTGTATGACCTTGGACAAGTCATTTTACATCTCCGTGCCTCAGTTACCTCATCTGTAAAATGGGGCTTGAGATAGTGAGTCCCGCATGGGACAGGGACTGTGTCTAACCCAATTTGCTGGTATCCACCCCAGTGTTTAGTACAGTGCCTGGCACATAGTAAGTGCTTTACAAATGCCATTATTATTGTTATTATTACAGTGCTCTGCACGTAGTGAGTGCTCTACACTGTAATCTCACTGTGGGCAGGGAACGTGTCTGTTTATTGTTGTATTGTTCTCTCCCAAGCGCTTAGTGCCGTCCTCTGTTCACAGTAAGCGCTCAGAAAATACGATTGAATGAATGCATTAATGAAAGTGCTCAGTAAATGCGGTTGATGGATTGATTGATTAAGGCCCATCGTTTTCTTGTTATAATATTCCGGGCTCTTGGATGCTTACTTACTGCTCCCTCCTGAAAGGGACACTAGGGAAGAGATTTCTGATTGCTTTATTGTCACCATCCCAGAAAACACTATAAAAGGGTTGGTGAAGTAAAGATCAGTAAGATGTATTGGAAACTGGAAGAATTTAGGCAAGATTCAAACGCAAGCCGAAGTTAACTTTATAGACAGAATAGAGCAATGCGATTAGAGAGCAGCTATATAGGACTTGATAGTGGAGGCCAAAGAGAAATGATTTCATTCGACAGACTTGTAGATCAGCAGCTGAAGGAGAAACAGCAAAGGAAGATGAAGAGAAGCAAAGGAATGTGCAGTTGTTGAGCATAGGTGGAAATGCTGTGAATGCAAAATGTAGAGAAGACGCGAGGCCTAGTGGAAAGAGCAAGGACCTGGGAGCCAGAGGACCTGGGTTCAAATCTCAGCACTGTCGCTAGTCTGCTGTGTGACCTCGGGCAAGTTACTTACCTTCTCTGGGTCTCAGATGCCTCATCTGTAAAGTGAAGATTAAGAGTGTGATCCCTTTGAGGGACAGGGACTGTGCCCAACCTAATTAGCTTGTGTCTACCCCAGGGCCTAGTACGGTGCCTGACACATAGTAAGCGCCTAACAATTACCCTTAAACAAATGTAAAATCCATGTTCCCTTGTTAATTAAGGCTGGAAGCTCTGCTGTGAAGTTGCTGGAACGGGAAGTGAACATCCTAAAAAGTGTGAACCATGAACACATTATACACCTGGAAGAAGTATTCGAAACACCCAAGGTAAAAATCCATTAGCTGGAACATTTGAAAGTTGTTCTTAATACCGAGTAGACGTCATTCTGGTTTGAAGTAATCCCTCTGAGGCATCGCTGCACGTGTTCTTGTCAGAATACTGTCACCAGAGACTGACGAGAGCATTTTTGGAGGATTTTAGCTTTCGCTTATTGTGTGATTCGTCCGTCTCATGGTTTCAGTGCTATATCATTCATTCATTCAGTCGTATTTATTGAGCGCTGACTGTGTGCAGAGCACAGTACTAAGAGCTTGGAAAGTACAATTCGGCAACAGAGACAATCCCCACCCAACAACAGGCTCACAGTCTAGAAGACAGCCAACAAAGCAAAACAAGTAGACAGGCACAGTACCGTCAAAATAGATAAATAGAATCATAGATATATACATATCATTAATAAAATAGAGTAATAAATAATATATACAAATATACAATATTGCTATTGTTCTTGTCTGTCCGTCTCCCCCGATTAGACCGTAAACCCGTCAAAGGGCAGGGACCGTCTCTATCTGTTACCGATTTGTACATTCCAAGCGCTTAGTACAGTGCTCTGCACATAGTAAGCGCTCAATAAATACTATTGAATGAGTGAAGGAATATACACAAGGACTGTGGGGGAGGGGAAGGGGGTAGAGCAGAGGGAAGGAGTCGGGGTGATGGGGAGGGAAGGAGGGGTACAGGGAAAAGGAGGGTTCAGTCTGGGAAGGCGTCCTGGAGGAGGTGAGCCCTCAGTAGGAGCCAGGATTAGAACCCAGGTCCAGTGACTTCTAGATCATCTATGCCCTTTCCACTAGGTCGAGGTACCGCTCCTAACTGTGTCTCACTCTTTAACTCTCCCACCCTCCACCCATGCCTCACAGTGTCCTCCTGGCTTAGCGCTCTCCCTTTCTTTGCAAACCTGCCAGCCCACAGGCTTCCCCATTTTATGCACTTGTCGATGTGCCTCTTACACACTTGTATACTCGTCCCGGCCCCACCGCACTTCGTTAAATCGGTTAAACAGTCGTGCTTTATTGAGCGCTTACTGTGTGCAGAGCACTGTGCTGAGCACTTGGGAGAGTACACAGTAAACAAGCACATTCCCTGCCCACAACGAGCTTATGGGCTAAAGGAGAAGCGGTATGGCTTAGCGGAAAGAGCCCGGGCTTGGGAGTCAGAGGTCTTGGGTTCTAATCCCAGCTTCACCACTTGCCAGCTGTGGGACTTCGGGCAAGTCACTTAACTTCTCTATGCCTCAGTTGCCTCGTCTGTAAAATGGGGATGAAGACTGTGAGCGCCCCGTGGGACAACTTGATTACCTTCTATCTCCCCCAGGACTTAGAACAGTGCTTGGCACATAGTAAGCGCTTAACAAATACCACCGTTATTATTATTATTATTAATAAAGGACCTTCGGTATTCTTATATTCTACAGTATCCCCTTTCTGTAATTTATTCTAATATCTATCTCCCTCTGTAGACTACATGCTCTTTGAGGGCAGGGAATCACATCTCCCAACTCTATTATATTGCATTTCCCCAAGTGTTCAGTACAGTGCCCTGCACACAGTGAGTGCTCAGTAAATACCGCTGGCAAACTGATTGATTCAAAGCCCTCCCTAAATCCCACTACCTCTAGGGTGTCTCCCCAGATGAATTCCCAACACCTGATGTCTCTTCATCATTTCAACAGCCTCCCATTCTCCCAACTTTCGTATTTTCAGTTATCTATTCTCTCACTCCAGCATAACGTATTTGCGTTATTACTGGAATACTTGTCAGATACCTGGAAATTGATGTGCAAAATTACTGTATTATCCTTTTTTTAGAAAAATCAGGAAGCCTAGGATAATTTGAAAGCCAAACGTACAGACTTGCGGTCATTTTTTTGTATTTGGCTCTTCCTGTAATCTCTTTTACATTCGTTCATTTAGTCTAAGCAGATACTTTTGAGTCTTGATAAAACAAATTATTTGCCATCACTGGGTTATAGATTTTTGTTGATTATGTAGTTATAACACATCCCCTGCTGAAACCACAAAATGGCTTACACAGGATAGGCCCGGTATTTCACGAATAGGCCACCTAACAGCTCTCACGCCACTGTGATCCAGAAACAAATCTGGATGGGTCGTTTCTACCACGCCACGCATTTTCCTTCCTCAGTCGAGAGATTAACACGGTAACGTAGTAGGGGACGTTCTTTTCACAACACAAGCCTGCCCTGGTATAATCCGGTCCACAAATTGAAACAAGGAGATTGAGCTTTGGAATCGATCAGTCATATTTTTCGAATGCTTTCTGTGGGCAGAGCACTGTGCTAAGCGCTTGGGAGAATACAATACAACGGAGTTGATGGACACGCTCCCTGCCCCTGCCCCCCTTCTTTTGGGGAGACTGATTTTAATCAGTCGATCGGTCATTTTTGAGCACTTAGGACAGGGCACTGTACTAAGCGCTTGGGAGAATACGCCACAACAATATAGCAGAGACATTCCCTGCCCACAACGACCTTACCATCTATTTTTGAATCTTCGTGTCCAAATGAAGAGTAAAATGTCGAGGTGTGTTCCAGATTTGAAGACTTAGTTCTAATTCCACATCCCGTCCCTAAAGGCTAATAGATTTTCCAGGTCTCTGCCGGGAGAGAAGGGAGGTTCCGGTTTATGATTTCTGTCAATCCTCGTCGTTTCCGCTTTCCCCGAGCTGGGCCGCTCCCACCTTCTCCTTTTCCCGGATTTTCCACCGCTCCCATCCTTTTCCCTCTTCCCATATTTCCTATTCCAGATTCCTATTCCTCACCTTTCTGGTCCACTGAAGCTGGTCCCAGGAGGTTGGCGTTCACGGCAGAGCAGGTCGGTCAGTCAAATGAATTTATCGAGCACTGGATTAAGCGCTTGGGAGAGTACGGTAGAACAATAAACAGACACATTCTCTGCCCACAACGAGCTTACAGTCTAGAGCGGGAGACAGGCAGTAATATAAATAAATCAATTACAGATGTGGACGTAAGTGCTGTAGGGATCGGGAGGAGGGGATGAATAAAGGGAGCAAATCAGGGCGACGCAGAAGGGAGCGGGTCACCAATGATCTCCTTCTTGCCAAATCCGGCTGCCTCGACTCCATCCTCAGCCTCCTCGACCTCTCGGCTGCTTTCGACACTCTGGACCACCCCCGCCTCTTAGAAATAGTCCTCTAGATCTTGTTGCGGGCAGGAAATGCGTGTGTTTATTGTTATATTGGACTCTCCCAAGGGCTTAGTACGACGCTCTGCACATAGTAAATGCCCAATAAATACAGCTGACTGACCGAAACACTTTCTCACCTTGGCTTCAGTGACACTGTTCTCTGGTGGTTCTCCTGTTATCTCTCTGGCTGCTGCTTCTCAGTTGCTTTCTCAGGCTCCTCCACTGCCTCCCGACCTCTAGCTGTGGGAATCCCTCAAGGTTCAGTTCTGGGTCCCCTTCTAGTCTCCATCTCCATCCACATTCTCATTCTCGTTCTTATTCCCAAAGCTTTGAATAATAATGTTGGTATTTGTTAAGCGCTTACTATGTGCAGAGCACTGTTCTAAGCGCTGGGGTAGATACAGGGTCATCAGGTTGTCCCATGTGAGGCTCACAGTGAATCCCCATTTTACAGATGAGGGAACTGAGGCACAGAGAAGCGAAGGGACTTGCCCACAGTCACACAGCTGACAAGTGGCAGAGCCGGGAGTCGAACTCACGACCTCTGACTCCGAAGCCCAGGCTCTTTTCCACTGAGCCACATCTCTACGTGGATGGTTCCCAAACTTACCTCTCCGTCCCTGACCTCTCTCCTTCTCTGCAGTCTTGCATTTTTTCCCACTTGTGCTTCACTTTTGCCAATGTCCTTTGGCCAAGACCCCCCGCCTCCAAGACCGTCTGTCTTCACATGTCCACTTCTTCCAGGTGTTCTCTGGTTTCTGGGCTCCTCTTCTCTCTCCGTGGAAGCTTCCCTCCCTCTGAATGAGGACAGAGCAAGGGCCTGGGAGGCAGAAGGACCCGGGTTCTAATCCCAGCTCCACCACTTTTTTCATGGTATTTATTAAGCACTTATTATGTGTCAAACACTGTTCTTAAGTAATAATGTTGGTATTTGTTAAGCGCTTACTATGTGCCGAGCACTGTTCTAAGCGCTGGGGTAGACACAGGGGAATCAGGATGTCCCACGTGGGGCTCACAGTCTTAATCCCCATTTTACAGATGAGGTAACTGAGGCACAGAGAAGTTAAGTGACTTGCCCACAGTCACACAGCTGACAAATGGCAGAGCTGGGATTCGAACTCATGACCTCTGACTCCAAAGCCCGTGCTCTTTCCACTGAGCCACGCTGCTTCTCCACTGGGGTAGAGTACTGGGGTAGATACAAGTCAGGCAGGTCGGACGCAGTCCCTATCCTGCGTGAGGCTCACAATCTTACGTAGGAGGGAGTAAGATTTAATTCCCATTTTACAGATGAGGAAACCAAGACCCGGAGAAGTTAAGTGACTTTCCCAAGGTCACGCAGCACGCACTCGACAGAGACGGGATTAGAACCCAGATGACTCCCAAGTCCCTGCTCTTTCTACTAGGCCACACTGCTTCACTTGCCTGTTGTGTGACTTTGGGCAAGTCACTTCACCTCTCTGTGACTCAGTTACCTCATCTGTAGAATGGGCATTAAGACTGTGAGCCCCACGTGGAACATGGATTGTGTCCAGGCTGATTAGCTTGTATTTACTCCAGTGGTTAATCCCGTCCATGGCACAGAGTGAGCATTTAGAAAATACTATTTAAAAATGAGAAAAAAATCTATCCCAGTGAAACCTCCTATTTCCTGGTTGCTCAAATGTCCAGAACTGGAGAAGATGGAATCTGGGGAAGGAGAGGTCGTGGGAGAGAGGAAATCCCAGAGAGGAGTAGTGTGGCGTAATGGAATGAGCACAGGTCTGGGAGTCAGAAAACCTGATTTCTAATCCCAGTTCTGCCATGTGCCTCTTGTGTGACCTTGGGCAAGTCACTTCACTTCTCTGTGCCTCAGTGACCTCATCTGCAAAGCGGTGCTTATGGCTCTGTGCCCCATCTGGGACAAGGACTGTGTCCAACCTGATTATCTCACCCCAGGGCTTAGAACAGTGCCTGCCGCTTAGTGTTTAACAAACACCATTTTAAAAAAGCGGGTGCTTTATGAGGAGAGAGAGTAAGGGCACCTGAGAGAAGAGGAAACCGGATATTTTCTTTTACCCATATTTATATCTGGGACCCAAGAAAATTAGATTTATTTTAGCTGATGTATTGAGATTCCTCAAGCAAAAAAATAAGCCTCCACTTGAAAGAGTTCAAAATCTCTTAGATGGTGTCCGTATGAGAGGCAAGTTTATCCATAATGGGCCAAGGGCAACTGTGCTGCTTGTCTCTACTTGGTTTTTGCATTCCCACATGGTTTCAACCATCTCCGTGGCCTGAACTGGAACAATGAGAATTTGCATTGGTGTATTTCTCTTAGGGTTCAAATAGACAGACAGAGGCCCTTTAGCAAAAGTAGACTTGACTTAGATTAATAGCTTTAAAATCAAACGCAGGATCTTTCTTGGTGTGGGGGAGAGGATTAGGGAGAAGAGTGGGAGAGAGTTGGGAGGAAAAAAGAGAAAAAAAATGATTTATCAAACTGAGAGAACCTAAGAAGAGTATGGGAACCCAATGCAAATTCCATTCATTCTGATGATATTGCCGAGGACAGCCCTGCTTGGCAAACCGCCGCAAGAAGGAGCTTGGCACAGTGGATAGAGCCCGGGCCTGGGAGTCAGAAGGTCATGGGTTCTAATGCCGACTCTGCCACTTGCCTGCTGGGTGACCTTGGGCAAGTCCCTTTACTTCTCTGGGCCTCAGTTCCCTCATCTGGAAAACGGGGATTGAGACTGTGAGCCCAACATGGGACAGGGACTGTGTCCAACCCGATTTGTTGTTTGTATCCATCCGTACAGTGCCTCGCACATGGTAAGCGCTTAACCAATACCATAATTATTATTTATTTATTAAGAAGGGAGTGGCTCTCTGAGCAAAAGCTTTATAACGAAAGAGAGACAAGGAGGCAAAAGAGAAAACAGTGTCGGGCGCTACCTTGAAATACAATTACGCAACAAGGGACTGGCTTGTCGCGTACCCATACTGGTCGAGATTGTGGATACTACAATTAGCCCTTTCAGCCAAAAACGCATTCACGGTTGAACCTCTCCATCAATGCTGTCTTCTTCAAATACGAAGGACTACTATATTTACAGATCTCGTCCCCAACAGAGGCTCTTAAGCTTATTGGTCCTCTCTCATTGCCATTAGGTTTCCGTCACTTTTACGAAATTCCGCCTCTTCTTTCTCCCTCGTTTTCCTTTTTCTCCTAGAATCTATGATGGGGATTGGAAGCCAGGTTCTTTTGGAGAGTCAGTAATGTGGTGGTCTTGTCTTATGCTGTGGCGTCGTCTCCGACCCACAGCGTCCCCGTGGACACATCTCTCCCGGAATGCCCCGCTCTCCACTTGCAGCCGTTCCGGTGGTGTATCCGTAGAGTTTTCTTGGTCAAAATCCGGAAGTGGTTTCCCATTGCCTCCTTCCGCACGGTCAAGTTGAGTCTCCGCACTTGACTCTCTCCCATGCCGCTGCTGCCCAGCACAGGTGAGTTTTCACCTGGAGCAGGTCACTAGCCACTGGCCAAGCTAGGAATGGAATGGGTAGGTCTCCGCTTGACTCTCCCTCCCGCAGTCGAGACTGAGAGATTACCGGAAAGTCTCCAGCGAACCATCCTGAGAGGGAGAATGGGGTGGAGGGCGAGTTAATGTTCTCTGAACCAGGATCCTCCCCCATTTGAAGGGAAGAATGGGATCAAATTCTCATCATTTTGTATGTTTGAAGTACCCAGGAATAAAGAAGAGTTTAAACGATGTCTAGGCCAAAACAAAATTATAGTTTCTGTTGTTTTTTAAAACCAGAGTATGTACTTAGTGATGGAGCTGTGTGAGAACGGAGAACTTAAAGAAATTCTAAACAGGAAAAGGCACTTCTCAGAGGATGAGACAAGATACATCATTCAAAGTCTAGCATCAGCTATAGCATACCTTCACAAAAAGGGTAAGGAAGAGGTTTATCTATCTCATTTATTCAGTGAATGCAAATGTCAGTTTTGTTTAAGGGCAACTATAATTACAATTCCTCTCCTTGTAAACTGATCTTATTTCTCCCCCAAAAATGTACAGTTAAAAAGCAGGTTTGGGTTTTTTTTAATTGTTCTGGTTTCTTTACCCCTCTCTGTTACTGTACCTAACTTTGCCTTACAGAATTAGCATTTTTCAAGAAGTCAATGATTAGGTTTCCTGTCCAACGAGTACAAGGCAGTGTCACTATCATAATTTTAGCTTACATGAAATCCTCTCCATTTCTTGACGTATTCAGAGAGAAAAACCCATTACCTTTTTGAAAATCCAAGTACTTTTTTTTTTTGAGACTTACTTCGAGAGAGTCTGTATTTGTTATTCTAGGGAGCATTGTTCAGCAATTGCTCATATATTCAGAATGTCCACATTCTAGAGCCAAGAATGCACCTGCCAACTCCATTATGTTGTACTGTCCCAAGTGCTTAGTTCAGTGTTCCGCGCATAGTTAGCGCTCCATAATTACCATTGGTGAGGATGAACAGCTGATAGTTTCATCAAATGCCCCTGAGTCACTCACCCAGGATCTTTCTCCTCGGTGACTATAAGCTTGTTGTGGGCAGGGAATGCGTCTACCTATTCTGTTGTATTGTACTCTCCCAAATGCTTAGTACAGTGCTCTGCACAAAGTGAGTGCTCAATTAATTAGGAAAAGGAGTGTGGCCTAGTGGATAGAGCCGACTTGTTCATCCCAAGCGCTTAGTACAGTGCTCTGCACATAGTAAGCGCTCAATAAAAACTATTGAATGAATGAATGAATGAATAGAGCAGAGTTCTGGGCATCAGAAGGAACTGGGTTCTAATCCCGGCTCCACCACTTGTCTGCTCTGTGACCTTGGGCAAATCACTTAACTTCTCAGTGCCTCAGTTACCTCACCTTTAAAGTGGGGATTAAGACTTGTGAGCCCCATGTGAGCCATGCACTCTGTCTAATCTAATTAGCTTGTATCTACTCCAGTGTTTAGTACAGTGCCTATCACATAGTGAACACTTAACAAATACCATGAAAAATAAATAAATACCACTGATGATGATGATGAATACCAATGATAAATACCAATGATAAATACCAATGATGTTGAATGGCTAATAGTTTCATCAAATACCCCTGAATCCCTCACCCAGGATCTCTTTTCAACAGTGATGGTTAGCTCATCATGTGCGGGGAAGGTGTCTACCAACTCAGTATATTGTCCTCTCCCAAGAACGTAGTTCAGTGCTCTGCACAAAGTAAGTGCTAGATAAATGCCACTGATTGATTGACAGTGTCCTAATATCACACACAACACACAGAAGACATGCACGTGATTATGATCCGTTTTCCAGAATAAGCAGAGTACTACGGACTACTGGGCTTGTACTTCCCCATGTGCTCGGCACATAGTAAGTGCTCAATAAATACGATTATTTAGTCTCAGAGAAGACTAAGATTATGTGCCTCCCTCCATCTGACAAGCTCTGCAAACAACCAAGATTGTCCATCGGTGACACAAGCTAAACTTCTCTGTACCTCAGTTTCCTCACCTGTGAAATGGGAATGAAACACCTCTTCTACCTCCTACTTAAGGACTGTGAGCCTCACGTGGAACAGGGACTATTTCTGACCTGATTATCTTGTATCTTCTCCAGCACTTAGTACAGTGCTTGGTGTAGAACAAGTGAGCCTCAAGTGGAACGGGGACGATTTCTGACCTGATTATCTTGTATCTTCTCCAGCACTTAGTACAGTGCTTGGCGTAGCATAAGTGCTTAAGAAATACCATGATCCTTCTGTTAGATGGTAAGCTCCTTGAGGGCAAGGGTTATGTCTGCGAGCTGTACTGTACACTCCCAAGTGCTTAGGACAGTGTTCTGCGGAAAGTAAATGCTCAGTAAATGCCACGAATAGATCGAATGCTGTCCTTAAATTCTGCTTTCTAGGTAGCACACAAGGCTAGGCACAAGGGTAGACAAAGAAAAAATGGCCTCAAGAAGACTAATATATCCTCTGAGAAACTGACAGAGGATGGCACCCAACAAGGCCAAAGTTCTTGGCAATTGTAACGTCCCACTGGCTGTGGGGCCCGGTTTTACCGCAGATGCCACCAAGGCCGAATTCTTAATAATAATAATAATAATAATAATAATAACAACAGTATTTGTTAAGCACGTATTATGTGCCAAGCACTGCTCTAAGAACTGGGGTAGATACAAGCTAATCAGGTTGGACACAGTCTCTGTCCCACATGGGACTCACAGTCTTAATCCCATTTTCAGATGAGGTAACTGAGATCCAGAAAAGTGAAGTGACTTGCCTAAGGTCTCTCAGCCGGCAAGTGGGGGAGCCGCAATTAAAACCCACGTCCTCTGACTCCCCCAACCGTGCTCTTGCCACTAGGCCATGCTGCTCTCTCTGGTGCAGTGGAGCGGCTGATGGGGCTTCATAGCTCTGGGGTTGGGCCGGCAAATCCCCGTTGGCTAATATGAGCTGGGATCACCTTTGTCACGCTGAGCGATTCGTCGAAGTACTTTTGCTTTCCCTGGGCTCATTAGCTCTGAGTCAAAGACCCACACCAAGTCTTTTTTGGGACTTCACCTTGAGTGTCAGTCAATCAATCAGTGCTATTTACTGAGCACTTATTATTATAGCATTATATCATATAGTAATTGAGAAGCAGCGTGTCCTGTAGATAGAGCATGGGCCTGGGAGTCAGAGGAAATTAGGTTCTAATCCCGGCACCGCCACTTGTCTGCTCTGTGACTTTGGGCAAGTCACTTCACTTCTCTGGGCCTCAGTTACCCGGAGGTGAAAGGGGGATTAAGACTGTGAGCCCCATGTGGGACAAGGACTGTGTCCAACCTGATTTTGTCTCTATCTGTTGCCGAACTGTACATTCCAAGTGCTTAGTACAGTGCTCTGCGCACAGTAAGCGCTCAATAAATACAACTGAATGAGTGAATTTGCTTGTATCCACCCCAGCGCTTAGTACGGCACATAGCATGCGCTGAGCAAATACCACTATTATTATCATCATCGTTGTTGTTATTTTCGTGGTACTTGTTAAGTGCTTTCTATGTGCCAAGAACTGTACTAAGAGCTAGGGTAGATGGAAGATAATCAGGTTGGGTACTATCCCAGTTCCATATGGGGCTCGTTTCTAAATAGGAAGGAGTTGGATTTAATCCCCATTTTACAGATGAGGAAACTGAGGCTCAGTGAAGTGATTTGCCCAAGGTAACAAAGCAGCTGTGATTAGAACCCAGGTCCCTTTGTCTCCCAGGCTCATGCTCTATCCACTAGGCCACGCTGCTTCCCTTTTAGGGCAGGGCAGGTGAAGAGAGTGGATAATGGCAGGATGTCCCCACAGCTGTCCGGTATTGAGCTGAAGTGGAGGAACTGCGGAAAAAGGACGGAGGAAGCATTTTTAAAGTCACCAGGCAGAGGGGCTTCGAAGACACAGTGAGGCTAAACCAGATGCCTCGGAATCAACAGTGGAGACAGACTGTCACTCAGTTATCCTTAGCGAGGGCTTACTTTGTGCAGACCACTGTACTAGGCGCTTTGGAGAATACAACCTAGTAGGTAGACTTATTCCCTGCCCACCAGGGGCTAGAGGGGAACAAAGATCACAACTGGGGTAGAGCAGAAGCTTAAAAAAAGTGACATCAAGGGGCAGAAAGGAAACTGGCCTCGCAAAGTAGTTTTCATATTCACGCTCTGTGGGAGGGACTGTCGGTTATGAGGCAAGTAAGACTTATGTGTGTGATCATTGTTTACAGAAACGTTCAGGACATGTCATCCTTGATTCTATTTATTGCTATCGTTCTTGTCTGTCCGTCTCCCCCGATTAGACCGTACGCCCGTCAAAGGGCAGGGACTGTCTCTATCTGTTAACGATTTGTACATTCCAAGCGCTTAGTACAGTGCTCTGCACATAGTAAGTGCTCTATAAATACTATTGAATGAATGAATCTGCTCCTCAGAAACCTCCAGTGGTTGCCCATCCACCTCTGCGTCCAACAAAAACTCCTCACCATGGACTTTAAAGCAGTCCACCACCTTGCCCCCTCCTATCTCACCTCGCTTCTCTCCTTCTGCAATCCAGACCACACACTTTGTTCCTCTAGTGCTAAAATTATTGTACCTTATCTCGCCGCCGACCCCTGGCCCACATCCTGCCTCTGGCCTGGAACTGTCTCCCTCCTCAAATCCTCCAGACAATGACTCTCCCCTCCTTCAAAGCCTTATTGAAGGCCCATCTCCTCCCAGAGGCCTTCCCAGACTAAGCCTCACCTTTCCTCATCTCCAACTCCCTTCTCCGTCACTCTGACTTTCTCCCTTTGCTCTTCCCTCATCCCAGCCCCACAGCACTTATGTACATATCTGTCATTTTAGTTATTTGTATTGATGTCTACCCCCCACTTCTAGACTGAAAGCTCATCGTGGGCAGGGAATGTGTCTGTTTATCGTTGTATTGTTCTCTCCCAAGCGCTCAGTACAGTGCTCTGTACACAGTAAGCGCTCAATAAATCCGATTGAATGAATGAAGTGACGTAATTTCAAGAATTTTTTTGGTGATTTCTTTGTTCTAGCTTTATCTTAATACGTGAAATCCATTAAAATGTTCTTTGCCTTGGCAGATATAGTCCATAGAGATCTAAAGCTGGAAAACATATTGGTGAAGAGCACCACTATTGATGACAATAATGAAATGAAACTAAATATAAAGGTAAGCCATTATGAGCAGTGATATGCATTTTCCTGAGCAGGAGCTTGGTATCCCAATGAATAGGTCAGGTCTCACTTGGTTTTCGAACAGACAGTAAATGGTGTTGTTTCGAGGAGCAGAGGAGGAGGAGGATGTAAATGTAACTGAAGAGAAAAAAAGGGTTTTAAAGTTCAGGTGAATCACAGAAAGATTTTGGGGTTGAATAATGAATTTAGACCTCTTAGCCCACAACAAGCATATTTTATTAATGTACACAGCGTTTCAGTACTTCTGAGTCACATGTAGCAGAAAGTAAGCAGAAACTCAGAACTTAATTCATTTTTAAATGACATGGCAATTTAATGTAAATTTGTTAGTAATTTGGAGAAAATCTCACCTTGATTAGTATACCTTTGATTTAACTAAACCAATATTCCTTGATGGAGAATTTCTTGGGCATTAATAAATATTTCCCACCCAACACAATTAATGTTCTAAGTGCTTACAGTTAAAGTTTTTTAAAAAATTAATTGTTCCTTCATTCCAAATAAAAATGATACGTTATATAATTCATGCTACGAATTGCTTACCATTTTGATAATGGCTTCTTTCGCAATGTATAAATGTGTTCATTTAAGAATAAAATCTTTATTAAAGACCTTCTGCACACTAATAGACAAAGCAATATATAATCTCCTGTGAAACGTGTGTCTTCTCTATTGTCGAATTTGAGTAAAACTGCTTGAAAAGGTCATTAGTACATTTTTCCAATTCCTTTTTTCCTGGGTGTCTGTATTTCTTGTTGTCCTCTGAGAAGAAATCGTAATGCTCCAAGAGGAATCTAGAGAAAGCCTTCTGCTAGGTTTGTTCAGAGGTGTGATGATTGACGCGCACAGTCGGCGTCTTGGACCTGCACTGCCTGCCAACTTTTTTTTAATGGTGTTTGTAAGCACTTAATAGTAATAATTATGCTATTTGTTAAGTGCATACTATGTGCCAAGCACTGTACCAAGGCTGGAGTGGGTACAAGGCCATCAGACTGGTCACAGTCCCTGTCCCTCTTGGGGCTCACAGTCTTAACCCCCATTGTACAGATGAGGTAGCTGAGGGACAGGGGAAGTCAAGTGACTTGCCCAAGGTCACACAGCAGACAAAGGGTGGGGGTGGGATTAGAACCCAGATCCTTCTGACTCACTTACTATGTACCAGGCATTGCACTGTTATTGCCTGGAGGGAGACAGACTGACCCCGCAGACAGCTGTGGGAGAAGAGGTTTTCTTCAGTAGCAATACCTGTGGTATTTATTAAGCACTTATTTTGTGCCAAGCACTGTTCTAAGCACTGGGTTAGATACAAGCTAATCAAGTTGTCCCAGCTGGGGCTCATAGTCTTAACACCCATTGGACAGATGAGGTAGCTGAGGCACGGAGGAAGTCAAGTGACTTGCTCAAGGTCACACAGCAGACAAGTGGCAGAGCCGGAATTAGAACCCACGACCTCTTAGTCCCAAGCCCGGGCTCTTGCTACTAAGTCACGCTGCTTCTGTAGAGCTACAAGAAAAAATAAAAGGGACAATAAACATAGATCTGTTCTCCGGGAATACTACTATTCTTAGTTACTGTTTTGCATGAATAATCTAATTCTTTATTGAATCAACCAATGGTATTTATTGAGCGTGGCTTAGTGGAAAGAGCAGGGGCTTGGGAATCAGAGGACGTGGGTTCTAATCCTTGCCTCCGCCACTTGTCTGCTGCATGGCCTTGGGCAAGTCACTTAACTTCTCTGTGTCTCAGTTAGCTCATCTGAAAAATGGGGATTTAAAATAAAATAAAATAAATGGTGGCATTTGTTAAGGGCTTACTTTGTGCACAGCACAGTTCTAAACCCTGGGAGATACAAGGTGATCAGGTTGTCCCACGTGGGGCTCACAGTTTTAATCCCCATTTTACAGACGAGGGAACTGAGGCACAGAGAAGTTAAGTGACTTGCCCAAAGTCACACAGCTGGCAGCGTCAGAGCCGGGATTAGAACCCACGACCTCTGACTCCCAAGCCCGGGCTCTTTCCACTGAGCCATGCTGCTTCCCAAAAGTGTGAGCCCCATGTGGGACAACCTGATTACCCTGCATCTACCCCAGTGCTTAAAACAGTGCTTGGCACATAGTAAGTGCTTAACAAATACCATTATTATTATTATTATTACTAAATAGCTTTTTTGAAAAACAAAGATAACAGGAGCCGGGAGCTCAGCATGAGGTCTCTGGCTCGATATGACTGAGAAGAATTTCTATCCTTAGGTAACCGATTTTGGTTTAGCGGTGCAGAAGTTGGGTGGCAGTGAAAGTATGCTGCAGACTACTTGTGGGACCCCGATCTATATGGGTAAGTGCTGTGATTCAGATTTGACTCATTTATTTTTTTTAAAGTGAAGAAATGTAACAGGCAGCGTGCATCTATCTACTAAAACTAGATTTTTACCTTAGAGGTTGATCCAAAATAAGGGAGTTTTCTTTGGAGAGCAATTCAAACATATTTATAAATGTAATATTTAATGGCCAGATTTGCAAACCCAGTACGTGTTTCGAAGATGATTTTTTTTTCCCAAGGAAAATTCCATTTCGTCCCAAATTTGTCCAAGCTGATGTTAAGCCTCAAAGTCCCGTAGCGGGGTTTACCCCACACAGAGAAGACAGAGGATTTTGGTGTTATAGCTCTCTTAGGGGGTTTCGAGATCCTTGTTTAGGATTGACAAGTGACATTTCCACCCTGCATCCTGCCCTTGGCGGTCTTAAGTCAGTCCTTGGAATTTGGGGAAGCCCATAGCAGGAGGCAGTGGGGTCATTCAGGCAGTCATTTGTGTTTATTGAGTGTTTACTGTGTGCAGAGCATTGTATTAAGCGCTTGGGAGAGTACAATATAACAAAAAACAGATACATTCCCTGCCCACAATGAGCTCTGAAGGGGAGAGTGCACAGCCTGCTATATCTCCAGCAACAACTGTCAATCAATTGGACGCCTGGACTAATCAGGTATCAGGTAGAAGGACCACAGTCTACCAATTGCTTGCTGTGTTACCTCGGGAAAGTCTCTGTACTTCTCTGTGTCTCAGTTCCTCAACTGTAAAATGGGGATTAAATCCCTTCTCCCTCCTACTTAGACTATGAGCCCCATGTGGGACAGGGATTGTGTCCACCCTGATGAACTCATGTCTACCCCAGCGCTTAGAACAGTGCTTGGCACATAGTAAGTGCTTACAAATACCATAAAAAATAGTAAAAAACGCAAATCCTTCTGCCAGAGCATGAATATCAAAAGAGTTTCTGTTAGGGCCATAAAAAGGAGCCAATTCATTTTTTAAAACCCAGTTTTTAGGATTTCCCTGTGGAGAGTCGCCTTCCAAGAGAGATGTTATACCATATCTATATGAAGCGAATATATCTCCAAGTGTACTTTATTTCTTAGCCCAAGACGTGTACTTCATAGTCTGTACTGCTTTTCTCATCAGATGATTAACAACAAAAGAGAGACACACGATAGGTTGTGTGGCTGGACATTACATAACTCGTGCGTCCTGTCTCATCTCTTCCCCTTCCCTGGGCCACGTCCCGTGAGACTTTCTGTATTAAGCTTCTGTGAAACGATGGAGAAGCTAAAACTCTTGTGTCCCCCAAGCGTAAACCTGCATGGTGAGCTGGGCGTCATGGTTTCTCCCCTGGGGGCCATTTTGGCAGCCAAACAGCCCAGGGCACAAGCCACCCATGTGGCCTCCGGCAGAGAGACAGGGTTGTAGAGGGGCCAGAGGGAGAGGGTTGTGGAAAAAGCAGAGGGAGAAGATTGCGGAGGGGTTAAGGTGAGAGGGTTGATGAGGGGATGGAGGGAGAGAGCTGAGGAGAGGGAGAGGCTTGCCGAGGTGGGAGAGAGTTGTAGGGGGCAGAGGGAGAGGGCTGTGGGGCTGGCAAAGGAAGAAATGTTGCCTCCCTCTTTTCACCTAGGAGGATGCGTAGCTAATTTCCCTTCCTCTTCAGCTCACCCAGCCCCACCTGGGAAGGGGAAAACTGGGCAGCCTTTTGGGAACAACACTTCTTAAGGGTTTCTGAAAGAAAAACAGCTTCTCCTTGAGTTGCCTCGTTTTTGTCCCCCATCCCTTCAGAAGCTAAGTGACAAAAGCGAAGGCCCGGCAACATGAATTGTTAAGGCCCGTACATTATTCATCCCAACATCTGCTGTTGGTTCTTTTCTTTCAGAGGGGAATAAATTACACCACATCAGCACATTTTTCATGCTTTATGTTTAAGCATTTAAAAGTCATTTTTTTTGTATTATTAATATTATTTTTTCTGCTTGGTTGGCAGCCCCAGAAGTTATCAATGCCCATGACTATAGCCAGCAGTGTGACATTTGGAGCATAGGTGTCATTATGTACATACTGTAAGTAGCCTGCTAAATATGCAATTTAGAACGAGCAGCCCCTCTGAGGAAAAGCGCTCATGATTTTATCAGAAGCTAGTTAAACAATTGATCGAGAAGACGTCTTAAAAGCTCTTTTCGGTGGGACGGTAAATACGTTAGGGAAATATTTCTAAAAATACCACATATTCGAGAATCGTTATCTGATGAATCGTTCTAAATTAGTTTGGAAATCAGCAATTTATATTACTAGTAGACAGCATGTTAACAGTTTTTAAGGATTCTATACGTGGTGGGACCTTTTGGAGTTTTCCTCCATCTACTACCGTATTAAAGATCACGTCTCCTCCAAAAGCCTTCTTCGATTAAATCCTCTTTTCACCGACTCCCTCTCCCTTCTGCTCCATTACCGTACTTTGTACCCTTTGGACATTTGGTATTCACCCCACCCTCATCCCCACATCAATCATGTACATATCTATAAATTATTTATTTATATTAATGGCCATTTCCCCCTCTAGACTGTAAGCTCATTGTGGGCAGGGAAAGTGTCAACCAAGTCTGTTGTATTGCACTCTCCCAAGTGCTTAGTAAAGTGTTCTGGACACAGTAAGCACTCAGTAAATACCACTGATAGATTGATTGATTGATTACTGCCAAGGCTGTCAGAAGGGGGTAGTAGTAAATTCATTACACTTTTTAAATATGGACAAAATTTGGTACACAGGTACGTGTTTTCACGCTATATGTAAACTGTGTGTGTGGGTGTGTTTGTATGCAGGCCTGCCCCAAAAGATATAATTCAAATGTTGCCGTTGTCCATAATCCATAAATTGGTGGTATTTATTGAGCACTTACTATGTGCAGAGCACTGTACTAAGCGCTTGGAAGAGTACATTACAGCAGAGTTGGTAGACACATTCCCTGCTCACAAGGAGCTTGCGATATAGAGGACAATTGTTCTTTAAGGGTAAGGACGAGGTTTAGTTTTCCGTGATTTCCTTTGTGAACCCAACAGTTTAATTATCTTGGCCCACATTATCCTATCCTCTGTTTGTGAGAGTAGAAGATGGAGGTTTTGATTTTGAGAGATCTGTATTTCCAATATCACAAAGGTGAGAGACTCTGAGAGATTTTCCAGGTGCATCTTCACTGCTAGAGAGGGGAGTAGAATACCAATCTAAATCCATAGGAAGGGTAATTTAATTTAACTTCAGTCGTGTTCACGGGAATCCACCAGTAGCCACTGAAGCCTGCTCAGAAAGCATGTACCTGGCAGAAGCGTGACTTAGAAAACCAAGCTGCCCTAGTGAAATACTTGATCATTCATTCATTCATTCATTCATTCATTCATTCGTATTTATTGAGCACTTACTGTGTGCAAAGCACTGAACTAAGCACTTGAGATAAACAGACACATTTCCTGCCCGCAACGAGCTTACAGTCTATGGAGCGATTCTATTTATCGTGACTTGATTCTATTTATCGTGATTACGTTGTTTTTGTCCATCCGTCTCCCCCGATTAGACTGTAAGCCCGTCACTGGGCAGGGATTGTCTCTATCTGTTGCCGAATTGTACATTCCAAGCGCTTAATAGAGTGCTCTGCACATAGTAAGCGCTCAATAAATACTATTGAATGAATGAATGGATGAGTGGCAGGATACTTGCAAAGGAGAAGTAGTGTGGCTTAGTGGAAAGGCACTTGGGATTCAGAGGACATGGGTTCTAATCCCGGCTCTGCCACTTGTCTGCTACGTGTCCTTGGGAAAGCTGCTAACTTCTCTGTGCCTCAGTTACCTCATCTGTAAACTAAGGATTAAAACTGTGAGCCCCCCCATGGGACAACCTGATTACCTACCCTAGCTCGGCACACAGTGAGCGCTTAACAAATTCCATAAAAAAAAAAAAAGAATGGAAACGATCACCGAAAGTTATTTTATAAGTTCCTTGAGGACAGGGGTCATATCTGTCAACTCTATTGCACTGTACTCTCCCATGCGTTTAATTGGGTGCTCTGCACCAAAGAAAGCGCTCCTTCACCGACTAAGCCCTCATTTCCATTTCTCCCACTCCCTTTTCCATCTCCCTGGTCTGCTCCCTTGATTCACCGCTCCCCAAGCCCCGCAGCGTTTATGTCCATATCCGTAATTTCCTTCTTTATATCCCCGTCTGTCTCTCCGTCTCGACTGTAAGTTCACTGTGGGCAGGGAACGGATCTGTTATATTGTTATACTGTACTCTCCCAAGGACTTAACGCGGCAGTCTGCCCACAGTAAGTGCACAATAAATACAGTCGATCGATTGATAATGATCAGTCCATGTATCGGCTCCAGGGTATGAAGGGGCAGTCCTCAGCACTCCCCCTACCCCCTGCCCATCTGCTTCAGGAACCCATTCCTTAATCATAAGGTGCTGGAATCTTGACAACACGCAGAAGCAGCGTGGCCTAGTGGATAGAGCACGGGCCTGGGAGTCAGAAGGACTCATCCCGGCTCCGCCACTTGCCTGCTGTGTGACCTTGCGCAAGCCGCTTTCCCTTCTCTGTGCCTCATTTTCCTCTTCTGTAAAATGGGGATTAAGACTTTGAGCCCCATTTGGGACAGGGACTGTGTCCAATCCGATTATCTTGTATCTATCCCAGCACTTAGGGCAGTGCCCGGCCCAGAGTAAGCGCTTAACAAATACCGTAAAATACGACCAAACAAAAAACATTCAGAAGATTGGGACTGCAAGCACTTAGGGTAGCTCTGATGCATCTGGTACACTGACATGCACACAGTGAGCACTCAGTTAATTCCATTGATTAATTAATGGCAGACTTTTGGACTTCCTTCCAGCATGGGCAGGGTTTGGCCTCGGCGTGTCAGGAGAGTGTGGGGAAGGTTTTTCAGGCAGCTCCAAATCTCCCGGAGCCTAGATGAAGTCTAGCCCAGCGTTCTGTCACTTACAGAAGCCCCAGAGGATGGCTCTAATGGCTGAGCTCCTCAACCCCCAACAGTGCAGTTAGAGAAACACCACCTCTCATCACTTACTTTTCCTTCTGAAATCCTACCGTTTTCTCTATTTTAGGCTGACTTTGACTGGGAGCCCTATGCGGGACTGAAACAGTGTCCAATCTGCTTGTTTCGTTCCACCCCGGCACTTAGTACGGGGCTCTGCAAACAATAAACGCTTAACAAATACTCTCATCCTTGAATTCATCCCAAGCATCCTGATGCAATAAATACATTCTTCTCTTCTTCACCCAGGCCTCCTGTAACACGGGGATTGTATTCTGACATAAAAGAGAACTCACGTTGTAGTGTTATTCACCGTGTCTGAAGATGAGCGCTTGCATGCGATATTTTCCAGTCAGTCATACTTATTGAGCGCTTATTGTGTGCGGAACACTGTACTAGGCGCTTGGGAGAGTTCACTATAACAATAAGCAGACACATTCCCTACCCACAATGAGCTTGCAGTCTAGGGGACTGAATCCAAAGAGACTTACCTTATTAGACCAACGGCCCCTAATTCCCTAGCAGCCTTCTAGCCAAAATGCCTAGCGAAAGCCCACGCTACGGCAGAACTTAGCGAACTGTTCATTTGGGCCTCCTTTGCCAGGTCCTTCTTTGCAGCCTTTGTTGATCCGCTGCCCGATTTCCTGTTGGCACCGGACCTGCCACTCTTTGAAGAAATCAACATCTCTGTTTCCACAAGTTGTCAGGCCCCGTATAAATCAAACCGTCATGTGCAGTGACGAGGCTTCACGGAGTTGCTGCTGTTATTCAGGATAAATGTTAGTTTTATGTGAGCGGTGTTGGCGATATCCCCTCTCGGGGTCGCACCTGGAGAGTTTCCAGTACTCTACCAGTCTTGACTACGGGAGGGAGAGTCAAGCAGAGGCCTATCCATTCCATTCCTAGCTTGGACACAGTGGCTAGGGAGTGGGATGCAATCTGCTACAAGTCCAAACTCCCCTGTGCTGGGCAACTGCAGAATGGGAGAGATTTGAGGGTGGAGACCCAAGTTTACTGCACGGAAGGAGGCAGTGGTAAACCACTTCTGTGTTTTTACCAAGAAAACTCCGTAGATCCACTACCAGAACGATTGCGGATGGAGGTGGGGCGTTCTGGGAGAGATGCGTCCATGGTGTCGCTACTGGTCGGAGACGACTCGACGGCGATGTCGCCATCGTTATCCCTGTGGCTTCTTTCCCTTTTCCTGTCTGGTGATGCTGTCGCCTATTTTAGTTCCCGACCTACTGTGAAATATGAGGTTCTATCAGTCCGTCCACCTAGTCGGTCAGTCGTACTTATTGAGTGCTTACTGCGTGCAGAGCACTGTATTAATTGATGAACTGGAATCCTTTGCCTCCCAAATCCTTGCTTCATCTCTAGGCCATCCTGCTTCTCTAGCCTAAAAAGATCTTTAAAAAGATTTAGAGACGAAGCATGACTCAGTGGAAAGAGCCTGGGCTTCGGAGTCAGAGGTCATGGGTTCGACTCCCGGCTCTGCCACTTGTCAGCTGTGTGACTGTGGGCAAGTCACTTAACTTCTCTGTGCCTCAGTTCCCTCATCTGTAAAATGGGGATGAACCGTGAGCCTCACGTGGGACAACCTGATGCCCCTATATCTACCCCAGCGCTTAGAAGAGTGCTCTGCACATAGTAAGCGCTTAACAAATACCAAGATTATTATTATCTTCCAGTAATGATAATGATGGTATTTGTTAAGTATTTACTGTGTGTCAAGCACTGTTCCAAGCACTGGGGTAAATAGCAGCGAATCAGGTTGGATACAGCTCATGTCCCACGTGGGGCTCACTGTCTTAATCCCCATTTTACAGATGAGGTAACTGAGGCTCAGACAAGTGAAGTGACTTTCCAAATTAAGTATTAGAGTTGGGATTAGAACCCTGGTCCTTCTGACTCCCAGGCTGGTGCTCTATCCATGAAGCCACACTACTTCTATCTTTGGGTACACTCTTTCCTGAACCTTTCTGATTGATTTGGAAGGAAAACACCTGTATTTTAATGAGACACCCTCATCAGTAGCAACTTCCACTTCTTTGGCTCCTTATGAATGCTATTTATTGAGCGTTTATGGTGTGCAGAGCACGGTACTAGGCACTTAGGAAAGTACAGTACAGCAGGCTGACTACCCAAAGCTGCTGATTTTGAACACAGCACCTGAGGTCTGATTCCCCTGACCCTTTATACTCTCTGATCTTGTGTTATTTTCTTATTGGCTCCATGTCTTCAGACTGACAGTCAGTCAATCAATCAGTGATCTTCATTGAGCACTTAAATGTGTGCAGAGCACTGTATTTAGTGCTCGGGAGCATACAGTTCATTAGAGTCGGTAATCATAATCCCTGCACTCAAGGAGCTTACGATCTAGTTGGGGAGGCAGACAATAAAACGTTTTACAGATAGAGAAGGAGCAGAGGGCAGGGAGATGTACATGGGTGCTGTGGGGCTAGGGATGGGATGAGGAATAATAATATGATGGTATTTGTTAAGCGCTTACTCTGTGCCAAGCACTGTTCTAAGCGCTGCGGGGGATACAAGGTAATGAGGTTGTCCCACGTGGTGCGCACAGTCTTAATCCCCATTTTACAGATGAGGTAACTGAGGCACAGAGAAGTGACCTGCGCAAAGTCACACTGCTGATACGTCCATGGTGTCGTTACTGGTCGGAGACGACTCGACGGCGATGTCGTCATCGTTATCCCTGTGGCTTCTTTTCCTTTTCCTGTCTGGTGATGCTGTCCCAAGTCCGTGCTCTTTCCACAAAGCCACGCTGCTTCTCGAAGTATCATAGTGCTTTAACGGGTCAGACCCCATTGTCAGTCTCCACCTCTCAGTTCATAGACGGCCAAGAACCTCTTCCCTCTTCCTCATTTGTTTAAGCACCTCTTGTCCCGTCTTATGCCGTCGAGTCATCTCCGATGCATAGCGACGCCCTAGACGCATCTCTCCCAGAACGCCCCACTCTCCATCTGCAATCATTCCAGTTGTGTATCCATAGAGTTTTCTTGGTAAAAATCGGCAAGTGGTTTACCATTGCCTTCTTCCATGCAGTCAACCTGAGTCTCCGCCCTCGACTCTCTCCCGGGCCACTGCTGACGGGCACAGATGAGTTTTGACTTGTAGCAGATTGCTTTCCACTCTCTAGCCGTGCCCCGAGCTAGGAACGGAATGGACAGGCCTCTGCTTAACTCTCCCTCCCATAGCCGAGACTGGTAGAATACTGGAAACTCTCCAGGTGTGACCCCGAGAGGGGAGTGAAGCACCTAGTAAGTGCTTAACAAATCCTGCAATAATAATGGCAATTATTATTATTATCGCCATTACAAATGGATTTGTTCTTAAAGGCAGTGGGTCCAACTAGGATGCATTTCAGATCCTGTTGCCTTACTGCTTAATTTGAATATAGGGAAATGAGTGATCTACTTGTACTTATGAAATCCTGGTCTATAAAAGATAGTGTCGAGGTTCCAGATGGGTTCCAAGTAGAAACAGCATGACCTAGGGGAAAGGGCACGGGCCTGGGAGTCGGAGGACCTGGGTTGTATTTCCAGCTCCACCACTTTTCTGCTATAATAATAATAATAATAATGTTGGTATTTGTTAAGCGCTTACTATGTGCCGAGCACTGTTCTAAGCGCTGGGGTAGATAGAGGGTAATCGGGTTGTCCCACGTGAGGCTCACAGTTAATCCCCATTTTACAGATGAGGTAACTGAGGCACAGAGAAGTGAAGTGACTTACCCACAGTCACACAGCTGACAAGTAGCAGAGCCGGGAGTCGAACTCATGACCTCTGACTCCGAAGCCCAGGCTCTTTCCACTGAGCCATGCTGCTTCCCACGCTGCTATGCTGCTATGCACGCTGCTATGTGACCTTGGTCAAGGTACTTAACTTCTCTGGGCCTCAGTTCCCTTATCTGTATAATGGGGATTAAGGTGGTGAGCCCCATGGGGGACATGGACTGTGTCCAACCTGATTGTCTTACACCTACCCCTGTGGTTTGCACGGTGTCTGGCAAATAGCAATCACATAACAAATGTCATTTTTTAAAAAATGGGTCTTGGCAGAGCCAATTTTACAAATGAATTCTGAAAAATGTTCTGAATGCTTTAGAGGTAGGATTTTCATCAGGAAGACAGAAGTGTTTGGTCTAAGGGAAGAGAAATGTGTAAATACTTGTTTTGGAGGAGGAAAGAGACTCAAGTACAGATGTCCTCCAATATGTTCATGGCTTTTTCCTACATTTTTCTATTTCCTTTCTTCTCCAAAATCACCCTTCCTGCCTGGAGTCCCCTAAGTAGTTCCTCCATTTGAGGCTGAGTTTATCCAGTTAAAATAAAGTGGAGAGGTGAGAGGTGAGGCAATTATCCAAGTTATTCAGGCCAAACTCTCAGTTATCAAGGAAAAAGACTTTTGGGGTCCAGATTCTCTGTCTGCACAGATCACAGTCACTGAATAAGTGGTCGACTTCTCCACTCCACATTGTTTTTGTAGATTCAGCCACAGGGTACTAGCTTTTAGAGCTTTTCCTTCGCGTCCTTTGATCTCCTGGAACACTTTTTTACTGGAACGATTCTTTTGTACCTCTGTTGCCAGCTTTCTGATTTAGAACCTCCCCCCCACCCAATTAAATATTCTTTAATCTTTGTAGTCTCTCACATATTCCTTCTTCTCAGTGACATCTTTCGCAGTCATCCCTGCTGTTTAGCGTTCGTGTTTCCCCACTGTGATGAAGCCCTCGTTTTGCTACTTCTTTCCTTGCTGCCTCTTTCCAAAACTTCTGCTTTTGGGACTTGTTATCTGCTTTTTGGACTTGTTTTGTGGAATTGGTGCTGACATCGTGATACTTAGAGTCACACAATAGCATAACAGCATATCTTATAAAATAGTAGCAATTGAGTGATGAATCTTTGTCCACAACAAGAGTTTTTATCAGCGACTCAGAGCCGGGGTCCCGAACCAGGAATTGGACTGGTTTCGGTCAGGGCTATACTTTTCTGAGACTCATTCCTTATTCAACAATATACATTTTTCTTTACATTAGTATTTTGTAATCTTAATAAGTCATTGGAGAAGCAGCGTGGCTAAGTGGAAAGAGCACGGGCTTTGGAGTCAGAGTTCATGAGTTTGAATCCCAGCTCTGCCACTTGTCAGCTGTGTGACTGTGGGCAAGTCACTTCACTTCTCTGTGCCTCAGTTACCTCATCTGTAAAATGGGGATTAAGACTGTGAGCCCCACGTGGGACAACCTGATTCCCCTGTGTCTATCCCAGTGCTTAGAACAGTGCTCTGCACATAGTAAGCGCTTAACAAATACCAACATTATTATTATTGCAGATAGCATAAGGTCCAGAGCATTAATGAATAAGGTGCATTTCACATCTTGTTTCCTTACTGATTAATTTGAATATGAAATATGAAATATGAATGGGGAGATGAGTATGATGTACTTTTGGAAAATGGTATTTTCTATTTTGTTTCTGTGTGCAAATAACCAGTTCTCATTCTTAGCTTCAGAAAATGTCTGCAGGTTATCACTTGATATATCTAGTTAACATGGGACCCTCCTTATTTTAGTAAAATGATCTGGGTTCATTAATTCATTATCTGTCAGTGGTTTTACACATGGTTTCCTACTGAGAGAGATTAGGAAATTACGTTATTGGAATGCGTATATTTTTGTATGTTTCTCCGAACCTGCTTTTGTCCACCAGGACAATGCTGTAATTTTTTTTTTTAATGACATTTGTTAAGTGCTTACTATGTGCCAGACACTATACTGAGTGCTGGGGTAAATACAAAAAGTCACTCAACTTCTCAGGCCCTCCATTTCCTCAACTGTAAAATGGGGATTAAATACTTGTTCTCCCTCCTACTGAAACTTGAGCCCCAGGAGGGACAGGGGACTATGTCCAACCTAATTAATTTGCACCTATCCCAGTGCTTATAAAACTGTTTATCCCACAGTAAGTGCTTTACTACCATTCAAAAAAGTCCCTCCGTTAGCTAATTTTCTCTAACCAGCAGCCTTTTCCCACGAAGGCATTACTCCAGCCTTTCTATTTTAAAGCAAAATAATGGCAGAGTAGGTGGGAGAAGGTCAAAATGTGCCGGAGCGAAACAAAGACGGAGTCTTTGGGATATGTCCGAGCACAATCTAGTAAGTCTGACTGTAATTACGCGAGAGCTTTTTCAATAATAAACTGGAAAAACAATCTTGAAGTCTCAGAATAGAAATTCAAAGACCCTCCAGTGTGATGCATGATAGAGTAAGAGCTGTCAGAGGTCTTAATAGTTACTTCAGTACTTTTGGAGCGTATCTTTCCATTTTCTGTCAGGCAGGATCTGATGAATCTTATGTAGGAAAGGATATGGGGTGACTTTTGTGCTGTGTGTTTTCTTACTTTCCTGATTACTTCTTTAAGTACACAGTTCATCCATGACACATGTCTTCATTATGTCTAAGGGAAAGAGCGCATCTAGGGAGTTAGGGAACATTCTTCCGACGACACACGTTGTCTGGATCGAACGGAGTGTTTTGCCGAAACGATTGTGCCTGTGTGTACGTGTCGATCGAGGCACGTGCATTATAACACAAGATTTGAATGCAGGAACATAATATCCTTGTTCCTGATGAGTGGAGTGCGCTTAGTACAGTGCTCTGCCCACAGTAAGCATTTAATAAATAAGACAATGAGTAAATATTTTATAATAATGTGCAAGTATTTTTCCATCAAATAGAAAGTAATTCCAAGGGCTGATTTTTATTGTAGATTGAGTGGGGAGCCTCCTTTTATGGCACACTCTGAAGAAAAACTTTTTGAGGCCATTAAGAAGGGAGAACTTTACTTTCATAAGAAGATCTGGCAATCTGTGAGTGACTCTGGTAAGAACATACCCTAATTACTGATTAAAGCGAAAAGGAATCGTCGACAATTTGCCAATGACTGCAGTGGTTTTGATATTATGTGACTTTAAGTTTAAAAACAGATTGTGATTTAATGATCCCCAAAGCCGATTTGATTTGGGGTACTAACCAGGCCTCGCTTTCAAGTAAAAATGCTAGGGGAAAGTCATGTAGGGCCAAGAGTCACCCAGTGGTGCTCAATCAGAGCTTAGAACAGTGCTTGGCACATAGTAAATGATTAATAAATATCATTACAAACAACAAGAACAAAAAAAACTAAGATCTCCTGTCATAGCAGAAGAACAAGCATGAAGGCTAGGTTTGGTAGGTGGATAATTGTTTTGTCAAAGAGCTTCAAATTGTCCCTGAGGGTCCCAAATCGTTGGAATACTCCCAGCTCCAGAATCAATATTATTGTGGAATTTTATACTGCATAGTAACCTAGTGTATATATTTTTAATTATATGTTATAAATTACTTATTTACATTTATGTCTACCTCCCCCTCTAGGGTGTAAGCTTGTAGTGGGCAGGAAATGTGTCTGCTAATTCTGTTGTATTGTGCTCTCCCAAGTACTTAGTATGTGCTCTGCATATAGTAAGTGCTTAATAGATACCATTGATTGTTTGGTAGTGGAAAGAGCATGGGCCTGGGAGTCAGAGGAAACTGGGTTTTCTTCCCTGCTTGGCCACTGACCTGCAAGTCTGGGCCTCAGTTTCCTCATCTGTAAATGGGGTCCAGTGCCTCTTCTCCTTCCCTTTTAGAGTGTGAGTCCCATGTTGGGCGGGACTGTGTCCGACCGGATTATCTTCATTCATTCATTCAATCATATTTATTGAGTGCTTACTGTGTGCAAAGCACTGTACTAAGCGTTTGGGAGAGTACAATATAAGAACAACTGCCCCAGCACTTGACAAAAAGTCAATGATAGACAAATCCTGTTATTATTATTATTATCATTATTATTATTATTTTTCCCCCCTCCTCACCCATCACCGAACCTCACACATCCCTCCGGTCTGTACGTGGGCCTGGAAGTCTGATATCTTTTTCGTAAGAAGAAAGTATGAGTCAGAACCTTTGGTGGAAAAAGACTTGGATATGTATATTTCTTGTGCTAGAAAAAAAAAAATCTGTGTTTTTCCTTCTCCTACAGCTAAACATGTTTTGAAACAACTTCTGAAAGTAGACCCTGCCCACAGAATTACAGCTAATGAACTGCTTGATGTCAACTGGATAAGAGTAGGTTATAATACTATTTTTTTTTCTACCTCTGCACTAATGTTGCTTATTTCTCAATTTGGATTTAGCAGTCTATCTCCAGAGCAGCTAGAGAAGGCCTTCTTCTCCTAATAAAGATTCAACCCATTTATAAAGTAGCTTAATCGTTGAGTACATTTTGTCAATCCCTCTCAGGACTGTACTTGGAGAGTTTGCAGTACCCTACCAGTCTCGGCTCCGGGAGGGAGAGCCAAGCAAAGGCCTACCCATTCCATTCCTTGCTTGGGCAGCGGCTAGCCAGTGGAAGGCAATCTGCTCCAAGTCAAAACTCACCCGTGCTGGGCAGCAGCGGCACGGGAGAGAATCGAGGGCAGAGACTCAAGTTAACTGCGTGGAAGGAGGCAGTTCTCCCATATTCTTACCAAGAAAACTCTCTGGATACATTACCAGATCGATCGCAGGTGGGGCATTCTGGGAGAAGATGTGTCCATGGAGTCACTAGGATTCGGAGACGACTCGACAGCAAAAGACAAGATGAGGCATTTTTTTCAGCTAATTGACTCATTTGTTCAGTTCCACACTGCAAATCTGGGACTATTGAGCAAACCCCAAGATACCCTGTCCTTAGGGCACCCCTTTTTCTCTCCCACCCACCCAGAGTTGAGAGAGGCCCGGACAGCGAGAGACGAAAGGGAGGTACAGTGCATAAGTTGGCATTAGAGGGAGGGCTGGGTAATAGCAAGGAGCAGCATGGCACAGTGGTAGATCACGGGCTTAGGAGTCAGAAGGTTAGGGGTTTTAATTCCGACTCTGCCACTTATCTGCTGTTTGGCCTTGGGCAAGCCACTTCTACTCCTCTGTGCTTCAGTGACATCATCTGTAAAATGGGGATGAAGACTGTGATTGCTTTGCGGGACAGGGATTGTGTCCAACTCAATTTGCTCCTATCCACCCCAGGGCTTAGTACAGTGCCTGGCACAAGAGTAAGCACTTAACAAATACCATTATTATTACTACTATTAGTGGGGGAGGAACGAGGGTAAGTAGTGAGCAGAGAGCTGATTCAATTTGTCTGTTTGCCTTGGATACAAATGGGCCCTCTTGGCAGGCACTAAAACCTCACCAGTTCCCCTGGGAGTTTATAGATTCGGCTGCCTCCTGCTATCCAGTTTCTTCTGACCCATTTCCAAATTGACCTGAAACATTCCAATCTTTTATTGGTCCATCTGGGGCTTTAAAACACCAAACTACAAAGAAAAGTCCCTTATTCGATGTAAATGTCACCCGAATAACAGGCCACCATCCTTATATTTACTCTCTCTACCTATTTGATGAGTCTTATGATGGACAAAGAAGTTGTCTTAATGGATCTGATTTCTTTTAATACGGTGGTATGTTTTGAATCAAAGATGTACGAGACGATAAGGAAAACAACGGCTCAATCAGAGGTATTTATTGAACATCCACTGTGTGCACGGTACTGTATTGAACACTTGGGAACATTCAGTAGAAGAAAATATATTTATCACACAAATCACTATCATAAAGGGTGCCAGTGAGCTGCACCAAGAGATTAGTGCTGGGAGAAATCTAGGTCTTCATCTTGGCAAGAATAGAGTGTACTGTCAATCACTGGTATTTATTGAGTTCTTACCATGCACAGAGCCCTGCACTAAGTACTTAGATTGTGCTAGACTAAACTAGTAAATCGCTAAGTTATAAAGCTCTCTGAGAACAGAGATGGAGTCTACCTCCTCTGTTGCCCTCTCCCGACACTTAGTACAGTGCTCTGCCCTCAGTAAACACTCAGTAAATACCATCGATTGATGTCAGAGTAAAGAAGATGGGGCAGATGAAATAAAACTGGCCCAATATCTGAACAAACACTCTCGAGAGGAAAGAATTGGCCATTTAAATAGGGCAAGGAAACAAGACAAAAACAGAGCAAACTTGATCCCTGAGCTGGGTTAATGAACATCGTGATAGCTTTTTGTGAATGAAATAACAGCCTTTTGAGAATCACTAGGAAGATATTAATAAATCAAACAGAAGGGCTACAAAGTACAAACAAAGCCCTTTCCCCGAGCGTGTTCCCAACTTGAAGGGCACACACAAAATTTAATTTGCTGCTTGCTTTTTACTTTGGTTTAAAAAAAAGTACCACAAGGATTTGAATTCCATGTTCTTCTATGTTTTCTCATAAATCAGGTGCCTATTAAAGCTTTAATTTTTTAAATATTTGGTTAGCCAGATTATCCTTTTTCCTAGTGGATTATACTGATAATATTTTCCTTCCTGTTCTCTCTCTTCATCTATTTCCCTTTCTCTCTTCCTGACTTTTTTTTGTCATGCTCTAAAGGGGAGCTCAATCATTCAGTCATATTTACTGAGATGTTACTGTGTGCAGAGCCTGTACTAAGTGCTTGGGAGAGCACAAGCTCTTTCAGCCTCTCTGCCATTTAGACTTGTCTCTTCCTTTCTTAGAGAAACAGGCCTGATTTCCTGCTTACATTATATCTACCCCAGTGCCTGGTGTATAGTAAGCTCTTAACAAATACCATTAAAAACAAACGATTGATTGATTGGTCCACCATTTTTTTTCTAAATCTGACACATATTTTCCAAGTATGTGCATATCAATAACAGGTATTCATCGGTTCCTCCAAATATTCATCTCTGGCACTAGCTTTAAGTTTTAGTTTTACATTTTATCCTTAATTTGTTCAAAGCTTTTTGAGGCTACGGATCTGTCAATGCGGCATTCCACTGTGGGTTTTTAATCCTAAAAAAACCATAACCCAAAACCAACGACTTTGAATCTTTCTTTTTCCAATCGTCGTCTTTTAATAATCAATGGTCTTTTTGGAATGCCTATGAAGTGCTAAGCACTGTACAACAGTTGCAAGTCACGCATTTCCGGTCTTCAAAGAGCTTAAACTTTAGAAATATCTTTAGAAATACTTTTGGCCACAGCTTGTTATACCACTAGTCTCTACAAAATGCTCATCCATTTGATCGTAAGCATGTGAGTTGTAAAACAGGTCACTAATGATTAATTTTCTCCCATCTTGGACCATTTCCTTTTGGATTGTTTACCTTTATATATGTATGTTTGACAGAGAAAATGCCATGTTGCATGCGATTTACTCTTCCATTATGTTCTTTACTGATTTAACCTTTCTTTGGTATATTTTGGCCTTTTCTTTGTATTTCCTCTTGCATCTTTGTTCCCTATTTTATTTAAGAGTCCTCTGTACTGAATTAGTTCTGGCTTTACTTTCACATTCGTCAAACCTGACTACCTCTCTTTTATGTACCTAGGGATATGTTCTAAGCCCTTCTGACCTAAAAGGCCAATCTTTGCCTTTTTAAAATTCTCTAAATGACTTACCAGGAAAATCATGGTAAATTCCACTTTCAGAATGCGTACGTTCATAGCGTGATAAAATTTGAAAACTTCACACTCATTTTCGGTGAGTGCTAATAATTAATTTTGACATCTATGAAGCACTTGGTACCTTCTCTAAAGCTCTTACCAAGAAAATCATTATGAATTCCACTTTCAGAATAAGTACATTTGTAGCGTGTGGTAAAATTTGAAAGCTTCACTTTTATTTTCCTTGGTAATAATGAATTTTGACATTTCTAAAGCACTTACTATGTCCTAAATGCTGGGATATGGATCAGTTCTCTAGACTATGAGCTTGCTGTGGGCAGGGAATGTGTCTGTTTGTTGTTGTCCTCTCCCAGGCGCTTAGTATGGTGCTATGCACACACTAAGCCCTCAATAAATATGATTAAATGAATGAGCGAAGGTTATTTTACAGGACCCTGTCCCTGTCCCACACAGTTTTCCTCACCGTACAGATGAGAAAACTGAAGCCCAGAGAGGTCAAGTGACTTGCCCAAGGTCATGCAGCAGGCTAGTGGCAGGTGTGGGACTACAACCCAGGTCTTCTGCCTCCCAATAGTGAACTTTTTCCACTAGGGGTCTTATCATCATCAAGACCGTACCGTGGCCATAGATGTTGCAAATGATTCCTCATGAATTATTTAATCACGGTTGTTAATCAGCACAATTTTCTCCCTAATTATGATTGTTTTTCCAGTATTCCTCCTTTGGGGGCTTCATCACCTATTTTCATTACTTCCTCCTGACGGAACTTTAATACGATGGTTGGAATTTTTTGACGAATCATTAGCTGACAGAGAATTGACCGAAAGCGTACCGTGTTACAGAAATATTCAGAGGGCAGGGTGTGAGGGTCAGAAATATATCTCTACCTTAAAAAATGTTCTTAGTCACTTTCAGTGTTTGCTATAATACTTTTAGCCTCGCTACCTGAACTCCAGCATCCATTTTTGGAAATAAAAGACCCAAAGAAACCATGTTAGTTCTCTCTGAGGCTTGTTACTTTCTAACCAAAGCTTACATTATTCAGCACCTGCTGCTAATATAGTGTCATTTTTCAGAAGGCTCAGCTAGATGAAAGGCTCCTTTCATTTGCTTGATGTATTGTGAGCTTTGCCACATGTTTTATCACCGAAGTCTTCTGAGGAAAACAGTGAAAACGATTCCTCCATGTGTATGTAAATGGATGTAATGTAAAAGAGAGCCAAACAGTCATCATTATTCCTCAGACTCAGAAGAAGTACCGTGCTAGGGAAAATCTGCCACGACGAACGGAACCAGACACCGACCCACGTGGCACAGAGAGGATGTTGTTATTCAAGGCGGCGATGTGACACCCGCTGATCAGAACCATTTTAGCGATGGCCCTGCTACCGCTCTACTAGGTAGACCATCGCTACTAGGTAGAGTATCACTAGCTTTCATTTTCCAAACGCAGATGCTTCTGTGATCCAAAGGATCATGTTTCTGAGGAAGAGTAATGTGGTCCCAGAGTTGCAAAAAAAAAGAGGTTGTTTACTGTAGAAAAGTCATCAGTGTCGCCTTCCAGCTCTTTCGTAGCACTTCTTTTTCGAAACCGTATTTAGCCTTTTTGGTGCTTCTCCAAAAGCATTCTGCGCTCCTTTTCTCAAAAGCTATCTTATCTGCAAAATGCTCTTCTGTTCCTTTTATGTTGGAGATGAAATGAGTGATTATTTCTGAGTCACTGTTTAAGGCCCTTTTTTTGTATTTGGTGTCCCTAAAATGAACTTTTCCTACCCGTGAAGGTGTTTTTGTTTTGTATATAGTTAGATTATTTATATTATCATATATAAACATATATACATATATGTTATACACAGTTTATTCAGTGTAAATGCATGAATGTATACATAACTGAATAGCATTACAAACACACTTATAGCTGGGAAAATTATTTGTGTGGAGATGTCTCTATTTATATGCATTATACATAGCCGTTTCTATTTGATATCTTTTATAAATAGGAAAGATTTTCTTGTAGCTCTTAGCCGAGTTAGGCTAAGACCTTATTTATCCTACTGGCTACAAACTTCTTGGTCCTCCCTCACTGTGAAATTGTCTTCATCTTTGGTTAATCCATTATATAGGCCCTGTCTATATGGGGCAGGATATTTTTTAGCAGAAAATTTTCCTATGGAAATTCTATTTCGGCCCTAATATGGACAGGGTATGTAGAATGTGGCATTGGGAAAGTTTAGTTATTTTTTTTTTTCTGGGGGATTTCCCTTCACCCCCTCTGCAAAAAGTCTGGTGTTCCTTGGGTAACTGGTATCTGGCAGGGTCTCCTTCTCTCCTTTGTGATTACCATCCTCCTTCATTCAGTTGTCTTATACCTGTCGAGTCGTTTTTGACACATCTCTCCCAGAACTCCCCGTCTCCATCTGTCATCATTCTGATAGGGTATCCCTAGAGTGTTCTTGGTCAAAATATGGAAGTGGTTTACCATTGCCTTCTTTCACGCATAGGACTGTCTCCCATATTCAGCACAGCACAGCACAGGTGAGTTTTGACTTGCAGCAGATTGCCTTCCGCTCGCTAGCCATTGCCCAAGCTAGGAACGGAATGGGTAAGCCTCTGCTTGACTCTTCCTCCCTTAGCTGAGACTGGTACAATACTGGAAACTCGCCAGGTGTGAGCCTGAGACGGGCTTAAAGCTCTGGCTACCAACACATAGCTGTGATGCTAAGTGTTCATTTAACCATTTGCTAATGTCAGAAAGGAGCCAAATTTCTGAAGCTATATGCAGATGTTGTATGTGAATCATAAAAATAAAAGCTAAATATTAATAATAAATAATAAAGCCTAATATTATTCCAGTCTAAATTCAGATTTTTCCCAAATCGTATAAACCATAATAAAATCTAATAATACCCCTCGAGTATATATTTCTCTTGAGCCCAAGAATTCCATTCTCTACTTCTGAACTACAGGAACTGCATATAGTGAATCCATTTTTAAATCTAAGAAATAATTTTCAAAAGGTCCAAAGCACTGTGTGTTTCAGGTGTTTTCTTTTCTCTTCAAATTTCAGCATTGCAAATTTAGCTAAATAGAGTTGTAGACTTTTCTTGGAGGAATTACAAATGGTCATCTTGGGAGAAGAAAGAGCAAGAGGGATTAAGTTTTTCACCATTTTTTATGGAAAGTTGGCCACATACTACTTCTGCCAAGTAGCTGAATCCATCACAAATGCTGCTAGAAAACACAAGATCATTAAAGCCAGTGGTTTTATAACACTGAAAAATGACTGTTAACTATTTTAGGGTGAAACCTTCACTTCTGAGGGGCCATCAAATGTTCTGGAGATGATGAAAGAATGGAAGAATTATGTAGGAAATGAGGAAAGTGTTGACCTGCCTTCCACAACTGTGATGTTTGAAAACTTTGAGGGAACTTCAGGCGAGAGAGAGAGAGAAACTTCAGATGAGAATAACAGCTTCTTAAGCCTGAGTGTGGGGCCCGAAACTGAGAATGTGAGCTGTAAATCCTCTACTCCGGCCAAACAGGTAAGAGGAAAGAAACACTGCCCAGACGATTACTACACCCATGCATCCAAAATGGGAGTTAAAATGCACAGTTTTCTAAGGCGGTTGGATTGGAAGCAGCCACCACTTAGGACCGGGGAAATGAAGCCCCTCTGTGGGACGTGGACTCTGTCTAAACCCGATTAGCTTGCATTTGCCCCAGTGCTTAGTACGGTACCTGGCACATAGTAAGCGCTTCACAAATACCACTGGGGAAAAAAAAGTGAAATCTCGTGACTTCAATATGCCCTCCCCTGTCCCACCACCTTCCCAGTCCTTCCCTGTCCTCCTCTCTCACCACCACCCCAAGAGCCCAATCCCCTGAAACCTCACTCGCATCCAACTCCTCTCCTTTCTTTGAGGTGTGTCCTTCCCAGCCCCTCTACCCACTTCTCCATCAAGGCGAGGTCTAGGCGAATGCTCCTCCATCTATGACTGCTCACGAACCCGGTGGTTAATGTTCCTCGCTGTGACCCTCACCCTGCTACCCTCCCGATGATACAGTCTCCACTGTTGCTCGGCCTTGAGAGGGCCTCACCTTCTCCTCCTCACCACAGATTTATTGCTATTGTTCATGTCTGTCCGTCTCCCCCGATTAGACTGTAAGCCCGTCAGTGGGCAGAGACTGTCTCTATCTGTTACCGATTTGTACATTCCAAGCACTTAGGACAGTGCTCTGCACATAGTAAGCGCTCAATAAATACTATTGAATGAATGAATGAATGAATGAACTCACCGGGAAAAGGAAGGAGTCACCCTGCTCCTCACCCCTCCCCCAAATTCTTCCCTCTAGACTGTAAACTCATTAGGGACTGTTAATTCTGTAGTAATAATAATAGTAATAATTATGATAATTATGGTATTTGCTAAGCACTTACTATGCGCCGAGCACTGTTCCAAGCGCTGGGGTAGATACGAGGTAATCGGGTTGTCCCACGTGGGGCTCACGGTCTCGATCCCCATTTTTCCAGATGAGCTGAGGCGCAGAGATGTTAAGTGGTTTGCCCACGGTCACCCAGCAAAGTGGCGGAGCCGGGATTAGAACCCACGTCTTCTGACTCGCAAGCCTATGCTGTTTCCGCTGAGCCAAGCTGCTTTGCTATAATAATAATGATGGTATTTGTTAAGCGCTTACTGTGTGCGAAGCACTGTCCTAAGCACTGGGGTCGATACAAGGAAATCAGGTTGTCCCACGTGGGCCTTACAGTCTTCGTCCCCCTTTTACAGACGAGGTAACTGAGGCACAGAAAAGAGAAGCGACCTGCCCAAAGTCACACAGCTCATAAGTGTACATTCCAAGCGCTTAGTACAGTGCTCTGCACATAGTAAGCGCTCAATAAATACTATTGAATGAATAAGTGGTGGAGCTGAGATTAGAACCCAGGGCCTCTGACTCCCAAGCCCGTGCTCTTTCCACTAAGTCACGCTGCTTCTCTCCCAAGCATTTAGTATGGTGCTCTGCACGTAGTAAGCGCTGAATCAATACCACTGATTGATGGATAGGCACCACGCCATTCCCTCCATCCCTCAGCTTCTCTTTCTGGAAGGCAAAGAAGGAGCAATTAGCTATGGAAGCTCACCATCGAAGAACCAAGCCGAGAAGCAGCATGACATAGTGGATAGAGCACAGGCCTAGGAGTCCAAAGGACTTGGGTTCTAATCCCGCCTCTGCCACGCGTCTGCTGTGTGACCCTGGGCAAGTCACTTCCCTTCCTCTGTGTTTTAGTTACCTCATCTATAAAATGGGGGTTAAGATGGTGAGCCCCTTGTGGGACAGAGGTCGTGTCCAACTTGATTAGCTTGTATCTCCCCCAGAGCTTAGAACAGTGCCTGGCACACGGTGTTTAACAAATACCATTCAAAAATTAAAAAAAACACCAAACACATGAAAGCACTCTTGTAGATTTTTCACTCAGTCTTACCTCTCTCTTGTCAGTGTTTCTTTGTCTGATGAGAAATGATGTTTATTTCAGCCACAGGATGAGGGACTGAAGTGGGTGATTAAAGGTCAGAAGCCTCTGCTTGGGAAGAGAGGGCTGGAAGCTAACCCTAGCAGCACAGCCTCCTTTCGGGCTATTTTGTCAACAATGATCTCGCAGCTTTCTTTCTTCAAAGGAGTAGCTCCCTTCTTAGATTACATCTCTCGTTTCTCACTACCTTCTCGTCAGAATATTTGCATCCTCCCAAGACTGTGTAATATCTAAAAACAGCACCTGTGTCCTAGTAGAGTAACTGGGATTACAGATGAGGTAACTGCGGCCCAGAGAATAATAATAATGATGATGGTATTTATTAAGTGCTTATTTTGTGTCCAAGCACCGTTCTAAGTGCTGGGATAGATACAGGGCAATCAGGTTGTCCCACTTGGGGCTCACAGTTTTAATCCCCATTTTACAGATGAGGTAACGGAGGCACAGAGAAGTTAAGTGACTTGCCCAAAGTCACCCAGCTGATAAGTGTAGGGTTAGGGTGGAAACAGCCCGGGCTTGGGAGTCAGAGGTCATGGATTCGAATCCTGGCCCTGGCTCTGCCTCTTGTCAGCTGTGTGACTGTGGGCAAGTCACTTCACTTCTCTGGGCCTCAGTTACCTCACATGTAAAATGGGGAATAACTGTGAGCCTCACGTGCAAAAACCTGATTGCCCTGTATCTACCCCAGCGTTTAGCACAGTGCTCTGCACATAGTAAACGCTTAACAAATACCAACATTATTATTATTATTATTATCATAAGTAGTGGAGCCGGGATTCGAACCCATGACCTCTGACTCCCAAGCCCGGGCTCTTTCCTCTGAGCCACAGTGATGTGACTTGTCCAAGGTCACCCAGCAGACACGTGGTGGAGTCAGGATTAGAACTCATGACCTCTGACTCCCAGGCCCGTGCTCTATCCACAACACTATTCTGCTTCTCTAAGATATGGCTGCTTCTCTTTTTAAGATATGACTCCCCACTCTGTTGTATTGTCCTAGATAATAACCCTTTTTTTTTCCTCAATGGGTCATTGTTCGACCTGGGAAATTGTAAAGAATTGTTCTGAAATAGAAATGTGGGTCAAAAAATGGGTCCATCTAGGCTCTTCACTAAAAAAAAAAGAGAGAAAAAAATCCCCTAAAATTGGGACTTGCTACTTTCACCCTGGTCGTTTCTGAACAGTAAGGTAGAAAGATTTGGATTGAACTCAGATGCCTCCCTTGATCCAGAGGGTTTTGAATAGCGCTGCCCTTTAAGGAAGAAGAAGAAACAAAATTGTCTTCACTCTTTGGCACTTAAAGAAATGTTCTCAATATAGTTCAGGAAAAAAAATACACTCGTAAATTATACAAAAGTCAGGTTAATGTTAAGGACTTACTTTTGTTCTTTCAAGTCCTCATTAGCAGCACACAAATGAAGTTGAACTGATGACCTTGTAGAGAGGAAGATGTCTTGATGGGACTGAGAAATGTAGACGTCTAAAGTGAAAACTGGAAATGCCGTTGGCCATTTCCTCACGTAGGTGCCGGTGATTAATATGCTGGACGTCGACACATCAACACAATGCCTTTGAAATATTGCCTGTGCAGTCAGTGCTTCCATAGCGCGTGTTTTCACTACACGTTTCAGTCAGAGCGTTACGGCAGTTCTTCCGATGACGCGTATCTGGATACAGCACAGTGACCTGTTGGCAGAAACAGTTGGGGACACATGAGGGATCTCAGACATAGGTCAAGTTCTGCAATGTGAATTCCTGAAAGAATAATAATCATGTTGGTATTTGTTAAGCGCTTACTATGTGCAGAGCACTGTTCTGAGCGCTGGCGTAGACACAGGGGAATCAAGTTGTCCCACGTGGGGCTCACAGTCTTAATCCCCATTTTACAGATGAGGGAACTGAGGCACAGAGAAGTTAAGTGACTTACCAACCCCCAAGTTCTAGGGAAGCAGTGTGGTCTAGTGGAAAGAACACAGGCCTGAGAGCCAGAGAATCTGGGTTCTAATTCCAGCTCCACCACTTGCCTGCTGTGTGACTTTGGGCAAGTCACTTACCTTCTCTGAGCCTCAGTTACCTCACCTGTAAAATGGGTATTAAATCCTACCCCCACCTACTAAGACTGTGAACTCCATGTAGGACAGGGGCCGTGTATAACATGATTATCTGGTATCTACCGCAGTGTGTGGTACAATGTTTGGCACATATTAGGGGAAGCAGCGTGGCTCAGTGGAAGGAGCCTGGGCTTCGGAGTCAGAGGTCACGGGTTCGACTCCCGGCTCTGCCACTTGTCAGCTGGGTGACTGGGGGCGAGTCACTTCACTGGGCCTCAGTTCCCTCATCTGTAAAATGGGGATTAACTGTGAGCCTCACGTGGGACCACCTGATGACCCTGTCTCTCACCCAGCGCTTAGAACAGTGCTCTGCACATAGTAAGCGCTTAACAAATCCCAACATTATTATTAAGAAGTACCGTTAAAAAAAAAAAAGAATGGATAGCGAAACTATTTTGCCTAAAAAAAGTGTTTTGGCCAAAAAGAGATGTGACATAACAAATATGATGAAGCCAGAAAAAAACCCCTAAAGACTTCTGAATGCGATATGTATGTAAACACTCAAAATTGTTCTCTAATCAAGGATTTAAAATTTGACTATAATTTAATTGGAAGCTATATAAGGACTTATTCTAGAAGTCTTCTCTGCTCATTGCATCTTTACTTCCTCACGGAGAAATCTCTTAACTCCATCTCTACTACCCAATTTGATGTATTCTCACAGAAACCATGCTGATCACACAATTCCTAAAAAGTAGCCTGGATCTGTAGACTGCCGACAGTGAGATGAAATTGGAGTTTTAAAACATCAGTTAGGCTAAAAACTAACCAACAGAAAAAACTCCTTTAGCTCATTGGACTAGGATAAAATTGCCTGGACGTTGTTGAACAGAATCCACTCATTTCATTTTTGAATTTTTCACAACTGGAGTATTTGTTAAGTGCATACTTTGTGCCAAGCTCTGTACTGAGCACCAGGGAAGAGATGAGAATCCTTAATCTAATTAAGAAATGCAAATAATAAAGGTGAGTGTTCCTACTGTGTTATGTAGCCTCACCTTGAGAGGAGACAGTTGTAAGAAACACCTGGAGGGATGTTACTGATTGCCATAGCACATCACCACTTTAGCATCGGTTCCTTGGAGAAGCCTGATAAATAATGTAATTCTGCTACCGTCATTAAGCTGAGAAGACACCTGGAGAAAAACAGCGTCTGCCAATTAAAACACCCCCTGAACGGTTTCGGGAGAAAATGGAATCGTCTATGTGAGCTAAGATGGGGCTTGGGTGGCAGATTTCAAGCTCACACTTTGGTCTTCTGAGCTCTGACTTTGTAGTTCCACGGAGAAAAGAGTCCTTAGTTATCAGCATATTAATTTAGGCCATTTGAGGGAAGGAGCGTGGCCTAGTGGAAAAAACACAGTCCCGGGCATTAGGGAGCCTGGATTTTAATCCCGGCTCCTTTACTTACCTGCTGTTTTGACCTTGGACCAGTGGATTTACTTCTTTCTGATTCAGTTTTCTCATCTGTAAACTGAGAAATTTCTCATCTTCTAATTTTTTAAATGGTACTTGTTAAGCGCTTACTATGTGTCAAGCACTGTTCTAAGCACTGGGGTAAAATACAAGTTAATCAGGTTGGGCACAGTCTCTGTCCCACCTGGGGCTCCCAGTCTAAGTGGAAAGGATTTAGACTTAGTATTTAGACTGTGCATCCCACGTGGGACAAGAACTGTGTCCGACCTGTTTATCTGGTATCTACCCTAGTAGTCAGTCAATCAGTCGTATTTATTGAGCGCTTACTGTGTGATGAACACTGTCCTAAGCACTCAAGAGAGTACAATGTGACAGTAAACAGACACATTCCTTGCCCACAATGAAGCTTACAGCTGTATGGCAGGGAGGGATGGTCGGTGGGGGAAAAAGGAGGTGTTTGTGTGTGTTGTGTGTACATGCTGTGAAGTCACAGTGCTTGGCACAAAATAAGTGCTTAACAGATACCATAATTAGTATGATCTATTATTATATTCCTCACCGGTGCTGGGCAACAGCAGCATGGGAGAGAGTCAAGGGTGGAGGTGAAATTTATTGCACGGAAGAAGGCAGTGGTAAACTATTTCCATATTTTTACCAAGAAAACTCTGTGGATCCACTACCAGAACGATTGCCGATAGGTGGGGCGTTCCGGGAGAGATGTATCCATGGAGTCGCCATGGGTCAGGAACAACTCGACGGCATAAGACAAGACATTATTACGTTGAACAAACTCTTTTGAGGGCATATGAAATGAAATCCTTGAGTAAGTGTATTTATCTAGAGCATATATTATCGGTGGACTAATAATAAATAATGTTGGTATTTGTTAAGCGCTTACTATGTCCAGAGCACTGTTCTAAGCGCTGGGGGAGATACAGGGTAACCAGGTTGTCCCATGTGAGGCTCACAGTTAATCCCCATTTTACAGATGAGGTAACTGAGGCACAGAGAAGTTAAGTGACTCGCCCACAGTCACACAGCTGACAAGTGGCAGAGCCGGGAGTCGAACCCCTGACCTCTGACTCCGAAGCCCAGGCTCTTTCCACTGAGCCACGCTGCTTCTCAACTACTTGCCGATGTAGGATCTCAGTAGTAGCGGATCTTTTTTCCCTCCAAGGAAGCCTAATGTTAGATTTGAAACCTCAGTTATGTAAACTTTTTCTGGAAATTGAATCAATCAGCCAGTGGTGTTTATTGAACACTTACCATATATGGAGCACTGTACTAAGCGCTTAGGAGAATACAGTTCAACAGAGAGGGCAGACAAGTGCCCTGCCCACAGTGAACTTACAGTCTAGAGGGAAATTGCAAATACTAAAACGTTCGTGTGGGGTTCCTTTCGAAGAAGGAAGCAGCATGGCCCAGCGGAAAGGCCTGGGAGTCAGAGGTCCTGGGTTCTAATCGCAGCTCTGCTATTCGTCTGCTATGTGACCTTGGGCAAGTCACTTAACGTCTCAGCGCCTCAGTTACCTTATCTATAAAATGAAAATTAAGACTGTGAGCCCCATGCGGGATATGGACTGTGTCCAGATTGATTGTCTTCTATCTACCCCAGTGCTTAGTACAGTGCCCAGTACATAGCAAGCACATAACAAAGGAAGATCTTACCGTTTCGAGAGGAAAATCAGCCAACCGATCCCTTGGAGAGGAGAATGCAAATCCTTTCATTTTCCTTGCACACAAAATGTAATAATAATAATGAGGGTATTTAAGTGCTTACTATGTGCCAAACACTGTTCTTAGCACTGGGGCACTGTTCTAAGTGCTGGAGCACTGATCTAAGATGACTAGACTGAAAATGAAGGAAAACGTGCCTCCCGTATGAGAGAATTAGATCAGTTAATGGTATTTATTCGTCGCTTACTATGTGCCGAGCGCTGTACTAAGCGCTTGATTAGATTTGATTTAAAATCCATATGTATGCAATCAGCTCGCTTCAGTGTCACCATCTATGGCTGAGGAAAAGACCTGTAAGTAGGAAAGCCAGAAGGGCGATCTTCTCTCAGCCCTCATCCTCTGGACACAAGAGGATTGTGAAGTGAGAGGAATCTTATTGCATCCCCAAACCAGAGGCCACAGTTCGTAACAGAATGTCCTGGCATTTGGACTTTGAATCAGTCCGTAATTTAAATGTGTGACTCTAGGAATGGTTGCTATGGTGATAAACCACTTAACTTAAATAGCATATTTTTTTTTTTACTCAAAATTCAGAGAAATGGTAACAGTTTTCAATCACCAGGCACTGATATCAACTTCCAATGATATGCCTCGAGCTTACTGGTTTTGCATCCATTATCAGCAGACGAGTTCATCAGGATAAAGTTATGCCGGTGAATGCCAAGAGGAGTCTATTTTACTTTGTTTTTCTAGCACATATAATCTCCCTTTGCATACCTTCATTCATTCATTCAGTCATATTTATTGAGCACTTACTGTGTGCAAAGCACTGTACTAAGCGTTTGGAAAAATACAATATAAAAATAACTTCGAGTCCTCTTTGGAATCTAGTGACTCGAGCTGGGAAAAATTGAAACCAGAATAATACGGAGGACTCTCCAGGTGGAAAGGACTGTGAGACGCCATCTTGTCCATACTCTTGCCTCCAGGCAGGAAACATCTTTCAGTCAATCAGTGGTATTTTTTGAGTGCTTGCTATGTGCAGAGCACTGTACTGAGCGCTTGGGTGAGTACAGTACAGCAGAGTTGGTAGTCGCGTTCCCTGCTCACGGTGTGCTTATATTCTAGAGGGGGAAAACAGACATTTATATTATTAGAGTGTTGAGGATATATAATTATTAATTCTCATATTGATATTATAGTATATTAGTATTCTATTAATTATATTAACATAGACATTAATGTCTGTTTCCCCTCTAGACCTAAACTATTGCAGCAGAAAGGCGTCTCTCCTCGTAAAAATATCTGGAGTAGGAGAGTTCCCAATCTCTCTTGGCAGTCCGTTGCTGGCATGGCTCAGTGGAAAGAGCCTGGGCTTGGGAGTCAGAGGTCATGGGTTCGAATCCCAGCTCTGCCACTTGTCAGCGGTGTGACTGGGGCAAGTCACTTAACTTCTCTGTACCTCGGTTACCTCATCTGTAAAATGGGGATTAACTGTGAGCCTCACGTGGGACAAGCTGATTACCCTGTACCTCCCCCAGCTCTTAGAACAGTGCTCTGCACATAGTAAGCGCTTAACAAATACCAAAAAAACCCCAAATACCTACATTAAGAGCTCTCGCCGAAATCTTTACCCACATTCTATGTTCTGTCACCTGAGCCCCTTCACACATGGACTGTCCTCATTAGAACCAGAGCCCCATGTGGGACAGGGATTGTTCCTGACCTGACCAACTGGTATGTACCCCAGCTCTTAGAACAGTGCATCACACATAGTGAGCTCTTAAATACAATTAAAAAAAGTCCAAGTGGTAACTGCACTCTCTGATCTCCATATGCCTAAAATCGTTTAGGTCTCCCTTTAGTCTTTTCCTGTCCAGGCTAATGAGTCTTGGATCTCTGCAAATTAAAGAATTGGAAACCTGAATCTAGGAAATCAATCATCAGGGTTCCTCTCCTTTGAATCCTCGCCACATTTTCCCTATGTACCGTGGAGTTTAGAAAGCAGTGTGGCCTGGTGGATAGAGCACAGACCTGGGAGTCAGAAGGACCTGGGTTCTAATCCCAGCTCTGCCACCTGTCTGCTGTGTGACTTTGGGCAAGCCACTTCACTTCCCTGTACCTCAGTTAGTTTATCTGTAAAATGGGGATTAAACACTGTGAGCCCTGTGTAAGATAGTAACTGTATCCAACCCAGTTTGCGTGTATTCCCCCCAGTGCTTAGTACAGTACCTGGCATATAGTAAGTGTTTCACAAATATCATTATTATTATTATCTGGAGGCAGCATCCTAGGAAAGTCAGACAAGCTTGGGGTTTGAAGCTCTGGTTCTGGGTGATCAGGGCTACATTAATGAGCATGTATGTGAGCAAGGAAACCCCCCCCCTTGACCCCTCTAGTTTTCACCCTATCTCCCTAATTGTTGTTTGTCGTTGTACTGTACTTTCCCAAGCGCTTAGTACAGTGCTCTGAACCCAGTAAGTGCTCAATGAATCTGATTGAATGAATTATTAATTATTATTATTATTGTGTTTAAGCACTTTCAATCACTGATATTTATTGAGTGCATACTGTGTGCAGAGCACTGTACTGAGCACGTGCGAGGATACAATAAGGTAGGTAGACACAATCCCTGCCCACAAGGAGCTTAAAGACTAGAGGGGAGACAGACATTAAAATACATTAATAATACTATTAATAATAAAGATGGTATTTGTTAAGCTCTTACTATGTGCCAAGCACTGTTCTAAGTGCTGGGATAGATACAAGGTTATTGGGTTGTCCCACTTAGATTTTCCCACTACCCACTCTGGCTCATCCCTACCACACCCTGACTCTTCTTCCCACCACACCCTCTGGCTTGTCCCCACGTATTTTTATCATTATTATTATTATTATTATTATTCTCCCACTAGTCACTCTGGCTTTTCCCCACTATAGCCCCCTGTCACCACAGCAGGCAAATGGCGGAGCCGGGATTGGAACCCAGGTTCTCTGACTCCCAGATCTGATCTCTTTCCACTAGACCATGCCCCAAGGGTACCTTGCCAATAACTTCAGCCCCTCGGTTGCCTTTTTACAGCTCAACAAGAAAAAGCATCACATCAACACATTAACAAACGGGACCGTGAAGAAGAAGAATACACATATGAAGCCAAGCTCGACTGTAAGTACTTTTGGAAAATTATACCGAATTCCCACCAGTTTTCATTTATCTTATCTGCGGAACCTTTTTTTTGCAAAGCTGTTTTAGAGGCAGAAAGGAACGAGAGGGTGGTGCGTCTACATATACCTTTCCCTCTAATGAGTGTGTGGATTTAGTTAAGAGTTATCCCTAGTGATTAAATGCACGCTTTGGGAGAACTTAGACTTTTTCAGCCCGCTAAAAATGGTGGGTAGAGGGGCGTGTAGGGAGACGGTCAAGGTAGGACGTGTGGTCGTGTATATGTGCTTGAGATATCTCTCGCTCTTTGTGTTTGTCTCACCTCCTTCTCAGTCCATCTTTCTCACGTCTCATCTCTTGCTTTTTCCTCTTTCTTTGCTTATGTACATTTTAATATCTGTCTCCCCCTCTAGACTGTAAGCTTGTTGTGGGCAGGGAACGTGTCTATTTATTTATAATTAGTGCCCTTTTACTTGTTTTGATGCATATACTTCTATAATTCTATTTATCTATATTGATTCTATTGATGCCTGTTTACTTGTTTCGATGTCTGTCTCCCCGCTTCGAGACTGCGAGCCCATTATGTGAAGGGATTGTCTCTCTTTGTTGCAGAACTGTACTTTCCAAGCGAATAGTACAGTGCTCTGCACACAGTAAGCGCTCAATAAATACGATTGAATGAATGAGGTGTCTATCATCTCTGTTATATTGTACTCTCCCAAGCACTTAGAAGAGTGCTCTCATTCAGTAAGCGCTCAATAAATACCATTGACTTGAATCATTTCACTTATTTAACTGTTTGGCCGATTGGTTAATTTTCCTCTTTCCCATTCCTGCCTTCTCCTCCCCACTAATCTTGGACCGCAGTCTCTGCTCCTGTGGAAATCCCACCAATTAACTTGTATTTAAAATTGCGGCTAGTTCAATAAATCAATTTCAGTTCCCCCTATTTGATAATTGCCCACTAATGGCAAATCATTTAACAACAGCGAGTCATTTTAAACTTTGTAAGAGGGGCATACATATGAATGCGAAAGAATGCTGAAGCAGCCCACCCTTAAGTTGGATTGATTGATTGATTGATTGGCGTGCCTGATTTTAGTGTACTGCCCGATAGAGACAGGGCTTCGCTACACCGTCTCCTCGTCGTCTGCGACAGTTAATGTTTCTCCCAGTGCTCTTCCCAACTTCCTGGCTCACTATCAGGGAATGACTTACTGTACTCCGCCAAGGGCTTAGTACAGTGTTCTGTACGTAGTAAGGACTCAATAAATACCATCGATTGATTGATTTACTTTAGTTCCTGGGAGACTGGATTCACTGGTGTTGAGGGACTGCTTTTGGCAACCCTTGCTGAGGAAAGATTGAGCATTTTGCGAGGAGTTTCTGAATGGTGAACTGAAATGGGGCGTGCACCAACAGGAAGGTCAGAACTAAGGTCTTAGAGGTGCGATCGACCAATCGATCGCATTTATTGAGTGCTTACTGTGTGCAGGTAGGGTAGAATAGGACAGGGTCGGTTGACACGTTCCCTGCCCACAACGAACTTACAGTCTAGAGAGGGAGACAGACATTACTAGAAGTACATAAATAAACTACCGAGATTTGGTCAGCTCACAGTGCGGATAGCAGCAGACTGACCCCAGAGGGTGGCAATCAGGAGAGAGCGGGGCTTCTCTCCCCTAGGAATGTCTTCAAGAAAATCAGAATCAAAACCAGCGTGAGGTGCTGCAGGTGGTCCACATGACATTGGCCAGGCGCTTGTAGGCGTGCAGTGGAGAACGGCTGCTTGGCTCCCTATCGAGTCTCTCGAGTCAGGGATGAGAAGGCAGTAGAATTGGTGTTGTGGAGCTTTTTTTTTCTTCCGTACAATAATCAAATGATTTAAAGCCTCAATCTGTAAACCGAGACTGCCATCAAGAATTACATTGAGTTGAAGAAAACACACTGGGTCTCCAGAGCCCCTGGGCAGGGGGAATATTAAGAAAATATCTGCAGTGGCTCATCTCATTTCGCTGGAGATATAATGAGCCGGTTTATTTCATGGCCCGTTTTCAATTCTTGGGGAGTTTTCTTTGAGACTCTCCACACTCCTCCAGACTTTTAAGGTCGGCTGGGGGAGATGATTTTCTTTCGCGTCTCAGGGAGCTGAAGGAATGACTCCCACGCCCAGAGGGGAGTTTCCTCTCTCCGGTCCAGTCAGAGCCCATCCGCCATGTTGTCCGGGGAGAGACGGAAGCTGAATTGGAATGATAGCGAGGATCAAAGTGTTTTTTCAAGACAATCTACCCCTTTCAGTGCCAGGGTTTGTTTAAAAATATAGAAGAAGGCAAATCCAGCCTAGTGGAAGGAGCTGGGGCCTGAGATTTGTTATTATTATTATTGATGATAATAATTATAATCCTCATTATGGTACTTGTAAAGCACTTGCTATGTACCAAGCACTGTTCTAAGCACTGGGGTCGATACAAGTTAATCAGGTTGGACACAGTCCCTGTCCTACATGGGGCTCACACTCTTAACCCCCATTTTACAGATGAGGTAACTAAGGCACAGAGAAGTTAAATGGCTTGCCCAAGGTCACACAGCAGATATGTGGCGGAGCCGGGATCGGAACCCAGGTCTAATTTAAGGGATCCGGTTCTAATCCCGGCTTTGCCATTTGCCTACACTGTGTGCTTGGGCAGGTCACTTTTCGGTGTCTCAGTTTCCTTATCTGTCAAATGGGGATTAGGTAACTTATTATTAGTAGTAATAATAATATTATTAGTAGTAATAATGATTAACATAATATAATAATAATGGTAATAATAACTGTGGTATGTATTAAGCACTTATTTTGTGCCAAGCATTGCACTAGGTGCTGGGGGAGATACAAGATAATCAGGTCCCACAGAGAGCTCACAGTCTAAGTAGGAGGGAGAACAAGTATTGAATCCCCATTTTGCAGACGAAGGAACTGAGGTCAGGGGAAGTGACTTGTCCAAGGTCACCCAGAGCAATTTAGTGGAAGAGTCAGGATTAGAACCCAGGTCCTCTGACTCTCAGGTACGTGCTCTTTCCACTAGGGCAAACTGCTTCCAATATAATAGAGTTGGTAGGCGTGATTTCTCTGTCAAGGAGCTTACAATCTAGGGGGGGAAACAGATGTTAGAATCAATTACAGAGAAGGGAAGGGCAGAGTATAAGGATATGTACGTTAGAGCTGTGGGACAGGGACTGTGCTTGGCCTAATTATCTCGTCTCCACGTCACTGCATAGAACAGCGTCGGGCACGTAGGGAGCGTGACTTAATGGAAAGAGCACGGGCTTGGGAGTCAGAGGATGTGGGTTCTAATTCCGGCTCCGCCACTTGTCAGCTGTGTGACTTTTGGCATGTCCCTTAACTTCTCTGTGCCTCAGACACCTCATCTGTAAAATGGTGATTAAGACTGTGAACCCCACCTGGGACAACCTGATCACATTGTATTTATCCCAGCGCTTAGAACAGTGCTTGGCACATAGGAAGGACTCAACAGATACCATAATTATTATTATGTTTATTATTATTATTATTAAATGCCACCAGTCATTCTTTTAAAATGTGAGAATTCAGTCTCTCAATTCTCCATAGAACACCAACTAAGAATAATCATAATGATAATGGTATTTGTTAAGCGTTTACTATATGCCAGACAAGCAGATTGAGTTGGAGCCAATCCCTGTCCCATGTGGAGCTCACAGTCTCACTGCCCATTTTACAGATGAGGTGACTGAGAGACGGAGAAGTGAAGTGACCTGCCCAAGGTCACACAGCAGACTCGTGGCAGATCCGGGATTAGAACCCACGACCTTCTGACTCCCAGGTCCTTGCTCTATCCGCTATGCCATGCTGCCTCAAAGTACTGTTTAGTTCCTCTCAGGTCCCTCCTCTCGGCGCTGTCACTTCCCCATCTCATTCAGAACCTCTCTTTTATTTCCAGTTCTCTACTGCCGGAAAAGGATCCTCCGGGTCCGGTTTAAAGCGGGGCCTGGACCCTTCAGATATCTCAATCCTACAGATTTACCCTGCCAACAGACAGCCTCCACAGGCCCCGAAGTGGGCAGTAGATAGCGCCTCTGCCTCTGCAAGCCAAGGATTAGCTCCCAAAAGCAATCCTAAATCGACTCCCGCGTCTAAAACCAAAAAGCCATTGTAGGGCACCCGCCAACAGCTCTTTCCGATACCCAGAAGGGTCGACCGCTCCCGACATCTCGAGGATGAGGTGGGCTGAAGAGGATGCGGGTACTCTGACTGAAATGTGCGCTTTTCCCCTGGGATGGCCTCAGACATCCCCAGAACTATTTGCCTCGCCTCTCCAACCGAAAGTGTCTCTGAAGCAGCCGGAACCCAATTATCGGTAGCGTTTACCGCTGGGCCGGAAATTGTAACGACCCGAAAACCAACGTCATATTCGGTTTAGAGACCGGTAGGCCCATATCAGAACGATTCTTCCACGGGGAAGACTTCCATAAATCCGCCGGCTGGTTTTTACCTAGGATTCTGTAGATCAGTCACCTGCGCTTACGGAGAAAAAAAAAAAGCCCGCAGAGAGACCAGAATTTGTAATGGAGGTTCCCTGATAACTATGTGCTCTTTGCACCGGGAGACCTTGCCAGGAAATTGCTTATAAACTTGCTTTAGGCATTACAGCACAAATGCTTCGGTCATTGAATGTGTTATTACTATTTTAGGTCACTGTAGATTGCTTACACAACTTATTTTCAACTTGGCAAAGGGGAAAAGTTTTTCTTAGAACTCCCTGCTTAAAACTTGCTGTTAAATGTCCAGGGTGTTGCTCGAATAAATAAAAATGAGAAGGAACAGGTGTTAGCCATGCTGGTGGACCGCGTCTGTTCGGAGGGAGAGGAAACCTAATTCGGCAGTGGGTGGGTGGTAGAACAGGAATGTATTCTGTTGCTTGGGAAAGAGGGTTGGTGTCTTTACTGGTAAGTAATTTCTGTAGCTACCCAGTACATTACATTAGTAAATTTTCCTAATAGATTGCCAGCTGAAAAGATAACCTTTCCATATTTCCATTGTCCCCCGAAAATGAAAAAAGATGAAAGGAACTCAGTGATAGGTTATGCCAAAGGATTGCCAGAAGAAAGTCTGCTTTGTCCTTATTAAGAAATGAACCATCTGATGTTCACCTGTGTATTCTTTCCTGGCCCTTAGTATAGTTTTTTGCCTACAATAAGCGCTTAATAAGTACTATTACTACTAGTAATAATAACTGTGGTGTTTGTTCAGCGCTTACTTTGGGCCAGGCACTGTGCTAAGCATTGGGGTGGATACGAGATAATCAAGTTGACAAAGTCCCAGTCGGGAGAAGTAGCGTGACTTAGTGGAAAGAACACAGACTTGGGAGTCAGAGTCGTGGTTTCTAATCCCGGCTTCACCGCTTGTCATCTGTGTGACTTTTGGCAAGTCATTTCACTTCTTGGTGCCTCTGTTACCTCAGCTGTAAAATGGGGATTAACACTATTTTAACCTGATCTCTCCCAGCTCTTAGAATAGTGCTTGGCACATAGTAAGTGCTTAACAAAATACCATTATTATTATTATTATTATTATACAAGCAAATCAGGTTGGACACACTCCCTGTCCCATGTGGGGCTCACAGCCTCAATCCCCATTTTCCAGAGGAGGTAACTGAGGCCCAGAGAAGTGAAGTGACTTGCCAAAGGTCACACAGCAGATTAGTGGCAGAACTGGGATTAGAACCCACGACCTTCTGACTCCCTGGCCCGTGCTCTACCCATTCATTCATTTTTTCATTCAGTTGTATTTATTGAGTGCTTACTGTGTGCCGAGCACTCTACTAAGCACTTACCATGCCATGTTGCTACTACTAAGCTCATTACACCCCAGGCAGCTTCTCGGCTGTTAGGGAAGGGATTATCCCCAGTGGAATGACAAACCAGCCCTCTAGATTGACCAATATTTGGAAATCTGGGTGTATATGACCATTTTATGGGGAGATGATTAAAGGAAATGGAATTTGTTCGGTTGCGAGGTGTACCTTCCACTGACCTGAAGAGGAACAGCATGGAATCACGTGACCCGGAGGGTTGATATTCCAGAATGGAACAGCTTCATCCCAGCTGGGGGCTTCTGCTCTGATTTCTTCTGGATCTTTTGGAGTCAGCGTAAGGACACCTGTCCTACATATAAATAGGCTTATAGGGGATGAAATCCTATTCCCTCCTACTGAACCCCGTGTGAGAGAGAGACCGTGTCCAACTTGATTATCTCCTATGTACCCCAGCTCTTAGTACAGTGCTTGGCAAGTAGTAAGTGCTTATTCATTCATTCATTCATTCAATAGTATTTATTGAGCGCTTACTATGTGCAGAGCACTGTACTAAGTGCTTGGAATATACAAATCGGTAACAGAGACAGTCCCTGCCCTTTGACAGGCTTACATTCTAATCGGGGCAGACGGACAGACGAACAATAGCAATAAAGAGAATCAAGGGGATGAACATCTCATTAAAACAATTGCAAATAAATAGAATCAAGACGATGTACATTTCATTAACGAAATAAATAGGGTAATGCTTTGTGCTTAACAAATACAATAATAATAATTTCTATATAATTGGGAACTAGAGTGGTCTAGTGGACAGAGCAGGGACCCGGGACTCAGAGGACCTAAGTTCTAATTCCACCTCCTATACGCTGTGTGATGTTGGACAAATCACTTAACTTCTCTGGGCCTCAGTTTATAAAAGGGCCTCGACTATAAAATGGATACCTCTGCTCCTCCTACTTAGACTGTGAGCCCCATGTGGCACTGTGTCTGACAGTTAACTTGTATCTACCCCAGTGCTAGACCAGTGCTTGGCACATAGCAAGCGCTTAACCAATACCACGATCGTTATTATTATATATCCCGAATGCCCTTTCCCAGCCCCCCAGTATGAAATATATCTGCTATGACATGCTTATACTACAGCCCTTAGAGCGAAAATCATAATTCCGTGTTTAAATCCGTACATTAATTTCATTCTCAGAGAGTCCCTTTTGTGAGAACTAAACAGACCCTTTCACGATAGATGCCATTTGCATTCAGTGATTTTCCTTCCCTATTGGAAACACATTTAGGGCTCACACTGTGTTTGAACTCTAGTTTTGAGTTTTTCCTCTACTTTGTACCTCCCTGGGGACGCTTTAAGTCTGTGGGGCATATCTTCTGCTTGCCCTGCTGTTAATACGCTAAAGACTTTGAGCAGTCCATTCTTAGGAGGGCTCTCAGGGACCAATAAGCTCCTCTCGGCTACGCTAATTGCTTCTACAATCCTTCCCGGGCTCCAGACCGGTGAGAGACTGGCTTTGCTCCTGAAAGGAGACAGGCATATTCACCTCCGATCTAGACCAGCAAATATTCCCAGCCTAAGCTCTCCTCTCTCCTGTTCCCTCTCCGCGCCACATCGTTCATTCAATCGTATTTATTGAACGCTTACTTTGTGCGGAGCACTGAACTGAGCCTTTGGGAGAGTACAATAGAGCAATGAACAGACATATTTGCCCTTGGGTCTGTTTTCTTTAAAGCACTTGATATTCAACCCACCCTCAGTGCCCAAGCACTTCGGTACGTATCCTTTATTTATTTTAATATCTGCCTCTCCCTCTAGACTGTACGCTCCTTGTGGGCAGGGAATACGTCTACCAACTCTGCCGTACCGTCGCTTAGGACTGCGCTCTGCACAAAGGAAACACTCGATAAACACCGTCGCCTGATTCGGAAGAGAGAAGAAAAGGAAGGGGCCGGTCAAAGCTAAAGTCAAAGGAAGGTAACGCTGCTTGCCAAAGACCTGAAGTGATCAGCAGTTTCTTCCAAAGATGAGGCCAGCAGGTTCCAAATTTGGCTCCATCGGCCTGCGGGGTAACGTGCTTTTACCGTAGAAGACTTTCCAGAAGGGCTCAAGGAACAGAAATCCCAGAAGGGGTAAAAGTCACTCAGAGTCAGAAGAGAGCAACACGAGGCCCACCCAGCTAGGTAAATGGAAATGCTTGGGCGTTATTTGGGTAAGAAAAGCCTTGGCTCAGAGCTCCTGGTGGGCAGAGAACGTGCCAACCCACACCACTGAATTGTGCTCTCCCAAGCGTCCGGTGCGGTGCTCTGCCTAGAGTAATGCCATTGCTCGATTGATTCAAAAGATCTGCTTTCATATCAATACGCCTCCAAACTGGGTGCCCCGGTTGATCATCCCGGAAGTACTCACTCTGGCTGCCCTGCTGCTTTTCAATCAATCAGTCAAATTTTTTGAGCGCTTATGTGTGCAGAGCACTGAACTAAGCACTGGGGAGAGTACGCTATACCAGAGTTGGTAGACAACTTCCCTGCCCACAGTGAGCTTCCAGTCTAAAAGTGGAGACAGACGTTAACGTGAGTAAATTTGCTAGACTCAGTTGGCGGAGAACAGAATGAATCTTTCATTTAGATTTGCATTTCCACAGAAAGATCAAGCTTTAAAATAGGTCGGGGGAAGTCCAGCCCTCAGAAAGTCTGCTCCTTTTGGGGAAGTCGGAGGACCCGTGTTGTCATTCCTGCTCCTCCACTTATCTCTGTGTGACCTTGGGCAAGTCGCTTGTCTTCTCTCTGCCTCAGTGACCTCATCTGTAAAATGGAGATTGAGACTGAGAGCCTCTTGTGTGACAAGGACTGTGCCCAACCTGATTTGCCTATATCTACTCCAGCGCTTAGTTCAGTACCTGGGGGCACATAGGAAATGCTTAACAAATACCACAAAAAAGAAAGGTGGGGACTACCAAATTTTCCCCTCTCTGTCCCATCTCTGTTACTGTGCTAGAACTCGACTGGGACCATTTTACTTCTAGGAAGAAGGCACTGCTCCCAAAAGGTGGTGGCCTAGTGGATAGAACACAGGCCTGGGAGGCAGGACCTGGATGCCAATCCCAGCTCTGCCATTCATCTCCTCTGTGACCTTGGGCAGGTCATCTAACTTCTCTGTTCCTCAGTTACCTCATCTATAAAATGGGGATTAAGACAGTGAGCCCCATGCGGGACACGGACTGTATCCGGTCTGATTATCTTGGATCTACCCCAGCGCTTAGTACAGTGCCTGGCAAGTCGTAAACATTTAACAAATGCCATAAAAAATAAAATTAAAAAAAAGACAAATTCCTGCCCTCTCTAGGCACTGTCACCCCTCCAGATTTAGCCAGGCTTTTCTCCCCTTTATCATGGATGGTACAGACCTAAAGACTTTTAGTTCCCTGGGCTTTTAATTTGGCATCATTGAAGAGCACTGAAATCACTTACAAAAGCGTTTAATTGGTTATTCTTTAACAATTCAAAAGGCCTCACGTCGTCCAATTGTCCTCTTCTGGATCTCTCACATTCTTTTAAGTGAGCTGACTGGAGTGCGATTTTGATCTCCGCGCAGAATAATGATTATGACTTGGTTCTTAGCGTGGCCAATTTTCTTCCCCTTTGTTTAGAGAAGTCAGGGCGTTTAGGAAATTTTCCCTGTATCCTGGTGGACATATTTGCCATCCCTAGACGCAGTTAATAATAACAACTATTATTATTATTATGGTACTTGTTCAGTGCTTTCTAAGTGCCAAGCGCTGTTCTAAGCACTGAGGTAGATACAAGTTAATCATGTTGGACCCAATCCCTGTCCCCTGAGGGACTCACACTCTTAATCCCTATTTTACAGGTGAGGTAACTGAGGCCCAGAGATGTGAAGTGGCTTGTCCAAGAACACACAGCAGACATGTGGCTGAGCTGGGATTAGAGCCCAGGTCCTTCTGACTCCCAGGCCCGTGCTCTATTCACTAAGAATAATAACAAAAATAATGCTGATATTTGTTAAGCGCTTACTAACGTGCCAGGCACTGTACTAAGTGCTGGGCTGACGGCCCAACCGGCCGAGGCACTGGGCAGGACCACGGGGTGGGGCAACTGGCTGTGGGCCAAGGTGGAAGTTCCATGGATGACTTTTTCCAGTCTGGCCAAAAGGGCAGGTTGTCTCGCTCCGGGAATGTTGAGGCAGCCGGCCCTGCTGAACAGAATAGAGCCCTCCCTGAATCTTTGCTCTCACTTGATCAGGGATCGGAACTTTTCTCCCACTTGCACTTAGCCCGGGCCTGGGAGTCAGGAGGCGGTGGGTTCTAATCCCCGTTCCGCCACTTGTCAGCTGTGTGACCTTGGCCAAGTCGCTTCATTTCTCTGGTCCTCGGTTACCTCGTCTGTAAAATGGGGATTGAGACTGCGAGCCCCACATGGGACAGGGACCGTGTCCAACCCGATTTGCTTGTTTCCTCCCCGCTGCCCGGCACACAGTGAGCGCTTGACAAATACCGCAATTATTATCATGAGTAGTGGAAAGGGACCTTGAGATTTTAAGGCAACTCCCTGACTCCGATAGAATGGGATGTTGCATTTTGGCTCTCCTATTTTTCAGACCCGTGACCTTTTTTAAAGTTCAGGCGTCACATCCTGGGAAGTTTTGAAGAAGCCAAACATCCCCACTGATTTCCACCTGCCCGAAAGAGCTGAGCAGTGTCGACCTGGAATGGCTAGTTGGTATCTTTGGGCCCCTTGGTTTAATAAAGGGAGTTAGTTTTGATTGCTTTCTGGAGTTGGCAAACTTGGGTGGGGAGTAACTCAACTCTCCCACGCAAGGGAAAGCTGAGATGATTAAATTCTGTACTTGTTTTATTGCATTCTGCACTTTTTGAATGACAACGTTTTATAATAAAGTATATTTGAAAATTCTTTAAAATACTGTGCTCTTGCGCCATAATGGTCAGTTGCCAGAATCAAGACTCCAGGAAGTCATTCATTCAATCCTATTTATCGAGCGCTCACTGTACGCAGAGCACTGTACTAAGCGCTTGGAAAGTACCATTTGGCAACAAATAGAGGCAATCCCTACCCAACAACGGGCTCACGGTGTAGAAGGAGGGTGTACATCCTTGTACATCCTTGTTTCCACTTCCCATTTTCTCACCCTCGACCACCCGGAAATGGCTCCTCTAAGAGGAAAGTGCTCTGAATGATTTAAATTTTCTTCTGCCTGAAGAGGGGCTTTCTCTGCTTCTCAAGGTGCCTGTGACCTTTACAAGCCCACTCCACCACTTGTCTGCTGAGTGACCTTGGGCAAGTCACTTCACTTCTCTCTACCTCAGTCATCTCATCCACAAAAAGGGGTTAAATACTGTGAGCCCCAAGTGGATGGACTGTGTCCAACTTGGTTCGCTTGTAACAACCCCAGCGCTTAGTAATAGCAATATCGCTAAGATCCGCCCTTTCCTCTCCATCCAAACGGCTATGGTACTGGTACAAGCTCTCATAATATCCCGACTGGATAATCGTGTCAGCCTTCTCTCTGATCTCCCTTCCTCCTGTCTCTCCCCACTGCAGTCTATTCTTCATTCCGCTGCCCGGATCATCTTCCTGCAGAAACGATCTGGGCATGTCACTCCCCTCCTTAAAAACCTCCAGTGGTCGCCTATCAACCTCTGCACGAAAGAAAAACTTCCCACTCTGGGCTTCAAGGGTCTCCATCACCTTGCCCCCTCCCACCTCTCCTCCTCCCTTCTCTCTTTCTACCGCCCACCCCGCACGCTCCGCTCCTCTGCCGCTCACCTCCTCACCGTCCCCCGTTCACACCTATCCCTCCTTCGACCTCTGGCCCACGTCCCCCCGTCGTCCTGGAATGCCCTCCCTCCTCACCTCTGCCAAACTAACTCTCTTCCCCTCTTCAAAGCCCTACTGAGAGCTCACCTCCTCCAAGAGGCCTTCCCAGACCGAGCTTCCCCATTTCCCTCTGCTCCCTCTGCTGCCTCTCTGCCCCCCCCCCCACCTCCCCTCAGCTAAGCCCCCTTTACCCCCTTTCCCTCTGCTCCTCCCTTCCCCTCCCCTCAGCACTGTGCTCATTTGTATATATTTTTATTACCCTATTTATTTTGTTATTGAGGTGTACGTCCCCTTGATTCTATTTATCGTGACTTTGCTGTCTTGTTTTTGTCCATCTCCCCCAGTTAGATTGTGAGCCAGTCACTGGGCAGGGATTGTCTCTATCTGTTGCCAAATTGTATATTTCAAGCACTTAGTACAGGGCTCTGCACTTAGTAAGCACTCAATAAATATTATTGAATGAATGAATAATAATAATGATTATTATCATTATTACTGTGGTATTAGTTAAGCCCTTAATTCACCTGCAAAATGGGGATGAAGACTATGAGCCCCATGTGGGACCTGGACTGTGTCCAACTTAATTTCCTTGCATCCACCTCGGCACTTAGTAATAATAATGATGATAATAAACGTGGTATTTGTTAAGCACTTACTATGTGCCAGGTACCGTTCTAAGCACTGGGGAAGATACAAGATTATAATAATAATAATAATAATGGTATTTGTGAAGCGCTTCCTATGTGCCAAGCACTCTTCTAAGCACTGGGGTAGATACAAGGTTATCAGAGAAGGTAAGTGACTTGCCCGAAGTCATACAGGCAAGCTACTTAACTTCTCTGTGCCTCAGTTACCTCATCTGCAAAATGGGGATTAAGACTGTGAGCCCCTCGTGGGACAGTCTGATCACCTTCTATCTACCCCGGCGCTTAGAGCAGTGCTCGGCACATAGTAAGTGCTTAACAAATACCATCATTATTAATGATTATATATGGAGTGTAGGGGCAAGCTCTCTCTCTTCCAATCACCGTCCCCGACCACCTCCATCCCCAGTCCTCAACTACTGGTCCAAGATAATTTTCAATAAGATAGAGTGATGTTTTCCCCTTATCGTCGGGGCAGCATCCTGTTTCTGGGAGCGGCCGTAGACATAGACGCAGCCAACGGTTCACGCCGAAACCAGCTGGCTCGTGTGAGACACATTAGTAGGCAAGGAGATTCCGCTTTAACATCTCCTCCACATCAGATATCCACCCGTCTCACAAACTACTTACGCTTCATTCCAAGAGGAAAAGAAATGATTTATAGGATAGGATTCTGGGCATCCTTTGCGGGCACCCCCGTCCCCGGAATCTAAGTCCGGAACTCCGAAGGGAATCCTGAGCGGAGGCGCGGGGAACGTGGCTACCGACTCCGTTACACCGTACTCTTCCAAGCACTTAGTACAGTGCTCTGCACACGGTAAGTGCTCGATAAATACCATAGATTGATTCTCTCCTCTCAGGTCATTTCTCCTTACTTCTGGGTGTTGCTTGGTGAACGACAGAGAAACGAGGCCTTCCCATTCCAATCAGTGGATCAGTCAGTGGCATTTATTGAGCACTTACTATGTGCAGAACACTGTACTAAGCGCTCGGGAGAGGATTATACAACAGAGTTAGCAGACGTGATTCCCACCCACAGCAAGCTTTCAGCCGAAAAGGGGAGACAGACATGAATGTAAATAAATAATTTATAATATAGAATTTAAATTACGTACATTAGGCTAATTCCGGCACTCTGAGAGACTCGCAGATGACTAACGGGGGAGATTCATTCATTCAGTCGTATTTATTGAGCGCTTACTGTGTGCAGAGCACTCTACGGAAGCAGCGTGGCTTAATGGAAAGAGCACAGGCTTGGAAGTCAGAAGTCGTGGGTTCTAATCCCGACTCCGCCACTTTCGGCTGTGTGACTTTGGGCAAGTCACTTAACTTCTCTGTGCCTCAGTTACCTCATCTGTAAAATGGGGATTAAGACTGTGAGCCTCACGTGGGACAACCCGATGACCTTGTATCTCTCCCAGTGCTTAGAACAGTGCCTGGCACATAGTAAGGGCTTAACAAATACCACAGTTATTAGTAATTATTATCTGTACCCTCTGGACTCTTGGAATTCAGCCCCACAGCATTCATGTATATATCCATAATTTGTAGATATGAATATTAATATCCTTCTCTCTCTCTAGACTGTAAGTTCCTTGTGAGTAGGGAACATGTCTCCCTGCTGTGTTGTATTGTACTTTCCTAAGCATTTAGCACAGTGCTCTGCACTCAGTAAATGCTGAATAGATACCACTGATAGATCGATTAAAGGGTGAGAAGGGACTGTCTCCCTTTTCCTTCCTCTTGTATTCATTCATTCATTCATTCATTCATTCATTCATTCAATCCTATGTATTGAGTGCTTACTTTGTGCAGAGCACTATACTAAGCGCTTGGAAAGTACAATTCAGCAACAAAGAGAGACAATCCCTGCCCACAACGGGCTGACAGTCTAGAAGGGGGGAGATAGACAGGCAGATATCGTATAGTGCTCTCTGCTCTTAAGACAGTGCTCGACACCTGATCTGTCGACCTCCTCAGATGCCGGTCATTCTGACTGACTTGGTGGTTCCACCAGGGTCCGGACAAATCCACACCTCAGTTTCCTGGCACCCCAAATGATTGTCTTCTGCGTGTGGAAGATTTGGGGAGCAGGGGGTCCCAGGGTAACAGTCGCATCATAGGGTGCCTCATAGAAAAGCAGCACGATGTAGTGGACAGAGCACGGGCCTGAGAGTCAGAAGGACCCGAGTTCTGATCCCGGTTTTTCCACTTGCCTCCTGTGTGGCCTTGGGCAAGTCACTTCACTTCCTCTCGCCTCCGTTCCCTCATCTGTAAAATGAGGATTAAGACCGTGAGCCCCATGTGGGCCGGGGACCGTGCCCAACCCGATTAGTTTGTATCTTCCCCAGCGCTTACTGTAGTGCCTGGCACAAAGTAAGCACTTAAGAGAAGCAACCCGCCATAGTGGATAGAGCACAAGCCTGGGAGTCAAGTGGTCATGGGTTCTCATCCTGGCTCTGCCACTTGCCTGCTGTGTGACCTTGGTCAAGTCATTGCACTTCCTCTGTGCCTCAGTTACCTCAGCTGGAAAATGGGGATTGAGAGTGTGAGCCCCAAGTGGGACAGGGACTGTGTCCAACCCGATTTGCTTTATCCACCGCAGCACTTAGTATACTGCCTGGCGCATAGTAAGTGCTTAACAAATACCATTATTATTATAATTATTATTAACGAATACCACAAGTTCTCCTGGAGGGCTGAAGAGGCCACCTTTCCGCCGCAAAGGGACCAGAGAGTCGATCGGGGCACGTCCGCGTCTGCCCAGAAACCGATCCACAGCCACCAACACTGTCCACTCACCTCTCTTTTTGGGAGCTGACAAAGCAACCCAATGTGTTTCTCCCTTCCACTAAAGCCGCGACCCTCCCACCCTCTTGTCAGCAAATATTCTTGGGTGATCTAATTCGAGTTTAATAGGACAGGCTTTAATTAATATATATCCCGGAAGCACATTCGCTCTCTTATTGACGGGCACGTGGTACGATACAGACGAACACAGCAGAACTTATCGTGCAAATTCTTCTGAGGTGTGTGAAGGCAGGGAATGACACAGTAGGGGCCTACGGATCCAAGTTGGGTTTTATTAATGCGGGGTAGAGATTACAATAAAAAAAATGACTCACTTTCCTTAAGTATCTGCCTTGCTAATTATCCACTGAGATATGTGTGCTGATGGGGAGGGGCTGGGGGAGAAGGGCCAAACTGAATTATAGGCAAGGTTGCCAAGGTTCGCATTAGGGAGTTTTTGAAGTTTCAAGAGGAAAAAAACTAGGAAAAGATTGGAAATGCTGGGTGTGGTCATGGGCTGCCTAAGAGAGAGCTTGAAAAAGCATTCATTCATTCAGTCCTATCTATTGAGCGCTTACTAGGTGGAAAGCACTGTACTAAGCACTTGGGAGAGTACACTATAACAACAACATTTCTGCCCACACCAAGCTCACAGTCTGGAGGGAGAGCTCACAGCAGGGCATAATAGAGAGAGAGAGAGGTCCTGGGTTGTAATCCTGGCTCCGCCAGTTGCCTGTCACTGATGTGATCTTGGGCAAGTCACTTAACTCCTCCGTGCCTTAGTTAGTTCATTCAATTCTATTTATTCAATTGTATTTATTGAGCACTAACTGTACAAGTGCTTGCACTGTACTAAGTTAATAAATGCTTAAGTTAGTAGTAAGTGCTTAACAAATATAATTATTATTATTAAAGTTGGTTTGAAGTCACTTAAGTTCTCTGCGCCTCAGTTACCTCATCACTAAAATGGGGATTCAGACAGTGAGTCTCACGTAAGACAAGAACTATGTCCAACTCGATTTTCTTGTATCCACACCAGCGCTTAGTATGGTGCCTGGCACATAGTAAGAGCTTAACAAATGCCATTATTATCGCTCCCCTCACGGAGCTTACAATCTTACAGGGGAGACGGACGCTAAAGAAGTTACACGTCCTCCGAGCTATTCTCCGAGACCTTCCCCGAATGAGATCTCATTTCCTCTTCTCCCTCTCCCTTCTGCAGCACCCTTGCACCCAGATTTGCACTCTTTATTCACCCCTTCCTCAGCCCCACATAAATACCTAGATAAATATCTGTAATTAATTTCTATTAACGTCTGCCTCTCTCTCTAGCCTGCAAGCAAGATGTGTGCCGGGAATGTGTCTACCAACTCTGTTCTATTGAACTCTTCTAAGCGCTTAGTACAGTGCTCTGCATACAGTGAGGGTTCAATAAATGCAATTGATTGATTGACTGATAAGGACTGGGCTGGCTGGGGGATTTGGAAACCAGAAACCACACCCTGTAGCATCAGTTCCTTGAGCCAGGGTCCTGGGGTCTTACTCTATTGGACTGTTTTGGACTCTCCCAAGCGCCCAGCTTCACTTTTAAAGCTGAGGTGGGGCTGGCTTCGCTCAGGGAAGGGGAGTTGGGGAGAGGGGGCCAGGGCACCCCTGCTTTGCTAGACCGAGCCAAAGTGGTAGTTTCCTGGGTGCCCTTCGGGTCAATCGTATTTATTGGGCGTCGTGATCTACTGGAAAGAGAATCAGCCTCGGAGTTAAAGAACCTGGGTTCTAATCCCGGCTCTGCCCATTTACCCGCTGTGTGACCCTGGGCAAGTCGTTTAACTTCTCCGTGCCTCAGTTTCCTCATCTGTAAAATAGAGATTTGATGCCTGTTTTCCCTCCTACAAAGAGCGTGAGTCCCCTGTGGGACAGGGACTGTGTCCAACCTCACTAAATTATATCCACCCCAGGGTTTAGATCAGTCTTTGACACATAGTGAGTGCTCAACAAGTTCCATAATTAACGAGAGAGTACAATACGATAGAGTTAGTCGACTCTCTCTGCCCTCAACGAGCTTCCGGACCAGAAAACCTCCAGGCTTTCTGGTGCTGGCCCCACCCGGCTCTTTCACCACCTGCAAGAGAGAGAGAAGGTCTCTGAATTTTAATATTAAAATAAACACTATGTAAATGAGGTGCAAATCAGCAAAGAGCCAGGGCCCTCATTAGAAGTGATTGCTGCATTAATCCGAGGCAACATCCACTCAGGGGCCCAAGAAGACAGAGACTGGCGGCCCTCTCTCCTCGGAGGGCCCTCCCTCCTCAAAATAGCAGTCGTATTTATTGAGCGCTTGCAGTGCGCAGAGCTCTGTACTAAGCGCTTGGGAGAGTACAGTAGAAGAGAATTAGCAGACACATTCCCCACCCACAATGATAGCGTCCTTACCTCCGTCCCTGTCATCTGCCCAAATCTGCGGGTACAGAGCTCTGGGGTAGTGTATCCAGGCACCCTTCCCACTAGTCATGGCCTAGGGGAGAGAGAGTCAGAAGGACCTGGGTTCTAATCCTGACTCTGCCGCTTGTCTGCCGGGTGATCTCGGACAAGTCATTTCACTTTTCTGGGTCTCGGTGACCTAATCTGGAAAATGGGTTTTAAGACCGTGAGCCCCATGTGGGACAGGATCGTATCCAACCTGATTTGCTTGTATGTACCCCGGTGCTTCCCCTCTCAAGGTCACGTCTGGAGAGTTTCCAGCACTCTATCGGTCTCGACTATGGGAGGGAGAGTCAAGCAGAGGCCTGTCCATTCCATTCCTAGCTTGGCCAGTGGCTAGCGAGTTATAGGCCATCTGCTACAAGTCCAAACTCACCTCTGCTGAGCAGCAGCGGCACGGCAGAGAGTTGAGGGCGGTGACTTGAGTTTACTGCGCGGAAGGAGGCGACGGTAAACCGCTTCCAGATTTTCACCAAGAAAACTCTGTGGATCCACTATCAGAACGATTGCAGATGGCAGCGGGGCCTTCTGGGAGAGATGCGTCCGTGGAATCGTTATGGGTCGGAGTTGACTCGACAGCATAAAGTGTTTAGAACAGTGCATGACACGTAGTAAGTGCTTAACCAATACCATCATTATTATTAGCTTGGCTTAGTGGAAAGAGCACAGGCTTGGGAATCAGAGGTCATGGGTTCTAATCCCAGCTCTGCCGCTTGTCAGCTGTGTGACTTTGGACAAGTCACTTAACTTCTCTCGGCCTCATCTGTAAAATGGGGATTAACACAGTGAGCCCCACGTGGGACAACCTGATTCCCTTGTATCAACCCCAGCGCTTAGAACAGTCCTTTGCGCATGGTAAACGCTTAACAAATACCATAATAATAATCATTAGTCTGACTTTGGATCACTAATAATAGATCATGGGTTCGACTCCCGGCTCTGCCACTTGTCAGCTGTGTGACTGTGGGCAAGTCACTTAACTTCTCTGGGCCTCAGTTACCTCATCTATAAAATGGGGATGAAGACTGTGAGCCCCACATGGGACAACCTGATTACCTTGTATCAACCCCAGCACTTAGAACAGTCATTTGCACACAGTAAACGCTTAACAAATACCATAATAATAATCATTAGTCTGACTTTGGATCGCTAGTAATCATAATGATAGTAATTGTGGTCTTTAGGTGCTTATTATGTGTTGAGGACTGTTCTAAGCCCTGGGGCAGATACAAGACAATCAGTTCTGGCATACATGGGGCTCACAGTCTAGTACAAGTATTGACTCCCCATTTCGCAGATGATGTATATGAGGCACACAGCCACTGAGGTAAAGACTTGACCAAGGTCACACAGCTGGCAAGTGGTAGAGACGAGATTAGTACCCAAGTCTTTGGATTCCCCTGCGCTGTGCTCTTCCCACTAGGCCAGGCTGCTTTTCTCTTTGCTTGTCAGCTTCTCTCGGTGTCTCCCTTTACCTATCGTCTCCTTCGGGTATTAGATGATTAGAGTTGAAATGCAAGCGGCAATTAGGAAGGAAAGCTTTTGCCATTATCGTTATTATTATTATTATTATTATTATTATTGTTAGTATTAACATGATCAATTTTGCTTCAAATGTGCCCGTTGCTAGTCTCCAGAGCAAGCATCAGAAGAATCACCAGCATTTTTCTATCTTTTATCCACCGCTTATTTGGCATTAAATATGTTCCCAGTCCTTAAAGCGGCCTCCAGTCTACGAGCCTAGAAAAGTAGCGTAGCCTAGTGGAAAGAGCACGGCCCTGGAAGTCAGAGGACCTGGGTTCCAATTCTGGCTCTATCAATTAAGCTATGTGACCTTGGGGAAGCTACTTAACTTACCTCTCCTTTTCTCCCACTCCCTCTGCGTCTCCTTGACTTGCTCCCCTTATTTATCCCCTCTGCTAGCCCCACAGCACTTATGTACCTATCTGGAATTTATTTATTTATATCAATGTCGGTTTCCACCTCTAGACTGTAAACTCATCGTGGGAGGGGAAGGTGTCTGTTATATTGTACTCTCTCCAGCTCTTAGTACAGTGCTCTGCACACAGTAAGCACTCAATAAATATGATTGACTGACTCAGTTTCCTCAACTGTAAGTTGGGGATTCAGTACCTGTTCTCCTCCTACTTAGACTGGGAGTCGCATGTGGGACAGTGACTGTGTCCAATCTAATTATCTTGTACCTACCCCAGAGCCGCTTGTTATTTTGTGCTCTCCCAAGAACTCATTCAATCATATTTATTGAGTGCTTCCTGTGTGCAGAGCACAGTTAAGAGCTCAATAAATATGACGGACTGAATGAATGAATGAACAGGTTTTGACGCATAGCGCACAATTCTATTTCTTTTATTAGTGATGTGTATATACCTATAATTCTATTTATATTGATGCTATTAATGCCTGTTTACTTGTTTTGATGTCTGTCTCCTCCCTTCGAGACTGTGAGCCCGTTGAGTTCGGGGATTGTCTCTATTTGTTGCTGAATTATGCTTTCCAAGCTCTTAGAACAGTGCTCTGCACACAGAAAGCGCTCAATAAATACGACTGAATCAATGAACAAATAGCATAAGGAAGGGGAGTGGATTTGTTAGATTCTGCTTTTTTTTCCTATTCTCCTCGAAAGGGTGGGAAGCTTCAGTTGGGTTCTGGTTCAGAGGATTGAAGTTATTGAGCAAGACAGACAGTCGAATCCCAGAGAGGTCACCCAGAGCAGTGTGGCGGACATCAGTCAGTCAGTTGTATTGACTGAGCGCTTACTGTGTGCAGAGCACTGTACTAAGCGCTTGGGAGAATACAAACTAACAATATAACAGACACATTCCCTGCCCTCAATGGGCTTACAGTATGCTGAAGCTTCTGCAGGCAGAGCAGGGATAAAGAATAATAATAATCTTGGTATTTGTCAAGGGCTTACTATGTGCGGAGCACTGTTCTAAGCGCTGGGGTAGATACTGGATAATCAGATTGTCCCACGTGAGGCTCACAGTCTTAATCCCCATTTTACCGATGAGCTAACTGAGGCACAGAGAAGTTAAGTGACTTTCCCACAGTCACACAGCTGACAAGTGGCAGAGCTGGGATTCGAATCCATGACCTTTGACTCCCAAGCCCGTGCTCTTTCCACTGAGCCGCGGTGCTTCCCCAGGGACAACTCTCCTCCCAACTTCCAGGAAGCAATTCAATTTTCCAGTGCACAGAGCCCTTGTCTGGGTCCCCTGGGTGAGGGGGAGCTTGGGGTTGGGGCCTGCGTGGGCTAGGGGCTAGAGAAGCCGTGTGGCCCAGTGGAAAGAGCACAGGCCTGGAATTCCGAGGATCTGGGTTCTCATCCCTCTCTGCCATTTGCCTGCTGTGTCAAGATGGGAAAGTCACTTCATTTCCATATACCTCAGTTTCTTCATCGGTGCAGTCGGAATTCAATACCTGGGCTCCCTCTTCCTCCTTAGAATGTGAACCTCTTGTGGGGACCTGATTATCTTCTATCTACCCCAGCCCTCAGTACAGTATTTGGCACATAGTATGTTCTTAACAAATACCACAATTATTATTATTATTATTATCAGTTGGCATGGAGGGCGAGGCTAGGAGACCATTGCAAAGAAGAGAGGAACCCACACCTGCTGGCAAAATTTTCCACCATGAAATGCCAAGTGAAAGCCTTGCCCAGAGCTGGTCTCTTTGGTTTTTAATTATCAAAACTTCCTGATTTTCAAGAAATACCACAATTATTATTATGATTATCAGTTGGCATGGTGGGCGGGGCTAGGGGACCATCACTAAAAAGAGAGGAACCGAGCCTCGCTGCAAAGTTTTCTACCATGAAATAGCAAATGAAAGCCTTGCCCAGAGCTGGACTCTTTAGTTTTTAATTATCAAAACTTCCTGATTTTCAAGCCTTTCTGTGATAAGGGAGTTGAAACGTGAAGCAAATCTGAACTTAAAGATATGTCAAAGAGCTAAATTGAGCCTCGGAATTATTCCGATCATAGAGATTGTCCTCTGGGCTTTAAACACTCACAAGGACAATCTGCTATTCTCCACTGCACAATAACGAGAAGGAAAAGGGAATTTGACAGCTTCTTTCGCATTAGGAGAGGTTCCCTCCCGAGTTGTGCTGTGACGAGTGAGTGAGCACGCACAGACACACAGACACACACACACACAAACACACCTCATTCATCCATTCATTCAAGCGTAGTTATTGAGCGTTCACTGTGTGCGGAGCACTGTACTAAGCCCTTGGGAGAGTACAACACAACAATAAACTGACATATTTATTGCCCATCGTGAGCTTACACGCAGATACGTACACATTTTGTGTGTACACACACACAGACAAACACATGCACAAACACATACCCGCTACTGAATAGAGATCACCCTGCTGCTAAAACCCGATCTCAATGGCTATTTTCTTACTTGCTCACATCACTGAAGAATTTATATCAGGTCTTCTCTGCACATTCAGAGAGGCCATGAGCCCTCATCAGTCGTCCAAGCAGCACGGCTTAGTGAAAAGAGCAGGGGCTTGGGAGTCAGAGGTCGTGAGTTCGAATCCCGGCTCCGCCCCGTGGCAGCTGTGTGACTTTGGGCAAGTCACTTAACATCTCTGTGGCTCAGTTACCTCATCTTTAAAATGGGAACTAAGACTGTGAGCCCCTCGTGGGACAACCTGATAGCCTTGTATCAACACCAGTCTTAGAACAGTGCTTGGCACATAGTAATCGCTTAACAAATACCATTATTATTATTGTTCCCCCTGTAGACTGTAAACTGAGTCAGTCGATCATATTTATTGAGTGCCTCCCTTGTGCAGAGCACTGTACTAAGCACTTGAGAGAGTACAATAGAACGGACATTTTCCCTGCCCATTTTCCCTACAATCTAGAGGGGGAGACAGATGCTAATATGAATAAATAACATTACAGATATGTACATAGTTGCGGTGGAGCTGGGAGAGGGATCAGGGACTGTGCCTACCAATTGTATTGCACTTTCGTTAAGAGCTAAGTATATTGTTCTGCACATGAGAAGTGCTCAAAAGTATTCCTCACTCTTGGCTTCAAAGCTGTCCATCCCCTTGGCCCCTCCTACCTCACCTCCTTTCTCTCCTTCTCCAGCCCAGCCCGTACACTCCATTCCTATGTCGCAGCTCGCCTCCTCACTGGGCCTCGTTCTCGCCTGTCCCGCCGTCGATCCCTGGCCCATGTCCTACCACTGACCCGGAATGCCCTCCCTCCTCACCTCCACCAAACTCTCTTCCCTCCCTTCAGAGCCCTAAGGAGAGCTCACCTCCTCCAGGAGGCCTTCCCAGACTGAGCCCCCCTTTTCCCCTCTTCCTCCTCCCCTCCCCATCGCCCCGACTCCCTCCCCCTGCTCTTGTGCCCCACAGCACTTGTGTATATATGTACATTTTTATTATTCTATTTATTTTATTAATGATGTGTATATATCTATAATTCTGTGTATTTATAATGATGCTAGTGATGTCCATTTACTTGTTTTGATGTCTGTCTCTACCCCTTCTAGACTGTCAGCCCGTTGTCTCAATTTGTTGCTGAATTGTACTTCCCAAGTGCTTAGTACCGTGCTCTACACCCAGTAAATGCTCAAGAAATACGGTCGAATGAAGGAATGAAAAATTTCCACGGATCATTTTTAGCTCTTCCTCCGGAGGTGGTTAAGACCTGCTTTAAAAGAAGCTTCTGGTTTGGGAAAGAAGAAGTTCTCTGGTCTTGAGTTCTCTGAGAAGGTACATCAGGATTCTGGGTAGAAACCCTCAGTCAATCAGTAGGATTAAGCACTTAGTACAGTGCTCTGCACATAGTGAGCGCTCAATAAATACGATTGAATGAATGAATGAATGAACGGGGTGTCTATTAGGGCAGAGCACTATATTAAGCACTTAGAAACTATAATAGAGATCGTAAACTAGATTGCAAATTCCACATTAAACTGTAGACTCCTTGAGGGCACGGATCATGCCTGCTCCTCCACTAAGCTGGAAGCTCGTTGTGGGCAGGGAACTTGTCTACCAACTCTGTTATATTGTACATGCACTAAGCCATGCGCCACCTGGCTTAGTGGAAAGAGCACGGGTTTGGGGGTCAGAGGTCCTGGGTTCTAAATCATTCAATCGTATTTATTGAGCGCTTACTATGTGCAGAGCATTGTACTAAGCACTTGGAAAGTACAATTCGGCAACAAAGAGCGACAGTCCCTACCCAACAACTGGCTCACCCCATTTGTCAGCTGTGTGATTTTGGCACAATCACTTAACTTCTCAGTGCCTCAGTTGCCTCATCTGTAATATAAGGATTAAGACTGTGAGCCCCACCTGGGACAACCTATTAACCTCGTATCTTCCCCAGTGCTTAGAACAGTGCTTGGCACAAAGTAAGCACTTGACAAATACCATCATTATTACTATTACAGTGCTCTGCACACAATTAGCACTCAATAAATACGATTGATTGATTGATATTTACTCTATTTTCCTCTAGACTGTAAACTCGTTGTAAGCAGGGAACGTTTCTATCAGCTCTTTTGCGTTGTACTCTCCCAAGCACTTAGCGCAGTGCTCTGCAAACAGTAAATATTCAAGAATATCATCGATTAATTAATTGAATGTACTCACAGCAGACATGTCAAAGATCTGGGATTAGAACCCAGGTCCTCTGACTCCCAAGTCTCTACTCTTTCCCCGAGGCCATGCTGCTTCTCAAAGGTCTTAAAACGGAAAAGTCCAGATAGGTTTTTTGAGGGGCTGTAATTAGCTAAAAAAATTAGCATGTGCTAAACCAGCCTCCCCAGACTCTCACGCATGGCCTAGAGGTTGGGAAAATGGGAGGGAAGCAGTGTGGCCTAGTGGAAAGAACACGGGTCTGGGAGTCAGAAGATCTGGGTTCTAATCCCAGCTCCATCAATTGTCTGCTGTGTGACCTTGAGCATATCAGGCCCAAGTCCTACCTCTGGCCTGGAATGCCCTTCCTCCTCACATACGCCAAATTAGCACACTTCCCTCCCTGGTACCTGCAAGCTGGGCCCAGAGGAAATGAATAAAGAAAGACAAGAATCTAGATTGTAAACTAGATGGGAAATTCCCACTAGATTGTAAACTCCTTGAAGGCAGGTAATCTTTTCTACCTACTCTATTGTACTCTCCCAAGCACTTAGTACAGTCCTCCTGCATACAGTAAGCCCTCGATTAGTATTACTTATTGATTGATTTAATGGCTTGAGGACAGAGATTATGTATTCTAACTCTGTTAATCGATCAATCAATCAATGATATGATGGTATTTAACCCAGGACTTAGGCATAAGCGTGGCATATAGTAAATGCTTAATAAGTATTAGTATTATTATCATTCAGTTGGACAGAGTTTCGATCAGAAAAGTAGCCAGTCTTTTTTAGGCCTGGGCTCTGCTGAGAGTAGGCAGGGGTAGAGTCAGATTTTGACTGACTCTGGATCATCTGTAGCACTTGTACTCCTTTCATTCATTCATTCATTCATCCATCCAATCATATTTATTGAGTGCCTACTGTGTGGAGAGCTCTGTACTAAGCGCTCGGGAGAGTACAGTACAACAATAAACAGACACATTCCCTACCTCCCAACATCAGTGGAGTGACTGATCACAGGGAGCCCAAACTGGACGGGCCAAAGCCCACGAGCAGCTGATGTCTGTTTATTTGTACTGATGTCTGTGCCCCGCCACAGACTGAGAGTTTGTTGTGGACGGGGATTGTCACCCTTTATTGTTGTATTGTACTTTCCCAAGCGCTTAGTACAGTGCTCTGTACACAGTAAGCGTTTAATTAATACGACTGACTGAATGAATGAACGAACCGTTTCCTCCTGGCCGGAGGGGGCTGGACCCTCCCTAACAGACACACTGTGGCCTCGACCCATCTTCTCTGACCTCGATTCATCCCCGAGCCCTCGTCCCGCTGGGTGTTTGTGACTGCGGTGAGCGACTTCAATCGTGACATCAAATCAATCAGTCTTTTCACTAGAGGAAGAATTTTAAGTACCAATTAAGAATGAAAAAGTGATCTACACCATCAAATACAATATTAATGCCCTGGGCTAGGAAGCCCCTGCCTGCACCGAGCAAGGTACAGCTGGCCCGGAGCTGGGGAAAGCGAGGGCCCTGTCACGGCCGAGTCTTTTATGAGGAAGAAGTGGAGCTTTTATGGCCGTTAATGGAGAGTGACCCCATCGAACCCGCAGCCCCAACCCAGAGGGCAGCGGACTGGAGCTGAGAGGTCAGGGCTGAGCGGAGGCTGAGCGGGAGCGGGTCGGGAGCTTGGGAACACGAGAGGAAGGCTCACGTTCTGTCTCTCCCACCCCTCGGTGCTTTAGGAAGCCCCTCTCTCCTCGCGCCTGCACCCGCTGAAGCTAAATTCTCTCCTCACGCCCCATTTTCTGGCTCCTTCATCCAAACCCTCCTTGATGCCCCTTCCCCCTCCCTCTCCCGGGCCAAGAGGAGCAGATTGGGAAACTAAAACCAAGAATCTGTGGTTCTTCCGCCTCCTCTGCAGTTTTCGGGTTTGGTGGTAGCGCTTGAGTGAATGAATCAGCCACGAGTCGAGTTTAAGCCCTCTTGGGGACAAAGCTACCCTACTCTCCACAGTGCTTATGCAGTAGATATGCCCAGTGGATGCTCTGCAAACGCCGTTACTCCACTGAGAGAAGTAGTGTGGCTCAGTGGAAGGAGCACGGGCTGGGGAGTCAGAGGTCATGGATTCAAATCCCGGCTCCGCCGCTCGTCAGCTGTGTGACTTTGGACGAGTCACTTAACTTTTCTCTGTGCCTCAGTTACCGCAACTATAAAATGGGGATGAAGACTGTGAGCCCCACGTGGGACAACCTGTTCACCTTGTATCCTTCCCAGCGCTTAGAACAGCGTTTTGCGCATAGTAAGCACTTAACAAATGGCATCATTATAATTATCACTACTATGCCTAATTTACCAGCAACACCTTACCCACATCCTCCCTCTGGCCTGGAATGCCCGCTTAATAATAATAACGATAATAGTACTTGTTAAGCACTTTCTCTGTGCCAAGTACTGCTCTAAGCACTGGGGTTGATACAAATTAATAAGGATGGAGACGGTCCCCGTCCCACATTGGGCTCACACTCTGAATCCCCATTTTTTACAGATGAGGTAACTGAGGCCCAGGGAAGTGAAGTGATTTGCCCAAGGTCACAGAGCAGACAAGTGGCAGAACCAGGATTAGAACTCGTGACCTTCTGACTCACAAACCCCGAAGGAAGACAGTGCCGGCCACTGGGTGAGAGATCGTTTCTTGCATTACCGCCTCAAGAACCTGGTCCAGGGCCTGGGAGGCATTTGATATCTGTCTTTCACTCTAGACCGTAATCTCGTTGTGAGCAGGACGTGTGTCTGTTATACTGTACTCTCCCAAGCGCTTAGTACAGTGCTCCGCACACAGTAATCACTCAACAAATGCCATTAATTGACCGGCTGACTAGACCGTAAGCTCTTTTTGGGTGGGGAACATGTGTACCAACTCTGTTATACTGTAATTTTCCAATTGCTTGGTACAGTGCTCTGCACACAGTAATCACAGTAAAAGGACCTCGGTTCTGATCCCATTCTGCCACTTGTCTACCGGTTGACTTTGGGCTAGTCACTAGTCACTAGAGAAGCGGCATGGCTCAATGGAAAGAGCACAGGCTTAAGAGTCAGAGGTCATGGGTTCTAATCCCGGCTCGGCCACCTGTCAGCTGTGTGACTTTGGGCAAGTCACTTCACTTCTCGGTGCCTCAGTTACCCCATCTGTAAAATGGGGATGAAGACTGTGAGCCTCATGTGGGACAACCTGATTACCTCGTATCTCCCCCAGCGCTTAGAACAGTGCTCAGCACATAGTAAGCGCTTAACAAATGCCAACATTATCATTATTATTATTCATTTCTCTGTGCCTCAGTTACCTCATCTGTAAAATGGGGATTTATGATTGTGAGTCCCGTGGGGGGCAGAGATTGTGTCCAACCGGATTAGCTTGCATCTACCCCAGCACTTAGAACAGTGTCTGACACATAGTAAGCGCTTAAATTTTTTTTTTTAAAAAAGGCTGGTCCATTTTACTTGTAACCTCTGGACAGGCCACCTCTCTGGAACAAGTCAGGTGTCTCCAGAGAAAAATTCTAGGTTCAGGGGTTCAGGCCGACATCTCTGTGGTGTCGTTCAATCAGGCAATGGTAGGGAAGCAGCGTGGCTCAGTGGAAAGAGCCTGGGCTTCGGAGTCAGAGGTCATGGGTTCGACTCCCGGCTCTGCCACTTGTCAGCTGTGTGACTGTGGGCAAGTCACTTAACTCCTCTGTGCCTCAGTTACCTCATCTGTAAAATGGGGATGAACCGTGAGCCTCACGTGGGACAACCCGATTTCCCTGTATCTCCCCCAGCGCTTAGAACAGTGCTCTGCACATAGTAAGCGCTTAACAAATACCCATATTATTGAGCGCTTACTGTGTGCGGACAATATACTGAGCACAGTCCTAAAGAGTGGGTAGAGGTGATCCCTACTCATCAAGAGCTTACAGTCTAGGTGGGGAGACAGACATTAAAATACATTACAGGAAGGGGAAATGGCAGGGTGTTAAGGAGGTATACAAGGGGTGAATATCGAGTGCCTAAGAGGTTCAGATCCAAACGCCCGGATGATGCAGAAGGGAGAGCGAATAGGGGAAATGAGGAAGACCTCTTGGAGGTGTGATTTTAGAAAGGTTTTGAAGGCGGGGAGAGTAATCGTCCATCGGATATGAAAGGGGAAGGGGTTCCGGGCAGCGGGAGGATGTGGGCAAAGGGTTGACGGTGAGATAGATGAGAATGAGGTACACCGAGGAGGTTGGCGTTGGAGGAGCGAAGCTTGTGGGCTGGGCCGAAGGAGGAGAACAGAATGCTTTAAAGTCGATGGCGAGCAGTTTCTGTTTGATGGCAAAGGTGGATGGTTCTTGAGAAGTGGAGAGACACAGAGTGAATGTTTTTTAGAGAACTAATCTGAGAGGTAGGTGGGAGGGCTTCAGGGAGCTGGGGATGCAATGATTCCCCAGTCAAGGGACCGAGTAAGAATAATCATGATACTTTTTAAGCGCTTACTAAGTTCCAAGATTGGGGTAGATACAAGATAATCAGGAGGGACACGGTCTCTTTCCCTCATGGGGCTCACTAACTAAGTAGGCTAGAGAGCAGGTATTTCATCCCCATTTTTCAGATGAGGAAATGAGCCCCAGGGAAGTTACGCGACTGGCTCAAGGTCACACAGCAGACAAGTGGCTGAGCCGGGATTAGAACCCAGGTGCGTTTTCCTTTAGGCCACGCTGTTTCTTAGCCACTGATCGGAGGCCGTAGAGGGACACTGAACCAAGATGCCGATTGAGTGATTGAGCCAAAAGAGAATGTGACGAGAAGCCGCTTCTCCTCAGCAGAGCCTGGGAGCCAGCAAACCCTTGGGGGTTAATTAAACCCGAAATCGGAATCGACAAACACCCAGAAATTATTTACACTGCTGTTAATTTCTTCTTTAATATTCATAACTGTTTTCTGTTAATTAAAACAGGGAGGGAGAGCAGAAGGAGAGGCAGAGAAGACCAGCAGCCCGCATACAGATAAGGGTGCAGGAACCTGGCAGAAACCAGGCTGCGGAGATCGGCCCTCTCTCTGTCGGGTGAGGAATTTCCGTGATAGGGGGGTGGGGGTGAGGCCTCTCCACCATCCCTGATGAACCTTTTTCCGTTCCCAAATTCAGGGAGTTGATTTCCCCGTCCGAAGCCACCTCTGAGGTCCTAAGTAGGAGCAGTTTGAGTGCCCAGGATAATAATGATAGTATAATGATTCTGATACTTAAGTGCTCACTACGTGCCGAGCACTGTTCTAAGTGCTGGGGTAGATACGAATTAATCAGTCTGGACACGGTCCCTGTCCCACATGGGGATCACACTCATCCCCATTTTACAGATGAGGTAATGAGGCACAGAGGAAGCGAAAGGACTCGCCCAAGGTCACAGCAGACATGTGGCGGAGTCAGGATTAGAACACAGATCCTTCTGACTCCCAGGCCTATGCTCCAGCCCCTGAGGCACGTTGGGTGGTGGGGTGATGGAAGGCGGCGGCTGCCGACGACTGGGCGAATCAGGCTAGAGCTGCACGGGGATTTCTTCAGTGATTGAGAAGTCCCCAGTGGTATTTACTGAACGCTGACTGTATGCAGAGCACTGTTCTAAGCGCTTGGGAGACTACAATCTAACAGAACTGGTAGATGCGTTCCCTGACCGTCTGGAGACTCAGTGGCTCCTGGGCTTCTGAGAGAGAGCCTTGAAGACCCGAACCTGTCTTGGCTCAGTGTGCAGAGAGAAAAATCACACCTTTCTGGACAGGTGAGGGGTCACCTCTCTCTTGGGGTGGGCACGGGGCACGGGAAGGGGTCCGATCCTGCAAGGACGGGTGGGAGGGTCAGAGGGAGAGCAGAGAAGTCAGGAAGGCAGGCTGGGGGAGGGCTGGCACCCACCCTCTGCCAGGAAGCAGTGGGCCAAGGCGGTGGGCTGAGGGGAGGCAGAGAGAGAGAGCCTAAGCAGCATGGCCTAGTGGATAGGGCACGGCTCTGGGAGGCAGAAGGTCGTGGATTCTAATCCCGGCTCCTCCACTTGTCTGTTGCGCGACCTTGGGTAAGTCACTTCACTTCTCTGCGCCTCAGTTACCTCATCTGTAAAATGGGGATTAAGACCGTGAGCCTCACGTGGGACAACCTGATTACCCTGTATCTACCCCAGTGCTCAGAACAGTGCTCTGCACATGGTAAGCGCTTAACAAATATCAACGTTATTATTCTCTGGGCCTCGGTTACCTCATCTGTAAAATGGGGACTGAGACTCTGAGCCCCACGTGGGACAGGGACTATGTCCAACTTGATTTGCTTGTATCCACCCCAGGGCTTAGTACGGCGTCTGGCACACGGTAAGTACTTAATGGACTCGTTGTGGGCAGGAATGTGTCTGTTGTTATATTGTACTCTCCCAAGAGCTTAATACAGTGCTTGGAACACAGTAAGTGCTCAGTAAATACAATTGAATGAATGAAATATCACAATTATTATTATTATCTTTCTGGATGATCTCTCTCTCTCTCTCTTTCAGTGGTATTTATTCTTTGCTTATTCCGTGCAGAGCACTGTACTGAGCCCTTGGGAGAGTACGACATCTCAGAGACACAATCCCTGCCCAGTGATCGGTATTTACTGAACCCCGGCCGGGTGCAGAGCACTGTACTGGGGGCTTGAGATAACAGCCCTCAAATCGAACACACGGTCCCTGCGGTGGAAGCGGAAGGAAATCTAACAGCCCCGTTCGCCGGAGGAGACGCGGGAAAGGGAGCGAGCGACGGGTGGCGGAGGAGGCAGCCGCCCCATCTGCCTCACTGCCGGGGCGTTTCTCCCCGTGGGCTGGCTGGGCCCAACCCAGAGATGCCAGGCGGGGGCAAAGGGCCCAGCCCTAGGGGAAGTGGAGGGCGCGGGTGTCCCTCGGCCCGGCCCGGCCCGGCCCGGCCCGGCCAGGCTCTGCCCCGGCCCTGGCTAGGAGGAGCCCAGAGATGAGTCCGTGTGGCCTCGGTGAGTCTGCAGGCCGCAGCGGGAGGGATGGAGGGAGGAAGGGATGGAGGGATGGAGGGAAGGGAGGGCGGGCCCTGGAGCGGCTGCGGCCTCCGGCCAGATGGGTGGCCGTGGACCTCACCCCCCTGCCGCTGGCTCCTTTGGAGGTTCCCGTTCACTGCGCTTCTGCTCCCTGGAACACCCGGGCTGCAAGGGCACAGAGAGGGAGGGGGACAGGGAGGCGGGCACACACCCGCACACCCGGCTCTATATGCTGGGCTCCGAGGTCACGAGAGGGCCCACACCCAGTTGCCCGCACACACGTATACGCTGGGCTCGGAGGGCCCAGGGCGAGTTCACACACGCGGTCGCACAACACGCACCAGACTCCGAGGGCACGAGGCGGGCACCCCTCCCTTCTCCCGTAGGTATTTAATTTTGGTATTTGGTAATAATAATGATAATGATGGCATTTTTAAAGCGCTTACTCTGTGCCAAGCACTGTTCGAAGCGCTGGGGTAGATACAAGGTCATCCACGTGGGGCTCACAGACTCAATCCCCATTTTACAGATGAGGAGCTGAGGTACAGAGAAGTGAAGTGACTTGCCCACAGTCACCCAGCTGCGCTTAGTAAGGTGCCAGGCACTGTTGTAAGCTCTGGGGCGGACACAAGGAAATGGGTCGGACACAGTCCCCGTCCCCCCTGGGGCTCACGGTCTCGGTCCCCATTCTGCGGAAGAGGGCAGCCACTGGCCCAAGGTCACCCAGCAGACAGGTGGCAGAGCAGGCCGGGGGTCTGGGCCCGCCGCCGCACCGCTTGCTTTGGCCTGGCTGTCCCTGGTCCCGGCCCCCGCCGTGCGCCTCAGCCCGTTGAGCGGGGTCGGCTCCCGGGCCTCAGTTTCCCTCCCCGCCCCCGTTTGCGGTGCAGGCTCGCGGCAGTTGCCCCCTTTGTCCAGCAGGTGGCCCTTTCGACTTGCTCGTTCCGCCGCGCAGCCCGCGGCCGCCGGCCACCCCGCATTCATTCATTCATTCATTCATTCATCCATCCATCCATCCATCCAACCATCCATCCATCCATCCATCCATCCATCCATCCATCCATCCATCCATCCATCCATCCATCCATCCATCCATCCATCCATCCATCCATCCATCCATCCATCCATTCCTCCCTCCTTGCTGTCCTTCCTTCGTTGTCACTTAACTTCTCTGGGCCTCAGTTCCCTCATCTGTAAAATGGGAATTAAAAATGTGAGCCCCAAGTGAGACAACCTGATCACCTTGTATCCCCCCAGCGCTTAGAACAGTGATTTGCACATAGTAAGCGCTTAACAAATACCACCATTATTATTATCCTCCCTCCCTCCCTCCCTCCCTCCCTCCCTCCCTTCCTTCCTTCCTTCCTTCCTTCCTTCCTTCCTTCCTTCCTTCCTTCCTTCCTTCCTTCCTTCCTTCCTTCCTTCCTTCCTTCCTTCCTTCCTTCCTTCCTTCCTTCCTTCCTTCCTTCCCCCTCCCTCCCTACCTCCCTGCCTCCCTCCCTTCCTTCCTTCCTTCCTCGTGGCTCAGTGGAAAGAGCCCGATCTTGGGAGTCAGAGGTCATGGGTTCTACTCCCAGCTCTGCCACTTGTCAGCTGTGTGACCTTGGGGAGGTCACTCAACTTCTCTGTGCCTCAGTTACCTCATCTGTAAAATGAGAAGCAGTGTGGCTCAGTGGAAACAGCCCCGGCTTGGGAGTCAGAGGTCATGGGTTCTAATCCTGGCTCCACTAGTTATCAGCTGTGTGACTTTGGGTAGGTCACTTCACTTCTCTGTGCCTCAGTTACCTCATCTGTAAGATAGGGATGAAGACTGGGAGCCCCACCTGGGACAACCTGATTACCTTGTATCTCCCCCAGCGCTTAGAACAGTGCTTGGCACACAGTAAGTGCTTAAGAAATACCATTATTATTATTATTTCCTTCCTTCACTCATTCCTTCCGTTGTCGTTATTGAGCGCTTACTGTGAGAAGCAGCCTGGCTCAGTGGAAAGAGCCCGGGCTTGGGAGTCGGAGGTTGTGGGTTCTAATCCCGACTGCTACGTGTCAGCTGTGTGACTCTGGGCAAGTCACTTAACTTCTCTGGGCCTCAGTGACCTTATCTGTCAAATGGGGATGAAGACTGTGAGCCCCACCTGGGATTAGCTAATTACCTTGTATCTCTCCCAGTGCTTAGAACAGTGCTGAAGGGAAAGCATTCTGTGGCACGGGAATATGGCCTGAGCCTTGGCTTGTTGAATGTTGAGTGGGTTTGCTAGGCTACAGTCAAGAGTTGGTCCAAGGGAAATGGGGTAAGGGGGAGGGGGCTTAAAAATCAATAACTGTGGTATTCATTAAGCTCTGACTCTATGCCAAGCACTGCACTAAACTGCACTTAGGTAAATACAAGACGATCAGGTCGGACACAGTCATTCAATAGTATTTCATTCAATTGTATTTATTGAGCGCTTACTATGTGCAGAGCACTGTACTAAGCGCTTGGTAGGTACAATTCGGCAACAGATAGAGACAATCCCTGCCCATTGACGGGTTTACAGTCTAATAAGCACTTACTTTATGCCAGGTACCGTGCTAAGCACTGGGGTGGATACAAGCAAATCGTGTTGGACGCAGTCCCTGTCCCACCGGGGGCTCACGGTCTCAACCTCCATTTTACAGAGAGAGGTAACTGAGGCACATAGAAATGAAATGACTTGCCCAAGGTCACACATCAGACAAGTGGCAGAACCGGGACTAGAACCAGGACTTTCTGACTTCCAGGCCCATGACCTGGAAGAGCCACGCCTCTCTCACAGTCTAAGGGAGAACAAGTATTGAATGTCCATTTTCCAGACGAAGAAACTGAAACAGAGAGAAGGGAAGCGACTTGCCATGGTCACACAGCAGAGTTCCTCTGACTCCCAGGATCGCTCTCTTTCCACCAGGCCGTGCGTCTTCTCTCAAGTCATGTGTGGTCAGGTGTTCAGCCGCTATCCGAATGCCAGATATGGGGTCAGTTCCCTCGAGGTGACATCCCCCAGGGCTGGCTCCTGGGCCACTGGACCTTACAGGGAGGCCCCAGGAGAAGCTCCAGCCTCTCCTCTGGGGCCATGAGGTCTCTGGGAACGCATGGAGATCGAGTGTGGCTAGGAAAATCATCCTTGCTCTACAGTGCTCCAAGCTCTGGAATGATGTTCATTCATTCCGTAGTATTTATTGAGCGCTTACTATGTGCAGAACACTGTACTAAGCGCTTGGAGTGTACAAATCGACAACAGATAGAGACACTCCGTGCCCTTTGACGGGCTCACGGTCTAATCGGGGGAGACGGGCAGACAAGAACAATGGCAATAAATAGAGTCAAGGGGAAGGACATCTCATAAAAACAATGGCAAAATAAATGGAATCCGGGTGATGTACATCTCATTAAACAAAATAAATAGGGTGATGAAGATATCCGTTAAAAGAGAAGCACCTGCTAGAAAACTGAAAACAGAGACAGGGAGGCTCAAACGCTACAAGTTTGGCTGTTCAGCTTTCCATCCCGGTCAAGCCAGATGTAACTTAGCCGGGGTTTGCCACGGAGTCACCCGGGAGGCCCAGGGGCTTGCCGTGAGGGCAGGGAGGGGGACGACCCAGCAAGCATTTGGAACGTTCCCAGGAAGCGCGGCCAAGTAATGGCGGGGAAACCCTGCCAGTGGAGGGAGGGGAGAGACCCTTCGCTTGGCGTTTCCCTTCAGCGACAGGCCCGATTCGACTCTCGGGCCTCCCCGTGCTTTCCCTGCTTCAGGAAAGGGCAGTGGACACTGGCGATGCGATGCCTTTAGAGTTAAGGTGACCCAGCTGGGCTTCTCTCCCCCAGGCCGCCGGGTGCCCCGTATCCAGATCCCAGGGCAGGAAACTCAAACGCTCCCCGAGGTGGACCGGGTTGGGACTGTCCAGAGACCCCGTGGCTTCGCGACAATTCCACCAGCTTGAACGAATAACACATCGTCGCTCTAAAATTACCAAATGTCAGGTAAACAAAAAGTTATTAAAGATGACCTTATTAGTTCTTTCAGCAATTCAAGGAGCAGGGTAATTGTCAAGTCTCACTGTTATTAGGTTGAAATAATAGTTTGGGGACCATCAACATTAAAATTTCATTACGATGGGACAGAGAGGCTCATGTATAATCAATAGCAGGAATCCATTATTATTGACTTGCAATGAGAGGGAGCAAGAATGCATCTCCATAGCTCTGAGCGTTCGGCAACCTTCTGAATGATACCGAATTAACGCTGCAGACGCTGCCGTTCCGGGCGCTGGCCTCTCTTCTGAAAAGACACCGGTCTCTTAGGGAGGGAAGTCGATACCCACTGCTCCATGCCCACCTACGAGGTGGTTTTCCAGAATCCTGTCTTTTCTGTTCTACTCCCAGGTTTGGGAGGGCACAGGGGTAGGGAAGTGGAGGGAGCAGTCGACTGAGGAGTGATTGAAGGCCTGACTATGGAACGGGGGAACGATGTTTGGAGTCGTGACGGGGTGCTCTGGGGTTCTTGGGGGGCTCAGAGGGGAGCACCCCCTGAGAAGTAGCGTGGCCTAGTGAATAAATGCCAGGACTGGGTGCCAGGAGACCTGTATACACAAGTACACAGGTGCCTCAGAAGTGCCGAAATGGCAGTAGGGGAGGATGTAAGGTAGAGAGAAGAGCTATTAGTCAGGGAAGGCCTCCGGGAGGAGATGGGCTTTCCAAGGGGCCTTGGAGATGGGGAGACCAGTGGTCTACAGCATGTGAAAGATGAGGGAGTTTCAGGCAAGGGGAAGGGCCCTAATCAGAGGTCAGCAGCAGGAAAGACAGAAAAGAGACAAAGTGAGTAGGGTGGTTTGAGAGGATGGAAGACTGTGAGCTGGGGTGTAGTGGGAGAAGAGAGTAGGTAAGGAAGATGTATATGATGAAATGCCTTAAAGCCTAGGGTCAGAAGTTTCTACTTGAATGCCATAATGATTATAACTCTGCCCCCAATTCCCTCAAACCAAGCCTCTTTGGACTAACATCCTGGAGCCTCTCTCTCCTACCCGACCCAAATTATTAATATTATTATAATTATTACTATTAACATTATGTGTTAAATGCTTACTATGTGTCAAACACCGTTATAAGTGCTGGGGTTGATACATTTTAACTAGGTCGGACAAGGTCCTCATGGTGCTTGATTCTATTTATCTTGCTTCTATTTATCGCCATTGTTCTCGTCTGTCCGTCTCCCCCAATTAGACCGTAAGCCCGTCAAAGGGCAGGGACTGTCTCTGTTACCGATTTGTACATTCCAAGCGCTTAGTACAGTGCTCAATAAATACTATTGAATGAATGAATGGGGCTCACAGTCCAAGTAGGAGAGAGAACAGGTGTTGGATTCCCATTTCACAATTGGGAAAACTGAGACACTGAGATATTTAAGTGACTTGCCCAAGATCACACAGCAAGCAATTGAAAGAGCAGGGTTTAAAATCCAGGTCCTCTGACTACAAGGAACTTGCTTTCTCCACTAGGCCACGCCCATCTTTCCTCTTACAAAGTCAACTCAGCTGGTTGCCAGTCTGAGGCTAAAACTAATTGGAAGCCCCTGATCCCATTTCAAAGCAATCAGTCAAGCAGTGCTATTTATTGTGTGCTTAGGGGGTACAGGGCAATGTCCTAAGTCCTCGGGAGAGTACGGAACACCAGAATCAGCAGACACGTTCCCTTCTCGTAACAAGGAACCGAGATTTTCTTCAAATCCTCCTGAGCAACCCTGGAGATGTTGAGAACCTCTCCAACCACATTCTCAGATGGTCGTCCTGTGGGCACAGAGTCATAGAAATCCATCAGTCAGTGATATTCACTGAACACCTCTTATGTGCGGAGCACTGTACTAAGCGCTTGGGAGAGTACAATACAACAGAATTAGCGGACATGCTCCCCACTCATAATGGGCTTAAAAAAATGGACCAATCAACTAGGTGGAAGTGATCTACAAGAACCTTCATCACGTGACTCAGTAGTTCAGCAGACTTTCGGTCTTCAGCCATCTAGAGGGGCTTGAAGAGGAGGAGGAGGAAGAGTTCCTTTGGCGTGGAGCAAGATGAGAGAATAGCAGCTTCATCCAGTGAGGTAAGTGCATTGAATGGGTTCCTGCAGGGAGTTATGGAGGAGAAAATTCAGTAGTCTGGAAGGAGTGTGGATAGATTCTGGGTTGAGTAGCCCTTCCGGAGTCAATAAAAGAAAAGCTAGGCGTGGCAAAGGAGAATTGCGGACAGGTACTTAGCCTATTTCTAACTGTTAAGATGGAAGGCAAGGAGGACAGGTATCGCCTTGTTTCTCTAGGTACTATATTTGGGCTGGTGACAGGATCCTGGTTGAATGGATGGTTGGCTTGGCCCAGGAGTGGCTGTGTTTCCGGTGTCCGGTAATTTTTGTCCAGGGAGAACTTATCAGTTGCAAAAAAGGTGGACAAAGTAGTAGGGGAGGGAAGGGAAAGTAGCTTAATTTTGAGCAGATTATTTTTTATTTTATTATATTTCTTTGTTTCATGGTATTTGTTAAGCCCTTAGTATGTGCCAGGCACTGTACTAAGTGCTGGGGTAGATACAAGCTGATCAGGTTGGATATAGTCCCTGTCCCACTTGGGGCTCACAGTCTTAATCCCTATATTACAAATGAGGTTAACTGAAGCCAAGTGAAGTGACTTTGCCAAGATCATACAGCACACAAATGGCAGAGCCGGAATTAGAACCCAGGACCTCCTGACCCCCAGGTCTGTGCTCTATCCACTAAATTCCATCCCCTCTTCCTAACTCTGCTCTGTGTTTCCGGCCTGCTCCAGAACCATCTGCCCCTCCGGAGTGGCTCCGGGGGAAGGGGCTAGAGGTTTTGGAAGCCATTCTGCCTGGGTCTGTGCTGAGAGTGTTCTGAGCGTGGCAACCACTCCAGGCTAGGGGCCCAGGGAGATGGGTTGGCATGCTGGGACTAGCCTGGGGGCGACTATGAAGGCCCAAGGAGCTGTGGGAGTCCTGCCAGAAAACACCTGAAGCAGGGCCTTGGTGGAACTGGGGTTAGCCTGGTTGGAGACGGGGCAGGACTGAAGGGTTATGGACAGAGAGTTGCGTGGAGGTCGGGGAGAAGGCTAGGGAATTAGTGCTGGCCCAAACTCAGGCATGGCCGGCCCGTTTCCGGGCCCTCTTCGCAGCTGGACTAGGGCAGTAATAAAATCACTTCACTTCTCTGGGCCTCAGTTCTCTCATCTGGAAAATGGGGATTGAGACCGTGAGCGCCACATGGAACGGGGACTGCGTCCAACCTGACTTGTTGTTTTCACCCCAGTGCCTAGTACAGTACCAGGCACATAATAAACCTGCCTGCAAGAGGCAGGTAGGAACTTGTCTTGGACCCGAATCCGTGTAAAGATCCGGAGGCTTGGTCAAGGCCAAAGGTGGAGTGCTCTTTAGGCTGTAAGCTCATTGTGGTCAGGGAATGTGCCTGTTATATTGTACTCTCCCAAGTTCTTAGCACAGTGCTCTGCACACAATAAGCGCTCAAATACAATTGACCGACTATCCTTTCCTTCACCCATTCTACACATTTGCCGTTCCTTTCTCTGGGTAGAGAAACATAGGAGCTTCATGATGCTCCCTCTAGACTGTCAGCTCGTTATGGGTCAGAAACTTGTCTGCTAATTTTGTGGTTTTGTACTCTCAAGTGCTCAATGAATATGGTTGATTCCTGGGAGAACTGAAGCCTCCTGGGGAGAACTGAGTTCAATCAATCGATCAATGGTATTTCAGCACTTAATATGGGCAGTGCATCCTGTTCAGTGTTTAGCTCTCTTTGGATCTGTTTGGCTGATCTGCAAGTCTTGTTTCTCAGTGGGCAGGTTTCTCCCGGACTCTCATGAACCTGTGCCTCAGTTTTCTCAAGTGGGGATTAAATACCAGTTCTCCCTCCGACTTAGACTGTAAGCCTCACATGGGACAGACACTGTGTCCAACCTGATTAACTTTTATGTACCCCAGTGCCACCCTATCAGGGTCACACCTGGAGAGTTTCCAGAACTCTACCAGTCTCGGCTACGAGAGGGAGAGTCAAGCAGAGGCCTGTCCATTCCGTTCCGAGCTGGGGCAGTGGCTAGAGAGAGAAAGGCAATCTGCTTCAAGACAAAACTCACCTGTGCTGGGCAGCAGCGGCATGGGAGAGTCGAGAGCGGAGACTTGAGTTGACCGCAGGGAAGGAGGCAGAGGTAAACGACTTCCGTATTTTTACCGAGAAAACTCAACGGATACACTACCAGAATGATTGCAGACGGAGGTGGGTTGTTCTGGGAAAAATGCCCATGGGTCGAGACGAATCGACAAAGTAAGACAGGACCCCAGTGCTTAGAACAATGCTTGAAAGCAACAGTAAGCGCCTAACAAATAGGATTTAAAAAAGCGGCTCCCCCCCCCCCCCCCCCCCCCAGACACACACCTCCCCACCACCCCTGAAAGAGCCACTGACTCCCAGAGCCCAATCCACACCCCTCCAAGCCAGCATCCTCTCTCCCCTTTCAGCATTCAGAATGATTCTTCCATCTAAACATAACAATTGTTATGAATGATATCATAATACCGTGAACGGCTTAAGAGCTGCCACTTTAAAACTGAAATGGGCCATGCAGGCAGAAGTGGGAGGGGGGGAAAAAGGCTAAAAGCATAAATTGAAGATAATCAATGTGAATAGGCCTCCGCCATTGTGCAGTTTGAATAGGATAAGCACACATTATCTGGCATAATTGGTTCATGTGATTTTCTAATTGAAGAGAAGAAGTAATTAGAGCCTAATTGAAGCAAAGGAACACACTGTCTGTCAGCATTTCTCCTGCTACCGCACGTCGTATTATTACCTGTCAGCTCTTTCCTGCGGCGGAACCAAAAAGAAAATGTTTTCCCCCAACCAAGCTCCCGATTTGTTGCGCGGCCCCAGGATGGAGCGAGGAGAAACGGTCGGCAGCGGAGCTCGTTCCCGAACCGACGGCTTCCGGTTCTCGGGGTCCGATTTGCCTAATTGAGAGATGACTGACGTTTTTCCACAGAATCCGTTGAGGACGTCAACTAGGCCAGCTTGAACTTAGAAGGGAAGAAAGTGCTGTTCCGGGCTCATTAGAGGGACGGTGGGGAGGTGGTCCTCTGGGGAGCCCCATGAGGGCAGGCGTTGTCCATGGAAAAGGAAGGAGGAAAACCTTGAGTTGCACAGTTTGCGTTTCTTCCCCTCTGTGGAGTGGCTGAGAGCTCGGTCCCCTCGAGGCCCTCAGCTCACTCCATTAGTCCTAATAGTGATAATAATAACTGTGGCTTTTCTTAAAGCACTTTGTGCCAGGCACCCTACTAAGTGCTGGGGTAGATACAAGGTAACTGGGTTGGACACAATCCCTGTCCCACATGGGATTCACAGTTTTAATCTCCATTTTACAGATGAGGAAACTGAAGCTCAGAGAAGTGACGTGACTTACCCAAGTTCACACAGCAGACAGGATGGGGAGCCGGGATCAGAAGCCAGGTCCTCTGATTAGACCACATTACTCTTCTCCCATCTCTTCCCTCCCCGGCTGAGAGGTCCAGCAGCACCCTGCTGCCGGGGTGGGAGGGAGGGGGGAAGCGGCCGATCCTGATTTTCCCACTCCCCACCTCAGTCTTCTACCTTTCCCAAACATCCAGAAGCGTAGACCGTCGTCACCGATGCTTTGGAAAGAGCAGGGAGGCATTCTTTTTTGTCGTTTTATTCTACGGCGCCAGATTGTACCCAGAAAAAATGTCCTTTGGCTCCAGTTATTGGCTGTTGCAGGCCGAAAACATTTGAGATTGGCTGCACTTCTGGCAATTCAGGAGCCACTAGGGGGTAGGGGGCTGAAATGAAATGGCTCATGTCAGTCGGGCTTCAAGACTCAGTTGATCAATCATATTTATTGAGCGCTTGCTGTGTGCAGAACACTGTATCGAGAGCTTGGGAGAGCACAGTACGACTGAGTTGATAGGCAAGTTTCTTGGCCACATCCACCAAACTAACTCTCTTCCCCTCTTCAAAGTCCTACTGAGAGCTCACCTCCTCCAGGAGGCCTTCCCAGACTGAGCCCTGTTTCCAAAGGGAAAGGCTCTGTTGAGCCCACACCGGTGCCCTCAGGGCAAAAAGGGGCACTAACGCAAGTGTCTGCTGTGTGACCTTGGACCAGTCGCTTAACTTCTCTATGCCTCGGTTACCTCATCTGTAAAATGGAAATTAAAACCAGAAACCCCACGTAGGGCAGGGACTAACTTGATTACCTTGTATCTACCCCAGTGCTTCGTACAGTGCCAGGCACATAGTAAGCACTTAACAAATCCATAAAAATTGCATTTACTGAGCACCTACTATATGCAGAGCACTGTACTAAGTGCTTGAGAGAGTATGATATAGCAATATAATAGACACATTCCCCGCCTACCGTGAGCTTAGAGTCTAGAGTTTACAGTCTTTATCTCAGGTCTGTCCATAGGAAGAGCTACACACGTCCCCCTCTCTAGTCCGTAAGCTTGCTGTGGGTAACAAATGTGTCTTCCAACTCTGTAATACTGTACTCTCCCAAGTGCTTAGAACACTTTTTTCTAATTCATTCATTCAATAGTATTTATTGAGCGCTTACTATGTGCAGAGCACTGTAAGCGCTTGGAATGTACAAATTGGTAACAGATAGAGACAGTCCCGGCCCTTTGACGGGCTTCTAGTCTAATCGGGGGAGACGGACAGACAAGAACAATAGCAATAAAATCCGACAATTATTCTCCCTACCTTCAAGGCCTGATGGAAAGCACATCTCCTCCAGGAGGCCTTCTCTGACTGAGCTTCTCCCCCTCCTCCTCTCCCACTCCCTTCTGTTTCACCCTGATTTGCTGCCTTTGTTCTTCACCCCTCCCAGCCCCACAGCACTTATGCACATATCCGTGATTTATTTATTTATAATAATGTCTGCCTCCCCCCTTTTAGACTGTCAGCTCATTGTGGGCAGGGAATGTGTCTGCTATATTGTTATAGTATACTCTCCCAGGCTCTTAGTACAGTCTTCTGCACACAGTAAGTGCTCAGTAAATATGGTTGACTGACAGTGATAATAAATGGTATTGGTTGAGTGCTCACTATGTGCCGAACGTGAGGTAGGTACAAGATAATCTGGAATGAAGAACTTTTCCAAAATGATACCGGTTCCGCCTCATTTGAGTCAGGAAGGGAAATGCCAGGAGTGATCCAGGCAAAGATTCCTAGGGAATGAGGGACTGGGCTTGGGGTTGAGCCTGGGATACCTCGCCGAAACTGAGCCTCATTAATCCACTCGCTCCTAGAGATGCCCAGGCCAGGTGTTGAGCCTGGAAAAGTCCTTTCTAGCTATATTTTCTCCTCCCCTGCTACAATCAACAAGAATCGTCTGGCCCTTGTAATTTTCCAGGGCAGCCCTTAACCCTGGACCCCAGCTCTCTCCCTCAGTCGTGTTTCCTCTCTAGGCCACCTCTCTGTGCCTCAGTTCCCTCATCTGTAAAAATGGGCATTAAGACTGAGAGCCCCACGTGGGACAACCTGATTACCTTTTGTCTACCCCAGTGCTTGGCACATAAGCAGCACTTATCAAATACCATCATTATTATTTCCTAGGCATTTGAGTCTTTTCCCTTTAAGCACTTTGATATTAACACCCCCCCCCAGCACTTCTGTACTTCTCATTCATTCATTCATTCAATCTTATTGAGCACTTACGAGGTGCAGAGCGTTGTACTAAGGGCTTGGGAGAGTACAAGTAGATTGTGAGCTCGTTGTGGGCAGGAATGTGTCTGTAGTGTACTCTCTCAAGTGCTTAATAGAGTACTGTGAACACAGTAAGTGTTCAATAAATATTACCGAATGAATACAGCGCAACAATAAACAGGCACATTCCCTGCTAATAACTTTGTCTTATACTCCATCATTTCTCCTCTCTGTTATTTATTTTAATGTCTGTCAATCCCTAGAATAGTAACGACTGTACACTGTACTAAGCGCTGGGGTGGATACAAGTAAAGTGGACTGGACACAGGCCCTGTCCGACTTGGAGCTTGTAATCTTAATACCCAGTCTCTTCTAGACTGTTGTTCTTTGAGTGCAGGGATCATGTCTACCCACTCCATTGTTCTATACTCTCCCAAGTGCTTAGTACAGTGCTCTGCACACAGTAATGCACTGATTAATGGTACCGATTAATCGTGTCTGATTTCCCACCACATGGTCCGGAAGCCGGCCAACCATCTCACTCGTGGGTTCAAATTCCGGCTCTGCCACTTGTCAGCTGTGCGACTTTGGGCAAGTCACTTAACTTCTCTGTGCCTCAATTTCCTCATCTGTAAAATGGGGCTCAAGACTGTGAGCCCTACGTGGGACAACCTGATCTCCTTTTATCCTCCCCAGCGCTTAGAACAGTGCTTTGCACATAGTAAGCGCTTAAATACCATTATTATGATTATGAGGCCTTCTCCTCCAAGCCTACATTCCTCACCCCTGCCAGAGGGGTATGACATAACACAAGCATCCCTCACCTCTAGCAGGATAATGAAAAGTGGGAATTTTCATAATTGTCCACGTTTAAAACTTAGATTCAAGAGGGTAAGCACTTCCCCAGCCACTTCTGCCTGGATTCTCTGACGGCCTTGGACAGCGTCATCCACAGTTCAACTTAGCCCATTAACTCACGCGAGGCAGAGACCGCGTGTGGTTTTATTCCTCCAATGCCAGCCTACTCACTGTATCTCAATCTCGTCTATCTCGCTGCCGACCTCTTGTCCAAGTCCTGCCTCTGGGCTGGAAAGCCTTATTAAAGCCTTATTAAATCTTCGTGTCTGACAAACGATCACTCACCCCGCCTTCAAAGCCTTATTAAAAGTACATCTCCTCCAAGAGGCCTTCCCTGACTAAGCCCTCTTCTCCCACGCCCTTCTACCTCACCCTGACTTCTTTTATTCATTCCCCCCTCCCAACCCCATGTACGTATCTGTAATTTACTCATTTATACTCTTGCCCGTCTCCCCTTCTAGACCGTAGGCTCGCTGTGAGCAGGGAACGTGTCTGCCGACTCTGTTGTATTGTACTCTCCCAAGTGCTTAGTACAGTGCACTGCATTCGGTAAGTGCCCAGTAAATATAATTGACTGATGGACTGATGGCACTGGATCTACTGCAGCGCTTAGTATAGTGCTTGGAACACAGTAAGCGCACCGCGAGGCTCAGTGGAAAGAGCCTGGGCTTGGGAGTCAGAGGTCAAGGCTTCGAATCCCGGCTCTGCCACTTGTCAGCTGTGTGACTGTGGGCAAGTCACTTCACTTCTCGGTGCCTCAGTTACCTCATCTGTAAAATGGGGATCAACTGTGAGCCTTACTTGGACAACCTGATTACCCTGTATCTACTCCAGCGCTTAGAACAGTGCTCTGCACATATAGCAAGCGCTTAACAAATACCAACATTATTATTACTACTAGGGAAAAGGCAAGGTGCCAGATTAGTTCCCTGTTCCAGCCAGAGGCCTGTGGATTTTAATTTTTTTAGGGCTTGTTAAGCACTTACTATGTGTCAAATACTAAGTGCTGGGGTAGGTACATGTCATTTAGGTTGGACAGAGTCCCTTCCCCGCATGGGACTCACAGTCTCAAGTCGGAGGGAGGACAGGTCTTGAATCCCCATTTTACAGTCGAAGAAACCGGGGCCCAGAGAAGGGAAGCGATTTGCCCAAGGTCACACAGAAAGCAAGTGGCAGAGCCTGCGTCCCAGGCCCGAGCTCTTTGCGCTAGACCACTCTGCTTCTCCACCCAGCACCGGGAGCCCCTTCCCTTTAACCCCTTCCCCTCCTGGCAGCCCGCGGGTGGCAGCCGGCTCCGGGGCCCTTCTCCCCGTCATTAGCATTTGTGCTGCTTTTACGACTCATTTCATGCTCGGGCCCCGAAGGTGGAATCTGCGCCTTTCCCATCTGCCGGAGCCCCCCGGCTGGGCCAGCCTCATTTGCGGATGTCACATTCGCTCTTCTAAAGTAGACATTTTTCAGCTCGTCTGTAGAAACGATTTGTTCCGTCACGTCACCGCTTCCTGGGGCGAAGACGGTGGAAGCCGCTCTCTCCAGGAGTGGGACCGCCCAGAGAGAGGGTCTGGGTGCCCGGGCCCGGTGAGGGGCCAAGCTGTTCACACCTCCCTTCTGCCCCTTCCCTTTGGAGGGGGAGTCCCTCCTCTTTCGATCAACCACTCGCTCAATCGATATCTTCTGTGGGCGCCTATTGGGTGCGGAGCACTGTGTTAAGCGCTCCGGAGACATGATTCCCTGCCCTCAGGGAGCTTGCAGTCTAGCAGGGGAGGCTGACAAAGTCTAGACTGTAAGCTCGTCTTTTAGATGGCAAGCTCGCTGTGGTCATGGGAGGTGCCGGTTTATTGTTATATTGCGCTCTTCTGACAGCTTAGTAATAATATTGGTATTTGTTAAGCGCTTACTATGAGCAGAGCACTGTTCTAAGCGCTGGGGGAGATACAGGCTAATCGGGTCGTCCCACGTGAGGCTCACAGTTAATCCCCATTTCACAGATGAGGTAACTGAGGCACAGAGAAGTGACCTGCCCGCAGTCACACAGCTGACGGGTGGCAGAGCCGGGAGTCGAACCCATGACCTCTGACTCCGAAGCCCAGGCTCTTTCCACTGAGCCACGCTAGTGGTTGCGCACAGTAAGCGCTCAAAAATACTATTGAATGAATGGAAGAAGGAAAGGGGGTTAGGCACTTGAGTCCCAAGGTACGACAGGTAACAATAATGATGATGATGATTGTGGTCTCTGTAAAGCGCTTACTATGTACGAAGCACTGTACTAAGCACTGAGGTAGATACAAGCAAATCGGGTTGGAAACAGTCCCTATCCCTTGAGGGGCTCACGGTCCCAATCCCCATTTTGCAGATGAGGTAACTGAGGCACAGAGAAGTAAAGTGACTGGGCCGAGGACACATAGACAATAATGGTGGTTTTTGTTAAGCGCTTACTATGTGCAAAGCTCTGTTCTAAGCGCTGGGGGGGATATAAGGTGATCAGGTTGTCCCACGTGGGGCTCACAGTTTTAATCCCCATTTTACAGATAACTGAGGCACAGAGAAGTTGTGACTTACCCGAAGTCACACAGCTGGCAAGCGGCGGAGCCAGGATTCGAACCCACGACCTCTGACCCCCGAGCCTGGGCTCTTTCCACGGCAGAGATGGGATTAGAACTCATGGTCGTGAGTCGTGGTCTGAGTCTCGGGCACGTGCTCTATCCGCTATGCCAAGCTGCTACAAAGGTACCACGGGAGGATGTGATTTACACAATTGCACAGGTGGGGCAGAAGGCCTGAAGTATTAGGGGAGGTGTAGCTTCCAGGGAAGGCCTCGGTAGATGGGCTTTGAAGATGGGTCGAGCCGTGGAATATTGCGTCTGGGGGCCGGGAACAGCATCGGGCAACGGGGAGGAAGGGAGCAAGAGGTCGTTGGCAGGAGAGACGAGTTCGGCTTTCAGTTTCCCGAGCTTCAGCTCACCATCCTAAACCGGGCCCTGTGACTCCTTCCCTTCTCTCCTGCCCCGACCTCTCACTCGCTGCCCGAAGCTCCCTTCCTTTCACACCCAGCAGATTCAGGCAGGGACAGCGCGGGATTTCAGCGGTTGGCCGCCTCCTGCTCTAGGGTCGGGGACATGGGTTCTGGGATCGTCCAGCCCTCCCAGCTGTGTCCGTCGCCGCACCGCGGCCGGTCCAGGAGGGAGCATCGGACGGTCAAAGCATCGCCACCGCCGCTGTCTCCAGCCGGTTCTCGGGCTCCGGGAGCCCCAGGCTTCCTTTCCCGAGCGACGGCTGGACGCGCGCCCGTGGCGTCAGGATGGGTGACGGCCGCAGGCTCGGGTTTCAAAAAAGCGCACCTCTTGGAAAGAGGAGGGCAACTGAGGGTTATTAAACACATACTATGCACCTACGATTGATCGATTTAAACCAGAGGTCTCCATCGCAGCTGGAGGGATGCAGGTTGGTCATCACCATCATCATCAGTGGTATTTATAGAGCACTGTACCAAATACTTGGGAGAGTATAACACAACACAGTTGGTAGACATGTTCCCTGCCCACAGTGAGCTTACAATCTAGAGGGACGTAAATTAGAACTTTTGAGACTTCATCTGCTGAAAGGCTTTCGCAGGTATTGCAATCTTAGTTAGATACTTCCAGCCCACACTTTTAAAGACTCCGTAATAGATAAATGTCTTCTCCAGATTTCCATGTTGTTTACAGATGTTAGAACAGTGCTCAGTGCTTAGGCACACAGTAAGCACTTAACAAATATCATCATCATCATGTCTTTTTAGATGTACTATAAAATTTGAGCAGGATTTTTTCTTTTTTGTAATGATCTGTTCCATGTAAGCTCATCGTGAGCAGGGAATCTATCAGTTGGTTGCTCTATTGTACTCTCCCAAGCGCTTAGTATAGTGCTCTGCACATAGTAAGTGCTCAATAAAGACGATTGAAGGATTTCCCTAGTTGAGCGCTAATCCCAAGATAAAAGATTTGTTCATGCCAAGGAAAATTCTTTGCAATTTCACAAGCTCCAAACTTCTCCCCGTTTGAACTATTAGGAGCCATCTGGCTACAGATTGAGCTAATCCTGGGCAGGGTTTGGGTTCTGTCAAAAGTTGGAGGGGAAGGATGAGGGGGATGGCAGGAAGGAGAAGTCGGAACAGTTGGAATGGACCAGGTTTGGGGGACACAGAGACCCCCGGTTGAGGGGCCTGGAGCCGGCCCCGTGCGCGAGAGAGAGGGATCTTGGAATCAGTCGGTGAATTAAAGGTTTATTAAAAGGTAAGCCTTGGAGTAGATATACGATCATCAGATGGCCTGCCAGATTCACATCTTCTGCAGGGAGCCTTTCATCTCCCTACCCATTTCCATTCATTCATTCATTCAATTGTATTTATTGAGCATTTAATGTGTGCAGGGCACTTGTATTAAGCGCTTGGGATAGTACAGTACAAAAATAAAGTGATATTCCCTGCCCACATCAAGCTTACAGTGTAGAGTGGGGTGAGACAGACAGTGTAAATAAAATTACAGATATGTACATAAGTGCTGTGGGGCTGGGACGGGGGAAGGGCAAAGTCAGGGCGACTCAGAAGGGAGTGAGAGATGAAGAAAGGTGGGGCCCGCTCCACAACTGCATCAGCCAGTCAATTGTATCTGAGGGCTTACTGTGGGCAAAGCACTGTACTAACTGCTTGGTATCAACAGTCAACAATAATAATATGAATAATAATAATTATAGAGAAGCAGCGTGGCTCGGTGGAAAGAGCACAGGCTTTGGAGTCAGACATCATGGGTTCGAATCCCGGCTCGGCCACTTGTCAGCTGTGTGACTTTGGGCGAGTCACTTAACTTCTCTGTGCCTCAGTGACCTCATCTGTAAAATGGGGATTAAGACAGTGAGCCCCACGTGGGACAACCTGATTCCCCTGTATCTCCCCCAGTGCTTAGAACAGTGCTCGGCACATAGTAAGCACTTAAATACCAATGTTATTATTATTATAATACAACAGACACATTCCCTGCCCACAACGAGTTTGCAGTCTAGAGAGGTGCAGTAAAGTGCATCATCTATGCACCTCAATCTTAACCCACTAATCGCTTGAGAAGCAGCATGGCCTAGTGGAAAGAGCCTGGGACTTCGAGGACTTGAGTTCTCATTCCAGATCTGCTATCTGTCTGCTGTGTGACCTTGGGCAAGTCACTGCACTTCTCTGTGTCTCAGTTCCTCATCTGGGAAATGGGGATCTAATAACTGTTCTTCCCTCTTCCTTAAACTGTGAGCCCCCTGTGGGACCTGATGACCTTGTACCTACAGTGCTTATCACAGAGTAGGTGCTTAATAAATATCATGATTATATTCCACCCCACCTCTCACCACCAAGTCACTTATGTCCATATCCTTAGGCTCAGTTGCTTTTCCCCACCTGTAATTTATTTTAACATCATAATAATGATGATGATGGTGTTTGAGCGCTTACTATGTGCGAAGCACCTGGAGAAGATCTGTCTCCACTAGATTGTAAGCTCCTTAAGGGCAGGGATCATATCTACTTATGGTATTGCACTCTCCCCAGCGCTTAGTACAGTACTCTGCCTGCAGCTAGTGCTCAATAAATATCATTAATTGATTGACTGGAAGCAGAAAGTCTTCCCCCGACCAGCTGAGAGGCTCTTCAACCGATTAGAGAAGCAGCGTGGCTCAGTGGAAAGAGCCCGGGCTTGGGGGTCAGAGGTCATGGGTTCAAATCCCGACTCTGCCACTTGTCAGCTGTGTGACTTTGGGCAAGTCACTTAACTTCGCTGTGCCTCAGTTACCTCATCTGTAAAATGGGGATTAACTGTGAGCCTCACGTGGGACAACCCGATTACAGAACAGTGCTCTGCACATAGTAAGCGCTTAACAAATACCAACATTATTATTATTATTATTAATCAATCAGTTGCATTTACTGAGTGCTTACTGTGTGCAGAGCACTGTACTAAATGCTTGGGAAAGTACAGTGCAACAGAGTCAGTAGACACATCCCCTGCCCACAAAGAGCTTACGTAGCTTAGAGTCTAGAGGCCTTTCTCCTAGAATCCTAAAGTCTTTGAAAGGCTAGGTTAGGATCATATCTCACGAAGAGGAAGTTGGAGTCTTCTACGTGATCCAATTTCTAAATGTTAATGTTCTTTAATGTGAGTCAAATGCTTTCGACACAGGATGACAATTTTAAAAACAGACCTAAACACGCCCGGTTCCATTCTATAGATGGTCCGGAGACTTTCCAGGGGAACCTGGTTCTGTCCGATATAAACCGGATGGATGGATGGATGGAAGGCCCCTCCCGGAGGTTTGTGACATTGACCCGTGAGCTCGAAGTTGCTCTGGTCCAGGACCTGCCCACCTCAGAATAGCCCCAGACAGTCCCAGGGTGGCAACCAAACCTTGGGCTAGGGCTACCCCGGGACCGGTCTCGAGCCCGGGGGATAATAATATTATTAATAACAATTATCGTACTTGTTAAGTGTTTACTACATACTATGCTCTGTTCTAAGCACTGGGGTCGATACAAGTTAATCAGGTAAGACACACACAGGGCTCACTCTTGTGACTTAGTGGAAAGAGCAAGGGCTTGGGAATCGGGACGTGGGTTCTATTCATTCATTCAATCGTTTTGATTGAGCATTTACTGTGCGCACAGCACTGCACTAAGCGCTTGGAAAGTACAATTTGGCAACAGCTAGAGACAATCCCTACCCAACAGCGGGTTCTATTTCTGGCTCTGCCACTTGTCTGCTGTGTGACCTTGGGCAAGCCACTTCACTTCCCTGTGCCTCAGTTACCACATCTGTAAAATGGGGATTAAGACTGTGAGCCCCACGTGGGACAACCTGATTACCTTGTATTTACCTAGTGCTTAGAGTAGTGCTCAGCACATAGTAAGCACTTTACAAATGCCATCATTATTATTAATTATTATCATTAATCCCCATTTTAGAGACGAGGTAACTGAGCCCCAGAGAAGTTAAGTGACTTGCCCAAGGTCACAACAGGATTAGAACCCAGGTCCTTCTGACTTCCAGGCCTATGCTCTATTCACTAAGCCACATTGCTTCTCTAATCCCCCGTCAGGATTAGATCAGACCAGAACCCAGGGGTCCACAGGAACCGGACATTATTGGAGCCACGGGAGCTGGGCAATGATGGTCAAGCGTGCCTCAGTGGGCTGCTCCTGGGACCGTGCCCACCTCAGCCTGCCCTGCCCCTCCAGCTCCCCCCACCCAGTCCCATCCATCAGAACCCTAGAGAAGACTGGGAAGCAGTCATTCATTCATTCAATTGTATTTACTGAGCACTTACTGTTAATATTGTTAATAATGTTGGTATCTGTTAAGCGCTTACTATGTGCAGAGCACTGTTCTAAGAGCTGGGGTAGATACCGGGTCATCGGGTTGTCCCACATGAGGCTCACAGTTAATCCCCATTTTACAGATGAGGGAACTGAGGCCCAGAGAAGTGAAGTGACTTGCCCACAGTCACACAGCTGACACGTGGCAGAGCCGGGATTCGAACCCATGACCTCTGACTTCAAAGCCCGGGCTCTTTCCACTAAGCCACACCGCTTCTCTACTGTGTGCAGAGCACTATCCTAAGCACTTGGGAAAATACAACACAACAATAAACAGTGACATTCCCTGCCCAAATGTGGCCTAGCGGACCGAGTACAGGCCTGGGAGTCGGAGGACCTGGGTTCTAATCCTGTCCCGGCCACCTGCCTGTTACGTGACCTTGGGCAAGTCACTTCACTTCTCTGAGCCTCGGCTCCCTCGTGGGCAAAATGAAGACTCAATAACTGTTCTCCCCCTTAGTTAGACTGTAGCACCCATGTGACCCATTGGACACCCTCTAGACTGTAAGCTCTTTGTGGGCAGGGAATGTGTCTGTTATACTGTTAGACTGTACTCTCCCAAGCGCTTAGTACATTCAATCAATTGGAAGTATTTTCTGAGTGCTTATTACGTGCAGAGCACTGTACTAAGCTCTTGGGAGAATACAATACAGCAGAATTAGGAGACGCTCCCTGCCCATAAGGAACTTAGAGTACCGGGCTCTGCACACAGTAAGTGCTCAATAAATGCCATTGACTGATTGATTGGGACCTAATTATCTTAAATCTACTCCAGAGCTTAGTACAGTGCCAGTCTCGTAGTAAGCACTTAAAAGATACCACAATTATTATTAATATAAAGAAGAGCCGGGTCGCGGTTTTAGCTCTCTCTCTCTCCCCTCAGTTCTCTTGCACGGCTGTGAGGGCCAGGATGAGTAGCCCCGGCTCAGACCCGGTCCTGATCCCGATCCCGATCCCGGCCCCTATCCGATCTCGGCTCGGGTCCGCCTCCGACCCCTGCGGCTGAGGGAGCTGCGGAGCTGCAAAGACGAATCGCTTCGCCGCTTTCTCTAGGGAGGGGAAGAGGAGAGGAGGGCTGGCAGGAGTTAACACAAAGTTTGGGCTGAGCACAAAGAATGGCCTTTAAAAAGAGGAAAAGAAAAAAGAGAAAAAACAAAAAGGCCCCAGCCATGTTCATTTCCATTCCAAACCAGAGCAGGCAAATCAGTGCTTGGCCCATATTAAAAGGACTAGAAGGATAAGGCAAAATGCTTATTTTTTTTTTTTTTGGCGCTTGAGCAGGGATGATGAACAGTGGGGGTGGGGGAAGACCATGTATATTAAATGATTTTTAAAGTAGACTTGGTCTTATTAAAATGAACAATGGTGGTTTATTCCCCTGTAGGCCCAGATATAGGGGCGGGCAGAGAAGGGGCTGGGTGCTGTTTGAAATGTTCCAAGGCAGTAGGGAGATGGCCAGGGACACCTCTTGTCCTGTACACTGTAAACTCGTTATGAGCAGGGATTGTGTCTGTTACATTGTTATAGTGTGCTCTCCCCAGCGCTTAGTCCAGTGCTCTGCACCCAGTAAGTGCTCAATAAATACAATTGATTGGTTGATTAATTCTTGAATGGAGGGGGGAACAGAGCAGGAGGGGAGAGGAGGATGATGATGGCATTTAAGTGCTTACTATGTGCCAAGCACTGTTCTAAGCACTGGGATAGATACAAGGTAATCAAATTGTTCCACGTGGGGCTCACAGTCTTAATCCTCATTTTACAGATGAGGTAACTGAGGCACAGAGAAGTTAAATGGGGATAATAATAATAATAATGTTGGTATTTGTTAAGCGCTTACTATGTGCAGAGCACTGTTCTAAGTGCTGGGGGGAGATACAGGGTCATCAGGTGGTCCCACATGAGGCCCACGGTCTTCATCCCCATTTTACAGATGAGGCAACTGAGGCCCAGAGAAGTGAAGTGACTTGCCCACAGTCGCACAGCTGACAAGTGGCAGAGTTGGGATTCGAACCTATGACCTCTGACTCCCAAGCCCGGCCTCTTTCCATTGAGCCACACTGCTTCTCATGGATGGGTGGGACAGGCAGAATCACTGTGCTCATTGCTCTTGGGCCAGTCGCAGAGGCCGGGATTATACTCAGAGGGCACACTTGTCCCCGAGAGGATAAACTTTTGACCTCAAGTTGGCCCTCCACAAGACTCTCACTCCCTGGAAAGTCCCCGGACATTGGAATTTCCCGTTCCAGGCCAGCCGAGACGGGCAGGGAGACAGGAAAATCTCCTCAGGAATGTGGATTCTAGACCCCAGAGCTGAGGAGCCCTGTACAGATGGTGGGTGTAGTAATTGGGTAGGGATTGTCTCTATCTGTTGCCAAACTGTACCTTCCAAGTGCTTAGTACACTGCTCTGCACACAGTAAGTGCTCAATAAATACAATCGAATGAATGAATTTACTGAAATCCACTGGTTGTAATGCACTGTACTAAGTGCCTGGAAAATATGAAGAACGGCTGAACACTAAAGGACCAGTGTGGCCTGTTGGATAGAGCACAGGCCTGGGAGTCAGAAGGACCTGGGTTCTAATCGCAGTTCCACCGCTTGTCTTCTGGGTGACCGTGGGCAAGTCACTTCACTTCTCTGTGCCTCTATCTCATCTGTAAAATGGGGATTAAGACTGAGCCCTGTGTGGGACAGGGATTGTGTCCAAACCAATTATCTTGTGACTAGCCCAGAGCTTAGTACAGTGTGTGGCACATGGTAAGTGCTTAATAAATACCACAAATATAATGATTATTCTGATGATGATTATCATCGTTATCACTTTAGCTTCCCTCTAAGGACTTGGACTCTAATGGAGGAAAGAGAAACCTAGAATAGTTACAAGCGGTGGAATCAGACTTAATGAAACTTGAATGTTCCATTGACTATGCAGAAGTGTTTGTATGCCAACGGTTTTTATTGAGGTGCTTAATGTGTCTAAAGCACTGTACTAAGTGCTTGGGAGAGCTTGGTAGATATGTTCCCTACCCACAAAGAGTTTACAGTCTCACTGTGGGCAGGGAATGTGTCTGTTGTTATACTGTACTCTCCCAAGTGCTTAGTACAGGGCTCTGCACACGGTAAGCACTCCATAAATACGACTGAATGAATAAATTCATGCACATGCACACGTGTGCTGAGGATAAGTATAAATAGGTAAATAGTGCCAGAGGCAGCAGATGGGTTGTAAGAATAGGAATCCTGTTCACTAATTGGGAAAGCCTTGCTGGAAACCGTAAGCTCGTTGTGGGCAGGGAACGTGTCTGTTTACTGTTATACTCTCCCAGCACTTAGTACAGTACTCCATAAATGCGACCGGTTGACTGACTGAGGAAGTGGGGTTTTAAGAAGATTTTGATGACGGAGCATGGCGGAGGGCTGGAGGATTTGGGAGGGAAGGGAGTTCTACACCCTGGGGACAAGGGGAGAAAGGAGGCTTATTTGGGTGAGACAGAGCCAGGAATGGGGCTAAAGAGGAGACAAGAGCCCAAGTTGGGGTAGACTGAATGAGGACAGGAAGAGTCCAGGAGTTAAATGGCGGCGATCAGGGTGGCTCTGCCATCCACTCAGTGATTACCCTCTTGCTGTTGACCACAGCTGAACACTTATCGGGGATTTAACATGGTAAAATGGGGTTTCGATACCTGTGCTCCCTTCCATTTAAGCCCCATGTGGGATAGGGACTGTGTCTAACTTAACTGACAGGTACCTACCCCAGGGTTTAGAAAAGTATTTAACACATAGTAAGCACTGGACAAATACCATAAAATTAAAAAAAATACATTCCCTGCCCACAGGGGGTTTATAGTCTAGAGGGGGAGATGGACATTAATACACATGAATGAATTATGGAAAGTCCGAATTCCCTACATCCCCCGTCCTCTGCTTCCACTCCATCTGCGTCGCTCTGACTTGCTGTCTTTGCTCATCCCCTCTCCCAGCCCCACAGCGCTTACGTCCATATGTGTCATTTATTTCTAATAACGTCTCCCCCTCCGGGCTGCAAGCTTGTTCTGGACAGGGAATGTCTGTTTATTGTTCTACTGAACTCTCCCAAGCTCTTAAAACAGTGCTCTGCATCCAGTAGGCGCTCAATAAATACGAATGAACAAATGACCACCAACCCAAACCCCAGCTGGGACCTGCGGGAGAGGGGAGGCAGGAACAGGGCCCCGGCCAGTGGAATGTTTGCCGAGGTGATTGGTTGATCGGTCCTTGGGACGGGCATTTCTACATTCAGCATCTTGACGGAGATGACCACAAAGTCTGCCAGACAATTACAGGCCAATTAGCTCAGCGACGGTGGAGGGGACGAGATCAGGCTCAAGGTTGCGGGACTCATTGATTATTGATCGGTTCCTATGGATGCATGACTAAGGAGGGGTGGGAGGGGCTGGTACCCGTGCCTTTGGGGATGTAGGGGCGTGGGTCTCCATGAGGGGGAGGCTGAAAGAACAGGGCCGAGCACATAATGTCTATTCTTCACTCCGCTGCCCGGCTCATCTTCCCGCAGAAACGATCTGGGCATGTCACTCCCCTTCTTAAACAACTCCAGTGGTTGCCTATCGACCTCCGCTCCAAACAAAAACTCCTCACTCTAGGCTTCGAGGCTCTCCATCACCTCGCCCCTTCCTACCTCTCCTCCCTTCTCTCTTTCTACCCCCCCCCCCCCCCCCCCGCACGCTCCGCTCCTCCGCCGCCCACCTCCTCGCCGTCCCTCGGTCTCGCCCGTCCCGCCGTCGACCCCCGGGCCGCGTCCTCCCGCGGTCCCGGAACGGCCTCCCTCCTCACCTCCGCCAAACTGATTCTCTCCCCCTCTTCGAAACCCTACTTAAAACTCACCTCCTCCAAGAGGCCTTCCCAGACTGAGCTCCCCTTCTCCCTCTACTCCCTCTACCGCCCCCCCTTCACCTCTCCGCAGCTTAACCCTCTTCCCCCCATCTCCCTCTGCTCCTCCCCCTCTCCCTTCCCATCCCCTCGGCACCGCACTTGTCCGCTCAACTGTATATATTTTCATTACCCTATTTATTTTGTTAATGAGATGTACGTCGCCTCGATTCTATTTAGTCGCCATTGTCTTTACGAGACGTTCTTCCCCTCGACTCTGTTTATCGCCATCGTTCTCGTCTGTCCGTCTCCCCCGATTAGACCGTGAGCCCGTCAGACGGCAGGGACCGTCTCTATCTGTTGCCGACTTGTTCATTCCAAGCGCTTAGTACAGTGCTCTGCACATAGTAAGCGCTCAATAAATACTATTGAATGAATAATGCCCAACCAACAGCAGACCTTTCCGATACCTCTGTATTTAGCACTTAGTGCTCTGCACACAGTAAGCGCCCAATAAATACGATTGACTTACTGACTGACCCTTAGATCTCCGACTCCTCCATCCCCAACATAGCTCCTGCTGAACCGTAATGATGATTTTTACATTGTACCCTCCCAAGTGCTAAGTACCGTGCTCTGCACACAGTAAACAATAAATACGATTGAATGAATAATAAAAACTGTGGCATTTTCAAGTGCTTATTATGTGCTGAAGACACAGGTCAGATTGGATCCAGTCCCCGTCCCACACGGAGTCACCATCTAAACAGGGAAGGAGGACAGGTAGTGGATCCTCATTATACAGAGGAGGCAACTGAGGCCCAGAGAAGTGACGTGACTTGTCCAAAGTCACACATTAGGAAAGTGGAAGGTCTCCTGACTCCCAGTCCCACGTTCAGAGAGGCTGTACTGGGCCTTTTGGAGGGAGCTGGGGATGGCCCTGCTTAAGAAGGGTATCTCCCATAAGGCTGTTGGGATAGGGTATAGATGAGGTCCAGTGCTTAGTACAGTGTCTGCCACAGAGTAAGCACTTACCCTTGCTCCATGCTGAGGAGACTCCTTTGGCCAGACTGTCGGGGGGCCTGGACTGGGGCTTCAATCCAGGAGCAAAGGCAAGAATCAAAAAGGGCTTCTCTGCCCTGCTTTGGGCTTGCCTTCTTCAACAGTGATAATTGTGGTATTTGTTAAATGCTTATTATGTGCCAGGGATTGTAGTAATACCATTAATTATTAATTAATTAACAAGATAGGGCATGGGTTCGGGGTGATGAGACTGTAAGCCCGTTTTGGGGCAGGGATTGTCTCTATCTGTTGCCGAATTGTACATTCCAAGCGCTTAGTACAGTGCTCTGCACATAGTAAGCGCTCAATGAATACTATTGAATGAATGAATAAATGGAAGAGGAAGAGAAGGGAGTAGGGCGAAGCCGGGTGACTGCCAGTCAGTCGTATTTATCGAGAGTTTACTGTGTACAGAGGATTTTATTAAGCGCTCTGGAGGTGAGTGTGTGGTGAGCCTGCCTGGCTGAGGTCTGGGGCAGGGTCATGGGGAAACAAATCAATCAGTGGTATTTATTGAGCACCTACTGTGTGTAGAGCACTGTACTAAACACTTGGGAGAGCACACTACAATAACAGACACATTCCCTGCCCACAGTGAGCTTACAATCAAGACGGGGAAAAAGATGTTAAAATAAATCAGCGTTTTATAATTTAAGGATTTAGATAGACCACAGGAGGCCCAAGAAGGCCACCCCTCTCCCCCTGCCGCCCCTCCCCCCGCCCAGGCCCATCTCACCGTGGATCTTCGCCACGTGCTTCCCCACTTCATCTCACGCTGGCCTCAGCCACAGACGGATCTTGCGAGCCTCAGCCCCCTCCTGAGCGGCCATCTGCTTTCACAAGGAATGGAGATTGATTTTTAGTTTGTAAGACAGCAGGACTGCAATGGCTGATGGGTAATGCTATGCAAATTGCCCTCCCAGGGGTTCAGTGGAAGCCCTGCCTCTCGGGGACCACCCCCGGACCCCCTCATCGTTGCTCCACGCTGAGGAGACACCTTCGGCCGGACTGTCGGGGGGGCCTGGATTGAGGCTTCCCCCTCGGCTCCGAGGCAGAAGTCGTCACCTAGAGAGCAAGGGAGAGAGGAGGAAGGGGCTAGGAGCCGAGGCAAGAATCGAAAAGAGCATCTCTGCCCTGCTTTGGGCTTGCCTCCTTCGATAATGATAATAATTGGGGTACTTGTTGAATGCTCATTATGTGCCAGAGATTGGACTGAGCGCTAAGGTAATCAGGTTGGACACCGTCCAGGCCACACATGGGACTCACGGTTTTCACCCCCGTTTTTCAGATGAGGTAACCGAGGCTCAGAGAGGTGAAGTGACTTGCCCAAGGTCACACAGCAGACAAGTGGCAGAGGTGGGATTAGAACACAGGTCCTTCTGACTCCCGGGCCTAGGTTCTAACAACGAAGCCATGCTATTTCTTCAAGGTTCCCCTGCCTCTGAATCCGCTCCACACCTCACCGGCCCAGCTTGCCTGCAGGGCTGTCGTCTGCTAGTCTCCGGTAGAAGCAAGAACTGCGATATTGGTTAAGTTCTTAGTATGTTCCATGCACTGTACTAAACGCTGGGGTAAATACAATACAATCAGGACAGAAAAGGTCACTTCCCCACATGGGCTCGCAGTCTGAGAGAGGAGACTTGCTCCCTTTGTTCTTCCCCTCCTCCCAGCCCCGTGGCACTTATGCACATATCTGTCATTTATTTATTTGTACTGATGTCTGTCTCTCCCTCTAGACTGTAAACTTGTTGTAGGCAGGGAATGTGTCTTTTTATTGTGATATTATACTCTCCCAAGTGTTAGTACAGAACTTTGCACAGAGTAAGCGCTCAATAAATATGACTGAATAAGAATAGATACTTCACCCCTACTGTACAGATGAGGAAACTGAGGCTGAGAGAAGTCAAGTGAGTTGCCCACATTGAAACAGCAAGCAAGTGGCAGAACCAGGGTTAGAACCCAGATCTTCTGACTCCCAGGACTGTGCTCTTTCCATCAGGCCACATTGCTCCCCAGTGTCTTCGGGCGCTGTGGGGCTTGGAAATTCCTCCACCCCAGACTCGAAAATCAGTCAATCATCAGTCATATCCAGTGAGCTCTTACTGTGCAGCTCGATCAATCAGTGGCATTTAGTGAGCACTTAGTACAGAGCACTGTACTAAGCACTTGGGAGAGTACAAATAGAGATGGTAGACATGTTCCCTGCCCACAGAGAGCTTACAGTCTAGAGGGGGACAGGCATTAATATAAATAAAGAAATTAAGGCTATGTGCCTAATTGCTGTGGGGCTGACAGGTATGAATAAAAAGTGCAGATCCAAAGTGCAGAGGTGAAATGGGAGTGGGAGAAGAGGAAATAAGGGCTTAATCGGGGAAGGCCTCTAGGAGATGTGCTTTTAGTAAGATTCTGAAGGTGGGGAGAGTGATTGTTTGTCGAATATGAAGGAGGAGGGAGTTTCTGGCCAGAGGCAGCGGGCCAGCGGTTGGTGGCGAGATAGATGAGATCAAGATATAGTGTGTAGAGGAGTGAAGTGTGAGGGCTGAGTTCTAGTAGGAGAGCAGCGAGAGAAGGTTGGAAGGGGCAAGGTGACTGAGTGTTTTACAACCACTGGTAAGGAGTTTTTGCTGAGGAGGTGGATGAACAACCACCAGTGGTTCTTGAGGAGTGAGGAAACGGGGACTGGACATTTTTTAAAAATCTGATCCAGGCAGCAGAGTGAAGTATGGACTGGAGTGGAAAGAGACAGCAGGCAGGGAGGTCAGCGAGGAGCTGACGCAGCAAAGGCGGGATAGGCTAAGCGTTTGGCTTAACGTAGTAGCAGTCTGGACGGCACAGGAAAGGATGGATTTTAGTGATGTCGTGAAGGTTGGCCCGACAGGATTTGGGGACAGATTGAATATGTGGGTTGAATCAAAAAGAGGAGTTGAGGATAACGCCAAGGTTACCGGTCTGTGAGACGGTGGGGAAGGTGGTGCTGTTTTTAGTGATGTGAAAGTCAGGGGGAGGACAGGGTTTGGGTGGGAAGATAAGCAGTGAGGGTGAGGTGTAAAATTGAAGTGTCAGCAGCACGTCCAAGAAGAGCTGTAAAGTCAGCTGTTCCACACCTTCCCTCCCACCCCCGCCCCTCGCGGCAAGGCCCCAGCGGCCTGTCTTGAGAGGCGTCTGGCGACAAAAGAGAACCCAACAGACTGCCCAGACCAGTGACGGCCTCACGCGATGTGTCCCGGGTGTCCCCACCCATCAGTCTCCCTGGGCTCCCACCTGCTGGGCTCCCACCTTCAGCCTCTCTGGTGCCTGGAGACCCGAGGTGAAAGTTGTCCGTGTTTCCTCCTCTGGGTGCAGCTGACGGTGGCCTGACAGAGGGCGGGGAGCACGAACCCAAAGGATTTTGCACACCCGGTCAGGAGGGTCACGGGGTCAGCACCACCCACCCCATGCGTTGGCCCTGCTGTAATCGGCCTCCACCCTTGGGATTTCCCGAGAGATCTCTGTGTAGGAGGGTCTGGTCCTGAAGCCTTGGGGCGTGGAGGAGTAGACCCGGGCCCTACCCTTCGCTCCCAATTGAACCATCCCTGATAATGTCACGTTGGCACAGCGTGGCCAGTCTACTGCAGGGCTCGGGAAATATCGCAGGGAGAGTAACGCACAAGCCCCATGGAGAATTTAAGTGGCCCCTTCCACCACTCTCTCTTTGAGCACAGTGGAAAGAGGAACAGTACGACCTAGTGGACGGAACACAGACCTGGAGATCAGAGGATCTGAGTTCTAATCCCTTCTTCACCACCTGCCTTCTGTAGGACCTTGGGTAAGCAAGTTCCCTCATCTGTAAAAGAGGGAGACAGTACCTGTTCTCGTTCTCCCTCACACTGTGAATTTAGAGAAGCAGCATGGCTCAGTGGAAAGAGCCCGGGCTTAGGAGTCAGAGGTCATGGGTTCGAATCCCGGCTCTGCCACTCGTCAGCTGTGTGACTGTGGGCAAGTCACTTCACTTCTCTGTGCCTCAGTTCCCTCATCTGTAAAATGGGGATTAAGACTGTGAACCCCACGTGGGACAACCTGACTCCCCTGTGTCTACCCCAGCGCTTAGAACAGTGCTCTGCACATAGTAAGCGCTTAACAAATACCAACATTATTATTGAAGCGTGGCTCAGTGGAAAGAACACGGGTGAATCAGAGATCATGGGTTCTAATCCCAGCTCCTCCACTTGTGAGGTGTGTGACTTTGGGCAAGTCACTTAACTTCCCTGTACCCCGGTTACCTCATCTGTAAAATGGGGATTAAGATTGTGAACCCTATGCGAGACAGGGACTGTGCCCAACCCGATTTGCTTGTATCCACCCCAGAGCTTAGTACAGTGCCTGGCACACAGTAAGCACTTAAATACCGTAACTATTATTATCACTATTAATATTATAACATGAGGGAGGTTGTTCCAGGCCAGAGGAAGGACGTGGGTGAGAGGTCGGCAGCGAGATGGATGAGATCAAGGTCGAGTGAATAGCTAAATGTAAAATGGGGATTAAGACTGTGAACTCAATGTGGAAAATGGACTGTGTCCAGCCTGCTTACCTTGTATCTACCCCAGCACTTAGTAGAGTGCCTGGCAATCCATCAATCATATTTATTAAGTGCTTCATGTGTACAGAGCACTGTACTCAGCGCTTGGGAGAGTATAATATAACCATATAACAGACACATTCCTTCTGTACCATAATAAGCACTTAGACTGTGAGCCGTTACTGGGCAGGGATCGTCTCTATCTGCTGCCGAATTGTACATTCCAAGGACTTAGTACAGTGCTCTGCACATTAGTAAGTGTTCAGTAAATGCGATTGAATGAACAAATACCATAAAAGAAAAGATGGAGGACCAAAGGAGTTGGGGGGAAAGCGGGAGTGGACCCACGGGCTCACAGATGTGGCTGAGTGCCGGCCAGAGGATGGACAACGTGGGTTTCTCTTCTGCGGGCCTAAGGACCACCAAACCTCCAGGGCAGGGACATACAGGACACAGAGGCCTGGGCCAGGGCTTCCACCGACCGCCGTGCATCTCACCCCATCGCAGCTCAGAGACAAAGCTGGGCCGCCCCATGCAACTTTGTCATTTCAGTGTTTTGTCCCCCACGCATCTGCCCTTGGCTGCCACCTTGAAGTTTCTGCACCATCCCTGTCTTGGAACACATACACACGCGCACACACACACCGCTCCCGCCCCCCCCCCCCCCGACGCACACAATCAAGGCGCACAACCAAAACTCTCCATCCATCTATGAAGAGCCGTCTCTGGAGAGTGCCCCAGACGGATTCACTTTCATTTTAACCTTCCTCACTGAAGGCAAACAGGCCGAGGTAAAAACAGATTGGGAATTAATTGGTGTAATTAACATTTTGTGATTATAATGACTTCTAATCGATACCTTATGCAAATGGCCGTATTGATGTGGAGAACAAAGATTGCTGGTGGTGGGTGGATTCTTTTCAACTCTACTCTCTGCTGCCGTGATGGGAGTCGGCCTGTTCAGCTGGGTGAAAGTCCTGACCGCGCCATTTTTCCAGGTAGGATATGACCTTCCTCTGCCCTCCGGGGGAAGGATGCGGCTTCCGGAAGCCTTCCTCCTCACCTTCTTGTCTGCCTGCCTCAGGCGATGGAGGTCGGAAATGGGTTTAGCGCATGGGAGGCTTTAGACGGCTGAGTTTCCTGTTCTCTTTCAGAAGAGGATTAGTCCAGGAACATCGCGGCAGGGCACGAGTACTTAGCTGAGTGTGTTTCTCCTAGTGCCACAACTGGGTTCATCTCCAGACAGCTGAGGTGGGTGGAGCATGTAAAGAGAATGAGCCACAACAGGATACCCAAACAGCTGCTGGATGAAGTGGTGCAACTGGGCGGCCGAAAGCAAGGAGAGCGGAGGAAACGTTTTAAGACAGGGTAAAACACAGAAAATGCTGCATCGCAGCAGAAAACTGGGAGTCAATTGCAGAGAACAGACCAGTAGGGCATCCTGCAATTAGTCAATCAATCATATTTACTGAGCGCTTACTGTGTGCAGAGAACTGTACTAAGTGCTCGGGAGAGTACAGTATGACAGTCGCTAGCCACGTTCCCTGCCCATAATGAGTTTGCCCGGATCATTATTTTAAATCATCTTTTTGGGCTTGACTCCCCGCTTCTCAAGATCCTCCAGTGACTGTCCATTCCTTTCCACATCAAGCAGAAACTCCTGACTTTCAGACATCGATTAGTCTTCTCCTACTGCACCCCAGCTCGCACTCTTCATTCCTTCCACACTAACCTAAACCAGATGTTCTCTTGCCACAGATTCCAACCATTTCCTCTCATTTGGCCCTTGATGGTCATGGAAAACAAAGGCTCCTCCCTCTACCACTAGAGAATATTATGCTTAAATATACAGAAGCTCCAAAGGACGGAGAGACGAGGCAAAAGAGAAGACAGCTGCAGGCACTGCGAGCATTAAGCCTGACGACACAAGGGAAAGCCTTTCTGTGTGCAAGGTGTCGCCTGGGCTGGGTTGCCATGTTGGCCTTTTCAGCTACTGGTGTGCCCATAGGTGAAATGTGGCCTGGGAGTCAAAAGGACCTGTATTCTAATCTTGCTCCACCACCTGTCTGCCGTGTGTCAGTGGGCAAGTCGCTTCACTTCTCTGGACCTCAGTTACCTCATCCGTACAAAAGGGGGATTAAAAGTGTGAGCGTGTGGGATAGGGACGATTAGACTGTAAGCCCGTCAAAGGGCAGGGACTGTCTCTGTCTGTTGCCGACTTGTACATTCCAAGCGCTTAGTACAGTGCTCTGCACATAGTAAGCGCTCAATAAATACTATTGAATGGAGACTGTGTCCAACCTGATTAGCTTGTATCTACCTCAGAGTTTATAACAGTGCTTGGCACATAGTAAGTGCTCAGCAAGTTCTTATTATTAATAATTATGATTATTATCATCTTGCCCACAGTGGTGTTCTCTTTGAATATGAAGGTCAGCAGCATTTAGTGCAGTTTGCTACACTCAACAGGTCCTCAGTAAGTAGCGCTGCAAACTGCGGTATTTGTTAAGCGGTTACTCTGTGCCGGGCACTGTACTAAGCACGGAGGTGGATACGGACGAGTCGGGTTGGACGCAGTCCATGTCCCGCATGGGGCTCCTCATCTCAATCCCCATTTTACAGATGAGGTAACTGAGGCCCGGAGAAGTGAAGTGACTTGCCCAAGGTCTCTCAGCAGACAAGCGGCAGAGCCGGGATTAGAGCCTTCCGACTCCCAGGCCCGTGCTCTAGCCACTAAGTCGTGCTCTTAGTGAGACATGGGATTTGGTTTGGATATTGGGGGGTGAGTCAAGATTCTGATTCGGCTCAGTGCCCTGAGGGCAGGGATCCTGTTTACCCAACTCTGTTGCATTATATCGCCCCAACTGCTTAGTACTGTGCACTCACAGTGAGTGCTCAGTAAATACCATTTATTGGTTGATTGGTTTAGAGGAGGCGGATGACCTCGCCTGAAGTCTAAGGTCTCTGTCCAACTACCGCGGAGGGCAGAGACGGGCCAGAGATTAGAAAGAGCATGGCCTAGTGAGTCAGCAGGTCTTTCATTCAATAGTATTTATTGAGCGCTTACTATGTGCAGAGCACTGTACTAAGCGCTTGGAATGTACAAGTCGGCAACAGAGACAATCCCTGCCCATTGGTGGGCTTACAGTCTAATCGGGGGAGACAGACAAAAACGAGAGCAGTAAATAGAAACAAGGGGATGTACATCTCATTAACAAAATAGGTGGTAAAAATATATACAAATGAGCGGACTAGCACAGTGTTGAGGGAGGGGAAGGTCTTCGGTTCCAGTGTGGCTCAATGGAAAGAGCCCGGGCTTGGGAGTCAGAGGTCGTGGGTTCGAATCCTGGCTCTGCCACTTGTCAGCTGTGTGACTGTGGGCAAGTCACCTCTCTGGGCCTCAGTTACCTCATCTGTAAAATGGGGATTAACTGTGAGCCTCACGTGAGACCACCTGATTATTCCGTATCTACCCCAGTGCTTAGAACAGTGCTTGGCATGTAGTAAGCGCTTAACAAATACCAACATTATTATTAGTATTCTTATCCCACCTCCGCCACTTGTCTGCCGTGGGCCCTTGGACAAGTCACTTTACTTCTCCGGGCCTCGGCTCCCTCGGCAGTAAAATGGGGATTGAGAGGGTGAGCCCCAAGTGGGACAGGGACTGCGTCCAACCGGATTTGCTCGTATCCACCCCAACGCTTAGACCGGTGCCTGGCACTTAAATGCCACAGTTATTATTATTATTATCCTTATTACTGTCGGGAGGGAGTTTGGATGCTGACCACCCTTACTGGCCTATCCTTTCATGTGGGAGAGTCTGGGGAGAACCAGGAGTGCCTGGCCTGGACCCTGTGGGATACCCTTTGGCCCTCGCAGAAAGCCCACCCCTCCGGGGGCTGAGGGTCTCCGACTGCCTCGTTCCAGCGGCTGGGGGGAAAGGCATCCAGCAGGGGCCTGCCTCATTAGCAGGCGAGGCTGCTGCCAGTGCCTGTGTTAGCATGAAGGAGAAAGAAACAAAAAACACAGGGAGAGCAGATAAAAGGAAACCAATGAGAAGAAAAATTACTTTTCCAGGGTGCTCTGGTTATCATCTGGGTTCTCGGCCAGCCTTCCCTCAAGGCAGGAAATTGGCAGAGGGTGGGGTCTGGGAGCTGTGGGGAGGGGTCCCCTCTGTGATGGGATGGAGGCGGGGAGTTTCGTGAGCCGGGGAGGCCCTGTCCGCTGCAGAGACCAGAGAGGATTCTGGGAGCGGGAGAAGTAATGCCTGACAGAAGGGGGAAATGATGTGAAAAGATTTAGGGAACAGGACGCTGACTGAGCCTTTGTTTTCCGTGACCGTCAAGGGCCAAATGAGAGGAAATGGTTGTAATCCGTGGCAAGAAAGCATCTGGTTTAGGTTAGTGTGGGAGGCATGAAGAGTGAGAGCTGGGGTGTAGTGGGAGAAGAGAGTGGATAAGTAGCAGGGAGAGAGCTAATCGATGCCTGAAAGTCAGGAGTTTCTGCTGGATTGTGGAAAGGAATGGACAGTCACTGGAGGATCTTGAGAAGCGGGGAGTCGTGCCCAAAAAGATGATTTAGAATAATGATCCGGGCAGCAGAGTGAAGTCTGCACTGGAGAAGGGAGAGGCTGGAGGCAGGGAAGACTGCAAGGAGGCTGATGAGTTGGTGGAGTTGGGATAGGGCAAGTGCCTGGGCCGTGAGTTGGTGGCCAATCACCCGAAACAATCGGGCGGTTAAAATGGTGAAAACATTTTGTTGGGTTAATCCCCCATCTGCTCCTGTCAGATATCCCACCCTGAGATCCTGCTGGAGGAAGAGAGTGGTCAAAACCCCGTGGGTCTGAGTTCTAATCTCACCTCGGTCACTGACTTGCTCTCCAAAGGTGGAGCTACTGGTGAATGAGTCCGGCGGCACACAGCAACCAGTTCGTCCATCAGTGGTATTTACTAAGCGCTTACTGTACGAAATGCTTGGGAGAGTGCAGTATGATGGAGTTGGTAGATATGACCCTGGCCATAAGATGCTTACAGCCTAGAAGGGGGGAGATAGACATTAAAATAAATTAATGAAGCAGTGTGGCCTAGTGCAAAGAGCACAGGCCCTGGAGTCAGAGGTTGGAAGTCTTGGGTTCTAATCCCGGCAGCACTGCTTGTCTGCTGTGTGACCTTGGGCAAACCAGTTAACTTCTCTGTGTCTCAGTTATCTCATCTGTAAAACAGGGACTAGGAATGTGAACCCCATCTGGGTCATGGACTGTAACCAACCTGATTAGCTTATATCTACCCCAATGCTTAGTACAGTGCCTGGCACATAGTAAGTGTTTACAAATACTATTAAAAAATGGTAGATGGGGAGAGAGTTGAGTATAAAGAGACGAATGTAAATGCTGTGAGGCTAGGGGATTATAATAATGTTGGTATTTGTTAAGCGCTTACTATGTGCAGAGCACTGTTCTAAACGCTGGGGGAGATAATCAGGTTGTCCCACGTGAGGTTCACAGATAATCCCCATTTTACAGATGAGGTAACTGAGGCACAGAGAAGTTAAGTGACTTGCCCACAGTCACACAGCTGACAAGTGGCAGAGCCAGAAGTCGAACCCATGACCCCTGACTCCGAAGCCCAGGCTCTTTCCACTGAGCCACGCTGCTCCAGGAGGTCAGAACTTTGCTCCGTGAGCTCCAACGAAACTGAACTTCTTTTCATTTATCCAATCTCTTCCCCCGCTCCACCCCAGATCATAGTTTTTCTCTTCTCTCCAGCCGACCTCCTACTTCCTGGACAAGTCGAATCTCCTACCTGTGACCTCTCACAACATTCCCCCTCTCCCTCATCCAACTATGTCACTACCCACCTTCAAAACCCACCTCCCCCAAGAGACATTCCCTGGTTAATCATATTTATTGGGTGCTTACTTTGTGCAGAGTACTGTACTAGACTCTTGGGAGAGCACAGCAGAGTTGGTAGGCACGTTCTCTACCCACACAAACTTTACAGTCTAGAGGGATTAATTGATGTTTCCTGTTTCCCCAGCCTCGTTAACACACTTGGGAATGTACTTAGCAATCAGTCAATCAGTGGTAACTACTTTGCGCTTACTGTGTGCCGAGTACTGTGCCCAAGTGCTCGGGAGAGTGCATTGCAGTGGAGTTGGTAGACACAATCCTTGCCTTCAAGGAACTTACAATCTAGTGGGGAGACAGACAATAAAATAAAGATTTAAAATGGATTAGGAGTGTGAGCCCCATGTGGGACAGAGACTGTGTATTGTATTGTATCTACCCCAGCCTTTAGAACAGTGCTTGGCACAGAGTAAGAGCTTAACGAGTACCATTGTAATTAAAATATGTTACGGATCAGGGAAACGACGAAGTACAAGTGTATGATCACCAACCTGTTTACTGTTTTCTCTGTGGTTTTACTATTCTTACACTTAGGTTCTTCAGTCAAATCAATCAATCATATCGAGTGCTGTGTGCAGAACACTGCACTAAACACTTAGGGGAGTACAATATAACAGACCCAGTCCCTGCCCACAATGAGTTTACAGTCTAGAGGAAAGTAGTAATTAGTTCTTAGTACTACTTAACACTGCTCTTAGTTATAGTAATAGTCGTCATAGTAATATTTATTAAGTGCCAGTTTGATGGAGTACTCTGTCCTAGGAGCTTGGGAAGTTCAAAATGAAGAACAAACACATTCCCTTCTCACAAGGAGGGAACCTGTTAGGGAATGAGAAGCAGCGGGGCCTAGTGGATAGAGCACGGACCCCAGGTCAGGAGGACCTGGGTTTCAATCCTGACTTTGCCGCTCGTCTGCCGTGTGACCTTCGGCAAGTCACTTCACTGGGCCTCAGTTCCCGCATCTGTAAAGTGAGGATAAAGACTATGAGCCCTATGTGGGACGGGGACTGTATCCAACCTGGTTGTCATGCATCTACCCTGTGCTTAGAACAGTGCCTGGTATGTAGTAAGCACTTAACAAATACCACAATCGTTGTTGTTATTTGGGAGATAGTGGGGTTGTTTCTAGAGTGCAAGCATCGAAACGGGTCTGCCAGATGTCAGCTGCCGGAGGACTGCAGGTCACCCTCCCTCCGGGACTGCTTCCTGCTGCCATGTTTTCCCAGGAGGTTCTGAGTTTCGTGTATCGATTCGGAGAAGAGCAACATCCCGGGCCGAGCTAGGGAGAGTGGTGGAAACCATTCGTAAAGCATTGCTAACAAATGGGATTTAACACTCAAGAGGTTCCAATGGCCTATTAATTCTGGCTTTGGCCCTCTTCCAAAACAACCCCGCTCCTCTTATTCACGGCTAATTTCTATCAGCGGCATCGGGAGACCATTTCTTGTGCAGACAGGAAGCATCCACGTTGCTTAAATGGATTCCGGCGAGGGGGCCTGCAAGCACGCGTTGATTGGCCGTTCTCTGGGGCCCGCCGGAGCCCCGATGGGTAGTCGTTTGACATGGGCAGGAACTGAAATATGACCCTTTTGGGGCGGCCCGAGTTGTGGGGGTGGCAAGGAAGCCAGGGGCTTGGTCCCTGCACCTCTCGCTTTGCTGGTGAAGGCCCCCCCCCGATATGACCTAATTGAAATGAAAATAATAATAGAAAATGGTGTGTAAGGGGCACTTCCCCCCAAAAAACAGCCAGTCAGAAAGGGAAAGGGACAGTCTGAGGTCTGGGTGGGGAGACCCTGCTGTGTATAGGCAAGTAGCCTCGTGGAAGGATCATGCGATCAGGAGTCAGAAGACAAGGGTTCATTCACTCATCCAATCATATTAATTGAGTATTTACTGTCTTCAGAGCACTGCATTAAGCGCTTGGGAGAGTCCAGTATAACAATAAACAGACACATTTCCTGCCCACCACAAGCTCACTGTCTAGAGGGGAAGAGACATTAATAGAAATAAATAAATTCAGACATGGACATGAGTACTGTGGGGCTGGGAGGTGGGGATGAATGAAGAGACCAAGGCAGGGTGATGCCGAAGGGAGAGGGAGAAGAGGAAAGGAGGGCTTAGTCAGGGAAGGCCTCTTGGAGGAGATGGGCCTTCATTAAGGCTGCAAAGGGGGAGAGAGTAATTGTCTGTCAGATTTGAGGAGGAAGGGCATTCCAGTTCAGAGGTAAGAGGTGGGTGAGAAGTTGGCGGCAAGATGGATGAGATTGAGGAACAGTGAGAAGGTTAGTATTGGAGGAGTGAAGCGTGCAGGCTGGGTTGTAGTAGGAGAGTTGCGAGGTGAGGTAGGAGGGGGGCGAGGTGATTAAATGCTTTAAAGCCTATGGTGAGAAGTTTTGCTCAGGGGATCGCATATCTAGCTGAGTCCTACAATTGGGCTGCTGAGTGACCTTAGGCAAGTCACTTGGATTCTCTTGCCTTCAGTTTCCTCACCTGTACAGTTGGAAGAGTACAAGATCGTGAGTGCCGTGTAGTCCCGCATATTACACCACTAGTGCATAGTAAGTGCTTAACAAATACCATAATTATTATTATTTAATATATTATAGTAAGCGCTTAACAAATACCATAATAATTATTATTTATTACTCCAGTATTACGATAAATAGCAACATCTTAATGTCCCTCACCGGATCTTCTAGTCGAGGGCCATGGACGTCGGATCTTGCCGTTGCCAAGAAACCTCGGGGCCCCGATCCCCGCTCTGCCCTCGGCCCCTGCATCCTAGGGGGCTTTGGGATGATTCCTCTGGGGCCATAGGGAGAGGTTTGGTGGGTGGGGGGGGAGGCCCACCTAGAGTAGATGCTTCCCGGCACGGAGCAGAGACAGAAGGGGAGAAACAGGAGCCGGGCTGCCGGCCTTGACTTTGCTTTTTAAAGGAACATCATCTGAGAGAGAAACTAAGGTGTGTCACAGAAGACATCTTGGATAGGGTCCCCAGGAACAGTCACTCAGACACCGTCAAAACCCAATCCATCAGTAGCATTTACCGAAGACCCACTGCGTACCGAGGGCCCACTGATATGATCCCTGACCTCGAGAAGCTTGGAATTTAGGGCTTTTTTAGGAATACCACGATCTGCGGTGGTCAGGATGAGGATGGGGATCTAGCTGTTAGCCGGGGGCAAGATACCCAGCGAAGGAAACTTGGCCGCTTCGAGGAAGCCAGCTGTTCCTGAGCCCGGCCTAGCTCACTGGAATCTGGAGGAATTAGATGAATCAATCAATCAATTGGTGATATTTATGGTATTTAAAATAGAAGCAGCGTGGCCTAGTGGATAAAGCACAGGCCTGGGAGTCAGAAGGACCTGGATTCTAGCCCCGGCTGTGCCACTTGTCCGCTGTGGGACCTTGGACAAGTCATTTCACTTCTCTGTGCCTCAGTTACCTCGTCTGTCAAATGGGGATTAAGACGGTGAATCCTATGTGGGACAGGGACTGCGTCCAACCTGATTATCTTGTATCTACCCCAGTGCTTGGTACAGTGCATGGAATATAGTAAGTGCTTAACAAATACCGTAAAAATCGAGCACTTACCGTGAGCAGAGCACTGTATTAAGTGCTTGAGGGTGGTCGGTAGACACGATCCTGGCCCACCGGGAGTTTATAGTCTAGAGGGGGAGACGCGACAGCAATATAAATAAATCAATTATTGATTTACTTCGGGTTTCTCTTCTTGCGTAGCCCCGTTAACACAGCGGGATGTCCCAGCTTCCTGTCGACTCCAGTTAGAGGGGGGAAAAGACATCCTCCTTGCTCTCGTGCCGTAGCTCTTTATGACCCATCATCTCTCCCCGGCTGCTGTCAGATTTCTATTTGCACAAATGCCAGAGCCATTTTGACGTTGGCGGCCATGAATAAACAAACACCGGCATTAATAAATGAAACGGCAAGGCCTCCCTGGCGTATTTGTTTTCCTCCTGCTGAAGTCAGCTGAGGTTGAAATCCCCCTGGCTGTGGGAGAGTGGAGGCGGAGGGGTCCTGCAGAGTTTGAGAGAGAGTAATACGTTTACAGAGAGAGAGGGGGAAAGAGAGGAAGAGAGAAGGGGAGAGAGAGAGCATGGCTAAGAAAATTCTTCAAACAACCCAGAAGAAAATGGGGGTGTCTTTTCTAAGGAACATTCCATAATGATGAAGGAATTCTTTAAGTATTTAATCCATGCCAAGCACTGTGCTAAACTCTGGGGTTGATTACATGGGGCTCACCATCTCAGAGATTGGGAAGCTGTCGTCTTATCTCCGTAGGTTCCTCTAGTCTGTACGCGCACTGTGGGCAGGGACTAGGTCTGTTATAATGTACAGAGGAATGGAAGTTTTTAAAGCGTGGGGAGATGTAAGCTCGTTGTGGGTAGGGAACGTGTCTGTTGCATGGCTCTGTGGAAAGAGCATGGGCTTGGGAGTCAGAGGTCATGGGTTCTAATCCCAGCTCTGCCACTTACCAGCTGTGTGGCTTTGGGCAAGTCACTTCACTTCTCTGTGCCTCGGTTGCCTCATCTGGAAAATAGGGATTAAGACTGTGAGCTCCATGTGGCACAACCTGTTTACCTTGTCTCTACCCCAGCACTTAGAACAGTGCTCGGCGCAAAGTAAGCGCTTAACAAATACCAAAATGATTATCATTATTACTCTCCTAAGCACTTAGTACAGTGCTCCGCACACAGTAAATAATAAATACGATCGATTGATAGTAGCTGCCAATTTGGGATTAAAACCCAGGACCCCTGAGTCCCAGGCCTGTGCTCTTCCCACATGCTGTTTCTCCTCCTCTCTCCTTGAAGTCATGACCTCCAGGCCCATTTCTCAGAGATCTAGGGACCTCAAGGGTCAGAGTTCTGGAATCCCAGCAGGACCCAGCAGTGGAAGGGTAGGTGGATGATTCAGTCTGGGACATGCCTAGCGGTGGCCTTGAATAGCGGAGCTCAAAAACCTGCCAGCCGTCTAGGGTCCAACCTCCTGTCTCGGGTAGGCCAACTGGACAGTGGGTTGGGATGTGTCTCCAATAATGATAATACAATATATACAATAATGATGATTATAATCATCATTATGGTGCTTATTAAGTGTTTACTATGTTCCAAGCACTGCTCTAAGCACCGGGATAGATACAAAGTAATCAGGTCCTTTACAGAACTAAGAGGCTCAGGAGGGAGAACAGGTTTGGAGTCCCCATTTTGCAGAGAAGGGAACTGAGGCAAAAAGAAACCAAGTGAAATGTCCAAGATCTTACAGCAGACAAGTGGTGGAGCCGGGATTAGAACCCAGGTCCTCTGGCTCCCAGGCTCCTGCTGGATCCACTAGTCACACTGGAGTAGAGAGGTGTAGAGATGCTACTAGTTGTTTAATGGGGTTCAGGATATCCCCTGGCTGGTAGCACCTACTCCCCTCTTCCTTCCTCCTTCCACCTGCCCACCCTGCTCTTAATAATAATAATAATAATAATAATGGAATTTAAGTGCTTACTACGTGCCAAGTTCTAAGCGCTGGGGTAGCTACAAGGTAATCAGGTCGTCCCACATGGGGCTCACAGTCTTAATCCCCATTTTACAGATGAGGCAACTGAGGCCCAGAGAAGTCAAGTGGCTTGCCCAAGGCCACACAGCAGACACGTGGCAGAGCCAGGATTAGAATCCATATCCTCTAACTCCCAAGCCCGTGCTCTTGCTACTAAGCCTCACTGCGTCCCCTAGCAGGGCCCCTGGGCCATCTTGCCATGGGGAATTCTTTTTACCCATTAGGCCATGGATTCTAAAGCCAGCTCTGCCACTTGTCTGCTGTGTGACCTTGCATAAGTCACTTCACTTCTCTGTGCCTCAGTTATCTCATCAGTAAAATGGGAGTTGAGAACGTAAGCACTACATGGGATGGGGACTGTGCCCAACACGATTTGCTGGTATCCACCCAAGCGCTTCGTACAGTGCCTGGCACAAAGTAAGCGTTTAACAAATACCAGTATTATTATTATTAATACCTCACCCTCTGGAGTGAAGCCTCCCAGACCAGAGGGCAACCCTGGCACCCCGGGCACGCAAACGGCCGAAATGCCCAGCGGGTCTGCCCGGAAAGCCAGCTGATTCACCATGCAGAGAACAGTCTGATTTTTCAGGAGTGGCGGGTCCCCTCTGTTGCACCGAATCTGTTCTTGTCGCATGTTTTTCCAGGGTTCCTAATGAGCTGTTAATGAGCTGTCAGCTAATTATGTAAATTGAATGGGGCAGGCGTGGTGGGGGGGGGGGAGAGAAAGGGGGGTTGTTTTTTCACTTTAGTGGTTTCCTCCGCATCCAACGTCAAGCAAAAGGGACAAAGAAAGCCCTCAGTAGCCAATGGCTTGATGTCCCTGCTCCATCTTCCAGGTCTGATTCTCAATATGGGTAGTTCCTTCAATAATAATAATAATAATGATAATTGTATTTGTTAAGCACTTACTATGTGCCAAGCACTGGGGCGATATAAGGTAATCAGATTGTCCCTCATGAGGCTCATAGACTTCATCCCCATTTTCATTCATTCAGCTGTATTTACTGAGCACTTACTATGTGCAGTGCACTGTACTAAGCGCTTGGGAAGTACAATTCAGATAGAGACAATCCCTACCCAACAACGGGCTCCCAATCTAGAAGGTGGAGACAGACAACAAAACAAGAAGACAGGCATCAATAGCATCAAAATAGATAAATAGAATTATAGATATATACACATCATTAATAAAATAGAGTAATAAATATGTACAAACATACCCAATTTCGGTGGGGCAGGAAAGGGGATAGAGCAGAGGAGGGGAGGAGGAGCAGAAGAAAAGGAGGGCTAAGTCTGGGAAGAAGGCCTACTGGAGGAGGTGAGCTTTCTGTTGGGCTTTGAAGGGGGGAAGAGAGCTAATTTGGTGGATGTGAGGAGGGAGGGCATTCCGGGCCAGAGGTAGGATGTGGGCCAGGGGTCGACAGCGGGCCAGGCGAGAACGAGGCCCAGTGAGGAGGTTAGTGGCAAAGGAGTGGAGTGTACGGGCTGGGCTGGAGAAGGAGAGAAGGGAGGTGAGGTTGGGGGGGCAAGGTATGGAGAGCTCTGAAATCAATAGTGAGGAGTTTTTGCTTCATGCAAAGGTTGATAGGCAACCACTGGAGATTTTTGAGGAGGGGAGTGACGTGCCCAGAGCGTTTCTGTAGAAAGATAATCCGGGCAGCAGAGTGAAGTGTAGACTGAAGTGGGGAGAGACAGGAGGATGGGAGATGGGAAAGGAGGCTGATGCAGTAATCCAGGTGGGATATAATGAGAGATTGTACCAACAAGATAGCAGTTTCGATGGGGAGGAAAGAGCGGATCTTGGCGATGTTGTGAAGGAAGGACCGGCGGGTTTTGGTGACAGATTGGATGCGTGGGGTGAATGAGAGAGCCGAGTCAAGGATGACGGGAAGGATTGTAGTGCCGTCCGCGGTGACGGGAAAGTCAAGGAGAGGACAGGGTTTGGGAGGGAAGATGAGGAGCTCGGGTTTTTTAAGGAGCTCATTTTACAGATGGGGTAACTGAGGCACAGACAAGTGAAGTGACTTGCCCAAAGTCACACAGCTGACAAGTGGCGGAACCGGGATTAGAATCCATGACCTTCTGACTCCTAGGCCCATGCTCTATCAGCCACACCAGCGGCAGTAGTAATGATAACAACGATGATGGTATTTGTTAAGAGCTTTCTATGCGCCAAGCACTGTTCTAAGTACTGGGGTAGATACAAGGTAATGAGGTTGTTCCACATGGGGCTCCACAGTCTTAATCCCCATTTTACAGATGAAGTAACTGAGGCACGGAGAAGTTGTGACTTACCCGAAGTCACACAGCTGACAAGTGGCGGAGCTGGGATTAGAACCCACGACCTCTGACTCCCAAGCCCGTGCTCCTTCCACTAAACCATGCTGCTTCTCAGTAGTAGACCAATACAACATCTAATTCCCGCCTGTATATTCTCTCCCAGCACTTAGTAGACTACTTTGTACGCAATAAGCGATTTAATAAATGTTATTACTACTAGCGATATATTTGCTGAGGGCACTGTCCTAAGTGCCGGAAAAATACCACCGAAGATTTGGACACATCCCCTGGCCTCAAGAAGCTGTAAGGCTTTTTCCTGGTTAATCAATCAGTCAGTCGGTCATACGTACTGAGCGTTTACTATGCGTACAGCACTGTATTAAGTGCTTGGGAGAGAATCGATCAATCAGCGGTAGTTATTGGGCACTTTGTGCGGAAACTGTACTCAACTCTTGGGAGAGTTCAATATAGCAGAGTGGGTAGAAAAGTTGCCTGTTCACTATGAGCTTACAGCCTAGGGGGAGAGACAGAGGGGAAGGCAGATATGCATATTAATAAATGAATTACTGATAGGTACATAAATGCTGCGGGGCTGAGGGAGGGGAGAATAGAGGGAGCAAAAGCAACGTAACAGTTGACAGACACAATCCCTTCTCACAGGGAGCTTAGAGTCTAGAGAGGGGAGGGTCTTGAGCCTAGAGGAAGCCCTCAATAAAGGCTACCAATTGATTAATTGGGAATTAATTGGGGAATTAATTGGGGAATTGGTAATCAATTGGGGAAGCAGCGTGGCTCAGTGGAAAGAGCCTGCGCTTCGGAGTCAGAGGTCATGGGTTCGACTCCCTGCTCTGCCACTTGTCAGCTGGGTCACTGTGGGCAAGTCACTTCACTTCTCTGTGCCTCAGTGACCTCATCTGTAAAATGGGGATTAACTGTGAGCCTCACTTGGACAACCTGTTTACCCTGTATCTCCCCCAGTGCTTAGAACAGTGCTCTGCACATAGTAAGCGCTTAACCAATACCAACATTATTATTATTATCCTTGTTATTATTAATTGACCCACCGATCAATAATATCCCTGGTTGGAGCTTCCACTTGGCTTCCAGCTTAATCCCGCCTCCCACCCCCAAGAGTCTGCAGGTGTGCTCTGTTCCGCTCTTTTAACTCTCTATCCGGCACCTTCCCCAGGACTAATGGATGCTTTAAATTTTTTTTAAATGCTCATTTCAATTGGAAGAAAAAACCTCAAGGAAATCAGCCCCCAATATCTGGCCGAAGCTCAGTGGTGGTGGAGTCCTCAGGGACCGTGTGAGATTTGGTCCATCTGTCGCTTCCAAGGGCCCAAGGGTTCTGGGGCGATCACTTATCTCCTCTGGTTATTTATTTATTGATCTCCCTCACCCCTCTCCCCCAGTTTAAAGACTCCCCTTTTACAAAAAATCGCCTCTGGGCACAAGTCTATAAAACATGACATGCAGAGAGAGAATAGAACAGGAGGAAAAATCTTGGGGGTTTTTTGTTTTTTTTAATTTGAAGGGGTTCAGCTGCCTTCTGCCTTAGAGAAGCAGCATGGCTCAGTGGAAAGAGCCCGGGCTTGGGAGTCAGAGGTCATGGGTTCGACTCCCGGCTCTGCCACCTGTCAGCTGTGTGACTGTGGGCAAGTCACTTCACTTCTCTGGGCCTCGATGACCTCATCTGTAAAATGGAGATGAAGACTGTGAGCCTCATGTGGGACAACCTGATTACCCTGTATCTCCCCCAGTGCTTAGAACAGTGCTCCGCACATAGTAAGCGCTTAACAAATACCAACATTATTATTATTATTCTGAGGAGTAGGTTGACCCGTCGTGGCGTGGGAAAGTGGGACTCTGGAAACGAGCAGCGAGAAGCAGCGTGGTCTGGCAGATAGAACGCAGGCCTGGGAGTCAGAAGGACCTGGGTTCTAAAATCTCGGCTCGGCCACATCTGCTGTGGGACCTTGGGCAAGTCACTAAACTTCTCTGAGCCTCACTTACCTCATCTGTAAAATGGGGATTAAAACTGTGAGCCCCATGTGGGACAGGGACTGTGTCCAACCTGATTAATGTGTATCTACTCCAGGGCTTAGAACAGTGCTTAGTTAACAGTAAGCCCTTACTGTATGTACTGTTGAGTCACTGTCATATTTATTGAGCACTTACTGTGTGCAGACCAATGTACCGACTGCTTGGGAAAGTACAATACAGCAAGAAACAGACACATTCTCTGCCCACAAGGAGTTCACAGTCTAGAGTGGGGGAGGCAGGCATCAAGCAGCGTGGCTCAGTGGAAAGAGCCTGGGTTTCGGAGTCAGAGGTCACGGGTTCGACTCCCGGCTCTGCCACTTGTCAGCTGCGTGACCGTGGGCGAGTCACTTCGCTTCTCTGGGCCTCAGTTCCCTCATCTGAAAAATGGGGATTAACTGTGAGCCTCACGTGGGACAACCTGATGACCCTGGATCTACCCCAGCGCTTAGAACAGTGCTCTGCACATAGTGCTTAATAAATACCAAGATTATTATTATTACTAAAAGTAAATAAAATTACAGTTATGTACTGAAGTGCTTTGGGAGTGGGGAAGAGCAAAGGGATAATAAAATTACAGATATGTACTTAAGTGCTTTGGGGTGTAAACCTGTTGTGGACAGGGAGTGCGTCTATCAGCTCTGTTGTATTGTTCTCTCCCAGGTGCTTAGTACAGTGCTCTGGACTCAATAAATACCACGGATTGATTGATTACTCTATTTCTGAATATTTCTGTTTCCCCCATTAGAGGGCAAGCTGCCTGTGGAAAGGGAGTATATCTATGAGCCCGTTGTTGGGTTAGGGATTGTCTTATCTGTTGCCGAATTGTACTTTCCGAGCATTTAGTACAGTCCTCTGCACACGGTAATTGCTCAATAAATACGATCGAATGAATGAATGAAGGAATATTTCACGTTTCTGTTGAACTTTCCTAGTGAAGCGATTTGTACTCGGTTGCTCAATATAAGAACGTTACCGTCGGCTGTGTGACTTTGGGCAAGTCACTTAACTTTTCTATGCCTCAGTTACCTCATCTGTACAATGGGGATGAAGACTGTGAGCTTCACATGGGACACCCTGATTACCCTGTGTCTACCCCAGCGCTCAGAACAGTGCTCAGCACATAGTAAGCACTTAACAAATATCAACATTATTATTACCACTACTATTCTGCTAATAATGATAACTGTGGTATTTGTTACATACTCTGTGTCAGGCACTGTACTAAGCACTAGAGTAGATACAAGCAAACTGGGTTGAACACAGTCCCTGTCCCATGTGGGGCTCACAGTCTCAATGCCCATTTTACAGATGAGGCACAGTGAAGTGACTTGCCCAAGGACACATAGACAAGTGGCAGAGCCTCTCCTATTACTGTTACATGTCTGTCTCCCCCTCTAGACCGTAAGCTCCTCGTGAGCAGGGATTGTGTCTTACCGGCTCTCTAAAACTGTACTCTCCTAAGCACTTAGAACAATGTTCTGCACCCAGGAGGTGCTCGATAAATACCACTGATTGATTGAAAAAAACAAACAGAGGCCATCCGGGGAGACAAGGGGCTTTTAAGTATTGTCGGGGAGGTCCAACAGGCAGACAGGGCAGACAGAGATGCAGTCAGCGTAGAAATGCCAAAAAAAAAAAAAGATATAGCAGGAATGAGGTGAAGGGGAGGGCCAGCCAGAGTTGCCCAGTTGGAAATTGGGTGGAGGTATCAGGGAGTGCTTCCTGGAAGTGGTGGCCCTGAGCTGAGATTTAAAGTGCATAGGACGAGGGAGAGGGGAACAGTACATAGGAGCAAGCTGGTTGTCCAAAGCTGAAGTCACAACCCAATCTTGGGGCCGGTACCGGGTCCAGGGCCCTTGAGGAATGACACTGCCCGGCCTGGACGCGGCAAGACCACCCTCCTGACTCCCCAGCCCCTAGTCAATCAGTCATTCAATCATATTTATTGAGCACTGGTGTGTGCGGAGAACCATACTAGGTGCTTGGGAGAGTACAATAAAACAATAAACAGGTGCATTCCCTACCCACGAGTTTACAGTCTACAGGGGAAGAAGGACGTGAATAGAGAGGAATAAATACGGGAGATGCGTATGTCTGGAGGAACTTCCTCTCTGCCTCTACTCTTCAGGGAAGCTTGATTAATCTGCTTGTTCCTTAACCTGTTTTTGTCGTATGTTGAAAACACAGCCTTTTCATGGGCTTGGCTTTCCCTCTGCCTAGCCCACGGAATCAGAAAGAGATGGGGAGCGGGACAGAAACAGGCCTGGGTCACAAATGTGGCCCAGCTGTAGGTAGGGGTGGGTGAAATCTCAGGATACTCTCCCCCTCCGCTACAGATAGAGGAGCATTTGTGGGTCTCCGAAACTGGAACAAATCACTGAGGACAAATGGCGTTTGATAGGGATTGTTGGGATCCTGTTCCATAAATTCATTCATTCAATAGTATTTATTGAGCGCTTACTATGTGCAGAGCACTGTACTAAGTGCTTGGAATGTACAGATAGGTAACAATCGGTAAAAACAAATAAATGTTTTTAGTGGCAGGCTGGTACATCATCCCCTGAGAAAGCGGCAAAGAATAGGGTCTCTGAAAGCTGCCCACTTCTCTCCCTCCAATCCAATACCCACCAGGGGCGGAGTCTGTGTCTCCAAACTCTATTGCACTGAACTCTCCCAAGCGCTTAATACAGTGTTTTGCACACAGGAAGCACTCAATAAATATGAATGATCGAATGAATGAATGAAATTCAACAGAATTAGCAGACATATTCCCTGTCCATAATGAGCTTAGAGTCTAGAAGGGGAGACAGGCTTTAATATGATTAAGTACTATTGACGTAAGCTTGATATGGGCAGGAAACATGTATGATGATGGCAATAATAATTACGGTCTTTCTTAAGCGTTTACCATGGGCCAGGCACTGTACTACGCGCTGGAGCGAATACGAGGAAATCGGGTTGGAGGGAGTCCCTGTCCCAAGTAGGGCTTATTGAGAAGCAGCGTGGCTCAGTGGAAAGAGCACGGGCTTTGGAGTCAGAGGTCATGGGTTCGAATCCCAGCTCTGCCACTTGTCAGCTGGGTGACTGTGGGCAAGTCACTTCACTTCTCGGTGCCTCAGTGACCTCATCCGTAAAATGGGGATGAAGACTGTGAGCCCCACGTGGGACGACCTGATTCCCCTGTGCCTATCCCAGCGCTTAGAACAGTGCTCGGCACATAGGAAGCGCTTAACAAATGCCAACGTTATTATTATTATTATTAGGGCTCATAGTCTCGGTCCCCGTGTTACAGATGAGGTAACTGAGGCACAGTGAAGTGACTTGCCCAAGGTCACACAGCAGACAAGCGGCAGAGCTGAGGATTAGAACCCATGACCTTCTGACTTGGCAGGCCCATGCTCCATCCACTGCACCATGCTCCTTCTCCACCAATTGTGTTGTACTCTCTCAAATACTTAGTACAGTGCTCTACCCCCGATAATTGCCACTGACTGATGATGGATCGACGTGTTTGACTCTAAGAAGAAGAATGATGGTTTTTGTTAAGCACTTACTAAGTGTCGAGCGCTGTACTAAACTCAGGGGTAGGTGTAATGTAATCAAGTTGGTCATAGCCCCTCTCCCATACGGGGCTCACAGTCTGAGTAGGAGGAAGAACAGGTATTGAATCCCCATTTCACAGATGAACCTGAGATATAGAGAGGGTAAGTGACTTGCCCTAAGTTACCCAGCAGGCAAGAGGAGGAGTTAGGATTAGAACTCAGGTCCTCTGGCTCCCAGACCCACGCTCTTTTGGCTAAGCCATGCTGCCTCTGATGTCTTTCACCGTGCTCCTCCTGGTGGGGTTTGTTTCTCTTGATACATCGCCCCAGCTTCGCCCAAGCACGACACCGTCGTTGGGAAGACGGACGGAACTACTGCGGAGGCTCCAGAGATTTTTTTCCCCCCTTTTACTCAAGCAATTCTTGAGTTTATTAGTCTGCCATGATGGAGTGGTGGCAAGACACCCCCAGCCTGTTGCCCCGCACATAGACACACCCCACGAGGCTTCCTTTCTGTGTGGCGAGAGTAGTACAGTGCTTGGCGCAGAGTAGGCGTTTAACAGATACCATTTTTTCAAAAAAGAGGTGCTGAAGATTAACCTCTCTGGGTTTCAGTTGTCCCTTGTTGTGGGCAGGGAATGTGTCTGTTTATTGTTACATTGTAGTCTCCCAAGTCCTTAGAACAGTGCTTTGCACACAATAAGTGCTCAATAAATACGATTGGATCGTCCCATCTGTAGTATGGAAATCCTCATTCCTGTCTCTGGCCACCTTCCGAGAGAATTGGGAGGATATAGAAGAACTGATGTGAGAGCAGGTTGGAAAGAAACAGAGCTCTGTAGATTCATGGTATCGAATGATCCTTCTCACGGGCCTCCTTGGGCCTTCCCCTCCTACCTGCTGAGAAGCAGCGTGGCCTAGTGGCTAGAGCACAGGCTTGGGAGTCAGAAGGTCATGGGTTCTAATCCCCTTTCTGCCACTTGTCTTCAGGGACACCTTGGGCAAATCACTTCACTTCTCTGGCCCTCAGTTACCTCAGCTGTAAAATGGAGATTGAGGCATTGAGCCCCTTTGGGAAAGGGACAGTGTCCAACCCGATTTGCTTGTATCCACCCCAGCGCTTAATACAGTTCTTGTCATGTAGTAAGCACTCAACAGATACCACAGTTGTTATCCTTACTATTACCTCATCTGGTTTTAGCTGGTACCATCCTTCGCCCTTCCCTCCCCCAGCCCTTTAAGTGGGGGGGGGGGGGGGGTTCTTCGGAGAGAACCAGAGACCCAACTCGGGGGGCTCCAAAGGGTGACGGGAATGGGGAAAATCGTTCCTTCTATTAAAACCCCCGCAGCCCCAAACCTCACCCGATAGAGCAGGCCCCAACGTCCTAATTCCAAACCCACAACCTCCGTCGCAGATCCGTAAAACCCAGAGCCCGGTGCCTGCTTTAACTAAAGAGCAGACATGGCTCTCCCTTCATTTTTATGCACGTCTTACTGCTTCTTAGCAATTAAATGTTTTGTCTCTAAGCCTCAGAGCGCAGCTCCATAGAGCAGAGGTGAGGTTTCTGTCTAGATTAAAAAGGTTTTTAGTGTGAGATGCCATCGAGTTACACTACAAATGGACACTTACAGCTTATTAAACTGGAAATAACTCCACTGATGCAAGCCATTCCATTTGGCATTTCCTATGACTGAGATGGAAGATGAAGGAGAAAAGAAAGGTGTAATAGCCAAAGCGGTGGGAATCGGAACGGGATAAAACATCCCCAGCGGTAACTGTTTTATGTGGAAAACAAGCCCAAAAAGAGGAGGAAGGAAAGAAAACAAGAAAAATTAGTGGGAGCTGGCACATTTATGAGCCAAAGCCTCCTAAAGTGATGAAGAAAGACCCTGTTCTCTGGAAGAGGTCATTCTATCCACGGCTCTGAAGGAAAGAGGATTTTGTAATGATAAAAGCAGGAGAGAATACGCTCTATACACTTTAATGATTTCCTTACTACTCTCAGATAGGAGCCGGTACTCCACACTATTAGCCACAAATGGCATTTTGAAATGGCTTTTTTTTTTTTTTGGGCAAACCCAAAAGACATTGCTAAGATTTACATTTTCAAATATATGCTGACCTTTTTTTCCTCTTTCTTTTAGTTCATTTGTCATCAGTATGTAATTGAATCAATATATTTCCTGATCAGCCCAAAGATTGAATAAGGTCATGGGAAGCCATGTGTGGACATTAAAAATCATTATTTTACTCAAAATGAGCAGAGATGGCATAGACCATTCAGAGTTCCAAATGAAATTCTATTAGATTCTATTACACTTTTACAATTATAGGGACGTTCCAATATTACAAGGGGAAATGAAGTCATAATAAAAAAGCCCAGAGGTGTATTACAAAGAAATGGGCATACTATTTTTCTAGTTAAAAACTTGATGAAAGGAGCTCTGCTACTTTTCAGTGGCTGAGATGTGACCTTGTTCTAAAAAACACCAGAAGCCAGCTTCCTCCTTCACTCTCCTTCTCTTTCCTTTTGTGTTCAAAGCTGATTTGAAAATACACACACACACACACACACACACACAGTACACACCCTTAAACACATAAACACACTGCAACAACAACAAACAATTCCAAAAAGGCGACTTGACTCTCATCCGAAAGAGAAACATTTAGGCTGGCTTCCCTCATAATAGGAAGCAGAGCGCGAGAGAGTATGTGTATAATAATAATAATAAGGCTGGTATTTGTTAGGCGATTACTATGTGCCAAGCACTGTTCTAAGCTCTGGGGTAGATACAAGGTAATCAGGTTGTCCCACGCAGGGCTCACATTCTTCATCCCCATTTTACACATGAGGTAAGTGAGGTCCAGAGAAGTTAAGTGACTTGCTGAAGGTCACACAGCTGACACGCGGAGGAGCCGGGATTAGGATCCATGACCTCTGACTCCCAAGCCCGGGCTCTTTCCACTGAGCCACGCTGCTTCTCATATCATATGATAGTGTGTCTCTGTTGGGGAGATTACAGAGGGGATTAGGTCCCTGGGATCCAATTTTTGACGGTCTCCTCGATGAAAGCATTTATTTATATTAAGCTTTCTTCCTCTAGATTGTAAACTCATTGTGGACAGGGAACAGGGAACAACTCTGTTATATTGTACTCTCCCGTAATCTTAGTACAGCGCTTTGCACAAAGTAAGTGCTCAGTAAATACCATTGATAGCAGCGTTGAGTAGACGCCATTCCATGAAACCCAATATATAAGCAATATATATATATATATATATATATATATATATACCCACACATACTGTCTCCCCCTTTTGGACTGTGAGCCCGTTGTTGGGCAGGGATTGTATCTATCTGTTGGTGAATTGTACATTCCAAGCGCTTAGTACAGTGCTCTGCACACAGTAAGTGCTCAATAAATACGATTGAATGAATGAATAAATGATTAATATAATATACTATATCATTTATTAAAGTAATATAATATACATATATAATATATAAGTAATATAAGAAATGTAAGTACCGCAGGTGTGGCTGGGGAGCTCCCCCAACTGCCTCAACTTCAAATGCTCCTCATAATCATCATCATCATAATGATGATAATAAGGTGTGTTAAGTGCTTAATAGGTGCCAGGGACTGTACTAAGAACCATGGTAAATGCAACACCATTAGATCAGGCACGGTCCCTGACCCGCATGGGGCTTGCAGTCTAATGCCTTTGGACACTGGATATTCACCCCACCTTCAGCCCCACGGCACTTATGCATGTCCGTAATTTATTTATTTCTATTAGTGTCTGTCTCCTCCTCTAATAATAATAATGATGATGGTATTTGTGCCAAGCACTGTATTAAGCGCAGGGGTGGATATAAGCAAATCGAGTTGGACACAGACCCTGTCTCACGTGGGGCTCACAGTCTCAATCCCCATTTTGCAGATGAGGTAACCGAGGCACAGAGAAGTAGAGTGACCTGCCCACTGTCACACGGCAGACAAGTGGCAGAGCCGGGATTAGAACCCATGACCTTCTGACTTTCACTGCTCTATCAACTACACCATGCTGCTTCTCTAACCGTAAGGTTGACGTGGGCAGGGAACATTTCTACCATCTCTGTTGTTTTGTACTCTCCCAAGTGTTTAGTACAGTGCTCCGCACACAGGAAGTGCTCAATAAGTACTATGTGTAATAATGGTAATATAATACTGATGATGATAATGACTGTGGTATTTGTTAAGAATTTCCTATGTGCCAAGAACTGTATCAGTGCTGTGGAAAATATAAGAAAAACAGATCCCGGATGGGGTTCACAGTCTAAGGAGGAGGGAGAACAGGTATCGAATCCCCATTTTATAAATGAGGGAACTCAGTCCAAGAGAAGTTACGTGATTTGCCCAAGGTTTTACAGCAGGTATTTGGTGGAGCTAGGATAAGAACTCAGGTCCTCCGACTCCCTGGCCCAAGCCTTTTCCACTAGGCCATGCTGCCGCTCTGATGATGATGTTAATGATGGTGATTATTGGATTGATTAAGGGGGAGGGAGAACAGGTATTGAATCCCCGGTTTGCAGGGGAGGAAACTGAGGCCAAGAGAGTGACTTGCCCAAGGTCATACTCTTCTTAATGATAAAATGATAATATGGTACTTCTCAAACACTTCCTATATGCCAGGCACTGATCTAAGTGCTGAGGTAGATACAAGTTAGGTTGGACACAGTCCTTGTCCCCCATGGAGCTCACACTCTTAATCCCCATTTTACAGATGAGGTAATTGAGGCCCAGAGAAGCGAAGTGACTTGCCCAAGGTCACAGAGCAGAGAAGTGGCGGGGCCGCGATCAGAACCAATGACCTTCTGCCTCCCAGGCCCGTGCTCTAGCCACCGGTCCATGCTGCTTCTCAATAGGGACCCGGTGTTTCCAGGAGGAAAAGCTAAAGCGTAGCGGGAAGACAGTGCCCCTTCCATCTCCGGGCCCAGGTGGGCTGCTCATGTCAGGCTGCAGACCCTCAATCTACCGAAGAGTGCTTGGGAGAATGCAATACAACAGAATTAGCAGACAGGTTCCCTGTCCACAGTGAGCTTACAGTTTAGTGGACGCATTCAGTCAATCAGCGAATTCTACTCATTGAGCGCTTACTGTGTGCAGAGCACTGGGCTAAACTCTTGGGAGAGTACAGTACAATAGAGTCGGGTGATACATCCCCTACCCTCTGGGAGCTTCTCCACCGTTGTCTCCCTTGCCCTCCCAAGTACTCTCCCAAGTGCTTAATACAATATGAGAAGCAGCGTGGTAGAGTGGATAGAGCATGGGCCTGGGAGTCAGAAGGTCACGGGTTCTAATCTGCCACTTGTCTGTGTGACCTTGGGCAAGTCACTTCACTTCTCTGTGCCTCAGTTCCCTCATGTGTAAAATGGGATTTGAGACTGTGAGCCCCATATGGGACAGGGGTGTTGTCCAATGTGATTTGCTTGTATCCACTCCAGTGCTTAGGATAGTACCTGGCACCTAGTAAGTGCTAAACAAGTACCATAATTATTATCATTATTATAGCGCTCTGCACATAGTAAGCCCTCAAGAAATGCTATTGATTGATTCGGAGTGGGTGGGGCATGGGAGAAGAGCAAACTGGACTGGTGAAGACCTAGGACACCCTCTCACCCTGGCAAAGGCAGGGCTGTGTGGAAGGGAGCCCCCCTAATACTAATAGTAATTGTGGTATCTGTTAAGTGCTTACTCTGTGTCAAGCACTGCTCTAAGCCCTGGGGAAGGTGCAACGTGACAGGTCAGACACAGTCCCTGTCCCAGAGAGGGCTCACAGTCTGAGGAGGAGGGAGAACAGGCATTGAATCCCCATTTTATAGATGAGGTTACCGAGGCTCAGAGAAGGTAACTAACTTTCCCTAGTTTACACAGCAGGTATATGGCAGAGCTGGGATTAGAACCCAGATCCTCTGACTCCCAGGCCTTTTTTCTTTCCACTCAACCACGCTGCCCCTCTCCTCTGATGCTGCCTCATCCCCCCAAGATCCCAACACCCTTTTCCGGAGCAGAGCCGCAGAGGACGGTGCCCTGGTCTCGGCCGGCTTCGTCTGGGCCCCGGAGATGTGTGGCGGCTGATGATTTACTGGGCAGCTGGCCCTTTCTATCTCCAGCCTGCACATGCTGGAAAGTTCGCCCAGCTATTAAATTACCCGCTAAATTACTTCCAAATGACAGAAAACAATGCAAGGCGCCAGTTCATGGGGGGATTTTTCTCCTCCTCTTGTTCATTTATAAGCAGCATTCCAAAAGTCTTAATTACAATATATGTCATGGCCGGAGCCCATGCTGCCTGAATAGCGCTCGTTAGTCACCCTGGCTGCCATTTAAAAAACCAAAAAAAAAAAAACCCCACAAAAAACCAACTAGGCTTCGCATCGGCAGAAGGGGGTCACCTTCCCCAAAGCCCTGTCAGAGCCCAGAGACCCCTTCTCCCACCTTCTTCCTCCTCCTCCCCACTGAGAACCAAAGTCCGTTCCATCCTCTTCCGGGACAGGGTCACTGGACAACCACTTAGCCCGTCGGCGGGTCTTTCCCGACTGCTCTCAGGGAGGAAGACACAGTATTTGGATTTGAGATTAAGGAAAGGGCCTGGCAGTCAGAAGGACTTGGGTTCAAATCCCACCCTGCCATCTGTCTGCTGAGTGACCTTGGGTGACTCACTTAACTTCTCTGTCCCTTAGTTCTCTCATCTGTAAAATGGGGATTCGATATCCGTTCTCCCTCCATCATAGATTGTGAGCCCCATTTGGGACCTGATGATCTTCTATCTACCCCAGAACCTAATACAGTGCTTGACACAGATGCCACAATTACTATTATTAATTCTAAACAGAGGTGAGACAAATGTTACCCATCCTCAGGGAGCTTACAATCCAGTGGGGAAGACAGACAGATAAATGGGGAAGACAGACGGACAGATAAACGTGATATAGAAAGAGGGGAAGCAGAAGGAAGAGTGAAGCTATGGAACAGGAAGCAGTTAATCAGGATGAAATAGCCAAATAACTTAAATGCAAATAATAATATAAAAAAGCATTATCGGAGGCAGTGTGACCTAGATGGAAAAGGGGGGAGTTTGGGTCAAAAGAGGGGTGCTGGAGGCTCCGAGTCCTGTGGGACCCCAGAGCCTAGAGAATGTAGGACAGAATCAACCGATGCTATTTATTGAGCACTTAATTACGTGCAAAGCACTATACTAAACGTTTGAGAGGGTACAGTACAACCGAACCGGTACACATGATCCCTTCCCACAGGGAACTTACCGTCTAGAGGAAGGACAGATTTATTTAGGACCGTAAGCTCGCCCTGGGCAGAGACACTGTCTACCAACTGTTGTATCGAACTCTCCCAAGTGCTTAGTAAAGTGTTCTGCACGAGTAAACACTCGATAAATCCGATTGACTGATTTGAGGATGTAAAGCGGAGGGCAGGGCTTGAAAAGAATGTACGGTGAAAAGCCAAGGTACGTGACATAAGTGAAAGGTTATCTGCTGTGGGAAGATACAGACCCCGGGAAGATGGGGATCAACAAATGTTTGGGGAGGGGGAGAGAACATGTGATGACTTTTGAAAATGCCTGCCTCTCCACACTGTTTTTTGGGGAAGAATCACAAATATCTTGGAAAAATCCATGAGGTCGCTGTCATGGAAGGGGCCAATCGTGGGTTAGGAGTATGTCTTGTTTTGTCTTATGCAGTCGGGTCGTTTCTGACCCATAGCGACCCCACGGATACATCTCTTCCAGAAGGCCCCGCTCTCTATCTGCAATCAGTCCGGTAGTGGATCCATAGAGTTTTCTTGGTAAAAATCTGGAAGTGGTTTACCACTGCCTCCTTCTGCACAGTAAACTCGAGTCTCCACCCTCGAATCTTTCCCGTGCCTCTGCTGTCCAGCTCGAGTGAGTTTTGACTTCCACTCGCCAGCCACTGGCCAAGCTAGGAATGGAATGGGTAGGCCTCTGCTTGGCTTTCCCTCCCGTAGCCGAGACTGGTAGAGTACTGGAAACTCTCCGGGTGCAACCCTGAGGGGGTTAGGATTGTGTTCAAAAAAGAAAATCATTCAACTGCATCAAATCCACTCACCAGTGGGTTAACTGGAGGAGTGTCTTCCATCTTCGGGGCCACCTGAAATCAAAGGGTTGTGGGGAGAGGGAGCAGTAAAAATTACTTTTGCATCGACCACGGGGCTCAGGGGCTTCGCTCGGAGGGTAATGTGACCTAGTAGAGCGTGGGCCCAGTAGTCAAAAGATAATGGGTTCTAATCCTGACTCAGCCACTTGTCTGCTGTGTAACCTTGGGCGAGTCACTTCACTTCTCTGTTCCTCAGTTCCCTCACCTGTAAAATGGGGATTAAGATTGTGAGCCTTATGTGGGACAGGGATTGTGTCCAACCTAATTAGCTTGTATCTACCCAAGCTCTTAGAACAGTGCCTGGCACATAGTAAGCACCAACAAACACCATACCATAATAATAATGTTGGTATCTGTTAAGCATTTACTATGTGCAGAGCACTGTTCTAAGCGCTGGGGTAGTTACAGGGTTATCAGGTTGTCCAACATGAGGCTCACGGTCTTCATCCCCATTTTACAGATGAGGTAACTGAGGCCCAGAGAAGTTAAGTGATTTGCCCACAGTCACACAGCTGACGAGTGACAGAGCTGGGATTCGAACCCATGACCGCTGACTCCCAAGTCCAGGTTCTTTCCACTGAGCCATGCTGCTTCTCTAGTGCTTCTCTCATGTCAGGAGAGCTCTCGACCACTGGGGATGGATAACAGATGGGTCCCCTAACAAGAAGCGATGATGATAATCTCCATGGGGGCAGGAAACGTGTGGGTCAGTGTTTGCGCACAGGTATGTGTTTGTGCATTTCTGCCCTTGAGGCTGCACCGTTATTATCAGTCATCATCAGTGGCATTTATTGAGCACTTACCGTGTGCAGAGCACAATACAGTACAATAATAGAGGCATTCCCTGTCCACGACGAGCTTACAATCTAGAGGGGGTGACAGGTAGTATATTATATTTTAGTGTCCCAACAGCTTAGTACCCCTCTCAGGCTCCCACCTGGAGAGTTTCCAGGACTCTACGAGTCTCGACTGCAGGTGAGAGAGTCAAGCTGAGGCATATCCATTTCATTCCTAGCTTGGCCAGTGGCTAGTAAGTGGAAGACAATCTCCTACAAGTCAGAACTACCCTAAGATGGGCAGCAGCGGCATGGGAGAGAGTCGAGGACAGAGACTCAAGTTTACTGTGCAGAAGGAGGCAGTGGTAAACCATTTCTGTATTTTTACCAGGAAAACCCTATGGATCCACTACTAGAACGATTGTAGATGGAGGCAGGGCATTCTGGGAGAGATGCGTCCGTGGCGTTGCTATGGATCGGAGACAACTCGACAGCATAAGACAAGTTTAGTACGATGCTCCGCACACAGGAAGAGCTCAGTAAATACCAACGATTGCTTGGTTGAATAAAGTACCTCGGGGCTAAAGGTGGGCATTGAGTTGACCCTTTTGTTGGGTCATAAATTGATGGGGAAAGGGTTGATGGCTGGAGGAGGTGGGGTTTTAGGAGGGCTTTGGAGGTTCCAGAGGCTGGATGTGGTCAGGAGGAATTTTGTGGGGAGAGAGTCAAGAGGGGCTCAGGAGGAATGGGTGAAGAAAGCTAATAGGGAAAATGGAGTCAACTGGTGGAGAGCCTTGAGACAGTGTGGCCTAGAGGAAAGAGCCTGGGAATCAGAAGGCCTGTGTTCTAAACCCAGTTCCACCACTTACTGCTCTGTGCCCTTGGAAAAACTACTTAACTTCTCTGGGCCTCAGTTTCCTCATCTGTAAAATGTTCTTCCTTCCCCTTAAACCGTCAGCCCCATGGGGGACAGGGATTGTGACCTGATCTGATTGTATTGAATCCCCCCCCAACATTTAGTTCAGCGCTCGATACACTGTAAATACTTCAGCAAACACCACTGTTATTATGATTATCAGTAATTGTTCAATTCCTATAAATGAGATTTAAGAAACTCAGTACAATGTCTCAGCAGCCCTAGTGGAACAAAGAATTGCAAGCACAAGTATGGATATAGTCAATGAATGGGGATTTTAAAAGTGGTTATTATTATTATTTATAATAGTAATAATAATAATTGTGGTATTTAAGCACTTACTATGTGCCAAGCACTATTCTAAGTGCTGGAGTAGATACGAGGTAATCAGGTTGGACACAGTCCATATCCCAAATGAGGCTCACAGCCTTAATCCCCATTTTACAGATGAGGTAAATGAGGCACAGAGAAGCGAAGTGACTTGCCCAAGGTCACACATGTTTCTCAGAGACACCATCTACCAAACAGTCAAAAAGAGCCTCCAATAAGACCAGCTGGGTGAAAGCGACCCCGAGATTTAAACTTTAGTTCCGAGAAGCAGAGCGTGTGTCAACATCACCCCGCAGTGATGATCAAGCAACAGGTCCACAAAAACCTGGGGTGGGATAGGGAGTTGAGGGACAGTGGCTACCAGGGGTGGGACCCCCAAAGCTGAAGAGATCAGAAACTCCTCCGCACCCGCTTTTAAGGCACTAAGCCAGCTTTCTTCCACTCCAACCCTGTATGAACATTTCGCTCCTCTAACCCCACCATACTTTCTGCGTCTTGATCTCATGTCTTTGGCTGTCAACTCCTTGCTCGGATCCATTCTCTAGCCGGCAACATAATCAGTCCATCAATCGATAGTATTTGTTGAGTGCTTATTGAATACAGAGCACTGTACTAAGCTTTTGGGAGAGTTCACTAAGGTAGAGTTAGTAGGTAGGTTCCCTGCCCGTAACAAGTTTAGAGGGCAAGACAGATGTTAATATAAATGCATAATTACATATCTGTATATAAGTGATGCGGGGCAGAAGGTGGGGTGAATGCCAAGTACCCAAAGGGCACAGCTCCAAGAAAGGAGAGGGAATCAGGGAGAGAGGGGCTTAGTTGGGAAGACCTCTTGGAGGAGTTGAGACTTTAACTCCTTCCCTCTTCCTAGCTGACAAACCATCGCTCTCCCCGTCTCCTACTAAAATCCTATCACCTCCAGGAAGCCTTCCCTAACCTCTGGTTTCCCCCTTCTATAAGTCCTTCCTTCTGGGTTGCTTATGTGTTTGGACCTGTTCCCCCTACACCCTATGATAATTACCTCCCCAGCCCTTCGGCCCATAAACTTACAATATTTTGCTGCTTCTCCTATCTGTGGTTTAATTTAACATTTATCTTCCCCACTTGACCGTAAGTTTCTTGAGGGCGGGGCTCACGTCTACCAACTCTTAGTACGGTGCTCAGAGTTTAGAACGGTGCCTGGCACATAGGAAGTACTTACCAAAAAAAAAAAACCATTTAAAAAAACAAAACCCAACAAAGTACTATTGTCATGTACTCTCCTAAGTACTTTGTTCCATGCTCTGCCTACAGTATACGCTCAATAGATATGACTAGTTGATTGAGGAATTGATCCATCTTACCACCACCAAGCTAAGGGCTTTTATTCATCATTAAAAAATAATGATAATTATGGTAGTTGTTAAGTGCTTACTTAACAAAATGTTAATTACCGTTCCAAGCACTGGGGTAGATACAAGTTAATCTGGTTGGATGCCGTTCCCGTCCCATCTGGGGCTCACAGTGATGATTGTGATGGTATTTGTTGAGGACTTATTATGTTCCAAGCACTGTATTAAGCGCTTGGGAGGGTACAGTAGAACAATAGACACATTCCCTGCCTATATTGAGCTTCCAGTCTCAAGAGGGAGGCAGTCATTAATATAAATAAATGCATTACAGATATGTACATAAGTGCTGAGGGACTAGGAGAGGGGAAGAACAAAGGGAGCAAGTCAGGGTGACGCAGAAGGGAGTGGGCGAAAAGGAAAGTGGGGCTTAGGCCCGGAAGGACTCTTGGAGGAGAAGTGCCTTCAGTAAGGCTTTCAGTGGGAGGCGAGTCATTTTCTGTCGGGTTTGAGGAGGGCCAGAGGGATGACACGGGTGAGAGGTCGGCGGTGAGATAGATGAGATTGAGGTACGATGAGAAGGCTAGCATTAGAACAGCGAAGTGTGCAGGCTGGATTCCACGCCCTTCCTTGCAGTGCCAACTGTCTGTGACACCCTGAACCCCGAGCCCCCAGAAACAGCGGCAAGCTTGGCGCCCTCCCCTCGCCCACCCACGCCGTCCGTCTGGGTGCCCGGCGGCTTGGGTGGCCGGGCCCAAACGGTCGGTGTTGCCAAGGCTGGAGAGAGAGGCCCGCCCCTGGGCAGAGTGACTCACTGCTTCCTGATTTATGCGCTCCACTCGGGGTAATGTTAATCTTCCCACGATGAAATGAGAATCCCGCCTGAAACTTCACATGGAGCCAGCAGGCCCTCCCTCCCCGGTAAGCGGCCCACATTTCATAAAACGTTTACCGCCCCCTCCTCCGGGACTCCCCGATGTTCCAAAATAATTTAAAAAATAAATTGTTTATTGAAAGATTTATAGCGTTTTATCGACTTTAGAGTTATGATCAATTTTAATCCGCTTTGGTGACAAAATCCAGTCATAATTGTGTACACAACCCATTTCCTAGGTGCGGTTATTTCATTATGTATTGCTTGCGAAAGGTGAAAGCAAGTTTGGATATTATTCTGATACTTTCCAGATGGCTAGAACCGCTTCATTTACTCCCAATTTTCTCTTCCTCGTCCTATGCTCTGCTTCACAATTGTTTTAGCATATTCTCCCCAAAGGGGCTGGGGAAATTTGGTGAATGGTAAGGCCCCCTGTTTCGGGTACCTCCGGAATCCATTTGCAGGGAGGAAAGTTCTGTAATGATTTTGGCTAGTGTCTTGGTGAGGGAGGGCCTCGGGGAAACTATCTGTTTCTGATCTGTTTCCTAATGCATTACCGCAGGTTTTAGAGCCAGTCAGTGATATTTAGGGAGCACTTTCTGGGGCAGGGCACTGTACTAAGCGCTTGGGAGGGTGCAGTAGAATTAGTAAACATGTTGACCCCTGCTTTAAGAATCTTAGGGAGTAGTCGGGGAATCCGAAACTACAGGTGAGGGGATATAATAGAATATACAGATGTGTTCTCGAGTGCAACGTCGCACAGAAACCCCTCACCGTCACCACTCATTCAACTCACCCCATTGCTCTTGTCTGTCCGTCGCCCCCGATTAGACCGTGCGCCCGTCAAAGGGCAGGGACTGTCTCTGTTACCGATTTGTACATTCCAAGCGCTTAGTACAGTGCTCTGCACATAGTAAGTGCTCAATAAATACTATTGAACGAATTTCTTACCTCAGTGATTTCTTAACAGTAATAATAATATTTAGAACAGTGCCAAAGCTTAGAACAGTGCTTGGCACATAGTAAGTTCTTAACAAATACCTTAATTACTATTATTATTATTATGTCTGTCTCCCCCTTTAGGCGGTAAACTCTTTTTTTAATGGGATTTGTTAAGCGCTTACTATGTGCCAAGCACTGTTCTAAGAGCTGGGTAATCAGGTTGGACCCAGTCCCTGCCCCACATGAGGCTCACGGTCTTAATCCCCATTTTACAGATGAGGGAACTGAGGCACAGAGAAGTGAAATGATTTGCCCAAGGTCCGACAACAGACTCGTGGCAGAGCAGGAATTAGAATCCAGGTCCTTCTGACTCCCAGGCCTGGGTTCTAAACACTAGACACACTGCTACTCCTTGTGGGTAGGGACTGTGTCTTCCAACTCTTGGGAGAATACAGTACTCTGCACTTGGTAGTAAACGTTAAATACCGCTGATTGTGATTAATGGATTTGGGGAAGGTGAGCCCCCAAGCGATTAATAATAATAATAATAATGTTGGTATTAAGCACTTACTATGTGCAGAGCACTGTTCTAAGCGCTGGGGTAGATCCAGGGTCATCAGGTTGTCCCACGTGAGGCTCACAGTTAATCCCCATTTTACAGATGAGGTAACTGAGGCCCAGAGAAGTGAAGTGACTCGCCCACAGTCACACAGCTGACAAGTGGCAGAGCCGGGAGTCGAACCCGTGACCTCTGGCTCCGAAGCCCAGGCTCTTTCCACTGAGCCACGCTGATTAGATTGGGCAGAAGTGCCAAAGTGACACTTGTGGGAAAAACAGAGCAGAGATTAATCTGGAAGCCTTCCTGGAGGAGCTGTGATTAAAGAAGGGCTTTGAAGATGGGGAGAACTGTGGTTCATGACAGCGCCTGGCCTGACCCTGGCCTAGAGAAGCAGGGCGGCTTAGTGGATGGAGCACGGATCTGGAAGTCAGAAGGACCTGGCTTCTAATCCCAGCTTGGCCTCCTGTCTGCTGTGTGACCTTGGGCAAGTTACTCCACTTCTCTGGGCCTCAGTTACCTCATCTGGAAGATGGGAATTAAGACTGTGAGCCCTCTGTGGGACAGGGACTGTATCCAACCCAATTAACCCAGAAGGGGAATTAAGACTATGAGCCCCACGTGGGACAACCTGATTACCTTGTATCTACCCCAGAGCTTAGAACAGGGCTTGGCCCATAGTAAGTACTTAACAAATACCAACATTATTATTATTATCTTGTATCTACCCCAGTCCTTAGTACAGTGCCTGGCACATAGTAAGCGCTTACAAATTCACAATTATTCTTCTTATTATTATTATTAAAGGAGCCACTTGTCCAGCTTTCTACAGGACAGTCCAGTTTTCAGCTGGCCTCTCCTCTGTCCAGGACCGGTACAGAACCCGACAATTTTCCATCGGGTATATGGACTTCCTGGGTCGAACTTCCTCATGCTGCTGCTACAGCTGCCAGGCTCCGGAATCTCCTTTTCAATTTCTAGGCCTGCCCCACTCCCTCCTCATGAAGCAGAAACTCCTAACGATTGACTTTAAAACATTCAATCATTTCCCATCTACCTATCCACTCTCTTTTTCCCACTACATCCCAGCTCTCACTCTCAGATCCTCTCAAGCCAACCTACTCACTGTGCTTTGCACTTTCCTCTCCGGCCTCCAATCTAGCAGCGTGATATAGTGGATGGATCACGGGCCTGGGAATCAGAAGAACCTGGGTTTTAATTCTGATTCTGCCACTTGCCCACAGCCACTTCTCTGTGTCTCAGTTAACTCATCTGTAAAATGGGGATGAAGAATATGAGCCCTGTGTGAAACAACTGGATTTTCTTGTATCCACCCCAGCGCTTAGTATAGTGCCTGGCACCTAGTAAGCACTTAATGAATACCTTAATTATTATTATTCACCCACGTCCTTGCCTCAGACTCCTTCCCCCTTCATGTCCAATGACGGCAACTCTCCCCGTCGTCAAAGAAAGAGCTTCTGAAATCACATCTCCTCCAGGAAGCCTTCCTACTTACTTTCCAAACTTCCCAAACTCTGTCACCCCAAAATTTCACTTTGACACTTGCACACTACTTAAAATATTTGTGAGTGCATAACCCATCCTTGTAGCATTCATGTCCATCCCTTTCTACTCTATCACTTTCTCCTATCTGGAATTTATTTTAGTGACCGTCTCCCCCTGTAGATTATATGTTTGTTGAGGCCAGGGATCATGCGTACTACTTCTGTTCTAAACTGAAAGCTCCTCGGGGGCAGGAATCAGGTCTACTGACTCTGGTACTCTCCCAAGCTCATAGGACAGTGCTCTGCACCGAGGAAGCACTCAATAAATACCATCCGCTGACTTATTCTAAGCACTTAGGACAGTGCCCTGTCTCTAGTAGGCATTCCAGAAACGCTTCTGATTGACAGATTGACAGTTTCACTCCTGTTGCCTTTCACAATCAGGAAGGACAAACCCATCACCCTGTCACGCTCCTCCTCCGCTCTTTCTCCCCGCACCCGAAAGGACGGGCCTTCCTCAAACTTACCTCACTCTCATTCAGGAATCCTGTTTCCTGCAGTTGGGTGGAGGTGGATGGGAGGAAGGCTGGACTCAGGAGAAGTCAAGGGGAGCAGGGAAGAGGGAAGAGACGGGGATGACAGAGACGGGGGCAAAAGACACCAACCTATTTACTGTGCCTCAATCTCAGCGGTCTGGCTGTTGACCCTATGCTCACGTCTTCTCTCTGATCTGGATCATCCTCCCCTGCGTATCAAACAGTCCACCACTCTTCCCATCTTCAAAGCCTGCCTAAAATTCCATCACCTCCAAGAAGCCTTCCCTGACTACCCTTTCATGTCCCTTTTTGCCCTCTCTTCTGCGTCACCTGCGCACTCGGATCTTGTCCCGTAAACACTTTTGCTACTCAGCCCGTCTCCAGCCCCACAGCACTGATATATATCTCCTTATTACTTTGTCACTTATCCTAATAACTGTCTCTCCTTTAAGAGTGTAAGCTCCTTGAGGGTAGGGATCCTGTCTACAAGAGAAGCAGTGTGACCTGGTGGAAAGAGCACAGGCCTGGGAGTCAGAGAATCTGGAAGTCAGACGATCTGGGTTCTAATCCTGGCTCTGCCTCTGGTCTGCTGTGTGACCTTGGACAATTCACTTCTTTGGGCTTCTGTTCCCTCATCTGTAAAATAGGTATAAAGGCTGTGAGCCCCACGTGGGACCTACCCCAGTACTTACTTTGGTGCCTGGCTTAACAAATACCATAAAAAAGACCCTTACCGTACTCTCCCAAGTACTTAGTGCAGTTCTCTGCCCCGTAAGCACTCAATAAATGCCACTGATTGATGGATGGATTGATTGAAAGTAGAGGGGAGCCAAAGAAAAAGTTCATTTCTATTGAGCTGCTTTCCTTCCTGTAAAGTGCAGCACTTAGTGAGTTTGGAACTCAGAGAATTAGGTGGCAAGTAATGTGAAGAATAGGAGGATAATTGTGAATTAGGAGCCAAATTATGCTAGGCACAATTGAATAAGTTCTGACTTTTCTTACTGACAGACATGTATATTAATAGTTGGCACTTATTGAACCAAATATGAATATTCATCTTCATTTATATTTCAAGGCCCTTCATTCCTAAAGGACTCCGGTGCTTTTGTCCAATTTCCATCCACATTACGAAAATGACAGCTCTCACTCCTGGGCCCTGACAGAGGTCTGCAGAATTCATTGGAGGTTCAGGGAGGAGGGGACCGCTCTCCCTCCCAGCTGTCCACAAACACTCATTAACAGAGGCAAATATCCAGCAGAATCTCTGGGAGAATTTTTAATCACGCCAAGGCTCTGCTAATTAGGTAGCTGATGGGGCATAGAGAGAGCACAAGGACGAATTCTTTAAACAAAGGACTGGAAACTTTAAAAGCTTTAATTACTTGGGCACAGAGTTCATTTCCAAACTCGGGAGCAAATTATCGTAATGACAATAAGACCGGGCGGCGGGAGGACGGCGGAGAACGGGAGCCGAAAAGTTCGGTTTCCTTGGGCCGTTGGAGCCGCGATTGGAGTCTCCCGGTAAATTGAGAGGTTAGAAAAATAAACCCTCATTGTCAAACGGGGGTGATTCATCTTTAGACTCCAAGAGTGCGGATGTCTCCAGGCAGACGCGGCCCCCAAACTCCTGTTCTGCCTCCTTGGTATCTTGGGGAGATGTGTCACCTTCTTTTAGCTCAGGAACTCGACCTGGGAGAACCAGATAGAACACATGAACCTGAGAGAGAAAGAGGGGCAAGTGTCTTTATTTTGATGGAAGACCTTACATCCACACCCCAAATGGGCTGTCTGAGAAATGGGGGTCCCTGGCTAGAATTGGGGGCTTCTGGACAAGTGGCCAAGGTCTCCTTGGCTATGTCGGTAGGCATGGGGGACCAGACTCCGGCCCCCGCGGTGACTTCTGAACAGGAATCTCGATTCTATTTATTGCTATCGTTCTTGTCTGTCCGTCTCCCCCGATTAGACTGTAAGCCCGTCAAAGGGCAGGGACTGTCTCTTTCTGTTACCGATTTGTACATTCCAAGTGCTTAGTACAGTGCTCTGCACATAGTAAGCGCTCAATAAATACTACTGAATGAATCAATTGATAGTACTGATTTCTCTAGACTGTAAACTCAGTATGCGCAGGGAACGCGTCTATCAACTCTATTCTAGTGTACTCTCCTAAGTGCATAGTGATAACAATAATAATAATGGCATTTGTTAAGTGCTTACTACGTGCCGAGCACTGTTCTAAGTGCTGGGGTAGATACTCGATGATCAGGTTGGCCCACGTGGGGCTCACAGTCTTAATCCCCACTTTGCAGGTGAGGTAACTGAGGCACAGAGAAGTTAAATGGCTTCCCCAAGGTCACACAGTGGACAAGTGGTGGAATCGGGATCAGAAGTCACATCCTCTCACTGCCAAGCCCATGCTCTTGCCACTAAGCCACGCTGCTTCTGGTACAGTCCTCTGCACACAGTAAATGCGCAGTAACTATGATTGATATCGAGTGCTTACTGTGTGCAGAGCATTCAACTAAGCACTTGGGAAAATAGACTACAACAGTTGGTAGCTGCAATCCCTGAATGAGAAGGGAAGGAACTCTACCCAGCAACTAAGAGAAGTTGATGGAGGGGTCCCCAGGCCTAGTCTGAAAGCACCTTGTGGGCAGAGATCATCTATACCTAATCTGTTGTATCGTGTTCTCACAAATGCTCAGTACAGTGCTCTGCACACAGTAAACACTCCATAAATACCACTGATTGATTGAGAGCAGGAAAAGGAGGGTCAGAGGCCCTTTAGAGGAGGTGGAACCTGAAGGTAATGGCTTTAGTTAATAATCACTGAGGAATTTGTTCAGCGCTTACTACGTGCCAGGCACTGTAATAATAATAACGTCGGTATTTGTTAAGCGCTTACTAGGTGCCGAGCACTGTTCTAAGCGCTGGGGGAGATACAGGGTAATCAGGTTGTCCCACGTGGGGCTCACACATTTTTAATCCCCATTTTACAGATGAGGGATCTGAGGCACAGAGAAGGGAAGTGACTCGCCCACAGTCACACAGCTGACAAGTGGCAGAGCCGGGAGTCGAACTCATGACCTCTGACTCCGAAGCCCAGGCTCTTTCCACTGAGCCACGCTGTTTCACGGTACTAAGCTCTGGGGTAGATACCAATTAACCAGGTTGGACAGAGTCTGTGTCCCACATGAGGCTCGCAGTCTTAATCCCCGTTTTACAGATGGAGTAACAGAGGACTAGAGAAGTGAACAATGTCCAAGGTCACACGGTAGACGAGTAGGGGAGCTGGGGTGAGATCCCAGGTCCTTCTGACTCCCAGACTCATTGCCCGTTGTTTCCTTTTTGGAAGCGACCATGGCATGTTGGCCCTGCTCGGGACGGCCAGAGGACGGTGGCTGGGGTTTAGCGATTGGCATTCTCTGACCGTTCATTCATTCATTCAATAGTATTTATTGAGCGCTTACGATGTGCAGAGCACTGTACTAAGCGCTTGGAATGAACAAGTCGGCAACAGATAGAGACGGCCCCTGCCGTTTGACAGGCTCACGGTCTAATCGGGGGAGACCTGGGAATACCGTGGGAACGGAATACGAAAGGTACAGCCCCTTCTTTCCAACGTTGGGACGGGCCAAGAGCGGGTTGGAATGATAACTGTGGGAATTAATGATAATCACTGTGGTATTTGTTAAGCACTTATTATGTGCCGGGCACTGTACTAAGCGCCGGGGGAGATGCAAGCGAATTGGGTTGGACACAGTCCCTATCCCATGTAGGATTTACAGTCTCGATCCCCATTTTATAGGGGAGGTAACTGAGGCCCAGGAGAGTGAAGTGACTTGCCCAAGGTCATGCGGCAGACAAGTGGCAGAGAGTTAATAATGTTGGTATTTGTTAAGCGCTTACTATGTGCCGAGCACTGTTCTAAGCGCTGGGGTAGACATAGGGGAGGAATCAGAACTCAGGTCCTTCTGACTCCCAGGCCACTAGGCTATGCTGCTTCTCAGTGGGAATGATAATTCCCTCTAGACTGCAAATTCTCTCTGGACCATGAGCTCATTTTGGGAAGGGAACATGTCTACCAACTGGTTTACACTGTACTCTCCCCAACACGATATAGTGCTCTGCACCCAGCAAGCTCTCGATAAATACCATTGATTAAATTATTAATTAAGCAGAGAACTGAGCAACAGAGTAGAGGAGGGGAGCCTTCAGAAACCTGACTTTCTTTGTCATTTTAAATCTCCTGGAGGAACTGAGAGACTATGCCCCAGGCTAGATTTTTCAGCCTTGCCTTCAGGGCCTAGGGTGGCCACAGTCTGTAGACTGTGGGCAAGCAAAAGGTTAATCCCTTCTTGCCTCGCTGATGGGTGAGGTGGGGGGAGAGGAAGGGGTTGTGCCTGCTAATTGGGCCAGCAGCTTCTTCTTGAGCTGGGACAGGTGAAAATGTAACTGGTGCTAATTGGGGGCTAATTATCTGCAACAGGCAATTGGCCACCAGGTGTTCAGAGTCACATAAAAGGGGAACATGAGGGGGTGGGAGGAGGAGGAGGAGGAGGAGGAGGAGGAGGAGGAGGAGGAGGAGGAGGATCTGATGGATAGCTGCTGACTCCCTGGGACTGCAGTCTGGACCTGCTGTAGGGATGGGGAAAAAAAAAAAACCAACCAGAAAGCTGTTGGGGGCCTCCCGAATCCTCACCCTTTGTTCAGGCCCTAATGCACAGCAGCAGAAGTAACATTAGAAGCAGTGTGGCTCAGTGGAAAGAGCACGGGCTTTGGAGTCAGGGCTCATGAGTTCGAATCCCAGCTCTGCCACTTGTCGGCTGTGTGACTGTGGGCAAGTCACTTAACTTCTCTGGGCCTCAGTTCCCTCATCTGTAAAATGGGGGTTAAGACTGTGAGCCTCACGTGGGACAACCTGATTCCCCTACGTCTACCCCAGCGCTTAGAACAGTGCTCGGCACATAGTAAGCGCTTAACAAATACCAACATTATTATTAGTAGGAGTAACAGGGTAAGCAGTGTGGTCTTGTGGGTAGAACACAGGCCTGGGAGTCAGACAGACTTGCGTTCTAATCTCGGCTCCTCCGGTCAATTAGACTAATCGAGCACTTACTATATTAATTTGGTATTTGTTAAGCGCTTACTCTGTGCAGAGCACTGTTCTAAGCGCTGGGGTAGACACAGGGGAATCAGGTTGTCCCACGTGGGGCTCACAGTCTTCATCCCCATTTGTCAGATGAGGTAACTGAGGCACAGAGAAGTGAAGTGACTTGCCCACAGTCACACAGCTGGCAAGTGGCAGAGCCTGGATTCGAACCCATGACCTCAGACTCCCAAGCCCGGGCTCTTTCCACTGAGCCATGTGTCAGGGCTTCAGAGCACTATAATAATAATAATGTTGGTATTTGTGAAGCGCTTACTATGTGCAGAGCACTGTTCTAAGCGCTGGGGTAGATACAGGGTAATCAGGTTGTCCCACGTGAGGCTCACAGTTAATCCCCATTTTACAGATGAGGTAACCGAGGCACAGAGAAGTTAAGTGACTCGCCCACAGTCACACAGCTGACAAGCGGCAGAGCCGGGAGTCGAACTCATGACCTCTGACTCCGAAGCCCAGGCTCTTTCCTCTGAGCCACGCTGCTTCCCTATACTATGTGCAATATTATATTGGGAAGTACAGTATTCCCAATAGAGAAGCAGCGTGGCTCGGTGGAAAGAACACAGACTTGGGAGCCAGAGGTCATGGGTTCTAATCCCGGCTCCTCCACTTGTCAGGTGTGTGACTTTGGGCAAGTCACTTAAGTTCTCTGTGCCTCAGTTACCTCATCTGTAAAATGAGGATTAAGACTGGGAGCCCCACGTGGGACAACCTGATCACCTTGTATTCCCCCCAGCGCTTAGAACAGTGCTTGACACATAGTAAGCGCTTAACAAATACCATCATTATTATTATTACAATATCACAAACCCATTCCCTGCCTACAGTGAACTTACAGTCCAGTGTCACTTGCCTGCTGTGTGACCTCGGGCAAGTCACTTCTCTTCTCCGGGTCTCAGTTACTTCATCTGTAAAATGGTTGGTTAAAGACTGTGAGCCCCATGTTCAGTCATTCATTCATTTGTACTTATTGAGCACTTACTGTGTGTAGAGCACAGTACTAAGCTCTTGGGAGAGTACAATATAACAATAAGAAACACATTCCCTGCCCACAACGACCTTTCAGTCTGTGGGATCATGAAAGTTTCCAATCTGATTCCTTGGTATCTATCCCAGCACTTAGTACGGTGCCTGGCACTTAGTGAGTGCTTTACAAATACCGTAAAAATACACAATAGTGGTGTTTACCAAGCAGCGTGGCCTAGTGGAAAGTGCATGGGCCTGGGAGTCAAGGGAGCTGAGTTCTAATCCCAGCTCCGCCACTTGTCTGCTGCGCTGACACCCCAAGGGGATGACGTGGCGTGAAGGGCAGTGAGGACGTTCAGCCAGGAACCGTCGGGAACAGGCCAGAGAAGGAGCTGTGCAGTCACCCTCCCGGGAGAACTTTACACATTGGGAAGTTGCCACTTATGGCGTTTAATAAGTGCTTACTATGTTCCAGGCACTGTTCTGTGCTCTGAGGCAGAACAAGCTAAAGAGGTTGGACACGGTCCATGTCCCTTGTGGGACTCACAGTCTTAACCGCCCTGTTGCAAATGAGGTAACTGAGGTGGAGAGAAGTGATTTGCCCAGCATTGTGCAGCAGACAGGTGGCAGAGCCAGGATTAGAACCTAGGTCCTCTGACCCCCAGGCCTGTGCTCTATACACGAGCCCTCACTTCTTCGCTGTAGTTTGGGGACTGGCTCCCGTGACTGTTTGGACTTTCCTAGTCTTGAGACTGTGAGTCCTGCATGGGAAAGGGCCTGTGTCCAACTGGATTTGCTTCTATCCACCCCAGCGCCTAGTACAGTGCCTGGCACATAGTAAACACTTAACAAATACCATTATTATTATTATCTAACACACCCTACGGATACACTACCAGAACGATGGCAGGTGGAGGTGTGGCGTTCTGGGAGAGATGTGTCCGTGGTGTCGCCATGGGTTGGAGACAATTTGACCGCATAAGACAAGACAGACACACATGTGCGAGGGCAGAATCCCCCTCCCTGGGACCCCCCATCCCACCATGGCTAGTTAGGGTTCATGTGTCTCATGATGACTTGCTGTCCCCAGATCCCGCCCCGCCACCCACCAGTAGTTAACCAGCTCCAGCTGAGACCAGTGGATAGTGGTGTGATTTGAAGGGGCTCCTTACTGGTGTCTTTGCATTCATTCACCCTTGGTGGGGTTAGAAGCCTTCTTATTAAACCGGCCCCTAAACTGTTCCCTCCCTCCCACCAGATCCAAGCTCTTCTTCCCCCATTCCCTGTGCCTCCCCTAGCCTGAAGTTCCAAGACCTGGGTGCTAACTCTGTTGTTCGCTGGGGTGAGGGGACGAACTGTTCTTCTTCAGTCACTTGTATTTATTGGGTGCTTACTGTGTTCAGAGCACTGTACTAGGTGGTTGGGAGAGTTCAATATAACAATAAACAGACACATTCCTTGCCCACAACGAGCTTACAGTGTAGAGAGAGGCATTAATAGAAATAACAGAAATTCACACAAGTGCTGTGGGGCTGGGAGGGAGGATGAATGAAAGGAACAAGTCAGAGTGATGCAGAAGAGAGTGGGAAAAGAGGAAAGGAGAGCTTAGTCCTCAGTGGAAAGAGCCCGGGCTTGGGAGTCAGAAGTCATGGGTTCGACTCCCGGCTCTGCCACTTGTCAGCTGTGTGACTTGGGGCAAGTCACTTCACTTCTCTGTGCCTCAGTTACCTCATCTGGAAAATGGGGATGAAGACTGTGAGCCTCACTTGGGACAACCTGATTACCCTGTATCTCCCCCAGCGCTTAGAACAGTGCTCTGCACGTAGTGCTTAACAAATACCAACATTACTATTATTATCAGTCAGGGAAGGCTTCTTGGAGGACAAGTGCCTTCAGTAAGGCTTTGAAGGTGGGGAGAATCATTGTCAGCTTTGAGGAGGGAGGGCATTCCAGACTAGAGGCAGGACAAGAGGTTGGGGGCGAGATAGACGAGATCGAGGTACAGTGAGAAGGTTGGCATTAAGGAAGGGAACTAGACTTGCTTTCCCCCTCACCCCAGAGGGGAACCGAAGCACAGAGACTTTGAGGGAGGAGGTGGCGGGAGGGGAACCAGAACCAGGATGGCGACATATGGACCAGGACTTTAGCCACGGGTCAGAGTGGCCCGGCTCGAAGGAAAGGCCCGTTCGGGCCCCCCGGCTCCACCTCCCTGGGAGCCGGGCCTGCTGAGCGAAAGAGGAGAAAAGCAACGCCCTTTCATCACCAGGTTCCTCAAGGATCATTTCAAGGAGATGGAACCGAGCCCCTCAGTGTCTCTGCCCAACTTCCCTCCAAACTGCGGCTCTTGCTAATGATTATTGAGTGTAGGATCTTAACCTAGGGGAAGGGATTCAGGCGAGCGGAGTCTCGCTGTGACATATGCCTTTGAATCAGCAACTGACTGATGAGAAGGAAAATTTTTTGCCAAGATGGTTAGAGATTTGAAGATGAAGGATAAAAGCCTGGTCACAAGAAACTGCGAGGAGTGGAGCCTGATGGATTTTTTTTTTCCTCTGGGCAGGGAGACTTGATTCCTTAGCCTTTGTGGGAAGCCGCCACCCAAAGCTACCTTCATTTTAATGCATAGAAATTCACAGGACGATTTCAAACTGACTGAGGTAGATAAGTATTTACTAATTATGGCTAGGCAGCTACTCGATCAGGTTCAGGCGGGGAGAAAGAGGAAGAGCTCTCTGGAGCTGACTTTATCCCCACCGAATGGCTCCACACTCCGTTTGAATAATAATTATGGTACCTGATAAGCATTTACTGCGCGCCAAGCACTGGGGTAGATAGGAGATAATCAGGTTAGACATAGTCCCTGTCCCACATGGGGCTCACCATGTAAATTGGGAGATGGGATTTAATCCCATTTTACAGATGAGGTAACAGGCGCAGAGAAGTTAGGTAATTTGCACAAGGTCACACAGCAGACCGGTGGTGGAGCTGGGATTAGTTTCCAGGTCCTCTGATACTCGGTCCCGTGCTCTTTCCACTAGACCACACTGCTTGAAAGTATCGAATGGGGCTTTACACCCAACCGGGTCACTGTTGCTCTAACAACCATTCTGGGGGTGCCCCTTCCCTCTCTCTAGGAGGAAAGGGACACTGTCACCGGTCCCCTTTTGCTGAGCATCTGACGGTGCCTATAGTGGCTCGGATAGCCTGGTCCACCTTTATTGAGTTTCTGATGGTGCTTTTTATTCATTCAATAATATTTATTGAGCGTTTACTATGTGCAGAGCACTGTACTAAGCACTTGGAATGTATAATTCGGCAACAGATAGAGACAATCCCTGCCCAATGACGGGCCTCACGGTCAGGAAGCCTGGACCCCTTTCTTAACTGAGCCTCGTTATATTTGAACCTCGCTGGTGATGTGCCCCCGATCTGGATGTGCATTTGTGCTATCCCGGCTGAGGGTGATTGCTATCTGTCTGCCCCTTTCCCACTCTCTCTCACCTTCCTTTTGTCCCCCCTCCCCCCCCCTTGTCTTCTGAGTAACCTTGGGGGCGTCACTTCACTTCTGTGGGCCTCAATTGCCTCATCTGTAAAATGGGGATTGAGATTGTGAACCCCATGTAGCACAGGGACTGTGTCCACCCCACTTGGCTTGTATCCACCTCAGTGCTTAGTTCAGTACTTGCACATTATAAGTACTAAACAAATACCACACTTATCACCACTTTCAAAGCCCTCCTAAAAATCACATCTCCTTCAAGAAGCCCTCCCTGACTAACCTCTCCTTTTTCCCCACTTTATTCACCCTCCTTTCTGTGTCACCTTCACACTTGTGGCTGCACTTCTTAGGCACTCTGATTCTCAGCCCTCCCTCTGCCTCACAGTACTTACGTTCTTATTCTTATACTCTACCACGTCCGCTATCTGGAATTTCGATTAATGGCTGTTCCCCATCTAGGTTGTAAGCTCCTCGAGAGTCATGCCTTCTCTAGACTATAAGGTCCTTGTGGTCAGGAATGTATCTACCAACTCTGTGTTATTGTAGTAATAATGTTGGTATTTGTTAAGCGCTTACTATGTGCAGAGCACCGTTCTAAGCGCTGGGGTAGACACGGGAATCAGGGTGTCCCACGTGGGGCTCACAGTCTTCATCCCCATTTTACAGATGAGATAACTGAGGCCCAGAGAAGTGAAGTGACTTGCCCACAGTCACACAGCTGACAAGTGGCAGAGCCGGGAGTCGAACTCATGACCTCTGACTCCAAAGCCCGTTCTCTTTCCACTGAGCCACGCTGCTTCTCTACTTTAGTACAGGGTTATGCGCACAGTAAGCACTCAATAAATGCAATTAAATGATTGATTGACCCTCCTCCTGCCTCCTCTCAGTCAGCCATTAGTCTATATCAAGACTTCTCTGAGAACAGAGAAGTCATAGTATTATTATTATTATTATTTTTGCTATGCATTTACTACATGACAAGCAGTGTTCTAAGCACTGGAGCTTTTACAATTTCATCAGGTTGGACATGGTCTCTGATCTACACAGGTCTCACAATCTAAGTAGGAGGGAGGAAAGGTGCTTAATCCCCATTGTACAGTTGGGGAAACAGAGATACAGAGAAGTTAAATCCCTTTCCCAAGTTCACACAGCAGACAATTGGCAGAGTCAATCAATAGTATTTATTGAGCGCTTACTGTGTGCCGAACAATTTACTAAGTGCTTGGGAGAGTACAATATAACAGTTGTTTAAATGGGATTAGAACCCAGGTGTTGTGTCTCCCATGCCCTTGCTCTTTCCATGTTGTTTCTATGACTACTAGTAATAGCACCCATCCAATGACTAATAAGAATAATGTTGGTATTTGTTAAGCGCTTTCTATATGCAGAGCACTGTTCTAAGCACTGGGTAGACACAGGGGAATCAGGTTGTCCCACGTGGGGCTCACAGTCTTAATCCTCATTTTACAGATGAGGTAACTGAGGCACAGAGAAGTTAAGTGACTTGCTTGGGAAAATGCACCACAGAGAAGTAATTCATTCCCTCCCATAAGGAGCTTATACTTCAAGCAGAACCCTGGCAAGGGCTTTGGGAAATGACAGAAGGAAAACAAAATGCAGGGAAGCAGCATGGCCTAATGGGTAGAGATGGACTTGGGAGACAGAGGCCCTGAGTTCTAATCCAAACTCTGCCACTTACCTGCTGTGTGACCTTGAGCAAGTCACTTCATTTCTTTGTACCTCAGTCCCTTTATCTGCAGAATGGGGATCCAAAACTTGTTCTACCTCTAACTTACACTTTGATTCCCATGGGGGACCTGATTATCTTGTATCTACCCAGCGCTTAGTACAGAGCTTGGCATATAGTAAATGCTTTACAAATATTATTATCATTATTATATTGATGATGATGATGCAAAGTCTCTGCCATCAAGTGGTTTGGGAATGGGAAACATGTTCCCTGCCCTTGAGAATCTTATAATCTAATAATTATAGGATTTATTAAGCACTGCCAATGAGCACAGCACTTAGTAGATACGGGTTGTTCTCTGTCCCATTCCGGACTCACTTTTGAAGAGCGAGGGAAAGCAGAGATCACTATTTCACAGATCAGAAAACTGAGGCACAGAGAGGTTAAGTAGCTTACCTAAGGGCATACAGTCTAATAGAAAAGCCACCCTATCCTCAAAGCGCTGACCTGGAAGAGATAGGACACTGACTAATTTTAAACATCAGTGAAGATTCAAAGGCATCTCTCCTCACCTTGCCGCCCTGTCCTCACTTCCCACTCTCGACGATCAGGTCTCCGCTCTCAACTCCACCCTCTCTACTCATCTCGACTCTCTCGCCCCCCTTTTCCTCCGCCGCGCTCGCTCCACTAACCCACAGCCCCGGATCACCTCCTCCGTCCGCCTCCTACGCTCCTATGCTCGAGCTGCCGAGCGCTCCTGGCGAAAGTCCAAGCACCAAGCCGACCTCACACACTTCAAATTTATCCTTTCCTGCCTTAACTCTGCCCTCTCCTCCGCCAGGCAAAACGTCTTCTCCTCCCTCATCGACACCCATGCCCGTCACTCCGCCGATTGTTCCGGACCTTTAACTCTCTCCTTAGGCCCCCTGTTCCTCCCCCTCCCCCATCTCTCACCCCCAATGATCTGGCCACCTATTTCATCACAAAAATCAACACAATCAGGTCTGAGCTCCCCAGAGTCACCCCTCCGCCTCTCCCCTCCCCCCCACCGACCCTCTCCCCTACTTTCCCATCCTTCCCTGTAGTATCCTCAGAGGAGATCTCCTCCCTCCTCGCAAGTGCCACCCCCTCCACCTGCGCCTCGGACCCCATTCCCTCTCACCTTCTTAAAACCATCGCCCCTGCCCTCCTCCCTTCCTTAAGTTCTATTTTTAACCACTCAATCTCCAAGGGCTCCTTCCCCTCTGCCTTCAAACACGCCCACGTCTCCCCCATCCTAAAAAAACCCGCTCTTGACCCCACTTCCCCCTCCAGTTATCGCCCTATCTCCCTACTACCCTTCCTTTCCAAAATCCTAGAACGAGTCGTCTACAATCGATGCCTAGAATTCCTTAACTCCCATTCTCTCCTAGACCCCCTCCAATCTGGCTTCCGTCCCCTCCACTCTACCGAGACTGCTCTCTCTAAGGTCACCCGTGACCTCCTTCTTGCCAAATCCAATAGCTCCTACTCCATTCTGATCCTCCTCGACCTCTCTGCTGCCTTTGACACTGTCGACCATCCCCTCCTCCTCCACACTTTATCTCACCTTGGCTTCACAGACTCCGTCCTCTCCCGGTTCTCCTCTTACCTCTCTGGCCGGTCATTCTCGGTCTCCTTCGCTGGCGCCTCCTCCCCCTCCCATCCTTTAACTGTTGGAGTTCCTCAAGGGTCAGTTCTCGGCCCTCTTCTGTTCTCCATTTACACTCACTCCCTCGGTGAACTCATCCGCTCTCACGGCTTTGACTACCATCTCTACGCAGATGACACGCAGATCTACATCTCCGCCCCTGTCCTCTCCCCCTCCCTTCAGGCTCGCATCTCCTCCCGCCTCCGGGACGTCTCCACCTGGATGTCGGCCCGCCACCTAAAACTCAACATGAGCGAGACTGAGCTCCTCATCTTCCCTCCCGAGCCCGGTCCTCTCCCAGACTTCCCTATCACCGTGGTTGGCACAACCATCCTTCCCGTCTCTCGGGCCCGCGATCTCGGTGTCATCCTTGACTCGTCTCTCTCGTTCACCCCACACATCCTATCCGTTACCGAGATCTGCCGGTTTCACCTTTACGATATCGCCAAGATCTGCCCTTTCCTCTCTACCCAAACAGCTACCTTACCGCTACGGGCTCTCGTTATATCCCGGCTAGACTACTGTGTCGGCCTTCTCTCCGATCTCCCTTCCTCCTCTCTCGCCCCGCTCCGGTCTATTCTTCACTCCGCTGCATGGCTCAAGCGTGGCTCAGTGGAAAGAGCATGGGCTTTGGAATCAGAGGCCATGAGTTCGAATCCCAGCTCTGCCACTTGTCAGCTGTGTGACTGTGGGCAAGTCACTTAACTTCTCTGTGCCTCAGTTACCTCATCTGTAAAATGGGGATTAAGACTGTGAGCCCCACGTGGGACATCCTGATTCCCCTGTGTCTACCCCAGCACTTAGAACAGTGCTCGGCACATAGTAAGCGCTTAACAAATACCAACATTATTATTATTATTATCTTCCCGCAGAAACGATCTGGGCATGTCACTCCCCTTCTTAAACACCTCCAGTGGTTGCCTATCGACCTCCGCTCCAAACAGAAACTCCTCACTCTAGGCTTCGAGGCTCTCCATCACCTTGCCCCTTCCTACCTCTCCTCCCTTCTCTCTTTCTACCGCCCACCCCGCATGCTCCGCTCCTCCGCCGCCCACCTCCTCACCGTCCCTCGGTCTCGCTTATCCCGCCGTCGACCCCTGGGCCACATCCTCCCGCGGTCCCGGAACGCCCTCCCTCCTCACCTCCGCCAAACCGATTCTCTTCCCCTCTTCAAAACCCTACTTAAAGCTCACGTCCTCCAAGAGGCCTTCATTCAATAGTATTTATTGAGCGCTTACTATGTGCAGAGCACTGTACTAAGTGCTTGGAATGAACAAGTCAGCAACAGATAGAGACAGTCCCTGCCGTTTGACGGGCTTACAGTCTAATCGCAGACTGAGCTCCCCTTCTCCCTCTACTCCCTCTACCACCGCCCCTTCACCTCTCCGCAGCTTAACCCTCTTTTCCCCCCATTTCCCTCTGCTCCTCCCCCTCTCCCTTCCCATCCCCTCAGCACTGCACTCGTCTGCTCAACTGTATATATTTTCATTACCCTATTTATTTTGTTAATGAATTGTACATCGCCTCGATTCTATTTAGTTGCCATTGTTTTTACGAGATGTTCTTCCCCTCGACTCTATCACCATCGTTCTCATCTGTCCGTCTCCCCCGATTAGACCGTAAGCCCGTCAAACGGCAGGGACTGTCTCTATCTGTTGCCGACTTGTTCATTCCAAGCGCTTAGTACAGTGCTCTGCACATAGTAAGCGCTCAATAAATACTATTGAATGAATGAAAATAAAAATCATCTTCATTTATTGACTGTTCAGAGCACTGTCCTAGACCCTTGGAATCATATGGTACGTGCCCTCAAAGAGCTTTCTGTCCTATCAATTGCATTTATTGAGCACTTGCTCTGTGCAGAACACCATTCTAAGCACTTGGGAGAGTGCAACAGAATTAGCCGACAAGTTTCCTGCCCATAATGAGTCCAGAGGGGAAGACAGATATTCATATATCTAGACAACAGGAGAGATGGGCAGAGCCCAAACAATATACAAAAAAAAAATAGGAACAGGAGCGAAAATGAGTAACAGCTAAAATAGGCCCCAGATGAATAAATGAGTGAATAAATGAGTGAAATCAAGATGCTGATATCCACATAAAGGCTAAGGATGACTAATGGGCTGACCTGATTGAGATGATGGGCAGAATCATAAAACCCCCAAATGCTTTAGACACCTAAATGCCAAAAACACAGAGAGATTTGTGAGGGAGAGGAGATAAATGCTGGTGTAGGGGAGGCCCGGATCCTTCAGGCTGCAAACAAGGCAGAAAGACGAAGCTTCTCCTCCCCGTTTCCCCTGCTCTAGCTGTGGTTCTGCTATATACTATGTGGCAAAACTACAATCGGAAGTGGTGTGTGAGCCCCAGCCTCCTGAACACAAACCCCCACACACACACAGCCCCTGTGGTGGCAAACATCTAGTTTTGTATCCCATACAAAACTACCATCAATAATTGTGTGTTAAACCCAGCCTCTTCCCTATGCACGCACACACACACACACACATACGCACACACACACACACACAGAGTTACAGACGATCTTTTATTTGCCACATCTGTTTATTGTTATATTTCACTCTCCCAAATGCTTAGTACAGTGCTATGCACACAGTAAGTGCTCGATAAATACGATTGAATGAATGAATGAATGATTGACACCCCCACCCCACCCATAGACAATGTCTGTGGCAACATGCAGTTTTGCAATTCGATGCAAAATTATAATCAATATTGCTATTTGAGCACTAGCTTCTTGCAAACACACACACAAACACACACACACACTTCTGCCCGAGGGAAACCATTTGCAACATTTGAATGTCTGAAAATAAAGTGGATTCGTGCCCCCAAATACATCACCACCACCATGCGAACAAACAGCAGGATTAGAAATTTAAAGGATAAAACTTATGTCACTGACTCTGTAGAGATGGTGGTGGATAGAAACCCTGTAAAAATTACACTTTTATTGCCCACAAATTGAAGGAGAAGGGAAACCAATAATGGGGACGGTGGATGCGAATCCGATCACTCAGGATGGCAAATTAATGTGTGTGAGAGTGAAGAGTCTTCAAATTAGATTCATCAACTCCTTCCAAAGGCTTCTGGTGCAAGACAGAACTGCGGAATTGAAGTTTATTTTTCTAAATTTTAAATAGCCAGACTAAACAGTAGTCACGGGGTAAGGGGGAGAGGGGTTGGCGTGCAAATGAATAGGGGGATGAAGGAGAGTTGGTGATAATCAGAGTAAGAAAAGAAGAGGTGGATGAATGGGGAGAAAACCAGCAAACGTTCCAAAATGGAATTTTAAGCGAGATGGGTGCTTCCTCAATTTCCAGTTTCAGAAATTAACATTTTAGCACGGAAGCTGAAAGAACCTCTGAGTGCCCAGGGGACCAAAGATTCCCGGAGGGGAACGGTATGGAAGGTGCCCAGTCTTTCTAAAAGTTAGCCCTTGCTTCCTCCATTTCTTCAGCCATCTGGACAGAAAAAGTCTTTTGCCTTACATGTCCTGGGCTCCAAAACCCTTCTCCACCCCTTCTCTGGAAACAGCCAGGAAAGAGACAGGACTGAGAAAGGGGATTTGGAGATGACTCCTTGGCCCATCCTGTGGGGACTATCCACTTTCATCCCTTGGGTTCCATCAGGTTGCTGAAAGCTATCCCTGAGTCTCCAAGACAAGCTTTGGAGTCATTCTCCACTTCCTCCTCCTCTTCCTCCTCCTACTCATTCTCTTCTTCTTCCTCATTCTCTTTTTCCTTCTTCTACTCATTCTCTTCCTCCTCCTTCTACTCCTCTTCCTCCTCCTTCTCCTCTTCCTCCTTTTCCTCCTCCTCCTCCTCCTGGACAGGGAGGCTCAGGCCTGCTGAAAACCAGGCTAGGTTGGAAAACCCAATGAGTGGCCTCCCGATTCACACTCTCATGAAGAACTTATTCAACCCCATGCTTTTGACTCACTTTTTTCTGCCAGGGTCTCCCAGCTCCAAACCTTCTGCCCTGGACCTTTAACCTATTCAGACTCATAGTTCTCCTTCCACATGGTGTTTTCATTCATTCATTCATCTATTTTTTTAAATTTATATTAATGTCTCTCTCCCCTTCTGAACTGTGAGGTCGTTGTGGGCAGGAATGAGTCTGTTCATTGTTTTATTGTACTCTCCCAGGGACTTAGTTCAGTGCTTTGCACACAGTAAGCACTTAAATGAATGAAGAAATGTCATACTCAGTGTCCCCCCCACAGGTGGAAAACTGAGCTAAGCAGCCCCCTCTTCCCCTAAAGACTGTAAGCTTATCGCAGTCAGGGAATGTGTCTACTAATTCTATCATGTTATACTCTCCCAAGCGCTTAGTACAATGCTCAGCACATAGTGCACAGTAAATACGATGGATTCATGCTGACACCTTCAATTCCTTCCATCCTCCCTCACTCTACCCTAATAATAATGATAATTGTGGTATTCGTTAAGCGCCTACTATATGCCAAACACTGTTCTAGGTACAAGGTAATCAATTTGGATGTCCCACATGGGGTTCACAGTCTTAATCCCCATTTCGAAGTGACTTACCCCAGGTCACGCTGCAGACACGTGGCAGAGTCGGGATTAGAACCCACATCACCTGACTCCTAGGTCTGTGCTCTTTCCACTTAGGCACGTTGTTTCTATCTCATCACCAACCCCTTGCTCACACCCTCCCTCTGGCCTGGAATTCCCTCCTTCGTATCCCACAATCCACCTATTTCTCCATCTTCACAACCAGTCTCTTTCCACTAGCCACACTGCTTCATGCCAGGACCATTTGATCTTCATGCCCAAGCAACCTATGACGGACCTCTTTCCCCCCACATCCAATGGACTCCTGCCAGTGGAGACCTGCCAATTATCTCTCAGTTGCACTCCACCAACAAATCTGCCTCCTCTTCTCCATGTTTTCGGTTTCAGCTCCTGTTCCCATCTTGTGCCTGGGATGGATTACTGCCTCTTTGCTGGCCTCTCAGCCTCTGGCCTCTTCTCCATCCAATGTGACCCACACATCTCTGGACTCATCTCCATCCAAACTTCTAGCACTCTTCAGAGCCAAGCACTTATCTTATTCCATCATGACTACTGTATCAGCCTCCTCGCTGGCCTCCCTGCCTCTCCCCAATCTAGTCCATTTTTCCCTCTGCTGCCCAGACCGATTTTCTAAAAAAAAAATGTTTGAACCATATCTACCCATTCCTCAAACTTCCAATTATTCCGGTGAGCAGCTAAAGTATTGGTCTCTGAGCCATCGCTCCTGTTGTTTCTCGGGCGAAATCCCTTTCCTACTTCCCCTCCTCTAGAGTTCAGTCCTTTCTCTGAGGGCATAGGCCTTGACTTGTTTTCCCCTTTTAATTCCTCAGTACACCTTTTGTACTTCTACTTGTAGTGCTCTGTACACCTTGGGTGCTCAGGAACTGCTGTTGAATAATGAACGAGAGTCACAGCTGAGCCTTCCAGTGTTCTTACACTTGACCCGAATCGTTAGGATGTAAATGATTCCCATGCTTCTCCTCTTACTAAGCCTAGTACTCCCCAGCCCATTTGGGTCAGATCCCAGGAGAAATGTTACGTGGAAAGTTGCTGGAGACATCCGAGCCATTTTGCAATTCAGTAGATCGATTTTTTTTTTTTTTTTGGTGCGGGGTGGGTGGGCACAGATCCAAGATAAAGAGACCCCATTTATTATTTTAGCAGTGTGGTTCATAAACACATCGAAAGACTAAATACGAGTTTAAATGACTATACTAACTTGAAAAAGGCCAGATGGGATTTTGGGAGTCTGGCATTCATTTGGGCCACGAGTGACTGGCAGTAGGGGTGTCAGTTGTGCAAGGAAAGCAATGGGTTTGACTTCTTTATGGTGGACCCCCACATTTAAATCAAAATGATAGCGTTTTGTTCAGTCTCACATGAACAAGTCATCACCCCACTCTTGGTCGCAATTGCAGGTTCAAATCAGAACAAGTAGTCTCCAGGTCCCTGAAGTCAAAATCACCGATTGTAAAAACCACCACTTCTCTCCAGAAGGCAGAATGGGAATTTGCTGATTTTTGCAAAGATATTCGGCAAATCAGGCAGGAAGTATCTCTCTTTATCTGCTGTATTTCCAAGCGCTTAGTACAGTGCTCTGCACACAGAAGGCGCTCGGTAAATGCGATCAAATGAATGAAAATGTGAGGCCCAGGCAGGTGAGGTGGAGAAGTTGCAGAGGTTCCACGATGGCTTGGTGGATTTTGCGCTATGAAGCATTAATTAAGTGAAATGAATTAATTAATTTGTTAAATTAATTAAATGTTAATTAAAAAACTGAAAATGGGAGAAGAACATAATTTGAGTATTTGTAAATTCTCTTTCCTGCCTGCGCCCTCCCCCCTTCCTCCATCCTCATCTTGCCCCCAGAGCGAGACAGAGTCAAAAGCACGTTGGTTTCGTATTAATTAGTTCCTACAAAAATGAAAACGGGAGAAGAGCATAATTTAGGTATTTTTAAATTCTCTCCATCACCTGCCCCCTCCCCTCTTCCTCCTTTCTCTTCTTGCCCCCAGAGCGAGACAGACTCAAATGCAGGTTGGCTTCCTATTCATTAATTCCCCCCAAAAAATGAAAATGGGAGAAGAGCAGTTTTTAACTATTTGTGAATTCTCTCCACCTGCCCCGAAAGTTTCTCCCCACTCGCCACAGACCTGGCTCTTCTTCCATGTTGTCCTCTTCCTCCATGCACCCCTCCTTCCAATTCACCGCGGGGGAGGTCAGTCATGAGGTTTCTCAGACGTTGGATGCATCTGGATCATGTCATATGACCGGCAGGGGCAGGGAGAGGGCTGGGGGGTGGGCACTAGGGCAGTGTCAGATGGCATCATATGACAGGCATGACTAGCGGTGGTGCCATGTTGAAATTCATTCAATTGTATTTATTGAGCGCTTATTGTGTGCGGAGCACTGTACTAAGTACTTGGGAAGTGCAATTTGGCGACGGAATTCAACCCCTTCATCTCAGGGTTGGGAGAATCGATAGGACTCCCAGAAGACTTTGTAAGCCAACCAAAACATACTGCCATCACCGACCTGTGGCAGCACCACAGAATACCCTTTGTAATAATAATTACAGTATTTGCTAAGCACTTACTATGCACCAAGCCCTGTTCTCAGCACTGGGGTAGATACAAGGTTTTCAGCGGGATACAGTCCTTGTCCCACATGGGGCTCACAGCCGGAATATCCATTTTACAGTTGAGGTAACTGAGGCACAGAGCTGTGAGGTCACACAGCAGAGAAGTGGCAGAGCCGAGATTAGAACCCATGTCCTCTGACTCCCAAATCCAAGCTCTTGTCACCAGGCCATGTTGCTTCCACTTCTTAGAACCTTGTATTTATTGTAGTGGTGAGAGTAATCATGGTTATTGTGATAGTTACAGCAGAGGCAGCAGCATTTATTGAGCACCCACTTTATTATGGTATTTGTTAAGCACTTACTTTGTGCCCAACACTGTCCTAAACACTAGGGTAAATACAAATGAATTAGGTTTGGACACAATCCCTGCCCCACTTGGAGCTCACAGTCTATGTAAGACCCACTTAATAATAATGATAATAATTGTGGTATTTGTTAAGCACGTTGAGAAGCAGCGTGGCTCAGTGGAAAGAGCCCGGGCTTGGGAGTCAGAGGTCATGGGTTCTAATCCCGGCTTTGCCACTTGTCAGCTGTGTGACTATGGGCAAGTCACTTAACTTCTCTATACCTCAGTTCTTTCATCAGTAAAATGGGGTTTAAAACTGTGAGGCCCACTTGGGACAACCTGATTACCTTGTATTCCCCCCCAGCACTTAGAACAGTGCTTAACAAATACCATCTTTATTATTATGATTATTAAGCACTTACTATGTGCCAAGCACAGGGGTAGATACTAGGCAGTCGGGTTGGACACAGTCCCTGTCCCAAATAGGGCTCACAGTTTTAATCCCCATCATTCAGATGAGGGAACTAGGCCCAGAGAAGTGAAGTGACTTGCTCAATGTCACCCGGCAGAGGAGGAGTGGAATTGGGATTAGAACCCAGGTCCTTCTGACTTCCAGGCCTGTGCTCTATCCAACTGGTGCGGCATAGTGTACTAGGGGCTTGATAAGTACAGAATGAGGAGCTAAGGAGCTTAGGAGCTAAGACTCTAACGAAAGAGGCAAACATAAATTTTCAGGTGAAGATAAATGCACAGTGGTATAAACAAAATTACAAGAGTGTTGAGGAGGGATATGAAGAAGTTCATAAGTGGCAGAATTGGCCGATGGGTTTACGTGGCTCAGGGTGCTGAGAAATGAATCTGGGAAGGTTTGCTGGAAGCTCGCATTTGTCTAGCTTTCCTCTCAAAGACTGGGTCAGAGTTTGAGAGGCAGAAACTGATGCCAATTTTCTAAAGGAGAAAGACATAAACTCAAACCTTGGTGGAGCTCATTGGATGATTAGAAAAATGCCAAATGCCTGGCTGGAGAACTGTGGGTTCAGCTGAGGAATTCACGTTGTTCGCTGTTTTTTTGTCCTGTTGCCTGCCGCTCTTGGGGGTGATGCTTTTTGGGCAATTAATCAAGCAACCGTAGCTACTGATTGAGTGATACCTGAGTGCAAAACCCTGCACTGAGCACTTGGTAAAAGACAACAAAAGCCAGGATCTTACAAGCCTGATATTGTTTATACTTTGCCAAGGGGTAATCCGTGAGGCTACAGACTTAATCTTCTCTCTCCTTTATAGTTTCCCTAGTGTCTAGGACAGTGCTGGGCATTTAATGTGGTATGGAGTGGTGGTGACACCGAGAGCGATGGAGGTGGCCTCACACAGGTTAGAGAATTTGCTGGACTTTCTGGGTTTCCTTTCTTCCTGTATTTTGTCTGCCACGCGCCCCAGCCCCCCGGGTCAGCCATCCTCCTTCTCTCATCCTAGACTCTTTTTTCCTATGGTACTTGTTAAGCACCCACTATGTGCCAGGCACTGAACTAAGCACTCGAATAGATACAAAGTATTCGGGTTGGACATAGTCCCTGACCCACATCGGGCTCACAGTCTTAATCCCCATTTTACAGATGAGGTAACTGAGGCACAAAGAAGTGAAGTAATAATAATAATAATTGTGGTATTTGTGAAGTGCTTACTGTGTGCCAGGCACTGTACTAAGCACCGGGATGGATCCGAGCAAATTGGGTTGAACACAGTCCCTGTCCCACAGGGGGCTCACAGTCTCAATCCCTATTTTACAGATGAGGGAACTGAGGCACAGAGAAGTGAAGTGACTTGCCCAAGATCACACAGAAGATAAGTGGCGGAGGCTGAATTAGAACCTATGTCCTTCGGACTCCCAGCCCATGCTCTAGTCGCTATGCCATATTGCCTCCCCCATCTTTTGGTCCACCTTCCCGTCTCCATTTATCTTTCTCTACTGACTTGTCCCTCTCTCTATCCCCGGATTCCACTAGATTGTAAACTCCTTGAGGGCAGGTACTGGGTCTAACAAAGTCGTCAGAGGGCAGGGACTGTCTCTGTTACCGATTTGTACATTCCAAGTGCTTAGTGCAGTGCTCTGCACATAGTAAGCGCTCAATAAATACTTTTGAATGAATGACTGTTGTATGGAAATCCCTCCAAGCACTTAGGCCAGTTCTCTGTTCACAGTAAGCGCTCAATAAATACTGTTGACTGCCTGCTGGTCCCTCTCCTCACTCTGTCCTTCTTGTCACCTCTGCCCTTCCTCGATGATGGGATGATGTTTCATAATGGAGATTTGGGTCCAGTAGCCAAACAGATGCTCCATATTTCCTCTGTAGCTTTCTATCCTGGGTGCTGCCTTGGAGTTCATTCTTTAATAAATCAGTTAATCAACCAATTTTTTTTTTTTTTAATTTACTATTATTATGTGTATTCTCTGCCAAGCTCTGTATTAAGTATTGGGGTAGATACAATATAATCAGGTTCATTCATTCATTTCAATCATATTTCAATTTTTTTTTTTAAATATTTACTATTATTATGTGTATTCTCTGCCAAGCTCTGTATTAAGTATTGGGGTAGATACAATATAATCAGGTTCATTCATTCATTTCAATCATATTTATTGAGTGCTTAGCACTGTACTAAGTGCTTGGGAGAGTATAATAAACAACAAATAGACACATTCCCTGCCCGGAATGAGCTAATTGGTAAGCGCTTACTATGTTCTAGGCATGCCCACAGCAAGCTATTTGGTAAGTGCTTACTATGTTTTAGGCATTTTACTAAGCCCTGGGGTAGATAAAAGCAACTTAGGTTGGACAGAGTCCCTGACTCACATGGGGCTCATAGTCTAAATCCCCATTTTATAGATGAGGTAACTGAGGCATAGAGAAGTGAAATGACTTGGCCAAGGTCACAAAGTAGACAAATGGCAGAGCCAGAATTAGAACCCAGGTCCTTTTGACTCCCAGGCCCGTGCTCTATCCTTTAGGTCACATTGTATTTTTTTTCCAGCGCTTAGAACAGTGCTCTGCACATAGTAAGCGCTAACAAATACCAACATGATTATTCTTTAACTGAGCATTTCATCTTCATCATTCACAAAGGTATTTATTGAGCTCTTTAGGAGAGGACAATGCAGTGGAGTTGATAGACATGTTCCAATCCGTCAGTTTATCAGTCTGTTGCATTTATTGAGCACTTACTGTGTTCAGAGCTTGGTGGAGTACAGTACAACAGAATTGGAAGACACGTTACCTGCCCGTAATGGCTCTCAGTCCAGAGAGGGGGACAGACATTAATATAAGTAAATTACGAATATCTAATAATAATAATAATGTTGGTATTTGTTAAGCGGTTACTATGAGCCGAGAACTGTTCTAAGCTCTGGGGTAGACACAAGGGAATCAGGTTGTCCCACGTGGGGCTCACCGTCTTAATCCCCATTTTACAGATGAGGTAAATGAGGCACCGAGAAGTTCTGACTTGCCCAAAGTCACACAGCTGACAAATGGCCGAGCCGGGATTTGAACCCGTGACCTCTGACTCCAAAGCCCGTGCTCTTTCCACTGAGCCACGCTGCTTCTCTTATCTACATAAGTGTGATGGGGCTGAGGGGGCAGTGAATAAAGGGAGCAAATCAGGTGAGGCAGAAGGGAGTGGGAGAAGAGAAAAGGAGGGATTACTCAGGGCAGACCTCTTGGGGAAGTGCCTTCGGTGTTCCCTGCCCACAAGGAGCTTACACAGCCTTTTCTGAGCGTCCCCCTCAAACCCCGCTTTCCCCACGATACTGTGAGAAGAAGAAGCAGTCTCAGAAAAGATGACATGATGGGTGGGCATCTTCGACTCTGGGAAATGGAAGAGTTTGGCTTTCGTGCCCGCAGCTTCCGACTCTGGCCCCTAGCGGCTTTATTGGCGAGGGCCGAGAATCAGCAGTCACCTAAGGGGACGGCTGTCGTCCTCTTCCCCACACCACCATGGGACCCGGGGCCATTTCCGTCCCCCCGGGCTCACGTGACCAGAGTCGCCAGTCCAGGGCCCTGGGTCCGCATGGATCAGGCGGCCAGAGTCTAACCCGACTCCGGGAAGAAGCCACGGGAAATCAAGATTGAGCTGGCGATGGCAGCCGGGAAGACGGTCTCCTCACAGAGAGCTTCTCTCCCACCCCTGGATTGGTTTCCCGGAGTGAAAGTCACGGGAGTGATTTGACTCTCCGGTTCCATCGGTAATTGAAAACCTGTTCCCTTTTAATCTGGGTCTAAACTGCGGTTACCTCCTGCATATGCCAAGTTAATGCCACAAAATAGCTCCCGAACACTCCTGAGGTGTGTGTCGGCCAAGTTTTATTGCAGGTCCTTGAGAGTCAGTCAGTTGCTTAACAGTAAAGGTCACGGTGAATAAGGTCTCCCTCTCCACATTTCCCGGGAGATCCCCGGCCGAGCTGGAGAGTGATTTCACTCCGCCGGAAGCCTCGGAAACAACCTGCGATCCCCCGCGGCCACGTTGGTGTGTCTGGGGCAGGGATGGAGGACCGGATGTCCCCCTGAAACAGCCCTGGCAGGTCTCCCCACCAGCCAGTTGGCAAGCACTTGCAAGCCATCAGTCAGTGATAGTTATTGAGCACTTAATAATAATCACTGGGGTATTTCTTAAGCGCTTACTATATGCCGAGCACGGGATTTAAGCGTTGGGGTACGGGATAATCCGGTCCCACTGGAGGCTAACAGAGTAAGCAGGAAGGAGAACAAGTATTGAGGAGTAGCGTGACCTAAGTGGGTAGAACACGGGCCTGAGAGTCAGAAGGACCTGGGTTCTAATCCCGACTCTACCACTCGTCTGCTGTGGCCTTTGGCAAGTCACTTCACTTTTCTGGGCCTCAGTTCCCCCTTCTGTAAAATGGGGATTAAGACTGTGAGTCCTTATGGGACGCGGACGGTGTCCATTCTGATTAGCTTGTATCTACCCCAGCACTTAGAACAGTGCTTGACGCATAGTGAGCGCTTGACAAATACAGAGGAAAAAAAAAGAATCTCCATCTTGTAGATGAGGGAACTGAAGTATAGAGAAATCAAGTGATTTGGGCAAGATCATATAGCAGGTAAGTGGCAGGATCAAGATTGGAACCCAGATCCTGATTCCCAGATGCAGGCTCTTTCCACTAGGCCATACTGTTTACCATGTACAGAGCACTGTACTAAGCTCTTGGGAGCATCCAGGACAACACAGTTCGGAGGCACATTTCCTGCGCATGAGGAGCTTTGAGTCTAGAGGATGAAACAGACAAATATACGTTAAAATAAACTACAGAGCTTTAAAGTACATTTCTCCACCACTTATCTGCTTTGTGACTTAGGGCAAGTCACATCACTTCTCAGTTCCTCAGTTACCTCATCTATAAAATGGGGATTAAGACTGTGAGCTTCATTTGGGACAGGGACTGGTTCGAATCTGATTATCTCGTATCTACTCCAGCACTTAGTACAGTACCTGGCGCATAGTAAACATTTAAATACCATAACAAAAATTAAAAAAATTTTTAATTTTACAGATTATCCGTAAAATGGGGATTGAGACTGAGAGCCCCAGGTGGGTCAGGGAATGTGTCCAACTCAATTTGCTCGTAACCATCCCAGCACTTAGTACAGAGTTTGGCACGTGGTAAATGCTTAACAAATACTGCAATTGGTATTATTATTATTATTAACCCCAGCAGATGGTCTGGGGCACAGGCAGGAGTGGAAGGCAAACAAGACCATTTTGTCCTTGTGAACAGCTCTGGCAAGAGTTTTTTGTTTGTTAACAGAAAAGTGAAGTGACTTGCCCAAGGTCACACAGCAGGTATGTGGAAGTGGCGGCATTAGAACTTAAGTCCTCTGACTTCCAGGCCTGTGCTCTTTCCACGAGGCCACGTTCCTTCTCAAGCTTCTGGGAAAATGCAGTACATCAAAGTTGGTAGACACAGTACCTGCTCACAGGAACTTTTCTCTTTTTTTATGATATTTGTTAAGTGCTCACTATGTGCCAAGCACTGTTCTAAGTGCTGGGGTATATACGAACCAATCAATTGGATGTCCCACATAGCACTCACTGTCTTCACTCCCATTTTACAGGTAAGTGAGGCACAGAAAAGTGAAGTGACTTTCCCAAGGTCACATAGCAGACAAGTGGCAGAGTCAGGATTAGGACCCAGATCCTTCTGTGTCCCAGGCCTGGGCTCTTTCCACTACACCATGCTGCTTTTCTCAGTCAGTCAATTGTATTTATTGAGCATTGACTGTGTGCAGAGCACTGTACTGAGCACTTGGGAGAGTGCAATATCACAACAAGCAGACATATTCCCTCCCCACAACAAGTTTACAGTCTTGAGGGAGAGGTTAAAGAGATTAAAGATCTGTATATAAATACTAGCAGCTGGTGGGGAGGGTAATAATAATAACGATGTTGGTATTTGTTAAGCGCTTACTATGTGCCGAACACCGTTCTAAGCGCTGGGGAAGACACAAGGGAATCAATCAGGTCGTCCCACGTGGGGCTCACGGTCTTAATCCCCATTTTACAGATGAGGTAACTGAGGCCCAGAGAAGTTAAGCGACTTGCCCAAAGTCACACAGCTGACAAATGGCCGAGCCGGGATTTGAACCCGTGACCTCTGACTCCAAAGCCCGTGCTCTTTCCACTGAGCCACGGGCAGGTCGATGCAGTAGCGTGGGGTTGGGGTGGAGAAATAGGGTGGAGAGATGAGAGAGCAGTCAGGCTTCCCGGAGGAGACGTGATTTCAGAAGGGCTTGGAGGACGGGGAGCACAGCGGTTTCACAGATGTGAAAGTCGAGGGAGTTCCAGGCAGGAGGGAGGGCATGAACGGGGGCGGGAGGGGGAGAGAGAGGAAAGAGACGAAGTACTCATGATAAATGGATTCTCAGCTGATGCACCACCCCGGCGTCGCCCAAAACCCAGCCCCGTCCCTGGGTCCGAGGGAGACCGAGATGGAGGCTGGCCTTCTTTCCCGGCCCCTCCATCCTTCCCGAGCAGGTCGGGCCGGCCGGTGCCAGCCAACCTCCGGCATCTGACCCAAGGCTCCGACCGGACGATGCCCATCCGTGTCCGGCTCGTGCCTGGGGGTCGGAGGGCGGGAGGGGGGTCCCTCGGCTAACTCTGAAGTGTCGCTGCAGCTCATCCGCAAGGCCACAGGATAGGAGGAAATAGCGGTTTATTAACATATTAATTAATATTTTAAAACTCATTAAACCTTCTTAATGGCTTATTTAAGCTGCTTTTATATTAATTGCAGTTCACCGAGGAGCAGTAAACTTATTTATGTAGGCAAAATGGAGTAATTATACCTTGTTACTGATGAGGTTTTACAAACGTTATGTAAAGTCCATAAAGGATCAGTTTTATGGTGGTTGTTTATTTTTCGCGGGTGGGGGAGTTAAAAGAAGCCTGGATCCCTCACCCTTCCTCACAGGTGTAACGGATTGGCTTACTACCATTTTTCTTCCACATTTATTAGGGTTTTAGTTAACCGTCGGTAGATAGTTAACTGACAATAATAAACCCGTTATGATGATTAACGGTGACTCAAGGCATACAATTTGCACGCTCCGCGCTTGTTTGGGACAGCTAATTTGAAATTTTTCCAACCGGGCCCTTGTTTTCGTATCCAACCCTCGCCGGTTTTTCCTGGTGCCAAGTAATTGTCACAAAGGCTTGGAACTCGAAGGCGAGGGTGGAGGTGAGGAACCAGTTTTCTTGCCTTTGCCAGGTTGATGGGGCATCAAGACGGGTCTACCAACTCTGTTGTATTCTAATAATAATAATAATAGTAGTAGTATTTGTTAAGTATTTACTACGTGCTAGGCCCCGTACTAAGAGCTGGGGTGGATACGAGCAAATCCAATTGGACACAGTCCCTATCCCACGTGGGGCTCATAGTCTCAATCCCCATTTTATGGATGAGTTAGCTGAGGCCCAGAGAAGAGAAGTGACTTACCCAAGGTCACACGAGTGGAAGAGTTGGGATTAGAGCCCGTGACCTTTGGACTCCCACTCCCGTGCTCTAGCCACTATACCATGCTGCTTCTCTACTCAATAAAGACCGCTCGTGAATTGATTGATCCATGAGTGCACTCTCTGGTCAGTTTATTCTCGAACATTCTTCCCGTCAGTAGAGACAAGAGGTTTAATTATCGCTGATGAATCTGCCTTCAAGAGGCACAAAGACGGTAAACTCGTTTGGGGCAGGGACTGTGTCTATTTACTGTTATATTCTACTCTCCCAAGCCCTTAGTACAGTGGTTTGCACACAGTAAGCGCTCAATAGTAATAATAATGTTGGCATTTGTTAAGCGCTTACTATGTGCAGAGCACCGTTCTAAGCGCTGGGGTAGATACAGGGTGATCGGGTTGTCCCACGTGAGGCTCACGGTTAATCCCCATTTTGCAGATGAGGTCACTGAGGCACAGAGAAGCTAAGTGACATGCCCACCGTCACACAGCTGACAAGTGGCAGAGCCTGGATTCGAACCCATGACCTCTGACTCCCAAGCCCGGGCTCTTTCTACTGAGCCATGCTGCTTCTCACAATAAATACATAGTGGATAAAGCATGGGCCTGGGAGTCAGAAGTTCCTGGGTTCTAATCCTGGCTCCGCCGCCTCTCTGGGCCTCAGTTATCTCCTCTGTAAAATGGGGATTGAGACTGAGCTCCACGTGGGACATAGACTGTGTCTGATCTGATTTGCTTGTATCCACCACCGTGCTTAGTATACTGCCTGGCACTAGTAAGCGCTTAGCAAATACCAGAATTATTATTATTATTATTATGAATTAATTCATCCCTTGTGACCTAAGGTAGTGTCCGCGCCCTAGGCGTGTGCCTGCACCATGTCCCAGTGAGGAAAAGGGCAGAGTCACTTAGCCCTGGGGGACTGGGGCCTTGGTCTGATGCAATTTCCCACGATCTTGTGGAAAACTCCACAAGGATAAAACATCTGGACAGGGAAGGGCGTGAGACACCGAAATTTAGAACCTACAGAGGGTGGGGCAGAAGCATGGCGATCAGTAAATCAATTAATCAATAGGAATTCTTGAGTATCTACTGGGTGCACAACACCGCACTCACTACATGGAGGGGTGCACTAGAGTTAGTAGACATCCCCTCACCTGTAAGCTCACTGTGGGCAGGGAAAATTCATTCATTTGTATTTATTGAGCGCTTACTGTGTGCAGAGCACTGGACTCAGCACTTGGACTCGTCAAGCGACTCTGTGGTATCATACTCCCCTAAAGTGCTTAGTAAAGAGTCCTGCACATATTAAACATTCAATAAATACCATTGATGATGATGATGGTCTGTCCAGTATTTTATTGGGTCCAGCAATATTTTATTGCAGTTCTGCAATACTTTACTGCAGTCCAGCAATGTTGACCCAGCGGGGGGTGCAGAGCGGGCTGGCCATAACTGTGGTATTTGTCAGGTGCTTGCTATGTGATAAGCACTCTACTAAGCCCTGGGGCAAATACCATCGTATTGGACACGGGTCCTGACCCACATGGCGTTTTCAGTCTAAATAGGAAAGAGGATGGCTATTAAATATTTTACGGATAAGGAGGTATGGAGAAATTGTGACTCGCACAAGGTCACCTAGCAACCAAGTGACAGAGCAGCTTTCAATAGCACCTGAAGAAATCAATCAATAGCATCTGTTGAGTGCTTACTATGTGCAGAGCACTGGGGAGAGCACAGTACAACAGAATTATCAGACACATTCCCTGCCCACTACGAGTTTACAGTCTCCCTTGTCCCCAAGGAGGACCATACCTTGACAGGGTAATATCAATCAGTTGTAATTATTCTATCTAGGGGTTCGCTTCCTCATTCTCTCTCAATAATAGTCATGATGAAATGGATGAAATACTTGCAGTGGGGGAAAAAGACACAGCAACTGATCAGACAGGGTCTCGTAAAAAAAAAAAAAAAAAAAGTAAGGAAAAGGATGTATTGTTAACCCCATTTTATAGATGAAACTGAGATGCAGAGCGATTAGGTGTCTTGTCCAAGGTCACCCAGCAGCACCCAGATCTCCTGACTCCAGGCCCTGCTCTTCCCACTAGACCACCCTGCCTCTAACTCATTTCAGAGTTTAATAGCCTTCACCCAATGGGAAAGTCATCCTTCCATGAAGCCCGAAGTCTGCAGGCTGGAACCCAACCCCTCTTCCTTTTCTTCTACCCTCAGTGCACAGGGAAAACAGCTGATTCCCATCCTCTGACGGGCTGCTTCATGAGAAGCAGCGTGGCTCAGTGGAAAGATCCCTGGCTTGGGAGTCAGAGGTCATGGGTTCGAATCTCGGCTCTGCCACTTGTCAGCTGTGTGACTGTGGGCAAGTCACTTCACTTCTCTGTGCCTCAGTTGCCTCATCTGTAAAATGGGGATCGACTGTGAGCCTCATGTGCGACAATCTGATGACCCTGTATCTCCCCCAGCGCTTAGAACAGTGCTCGGCACATAGCAAGTGCTTAACAAATACCAACATTATTATTATTATTACTTCCCCCATGGGATCGGGCGAGGCTCCATCTTGGAAAAGCTTGTGGACGATACAAGGAAAACACCGGCTGTTTGGCTCTACGGCGCTGAGCCCAACTCAGCCCTGAGGATGCCGGGAGTGAGGAAGGAAAGGGCTAAATGGAGATGGAGCAATCAGTCAATCGCATTTACTGGGCACTTAGTCTGCGCAGAGCACTGTACCAAGATCTTGGGAGAGTCCGGTTTAATGATATGACCGAGTTGGTAGATGTGTTCCCTGCCCACAACGAGCATGCAGTCTAGAGGACTGTAGAGGATGAGAAAGAGTTTCAGCTTGGGAAGTACGTTTCAAAGCCACCTGCCTGTTTGACTCCAAGCTCAACTCCCACTCAGATAAGAAGGGGCCACTCTGAGCTCTGCTTGTGATTTTCCACTGGCCTAAAGCTCCTGTGTCCAGCTCCTCCTTCGCCAACAGCCTCACTGGCTCCATCTCCTCGTCAATCAATTCATTAATTTGTTAATTTAGGTATCGAGTACCTTGTCTGTGCAGAGCTCCGTACAAAGCGCTGGGGAGAGTGTGACAGCGTTAGCAGACCTGATCCCTGTCCTCGAGGAGTTTACAATCTAGTGGGGGAGACAGGCGCTAAAATAAAGGACTTAGGTCTACCATCTCTGTTCTATTGCTATATTGTACTTTCCCAAGTAGGGAGAGGGAGTAGGGAAAAAGAGGGCTTAATCAGGGCAGGCTTCTTGGAAGAGATGTGAAGGGGGAGGGAATTCTAGGCCAGAGGCAGGATATGGAGGAGGGGTCAGAGACAAGATAGATGAGATTGAGGTTCAGGGAGTAGGTTCCTGTTAGAGGAGTGAAGTAATAATGTTGTATTTGTTAAGTGCTTGCTATGTGCAGAGCACTGTTCTGAGCGCTGGGGGTAGACACAGGGTAATCAGGTTGTGGCTCACAGTTAATCCCCATTTTACAGATGAGGTCACTGAGGCACAGAGAAGTGAAGCGACTTGCCCACAGTCACACAGCTGACAAGTGGCAGAACTGGGATTCGAACCCATGACCTCCGACTCCCAAGCCTGGGAAACTGTGAGCTGGGTTATAGTAGGAGAGTGGCCAGTTGAAGTAGGTGGGGGCAAGGTGACTGAGCGCTTTAAAATGGATAGTTGAGTTTCTGCTTGATATGGAAGTGGACGGGCAACTCCACTGTGCTCTGAGGAAACTTTCGGACATGGTCCTGGAGAATTCACACTAATTCCGGAAGCTCCAATCGTTCAATCAATGCCACTGATGGGAGACTGCCCTGGTGGGAGCATTGTACTAAGCACCTGGGAGCATATAAGAGAGTCAGCAGGCCCAACCTAATTTGGGCTCCGCTACTTGCCTGCTGGGCGACCTTGGGGAAGTTACTTCTTTTTTTTTTTTTTGGTAATGGTATTTGTTAAGCACCTTCTATGTGCCAGCCACTATAATAACAATCTCCGGGAGAGGTACGATCCCTCATCCTATCCCCCCTAGATTACTACATCAGCCTCCTTGCTGATTTCCCAACCTCCTGTCTCTCCCCACTCCAGTCCATACTTCAGTCCGCTGCCTGGATCATCTCCCTGAGAAAACATTCAGGACATGTGGCCCCCCTCCTCAAAACTCTCCAGTGGTTACCTATCCACCTCCCTATCAAACAAAAACTCCTCACAGTTGGTTTTAAAGCCGTCCACTACCTTGCCCCTTCCCACTTCACTTCGCTTCTCTCCTTCTACCACCCAGCCCGCATACTTTGCTCCTCTAGTGCTAACCTTCTCACTGTGCCCCAGCTCTCCTCTCTCTCCGCCGAACCCTGGCCCACATCCTGCCTTGGTCTGGAATGGCTTCCCTCCTCAGATCTGACAGACAGTGACTCTCCCCCCCTTCAAAGCCTTATTGAAGGCACATCTCCTCCAAGAGGCCTTCCCAGACTAAGCCCCACTTTTCCTCATCTCCCACTCCCTTCTGCGTCACCCTGACTTTCTCCCCTTGCCCCTCCCTCCTCTCCCAGCCCCATGGCGCTTACGTATATATCTGTAATTTTATTTATTTGTGTTGATGCCCGTCTCCCCCCCTCTAGACTGTGAGCTCGTTGTGGGGAGGGGATGTCACTGTTTATTGTTGTATTGCACTTTCCCAAGCGCTCAGTACGGTGTTCCGCTTTCGGTAAGTGCTTAATAGGATTGAATGAATGAATGAGTACAAGATAATTAGATTGGACACAGTCCCCGTCCCACAGGGCTCACTGTCTTAATTTCCATTTGGAAATGAGGGAACTGAGGCACAGAGAAGTTAATTTACTTGCCCAAGGTCACACAGCAGAGAAGTGGCAGGGTCGGGATTAGCACCCAGGTCCCTCTGCCTCCCAGGCCTGTGCTGTATCCACTAGGACATGCTGCTTTTCTGTGCCTCAGTTCTCTCATCTGTAAAGCGGGGATTAAGACTGTGAGCCCCACGTGGGACAGGGACTGTGTCCAATCCGATTAGCTTGTATCTACCCCGGCGCTTAGTACAGTGCCTGACACATAGTAAGCGCTTAACAGAAACCATAAAAAAAAGCGTTGACCGCCACAGAACAGCTGGGCCAGAGCCGCCCTCGACGCCTCTAGGGTTGGCCAATCGCCGACGCCACCCTCGCCTCCCGGATTTAAGAATAAACCAGGGGTCGTCCTGGCACCCTCTGCTCTCCCCTTCTTCAACCCCAGGTAAAGGTCCCTTGTCGTTCCCTGCCAGGGAGAGAATCCTTTGGCAGCGAAGGCCGGGGGAAGACAAAAGGCAGACCCGGCTTTGAATGGAGGGGGCCCTGATTGATAAGCTTAGCCGCAGCCAAACCTGCTCGTGCTAATTGTCTTTCAAACGCCCTCATTAATCAAGCAGAGGAGCCCGGCTGACAGGAGGCCTGTCACCGTTCCCATGATTTCCCACCACTCTCCTCCCAGCGTGAGGCCTGGCGGAGAACGAAGAGCGGGCCCTGAAAGCGCTCCTTCCTAATGGCCGCCGTTGCGCGGCACACCTGGCTTTGTTGGGCTGGAGGTTTGCCCGGCTCCAAGGCCCCGATCTGTCCCCGGAGACCAATTTAGCAGTTATTTAATGATTCATGGCTTGATGTCTGGAAATGAGTGCTCCACATGATAACATACATAAACAAATTTAATTAGTTTTCCCCCTTTTTGCATAAGTACCCACCAGTGTATTCGAGCTGCAAACAGACCAGGTAGTGCTTGGACTCAAAAAAAAAAAAAAAATCTTCAAAGCTCATGACGGGGGGGCGGGGGAATCTTTGGAAAGTGATGACGGTAATCTCTTTCATGCGCTGAGGGGCCTGGAAGTGTAATCTGGAAATCTTGGGACTTCCCAAGAGGTGCTTGGGGCCTGTGTCTGGTCTAGACTGTAACCTCATTGTGGGCAGGGACTGTGTCTGTTTACTGTCATATTGTACTCTCCCAAGAGCTGAGTACAGTGCTCTGCACACAGTAAGTGCTCAATAAATACAAGTGAATGAATGGATGCCTTCCTATAAAAACTCAGCTTAACCGAACGGGAGGAAGTTAATAATTTTGGTACTTGTTAAGGGTTTACTAAAAGCACCGTTCTAAGCGCTGGGGGAGGTACAAGTTAATCAGGTTGGACACTCACTGTTAACAAATACCAACATCATTATCATTATTATTAAGCGCTTACTATGTGCAGAGCACTGTTCTAAGCGCTGGGGTAGACACGGGGGAATCAGGTTGTCCCATGAGGGGCTCATAGTCTTAATCCCCATTTTACAGATGAGGTAAGAGGCACAGAGAAGTGAAGTGACTTGCCCACAGTCACACAGCTGCCAGTGGCAGAGCTGGGATTCGAACCCATGACCTCTGACTCCAAAGCCCGTGCTCTTCCCACTGAGCCACGCTGCTTCTCGATGGGGCGCAGATGTTCCAGATGGGGCTCACATGCTTAATCCCCGTTTTGCAGATGAAGTTACTGAGGCTTAGAGAAGGCCAAGGTCAAGCAGCAGACATGTGGCAGAGCCAGGATTAGAACCCAGATCCTTCTGACTTCCAGGTTTGAGCTCTACCCACTAAGTCACGCTGCTTCTCTTGTAGGGGATGGGAGAGGACGGGGATGGCTTAGACCAAGTGCAATATTTGCTGAGACCCAGGAGATGATACACACACGCACACAGCTTGTTATGGACAGGGAATGTGTCTATTGTTATGGTGTATTCTCCTAAGTGCTTAGTACAGTGTTTTGCACACAATCATATTTATTAATATGATTGAATGAATGAACAAACAATGGGAGTGTGTGTGTGTGTTTGTGGCGGGTATTTAGTTCTGGAGCACGGCCAACAGCATGGCCTAGCACAAAGAACACAGCCGTGGGAGTCAGGACAACTGGGTTCGAGGCCCAGTTCCGCCACTTCAATCAATCAGGTGTATTTATTGAGTGCTTATTAATAATAATGATGGTATGTGTTAAACGTTTACTATGTGCCAAGCACCGTTCTAAGCACTGGGGCAGAGCACTGTGCTAAGTACTATAGGGCTGGGAGATGCAACCCCTGCTCACAAGGAGATGTCTCTGGGCCTCAGTTTTGTTATTTATAAAATGGGGACTCAATACCTGCTCTTCACTGTATGTATTTGGATCTGTGACCTTTGGACATTTGATATTCACCCCACCCCTAACCCCACAGCGCTTAATGTACATATCTTTAAATTATACATTATCAATTATTTATTCGTATTAATGTCCCTCGACCTCTCTAGACTGAAAGCTTCTTATGGGCAGGGAATATGTTTGCTAATTCTGTTACATCGTCCTCTCCCAAGTGCTCAGTACAGTGCTCTATACATGGTAAGTCCTCAATAAATAAATACCATTGATTGATTGATTGATTCTTCCCTCTGTGACTGTAAACCGCATGATGGACAAGGACTGTATCCCATCTCTATCTACCCCGGTACTTAGAAAAGAGCTTGGTACGTAGCAACCACTTAACAAATACCACGGTTATAATAATGATAATAATAATAATAATAATGGTATTTGTTAAGCACTTACTCTCTGCCAGGCATTGAACTCAGCACTTATAATTAGCATGAGAAGAGAGGCTGAGACTCTCTCCACTTGGCACCAAACCTTCAGACTCAAAGACTGCAAGGTTCCGAGGGCACGGATCCCTCGGATCATCCTAGCCCTGGCAGGGTTCTGGGTGGGAATGGGATAATAATGTTGGTATTTGATAAGTGCTTACTATGTGCAGAGCACTGTTCTAAGTGCTGGGGTAGAAACAGAGTAATCAGGTTGTCCCACGTGAGGCTCACAGTCTTCACCCCCATTTTGCAGATGAGATCACTGAGGCACAGAGAAGTGAAGTGACTTGCCCACAGTCACACAGCTGACAAGTGGCAGAGCCAGGATTTGAATCCATGACCTCTGACTCCCTAGTCCGGGCTCTTTCCACTGAGCCACGCTGCTTCTCTTAGAGAAGCAGCATGGTGTAGAGGACAGAGCATGGGCCTGGGAGTCAGAAGGTCATGGCTTCTAATCCTGGCTCCACTACTTGTCTGCTGTGAGATCTTGGGCAAATCACTTAAATTCTCTGTGCCGCAGTTACCTCATCTGTAAAACATGGGGATTAAGAGTGTGAGGTCAATATGGGATAGGGACTGTGTAACTGATTAACTTGTATCTACCCCAGTGCTTAGAACAATGTTTGGCACGTAGTCAGCTCTTAACAAGTACCATAATGATTATTATTAATCCCCATTTTGCAGATGAGGTAACTGAGGCATAGAGAAGCGAAGTGACTTGCCCAAGCTCACACAGCACAGAAGATGAGTGGAGCGGTGATTAGAACCCAGATCTTTCTGACTCCCAGGCCCGTGCCCTATCCACTAGGCCACGCTTGCTTCTTCCTTGGCATCTGTAAAATATCCAGGCCAACCGGCGGGCAGACTGTGCAGTGGACCCCAGCGGCTGTCGGAAACGACCAACGAAACCGAACGGAAGGCGGAGTGCCGTAATCATTAAAAAAATACCCGGTGTCCTTGCCAGACGGGCGGACTGATTGAAGGCCCCGTCACCTGGACCCACGGAACCGGAGTTGCCCAACTTTCCCCGGGAAAATGAAGAAGCTAAATCACGGGATCAGTACGTCTGGGCTTATCGGCAAATCGTAATCTGTATTTCTAGAAATGCTCAATGTCACTGGGGCCTGTTAGCTGCCGTTACCAATTACACACCCAGGGCGCGGCGGTCGGAGGGGCTCCACGAAATGGGAACCGCGAGCCGCCCGGGAAGGGGTTCGCTGGGGACTCCGCTTGCGGCTCTTGGGCCCAGAGCGCCAGGGTCACCTTGGGGATTGCTGTCGGAGGGGGTACCTCTCCCCATCTTCCCCTCACCACACCCCCCATCGAGTCTCCGCCGCAGGCCTCTTGCTGCTGGATGGGTCACCCTTAATAATAATAATGATGGTATTTGTTAAGCGCTTACTATGTGCCAAGCCCTGTTCTAAGCTGTGGGGTAGATACAAGGTAATCAGGTTGTCCCACATAGGGCTCACAGTCTTAATCCCCTTTTTATGTAGTGCAACAGCACGGCCTAATGGATAGAGTATGGGTCTGGGAGTCAGAAGGTCATGGGTTCTAATCCTGACTCTGCCACTTGTCTGCTGTGTGATCTTGGGCAAGTCACTTCACTTTTCTGGGCCTCAGTTCTCTCGTCTGTAAAATGGGGATTAAAGCTGTGAGCCCTATGTGGGTCAGTGACTGGTTCCAACCCAATTATCTCGGGAAGCAGTGGGGCTTAGAGGAAAGAGTCCGGGATTGGGAGTCAGAGGTCATGGGTTCTAAACCCGGCTCCGCCACCTGTCAGCTGTGTGACTTTGGGCGAGTCACTTCGCTTCTCTGGGCCTCAGTTCCCTCATCTGTAAAATGGGGATTAAGACCGTGAGCCCCACATGGGACAAACTGATTATCTTGTATCTCCCCCAGTGCTTTGAACAGCGCTCGGCACGTAGTAAGCGCTTAACAAATACCATCATTGCTATTAATTTACAGACGAGATACCTGAGACTCGTCCAAGGTCACACGGCAGACAGGTGGAGGAGCCGAGATTAGAACCCACGTCTCCTGACTCCCGAGCCGAGCTCTTTTCGCTGAGCCGTTCCCCTCTCCATCTTCCCCCAGAGTGTCCACCAGTGGCTCTGCACTGGCCTCTTGCTAAAGGACGGGGCTCACGGTCTCCCACAGGTGCATTTCAAGATGAGTTAAAGGTCTTTAGTGTCTCCCCCTCTAGACTGTAAGCTCTTTGTGGGCAGGGAATGTGAGGCGAGAGACCCGGTCCTGAAGTCTCAACACTGAGGCTTATCCGACATTCCCAGTGGGCGGGCTCCATCAACCTTCACTGAGCTCAACTGAGTGCGACTCACTGTACTGAGTGCTGGGGGAAGGTTCAAGCAGAAGCGTGAGACACGTTCCCTGCCCACGAGGAGCTGACACTCCGATGAAGGCGGCAGACACAGAAATGAGCCACTTAACCTCTCTGTGTTTCGGTTCTTTCGTCTGTAAAATGGGGTTAAGACTGTAAGATCCACGCGGGTCAAGGACTTTGTCCAACCCGATTTGCTTGTATCCACCTCAGTGCTTACTACAGTTCCTGACCCGTAGCAAGCGCTTAACAAATATTATTATCTGTGCCTCAGTTCTTTCATCTGTAAAATAGGGGTTAAGACTGTAAGATCCACGTGGGTCAAGGACTTTTTCCAACCCGATTTGCTTGTATCCACCTGAGTGCTCACTACAGTTCCTGACCCGTAGCAAGCGCTTAACAAATATTATTATTATTATCTTTGCTTCAGTTACCTCATCTGTAAAATGGGAATTAAGATTCTGAGCCCTACGTGGGACAGGGACTGTGTCCAACCTGGTTAGTTTGTGTCTCCCCAGTGCTTAGTACAGTGCCTGGCACAAAGTAAGTGCTTAGCAAATGCCATGTTTTTGCCAGATGAGGCTTCAATCTCACTTCCTCTTTCTGGTTGGTGGACAATCCCAGGGAACCTAGAGGGACATCTCCTTCTAAAGCTACTGGGTGGGGATTGTCACTTGCTGAGATTCCTCACGAACAAATTTCCATCCTGAAATCCTCCCACTGGCATTTGCACCTCTAATGTGCTGTGAGCCCAGGAAATTAAAATTTAATAGATTTTATGAAAATTCCCCAGGTCAAGGAACATTTAAAATTTATAATCAATGCCTTAAATGAAAACTGATGGAAGGAGGTGGGAATGAATTGAATAGAGCAGGCTAACAAATTAATTGGCATTAGGAAGCAAAGAGGACAGGATGGTTGGTTAGAAAGAAATCCCTTCGGCTGGATGAATCTTGTTTTTTATGGTACTGGTTAAGCCCTTACTATGTGCCAGACGCCGTTCTGAGTGCTGGGGTGGATACAAGATTATCAGGTCGGACACAGTCTCTGTCCCACATGGGGTTCGCGGTCTTAAAGCTCATTCTTCAAATTTTCTTTGCCATCTTTCATTCAATAGTATTTATTGAGCACTTACTTTGTGCAGAGCACTGTACTAAGCGCTTGGAATGTACAAATCGGTAACCCTGCCCTCTGACGGATTTACGGTCTAATCGGGGGAGACGGACAGACAAGAACAATAGCAATAAATAGAATCAAGGGGATGAACATCTCATTAAAACAATAGCAGATGAATAGAATCAAGTTGATGTACATCTCATTAACAAAATAAATAGGGTAATGAAAATCTCTAGCCAATGCTCAAATTGTCATCATCGATCTGTCTCCTTATCAGGATCTTGGCCACCCTGTTCTCTACGGTCAGCAGTGTAGCCTAGTGGATAGAGCCTGGGCCTGGGAAGTCAGAAGGTCCTGGGTCTTAATCCTGGCTCAGCAACTCGTCTGCTGTGTGACCTTGGGCAAGTCACTTCACTTCTCTGTGCCTCAGTTACCTCGTCTGTAAAATGGGGATTGAGACAGTGAGCCCCATGTAGGACACGGACTGTGTCCAACCTGACTTGCTTGCATCCAGTTCAGCATTTAGTATGGGGCCTGGCACATAGTAAGCGCTTAACAATACTATTATTAAAAAACCATTTTGTACAGGGCCTGGCACATAGAAAGCACTTAACAAATACTATTAATAAATAATTATGAATTAACCCCCACATTACAAATGAGATAAGTTGAGTAACTTGCCCAAGGTTACACAGCACAAGTGGCGGAGTTGGGGTTAGGAGCCTGGTCCTTCTGACTCCCATGCCCACGCTATAACCACTAGGTAACATTGCTTCTCGATTCTCATGTGATCCCTTAGTCTGCCTTCGGGTGGGCCCGGGGTCAAGGCAGCCAATGAGCAGAGCACAGCGTGGGCAGATCTGGGGACCCGTATTCCCCTCCGAGTTTGGGTTCACTTTATACCAGGGTGATTCAAGTGACAGGCCTGGGCTGTATCCAACCTGCCACTAATCTAACCACCTTTGCCAAACGCGGGCTCAGCCAACAAAGCCACTCTGCGAGGGACCTTACCAGCCCCAGAAGCAACGTCTCCAAGGATGAGGGGAGGGGGATTTAAAGGTGACACTACTGCTTTGGTCTGTGGTCCCACCTCCAAACCTCCCCTCCTAGCAGTTCCTCTGACCTCCCATGGGAGATTGATATCACGAGAAGCAGCACGGCCTAGTTCCTACAATACAGGCCTGGAAGTCAGAAGGACCTGGGCTTTAATCCCGGCTCGGCCGCTTGTCTGCTGTGTGTGACCTTGGGCAAGTCGCTTCGCCTCTCTGTGGCTCGGCTACTTCATCTGAAAATGGGCATTAAGACTGTGAGCCCCATGTGGGATATGGACGATGTCCAGCCTGATTATCTTGTATCTAGTCCGGTGCTCAGTACAATGACCGGCACGTAAGCTCCTTGTGGGAAGGGAATGTGTCTACCGACTCTGCTGCACGGTGCTCTCTCAAGCGCTTAGTACAGTGCTCTACACACAGAAAATGCTTAATAAATACCTCTGATTGATCTTTGGGCCCGCCCAAAGGCTACTGCTGCTCCAAGTGGACGGTTCCAACACGCGTGTGGCCTAGCCAGAGAGGAATAGTCAGGAGAAACTGTGAGCTTTGAACTAAAACGTTTGAATTTATGTTCAAGTCTGGCTCAGCCAGCCCCTGGAATCTCCTCCCAGCCCCACGCACCTATGAACTGCCTGAAATCTATTTAGAGCGCCAACCACGGCCTCTAGAGCGGTCGCTAACCTTGGCAACGTTGGGAAGAAAGGCTTTCTCTGTAACTGGATCTTCCTCTCTTCCGTGTTAATTCATCTGAAATCTGAACCTCAGATTTCCTGGTGTCTAACTGTTCTTACAGTCTCCTCTATATACCCCCTTAATAATGCAGAATTGTTTAAAGCGTCCTTAAAATTAATAATAAAGTCATAAAAGGGTAGACAGCTACCTCTCGACTGTATATTAATTTTTGACAGAAATAAAGTTGTCATTCCAGGTCTGATGACGTAGGATGGGGTGGTGGAGGGGAGCTAGTGAGGAGAGAAGGGACAGAGGGAGAGAGAACAAATGGGGGGAAAACACTCCAGGTTATCATTAAAGCTAAATGCCAATAGATCATAGATTAAACTCCATCTGGGCTTCATTTAGCCTTGAGGTAGACTGAATATCAGTGAGTGGAGTGCTAATGCCGACTATTGCTCTAATGGACCGGCTAACTCTGTCCCGGACAGAGAAAAATAGGCCCTAAAAGGACCCTCATCAAAGGAACATCAGCTGCTCTCTGGGGGGGAAGGGCATTCGAACTAAGAAATCTGGTGCTCTGAAAAGTACGCATGTTGTGGAGCTACTGTAGCAGTATTCATTCATTCAGTCGTATTTATTGTGCGCTTACCGTGTGCGGAGCACTGTACTAATCACTTGGGAGAGTGCGTCAAAACAATAGACACATTTCCTGCCCAGAACGAGCTTGCAGTCTAGAAGGGGAGACAGACATTAATATAAATAAATGAATTGCAGCTGTGTACATAAGTGCTCTGTGGGGCTGGGAGCGGGGGATGAATGAAGGGAGCAAGTTGGGGCGGCGTAGAAAGGAATGGGAGAAGAGGAAAGGAGGGCTTAGTCAAGGAAGGCCTTTTGGAGGAGATGTGCCTTCAGTAAGGCTTTGAAGGGGAAGAGAGTAATTAACTTCTCTGTGCCTCAGTTCCCTCATCTGTAAGATGGGGATTAAGACCGTGAGCCTCACGTGGGACAATCTGATTACCCTGTGTCTACCCCAGCGCTTAGAACAGTGCTCTGCACATAGTAAGCGCTTAACAAATAACATTATTATTACATTATTATTGTCTGTTGGATTTGAGGAGGGAGGGCATTCCAGGTCAGAAGTAGGACGAGGGTAAGAGGTCATAGGCGAGATAGATGAGATCGAGGTAGAAGGAGAAGGTTGTTAGCATTAGAGGAGCCAAGTGTGAGGGTTGGGTTGTAGCAGGAGAAAAGTGAGGTGAGGTAGGAGGGGACAAGGTGGTGGACTACTTTAAAACCAACGGTGAGGAGTTTTTGTTTGATGTGGAGATGGACGGACAACCACTGGAGTTTCTTGAGGATTGGGGAAATACGGCCTGAACGTTTTTGTGGGAAAATGATCCGGGCAGTAGAGTGAAATATGGACTGAAGTGGAGAGAGACAGGAGGCAGGGAGGTCAGCAAGGAAGCTCTTACTGTGCGTAAAGCGCTGTACTAAGTGCTGGGAGAGAACACACACACACACACACACACACTCACATGTGGGAATTAGATACAGTCCCTGCACCTTGGGAGCCTCGCAATCTACTGGCCCGCCATTTCAATAGATTCCCATTTTTGCCAGACATTGGAATGATCATTAGAGCACGGTAACCCTAAACCTACACTCCCTCTCAAATTTTGGCCTCAAAGAACAGTTAGAAATGAAAGAGGCTCCTTTTCTTTGGTGACTGCTCTCCTTCCTCACATCTGACAATGACTCTCCCCACCCTCCTTCAAAGCCTTATCAAAAGCACATCTCCTCCTAGAGGTCTTCCTTGACTAAGCCCTCCTTTCCTCTTCTCGAACTCCCTTCTATATCATCCTGAGTTGCTCCCTTTATTCATCACCCCCTCCCCACCCCACAGCACTACTGTATATATCTGTCCTTTATTTATTTATATTAATGTCTGTCTCGCCCTCTAGATTTTCAGCTCGTTGTGGACGGGGGATGTGTCTGTTTATTGTTTTATTGTACTCTTCCAAGTGCTTAGTACAGTGCTGTGCACACAGTAAGTGCTCAATAATGACAGTTGACCTATTGATTATTCTCAAAATTGAAAACATATGCTTTTATGTCTCTCTCCCCTACTACAGCGTAAGCTTCCTGAGGGCAGGGGATGTGTTGCTTGCTTGTTTGCTACCTTCCAAGGGTCTGCTCCAGGGCTTTCCCCCTGTGGGTGCTCAATAAATACTTTTGCTTGAGATGTCAGGGCCATCCCAGGCGATCAGTCAATCAGTGGTATTATTGAATGCATACTGTGTGCTGAGTGCTTGGGAGAATACAATAAAGGACGTAGACATGATCCCAGCTCTCAAGAAGCTTACAGTCTAGTGGGGGAATGGGGAACGATGAGCCGTTCCCTGGGAGCGATCCAGAATCTGGCCAGAGCAGTATGAGTGGCTTTGTGGATAGGGCAAAGACCTGGGACCCATAATAATAATAATAATAATAATAATGTTGGTATTTGTTAAGCGCTTACTATGTGCCGAGCACTGTTCTAAGCGCTGGGGTAGACACAAGGGAATCAGGTTGTCCCACGTGGGGCTCACAGTCTTAATCCCCATTTTACAGATGAGGTAACTGAGGCACCGAGAAGTTAAGTGACTTGCCCAAAGTCACACAGCTGACGAATGGCCGAGCCGGGATTTGAACCCGTGACCTCTCACTCCAAAGCCCGTGCTCTTTCCACTCCAGCTCTGCCCCATGCCTGCTGTGCGACCTTGGGCAAGTCATTCCACTTCTCTGAGCCTCAGTTACTTCATCTGTAAAATGGCGATTATTATTACTACTACTAATAATAATAATGCTATTTGTTAAGCGCTTACTATGTGCCAGGCACTATTCGAAGCACTGGGTAGATACAAGATAAAAGGGTTGGGCACAGTCTCTGTCCCACGTGGGGTTCATAGTCTTAATTCCCATTTTACATTTGAAGTAACTGAGGCCCAGAGAAGTGAAGTGACTTGAAGTGAAGTGACTTGCCCAAGGTCACACAGCAGACAAGTGGCAGAGCCAGGATCAGAACCCTGACCTTCTGACTCCCAGACCCATGCTCTATCCACTAGGTCACGTCTGAGCGCCACATGGGACAGGGACTGGGTCCAACCTGATTTCCTTGTATCTACCCCAGTGCTTAGAGCAGTTCTTGTCACCTAGTAAGTGCTTAACAATTACCATTATTAATTTTATTATTGTTGTTATCAGTGGGATGGGTGCAGTGAATAGGGATGGACAATCATTTACCTGTGAGCCCTGTGAGGTCTCAGGGGTGACCAAAGATCCCCGTGACCTCATAGTCACGTTCCTGACAGCGGTACCGAAGGTTGTTTGGGGGACAGCTTGATGTTCCTTTCATTCATTTATTCATTCATTCGTATTTATTGAGCACTCACTGTATGTGAAGCATTGCACCAAGCACTTGGTATATTATTATTATTATTAGTCCAAAATAGCAATAAACAGACACGTTACCTGCCCATTAGCATCAGGGCCCATCCAACACCCCATCCTTTCCTTTGAATAACCCATCACTTATCCATTGCTCATGAATCAATCAATCATTCAATGGTATTTACCGAGCTCTTACTTCGTGCGGAGCACTGCACCAATCGACCCTTCTTGAGCCTTCAAACGCCCTTAATGTTGCTCTCAGAGAATCCACGATGGACATCTCACCTGTGAATTTCTCCCAATCCCCCATGGATCTCCTGATGGAAAACCGAGAGCTGGAGCTGGAAAACACCCACAGAGAAGTGTAAGCCGCAGAGTGGTCCCGAAGCCCCGTCTTCCATTGCACACTGCGTTTTCTGCCCATTGAGTTTCTCCCCAAGTCGGGCTTCCAGAGACTTGACAGGCAGCGAGAAATATGCTCCCATTAGGAGCCGATCAGATCCCGGGAGCTGGGGGCCTCTCCGAGTTTCTTCCTTTACTAAACCTGTTAGTGCCAGCGAGCCAATCCCTCAGTGACAGATCCCGGCCAACCAATCTGAGCTAATACATTTTTAATTGGTGCGGCCTGCTCTAGCCTTGGATCAAGGGTAGTGCTGTCCACCCAAAGCGTCGTGTGTCCAACTCCACTTTAATCGTGGCCAACGCTTAGTGAGAGGACGGACAGGCGGGTGAGTCCCTCAGAGCACTGTATTTATTTCAGTGCTTAGAACAGTGCTTGGCACAGAGTAAGCGCTTAAATTCCATTATTATTATTCAGTGCTTACCGAGTGCAGAGCACTGTGGAAAGAGCTTGGGAGAGCACAATATGACAGAGACGGTGGACATGTAAGCTCACTGTGGGCGGGGAATGTGTGCAAAGGATGCTTTGTACATAGTAAGTGCTTAAACAAATACCATCATCATCATCATTATTATTATTATTACGGGCTTGGGAGTCAGAAGGTCATGGGTTCTAATCCCAGCTCCATCACTTGTCTGCCGTATGGACTTGGGAACATCACTTCTCCGTGTCTAGGTGCTGTACTCTCCCACGCACCTAGTATAGTGGTCTGCACACAGTAAGAACTCAATAAATACCATTTTTGATTGATTGGTGTTCCCCGCCACAAGAAGCTTACGGTCTAGAATAGCCTCTTTGTTGCTTTTGTAAGTGCGCAAGTCCTGTTTTCTGCCAATTCCCCCTTGGCAAATTTTTTTTTTTTTTAATTCACCACAACCCTCCAATAAAGCCAGCCCACCTGCCTCAAGCAAAGAATTAATTCTTGTACAAAACCGGTCATTTGGTTAAGCTACTTGTTGCAGTCAGGCCTAGAGTAGGAAAGAATACGGGCTTGGGAGTTAGGAGATCTGGGTTCTAGTCACAAGCCTGCGGTGTGACCCTGGGCAAGTTGCCTAACTTCTATGGTGCCTCAGTTTCCTCATCCATAAAATGGGGATTAAATACCAGTTCTCTCTCCCTCAGACTGTGAGTCCCATGTGGAACTGGGATTGTGACCAATCTGATGGTATTGCCTCAATTCTAGTGCTCAGCACAGTGCTTGGAACATAGTAAGCGACTAAGGGAAGCAACATGGTGTAGTGGATAGAGTACAGGAAGCAGCGTGGCTCAGTGGAAAGAGCCCGGGCTTGGGAGTCAGAGGTCATGGGTTCTAATTCCGCTCCACCACTTGTCAGCTGAATGACTTTGAGCAGGTCACTTAACTTCTGTGGGCCTCAGTTACCTCATCTGTAAAATGGGGATGAAGGCTGTGAGCCCCACGTGGGACAACCTGATCACCTTGTATCTCCCCCAGCACTCGGAAGGATGCTTTGCACATAGTAAGTGCTTAACAAATAACATCATCATCATTATTATTATTATTATTACGGGCTTGGGAGTCAGAAGGTCATGGGTTCTAATCCCAGCTCCATCACTTGTCTGCTGTATGGACTTGGGCACATCACCTCGCCGTGTCTCAGTTACCTCATCTATAAAATGGGGATTAAGACTGTGAGCTCAATGTGGGACAGGGACTGTATCCAACCCGATCTGTTGCTTGTATCACTTAGTACAGTGCCTGACACATAGTAAGCGCCTAACAAATACCACCATTATCACGAATAAGTATCACCATTATCATTAAAATGGGGATCTGCTCCCATGTATCCTTAATCAGGAGCACCTAGTGAGACAGGGACTTATCGACTCTAATGATCTCGTCTACGGCCTGGTCTACTGCACAGTGCTTTGTACATAGTAAGTGTTTAGTAAACGGTGAATCGTAAACTTTATGTATATGTGCAAGTACCGTCATGCCGGCAGGCTTAGTGGCAGATTGACCAAACGCTCGTCTGAAAAACTCAATCCGACAGATAGGCCCACGAGAATCCATTTTAGAGTTCTGTCGATAGGCCCAGTCAACAGCCTCACTGGGGTCTCTCGCTGCAGATTGCCAAACCCCAAGAAAAAAACAACCCAGGAGACTTCAGGCCTTGGGTGGAATTCAAACCCCAAATCGACAGGTTCCTTTTACCGCTCGTTCTCTCCAAGTCCCAATTAAAACTTCAAACCTCGGAATTCACCAGCCGACTCCAGCCACCGGCGTCTCCAACGAAAATCTCTGGATTTGGCCTGCTGGTATCGAAGCCCGGATAGTGATAATTGACCAACAAGCCTATTTGGGGCTGGAGAACGAGAAGTTCGGACTGACATCATAAGGGGAATTGTTTAATGACTATTGATAATAGCAGGCAAACCGGTGCAGGAGAGGGGAGTGGACCGGGCTCTGTTGGACAGAAAATCATTTCTACTAAATGGAATTGCTGATATAAGGGGTGGACTAAGTGAACATAACTCTTTATGAGGATAAAAGCCGCCCTCTCACCCCAGCCAGGGCAGGGCTCCTCCTCCGCCTCTTCTAGACGAAAGCACTGAAGGGACACGGATTAAGAATTTAACCTTCGCCGGCAATATCTCCACTCAGCAGTTAAAGGGCACGAGTGCTTCTAGCCTGGGCCTGTGGGCGGGAGAGGAGGGGATGAAAAATCGGTCAGTCGATCGATCGTATTCATCGAGCGCTTACTGCGTGCTGTGCGAAGCACTTGGGAGAGTAAAAAAACAATATAACAGACACATTCCCTGCCCACAGTGAGCTTCCGGTCTAAAGGGGGAGCCAGACATTAATTTAAATAAATAAAACACGGTTAGGTACATAAGTGCTGTGGGGCTTGAGGGTGAATGAGGAGAGCAAGCGAGGGCGACGGAGAAGGGAGTGAGAGTCGAAGAAATGAAGACTTAGGGAAGACCTCTTGGGCGAGAAGTGCCTTCAATAAGGCTTTGAAGATGGAGAGAGTAATTGAGGATTTGAGGAGGGAAGCCATTCCAGGCCAAGGCAGGATGTGGGCCAGGGGTCGGCGGCGAGATAGACGAGATCGAAGTACGGGGAGTAGGTTGGCATTAGAGAAGCCAAGTGGGTGGGCTGGGTTGTAGTGGGAGAGTAGTGAGGTTAGGTAGGAGGAGGGGCCAAGACGAGGGACTGCTTTAAAGCAGATGGTGAGGAGTCGCTGTTTGACGCGAAGGTAGAGATCCCTGCACTAGGCAGCAGCTTGGCTTTCGGATAGGGTATCTGGCTGGGAAGCAGTGTAGGAATGAGCCAGGTTTCCTTTGCTCCGGGAATCCCCAAGATATGGACAGAGGGCCAGCTCGGGAAGTGCTGCCCTCCTCTAATGCCAACCTTCTCACCCTCATCTCCATCTCGTCTATCTCGCCGCCGACCTCTCACCCACACCCTGCCTCTTGCCTGGCACGCCCTCCCTCCTCATAAACGGCAGACCATTATTTTGTCCCTCTTCAGAGCTTGATTGAAGGCACACCTCCTCCCAGAAGCCTTCCTCGACCAAACCCTCCTTTCCTCTTCTCCCCACTCCCCTCTACGTCTCTCTGACTTGCTCCCTTTATTTATCCCCTCTCCCAGCCCCAGAGCACTTATGTACATATCGGTAATTTATTTATTAATATTAATGTCTGTCTCCCCATCTAGACTGTAAGCTTGCCGTGGGCAGGAAACGTGTTATATTGTTTTATATTGCACTCTCCCAATTGCTTAGTACGGTGCTCTGCGCAGAGTAAGCTCTCGATGAATGCGACTGACCGATTAGGCCAGGTTACTCCACCCAGAGTCCCGGGCAAATTCCCAGCATGTCAGGTGACAGGGAAGGACTTCCAGGGAAGACACTTCTGGATACTTGGTGTTCTCCGGTGGGATGTCACAAGGGAGTTAGGACATTGGTCTGCATAATGGGCCTAGAAAAGTGCCTAAGTGATGCTGATGATGCTGATGATGTTTGTTAAGCACTTACTATGTTCTAAGCATTCTTCTAAGTGCTGGGGTAGGTACAAGTTAATCAGGTCAAGCTGGCTGTGGGCAGGGAATGTGTCTGTTGATTGTTATATAGTGTTCTCTCAAGCACTTAGTACAGTGCTTTGCACACAGTAGGCACTCGACAAATACGATTGAATGAATGAATGAATGAAAGGAGAGAGAATAGGCATTGAATCCCCATTTTGCAGATGAGGGAACTGAGGCACAGAGAAGTGAAGTGACTTGCCCAAGGTCACACAGCAGGCAAGTGGAGGGTCTAGAATTAGAGCCCTGTTCCTCTGCCTCCCAGGCCCTTGCTTTTTCAACTAGGCCACGCTGGTCCTCAGATAGCTTTTCTGCAAAATCCCCCAATCCAGGGATATTTCCACTTAGGCAGCAACATGGATCCACTTCTCCTGGAGTTTTAGTCCAGCGAATTCCAGGAAACAGGCATCCAATTATTGCCTAGAGGAGTTTTCAGTGACTCAAACCCTCCACTTTAAACTGGGACAAATAATCCAGCTGAAAAAGGAGATGGGTTTGAAGGGGGGAAAAAATCTCTCTCCCAGAACAGAGGGAAGGCTAGTTTTTAACAGATATTGCTCTTGCTTTAGTGGGAGAAGGGTGAGGGAGTGGGGAAAAGGAGAGGAAAAGGAAGTGGAATAGGAGAGAGGAAACCCCTCCCCACAGGGGGAATTCTAGATATTTGCTTTCCAGAGTTAAACAACAGGTAACTTTTGCAGCAGGAGAAGAGTTGCGTGTTTCAAACCCTCTCCAGCTGAGAAAAAGGGCAGAGATGTTTTTTTCCTCCCTTCCTAAAATTAAGATTTAAGAACGGATCCCACCCGAGGTTCTTCGAATAGGGAAGAGACAGCCGGGAGCCGGCTGGGTCCCCTACCTCTCTATTCCACCGCCGTTCGGCACTTCCAATGGTAATGAAGTCCAATTATAAATGCATGCGGCTGCCTGTTGTAATCTGTCAGCGGGCTCCTGAAAGCGCTGAAACCCTGCTGCCGGTTCAGTATTGGTCATTAGATAATAAGGATTGATAAAACGTAAGGGGCAAAATGTTAAAAATGCTCCTATCGATTAGAACGCACCTTAATAATGAAACCGAGGGCCTGGGGACGGGAGTCATGGATCATTTTGACAATTCGGCCTTAGATTGTGGATGAGACCAAGTGGGGACAATTAATCCCTTAGAGCCACAAATAGCAAATAAAGTAGTTGCAGGCTCATTATAGCCTGACCTTGCTAAACGGCCTTGAAAACAGCAGTGACCTTCCGGGATCGGAAAAGTTTGCCCAGCCCCATTGCCGGATCGCCAGATCGCCAGAGGAAGGACGGGGGAAGCGCCCAAGGTGGGGGCTTCTGGAATTGACAAAAAGGCCCCACAGACTCCAGCTGCGGACGGGGGATGTGAACTTTGCCATCTCTGTCGGAGATGAGGGATTTCTAACTGAGGAAGAAGAGGAGGGCAAGGAGGAGGAAGAAGAAGAGACAGCATTCTAAAGAGGCTCTGAATGGGTGGGCTGAGAGGTGGGGTCCCGGGGTGCAGAAAGAGCTGAGAAAACTGGCTCCCGACAATTAGTCGGCACAGGATTGAAGCTACGGAGGGGAAGGGGAAGGGGTGAGATCGGGGTCGAGGTAGAAATGAAGCGGGGTGGGCAACATACCCACTTTCGTCCCGCTTCCCTTCGGTTTGGGGATGATTGGTGCAAGGGAGAGTGAAGGGGCCCGGCAAGAGACCCTGCAAACCGTTGGGCTCTGGTTCGGGGGCTGGGAGGGGGAAAATCCTTCTCCCAGAACAGAGGAAAGCCTAGTTTTTAAGAGATATTGCTCTGGCTTAAGTGGAGGAAAGGTGAGGGTGAGAGGGAGTGGGGAAAGGGAGAGGAAGAAGAGGTGGAGAGGGAGGTGGAGTGGCACAGAGGAAGAGCCCACGCCACGGGAATTCCAGATATTTGCTTTTCAGAGATAAATGAGAGGCAACTTTTGCAGCAGCAGAAGGGTTGCATTTTTCAAGCCTGTCCCTCTGAGAAATAGGTCCGAGATGAGGAAAGTGAGGTCCAGAGAAGTTAAGTGACTTGTTCAAGGTCAGACAGCTGGCAAGTGGTCAAGCTGGGATTAGAACCCAGGTCCCCAGACTCCCGGGCCCCGGCGATGCCTCTCACCCATCCTGTTGCCGGGAGAGCAGTCCTGTCTGCTTCTGGATGGAAGAAGCCCCTTTCCTTGGGGGTGTTGTGGGATCTAGGAGCGGATGGACTCAATCATCTGTCTCAAGTCCTCTTTCTCTCCCCCCATTTTCCCCCCACCCCAATACCTCATTCTCATCTCTCCCTCCACTGACCCCTTGCTCACACCCTCCCTCCTGCCCGGATCTCCCTCCCCCTTCCCATCTGGCAGACCACTGCTCTCCCCATCTTCAAGGCCCTTCTGAAAGCCCATCTCTCCCGGGAGGCCTTCCCTGATTAATCTCTCATTTCCCCACCCTGTACTCCCCTTCGGCTCTTAGAACAGTGCCTGGTACATAGAAACCATTGAAAAAACACCACCGTTATTATTATTATTGCCCCGTCAACATTTGGGTACTCACACCCTCTTGTACGTATCTTTGTCCTGGATTGCTTCGCCCTACTTGTAATTTATTTTCAAGGGCATCTCCCCTGTTAGACTGTAAGCGCCTTGAGGGCAGGGATGGTGCCAATCTTTGTGCTCTCCCAAGCACTTAGCCCATTGGTCTGTCCATAAGCAGCACTCAGTTCCCTCCTACTGAATGATCGGTCTTCCTTGCCAGTGGGCTCCACTCAAAATGGGCCACTCGGCAACAGGCCGAAGGATGGGGTTTGACTGCTCATCCATCTCCGGGCAGATCTTTCCCAACCTCTCCCTGAGGGTGGGATATCAGATCAAGGCCCACAGATGCCAGTCTCTGAAAGGTCATCTGTGTGCCAAGGAAGAGTCAGCCCACTGGGACTCGGGAAAGCGGGGGACGGGGCAGGGGGCAGACAAGGTGGCAGGACCAAGGAGAAAAGCCTGTCCTCTGCCCCCTCACCCTCTCCTGTTGCCCCCCACAGTTTGGCGGCTGGGTCACCTTACTATCTTCCCCACTGATGCTGTGTGACACCCTTCCTCTACCCCGCCATAGACCTCAAAGTGTCTAGAATGGATAATTATTATTATTGTGATTATGGTATTTGTTAAGTGCTTACTGTGGACCGAACATTGTTCTAAGCCCTGGGGTAGGTACAAGGTAATCAGGTTGGACACAGTCCCTGTCCCACCTAATAATAATAATAACGTTGGTATTTGTTAAGCGCTTGCTATGTGCCGAGCACTGTTCTAAGCGCTGGGGTAGACACAGGGGAATCAGGTTGTCCCACGTGGGGCTCACGGTCTTAATCCCCATTTTACAGATGAGGTCACCGAGAAGTGAAGTGACTTGCCCAAAGTCACACAGCTGACAAGTGGCCGAGCCGGGATTCGAACCCATGACCTCTGACTCCAAAGCCCGTGCTCTTTCCACTGAGCCACGCTGCTTCTCTACCCGCCTGGGTTTCGCAGTCTCAATCCCCATTTTACAGATGAGGTGACTGAAGACATGGATGTTCTAAACCAACAGCTGTTCTAGGCACCCAGGGTCTGTCCTGCTGAATAATAGTAATAATAATAATAGTGGTATTCGTTAAGCACTTACTATGTGCCTGGCACTAGTACTAAGCACTGGGGTGGATACGAGCAATTTGGGTTGGACACGGTCTCTGTCCTACCTGGGGCTCACAGTCCCTATGTTACAGATGAGGGAAGTGAGGCACAGAGAAGTTAATAATGATGATAATAATAATAATAATGATGATGGTATTTGTTAAGCACTTAGTAAGTGTCAGGCACTGAACTAAGCACTGGGGTGGATACAAGCAAATCAGGTTGGACACAGTCCCTGTCCTGCTAGGACTCGCAGTCTTATTGCCCATTTTACAGATTAGGCAACTAAGGCACAGAGATGTGAAGTGACTTGCCTAAGGTCACACAGCAGATAAGTGGCGGAGCAGGATTAGAATTCATGACCTTCTGACTCCCAGGCCTGTGTTCTATCCACCACGTCGTGTTGCTTATCTAAGCAGTTAAGTTAAGCGACTTGCCCAAGGTCACACAACAGACAAGTGGCAGCATCGACCCCAATTATTCATTATTGCTGTTATATCGGAGAACCAAGGTGTCTCAGTGGAAAGAGCCCCGGCTTGGGAGTCAGAGGTCATGGGTTCGAATCCCGGCTCGGCCACTTGTCAGCTGTGTGACTATGGGCAAGTCACTTCACTTCTCTGTGCCTCAGTTCCCTCATCTGTAAAATGAGGATGAAGACTGTGTGCCTCACGTGGGACAACCTCATTCCCCTGTATCTCCCCCAGCGCTTAGAACAGTGCTCTGCACGTAGTAAATGCTTAACAAACACCAACATTATTGTTATCGGGGAAGCAGCATGGCGTAGTGAATAGAGCATGAGCCTGGGAGTCAGAATGTCATGGATTCTAATCCTGACTCCGCCACCTGTCTGCTGTGGGACCTTGGGCAAGTCACTTCACTTCTCTGGGCCTCAGTTACCTCCTCTGTAAAATGAGGCTTGAGACTGTGAGCCCCAGGTGGGACAGAAACTGTGTCCAACCCGATTCGCTTATATCCACCCCAGTGCTCAGTCCAGTGTCCGGCACATAGTAAGCACTTAAATACCATCATGTGTCGTTTTTTTTAGCGCCCGGCTCAGGCTGACTCCAGACCCATCCGCTAAGCCTCGACGCCTGCGCAGTATAATTAAGAAGTGGGGTATTTATTCCACAGTTACTGTGCTGCTGCATAATAATAATAATGATATGATAATAGCAATAATAAAGAATTGGGGTATTTGTTACCCATCAGGGTGGGGAGTGGGGCCTGGGCCAGACAGACACACATAGACATAGACAAACACACACATCCGTCTCCAGAGTCGCCCCGACCCCTGACCCCTGATCCCTGACCCCTGACCCCTGACCCTAGGGTCCAAGGATTTCCCAGAATCCCCCCCCCCCCCCCAGCTCCTACACCAGAGGCTTCCCTGGGCCGGCCCTGCCTGACGGAGTAGCGCCACCTGGTGGCTCACGTCGTCCCGATCCGCGCCTCCATTCATTCATTCATTCCTTCATTCATTCAGTCGTATTTATTGACCTTATTATTAAGCACTCACTTCGTGCAGAGCACCCTACTAAGCGCTTGGGAAAGTACAATACAGCAATAAAGAGAGACAAATCCTTCGATTCATTCAATCGGATTTATTGAGCGCTTACTGGGCGCAGAGCACTGTAGAGAAGCAGCGTGGCTCAGTGGAAAGAGGCCGGGCTTGGGAGTCAGAGGTCATGCGTTCGAATCCCGCCTCGGCCTCTTGTCAGCTGGGTGACTGTGGGCAAGGCACTTCACTTCTCTGGGCCTCAGTTACCTCATCTGTAAATTGGGGATTAACTGCGAGCCTCACGTGGGACAACCTGATCACCCTGTATCTCCCCCAGCGCTTAGAACGGTGCCCTGCACTCAGTAAGCGCTTAACAAATACCAACGTTATTATTATTATTACTAACCATTCCCTGCCCACAATGAGCTCACAGTCTGGGGGCTGGGGGGCGGGGGGTGGGCAGACATCAGTACAAGTAAACAGGCAGTAAATATAAATCAAGAAAATGGCAGTTATGTACGTAGGTGCTGTGGGGCTGGGAGGGGGGTAGGCCAAAGGGAGCTAGTCAGGGTGAAGCAGAAGGGAGTGGGAGAGGAGGGAGATGCACACGCCTTGTGCCCCCCAGTCCGGCCTCGCCTCGGGCTTCTCGATGAGTTGTGCGGCCCAGCCAGGGTCGGTGCCCTGGCACTCAGTACACTCTTAGTGCTGCCAGTGGCTCCGGCCCGGCTTGACCCCCTACTGCGGTGACTCGCAAATGGGCAAGGGTTTCCCAGCCCTAAGCTGAGATGGGTCATAATAAGAATAACAATAATAATAATAATGGTATTTGTTAAGCGCTTACTATGTGCCAGGCACCTTAATAAGCGCTGGGGTGGATATAAACCAGTTGGGTTGAGCACAGTCCCTGTCCCATGTGGGGCTCACAGTCTCGATCCCCATTTTACAGATGAGGTAACTGAGGCCCAGAGAAGTAAAGTAACTTAACCAAGTTCACACGGCAGACACGTGTCCGTGTCAGGATTAGAACCCATGACCTTCTGACTCCCAGGCCCATGCTTTATCCACTACGCCATGCTGTTTTTCATGGTATTCGTTAAGTGCCGACTATGTGCCAGGCACCGTAATAAGCGCTGGGGCGAATACAAGGCGATGGGGTTGAACATAGTCCCTGTCCCACGTGGGGCTCACAGTCTCAATCCCCATTTTGCAGATGAGGTAACTGAGGCCCAGAGAAGTAAAGTAACTTACCCAAGTTCACATGGCAGACACGTGGTGGTGCCAGGTTTAGAACCCAAAACCTTCTGACTCCCAGGCCCATGCTTTATCCACTACGCCATGCTGTTCTTCGTCGTATTCGTTAAGTGCCGACTATGTGCCAGGCACCGTAATAAGCGCTGGGGCGAATACAAGGCGATGGGGTTGAACATAGTCCCTGTCCCACGTAGGGCTCACAGTCTCAATCCCCATTTTGCAGATGAGGTAACTGAGGGCCAGAGAAGTAAAGTGACTTGCCCAAGTTCACACAGCAGATGAGGGGCAGTGTGAGGATTAGAACCCATGACCTCCTGACTCCAGGCCCATGCTCTATCCACTACAGCATGTTGTTTCCACGGATGGCCCCGACCCCAGCCCCCAGCCCTGTCCCTATGCCCCCATCCGTGGGCAGCGTTCTGTTCACCGTCCCACCCCCCTCCCAGGGCAAGAACAGGGCCCCTCCCACAGTCCCACAGCTCCACAGCCTCCCTGTCCCATTGGGTAGCTCTGGCATTCACCCTAACATTCTGATGGTGTTTATTCAGCGTTTACTATGTGCCACACACGCTGCTAAGCGCTGGGCTAGCTATAAGATAACCAGATCTAAATACAAGAGAAGCCACGTGCACCCCGTCCTCTAAGCTGGCGTCCTCACAAGCAGAAAATTCAATTCTCAGTTCTGCGTCTCTGAATCCCGAGGGCCACCGGGAACAGCCGGCTTTGATTAGCCGCTAAGCTTTGCTCTCTCCTCCCTCCATTCCCCACCCGGTGGCCTTTTGCGGCCTTCACACTTCAGAAGGGGTCGGCCAGTCCGGGTTGCGTTGACAGATCCGGCTTAAGGTAAATTTGGGGGTGTGGGGGCGTGGAGAGTTAGTAATTTACATCTATCAGCCTCCTCCATTTGACGGTGAGCCCCTCGACGTCCGGAACTGGCTCTTCGGCTTCCGTTGCCTGCTCCCAAGTGCGGTGTTTGTCATCACCGTGTGCCAAGCACTGTACTAAGCCCTGGGGTAGATACAAGCTAATCAGGTAGGACACAGTCCGTGTCTCACATGGGCCTCACAGTCTTAATCCCCATTTTACAGATGAGGTCGCTGAGGCACTGAGAAGTGAAGTGACTTGCCCAAGCTCACCCAGCAGAGAAGTGGCAGTCGACATTAGAACCCAAGTTCTCTGACCCCCAGGGCCGTGCCCTTTCCCCTAGGCCACGCTGCTTCTCGTGCTTAGAGAGGTGCTTAGCACAGTCATCCGCACGCAAAGGAGTCAGTCAGTGGAAAGGGCTTGGGCTTCGGAGTCAGAGGTCATGGGTTCGACTCCCGGCTCTGCCACTTGTCAGCTGTGTGACTGTGGGCGAGTCACTTCACTTCTCTGGGCCTCAGTTACCTCATCTGTAAAATGGGGATTAACTGTGAGCCTCACGTGGGACAACCTGATGATCCCGTATCTCCCCCAGCGCTTAGAACAGTGCTCTGCACATAGTAAGCGCTTAACAAATACCAACGTTATTATTATTAAATGGGGTTGGAGATGTTGTAGTGAGGGTCTAGGGAATGACTCTGTTTATTGTTACATTGTACTCTCCCAAGCACTTAGTACAGTGTTCTGCACAATAGGAAGCACACGGCGTAGTGGATGGAGCACGGGCCTTGGGAGTCAGAAGGTCATGGGTTTTAATCCTGGCTCGGCTTTGTCTGCCTAGTGGCCTTGGGCAAATCACTTCACTTCTCTGTGCCTCAGTTACCTCATCTGTAAAATAATAATAATAATGGTATTTGTTAAGCGCTTACTATGTGCCAAGCACTGTCCTAAGCACTGCAATAGTTGCAAGGTAATTAGGTTGTCCCATTTGGTGCTCACAGTCCCAATCCCCATTTTATAGATGAGGTAACTCAGGTACAGAGAAGTTAAGTGACTTGCCCAAAGTCACACAGCTGACAAGTGGCGGACCTGGGATTAGAACCCACGACCTCTGACTCCCAAGCTCGTGCTCTTTCTACTAAGCCACGAAACGCTTAGTACGGTCCCCGTGCACTGTTTCGTCTTGTCTTTTGCTGTCGAGTCATTTCTGACCCACAGCGACACCCCGGACACATCTCTCCCAGCAGGCCCCGCCCTCCATCCGCGATCGTTCCGGTAGTGGATCCAGAGAGTTTTCTTGGTAAAAATACGAAAGCGGCTTACCGTTGCCTCCTTCTGCGCAGTAAACCTGAGCCTCTGCCCTCGACTCTCTCCCGTGCCGCTGCGGCCCAGCACGGGTGAGTTTTGACCTGTAGCAGATGGCCTTCCCCTCGCTAGCCACTGGTCGAGCTAGGAATGGAACGGGTAGGTCTCTGCCTGACTCTCCCTCCCGGAGTTGAGACTGGGGGAGGACTGGAAACTTTCCAGGTGCCACCCCGAGAGGGCTGTGCCCTCTTGGCACTCCATAAATACCAACTATTGAGAAGCAGTGTCGCCTAGTAGATAGAGCACAGGCCCTGGAGTCAGAAGGACGCGCTCAATAAATACTATTGAATGAATGAAAGAATGAAAGGACCTGGGTTCTAATCCCCCCTCTGCCCCTTGTCTGCTGGGTGACCTTGAGCAAGTCACTTGGCTTCTCTCCACCTCAGTCACCTCATCTGCAAAATGCGGATTAAGCTCGTGAGTCCCATGTAGAACAGCGACTGAGTCCAACCTGATTATCTTGTATGTACCCCAGTGCTCACTATAGTGCCTGGCATATAGTAAGTGCTTAACAGATGTAATTAAAAAAATAGTGATTGCTTGGTGTTTGAAACTTTATATTACTTCAATAGTAAAGCTAGTCCCTGCAGAACCTCTATGAAATGGTAACGTGTTTGTTTTTAGATTTAAGCTATTTACAAGACACTACTTGGGCTTTTACCTAAGATCAAGCAAGAGCAAGATGAGAAGCAGCATGGCCTAGTGGATAATAATAATAATAATAATGATGTTGGTATTTGTTAAGCGCTATGTGCAGCACACTGTTCTAAGCGCTGGGGTAGATACAGGGTAATCGGGTTGTCCCACGTGAGGCTCACAGTCTTAACCTTCATTTTACAGATGAGGTAAGTGAGGCACAGAGAAGTTAAGTGACTTGCCCACAGTCACACAGCTGACAAGTGGCAGAGCCGGGAGTCGAACCCATGATCTCTGCCTCCCAAGCCCGGGCTCTTTCCACTGAGCCACGCTGCTTCTCTATAGAAGAGAAGATAGAGCAGGGACCTGGGAGTCAGAAGGACCCGGGTTCTGATGCTACCCCCGCCACTTTGCTGTGTAACCTCAGGCAAGTCACTTCACTTCTCTGTGCCTTAGTTACCTCCTCTGCAAAATAACCACAATCATATAATAATGATGGTATTTGTTAAGCGCTTACTATATGTCAAGCACTTTTCTAAGTGCTGAGTGGGATACAAGGTAGCCAGGTAGTCCCACATGGGGCTCACAGTCTTAATCCCCATTTTACGGATGAGGTAACTGAGGCACGGGGAAGTGAAGTGACTTGCCCAAAGACACACAGCTGATAGTGAAGGAGTTCTAATTAGAACCCACGACCTCTGACTCCCAACCCCTGCTCTTTCCACTACGCCACGCCGCTTCTCAACCGTGAGCCTCAAGTGGGACAGGGACTGTGTCCAACCCGATTAGCCTGAATCTAGCCCAGCGCTTAGTACAGTGCCTGAAACATAGTGAGGGCTGAACAAACACCATTTTAAAAAAACAAAAAACGAAGGGACCTCTGCTCCGCTCTTGAGTTCCGTCCTGCCTGCCTGCCTCACCGGGATTAGCGGGCCCCGCGGCTTGTACGGGCCCGGGGCTCGTCTGTCATAAAAAGATGCTAACGGGCCGCGCTCTGCAAACACTTTCATAAAAATTCAGAGTTTAGCTTTCTGGACAGGTTTTTGAAATCAATACAGAGAAAGCCAGTACCAGGAGGTACACCGCAAAGCACAAACGCTTTCAATGGGGGAGCTCTTTTTATATAACATTTGATATCATTTTCCCAGCGTGATCTCTACTTTCATACTGAGATGGCTTTTACCTGGAGTTTAGATGATTCATTTTTGTAGTGGATACTTAACTTTTATATGAGGAAAATGCAAGAGAAGCCAGCACAGCATTAAATGAACTACAGTACAGTAATAATGGCGAACCTCAGATCTCTGCAATCACACTGAGTTGGATTCATGAACGCTCTATCGATTTGTAAGTGAGATGATACAATGGGTTTGGAGTTTCTTTTTTCAATTTCAACTTGCCCAATTCAATTAAAATGGGGACCGGCCAGTCAGAACTGGTTTACACACAGTCAAAAAACGCCGTAAGGGATTTGCACTCAGAAATTGACGAGGGGCCCTCATTATTTGCGTGGATCTTTGAAACTGCCTGGACCCCGACTGACCCTCCCTTTAGACTCTAATTCTCGACCTCAGGGTGGGCGAACGATGAAGACGTTCTCACGTGGCCAAGGATGAACCGGAGAAGCAGCGTGGCCTAGTGAAAAGATCTCGGGCCTAGGAGTCAGAAGGATCTGAGTTCTAGCCCGGCTCCACCACTCGGCTGCTCTATGACCTTGGACGAGTCGCTTAACTTCTGTGGGCGTCAGTTACCTCATCTGCAAAGTGGGGATTAACTGTGAGCCTCAAGTAGGACAACCAGATTACCCTGTATCTACCCCCAGCGCTTAGATCAGTGCTCTGCACATAGTAAGCGCTTAACAAATGCCAACATTATTATTATTATTACTGACTGCAGCACCTTGGTCACTTGCGTGCTTGACCCAGGAACATACAGTCACTCACGCTATCTGGCCCCTTGACATTTGTGTGAATTATGCTAAGGCACCACAGGCTAAAAGAAGAGAGATGTATGCTACTGCCGGCGAGACCTTTGGTTTTGTTTTTTGTGATGGTAGTGATAGTTGGCACTGAGCCATCCGCACTCTCTCCCGCGGCAAATCTGGACCCAGTGGCCCACGTGGCTGGAAGGGAGAACAAGTGCCGTTTGTGGCTACAGAACCTAACATCCCTGAGATCTCAACAACAGCAGATTCCCCTCTGCCCAGCCATTGTTGAGGATGAGCGACTTAATAGCTCATAGCTCGTAGCTTAATAGCTCATAGCTTCTCTAATAGCTTAGAGAAGCAGCGTGGCTCAGTGGAAAGAGCATGGGCTTTGGAGTCAGAGTTCATGGGTTCGAATCCCGGCTCGGCCACTTGTCAGCTGTGTGACTTTGGGCAAGTCACTTAACTTCTCTGTGCCTCAGTTACCTCATCTGTAGAATGGGGATTAAGACTGTGAGCCCCACGTGGGACAACCTGATTCCCCTGTGACTACCCCAGTGCTTAGAACAGTGCTCGGCACTTAGTAAGTGCTTAACAAATACCAACATTATTATTATTATTAATAGCAGTAGGACAGGCTAGTTAATGGCGGTGGTGAAAACACACCTCTGACAAAGCTGGGTAGGCAGAGCCGAAGGTCGCTCATTTACTTTGTTATGTGATCACCCCGCCAAGCATCTCAGCTCTCTCATCGCTGACCTCTCGCCCCTGGTCTGGAACTCCCCTCCCCTTCATATCCGGCAGCCCGACACCCTCCTCTCCTTCAGAGCCTTATTAAAATCGCATCTCCTCCAAGAGGCCTTCCCCGACTAGCCCTCATTTCCTTTATTCCCTCTCCCTTCTGCGTCACCCTTGCACTTGAATTTGCTCTCTTTATTCACCTCACGCTCGGCCCCTCAGCACTTCTGTCCATACCCGTAATCGATTTTAATGCCTGGCTCCCCCTCTAGACTGTAAGCTCCTTGTGGGCGGGGAAGGTGTCTACCAACCCTGTTATACCGTACTCTCCCAAGCTCTTAGAACAGTGCTCTGCATCCAGTAAGTGCTCAGTAAATACGACTGGCCGACTGACAACATGGAAGGGGTCGCCATGTTTGCCCTGGTGTCACAGCCATACCCCGTTCACCGACACGGGTCTCGCCAACCACCCCGTTATTGGGGCCTTGGGGGGAGAGGAGGGCTTTGTGACTCTGTCTAGACCGTAAGCTCACTGCGTGCAGGGAACGTGTCTACAAGGCCGGGAGAGGCCGGGTTTTAAAATGAAAACACTCCTGACATAAAAACATGCCCTAACAGTACCAGACAAGGGCAGACCAGCTGGAAACCCGACGTATAATCACGTTATCCCCAATCGATCAATTGATAGCGTTTATTGAGCGCTTACCATGTGCAGAGCACTGTACTAAGCATTTGGGAGTGTGCAATTCAGCAGAGGTGGTAGACACACAGCAAGGCCTCATTTAAGCAATTCTCTAGCCTCCTTCGGCCTCCTCTTCTTTGCTTACCCCGGACCAATGTCCGCCCCGAGCTAGGGGCTGCAGGTCTCTGGAGATCCTGGCTGCTCAGGTGCCAATATCCCCCCTTCCCACCCCCGCCCCGCTCCACAGCCCCAGAAGGGAGAACTCCCCCACTCCCCCCCAGCCCCCGCCAACAGTGGGCAACAGAACCACCAGGAGAGCAGAGCAGAACCGTCTGGAAGGCCCCTGCACAGAACGGGAGAGAGGAGTCTGCGACATTTAACGGCAGATATTAAAAATATATTAAATTTACTCTTTGGTCGCCCTTTAAATCTCATTTCTAATCCCTTAACTCTCTTAATTAAGTCCAGGGGAGCTCAGATAGTTACAAACATCTTTTGGGTTTATACAGTTCAATCCTGATTATATGATGAGTATTAGATGATATATTTGGCATATAATCAGGAATAAAATTACAATCCCAAAATAGAGATTTAATACAGTACAATTAAAATACTGGGAACTTGATTAAAAGAGGGCTCTGGCATTAAAATGAGAATTCAAGATGGCTGAGGGGGAAATTCAAAGGCTTCAACCACCTTTGGAGAAAGCAAAACGAGGCGATTTGAAAGTTAATTCTGGAGCACGGAAGAGGCCGAGGCTCTTTCGGGGAAATATCCCCAGTGCCTGCCGACAACTGCCTCTTCGTCCCGCTTCTTCACAGATGGAGAGGAAGGAAGCCACCACGGCCGTTAGATGGAGAATCTCCACATTCCAAGGGTGGAGGCGGGAAGGATATTAGAGGAAATGAGGGCTGTGGGGATGGGACGGGCTCCAAAGAGCTAGCAGAGGAGGCGGCCACCATTTTGGGCCTTTTCAGCCCCGACTGTCCCTCCCAAGTCTCGGGATGGGGGAGCCTGGGGGACCGGCTATGGGGGAGTCCCTTCCGAGAAATCCAAGGCACTGACCCATCCTCTCAGTCCCTTACAGGTAAGAAAGGGTTGCCATCCCATGTCACCCCTAGGGGTAGAGAAGGACAGAGGTGGACAGAGGAATTAAGTGACCATCCAAAGGTCACAGAGCACCTCAGTGTGTGAGCTAGAGAAATTATCCAAATCCAGCCAACTCTTGATCCCCTAGGCCCCCCTCTCCATAAGAGCATCACATGCCACACACCCCCACCCCCACTCGGGAGTCTTTGAGCACCTTTTGGCCCTGGATACAGAGCCTCCCCCTACCTACCGCCGAGCGGGTTTCCTGATGAAATTTTCACCACTTCCTCCAGCCCCTTCTCCTAAAGCCATCCCTCCAATCCCTTCTCTCCCAACCCCGGGGATGCATCTGGCTTTCTCTTATAGTGTGATATTTGTTGGGCACTTACCATGTGCTTAGGCACTGCAGTAAGCACTGGAGTAGATACAAATGAATCACCTGGGACACAGTCCCTGACCCTCATAGGGTTTATAATATTAATCCTCATTTTACAGATGGGGTAACTGAGGCCCAGTGACTGGCCCAAAGTCACTCAGCAGAGCAGTGGTGGAACCAGTATTAGAACCCAGGTCCTCCCGATGACTAGGCCCATGCTTTTTCCACTAGACTACACTGTTCCTTAATCCTCGGAGCCCAATTTCTGAGGGTCCTGGGATGCCGGGTCACCAACAAGTCAGCGCCTGAGCAAAGGGAGCCAGACCTCTTGCAGGGATTTCCAATAAGTGTCTTTTCGCCTGCAAAAGATCTCAGCCAGAGCAGGTGTTTATGTAAATGATGTGTCTTAGATCTGCCTAATCGGGCCTTTTTTCTTCGACTCCCACTATTATTTGTATCATTATTTCGCTCGTGGCTTCCAGCTGTGAGCTAGATTTACAATCATGCCATTGTTTCTCATCAAGTTCATCTAAAGGTAACACTCTCTCGGAGATTTGGATAATGGCAGCCACACTGCTACTCTCCCCCACCTCCCTCCCACGCCCAGCGGGACCGGGCCGGGAACGACGGGCGGGAAGCAGTTCCCAATACGATCAGGAAGCGGGGCTCTGGGGTGGATGGACACCAAACGGGAGTGGCCATTTTAAAATGGCATTTGTTAATTGGTTACTATGTGCCAGACGCTGTACTGAGTGCTAAAGTATACTAAGTGTACTAATCAGGATGGGCACAATCCAAGTCTCACTTGGGGCTCACAGTCTTAATCCCCATTTTATAGTTGATGGAACTGAGTCTCAGAGAAGTGAAGTGACTTGCCCAAGGTCACACAAGAGACAAGTGGTGGAATCGAGATTAGAAGCCAGGTCCTTCTGACTCCCAGGCCCCTGTTCCGTCCATTAGGCCATGCTGCTTCTCATCTTGGACACTGATAAGGCAAGAGTTGGCCCGACTGATGAACTTGGGAATGCCCTTTCCACTTGACCACAATATTCATTCATTCATTCGTATTTATTGAGCGCTTACTGTGTGCAGAACACTGTACTAAGCGCTTGGAAAGTACAATTCAGCAACAAATGGAGACAATCCCTGACCACAACGGGCTCACAGCCTAGAAGGGGGGAGACAGACATCAAAACAAGTAAACAGGCATCAATAGCATCAAATTAAATAAATAGAATTATAAATATATACATTATGGAAGAGTACAATATAGTAGAATTGGGAAACAAGTCCCCTGCTCCTAGTTATCAATCAGTCAATCAGTCAAGCATATTTATTGAGTGTTCCATCTGTACAGGGCACTAAGCAGTGTGGTTCAGTGGAAAGAGCATGGGCTGGGAAGTCTGAGGTCATGGGTTCAAATGCTGGCTCCACCACTTGTCAGCTGTGTGACTTTGGGCAAGTCACTTAACTTCTCTGTGCCTCAGTTCCCTCAACTTTAAAATGGAGATTAAGACTGTGAGCCCCATGTGGGACAAGCTGATCACCTTGTATCCTCCCCAGTGCTTAGAACAGTGCTTTGCACATAGTAAGTGATTAACAAATGCCATCATTATTATTATTACTAGGGATCGTATTTATTAAGCAGTTAGTGCATTCCAAGCCCTGTAAGCACTGGGAAATTCCACACAGGTGAAAATTAGATCCAGTCCCTGTACCTTGAGAGATTCACTATTTAAGAGAATCTCCTCACAATCTCCCATCTAGACTGTAAGCTCCTTGAGAGCAGGAATAGTGTCAACCAACTCTATCGCACAATAATAATAATAATTGTGGTATTTGTTAATTGCTGACTATATGCTAGGCACTGTAAAAAGCGCTGGGGTGAATATAAGCAAATCAGGTTGGACACAGCCCCTGTCCCTCATGGGGCTCACTGTCTTAATCCCCATCTTTCAGACCAGATCACTGAGGCCCAGACAAGTGAAGTGATTTGCCCAAGGTCACACAGCAGACAAGTTCAGAGCCAGGATTAGAACCCATGACCTTTTGACTCCCAGGTCCATGCTCTAACCACTTCAATGTATTCTCGCAAGTGCTTAGTACAGTGCTCTGTACATGTAAGTGTTCCATAAATATCATCGATCAATTAAATGAGTGGATAGAACACGGGCCTGGAAGTCAGAAAGACCTGGGTTCTTATCCCATCTCTGCCACTTGTCTGCTGTGTGACCTTGGACAGATCACTTTATCTTCTCTGTGCCTCAGTGTCTTCATCTGTAAAATCGGCATTAAGACCGTTATCCCCATGCAGGACAGAGACTGCGTCCAACCTGACCATCTTGTTTCTATCACAATGTTTAGTACAGTGCCTGGCACATAGTGAGCACTTAACGAATACCATAAATAAAAAATACGTCACCGGGAGAGAGGGGGTAGAGACAGATATCCCCTTCAGACAAAGATGAATCAGAGCATAGGCCGGGGGTGCGGTATCCTGAAGCAATGATGCCTCTTTAGTATTATCACCGAGATCCCTGCCCTTCAAATGAGGGCTGAGAGTGTGGCTAGGCAGCCTATCTTCTTGCGAAAATTATTAGGCGTGCAGATTACTAAAGTGAGAATTAGCCGGGTTCTGATGAATCGGGAAAACCTGGCTTTTAAGAGGCCGGGGAAGTAATAATCAGAGTAGCTAGCGACTGCAGGGTGATGCTTTAGCTAATGGTAGGGCTAAGCCCAGGATGTGGGAAATGTCAATTTTAATTGGCTATGTTACAATTGAGATTATGATGATTGTTATTAATTATTTGTAGTGCACCGTGGGTGTACACAGCGCGCGCGCGCGCCTTCAGGCACGGACAGCCCAAAGACAAACCCCCTCTTTGCCCCAGAAACTCTCCAGCCACGCTCCAGCCAGCTCTGGGAATACTACCTCAAGGAGGGAGTAGGGTCACCTGGAATCTCAGGGTGGGGCAGACCTCTTCCGGGAAGCTTACACTCCTCCCTGCCGGGTTCCCAGATCCTGCTCCACTTTGAGAAGAGTCTGTAACCTGATTTTCCTCCCTGTGAGGTTTTGGAACAAAATGTTCAGTCTGTTTTCTGCTCCATCAGCCCCTCCTTCCCTCGGGAGGCAGGACCTACTGTCTGAACACAACCGGTCTTATAGTGACCAGGGTGGATAGCAGGCAGAGACCTCTCTTCTATTTTCTTTTTTCGACCTATCTAAATTATGTTACGTCCGTCTACCCTGCTGGTGCGCAAGCCCCTTGTGGGTAGGGATCATGCCTACCTTTTCCACTGAACTCTCCCAAGCATGTGGTACAGTGCTCTAATAATAATAATAATGTTGGTATTTGTTAAGCGCTTACTATGTGCAGAGCACTGTTCTAAGCGCTGGGGTAGATACAGGGTAATCGGGTTGTCCCGGGTGAGGCGCACAGTCTTCATCCCCATTTTACAGATGAAGTCACTGAGGCCCAGAGAAGTGAAGCGACTTGCCCCCAGTCACACAGCTGAGAAGTGGCAGAGCCGGGATTCGAATCCATGACCTCTGACTTCCAAGCCCGTGCTCTTTCCGCTGAGCCACGCTGCTTCCCAGCTCTACCTACAGTAGACACTACTCTACGTACAGTACATGCTAAATCGAGCAATCGATTAATTTGTATTGTCACCCTGATTTGCTCCCATTATTCATCCCCCCTCCCAGCCCCACAGAATTTATATACATATCTATAATTTATTTATTTGTATTCATTTGTGTCTCCCCCTCTGGACCGTAACGTCACTGTGGGCAGGGAATGTGTCTGTTTATCGTTATATTGTATTCTCCCAGGCTCTCAGTACAGTGCTCTGCACAAAGTAAGCGCTAAATAAATACGATTGAAGGAATGAATGCACACCGCATGGAGAATTGTGGATTTAGCTCATGGCAGAGTTCAGTATAGTAGGAAGACCTGATCACTGCCCTCAAAGAGCTCAGGCTCGGGAACCAGAGTTCATGGGTTCGAATCCCGGCTCTGCCACTTGCCAGCTGTGTGACTGTGGGCAGGTCACTTCACTTCTCTGTGCCTCAGTTCCCTCATCTGTAAAATGGGGATTAACTGTGAGCCTCACATGGGACAACCTGATTACCCTGTATCTACCCCAGGGCTTAGAACAGTGCTCTGCACATAGTAAGCGCTTAACAAATACCAACATTATTAAGCACAACCAGCAAATCACTCAGCAACTATTGAGTGATGGGGGTTAAACAGGTAGGCGTATGGCTGTAAACAACTGCAGACCTGGGTGTCTAAGGCGAGGTTATCGACTCTGGGGTCCCTGCCCAAGGGTTCTTGAAGTTCAGGTCTGGAGTTCAAAGCCCGAGAGGACCTAAGGTGACCCAGGGCCGGGTCCCAGAGGGGTCCCAGATGGGACAACCAGAAAGGATCTTGGGAAAAGGATCAGTGAAAATGGAGGCCCCAGAATGGTGATCTTCGTTTCTGAAAGAATCAGAAGCAGCATGACCTAGTGGAAAGAACATGGTCCTGGGAGTCAGGCAACCTCCGTTCTAATCCTGGCTCTGCCACTTATCTACCATCTTACCTTGGGCAAGTCACTTGACATTTCTGTGCCTCAGTTCCCTCATCTGCAAAATGAGGATTCAATACCTGTTCTCCTTCCTACTTAGACTGTGAGCCCCTTGTGGGACCTGATCATCTTGGGTGTACCCCAGCATTTAGTACAGTGCTTGGCACTTAGTAGACACTTAAAGATACCACAATTATTATTATTATTATTATCTTGGAGGAAAAAGGCTTATCCATTTCCTCCCGCTGCAGTGCAGGGCGCCAGGGGCAGAGAACAGAGGTAGAGTCAGAATTTGGCTTTACAGTGGATTTCAAAATCCCCTGCTCTAATGTGTTTTTCCCACTAAGCCCTCCTTTCCTCGTTTCCCATTCCCTCTGCATCGCTTTGACTTGCTCCCTTTCTTCATTCCCACTCCCAGCCCCACAGCTCTTAGGTCCACATCTGTAATTTTCTTTGTTTATGTTAATATCTGTCTCTCCCTCTAGACTGTAAGCTCGTTGTGGGCAGGGAATGTGTCTGTTGTATTGTCATAGTGTACTCTTCCAGGTTCTTAGTACTGTGCTCTGCACACAGTAAGCGCTCAGTAAATACGTGTGACTGACTAAATGCTATAAATCCCCTCCCACCTGGGGAACTTGAAGAGCAGGATTTTCTGGGATCATGGCTGAGTTGTGTGGAACTCACAGAACTGACAGTAACCTCTGTCTGTTGGGGAGGTTTACTTAGGCAGGGTTTTTTCCAAACCAATGATTCACTGTCCTGTCGGCCTCCGAGTCCAGACCGCATTGCCGGGAGGAGGGATTCTTTGTCTTCTCTTGCCAGCTTTGGACTCCAGTAATCCTGGAATCGGAGCTCTGCTACTTGGCGGGTTGTGTTGGATTATCATGGGTTCGCTTGACTTTTCGGTTTTTGTTTTTTTAAAAAAAATTGTATTTGTTAAGCGCTTAGCATGTACCAGTCACTGTACTAAGCCCTGAGTTGGACACAGACATTGTCCCACATGGGGCACCTAGACTTGATCCCCATTTTACAGATGAGATAACTGAGGAAGAGGGAATGATGGTACTCGTTAAGTGCTTACTATGTTCCAGGCACTGTACTAAGCGCCGGGGTGGATGTAAGCAAATCGGGTTGGAGGCGGTCTCTGTCCCAAGTGGGACTCACAATCTCAATCCCAATTTATAGATGAGGTAACTGAAGCACTGAGATGTGAAATGACTTGCCCACGGGCACACAGCAGACAAGTGGTGGAACCAGGATTAGAACCCATGACCTTCTAACTCCCAGGCCTATGCTTAGGTGACTTCATTCATTCAATCGCATTTATTGAACGCTTACTGTGTGCAGAGCACTGTACTAAGCACTTGGAAAATACAATTCGGCAGTAAATAGAGACAATCCCTCCCCAACAACGGGCTCACAGTCTAGAATACTTGCCCAAGGTCACCCAGAAGACAAGTGGCGGAGCTGGAATTAGAACCCGGGTCTTTCTGACTCCCAGGCTGTGCTCTATACACTAGGCCACGCCGTTTCCCATTTCCGCGGCATTGAAAAAAATGCCCTCAGTGGAACAATCTCACCCCAGGAGCCGGAGGGACGAGGTCACCGGAAGCAGAATGGGAGAGCTAAGAAACTTTTCCTCCCCAGTATTTTCTGGAAGTTTTTCGTTAAGGTGGGTTGGCTTGCAATTTGCAGATCAGGCAGATCTGTATTCTGCACAGGGCGAGTCTTTCTGGGGCTAGATCTATAATGGGGAAACTGCTTCCACACTTGGACGATAAGTAAAACCCGTTTGGATCCGGCTCAGGAGAAATCTTCTGCTTCAGAGGTATTTCGCTTGATATTTCCAGCGTTATCCGGAGATAAGTGATTGTTCTCTAATGCAAGCTGTCCCTTCTCGGAGTGAAGATGCTCAATAAGGGCCTAGGGGAATTTATGACTACTTTCATGGGGCAGAAGGGATGAAAAGTATTTTCGTGCGTTGCCAAGGAAAGAGGCAAATGGGAATTTTTAAAAATTGAGCCATCCGGGCTCGGTTCTGCACAAGCCACGAGGAAATCTTGACTCTCAAGGGATGCTGGTTGGACTCCTCACCCTCTCCACCTCTTGGCCGGGACCCGGTGGCCCCTTCTTCCCTGCCCGCTGTCGTGGCTCAGGCTGAGCGGAGGAGTCGGGGCTTGGAACGGGGACAGCCAGCGCTTCCAAGCTGACCCCACTTTACAAGCGGCCCAGGCATCCAAGGGGCTTAAATTCTACTGTCCATCTACAGCTACTCCCTTGGAGAACTCATTCACTCCCACGGCTTCAACTCCCACCTCTATGAGTTTGATACCCTAATCTCCATCTCCAGCCCCGATCTCTCTCCCTCTATGCAGTCCAGCATTTCCTTCCTCCAGACTTCAAGACATCTCTCCTTGGATGTCCTCCCGTCACCTCAAACTGAACATGTCTAAAACGGAACTCCTTATCCTCCCACCCGAACTCTGTCCTCCCCCCGACTTTCCCGTCAGCCTAGTCAGCACCGGTACCTTTGTGCTCACGAGCCTGTCAGCTTGGCGCTATCCTTGACTCCTCTCTCTCATTCGATCCGCATGTTCGATCCATCATTAAATCCCGTCGGGTCCACCTTCACAACATGGGTGGAATCGGCCCCTTCCTCCTTACCACAGGCTTCAACGCACTCAATCGCCTTGCCCACTCCTACCTTACCTAGCTGCTCTCCCCCTACTACCGAGCCCGCACACTTCGCTCCTCTAATGCCAACCTCTCCTCCAAGAGGCCTTCCCGGACTAAGCCTTCATTTCCTCTTCTCTCACTCCCTTTGCGTTGCCCTGATTTGCTCCCCTTTATCACTCCTCCCCCTCAACCCCACAGCATTTATGTATCTATTCATAATTTATTTATTTTAATGGCTGTCTCCCCCTCTGGGCTGTAAGCAGCGTGGCTCAGTGGAAAGAGCACGGGCTTGGGAGTCAGAGGTCATGGGTTTGAATCCCGGCTCCGCCGCTTGTCAGCTGTGTGACTGTGGGCAAGTCACTTCACTTCGCGGTGCCTCAGGGTCATCTGTAAAATGGGATTAAGACTGTGAGCCTCATGGGGGACAACCTGATTACCTTGTGTCTATCCCAGCGCTTAGAACAGTGCTCTGCACATAGTAAGCGCTTAACAAATGCCAACATTATTATTCTTATTATTATTAATAAGCTCCTTGTGGGCAGGGAGTGTGTCTACCAACTCCGTTCTGTTGTACTTTCCCAACCACTTTAGTACAGTGCCCTGCACACAGTAAGGGCACAATAAATACTACTGACTGATTATAATAATAGCAATAATAATAATAATAGTTGTTTAGCACTTACTATGTGCCAAACCCTGAACTAAATACTGGTGTAGATATAAGATAATCAGGTCGGACACAGTCCCAGTCCCTGTCCAGTCTAAATGATGATGATGATGATGGTAATTTGTTAAGCGCTTTATATGTGCCAAGCACTGTTCTAAGATCTGGGGTAGATACAAGGTTGTCCGCCGTGGGGCTCACGGTCTTAATCTCCATGTTACAGATGAGGTAACTGAGGCACAGAGAAGTTAAGTGGCTTGCCCAAATTCACACAGCTGATAAGTGGCAGAGCCGTGATTAGAACCCACTACCTCTGACTCCCAAGGCCGTGCTCTTTCCACTAAGCTACTCTGCTTCTCTAAAGAGGAAGGAAAACAGGTATTGAATCCCTATTTTACAGAGAAGGGACCTAAGGCCCAGAGAAGTTAACTGGCTTGCCCAAGGTCGTGCAACAGGCAAATGGCAGAGCCAGAATTAGAACCCAGATCCTCTGACTCCCAGGCCACTCTCTTTCCACCAGGCCACACCGCTTCTCTGGATAGTATCCCCTGGACCCTAAATATTCCTCCTTTAAAGGCATTCACTCCCCACAGCTCTGAAGAAGCAGCTGCTTTCTGCACCAACTCTTCTCTCCCTTATCTAATGAGCTTCCAATATTCCCGCTGAAGTCACTCAAAGCTCCAATTTTCACTCAGCCAGAAGTGAAAACACCCAGTGCGTCTTAAGGGTAAGAACGCAGTGTTCTCTCTCTCCCCTGCTCTGTTTCTTTTTTTTTTTTTTTACATAGCAAATTTATTAAAATGAAAATATAAACTCTTTTAGGAGCAATTGTTTCATAAAAGAAACATGAGTTTGCTCTGGCAAAGATGCCTGTGATTTATGTTTCACTCTGTAAACTTAGCCAAACAATTTCCTTCTGGTTTGTGATTGGAGAGCCGGGTTGGGGAGGCCTGGGGAAGGGAAAGCTGAGGGAGGGGGGAGACCGATGGGGAGGGCGAGAGAGGGGAAGCACAAGCGGCTCCAGGACGGCATCTGTTGCGGCGGCACTGAGAGGATGTTTATTCATGATGCGTTTATGCAGAATATGCATCAAAGTGTTTATTTGAATTTTTGATAAATTTCTCTTGTAAAAAAAAACGAGAGAAACATTTTTCTTAATTGGACCTTATAATTAAAAAAGCAAAAAAAAACCCAAACAAAAAACCCTCCCGGTCCCGGCCAATGCAAATGAAGGAGTTTCAAGAGCTCTCATCAAGGGCCGCTGGTGTTGGTAGGTGTGGGCTGCTTCATGCTGAGGAGCAGGGCAGAATATTGAGGGGCCTGGCCTGAGACTCCCGCCCTCTCCGCTGGTCTCAGACAACGTGTTTATTTGTAATAAACACCGTCACCTCTTCCTTTGCTTCTCAGGGCCGCTGGGCTCTTTCCATATCAGGTTAGAGAAGCCAGTAGAGAACCAGCACGGCCTAGTGAATAGAGCATGCGCCTGGAAGTCAGAAGGACCTGGGTTCTAATGTTGACTCCGCCACCTGTCTGCTGTATGACCTTGGGCTAGTCAGTTCAAATTCTCTCCGCCTCAGTTACCTCATCCGTTACGATGGGGATTTAGATTGTGGGACAGGGACTGTGTCCGATCCGATTCTGCTTGTGTCCACCCCAGCGCTTAGTACAGTGCCTGACACACGGTAAGCTCCTAACAAATGCCAAAAGGATTATTAAGCACACCCGTTCTCCTCCCCTCTCTGCTTCACCAACTTCACTAATGGATTCTGCTCATGGGCGGGAGGCAGGCAGGCTCGGCCCATCTGGACGCCTTCTTATTCTTATTCTCTTCCTTCTTATTCTTTAGCCAGGGAAACCCGGAGACTATTCGGTAACCATCTCCACCTCACGGCTGTGAGGTCGTTGTGGGCAGGAATGTGTCTGTTTGTTGTCCTGTCGTACTCTCCCAAGCACTTAGTACAGTGCTTTGCACACAGTAAGCGCTCAATGCATGTGATTGATTGAATGAATGAATTAATGAATAATTCACATCTTCCTCCTCTGCGCTCTCCTTCCCCTTTTCGAGAACCACACGCAGTCACTTTGTTCTGATTTCGTGAGCGTGCTCGCGTTCCTCTGATCCTCTGGCCTCACACCAAGTCCAGGCGAGTCTCTGCCTCTGCCACTGCCTCCCTATTGACCCCCAGCCCCTTCTGTGGTTTATCATTTCCTGCCGCTGTGGTTTATCATTTCAAGCCTCCCAACGGGCTTGACCTAGGTGATGCTCAGAGAACATCTTTTCCTCTCCTCTACCAGGTTCCGTCGGTAGCGTGGCCCAGTGGAAAGAACCCAGGCCTGGGGGTCAGAGGACGTTCGTTCAGTCGTACTTATTGAGCGCTTACTGTATGCGGAGCACACTGGGTTCTACTCCCGGCTCTGCCACTTGTCTTCTGTGTGTCTCTGGGCAAGACACTTCACTTCTCTGGGCCTCAATTTTCTCATTTGTAAATCGGGGATTGAGACTGTGAGCCTTAGGGGGGCCAGAGACTGTATCCAACCTGATTACTCTTTAGAACAGTGCTTGGCACATATTAAGGGCTTAACAAGTACCATAATTATTATTATTTTTGGCTTGTATTTACCCCAGAGCTCAGTACAGCGCCTGGAACGAAATAAGGGCTTAACAAATACCACAATTATTATTATTATTACTATTCCCCTTCCCCCTGCCGCATAAGGCTCCGTGAAAGGAGCGATCTGGTTTCTTGGTCCTGAGCCATGCTGGGGAACTCTCACCTTGTCATGCCATTACGCCCCAGACATCTATGCGTTTCCTCGCCGCGTTTTTCAGCTTCAGTAAAAATCCCTTTATAACCGAACCGAAGGGACCAATTTGAGGGGATTTTGTTCTATGAGAGGTCATTGGATGTAGGCTTTTTAAAAAGTGGATGAAATTACATCACGGGTGACTGGGACCTGAGGGAGATTTTGTTGTGTGGAGATTTGGTCATCAAGGAAGATTTGCCGTATTTGATGTACTGTTGTACTGTATTTTTTTTTTCCTGCAAACTTTAGACTCTTCTTAGTTTTCCCAGCTTTTCCCCAAACCCGGCAAGGGCAATTTAATGCCTGCTGGCTATTTCCCCTAAAGGCTCATGATACTGATGTCCCCATCCTCCAGTCATGCACTCAAAGCTGGCCAGAGGGACGGCTCCTTTAGCCCAGCTCCTTTTGCTGCTGGTCATTTCTTTCTAATTGCTCACATATCCATTCCGGCTTAGCTCGTCGGCTTCAGATTGGGGAGAAGGTAGGAGAATCAATCAATCGATGGTATTGATTGAGTGCTTAGTATGTGCAGGGCACTGTACTACTAAGCGTTTGGGGGGGTACAACACAACATAACAGGCACATTCACCACCTATGACAAGCTTACAGTCTAGAGGAGCTCCTTCCCTCACCCTGTTGCTTCTTTTTTTTTGAATGGTATTTGTTAAACCCTTACCATGTGCCTGGCACTGTACTAAATGGTGGAGTAGATACAAGCTAATCAGGTTGAACGCAGTCCCTGTTCCACATGGGGCTCAAAGTAGTAATTCCCATTTTACCGATGAGGTAACTGAGGCCCAGAGAAGTGAAGTGACGTGCCCAAGGTCATGCAACAGACAAGTGATGGAGCTGGGACTAGAACCCAGGTCCTTCTGACACCCAGGCCCGTGCTCTAGCCACTAGGCCATGCTGCTTTGAAGGGTGAGGGATTGGATCTTCCTTTTGGGGACTCGGTGGAACCCTGTTCTTGTTGATCTCATTCATTCATTCGATAGCATTTATTGAGCGCTTACTATGTGCAGAGCACTGTACTAAGCGCTTGGAATGTACAAATCGGTAACAGATAGAGACAGTCCCTGCCCTTTGACGGGCTCACGGTCTAATCGGGGGAGACGGACAGACGAGAACAGTAGCAATAAATAGAATCGAGGGGATGAACATCTCATTAAAACAATAGCAAATAAATAGGGGGAAGGGGTTGGAGAAGCCTTAGGGCTTCTCCTTTTTTGAAAAAAATAATATTTGTTAAGTGTTTACTATGTGTCAAGCCCTGTTCTAAACACTGGGATAGATCATGTTGGGTCGGCCCAATCCATGTCCCACATGGGGCTCACAGTCAAAAGTAGAAGGGAGACAAATATTCAATCCCCATTTCACAGATGAGGCAACTGAGGCACTCAGACGTTAAGTGACATTCCCAAGGTCATACAGCAGGCAGTTGGCAGAGCCTGGGATTAGAACCCAGTTCCTTTGACTCCCAGGCCTGTGCTCTTTCCAACAGGCAACACTGCTTTTCCTTTACATTCATTCAATCGCATTTATTGAATGCTTACTGTGTGCAGAGCACCGTACTAAGCGCTTGGAAAGTACAGTTCAGCAGTTCAATTGATGTTAGAGGTATCCTTAATTATCAAAATTATAAAATCAATCACTAACATAAAATCAATATAAAATCAATCAATCAATCAAATCAAATCACTCAGTGGCATTTATGGTGTGCTTACGGTACACTCAGCAACCCAGTACTTAGAACTGCATTCTGCACAAAGTGAGCACTTTATAAATAGTACTAGCCTGGCACATAGTAAGCATTTAACAAATACCAAATAAAAAGGATAATTACTACTGTTAATACCATTACTACTGTTACAGCTGGCTCCAGAGAAGCCCAGTAGTCTCCATTTCCCCATTTTGTCGGCAGGGACTGTGTCTGATCTGATGACGTCGTATCTACCCCAGCACTTGTATCTGCCCCAGCACTTAGTACAGTGCCTGGCACAGAGTCAAAGCTTAAGAAATACAATTACCATGATAAATTCTGAGCACTGGGAGGCTGGGGCTCGGTGTATTTCATTCTCCGCTCCCTCCTCCCTGCGGCGCAGGCTGAAATGTACACTGGCTGCTTGGAATCTGGAAATTTTAGGGGAGGGAACAGGGCATACCATGATGGGAACATGGTACGTTCCCACGCTGCTGGGAACAGGCCATCAGCGTGGCTACTGCTGGGTCAAACCATTGGTTCTCCGAGCCCTGGATTCTGGGCTCGACGGTGGCCGCAGGATGCCCGGAGGAACCATTCAGAGCCAGTGGCTACTCCTGCAGCACCTAATAACCCTAACTTTTCTCATGGTATATTGGGTAGAGCACAGGCCTGGGAGTCAGAAAGTTCTAATTCCGACCCCACCACTTGTCTACTGCGTGGTCTTGGGCGAGTTACTTCTCTGCTCTGTGCCTCAGTTACCTCAACTGTAAAATGGGGATTGAGACTGTGAGCCCCATGTAGGACAGGGACTGTGTCCAATCCAATTTGCTTGTATCCACCGAGTGCTTAGTAGAGTGCCTAGCATATAGCAAGCGCTTAAAAGATACCATAGTTATTATTATTAACTTTCCTGTCTAAGCCTGCTGGCGCACCAATTTTATCCACATTTCTCTTGAATCTCCTGTTGACTTTCCACACAAAGTCCTGGAAAGATAATTCAGACCCCAACCACCCAGTGGCTTTCTTCTCCCGGGCTCTCTTTGGGTGTCCACTCAATATTGAGGTTAGAATAGCCAGTCTGCTCTTGATTCATGTCCTCTCTTCCCAAGCAAAGTATCTGACCCGTTTCTATGGCTCGTGGAAGGTGAGAGTTCCAGAAACTGTCCTCTATCTCTCGGCCCCACAGAACTCAAGTACATTTCCTTTATCTGTAACTGATTTAATGTCTGTCTCCCCTTCCAAACTGTAAGCTCCTAGTGGGCAAGGATCCATCCATTCCAAACTCTGGCCTGGAGCTCTCTTCTCCTTCATATCTGATAGAAGATCACTCTCCCCACTTTCAAAGCCTTATTAAAATCACATGTCCTCCAAGAGGCCTTCCACAACTAAGTTCTCTTGTCCTCTTCTCCCATTCCTTTCTTTGTCACCCTTGCACTTGAATTTGTATCCTTTAATCACCCCATCTTCAGCCCCACAGCTCTTCTGCACATATTCATAATGCATTCATATTCATGTCTCTCCCCCTCTAGACTATAAACTCACTGTGGGCAGGGAATGTGTCGACCAACTCTGTTGTATTTTACTCTCCTAAATGCTTAGCACAGTGCTCTGCATATGGTAAACGTTCAATAAATATCATCGATTGGTTGGTTGACTGATCATATCTACCAAGTGTGAGACCTTGAGCAAGTCACTTCAGTTCTCTGTGCCTAATCGACCTCATCCGGAAAATGGGGATTGAGACTGTGAGCCCCACATGGAACAGGGACTGGGTCCAACCCGAATTGCTTGTCTCAATTAATTAATGACTTAATTATGGTATTTGTTAAGCGCCTACTGTGTGCCAAGCACTGTTCTAAGCCGTGGGGTAGATATAAGGTAATCAGGCTGTCCCACGTGGGGCTCAGAGTCCTAATCCCCATTTTACAGATGAGGTCACTGAGGCACAGAGAAATTAAGTGACCTGCCCAAGGTCACACAGAAGACAAATGACAGAGCTGGGATTAGAACCCACATCCTCTGACTCCCAAGCTCGTGTTCTTTCCACTAAGCCACGCTGCCCTACCGCTTAATACAGTGTTTGGCACATAAGTAAGTGCATAATTAATACTATTATTATCATTACTACTATTATTATTATTAATTCTGCTGCATTGTCCTCTCCCAAACCCTTAATCCAGTGATCTGCACACAGTAAGTGCTCAATTAATCGATTGATCGATCGATCCCAATACAACCCTCCTCTTCAGAGCTTAGAACAGTGCCTGGCACATAGTAAGTGCTTAACCAATACCATTATTATCATTATTATTTGCCCCCCGACCCCATCCCTAGGCCCTTTCCTGGGGCCACAGTCATTTTTTCAGGGCCCCCAAAACTGTCTCGCGCACACCTCATTACTCTGCAGCAGGTGCGGGAACGGCTGGTTCTCTTTCAGGATCCCCTGACCTTTTTGCAGGGCACACACACGCTGCCCGTTAATAATGAACAATGTCCACACATCAGCACTAATTCAGGCCTCAGCTCTCCCTGAGTTTGAAATATGCACAGCGAAAGTCTGCACAGATGGCCCTGAATTTTAATACTCAAGAGTCACGGCGAAACAAAGTTAACTTCTGAAACTCCCTAATAAATCACCCCGCCCCTCGCCATGATCCTCTGGATACTTTAATTAAGCCCATTTCTCTCTGCTCATGAGAAGCGGCCCCGTGACAGAGGAGAGGGAAATGGGCCCCTGTCTTTGGGGCCCAAGGCCCAGAGCCTGGAGCTGGAGCTTGGGTGGCCAAGAAACAGAGCTTCCCCGGTCAATCAATCAATAAATGTTATTTATTGAGCTCTTACTATGTGCAGAGCACCGTTGAAAGCACTTGGGAAAGTAATAATAATTCCGATATTTTGTTAAGCGCGTACTATGTGCCAGGGACTGTACTAAACGTTGAGGCACTGTACTAAGAGTTGGAAGACACATTTCCTGCCCACAGGGAGCTTACAGTCCAGAGGGAGAGACAGACAATAGCAGAAATAAGTAAATGATGGATATGAACTGAAGCAGAGTGGCTTAGTGGCAAGGGCATGGGCTGGGGAGTCAGAGGGCGAGGGTTCTAATCCCGCCTCCGCCACCTGTCTGCTGTGTGACCTTGGGAAAGCCACTTAAGTTCTCTGTGCCTCAGTTACTTCGTCTGCAAAATGGGGATTAAGGCTGTGAGCCCCGCGTGGGACAACCCGAGTACCTGGTATCTAACCCAGCGCTTAGAACAATGCTTGGCACATAGGAAGTGCTTAAGAAATACCATCATCATCATTATTATTATTAAGTGCCGTGGGGATGAAGCCGCGTGGCTCAGAGGATAGAGCCTGGGCTTCGGAGTCAGAGGACATGGATTCGTCTCCCGGCTCTGCCGCTTGTCAGCTGTGTGACTGTGGGCAAGTCACTTCACTTCTCTGGGCCTCAGTTACCTCATCTGTAAAATGGGGATTAACTGTCAACCTCACGTGGGATGACCTGATTACCCTGTATCTCCCCCAGCGCTTAGAACAGTGCTCTGCACGTAGTAAGCGCTTAACGAATACCAATATCAATCCAAGTGAAAGGGTGACGCAGAAGGAAGTGAGAGAAGAGGAAAAGAGGGCTTCTTGGAGGAGATGGGATTTTAATAAAGCACTGAAGGTGGGGAAAGTGGACATCGTCATCTAGCCCCGGGACATCGGACATGTCGTCCTAACTGCTGGGCCCCCAGGCCGCGTCACTGTGCCCCTGCTCCGGCCAGACCAGGGAGAAAGGTTGCCTGGGCTCTATCCTTTAAGCTTGAGGGAAATGTCTGCCCTCTCCTGCCACCAGCCTCTTAGCCTGAAGCAGCGTGGGGATCCCGGGGGTGTGGGGCGCCCTGAACTTTCTGCCCTCTCCCTCCACTGGCCCAGGGACCGTGTTCATTGTATGCTCCCAAGCTCTTAGTACAGTGAGCTGCACAAAGCGAGAGCTCAGTAAATATGAATGACTGACTCCTGGCCTGCAGCGGTGAAGAATGCCTGGGGGTGCGGGATCCCCTAAAATGTCTGCTCACGCTGGCCCGGGGAATGTGACTGTTTCTTGTTATATTGTCCTCTCCCAAGCACTTAGTACAGTGCTCTGCACACAGTAGGGCTCAATAAATACCACAGACTGACTGACTCCTAGCCTGCAGCAGCTTGGGGTGCCCGGAGGGGGTCCCCAAAGTGTCCGCCCTCTCCCACCTCCGGTCTCCTAGGCTGTGGCAGCCGGGGGGGCTTGAACCAACTCTACTGGGGCAGGTTTGAGGAGCGGAAATTCGACCTTCAATCTAGTGTCCCACCATACGGTGCTTGCGACCACCTGGGACATCACAAAGGAGGGTCGGCACTTAGTACGGTGCCTTGCACAGAGTAAGCGCTTAACATTTACCATGATTATGTTATTATTAAGAGAGGGCCGAGAGAGAGGAAGGGAGAGGGACAAGAGAGGAGAAGGAGGGTGGCCGAGAGGCTGCCCCAGCCCCTGAAGTCTCAGGTTGTTCCTTGAGGACAGGGACATATATGTATTTACTATTTTTTTGTGGTGATTGTTAAGTTATCCCGGCTTCTCGTTATATCCCGGCTAGACTACTGTGTCAGCCTTCTCTCTGACCTCCCTTCCTCCTCTCTCGCCCCGCTCCGGTCTATTCTTCACTCCGCTGCCCGGCTCATCTTCCTGCAGAAACGATCTGGGCATGTCACTCCCCTTCTTAAACAACTCCAGTGGTTGCCTATCGACCTCCGCTCCAAACAAAAACTCCTCACTCTAGGCTTCGAGGCTCTCCATCACCTTGCCCCTTCCTACCTCTCCTCCCTTCTCTCTTTCTACCGCCCACCCCGCACGCTCCGCTCCTCTGCCGCCCACCTCCTCGCCGTCCCTCGGTCTCGCCTATCCCGCCGTCGACCCCCGGGTCACGTCCTCCCGCGGTCCTGGAACGCCCTCCCTCCTCACCTCCGCCAAACTGATTCTCTTTCCCTCTTCAAAACCTTACTTAAAAATCACCTCCTCCAAGAGGCCTTCCCAGACTGAGCTCCTCTTCCCCCTCTACTCCTTCTGCCATCCCCCCTTTACCTCTCCGCAGCTAAAGCCTCATTTTCCCCTTTTCCCTCTGCTCCTCCACCTCTCCCTTCCCATCCCCACAGCACCATACTCGTCCGCTCAACTGTATATATTTTCGTTACCCTATTTATTTTGTTAATGAATTGTACATCGCCTTGATTCTATTTAGTTGCCATTGTTTTTACGAGATGTTCTTCCCCTTGACGCTGTTTAGTGCCATTGTTCTTGTCTGTCCGTCTCCCCCGATTAGACTGTAAGCCCGTCAAACGGCAGGGACTGTCTCTATCTGTTGCCGACTTGTTCATCCCAAGCGCTTAGTACAGTGCTCTGCACATAGTAAGCGCTCAATAAATACTATTGAATGAATGAATGAAAGTGCTTACTCTGTGCCGGGCATTGTTCTAAGCACTGCAGCACATACAAGCTAATCGGGTTGGACACAGTCCGTATCCCACGTGGGGCTCGTAGTCTTAATCCCCATTTTACAGATGGGTAACTGAGGCATATTCATTCATTCATTCATTCAATAGTATTTACTGAGCGCTTACTATGTGCAGAGCACTGTACTAAGCGCTTGGAATGAACAAGTCGGCAACAGATAGAGACAGTCCCTGCCCTTTGACGGGCTTACGGTCTAATCGGGGGAGGCATAGAGGAGTGAAGTGACTTGTCCAAGGTCACACAGCAGACGAGTCGAGGACCTGAAATTAGAACCCAAGTCCTTCTGACTCCCAGGCCCATGCTCTATCCGTTAGGCCGTGCTGGCCTAATTTTATTCTTCCAAGCTTCTCTGGGCCTCAGTTATCTCATCTGTAAAATGGGGATTGAGACTGTGAGCCCCATGTGGGACAGGGACTGTGTCCAAACCCATTTGGTTGTATCCATTCCAGCACTTAGTACAGTACCTGGCACATAGTGCTTAATAAATATAATAATAATAATAATTATTAATAATAATGATGCTATTTGTTAAGCGCTTTTATTAGGTGCCAAGTACTGTTCTAAGCACTGGGGTAGATAGAAGGTAATCAGGTTGTCCCATGTGGGGCTCACAGTCTTAATCCCCATTTTACAGATGAGGGAAGTGAGGCACAGAGTAGTGAAGTGACTTGCCCAAAGTCACACAGCTGACAAGTGGCAGAGTCGAGATTAGAACCCCCGATCTCTGACTCCCAAGCCCGTGCTCTTTCCACTAAGCCATGCTGCTTCTTGTATGATTATTATCAGTACTGCACTCTGTCCACCGTCAGTGCTCGATAAGGATCCCGGATGGATTGATTGATGTTGCTGTGTATTGGCTAACCCCGCTTCATCCGCAGGTGGGGTTGGGTCCTGATCGGAACCCAGAGAGCTCGGGGGTGGGGAATTGACTCAGTGGAAAAGAGCCTGGGCTTCGGAGTCAGAGGTATGAGTTCGACTCCCGGCTCTGCCACTTGTCAGCTGTGTGACTGTGGGCAAGTCACTCGACTTCTCTGTGCCTCAGTTACCTCATCTGTAGAATGGGGATTAACGGTGAGCCTCACGTGGGACGACCTGATTACCCTGTATCTCCCCCAGGGCTCAGAACAGTGCTCTGCACATAGTAAGCGCTTAACAGATACCAACATTATTACTTCATGCTCTTTCCCCATTCCCTCACAAACTCATGAGCTGACTGGCTGCTTGTAAGGGAGAGGAACAGACGGAGGGGCAAATCTGAGGGGTGTGTGGCGTGGGGGGAGAGGCAGTCTGGGCACCTCAGGGATTTGGGACCGCTAAGGGCATCTGCTTCTGTCCTCCTGGGGAATGACAACAAATCACCCAAAGTCAATCAATTAAAAAGCCAATCGTGAGGCCAGATTCGACCATTGGATTTTAGGCGCGCTGTTGTCAGTTTGTGAATGACGAGTCTCCGGACCGTTTGACTTGCTTTAATCTCACCGATTTGCCATCAGACAACAGGAGGCTACTGGCCTTGTCCAGGACAACCCTTCAGTGGATTAACCGATCAATCAATCCCATGATTGGTCCCTTTTGACATATTTGCATTGGCCCCACCCGCATTTCTCAGCACTCCCTGCTCCTCCTCCTGCCGCTGACCTCACAGGATAGCCCTCAGCAGGCCCCTCTTGTCCTAGAGATAAGACAGATGAGGTAACTGAGGGGCAGAGAAGTGAAGAGACTTGGCCAAGGTTACCCATCAGACAAGTCGTGGAGCGGGGATTAGAACCCATGTCCTTGTGACTCCCAGGCCCGTGCTCTATCCCCGAGGCCATGCTGCTTCCCATTTCCTCCTTTCCTTTGGGACCTCTGCCCAATCCCAAAGCCAGGCTAGGTTCATTCAGCTCCTGCTCCTTTGGGTCATCGGGCACCAAGTAGATAAGTGACTCCCTTCTAGGGAGAGGGTGAGGATTGCCATTTCATCAGTGGCAGCTTGACTGGAGCTACCGTTTGCCTCGATTCCTTTTATTTAAAAAATGTATTAAGCTCTGTGTGCCACACAACTGTATTAAGCGCTGGGGTAGATACAAGATAACTGGGTTGGACCCAATCCGTGATCCTCGTGGGGCTCACGGGCTTCATCCCCATTTTCCAGAAGAGGTAACTGAGGCCCGGAGAAGTGAAGTGTCTTGCCCAAGGTCACACACAGCAGACAAGTAACAGAGCTGGGATTAGAACCCAGATCTGCGTGGCTCCCGGGCCGGTACTCCATCCCTTAGGCCACACCGATTCCTAACACTTAGGTGACGTTTCGGGTGCCTCCGGGGACTTCTAAGCTTGTCCCACTGCTGATGTTGACATAATCCACACCACCTTGTCACTGTTTATGGATTTCTAATTTCTTCCCCTTCGGGCTTGGGAAGAACATACTAATCAGGAACCCCGCCTAATGACTTTGAGGCTGTCGTGAAGAAGCCTGGCCCCCAGAAATGCTCAGCCATTTGGCCCCTGCAGATAGGAGACAATGGCCTGGAAGTTGGTCAGAGGGATCGAAAACCATCAGTGAAGGCCATTCCTGGATAGTAGTGGTGTTATTTATTAATAGTGATGGTATCTGTTAAGAGCTTAGTATTTGCCAAGCACTGTTCTAAGCACTGGAGTAGATACAAGCCAAGCAGGTTGGACACAGTCCATGTCCCACGTGGGCTTCTCAGTCTTAATTTCCATTTCACGGACAAGGTCACTGAGGCCCAGAGAAGTCATGTGACTTGCCCAAGTGACTTTGTCTGCCGTGGGACCTTGGGCAAATCACTTTACTTAGCTGTGTCTCAGTTCCCTTAGCTGTAAAATGGGGATTCAATCCTGGCCTCTCTCCTATTTAGATTATGAGCCCCAGGGGGGACCTGATTATCTCGTATCTATCCTCTGCTTAGTAAGAGTGCTTCGTTCATTCATTCAATCAATCGTATTTATTGAGCTCTTACTGTTCCCAGAGCACTGTGCTTAACACATAGTGAGCACTTAGCACATATAGCTATTATTAATAGTCACCCATTATGCATTATCCTCCCATGAATTTCTCCAAACCCTTCTCGACTATTGATTCTTTCAGCCCGTACACATTTCCCAGGTAACAAATTCAACCTGCCGACCACCTACTGTGCTTAGAAGCATTTCTGATTGTGGGTTTAAGCCTCCCCAGCTCCTTCCCCACCTACCAAGACTCAGAAGCAGTATGGTCTAGCAGAAAGAGCCCGGGCCTTGGAGTAAGAGGATTTATTATTATTATTACTAGTAGTAATGATAATAAAATAACTATGGTATTTGTTAAGCACTTACTATGTGCCAAGTTCTCTTCTAAGCGCTGGGGCAGATAAAGGGTAATCAGATTGCCCCACGTGGGGCTCACACTTTTAATCCCCATTTGACAGATGAGGTAACTGAGGCACAGAGAAGTTAAGTGACTTGGCCAAGGTCACACAGAAGACAAGTGATGGAACCCACGTCATCTGACTCCCAAACCCATGCTCTTTCCACTAAGTCAGGATTTGTGTTCTAACCCCTGTTCCACTTACCTGCTGTTTGACCTTGGGGAAATCCCTTAACTTCTCTGTGCTTCAGTTTCTTCAACTATAAAATGAAGATCCAATACTTGTTTCTCCTTCCATTTACGCTGGGACACGGACTGTGTCTCACTTGATTATCTTGTATCTACACCAGCGCTTAGTACAGTGTAAGCACATAGTAAGTGCTTAACAAATACCATCAAAAAAAAAAAAAAGGAAGCCTTCATCCTGGTGAGATTTGTTGATCGATTCCATGCTCACCCTGTCCACAGCCTTCCCGGTTCTGTCAGCATCAATCATGTCACTCTGAAGTCTCAGCTTTTCCAGACCAGAGTCCTAACTTCTTCACAGAGAGAAGCAACATGGTCTAGTGGAAAAAAATCTCAAGTCTGGGTGTCAGAAGACCTGGGTTTAATTCCCGCTCCACCATGTGTCTTCTGTGTGACCTTGAGCAAATCACTTCAGTTTCCTCATCTGTAAAATGGGATTAAATTTTCCTTCCCTCCGATTTAGACTGAGATCCTCATGTGGGACAGGGACTATGTCCAACCTGATTAACTGGTATCTATCCTAAGCACTTAGAACAGTGCTTGGAACGTGATAAGTGCTTAACAAATAATAATAATAATGTTAATAAAGGCTATCATCAGAAGGAGGCTTTTCAATCTTGGTGATCTGCCTTTGTATCTTCTTCAGATTTATTCTGTCCTCCCTAAAATGCACTGTTCTAGGTGGGGGAATCAATTGATTAATCGTGGTATTTATTGAGCCCTTACAATGTTCAGAGCACTGTACTATCGCAGGGGAGAGGACAATATAACAGAATTAGTGGACATGTTCCCTTCCCATATCGAGCTTACGGTCAAGAAGAATGCTGTTAGTTTCATATCATGACAAAATTCTACCCTTTAATTTATCCTCTTTCCCCTTCCTGTTTGTTGGCCAGGATTCAACATGGCTCTTTTGGCTGCTGCTGTAGTCATAATAACAGCAACCTTGGTATTTTGTTAGTGTCAAGCATTATCTAAGCGCTACAGATTGGACTCAGTACCTCCTTCACATGGGGCCCACAGTCTAAGATTGGGAAGGAGACAGAACAGGTATTTAATCTCCATTTTACAGATGAGGAACTGAGGAACAGAGTAGTGAAGTGACCCATCCAAGGTCACACAGCTGGCAAGTAATAGAGCTGGGCTCTGAGTAACAGAGCTTTTTTCATTAGACCACACCGTTTCTCGTACATCGAACTTAAAAGAGGAGTTCAATAATAACTGAGATCTCTTTCTTGATCCAGACCTGAGAGCTCTGAGCCTTTCATCATGGAGCTGTCATTCGCTCCCTCGGCTTTCTCTACCATCTACCGTAGATGATTCCCAAGTCTACTTCTCCAGCCCCGACCTCTCTCCTTCTCTGCAGGCCTGCGTTTCTCCTGCCTTCAGGACCTCTCTCCTTGAATGTCCCACCGACACCTCAAACTAAACTTGTCCAGTAAGAACTACTCAGCTTCCCCGACAAACCTGGTGCTCCCATGTCTTCCCCATCACTCCAGGCAATGCCTCTCTCCTCTCTTGGCGTTATCCTAGATTCATCTCTCTCATTCAACCCACATATTCGGTCTGTCACCAGATCTGCATCACCTTCCGCAGAGGAGATGCAGAAGGGAGAGGGAGTAGGGCGAAATGAGACCTTAGTTGGGGAAAGCTGCTTTTTAGATGGGATTTTAATAAGGCTTTGAAAGTGGGGAGAGTGGGAATTCCGGGCCAGAGGGAGGAGATGGGTGAGTGGTTGGTGTAGTGGCAGATGAGCTCGAGGTTCAGTGAATACAACGAACACAGTGAAATTGAAGTACAGTGAATACCCTTTCCCCTCCACCCAACTTCACTGATCCAAGCACTTATTATTTGTACCTCCTAGCCTACTTACTCAGCCTCCTCGCCCACCTCCCCTACCTTCTGTCTCTCCGCACTCCCAGTCCTTACTTCCTCTGCTTCCAGATCATTTTTCTACGAAATGTCCATTTCATGTCTCCCCACACCTCAGACCCTCCAGGGGTTGCCCATCCCACCTCCTCCAAACAGAAACTCCTTACACCTGGCTTTAAAAGCACTTAATCACTCGACCCTTAGCTCTCTGATTTCCATCTACCACCCAGATCGTACACTCCCTCTTCCAACACCCAACTATTCAATGTACCTCGATCTCATCTGCCTCTCCACCCAACCTGTCACCCATTCCTCCTCTGGCCTGGAATTCCCTCCCACTTTATAAACGACCAGACCGACACTCTCCCCACCTTATTGAAATCTCATCTCAAAGGTAACCTTCCCGAATTAAAGCTCTCATTTCCCCTACTCCATCTCCCTTCCACATCATCTTTGCACCCAGATCTGTATCCTTCATCCCACATTTGGCCCCACAGCACTTGTGTCCATATCTGTAATTTATTTTAGTACTTGTCGTCCCCTCTAGACCGTAAGCTCCTGGTGAACAGTCCATCAGTCAGTCAGTTGATCAATCATATTGAACTAGCAATTTACTGTGTGCAGAGCACTAACTAAGCACTTGGGATGGATACATTCCGGTCCATAACGAGCTTACAGTCTAGAAGGGGAGACAGACGTTAATAGACATAAATAATGACAGTTACGTACAAAGGGCTGTGGGGTGGGAGTGGGGATGAATAAAGGGGAGCAATGTCAGGGCAAATGCTTTAGAGAGAGCGGGAGAAGAGGAGAGGGGGCTTAGTCGGGGAAGGCCCTCTTGGAGGAGATGTGCCTTCAATAAGGCTTTGAAAGTGGGGAGAGTCATTGTCTGTTGGATATGAGGTAACATGTCTAATCGCTGTTATGTTGTACTCTCCCAAATGCTTAGTAGGGGTTGTTCTGGCATACAGTAAGCTCTCAATATATACCATTGATTGATTTATTGATTGAGGGTTTGTCCCTGGGTTCCATTACCTTGCTCACCCCTGAAGCTCATCTGCTATTTTTCAGCCACTCACTCATTCTGCTTTATGAGGTCTGCCTGCAGTTCATTCTCATTTTCCTTGGTATTTCTTCACATGGATGAGCTTAATGTCATGGGGCAAGCTTGGAGGATTCTCCCACTGCCGCCTCCATCGTCCAGACCACAGATGAACAAGAATGGTCCCCGCATCGATCTCCGGGGGGACACCGTTTATGTTCACTTTTCCCATCCTGAAAACGGCCCATTTATCCTCCCTCAACTTTATTCCCTATCTTTTAGTCAGTTTTCCATCCTTGGCAGAGGCTCCTTACAGTCCATGCGTACTCATTTACTTTAACAGCCTTTAGTGAGCCACCCTCGTCAAGGGGTCCTGTAAAAATTTAAATGTATTATGTTTCCCGATTCCCTTCTATGCACATGCTTCCTGACCCCTGTCAGAATTGGAACCCAAGTCCTCTGACTCCCGTGTTCTTCCACTCAGTAAAGCGGCAAGTCAAGGAATATCCCTCCTGCAAGAAAAAAGCTGCTCGGAACCGAGGAGCCAGGGACTCCAGTCCTTTTAGTTTCCTGGTGTTTCCATCCCGTCTCAGGATGCCAGACCACGGAGTAACGGCATGAAAATTTAATTCATCTTCCACGATGCTCAGAAGGTCACAGATATCCCGCAATATTCCCTATCTTATCTCCAGGTAATCAATCACCCGACTCCTCACGCTCCCTCTCCTAAACCCGTCAGGAGTCGTATCGAGGGATAAATGGAACGAGCAATTTTGGAGAAATCAAATAGGCCTAATCAGTGCTCGAAAATTATTTTAAAGTGATACTCCACGAAACAAATGAGCGCCCCTCCGCCTGAACAGATAACGCCCCCGCTCATCCATCATCGCCGTGCCGAGAGATGCGGCTTTCTTCCTCCAGGATATCTAACTAGTTTGATTTCTAATATTTTCCTTTCACGGGTGCTCTTGTCTGACAGGGCTTGGGTTGGGAAGTTGTGCAAAGAGCTGACACTCTTGGTCTCAGAGCAAACAGAACCAGGGGATGGATGGGGGATGGGAACCTCAGGACTGGGACTTTCTGACAGGATGGGGGCTCCACCTGGACCCCTCTCTACGTGTCCTGCATTTGTGGCTGAATCCGGTAGCCCCGGTGAGGCGCTCAAGATCGAGAGGCCAGTTGTTTTATTCAGGCTCTGGAGTGCCCGGCTATTTATGCAACGATGCAGCGAACGCAAGTTTTGAACTAGTGTGAACTGGTTAAACCAGTGTGGCATTCGGTTGTCTCAAATTCCTCTCCTCCAATTCTCCTTTGACCCCCTCCAATCTGGCTCCATCCCTTCACTCCACAGGAGCTTGCCCTCTCGAAAGTCACCAGTGATCTACTTCTTGAATGCAAATAAATAAAATGACAGATATGTACTTGAGTGCTGTGGGGCTAGGAGGGGCAGGGGCAAAGGGAACAAGTCAGGGTGACGCAGAAGGGAGTGAGAAATGAGGAAAGGTGGGGGTTAGTTTAGGAAGGCCTCTTGGAGGAGAATGTGCCTTCAATAAGATTTTGAAGGCGGCGAGAGTAATTGTCTGTAAAATTTGAGGAGGGAGGACGTTCTAAGGCCATAGGCAAGAGGTGGGCCTAGGAGTCGGTGGTGAGATAGGAGAGAAGGAGGCACAAATCCAACTGCCTCTATTCCATCCTAATTCTCCTCAACTCTCAGCTGCCCTTCCCGACCACTATAGACCACCCCTTCTCCTGGAAACTTTAACCAATCATGGCTTCACTGACTGTCCTCTCCTGGGTCTCCTCTTACCTCTCTGGCCATTCATTCTCAGTCTCCTCTATGGGGTCCTCCTCCGCCTCCCACTCCCTAACGTGGGGGTCCTCCCAAGGTTCAGTTCTGGATTCCCGTCTATTCTCACCTTCTATTCTCACGTCCTATTCTACACCCACTCCCTTGGAGAATTTATTCGCTCCCAAGGCTTCAACTACCACCTCTATGTGGATGATATCCAAATCTCCATCTCCGGCCCTGATCTGCTCGCCCTCTCTCCAGTCTCGCATTTCTCCTGCCTTCAAGACATCTCTACTTGGAAGTCCTCTCATAACCTCAACCTTAACATGTCCAAAACAGAGCTCCATATCTTCCGCCCAAACCTTGTCCTCCCCGTGCCTTTTCTTCACTGTGGATGGGATCACCATCCTTCCTGTCTCACAGCTCATACCCTTGGTGTTATTCTGACTTCTCCTCTGTCATTCAACCCACATATTCAACACCATCACTAAATCCTGTCAGTCTCACCTTCACAAATATCTAAAATCCGCTCCTCCTCAAAAAAAACTCCAGTGGTTGCCCATCCAACTCTGGATCCAATAAAAAACTCCTCACCATTGGTTCAAAGCACTCACCACCTTGCCTGGCACATAGTAAGTGCTTTCCAAATACCATAATTATTATTACCTGCACCTCACTCCTCTTCTTCTACAACCCCAGCCACATACTTTGCTCTCTAGTGCTAACCTTCTCCCTGTGCCTCGATTCTTTCACCGACCCCCTAGCCCACGTCCTGCCTATGACCCGGACTGCCTCCCTCCTCAATTTGACAGTGACTCTCTCCCACCTTTTCAAAGCCTTATTGAAGCCACATCTCCTCCCAAGAGGCCTTCCCAGACTAAGCCCCATCTTTCCTCATCTCCCACTCTCTTTTGCCTTGCCCTGACTTGTCCCCTTTTTCTCTAAGCCCCCTCCTAGCTCAATAGCCACTTATGTTACATATCTGTAATTTTATTAATTTGTATTCATCTCTGTCTTCCCCCCAGCCCAGACTGTCAGGTTTGTGTGGGCAGGGAATTGTGTCTGTTTATTGCACACAGTAAACACTCAGTAAATACGATTGAATGAATGAATTTGGAGCAGGTATGCTCAGGCCTGAGCTAGAGTTGGGTCGTTGGGGAAGTTGCCTGGGCCTTGTTTTCTAGTACCCGCCCCTCTCCAACCTCTGACCTTTCAGCTGCTGCTGTGAGAGAGTGGAGGTGTAAAATCAGTCTTGGGGAAAGAGTTTTAAGGAGGTAACTCCTGTTCTCTCTCCTCCATCCCTCACCACAACTGATGATAATGACGGAGGCTTCAGTCAAGAATGACACACAGGTCTCAGGCTTCAGGCTGCAGAATCCAGAACCAGCGGGAGGGAATCGATAATTGCACTAGTGGTAAGCACAGCACTGCTGGCCCTCTCTGGTTCCTTTCTGATATGCTTCTGTAGGGGCAATGTTAATGGGGACCCCGTTGTGTAGGTAATGCCACCACCCTCCTACCTGTCCCTAAAGCTCTATGACTTTAGTGTCATCCTTCACTCCTCATTGTCTTCCAGCTCTCACTCTCACCTCAGTCAACCGCTACCCCCGACTGGTTCTTCCTCCCAAATCTGTCCCTTCCTTCCTTTCCACCATCCTGACTAACGCTTTCCTCATCTCATGGTTAAACTACTGAATCGGTCTTCCCACCGGTGTCCCAGCCTCCAACCTCTCTCCTTTCTCCAAAGCTCTTTGGTCGTATCACTTAATGCCCTAAATTCTCCCCTCAATTTTCCCAATTTCTCCTGAATAATCAATCCCATCTTGGACCTCTTGTCTTGAATTTATCTGAAGTCCTCCTGAGCCTATGGGCATCTTCAGTCTTTCTTTAGCTAGTTAATTTTGATACATATCTTCTGTAGTAACAAATTCCAGGTGCCGACCACCAGCTGGGGGGAAAAGTTCTTTCCTTTTTTTTTTGTTTGGGAACCTCTCACCCTCAAACTGCACTGGGCCCCAATTCCTCCCCACCCCCTTCCTGGTGATGTGCTGGACACAGTCCCTGACACAACATAGGGTTCACCAGTCTTCATCCCATTTTACATAAGAGATCACAGAGGCACAGAGAAGTGAAGTCCACTTGATCGGGTCACATAGCTGAAAAGTGGCAGAGCCGGCATTAGAACCCCAGGTCCCTCGATTCCCAGGCCTGTGTTCTATCCACTATAGAGCTCGCTCTTGGGAGGTCGGAAGATCTGGGTTCTAATCCCACCTCTGCCTCTTTTCTGCTATGTCACCTTGGGCAAGTCACTTAAATTCTCCGTGCCTCAGTTTCCTTAACTGCAAAAACTGGGATTCAATCCTAGACTGTGAGCCTCATATAGGACAGGGTCTGTATCTTGCCTGATTACCTTGACACAGTGCTTAGTATATGCTAGACACACAAAACAAGTGCTTAAAAAAATACCATAAAAAACGAAATAAAAAAAAAGAGTGCCCACTCTCTAGGCTTGCTTTCTCTCTTCTCGCAGGGATCTGACTCCCTGTGTTACTAAGGCTCCCTATTGCCCAGCCCCTCCCGCAGAGTTGAAGGGATTGCATCGTACTGCCACGTGGCAATGTCACCCCCCTTGTTCTTTGTTCTGAGGCCTTTTGCTCCGCAGAAAAGCCAAAGCCATTTATCAGCGCCCTCTGCCCCCGCCAGCCTTAGACCCCCGCGGAACTCACGGGGAACTTAATCCATGGGTCTCCGATGCAGTCACACTCCAATCATCGGAATAATGTCCCCGGTGCACTGATTTGATGTCCAGGAAGCCAGCTGGGGATTTTTAATAAGATTTTTAGCACCGCTCCCCTTTAAACACAGGAGCTGTTTGCCAAGGGTAAACTTTACCGGCCGCCAAAGGAGCTCAGCATTTTGGGTTGTGCCCGCGAATTCTGATTGGGTGGGAGATGGCTCCGTGGGCCCTGGGACTCCAGGAAGGGGAGTGGGGGGTGTCAGGGGGAGGGGAGACCGAGCACCTCATAGGAGCCTCACTTGCTACCTGGCTGTGGGACCCTCCTTCTTTCTGAGTCCCCGGACCACAGAGTGAGGTTGGGGCAGAGCTCCTGCTTTGCTCCCGGCCTTCCTTCAGTTAGACCCGGTATTCATTAAGCGCTTACCCTGAGTCAAACACTGTGCTAAATGCTGGGTTAGAGAAGCAGCATGTCTTAGTGGAAAGAGCATGGGCTTGGGAGTCAGAGAACATGGGTTCTAATCATGGTTCTGCTACTTGTCTGCTGCGTGACCTTGGGCAAACCACTTAACTTCTCTATGCCTCAGTTACCTCATCTGTAAAATGGGGGTTAAGACTGTGAGCCCCACATGGGACAACCTGGTTACTTTGTATCTACCCCAGTGCTTAGAACAATGCTTGACACATGGTAAATGCTTAACAAATACCATAATTATTATTATTATTGTTATTATCGTCAGACACAGTCCCTGTCCCACACTGGCATCCCCTAATCTAAAGGGTGGGGGAGAGCAGAGATCTTATCTCCGTTTTACAGATGAGGAGACTGAGGCCTAGAGTGGCTAAGTGGCTTGCCCAGAGGCCGGACTAGAGCCCAGAATCCTGCCATTAATAATAATAATGTTGGTATTCGTTAAGCCCTTACTATATGCAGAGCACTGTTCTAAGCACTGGGGTAGACACAGGGGAATCAGGTTGTCCCACGTGGGGCTCACAGTCTTAATCCCCATTTTACAAATGAGGTAACTGAGGCACAGAGAAGTGAAGTGTCTTGCCTACAGTCACACAGCTGACAAGTGGCACAGCCGGTATTCGAACCCATGACCTCTGACTCCAAAGCCCGTGCTCTTTCCACTGAGCCACACTGCTTCTCAGTAGGAAGGTCTTCCCACTAGGTCGTGTGTCTTATCTGACCTCCAAGGCTTTCAGCCCAGCTATGACTCTTCTCCAGCCATAGTTAGAGTCTCCAATAAGTCTCCCTGTAGGTCTCCAATGAGGAAAAAGGAGACTGCCATGAAATGATGGGCATTCAGGACTTTTAGCTCTCAGAGCAGCATAAAAAGGCATTTCCAAAGACCCATTTTCTCCACCATACTTTGTCTAAAAAAAAAAAAAAGCATTCAATAAGCACCTACTAATGTCCCAGGCACTGTACTATGCATTGAGATAGATACAGGCTAGTCAGGTTGGACACAGTCCCTGCCCCACATGGGACTCACCATCTCATCCCCTCTTTTATAGATAAGGTAACTGAGGCACAGAGAAGTGAAGTGACTTGCCCACGGTCATACGGCAGACACGAGGTGGAGTCGGGATTAGAACCCAGGTCCTTCCGACTCCCGGTCTATGATCTATCTTGGCCACACTGCTTCTTCTGCAAGTGACTTGCTCGAGGCCACACAGCAGTCTCTACCTCCTCTCTAGAGAATCAATCAATCCATGGTATTTACTGAGCGCTGACTGTATGCGGAGCAGTGTACTAAACAGTTGGGAGAGTACAATAGAAAGAGTTGGTAGGCATGATGCCCGCGCTCAAGGAGCTCACAATTTACAAGTAATGGAAGCAGGAGAAATAACAAGGGCACAAGAAGAAGTGCCCATTTGGATCCCAACCCAACTAGCTAGCCTCCAGTTAATAATAATAATGACGGTATTCGTGAAGCGTTTTGCCAAGCACTGTTGGATGGAGAGATGTCCGAACTGTGCATTAAAGAGAATAGATGAATGAGGGGGTCCCTCTGGAGGGTGACTTCTTTTCAGAAAATCAATCAATCAATCAGACTGTAGTATTTATTGGGCACTTACTCTGTGCAGAGCACACAACACTCCCAGAAGTTAAAGTCATTTCTCCAGCGGCTTTCCACAACCACTCAGAAAAGGGAGGGGACCAGGGAGGGCCCGTCTCCAGCCACAATTACTGCAGAATGTCCACCAGCTCTGATCTTTGAACTATTAAACATAAATGAGGGGAGAAAAAATCAGAATAGCTGCAGGAGAAGCAGGAAGGTCCGTCTTTGAAGTTTCACTGACTGATTCCCTAAATTGGTCAAGCAAAGGTGAATGGCATTTATTATAATAAAAACTAATGTTCTGTCTAGGTTGTCCCCAATTAATGGTCTCTGCGACATTAGATATGAGGCGGTGGAGAAGGCTCATCAAGGGGAGGGGAATCGATTTACCCGCCGAGGCAGCTGGGTGATCCTCGGGTGACCCAGCCCTTCCCGAGGAGATGGGGAAGCCTCTGGTCCCTCTGGGTGGGAGCCCAGAAATGGAGAAGCAGGGTGGTCTAGTGGATAGAGCAGGGGCGTAGAAGTCAGAAAGACCTGGTTTCTAATCCCAGCTCTGCTGCTTTTTTTTAATGGCATCCGTTAAGTACTTACTATGTGCCGGGCACTGTTCTAACAATGGGGTAGATACAAGCTAATAAGGTTGGATGCAGACCATGTCCCACAAGGGACTCAAAGTCTTAATTCCCAGTTTCCAGGTGAGGGAACTGTGGCACAGAAAAGTTAAGTGACTTGCCCAAGGCACACAGAAGACAAGTGGCAGAGCCAGGACTAGAAGTCAGGTTCTTCTGTGCTCCATCCATTGGGCCACATTACTTCTTTTGCCTGTTATGTGATCTTGGGCAAGTCACTTCATTTCTCTGGGCCTCAGTTACCTCATCTGTAAAATGGGGATTAAGACTGTGAGCCCCATATGGGACATGGACTTTGTCCAGCCTGATTTGCTTGTATTCACCCCAGCGCTTAGTACATTGCCTGGCACATAGTAAGCCCTTAACAAATACCTGAGGGCAAAGTGACAGTAGCTGGAGGAAACTTCTGATGCTGCTTCTTGCTGTAGACTTGTTTGAGAAGGACTGGCCTACTGGAAAGAGCCTGGGCTTGGGAATCAGAGGATGTGCTTTCTAATCCCAACTCTACCATGTAACCGCTGGGTGACCTTAGGCAAGTCACTTAACTTCTCTATGCCTCAATTCCGTCATCCACAGAATGGGGATTCAATCCCTGTTTTCCCTCCTACTTCGGCTGTGAGCCTCGTGTGGGACCTGATTATCTTGTATAATAATGTTGGTATTTGTTAAGCACTTACTATGTGCAGAGCACTGTTCTAAGCGCTGGGGTAGATACCGGGTAATCAGGTTGTCCCACGTGAGGCTCACAGTTAACCCCCATTTTACAGCTGAGGTAACTGAGGCACAGAGAAGTGAAGTGACTTGCCCATAGTCACACAGCTGCCAAGTGGAAGAGCCGGGATTCGAACCCATGACCTCTGACTCCCAAGCTCCGGCTCTTTCCGCCGAGCCACGGCTACCCTAGTCCTCAAGTAGAGTGCTTGGCACAAGGTGATTGCCTTAATAAATATAGTTATTATTCGTTATTCTTTCACCTGCTTTCGTTCACTGCTAAATCATGTCTGTCTGGCTCGTCTATTAGGTTGTAAGCTCCTTGAGGGCAGTGTGTCTTCCGCTGTTCTCTCTCAAGAGTTTAGTAATAGGGAGTCAGTAAAGGCCGTTAATAATTGATTGACTGATTGATCCACTCAGAGATGCTCTGCATACAGTAAGTTCTCAATAAATATGATTGAATGAAATCAACACCTCTTCCTGGGAGAACTGCTCTTTCTGTCTCATCCTTCTCCTCATTCCTCCTCAACTGCAGGAGGACTGGACTGGATGACTTCTTTAAGTGTCTTCAGGCTCCAGGAGTCCCTCAGACGGGCCGACCTTTCCCGTCCTGATCTTCCCAAGGGATACTTTTCTTGGAGAAGCCGTGAAACGGCACAGGCCTGGGAGCCCCAGGCCCCGAGTTCTAATCCCAGAAGCAGCATGGTCTAGTGGATAGAGCTCGGGCCTGGGAGCAGGAAGGACTTGGATTCTAATTCCGGCTCTGCCACTTGTCTGCTTTGTGACCTTGGGCAAATCACTTAACTTCTCTGTGCCTCAACTACCTCATCTGTAAAATGAGGATTAACGCTGCAATCCCCAGGTGGGGCAGGGACTGGGTCCAACCTGATTAGCCTGTATCTTTCCCAGTTCAAAGAACAGTGCTCGACACGTAGTAAGCGCTTAAGAAATACCATCGTCATTAATATTAATCCTGGTTCTGCCTCTTGCCTGCTGAGATTGTGAACTCCCTCCACTAGGCTGCAAGCTTCTTGGGGAGGAAGGGATTGTGTCCACCACCTCAATCGCACTGTACTCTTCAAATGCTCGGCTCACAATAAGCGCACAATAAATACCACTGGCTTATTGATTGTGTGATCTCGGGCAAGTCATTTAACATCTCTGGCATTCGGTTTCCTCCTCTGTAAAAAGGTGATTCAATACCAGTTCTCCCACCTACTCAAAATATGAGCCCCATGTGAGACAGGGCTGTGTCTGACCCAAATACCTAACCTCAGCGCCTAGTACAGTGCTTAGCACATAGTAAGCACTTAACGAATACCAGTCATTCTCATCCTGAGGCAGAGCAGGAAAGAAGAGATGGTGGGATTGGGGTCGGGGGTGACGGAGGAGGGAGAGGCTAGCATCCCCGGCTGGGGCTGGATTTAAGATGCTGTGCAGGTCCAGAGAATAGAAGCTGCTGTAGCTGCAGGCCTCCCGCCTGGGCCTTCTGCAAAATGAGGTGAGGTGGCAGCCAGAGAGGCAATTTTTTGATAAAAAAAAGAAGCGGATCTGATGGAAGCACATGTTTGTTTTGGGAGAGGAGCATGCCGGCATGTATCGGTTTTATCTGTCAGCAGCCATGGCACTGTCAGGGCCCGCGAGCCATGATTTATGGCAGCCGGTGAACGTGGGTAATTGGGAGGAGGGGCCTCGGTGCTGGGGTGGTGGCGGGGGCTGGGGGCGGAAGGCACAACTTGGAAAGCCAAATTTCTCCTGGCCGGGCCAGGCAAGTTGGGAGAAAGTCTCAGGCAGGGGATCCTCTGTTTGCCTGATTCAAGAGCACCTCTTGCCTCTTCTTCCCAAACCGGGAGTGGTGGGGGGAAAGGGGTCACATGGCTCACAAGCCCTCCAACAGGCCCTCTTGCCCGTCTTGAACCAGGTGCAAGAGCAGAGTGTAGTCACCACCCGATCTTTTATGGTATTTGTTAAGCGCTTACTATGTGTCGAACACTGTTCTAAGCACTGGGGTAGGAACAAATTAATTAGGTTGGGCACAGCCCCTGTCCCACATGGGGCTCAGAGTCTAAACAGGAGGGAGAACAGGAGAACTGATGCATAGATAATTTAAGTGACTTGCCCAAGGTCACACAGCAAGCATTTGCAAAAGCCGGGATTAGAACCCAGGTCCTCTGTCTCCCAGGCCCGTGCTCTTTCCAGTAGGCCATGCTGCTCTGTTCTCCTTTCAGAAGGGATGTTTCGTTCACTCAAAGGCGTTTACTGTGCGATCCGTGTGTGCAGTGCCCTGTACTAAACGTTTGGGAGACTTCAGTAGAGTCAATAGATCTGATATCTGCTCTCAAGGAGCTTACAATTTAGTGAGGCAGAGAGAGACCTTCGAATAAATTACAGGTAAATCGTATCATTTCTTCCTTTTTTAAATAGTATTTTTTAATTCATTAACTCAGTTGTATTTAGTGAGTGCATACTCTGTGCTAGGCACTGTACTAAGCTCTGGGATAGGTACAAGCTAATCAGGTTGGACACAGTCCATGACCCACAGAGGGCTCACAGTCTTTAATCCTTATTTCACAGATGAGGAAACTGAGGCACAGAGAAGTTAAGTGACTTGCCCAAGGTCACACAGCAGGCAAATGGCAGAGATGAGATCAGAACCCAGGTCCTTTTACTCCCAGGCCCGTACTCTAGGCAGCCATGCTACTGGCTTCCTTTACAGCGTTTCCAGAATCCACCTTTTCCTCTCCACCCAAACAACCACCGCACTGTACCAGGCCCTTGTCAAAGGCCTCCTCTCAGCTTCACGCCCCGACCTAGGTCCTCGTTGCGACCAGGGAAAGTATCTGTTATATTGTTATGGTGTGCTCTCCCAAGCGCTTAGTGCAGTGCTCTTCACACAGTAAGCACTCAATAAATACGATTGACTGACTGACTTTGAAGAGATGGCTACCCTTCCCCACCTTGTTATACTCTAAGTGCCTCGAGGGCAGGGATTGTGTCGACCAGCTGCGTTATATGCTCCCGAGCATTTAGTACAGTGCTCTGCACAAAGTAAGCACTCAATAAACACCACCGATAGATCGATTCATCAGTCAGCACGGGCCTGGAGTCAGAGGACTTGGGTTCTAATCCAATCCTGGCTCTGCCACCTGCCTGCAGTTTGACTTTGGGGAAAGTACTTTACTTTGCTGGGCCTCAGTTTCCTCATCTGTAAAATGGAGATTTAATGCCTGTTTGCTCTCCCTCCTATTCATTCATCCATTCAGTAGTATTTATTGAGCGCTTCCTATGTGCAGAGCACTGTACTAAGCGCTTGGAATGTACAAATCGGTAACAGATAGAGACAGTCCCTGCCCTTTGACGGGCTCACGGTCTAATCGGGGGAGACGGACAGACGAGAACGATGGCGATAAATAGAGTCGAGGGGAAGAACATCTCGTAAAAACAATGGCGACAAATAGAATCGAGGCGATGTACATTTCATTAAAAAATAAATAGGGTAATGAAAATGTATACAGTTGAGCGGACGAGTACAGTGCTGAGGGGATGGCAAGGGAGAGGGGAGGAGCAGAGGGAAATGGGGGGAAAAGAGGGTTTAGCTGCGGAGAAGTGAAGGGGGTGGTAGAGGAAGTAGAGGGAGAAGGGGAGCTCAGTCTGGGAAGGCCTCTTGGAGGAGGTGAGCTGTAAGTAGGGTTTCGAAGAGGGGAAGAGAATGAGTTTGGCGGAGGTGAGGAGGGAGGGCGTTCCGGGACTGCGGGAGGGCGTGGCCCAGGGGTCGGGGGCCGATGAGGAGGTGGGCGGCAGAGGAGCGGAGCGTGCGGGGTGGGCAGTGGAAAGAGAGAAGGGAGGAGAGGTAGGAGGGGGCAAGGGGATGGAGAGCCTTAGGACAAGGACTCGGCCCAATCTGATTAACTTGTAGATAGCCCAGTACTTAGTGCAGTAAGTGCTCACCAAATACCACAGTTATTATTATTATTTTTAATGGTATATGGTAAGTACTTGCTTTGCATCAGGCACTGTTCTAAGCTCTGGTAATCAGTTTGGACACCGTCCCTGTCCCCCATGAGGCTCGCAGGTTAAATATTGAATCTTCATTTTGCAGTTGAGGAAACTGAGGAACAGAGAGGTTAAGCGACTTGCCCAAGGTCACGCAGCAGGCA